>NC_046637.1:20188668-21541168 GCF_900324485.2 Mastacembelus armatus | reverse complement strand
AGCTGATTCTGAAGAAGCTGCTGAAGAGATGGCAAAGGAAACATAAAATCAGACTTTTCCTTCTATTTTACTGGCATTTGTGTTGGTTTTCCTGTAAATGGAACTGTGTCGAATCAGGTCTTTTCGGTGTGGCTGAGATCATTTTATTGTATTTATTGCGATTTAAGCAACGTTTCTCTGTATTTTATTTCATGTCAAGGCAAATAGAAAGCAAAAAGGAATAATCAGGAGTGATGTGGTTGTGGGTGAGATGAGTTGACCAACTCACTGGCTGTTTAATAGCTGCTTTGAGTGTAATTAATGGGTTTAGCTTTAATCCATTTTGCTGCAGAACTGGAGGGGAGCTTTTTTTTTTTTTTTTACTCTAATTCATTTAGTGTCACCAGGATACTTTTAAGTTGGATTTGTTCGACTCCCGGGGGCAGAGAGACTTGAGAGAGCCCAGAGGTGCGTCTTGAGCACCACCATTAAGTTGTGAATACCATTAGAAGCACAAATTTGGTGAGTGATTGTTCCATTTTAGCGTCTGACATGCCTTCCAGCTTAGCGCACGGAAAGCTGCATGAGCTGCAGGTCTGTGTACATGCTTCCATTCATAGTCAAAATCTTCCTTTCAGTGTGCTTGTGCGTGTCCATATTTGAAGTCAACCCACTGGCATGCTCATGACACAGCTGGGTCCTGCAGACACCAAAATCCCAAAAAATAAATCTTTGTGGTTTAGTCAGGCATCCCATGGAAGAGATTTTGATTTTAAAAACTACTCTCAGATCTCATGCAGGTTGTTTCCAGGCAGCTGGTGCTTAAACAAGTTAATCAGTCTCAGAGGTTTGGGACCACAAGTCTGCACTGACTCTCAGGCTGCTGTTGCTGCTGTGGATTGCAGCATGTAGGTTTGAGAGGTCGTCTTTATTAGCCCTTGTGGTTTAGATTAGTCGTAGGTTTCACAAGAGCTAAAAATTGTATTGGTGTAAATCCTCTATGCTGTCATCTTAAACAACAAAACAGAAATGTATGCTTTTATTGCCTAATGACATTTCCTTTAGCTTCAGCTGTACTTTCTTTTTTTAAGAAGAAGAACTTTATTAATCCCCAAGGGGAAATTCATTTGTTACAGCAGTTATTCAAATTTAAAGTTATTAATGTAATATTATTTCAATTATATAAATTAATAGTAATTAATCAATTTGTATGTAGAAAAGTAATAAAGTCATTATTTTTGGGGGTTTGTGTGTGTGTGTGTTATTGTTTATATTGTGGAATTATAGAGACTTATGGCTGTGGACACAAAAGACTTCCCAAATCTCTCAGTCTTGGCTTTAGGGGGAATTAGTCTGTAGCTGAATGAACTTCCCATTCGCCACAATTCCTCATGAAGTGGGTGGGCAGAATTGACCAGTATGGAGTTGATTTTGTCCACCATCCTCCTCTGTGCCACAGTCTCCAGACTGTCCAGTTCCAGTCTAACAACAGATTTTGCCTTCCTGATCAACTTGTTTTTTTTTTTTAACTTTTAGCGGCACTGGTAATACTGACAAGCTAAACTGTGATATATTACCTGTTTGTTGACCTTCAAATTTATTTCAGAGTGCTGCTCTGCCTAAGTACAGTATCGCAGAGCTGCTAGCATGACCATAGACTTTGAAAAGCAGTGATGATACATTAGTGTTAATATTAAATAACCATAATTATTACTAACTACCACCTCCTGGACCATTTTAGTGCAGACTTTATCAGCAAAACCTCATTGGTGGAGCTGTAGATAAGCCACCTTTCCATCAAGATATACAGCTCAGCACTGTGACAGGCCCCGATGTTTAATAGACTGGAAACATGTTGGAGTCATATAAGTGTGTGTGTGCTTAGAAAAAAGAGTGATTCTGATAAGGGACCTTGTGTTATTAAAATCATTAGGCATTATTAAATAAAGGTGTGTGTGTGTGTGTGTGTGTGTGTGTGTGTAACTGTGTGACAGCTTTAATCATAGCTCTGATTGGTTTAGAGGAGTTTTGGGATGTGGTTGATTGGATTAGGATCAGGGATAAGCATGTGTTTGGTCTCCATGAGAAACAGAGTCCATCGGAAGATTAGCTATGTCTGTCTCATCTTCTCAATCAGCTCCCTGTCTCCCTTTTAATGTTTTATGTGTTTGCTTAATCCACAGTCTTTTATTGTGGCCAATTGTGTTTCACAGCAGGAAATTAAGGACCTAACATGCCAACAAGCTTCTGCTCTGATTAAAGTCATAAAGCTATAAATGATACAGCGGAAACAAACCTGCCCGCTTCTCGGCTTAATGTGGAGTTCACTGGGCGAACGTGAGTAAAATAGGACACATGAACAGTCACTGGAAGGCACCGGAAACCTCAGCTTCTACTTTCAACACCAGGCAGCGCTCTGAACTCCTCACTTCCTCTTTAACACATTAGCCAGCTAAAACACAACCTTTCAGTTACACGTTAATGTTTCCGACGTCAGGAGTTTCCAAGAAATTCAAGCTCATTTTACGTCTGCAAACACCTGAATCTGACATTTTATAAACACACTTCACATCCAGATCATTTTAAAGTCAATTTTCTTATAACTTTATGTGTGTGTGCGTGTGTACGTGTGTGTGTCACACACGTCAGTGAGTTGGCCTTGTGTGCGTTGGGCCCATGGACAGCAAATCTTTTCATCACTGTCAAATCCAAAAGTATACTATGACTGAAGACCTGTGCTATGTCAAGGTCTGCCACTTGCTCTGTGTGTGTGTGTGTGTGTGTGTGTGTGTGTGTGTTTTTATGTCAGACACACAGTCTGGCTCATCCACTTTTACTTTCTTCAACTTACAAATTCTCCCTGGATTGAGCCTTTAATATATTCTCTTGTAATTGATCGTGTAGAAAACTTATACCAAAAGCTTTACCTTGAGTAACTAATTTGTCCTTAAAAAACTATAAACCTCTGCTGTTTTATGTGTGTAAGCAGGACACCTCAACATCTTGGTGGGTTTCTGTGTTAGGTGTACAGGTCAACTGATATAGGTTTTCCTATGGCCAGTGTCAATACCGATTTTGAGGAAATCAGCTCAAGCAATGGTGTTCACATTTTCTGTCTAAAAGTCAAGGGCGATTCTAGTTTCAGAGTTTTAGTGGTGCTCAGACCCTAAGCAGAAAGTGACGTTAATGCACAGCCTAATGCCCAGTGCTCTTTCTGCCAAATCCATGCTGCTCTCTCTCCTTCTCTCCCCTTATAAAATGTAAGAAAATTAAGTTTCTTACATTTGATAATGAATAATTTATTTCCAGTGCTTTATAGTTTTGCATGCCATTGTTATTTCATCTCCATCCATCCATCATCTATACCCACTTATTCCTATTTAGGGTCACAGGGATCTGCTGGAGCCTATCCCAGCTCTCTTTGGGTGAAAGGCAGGGGTACACCCTGGACAAGTCACCAGTCAAATGTATCAAGTGTATCAGTTAATGTTGTTGGACAATATACACACCATGGAAGTGCAACCACACACTCTCTAAGTCACAGCAATAATGGCCCAGTGTTTACAGTCAGAACAGTCAACAACTGTGTTTGCTAATGATAACGATTCAATTTACCTGTGATTTCAACCTCCACCATGAAATCCTCCTCTAGCTTCTTCTTCTATATTGTTTTTAAATGTGTGGGGCACGTTCTCGGTTTGATCAACACTGTAGGTGACTTTAATCTTAGTGGACTAAGATAATCCTGACAACCGGGTCCAAGTAACTTAACTCTGAACTGGTTGATTTCAGTTGCTGACTTAATACATTATTGAACCCCATCTTGATACTGCTTTTTCATACCTTCTTCTTTTTTTACAAACAGTTTTAAACATCTTTTTGTGCCAGGGGGACACATAAATTTGATGTAATCTCTGGTGTTGCTGAAGTACTAACTTCCACTGTAAGCCCTGTCCAGTAAATGCAGCTTTTTTACTCTTAACATGGTGCTTTTCAAGCTAAACATATTATTTATTCTTTACAAGCTTATATTATTCATTGTCATGACACTAAAAATCCCTTTTTAATCATATAAGAGTACATTGATGGTACAAGAGAGAAACTTTAGGAAGAAAATATATAAGGGAGCTTAGATGCTGTAATAGGTCTAGGCAATATGGAGAAAGTTCATCAGTCACTGTAGCTTTTAATAAGGCTCTTGGTTTCTAATGTTGACATAAAAAAACAACTAACAATTTGATTATCAGTGAATCTCTTGATTATTTTTTTATTAATCTATTAATTGTTTATGCTATGCAATATCAGAAAATATTCAAGAATGTCTTCAAATTACTTGTTCTGTCCAACCAACAATCTAAAACCCAGAGAGGTTAAATTTGTAATTACATATCAATCAATCAGTCAATCAGTCTTTATTTAGAGACTGTCCATAGAAAGAAAAAAAAAAACAGTCAAAGTTTACACACAATTTACACAACCAATAAGCAACAGTACCAATTCTCCTCCGTCAGTAACAATCATAATATCATTTTCTGAGCTTTCTGACTGGCAGACAAATGTAAGTGTGTTATTATGGGGTGTAAAGTATGAATTTGCATCCTGCAGATTGACTATACTAAGACTAGTACTACTCTCTTTTCACCCAAAGAGAGCTGGGATAGGCTACAGCAGATCTCTGTGACCCTAAATAGGAATAAGCAGGTATAAATAATGGATGGATGGATGGATGGATGGATGGACCACAATTCCACCAAAATTGCTAATCATATTTAACTGTGTAATGAGCAATATAAATTCAAATTCAAAAAGTTCCATCATACTCTAAAAACGTATTGTCTGTTCATCCCAAATGAATTTTGTGTTCTCTGTTCTCTCGCTGTCAGATTCTCTACGACAGTCCTAAAGCGAGACGAGAGGTAGAGCTTCACTGGCGAGTATCGGGAGGACCGTACATCGTCCGCATCATCAGTGTGTTTGAGAACATGCATCATGGGAAGAAATGCCTGCTCATCATCATGGAGTGGTAGGATTCACATCAGTTTTCTGCACCCTACCCTATCTGAGCGCGCTGATAGACAATTCGGCATTCCCTTATTGTATATAGTGTACGTTTTTAGCTTAGTTGGAAGATTAAATTTCTCTGTGACTACCAACATCATTTAAATAATGATTGTAAAACCATTGTTAAGCTTTAAAAGGTGACTATAAAAGCATTCACACCATTAGCAGAAGTGGAGATTTTGCCAAGGAGGACGTGGATTTGTTCTAACAAACCTCGTATGAATAAATGTTGTGCGAACGGTTCACTGTTGTTGTTGTGCAAACCAGAAAACAGGAAGTGTATGCTCAGAGTTTCCATTGGCATTTCTGCATTTGTTTTGGGCTGTTGTAAATAAAGACGTGTTTCAACAGAATACTGCCCCTGCCTTAAATTAAGAAATTGAAAGCTAAAACTGTACTTTTAATGTAAACATGTTTTCACAATAGCTTTATGTCAACCACATACAGTACGTTACTGTCTGTAGAAATATGGCCACAGAGGGTTTGAATTTTTGGATTTTATTCTTTCCATGTTTTCAAACTTTTTCACGTAACACTTTTAATTTGGCCAAATGCAAACATACTTAAGATCAACAGTTTTCAACATGTGGTTTCCATCTGTCACTTCCTCCATGTCAAGAAGAGTAAAGGTCATCTGTGCATTATTAACTCAGATTATGTAGTAAGAGTCTCAACACAGCTAATTTCAGAATACAAGTAAAACAACTAAAACTTTCAGTTGAGGATACTGTCTAGCCTGATGCCCAGAAGAGACAAATTGAAGACTTTGATGAGATAGACAGAATCCCATCATTACCAACATCTGGGCAGATGAGACAAGAAGAGACAAACCTCAGAAAAAATATGGCAATGTCCTCAGTGACTGCTTGGTTCTAATGATCACATTTATTGACAGAGCAGCTGCGTATGTGTTGTACCGTATGTAGTGACCTTGTGTGTGTGTGTGTGTGTGTGTGCTCTTAGTAGGCTGTCACCGCCGTGAGCTGCTTCCTGCATGAGGCAGGCTCAGATACTGACATCAGTGATGTCAGTTGAGCTCACAGTCACGCTCATATTTCTATCTCAGGGATCTGCTTAATCTCTGAATCACAAAAAAGTACGCTCTTACCTAATACACACTGAAGCACATCCACATCACAGTTAGCACAAAGATATTTTTTGGAGGAACAGAAGCGAGAGTGAAATTGGGGAGTGGGAATCCCAGATCTGATTCTGAAACTGTTACATTTTTGTGGGGATGTTGGAGAAGTTTAGGCGTGAAACGTGTTTAAAAAAATTTTAAAAAATTTTTAAAAAAAGTCATATATACAGTATTTGTTTGTGATATACTGTTATATGCTCTTTCCTGACTAATCATTTTCTCATAAAAACCATAAATCAGTGAGACTACAGAGAAGATGAATAGTAGCCATATTTCCTGTTGTGCATCAAATGCATTATTTGCATCATGAACGCTGTGGATTTTGGTACTTTTTCCTTCTTCCATCTTTGATGCTGTTTCTCTCTGCATTTAGTATTTTTAGAAATTCAATTTCCCTTATCATTTCTCTTCACAAGAAACTGAAAGCTTTAGATGAAAGGCAGTGTTATCACTGCTGAAACCTGGCACACTGAGTAAACATGTTTTTGTAAATATCAAAATGGGGAACTCTGCACTGTTCATTTTTTGTTTGCAATATACCAGAAACCTTTTTCCGAATTGATGCATGTGATGTACAGGTGCCGTTTGTGTGTATTTTCAGTATGGAGGGGGGTGAGCTGTTCAGCCGAATCCAGGCCGAAGGAGATCAGGGCTTCACTGAGAAAGGTGAGGACATATATAGTAATATAAAAAATACATCGGAGAAGAAAGTACAAAAAAGGGACAGATTTTTGTTTTTTTTTTTCAATTGAAGCTTCTGTATCTTTTGCTGTGTTTGAATTGCTTCTGGTTTGAGAGTCTGCTTTTCTCTTTGTTTTCCCCAGAGGCATCTGAGATTATGAAGGACATCGGCACAGCCATCGACTTTCTCCACAACATTAACATTGCACACAGAGACATTAAGGTGCACATATATCAACATTACCACCGAAATCGCTAAGCATGTGATAAGCAAAATTAAATTAAAGTTCTGGCGTTGTCTTCTGCCTTCCTCTCCAGCCAGAGAACCTGCTGTACACCACTAAAGACAAAAACGGGGTCCTAAAACTGACAGATTTTGGCTTTGCTAAGGAGACCTCGCTACACAACCCTCTTCAGACCCCCTGTTATACACCTTACTATGTGGGTATGTTGCTTTGCCATATTTTGTAATGATTATATGCCGACAGACGAACAGTTTGTACAAAGGCCTGTGATGGTATAGGCAGATTCCTTAACAGAGAACACAGAGTTTGCTCATTTTTACCTGTGGTATAACTTAATCTCTGTTTGTGTACTGTTTCTATGTATCGCCACTGATAAGCTCCTGAGGTTTTGGGTCCGGAGAAATATGACAAGTCATGTGACATGTGGTCTCTGGGTGTCATCATGTACATCCTGTGAGTAATGTGTGTGTGCAGGTGGGCAGGAATGGGTGAATGTCATGAATATTTTTTATCTGTGGACGTAAATCCTTTTCAGGTCCTAAAACTGCTCTCTCTGTCCATGTTTACCTCCGCAGGTTGTGTGGCTATCCTCCATTTTACTCCAACACCGGACAGGCCATTTCACCAGGGATGAAGAGGAGGATCAGGTTGGGTCAATATGAGTTCCCTGACCGAGAGTGGGCTGAGGTGTCTCAAGAAGGTGAGATTGCCTTCAGGTTAAAAAAAAAAAAACACACACACACACACACACACAGCCACTTTGCACAGTGACACTAAAAAGTGTGTGTTTTTCTCATCCACACTTTCAAGCCTTGAAAATGTAGGATTTGTTTAGTTGCATTCAAACAAAAGAGTCAGAGGGTAAAATGATTAAACTTTCCCCACTGAGACAAAGCAGAGTCATAGCAGCCTTTCCAGACACTTTGCCAGATGACGTTGCAAAGGACTATTTGTGTTCCAGCTTTCCCCTTGTAATTTTTCATTGTGAACAGTGGAGAACCCTGACTGACATGAACAGCGGTGACATATTTATCTGCATCAGCGTGCACATGGCCTCTTGCAGCACCACTTTCAAAAACAGGAAACCATAAGACCATAATGCTGCTATGACTCCCACTCCGGAGCTTTACTGGACAACCATGAGGGGACAACCTGCAGCTGAACACAAATACAAAATCATCTGGTGGAAGCACGACACACGGATTATTTATTTTTTCCACTCATCTCTCGCTTTCTCAAATAATCCTTTTTGTTAAGTAAGACAGTCTACACCTTAGACCATGAAAATCCTTCATAAGCCACAAGATGTGTGTGTGTGTGTGTGCATGTGTGTGTTGCTACTAATAATGTAATCATCTTTTCATTTCTTTACTCTCCTAGCAAAAGATTTGATCCGCCAGCTGCTGAAGACAGATCCTACTGAGAGAATGACCATCACTCAATTTATGAACCACCCCTGGATCAATGTAAGTATATATATTTCAAGCACAGATGGACATTTTATAGTTTCCTGTACTGATTTTTGTTTGTCTCTGCATCTGTTTGCCCATCTGTATGTGTGCCTGTGTTTGCATTCTGCAGCAGTCCATGGTGGTTCCCTCCACTCCGCTCCACACCAGCCGGGTCCTGACCGAAGAAATAGACATGTGGGAGGATGTGAAGGTCAGAATCACAGCACTGACCCCATCTGGCCACATGTTGACATTACAGCCGTTTCCTGCAGGGCTATCAAAGCTTTAGATTTAGCAAAATCAAACTCAATACAGCAGGTGCTCATATTTTCTGACTTGGTCTTTACTGTAATGCAAGCACCAATAGATTATATATTTCCCATAATGCAATGCAAACCGTTCATTAGATCCACAGAAGATTCTCTCAGTACTCTTAATGACTAATCAACAGATTTTTATGCACACAGGTAGTGACATGCCCCTTAAGCAATTATAATGATTACCACGTGAATGTCAGGAAATTTGTCAGCATATCAATTTTTACATGCTTGAAAGGATTTTCTTTGTAACTATCCTGATAATTCCTTGATGGCCACCAGGGGGAAGAAGTAGTCACAGTCACTGTACTGTGAGTGTGTTCAGTTATATTGAACAGCCACAGCCAAACACAAAGGAGCTCAGCTGCCAGGTGCTGCTTTTCCAACTCTTGCTTTCTGTGATTTACTCAATGAAATCTGTTTAGGGAATAAGAACAGGAATGTATAAAGTATTACAGTTGGGAAATCACATATTTTGTGAACAAAATGTGAGCAAAAATCAGGAGTAGAACGACACATTATTTCGCAACAGTTGAACGCATGAGTCTGTGGCGATAAGGTGTGAAAAGGCCTTTCTCTAAAATGATACATACACAATACCCCAGTGTTCGTTTCAGCAATGGGCACTGCTAAGTTGCGTAAAGATTTCACAGATTGCAGTCCTGAGCAACCACTTCTCAAAAAGCACAAAAACAAGGGGATACGTTGTTTCTATACAGACCACAACATCTCCAATCACAGAGTGTGAGTTAACATTGTCAGGGCTGTAGCTCACCCAGCTCACCCTGTAGACCCAGTTTATAGACCAGTCTTCTGACATTTTAGTACATTTTCTACAGTCCGAGACCTGTTTTGCCTGCAGCTTCTGTTGGCCTCAGCCAATGATCATTTTCCCAGTGTGTAAAAATGTTCCCAGGCAAGTTTTTCTCCTCTTCACCTTTGCTTAGTTTCCCTACAAATCCCAATAAACCATTTAATGGTTGCTATGCCCTATTTAACAGCCCTAAAAGGAATACTTTCACATTCGTTTGCGTTTTGATATTTAATGAAGAGTGATACTAATCTCAAGTTTGTATGTTAAATAGAACGCTAAAGCAGGTATCTGGTTATCTTACCTTAACATAAAGACTTGACACAGCTGTCCTGGTTCTGTCCACCTCCCCCCATTTCTAATGTTCATTAATTCGCACATTAAGCCTCATTTTGATTTAAAAAAAAATACAAAGCCCAAAAAGAAGGTGTGGTTTTTAATCAGGTGCCAAACTCAGACAAGTGGAAACTGGAAGAAGCTCCTTGCCAGGAAATAGTCGGTTTCTTCTTGGTTTCAGTTTTGGCGCTAAGTTGAGCTAGTTGGCTGTAGCTTCCTATTTACTATACAGATATGAGTGTGGTATTGATCCTGTTGTATAAAATGCTAAAGCAGCAGTTTGTTGCACAGTATACTATTTGTCCTATGTAATATATAACCAAAGTAGTCTTTACTAAAACTCACACTGCTTCACCTAACAGGAAGAGATGACCAGCGCTTTAGCGACCATGCGTGTGGACTATGACCAGGTGAAGATCAAGGATCTTGACACTTCCAGCAATGCCCTGCTCAATAAGAGGCGTAAGAAGGCTGCTGCAGGGGCCAAGAGTGGGTCCACAGTTTGCCAAAGTCAGTGAGAGCCAGAAGACCATCACTAGAAAGTCCAGACAGATCAGCAAATGATGAAGAAAAGCAGTTCAGAGGAGGTAGAGAACATTTAGAGATCTGCCTGGGACTCCTGAGAGACTGGATGAGGATGTATTCTCTGAAATAAAGGGACAACACAGGCACAATGGGAAAGTCAGAGCTGGATATTTATAAGAGATAAGGCCTATCAGCCATGTCTCCTGTCAGAGGTAAAAAGGAAGAGCTCTGCTCACTGCAGGCCTGTCCACTTTTACTTATTTCATGTATGATTGTAATTTTTAGATCCTGCCTGTTTCTAATTGTCTGTGTGCAGACAAGCATTTGTAGTTATGTTGTTTCATGTATTTGCTGGGTTACCTGTTTGTAACTTTGTAACTATGCACTAGTGTGAAGCTCACACACACAGACAGACAAACCTGTGGACAGACTTTGAAACTCCAACACTCTATTACCTGCAGTGTCTTAATGTTGTCTGTCTTTTAGTTCCATGTATTACAGCAAAGTCTGACACTGTTCTGTCAATAAACTGTAGCTTCTTTAATAACCTACAATTCAACCCAAGGGAGTGTTTTTCATAAAGTAACAGATTAATGGCCTCACATCATTACTTTTTTCTTTTCAGGCAGCCCACAACTTTGTCGGCTTCCTCTCAACATGAGCTTTATGTAAGCTGTAGTGGGGTAATGGATGAGTTGAACGACATGGATGAATTGTGACACTTTTCTTGTAGTGTGTGTGTGTGTGTGTGTTTGAGGAGATTGAGTAAAATGCTTCCAGTAAATAATGACCACAATATAACTTCACATTAACACATAAGCGTGACAGCACAGCCTTCAGTAATGGAAACCTCAGCAGACTGCACTTATCCATATACGGCTGTAACTAAAACTTCATAAATAAAAGAGTGTTTGTGTATGCAGTTTTTTTTCTGTGCCACTTGGAACTATTGTTTTTGTATTCGGGTCTTTCAGGCTTTGTGAGGCTGCTATAAATAGCAGGCGTTGAGTAGTTATTTTGGACGCAGCCATCTGACATAGTGTTTAGCTGGAAAAGGTCACCATTATTATGTTTATATTACACGGTAAGCACCTTTCCCCCACTTCAATCACATGGTGCCCCCGTTCTACCTGGAGATCAGTTGGGGGAGAAAACTACTGGCAACTGTCCCTGCTGTAAACTTGGGACGTGAGCCATGATTAGATAAGGCTCAAAAAGAGCATGACCTTTCGGCTGTTGCTTGGAAAACATATATACGTTCTCACAACCAGACAACGAAAAGAATTAAAAAAGGAGGGTTTGCAGCGGCAATTTTACAGCATGCTGCAAATGAAATGTTGCCTCTTGGGGAGGCAGTGGTAGATATTTTTGTTAGTCAGCCATTTTGTAGAGACAAGCCCAGTCAAGTCATGTTTACACCATGTGCTGTTGACAGTATCTTATATACTTCTAGCTTGTGTGATTCCACAAAGGTGACCGATTCTCTGCCTGAAAACCTTTGCGAACCTTGCAAACGTGAAGTTTGCCATAATTATTTTTACGCCATTATCTCGAGATGATATTTTCTTGGGATAACAAAGCTTCTTTTCTCATAACGGGATTATTTACCTCATTATCTAGAGAAAACAAGAGATTTCTCACGATATTTTGTCAACTGATCTCAAGATAATGGCATTAAAAAAAAATAAAAAAATTTGCAAGCATGGTGTTCTCAGCTTCCATAGCAAGCACTGACAGCTTGGCAATACTTAAAAATGGTTCCCTGAATACCATTGTCCTTAATAATTCAAAGGTCAGGGATTTCTAACAGTCATGGGCCAGATTTTTCCAGCATTATATACATGAACCAGAGGGTTTTGTTTACAATAGCTTTATTTGATTTATTTTCTTCTTTTACAAGATAAAAACCTCTGGCACTGTCCCACACACAGCCAGTCTGTAGACATGTCCCACTTTGCTTTATCACAGCTAACATGATAAAACACATTTTAAATAGTCTTGTGGGGAATACAACTAAACACCAGCCAAATCCCTCCACCAAATTTATTTGGTGAAAACATTAAAATATATGACGTGGCGGAACATGTGCTGTTTATGTACAAAGTATCCTCACTTGAGTTACAGACAGGATCTTGTGCACGCAGCAAGACCTCGTGTTGGTTGTTTTCACCAAATAAATTTGGTGGAGGGATTTGGCTGGTGTTTAGTTGTATTCCCCACAAGACTATTTAAAATGTGTTATATCATGTTAGCTGTGATAAAGCAAAGTGGGACATGTCTACAGACTGGCTGTGTGTGGGACAGTGCCAGAGGTTTGGGCGTGAGGCACACAGGAGGAGTGTAGGGTGGTCAGCATGTGTGGGGCTGATCACTTTGCTCTTTATGGAGAAATGTGTCGAAGGTCAGTCGAGAGCCATGTGACCTTCAACTCTTTGTTCCCTTTTTCGATCACGCTCACAACAACAGTTCCCTCTGTCTTTTTTAGAGACAGTCTCGTTAATTCACAGATGTTCAGTTACAGGCTTTGTTCTTGACAGTCAGTGCCATCATTATCATTGGCTGCTAATAAGGCTATCATTACTGGCACTGAAATAGCCTCAAGTCCTCATAGATAGGTCACATGATGCTTCTATTGGCTCCACCAGTCCACTGTGCTGGCAGGTTAGTGCATGTGGGTGAATTTGTGTTTTTCTTTTGTTTTACTCCTTTAAATCAGTCAGTTAAGGGATTTTATCAGACACAGATATGTGGAAAATCTCCACTTGTATCATTTTCTCCTATCAGTACCATGGAACTTTAATTCTATCATAGGCCCCTTGTTGGTTTTCATTATTGTCTGTTTCTTTAGTGTTATAATTCTAATTTATAAGACTGACCATACTCTGCTCTGAGGGAAATTCAGTTTCATGTTCTCACATTCTTCAGATTGCTAAAGTATGCATTGGAAATCTTCTCATAGCTTTGTCTAGCCTGTTTATAGTCATGATCCCTTGTCACACCTCGATTAGACACAGTTAATCTCTGTTCATCATTGAAAAACAGCTTGTGAGACAACAGACTGTGGGCAGTCATGAGGTGTGTCATAATGGCTGGGTGCAGAGTTATGCAATCAATTAGCTTTTGAAACAATTAGAAAAATATGTAGAGTTTTGCTTTTGCCTCGACACCACAGTGTCTCTATTTGGCATAACTGTGTCACAGAAGTCTAATTAATCCAAGCTTTTAAACAAAACAAAAAAAACAAACACGAAAGACACACAAAGACAGAATAAAGTTGGGCAAATATGTTTGCTGCAGTAAAACAAGTTTTACAAGTTCCTGGAAATCTGTTTTAACTATTGCTGTTATATTCCTGTGTGGCATTTTGGTTTGTGTTATTTTTTTGTGTGTGATTTTGGAGGAGTATTGTTTAAAGTATGACAAAATTGGGAGACCAGTGTAGTTAAGCTGCCTGGATGCTTCCTTCAAAGTGCTCAATGTAAAGATCAATGTCATGGCTAAACGGCACAACTCAGCCCTGTCACTGTAGTGGGGAAATTTGCCAGCCCCTTAAATGGTGGGTGGGATGTAGGGAGGGTGCAGGTAGGCTGCTACCTCATTACATCCACTTTTGGAAAGAGCCTGTGGTTCCCCCGCGACACACACATATGCATACATACAGTGGGTGTGTGTACAGTGAGCATCAGTAGCGCTCGGCAGGCTGCTGTTGGACGCACGTACGCACCAGGCACTGCGCTCCATCAGACAGACGCCCATGATGAGAGGCTGCTCCAGCCGATCCAAGCTCACACAGAACCTGGGCAGCGCTGGTAAGAGTCGTCGCTTTACGGGCAGCAATAGATCCGTGCGTGCTGGACTTTTAAATGTGTGCATCCGTACCCGGATGACAGCGAGAGAGACAGGTCGCGCAGCCCTTCACGACATAAACACGAGTCGATGTGTGTTGGCGCTGTCCACGACCTTTACCCTACATAACAACTACAGCCGACAGCCTTTGGCTTTCTCATACTAACCAGCCTCATTTGCAGCAGCAGCTGTGCTTTAACACGGATGATGACGAGCCACGCGGATTTTTTGCCGCTGTTGGCCAAATTTATAAACCAATCTAAAGGCATAAAGCGCTGTCGAGTTTCCAATTCATTTCCTATTGGGATATTATGATGTTCATTCTCCGTGCATTTCACAACAGAGCTGCTGTTGCAGAGGTCGATGCGTTTGGTTTTCATTGTGTTTTCATTGTTGTGTTTACGGTAGTTGTGATTGTACAGCTCCTGCTGGGCAGCAGCAAAATGTCCCTGCCTTGAATGGTGGTTCATGGTGCTGGTCAGTGTAACGTTAACATGCTATATCTGGGGAGGACCAGGGTCCAGTATAGGACAGGCTGAGGGCTGTTAGCTGCAATCAGAGCCTGGTAGCTGCTGAGAGGAGGAGCTGAGCCTGTTTCCTGTTCATGTGCAGTATGTTGAAAACCCCATTTAGCGCTGCTACAAACCTATCAGACATATTTCATACTCATTAATGCAAACATGCTGCTGTCTTCTCATAGGCTGCATTCAGATTAGACAAGCTGCTTTAAATAGCACAAACTGACTACAGGTCAAGCAGCTGACAATATTTTGCATTTGCCACAGGTTGTATGGGTGTTTGAAAACTCTTACAGTGCAGGATGACAGCTGGGAATGCATGGTTAGTGAATGTGCCATTTATCTGTGCACCCGATGAAACTGACATATATTCTAGTCTACCAGCAGTCTGGGAGTTTGAGAAAGAGTATTTAATTAGAAAACCTACATCTCCCCATATTTAGGTCACAGGCCCTGTTGCTCCACCATTAACATTGACTCTGAAGCTTATTTTAATCGGCCTGTTGGATAGTCCATAAGGAACAGATGAACACATAGGCCTACTAGCCTGAAAATATACACAGTGACTTACCTCTTTAGCTATACCTATGTACCTACCACCTATGGCCACTTGGTCCAATGCAAAAGTGTTGCAAATACTCCTGTCTTTGTAAAGCTTGTGATATTTAGGTGTTGACAGTGCATTGTGGATGTATTTCTCTGCTCATTGTGGTGGTGGAATTGTGCTGAGCTGTATTCTGTTTTACACCTGCTTCAAAACAAAAGCTGAATGTTATTATAAGCATTACAAATATAGGAAATATAAGACTGGAACATGGCTGCTGAGTTAGATTGCATTACAGCTCTTCCGTACACTGGTAGTTCACAAGCCTGGGCCAACACAATGAGTGAGAGCAATGCTGCCATCTCGTGGACACTGCCAGCACATACGTAAAGTACCAGGAAGAAAATGTTGCTGTACTAATATTTTGAATTGGGCAGACTCTGACTTTTTTTTTCTATGTGACAATAACACAGGCTGGTTACCTTTAACGCTGTATGTAAACAATACATTTTTGCAATCACTGTCCTGTGTTAAACAGTCTTGCATGCAACATCAAACTGTTAAGAAGTGAAATCAGGCAAAGAAAAAAAAAAAAAAAAAAAAGACAGTTGAGTGTACTTTTAAATGGACATTTCTGCAAACAGCTGTTTCTTTGTTGTAGTTTAAGAATTCCCTTATAGTAATTTTTATGGCACAATTTAAAGAATGATTAGGCTACTAAGGCTTAAAAACTGCTTTTTGAAAGGCTCAATCACCTCTTTGACCTCCTTAACCCCTAGATGATGGTGCTATAGGCATTCCTTATTAATAATCTCTATCTGCTCATTCTACTTAAACGACCACAGTAATATGATTTAATGTGTTGCTGTAGACCCTCCAAACCAAACAATGCAAGTATTTAATTAACCTACTTGTTTCTTGTTTTATATTATATGGGTGATGGATACTGGGACTATTAAGGGCCTAAAGTTGTCTGAAAATGTAATTTATAAATTGTCAGTGTTGCATTAGGCAATATTTTAGATCAATTATTATCATGTTACTATTGTGTTTTGGCAGCCCTCTTCCCAAAAGGCTGATATTGACTAAACACTGCAGTACACTATAGGCCTATGTAGACAAATCAATGTCCTGTTTATAGTTTGGCAGCCAGGCAATAGACCTTTTTTCCACTTAGACATTTTGACTGGTTATAGCAGGAAAAATGCAGCCATCATTAGTATTACCATTAGCATCTAAATTTCAAATGTACTTTATGAAAAGGGTCTATTAAATCAGATCTTCAGAATCTAGCTAAATTAAATAGATGTAGAAATGCAGAGATATAGAAATATTACCATATCGTGGCAAAAATACATGTAATACTGTGCTGAAAATATCCATGCGCCCTAAATATTGTAAGTATAACAAGAGCCATGTGAAGCTCATTTTCTGTGGTGTTATTATAATATAATAGTCTTAATTCAATCGTTCACACGTTTTAATTTATATGAGTTACGTTAAGCCACAACACATAAGCCATTCTCCGGTGCTGCGGTGCACCTACTTAAGGTAGGCAGTAGTTTTCTTTTTGGCTTTGAAGCACAGTGAGAGCCGCTACGTTCTGACACATTTATGTTTGCGTTTTCTGGGTGAGCACGGTTTCTGTCGCTTACGGTAGAGCAAAATGCGCGTTGCGCCCATACTGTAGCCATTACGGGTGATTGTTGCCTTCCACGGTGGCCCGACCGGTCACGTGACAGCAGCGCGGAGAAAAGACGGGGCTGCTGGGACGCCTGCCCATAATCCCCGCACAGCATCGCGGATGAAACACCGGTCACTTCCAGAGCAGCATCACGGGAAAAGGCCCCGTGTTCCCGCCGCGGCTGTCTCCGCTTCACTGCACGACGGAATGGAGGATAAAACCGCGTCAATTCCGCGGGAACTCACGCAGAACCCACTGAAGAAGATCTGGATGCCGTATAAAAATGGCCTTCCTGAAAAGCACATTTCTCAGAGAAAGGGTGCGTATGACGACAATGGTTAGCGTCTGCGCGCAGCGTCAAGGTATCTCACTTGTGGTCTAACCGGTATCTCCGCGTTTTTTCATTCCTTTCGTGTTGAGTTTTGTTGCTCGCATGAAAGAGCACGCAGCTAGAGCCGCCGCGCAAACATAAATAATGAATTAAAATCAGTAAGTTACGTGTTGATGTGCTGGCTCTGACGTCAGTGCGGTTACACGCGCGGGGCCCCGAGTTCACAGAGTTCACGCGCTGCCACCCGGACCACACAGTTATGTAAAAGGATGCACATGATGCTCGCTGCAGATGAAAGCCGTTGGGGTCGAGGAGAAAGCAATGTTGACGCGCATCTGTCGGTCTGTGCCAAGCCCTGCACCGGTGTAGGTAAACAGGAATTGTCTCCCTGCGGCTAGGCCCGGGGATGTGGGGCTGCGGGGCTGCCTTTCATCCGTCACGTTGGCCACTCTTTGGCCACTAATCTGCATGAATCGGTAAACAGTCAAACGCCAGCAACGACAGTGTGGTAGGTAGATCTGTGAGTTTGGGTGGAGAAGTAAGCACAGGTTGGTTGGACAGTCATATTGACACATAGGGCAGGTAGCTGAGAGAGGTGAGGGTTTGGGCACACCTGTGCCATAGCTGAAGTCTTTTTACCTTTTTACAGCTTGACAACCTTTTTACAGCCTGTCAACCCCAGACACAGAGACCACTTGTGCTCTCTGACCCAGTCATCTGTGCACACACAGGGGAGTGTGGAAACCAGCTGTTGGCTTTCATCAGATATCTTCAGCGGGTCTTGCACAGGGTTTCACAACTTCTCTGAAAAGCCCTGGTGCCACTGTGACCTCTGCTCCCTGCTGACAACAGTCTTGAACTGTTGCGATGTGACTTTATGGCAGATAATGCTGGATTACACACATAGACACGCACTGATAAAGCCAATCTAGTGCTAATATTAAAACCTTATCAATGTTGCAATATGTGATATAGGGTCAGATTTTGAAAGTGATGAGGTAAATTTGCAGTTGTGAAAATCCTGATGTGATGTAATATGCTGAGAAGTTAAATGTCCTGCACTGAAGTCAGTGTCGTGTTTTCCCCTGTGCATTTCGTGCAGTCAACATATGACTGACGCTTTCTTCTTCTCCCCCTTTCTTTCCAGTATGTATGACCAACTGTCCCACCCTGATTGTGACAGTGGGCCTTCCTGCCAGGGGGAAGACCTATATATCCAAGAAGCTGACCCGCTATCTTAACTGGATTGGAGTGCCCACCAGAGGTAGGACTTCGTAGTCGCTGGCTCCAGTGAATAGCGTGGTCTAAATATCAACTATACATTCTTCAGGATGTGTTTAGGCTCAGCTGACCTTTCACTCATTTTTCTCAGAGTTCAATGTTGGGCAGTACAGACGACAGTTTGTGAAGATCTACAAGTCCTTCGAGTTCTTCCGTCCAGACAACGAGGAGGGCTTAAAGATCAGGCGGTAAGAATGGGTTTCTACCTTAAACTGCCTAATCAAATTTAGCAACCGTGTGACATTTATATGTGATGTCATCTTTAATTTTATAGACAGTGTGCTTCAGCAGCGCTGAATGATGTGAGACAATACCTCACAGAAGATGGAGGCCAGGTTGCGGTAGGTCAAATGTTTGATGCCAGTTGTTTTTTTTGTTTTTTTTTTTAAAAACCTGCTGCTCTACTTTTTCATATACTGCATGTGTTTTTATACAGGTTTTTGATGCAACAAACACTACCAGAGAAAGAAGGGACACCATTATCCAGTTTGCAGAGCAGAATGGCTTTAAGGTGACTAGTTGGGTCAGTCTTCTGGGATTAGATGCATTAGTTCAATCACACTTTGTCTAATTTCCTTCTTTTCTTTTCTTCTGTCAGGTGTTTTTTGTGGAGTCTGTTTGTGAAGACCCAGATGTCATACAGGAAAACATAGTGGTGAGTGTGTGTTTATCAGTCTATATTATCTCAGCAGAAAATGAACATGTTGCACTCACACCTCTGCTGTTTCTCTGTTTAGCAAGTGAAACTGGGTAGCCCCGATTACACCAACTGTAACACAGAGGAAGCAGTGGAAGATTTCATGAAGAGGATCAAATGTTATGAAAACTCTTATGAGACACTAGACGAAGTCTTGGACAGGTGAGGTGGAAGTTGGTGTGGAGACTATTAGAGAAAGCAAAAAGTTGTTCAAAATCAATAAGTAGCTCTTTTTCTGTTACATTCTGGTCTTTGTCACCAGAGGGTTTGTGCGTTAGTTGGTCTCTTCTGTTAGTTCTCCTGTCACAGTCATATTGAATATTCTGTAAAACCACAAACACCTAATTCTACTGAAACTTTCTCAAACCAGAGAAAAAGTTGGGAAATTACTGTTTTATTTGCCTTTTATATGCCTTTAATGATGTATTTATTTCACTGTAATAAATGAATATAATAGTTTGGCTATATGCTTGATGCCGTGTTGTGTTCATAGGTATATTAAAATAAACTTAAGTTTAATGTAATGTGAAGCATTCAAAGCAATCTGAACTGAGTTTGTGTAGGTGTCCTACAGCTGCTGAAATAACAACTGATCCTCATTGTGCTGTCATTCTTTGTTTTTGAAGTCTATGCAGTGATGAATTTATACTCCCAAACCACAGACTATGTGGGGTAGTCTTCTCATGCCTGCACACTGGCTTTGACTCAGTCACATCACTGAATACTGAGCAGGTTTCATTTCTCTCTGGTCTTCTCTCAGGGACCTCTCCTACATTAAAATCATGGACGTTGGCCAGCGGTTCTTGGTCAACAGGGTTTTGGATCACATCCAGAGCCGGATTGTCTACTACCTCATGAACATCCACATCACGCCACGTTCCATCTACCTGTGCCGCCATGGAGAGAGCGAACTCAACGTCAAGGGTCGAATTGGAGGAGACTCGGGCCTCACAACTCGGGGAAAGGAGGTATGCCAAAGGTCTTCACCAACAGATAGGTCTTTAAAGACTGGATCAGTTTATTAAAAGATATTTGTTTTTCTTTCTTGCACAGTTTGCTAAGAAGCTGAGCCAGTTCATCCAAACCCAGGGCATCAGTGACCTGAAGGTATGGACCAGTCAGATGAAGAGAACCATCCAGACAGCTGAGGCTCTGAACGTACCCTACGAGCAGTGGAAGGTCTTGAACGAAATTGATGCTGTAAGTAGTGGTCCCTTGACTGCTAAGCAGCTCCGTTTTACTGTCTTCTCTGAAACCTCAATTGAGCCTAATATGTGTGATATGATCTTAGGGGGTGTGTGAGGAGATGATGTACGAGGAGATCCAGGAAAACTATCCTCTGGAGTTTGCCCTGAGGGACCAGGACAAATATCGCTATCGGTACCCAAAAGGAGAGGTCAGTAGCTGAAATGGAAACTGGTATAACTGTAAAAGTATGTGAAGTACAATATGCCTTTGTTAGGATTTCCCAATACAGTCTGTCCTCATTTGTGATTATGTCATACTCTCTCTCTCTCACACACACACACACACACACACACACACACACACACACACACACACACACACACATTACTTCACACAGCAACACACTGCTATCACAAACTGTATCCAAATGGCTTGCGGCCAATGAGCCTCTGCCTGGACATGCTGCCTCTCTGGCAGATTTGGAAAATCACCATATCATAATAAACAAAGACTTAACATTAGTTTGTGTGTGTGCGCACGTGTACAAAATGTGTGATAGTGGTTTAACTGTGGTCCTGAATGCCTGCTGGACTCTTCTTACCTCCATTACTTCTCCATTAATCTCACAGGAGAAGTTGGCTGTGGGCAGGCAGTGCTGATGCAGTGAAATCTTGTTAAAACCAGTGTTGGTCTAGACAGACTATAGATTTTTCCATTTGCTAAGAAGTAAAACTGTTTATCTCTGATTAATTACTCAAGAGTAAGTGTGAAGAAGAGGAGTTGTGTTATCTTGTATTTTTAATTCACATGTAAATGTATTAAACTGGGCCTGTTTTTTAATGATTCTGTCAGAAACCTTAGATTGAGTCATTCCTATGTGCTGAGGCCTGTTTGTTACAGTACTTTGCTTTCTATCTGTTTGATTTGCCCCTCCTTTATGTTTCATCTGACTCAGTCCTATGAGGACCTGGTGCAGCGGCTGGAGCCGGTCATCATGGAGCTGGAGAGGCAGGAGAACGTGCTGGTCATCTGTCACCAGGCCGTCATGCGCTGCTTGTTGGCCTATTTCCTGGACAAAACAGCAGGTCAGTCCTTGAGCTGAACCTGAGGAGCATGAAAAATAAAAGTAAAAAAAAAAACAAACACACATAAGTGCAGATTCTGTTTAGTATAGTAGAAAAGAAAAGAATTCTTGTAGATAAGAATAAGAGGTTACTGAAATATGTAGACATTATGTGCAGGACTTGTATATTTCTGTTAAGAGTTAGTTTTGTGCACTGTGCTTGTTAACACAGAGGAGCTGCCGTACCTGAAGTGCCCGCTGCACACTGTGCTGAAGCTAACGCCAGTGGCATACGGTAGGACTGCTTTAGCACTGCACATTACATCTACTCAATCTACCAGCCAGCACTCTGAACTAATGATAATACCCTCTGTGCCTGCTCAGGCTGTAAAGTGGAGTCAATCAGCCTAAAAGTGGAGGCAGTGAACACGCACAGAGAAAAACCAGAGGTAGGTATAATATACACACGTGACCCCTGAGGTAAAACATTCACCTACGTAATGAAGTCACATGTGAGATTTCACTGCAACAATCAAGCACTTTTTTTTTTTTTTTTGTTTTTTGTCAACTTCACATTGTGACAGTTGAGTTTTCACAGTGGTTTGACCTCCTAATGAGCCCAGGGCAGGTTTTTGTTGTGGATTATAGGTTTTCAGAACACAACAGAAACAATGGTATTGCTCCTACTGCTTCGAACATTCCATTTTCACCCACACGCCCTCTAGATAAACAAGCCTCTGAATGGAATATGATACAGTTCCTTACAGGGTTTGATGATGAACTGTGCTGATACCAGTTGCCAAACATTATGGTTATTCAGCTTTTAGTGAATATACCTGTTACAATGCACATTCTGGCCTTGGCAGCTGGTTTTAGTCCTTTTGGAGTCTTGAGCTGTTCTGAATACTTTGATTTATCTTTATATACATTACATTACAAAATGAATGCAATGCTGATGTTTGGTTTCTTTTACTTATTTATTTTTAGCAGATCATAAATATGACCTGGCAATTGTGTGTTCATTTTGATATACTGCACCACACAAAACAAAAATCGTCTTGTAAAAATCGTGTGTATTTTTTTGCAACACAGGTTGCATTACTTTTTCATTATAGCATAATGTTTCAATCCTGCGCTTTCAACATAAGTTGACAGCAAAGCTCTATATGACATTGTTTTTATTCTGCGACATCTTGAAACCCGCCTAGTTATTTGATGATGCTGCTGCAATCAGAGACTCCTAAGGATGAAAAAACAAGTTGTGTTGTGAAAGGCCTAAAAATCATACAAGCAGGATGATTTCACTTCCAGGTAAAGATTGGGATTTTTAGCAGAAAGTCTGATTTTCTAAGCATTGGATACACTTAAAGCATGTACACAGTGGCTCACGTTCATTTTGGCTTACATCACTGAGACACCAAGACACTGCAGACAAAGATGGACACAAACCTCAACCAGGTGAAAGACCTCTTGCTGAGTGGTTCACTCAGCAGTGTGAGCAGTGGATGTCATGTCTCATGTGTTTTGATCCTTCCCCTTCTTTGTGTGTTTTTTACAAACAGAACGTAGAGGTGTCGCGGCTGTCAGAGGAGGCTTTGCTAACAGTGCCAGCTCACCAATGAGGCAGTACCCAACCCCCTCCCTACACCCCCACCCCCTCCCTTCTTGACCCTCGAATGCGCACACAGTCCCACTCAGATGCACAACGTACCTACAAAACTCAGCACCTTCTCATTTTTCTTCACCTTCCCTTGAATCTCGCGTCCTCTCTTTTTTTTTTTTCTCCACTTTAAGACCCAGTGGTGGCGGTAATTGACTGGAATCCAGTTTCTTTTAATCCTATTACACTGACCTTGTGTCGTGCCTGTTCTCCCATTTTTGGAGACTGATAGAAAAGCTGGTTAAGGTTTTATTTTATTTTTTTTTATATTTTAGGTTTTTTTTTTTTGAGAGAGAATGCTGTAATCCAACTGTGAAGAAATGACACTCCAGCACCTTTTCTCTGAAGCCCTGATTACACTGAGCGTTTCCCTCTGATCCTCTGTTGAACTGATTTAACCATGTTAAGTTTTTACCAATTTCTCATCGTCTATTTTTATTCTTAGGAATCACAAAACTCCAATGCTAGTTTTACAGATTAGCACAGTACGGAAAGTTGTGCTTCCTTGCATTTTGCACGTAAAACTGTGTTTTTCTGAAATGTCCTCTATTACAGTTTGTCCCTGTCTAACACTGTTCCATCCTGGAAGTACAAAAGTACCTTGTTGTGTTGTTTTTGTTTGTATTCAGCAATGTGAATATCCAATAATCCATATCACTCAACAGAATGAACAGGAAGATATTTCTGTTTACTGTTTCTAAATAAACTCCACTCAATCCCTTCATGTATCCTTACCGCACTCTCCTTGTGCTTCATTTTAGAAAGTTAGGATCTTGGATAAAGCATTTTACCTTGACAGCAAACTGTTATAAGATGTGTAGACTGAGCTCCATATTTAGTACTCAAACCACTTGGTGATTAAATAAGACTTGTCATTTCCTCCATATCTTTGCCATCTATGGAGGAGATGTTCAGTGCAGTGCCTTTCCTGCCTCTCACTCAGCAGACATTTCCCCATTGATTCATATGCAAAGTCTTCACTGGGGTGCACGAAAGTGCTGCCATTTATCAGCCTGAACAAAACACTTACTGTGTCAGAGACACACATTTCTTTCTGCGGTAAGAGTGACTCCAAAATGGTCCTTTGGTATAATACTGGCATTTGGTGTGAATCATTATGGTAGAAATAAATATATTTGTAAAAGGACTGTAGTTTAAAAAGGAATTTGTTACATGATGGAAGGCACAATAATCATGTGGGGAAAAAATGCTTGATTTTAAAAAGTAAATTTACTGACATACTGCCACAAAGGTAGATCATATTATGTTGAATGCCAGTTTTAAACATTTGGTAGCAAATATCAAGACATGTGGCACCGTACCGGAGGTCAAATCATCTATGGGCACACTGCAGGCACATCAGGCAAGAAGAAAAAAAATATATATTTCATTGCAAAGCTGCTTTGAAACAAATGACACAGTGTGCCAAACCCACCATGTCAAACTGACAACATATGAGTCACATGTATTTATTCAAAAGGATCTGACAGAGCTGCGTTCTTCTTTCCAGAATGTGAACATCCATCGTTCAACTGAAGACGCCCTGCAGACCGTCCCCCCTCACCTCTGACAGGCTGGAACATAGTGGGGGCTGAAGTTGGACCTCTCTTCTCTCTCCCCTCTGAAGAACCTGTGTTGGTTTTTTTTTTTCTTTTCTTTTTAGCCCATTCACACCGGTGATTGTCTGGGTGATGTACTTAAGTACCTCTGCCGCACACCTCTCTGTGTAACCCTCATGTCTCTTATCTTTAAGGGTTTTGGAGGAGTTTATCCTGAACACACGATGAGTATTTGAGTCTCAGTGTTCATATTTGAAAACTGCGCAGTGTGGCACTCAGCATAGCTGGTCCACATTCGTTTTCAAAGTCTTGTCTGGCACAGAGGGAGTTTTAAACACTTGGGTCAAAGCCTATTCCTGTCTGTTACTGGGTTTAGTATGGTGTTAGTGTCTTGATGTTAAGTAGCACGTTTTATATGTTAAACATGCAGTTCATCAAATAATCATGGAATTTCTGCTACGTTTGACATGTTGCTGTATTGTACAGTTATTACATGTGAAAAGTGTCTTCAGTTATGTGCAATTTACAAACTTACTCCGAAAATCATTTAGAGCCTACTTTTTTTGACAGCTGTGATTATTTAAGGTATAAATGACTGGGCAGGGTCATCAGGTTTTCTGTGATGACAACAGTCACTTAAGTTTTACATTGTATGGACACAGAAATTGCCGTCTTTAGCTGTATGATGTACAATATGTCATCTCGGCTGAAACTTGTGTGTATTACGTAAATCCTGATTCTACACACAGACCATCTATGAAATGAATCATGCTTGTAAAAAAAAAAAAGTTTGTTTTTATGTGTACAACACATCTGGGCACACAAAGTATTGGAAATGCAAAAATTAATGCAAACCTGTTAAGTGTTTATTGATCATGGTTGTAAAACATATGTCCCTACAGCACTATAATAAAAATGTTATTTTTATAAAACAGTTTGTCATTAGGTCTGTGTTATGTGTACTTTGGATGATACAGTTGCTACTCAAAGACCATACCTTGTGGCAAGGCTTTTATTTCCTCTTTCAGTTAAACTGTTGATTATTTTCTCAATTATTGTTGTATGACCTTTTACTTATAGGGAACAGGTGGAGGAAACCAGGGAGATTAAGAGGGACAAAATATTAGGTGAATTGGTTAAAGCAGAAGGTGAAATCAAAAGTCTCAGAAACCAGAGAACAAGATTTTTTTTTTTTTTTTTTAAAAATGCCACCTTCTCTGAAATTATAATCTCTAGTTAAATCGTTTGGATTAAGTTGTGAATTTGAACAAACAGGTTTTCTTGTTTTCTGCAACATGAAGTTATTACTTCCTCTTCCTCTCAGCTGAAATAACTACATGAAGTGAGATCTGTGGTCAAAGTGTTGACATAGCAGAACAAATCCATTTATAGTTACAGCCACAGCACTCTCAGCATGTCTGACACAAAATGATTGGCAGCATTTAAATATGAACAGTAAAGGTAAAAACAGAGCTTTATTATTTTGACTCATGGGTTGTGGTGGCTTCTTTACAGGCAGATCTTGCTCTATGTGATTAAACACCACAGAGACTACTCTTGTCAAACATGGGATTTCTGAACAGAGAAATTTGGGTACAAATTTGACAGAACATACAGACGCACAGACAACATACAAAAACCTGGCCGTTTTATTAGCAACAACACATCCTCAGTGTCCCTGTATTCATGACTATCAACTTGATTAATACTTTAAGGACCCGCCTCTGTTTGGGGATTTGTTCTAAGTGGCTGAAAATGAAACCGCTAAATATTTCATTATATACAGTCGTTGATATTCACAAGTACAGAGAAATACTCAAGACGGGTGCAACTGGTGTTATTGCCAGACTGGTCACGTTCTTCTCATCTCCTTGCTGATTGGTCTTTTACTCGTTTAGTTCTCCACTCCTGTGCTGACTGGCCCTTGGAGCCCTATCCAGCTTGTGCAGGACCACAGGCAAGACTATCATCAGAACTGTGGAGGGCACAGGAACAAATTATTTTCAATGTTAGACTATGCAACAAAGAACATCTGTACAAAAATAGAGGACTGTCTTTTATAAAACAAGTTACTTACATTTTTAAGGAATTCCTCAGCAACAATGCGAGCCCTGGCATTAACAGACAGTTTCATCTCACTGATCTCCTTGTCGATTTCCTCCATGAAGTGGATCACAAAGTCCACCAGCTTGTGTTTGTACATCTGCTCCGTGTGGAAGTTGGTAATCAGGAAGCTAATATCATATCCCTGAATCAGTGTAAAAGCACATAAGAGAAACAAATGAGCCAGAGAGAATGGTCAACACAAGAAATCACTGAGTAAAGAAATTGCTTAGAAATGTCTGTTCTACTTACAGATGTATTTTATACTTTGCATTTTAACTACAAATGTGTCTCCTGCAAACATTTTATACCAAGTCATTCTTATCTGTGTATAAAGAACCTCATCTGCCATTTAAAAACACACTGAAACTTTGATTTTATCTTTATTCTTCCTGTCATTCTATTGTACAGTAACTCATCTCGTGTCACTCCTTTTTAATCCTATTATGCACAACCAGGACCACCCCTCCCCCGCGATGTCCCTTACCTCTACTGGTTTCCGTCTCAGAATGAAGAAGTTCTCAGCTCTCATCATCATGAAGCGCATGAACTTGTGGCAAAGGATCTTCTCGATCTCATCAGCCTACAGTCAATCAGAGGTCCGTTTAGAGAAATTTTGGAAATCGAAATAGCTCATAAATGAACTATCAAAATCCTGTTGGTTTAATCACCTGTTTGACAGCAATGCTGACTCGGACAGAGTTGATGGATCCCTCGATAAGAACCTTCTCCTTGTCATTACGGCTGATCACCACAGGCTGAAGCAGCAGCTCCTTACTGCTCCTGTAACCACAGCAAAACACAGCTGTAAAAACAGCTCTGCTCAGGTTTAAACGTCTCTGTTCCCCAGATACTGAAAGTGCATCAGATCCTCTGTGCCTTTAAAGCACAACCTAAGATATTTTAGTGACTCTAATTCTTAATCTTCTCATTGGACTGGTAACATAACACACACAGGCTACAGCAAGTCCCCGACCTGCCTGTGCTTGTCTTTTTCCTCCTCCTAGATTTTCTTATGCAAGTTTGCACAAGTCTACACTTGTGTGACAGCAGCCATTGATGGGCAAACAGCTTAGGGGCACAAGAAACTACAGGAAGCAGAGCTGATCACACTGGTAACTCCAAACTCATGCCATTAAAACATACCTGACTTCCACCTCCGGTTTGTTGTGACGCTCCACAACCTGAGAGGAGAAGTTCTCCAGGCAGAGGGCCGCCTGCAAGGTGGCTCTCACAGCGTTTAAGTAGGGGCGCAGAGTCGCTGTCTGGGGAGAGGGGCAATAAGGTTAGTTCCTGGGTGGATCACACTGCAGACAAATGACGTTGTTTGCTATTTAGATCAGGATACAGGCGAAATGAACCTCCCGGTCTCGCTAGTTAGGGGGACTCAACCAGCAGGTCATGTCAAGGAACCCAAACGAAGTGTGTGCAGAGGTGCAAATGCCTTAATGCTCAGTAACATACACCTTCCCACCTTTTCACCCACAAATACAACATTAACCCGCAACAACAGCATAGTAACGAGTAGGACGCTGTGCAGCTCGGCTGTATATCGACGAGGATTTTTTTTTTTTTCCTGTGATGCTTTCAGGTGCCCATGCTAATTAAAGTTACGTCCATCTCCATGTCTCAGACTCATTCAGAGCCAGATGTGTGTGCCGGCTGCTGACGGAGAGAAGGGGCGAAAAAGGAACAGCCAGCTCAGCTAAATGACTTCGGGGTCTGCAAACCGAACCAAGGATGCCCGCCCGCCCATGTCACTGCAGCCAACCAGAAAAGCCGTCCATGAGAAACACGAAGCCAGCTAGCTAAGCTCGCCCCGACCGCCGACGTCGTTCGCAGCAATAAATGTCAAAATAATTAGAAACAAGAGACATTTGGTGCAAGAGACTCACCATTTTTCTACGGTAAAGACGGAAGTTCCTCAGCCACGCCTGACACTCTTCTTCCGTAAATCCTGCATCGTCGACTACAGACAGGGCGCGCTCGTTTTCCCTCTACTTCATCCTCCGAGGAAGCAGATCTCTCCACGCGCCATGAGTGTGTGTGCGCGCACGCTTCTTACTCCACCCATGCGGAGTATGTTTCGAACAAAACGAGCGTACCCTACGACGCGCCCATTCCGCTCTGTGAGCAGGAGATATTTCCTTTGGTTAGTGGGTCGTTTGTCTTTCTGCGACTTGTGTTTGAATAAAGAACAACACAACAACGTTGCGCCACACATATATGACATAGTTTACGGCCGAATTGAGGGTTTTTAGCGGCAAGCTGCTTATTTAACTGGCCCTTAACACAACATGGTTTGAGCCGATTATACCATTATTGCATCAGGTTAATCTATTGACGATCCACATAGTTTATTTTGGCAGAAGGTATAATTAAAAATGTTTCCACATTTGTTATGCCCCCTTATTGCAATTTTGTTATTAAAATTGTTTCGTTGTTGAGAATATGCCGAATTTCATTTGCACTATAGCACACCCCCGTTTCCCCGCAATAGTTTGTTCCATCATGGATGCCATTCACTGACGGTAAATACCGTGTGTCTGAAACATTTAAAGATATCGGTGTGTACTGAGGGTTAGTACCGCTCAGCTCCTGTACTTTCAGGACTCCACCATGTAACCCTCTTGTGTGTGAAAGCATAGCTACGGTTTTTACGATGTAAGAGTCATTTAGAAGCAGGTAGGGCCCAGCCAGCTCGGCTCTGTGAGGCCAAGCTGCGTGTACGTGTGTTTGGGTGCGTGCGGGGATGCATGTACCCCCCGCGCGTGCTTTTGAGTGTGTGTTTATTGCGTGCATGTGATAACGAGACATGAACAAACTGAGAGTGGGACCCACAGCATCAAGCTCTGATCACCTGTTCCTGTCCACACTCTCGCTCTGCTCCTCAGTGTCTCCAGGCTCTGCCAGCATCATGACTGAGCTCAAAGACTGCCCCCCACTCAAGTACTATGACTTCAAGCCCGTGGAACATGTCAAGGTGTGTCCCCGCTACACTGCTGTGCTGGGCCGGTCGGAGGACGATGGCATCGGCATTGAGGAACTGGACACCCTGCAGCTGGAGCTGGAGACGCTCCTGTCATCAGCCAGCCGCCGTCTCAGAGCCCTGGAGGAGCAGAGACAGGTAGGAGGGGTCTTATGCATTTTACTGCCATCAGGTTTTAATCTCAGTTTGGTTTTTGATCATAATTTAGTTAGTTTGTAGTGTTCATCAGCTCTCTGTCTGCTCCGTGTTTCAGATCCTTACAGACTGGCAGGACAAGAAGGGAGATAAGCGCTTCCTGAAGCTGGGAAAAGACCCAGATCCTGCTGCCACACCTCGCCACAAACCAAAGAAGCAGAAGCTGGATGGTAAAGGTGGTCATGGGACAGGTCCTGGTCCTGGCAGACCCAAATCCAAAAACTTGCAGCCTAAAGTCCAAGAGTATGAATTTACAGACGATGCACAAGACATTCCCCGCACTCCTAAAAATGATGCTCCCAACAGGTAAGCAATGACTGCTCTTCATGATATTTATGTTTGCTTTGCACATATGAGGTTTTTCAACCTTCCTCATTTCAGGCAGGACTGTTTTAAGGCAAAGTAAACATGTCTAGCAGGGTATTTTCACATTTGAAATGATTTTTTTTTTTCAGATTCTGGGCCTCAGTCGAGCCATACTGTGCTGATATCACCAATGAAGAGATAAGACTGCTAGAAGAGCTTCTGAAACCCCCAGAGGATGAAGCCGAGTATTTCAAAGTATGACATAAAATTCCTTTGGACTTGTTATGTTATACACGCCTCCACCCAGGACATGCCCAAAATCCTGGGTGTTTTGTTGTATTTAAAGCTTGTTGAGTTCTGGTGCTGTCTGTGTTAATGGTAGATTCCAGCCCTGGGGAAGCATTACTCTCAGCGGTGGGCTCAGGAAGATCTGCTAGAGGAGCAGAGGGAAGGAGCACGAGCCAATGACAAGAAGAAGAGCCTCATGGGAGGCCCACTGTCTGAACTGGATGCAAAAGGTGAGGGAAGACTGAAGCCTTAAAGGCTAGCGGCCTGTGGTGTTAACATGTCCAGACTTTGGTCACTGCAGCTACTTACTCATCTTCATGTTCAACTGCTTGTAGACGTGGACTCGCTGCTGAAAAAGTCAGAGTCCCAACATGAAACACCAGAGGACAGCTGTCCCTTCGGACCTCTTACGCAGCGTCTGCTCCAGGCCCTTGTAGAGGTCAGTATGTTGTGAACTTAGTATTTTATCATTTAGGCATGCACATTGATTTAAATCAATAATACACAAAAGTCTTTGTAAAATGACCATAAAAAGGGATATTTTTTCTTCTGCTTTCTTTCAGGAGAACATTATATCCCCTATGGAGGATTCTCCTATACCGGACATTTCAGGGAAGGATGCTAACGATGTCGCTGGGACGTCTCCTCGAAGCCAAGGAAAGGCTTTTAGGTATTTGGTGCTAGGGATTGTATGTGATGTCAGAAGCTTCAACATCAGCTCAGTGTTAGCTAACTTGGTACCTTGGCAACAATTTTCACACCCAGACACTATGTTTTATGTGGATTAATAAACACTTTGCAACGTTAGTCTATTTTCAAGGGTTGATCTTTGATAAATGGAACATTTTGTATATTGCATGCATCAGGGATTATGTATGTTGAGTTATTTAGACGTTAATTGTCTTCCTTCTACTAGATCTGGTACATGTTGTTTCGGACATGTTGATTATGATTTTGGTTCACTCGTTATGTTGTGGCTTCATCAGTCGTCTGAATCCTGTTTAAAAGATATATTAAGGTGAACAAGTTGCCATCCAGACTTTTTTTAAATCCCATGTCATATCTTCTCGCTAGTGTTCCTCATACTCGTTCGCTGGAGACCCGGATCAAAGAGGAGCTGATCGCCCAGGGGCTGCTGGATTCAGAGGAGCGACCTGGACAGGGAGGAGACTCTGAGGACGAGGTCCTGGCAGAGCTGCAAAAGAGACAAGCAGAGCTCAAAGCCCTGAGTGCTCACAACAGAGCACGCAAACAGGAGCTGCTCCGGTGAGGACACAGGCGAACATTGGATTCATTTGCTCATGATGTGGAAATCCATCATCCGCTGAACTGTTGACACATACTTTTGATTTACTTCTGCCTTACAGGTTGGCCAAGGAGGAGATGCGCAAACAGGAGCTGAGGCAGAGAGTCAGAGTGTCTGACAATGAGGTGATGGAAGGATTTCGTCGAATTATGGCAGCCAGACAGAAGAAACGCACTCCAACGAAGAAGGAGAAGGACCAGGCCTGGAAAGCACTGAAGGAAAGGGAAAGCATCCTCAAGCTGCTGGATGGATAGAGGAAGCAACAGTGTCACATTTCTGACCAGAAAAAAAAAACGTTGGAGGAAGCATCTTTTCCCACAGGTCAACACAGCAGAACAGCTGTGACCTCTGTTTCCTGTTTGGTGGTGATAATGTATGATACAGTTTACTTCAAGTGTACGTGGTTTAAGTGAAGACATTTCTGCAGTTTTATGTCATGCACAGCAGGAAACTAAAATGATCAACAGTGTGCACCAGTGACTCTTCTCCTTTTGATTTTTTTTAAATTTTTTTTTTTTATTGTCATTCAAATTTTTATGTTGCTTTATATTTTGTTTACCATTGTAATGAAAACAGTATACTTATTTGAATAAATCAGTACATCTTAAAGATGACACACTAATCAGAACAGGTGTGTAGCAGCATGTGCCTTTACTTCAGTACAGTCAAAGGATTCTGTTGGAAAATTTGGCTGTCAGTATCAGAAAGAGGGGATATGAATACAGATGAGACGGCTGCTACTGGTGCAATCGGTGGTTAAACGTTTTTAGATCTGTTGATATTTCTTGTGTTGTGCTTACCATTTACCATTTTCCGAGCCATCACAACCACATAACGTCATTCAAGTAAATTTACAGAAACATGTACATTAAGGAACTACAACAAAGGCATTACAGGATACAACAAGAGATGCCACTGAGGTACAGTACCTAGATCATATGACACAAGACTTTTTGTTTAAATAGTTTTTCTGCATCACAAACAACAAAGATGTCTTAATAAGACGGTCAAACGATTTGATCTGTTATCCTAAAGCTAATGATCATGTGTTTGAAACTTTTAAATAGCACATTAAAATGTTTTGTGATGGAAAAATGTTTGTCAGACTCTTATTTCTGCATGTTAGATTAGATTAGATTAAACTTTACTGTCATTGCACATTAGTATTTAACTAGAAGTTATTTCGTAGTAGTGAAGAATATTTACAAGGGGGCTATGAATAACAGTGCAAGAGATACAGATGAGGAATTGTATATGAATGTATATATACATATATACAGGTTGTTATAGAGTGCAATGAAGGAGACTGTCTAAATGAAATAATATGTGCAATTATGGAGAATGCAATGAAGGAGGCTATGACTAAAATGTACTATAAACAAGTATTGTGCAATAGTTATGAAAAGTAGTCTGTACAGTATATATTAAATATGAGCAGTGAGTTCAAGTAAATTCAAGTTAAAGTGCAGGTAGCATTCATAGAGCTGTCATCTCCAGCTCTATGACAACTGCCAAAGATTAGTTGCGAACATGAACACCTCCTCTGCCATAATGGTGACTTGGGTAGACTGTGCCAAATGCCTTTTTGTTAGTTCATGTGTCATGTTTTATGCCTGTATTTTGAGCAGTGTCTGTTTATGTGTAAATATCTAAACTAGAAAATGAAACTTATCTTCCCCAGTGTCAGTTTTGTAGTTTTGAGAACTTGTGCCTTAATTTTTCTTTCTACATTTCCAATTGACATAATTCTCATTACATTTTAAATGTAAATATGCTGAGATATATATGGAGGTATTTTTTAAACTCTAGCTGAGAAAACATTTTAAGTTAAAAAAAAAATTGAACTCATTTGTAACTGTGGCAGGCTCTCCTCTTTCTCCACTAGATGGCAGTCATTGTCCTTCATCTAACCAGGCCAGAAACATTCTTCATAACACAGCACAAAGCCATAGCTGACACTACTTCAGCACAGTGTGTGACAGTGTGGTGTGTGTCCAGTCTTCACTTCAGTTCCTCACTGATCTTGATCCCAGGATGAAGCAGGAGACTGTGTGTCACAGTGTGCAGCTGTGTGCGAGGGTCACTCAGTTCATCCTGTGGAGTGACACACTGGGATCTTACCAGTGACAATATAACAGCCAGACAAGCTCCTCATTCACCACACTATCACTGCAGCTACCACCACAGAATAACTGAGAACAGAATCAAATAAATACAAATGTACTGAGAAGTAAAGTGACCTGTTCCTTTGATGACTAAGTTTTAATGACTAACCTGATTTAGCCGTCTTATTTATGACTAAAACACACAAGGCTTTTGCATTACAAACATTTGTACAAATGGATTCATATCTCAGAACCCATACAGTGATGCTCAGACCGGTCAGATGCTACAGCAGTACTGTGCAGCAACAAAACTCTAGCATAAAGTTGATGTCACGTCTCCCCAACAGATCTTTTTTTTTTCAGCATCGGCTTGTTCAACAAGTCAGCCTGCTTTTGAGCAGACTACAATCAAAGGTATGTCAGAGCCTGAAGACAAAGAAGATCTGCTAATCATGTTTAGTTTACCTTCAAACAGGTTGGCAGTTTTGATCACCTTTGTTAATTCACAACACATTCACCGATCTATGTAACAGGAAACCGTGATTATTGCTGGACTTTTTTTTTTTTTTTCATTTCAGAAAAATGGTGCACCAGTTAAACACAAAATAAACAAAAAGAGCCCATGTGCACTGTCCTTCAGCCTAGCCAGGTTGAAGGCTCCAACAATGGTCCAATCATGTCTACTCCACCCACCCCACACCATACTCCACCCCCCACCCCCACCCCCCAGTTTAGACCAGCATCCTCTCCACAAATTCATAATGCTATCAGCCATGTGTATGAACGCTTTTATTAACATGCAGACCTATTGAATCATCCTCACAGGTGAATGAGAGGCTGAATAGACATGGCGGCCCCTTGAGGCTGGGCGTATTGCACAGGGCTTTTGTTGTGATTGTTGTCATTAGACCTAAACTGAAGGGCAGGTGGGTTTTGTGTTCATACACTGCTCATACATGTTCAGTGATGCTCGTCTGCTGTTTGCACATCCAGTATTGAGCCCTTTTTTTTTTTTTTTTTTTTTAAGCCAGCCAGACTCCTTTTGACTGCCCAGGTGGTGATTTCCTGAGGGATCTGTGCGGCTCTAACTTCATCCTCCACTCCACTTGCCCATGCAGCTCTCTCCTCTCCCCATGTGAAATTCAGCTATGTGGTGAGCTTCTTCACTCCTCTCTGTCATAGCCTGTAAACATTTACGCCCTTGTGAAGAAGGAGGCTCTCCACTGGAAGCTCTTAAACTTCTGGTAAATAACTCCAACTTAAGTATTCTGATGCAATACATGCAGCAGCTGCATGTCTGGAAGCTTTTTCTATATCTCCCCAGGCAATTACAAGATAGAGTGTAAATGCAGTGCCATCATATGGGCAGACTGTGCTGCGTTATGTGTTTACATGTGCACACACTTATCTATGCCACTATCACCCTGAATCCCCTGTCAGTGGGGGCCTTTCCATCCATTGGCTCTTTGTTTTGCCAGTTTGTATGAACTATGTTTCTTTCTCCAGGGCTCTCCTCCTACTCCACCTCCGTCCCTGCGTTCCTGAGCTGGAACTGAGCATGGATGGAGAGAGGCTGACACACACACACACACACACACACACACACACACACAAATACACAGAGCCATACAGAGGAGTGAAAGGATTTAACATAAATCTGTTGATCCTTTGTCCTAATCCTATGTCAGCTTTCATGCTGAATTGAAATTGTATGTGACAGAGATACAGACAGAGGTTGAGACAGCTGCTGAGGCCGGCTGGTCTACTGAGAAGAGCCTCTGTCCAGCCAGGCCACGCCTCGCCTCTTCTGCTGCACAGAGAACTATTGTCTTCACTGCTGCTTCCACTATTCTGATGTCATGGTTTGTCCTTCCCCAGAGGGCTGCTGTTGCTGTTGTGGTAAAACTTGACAGACCTTTAGCCTAAAGTCAGAAGTACAAACATCTGCATGGTGGTGAGATAATTACACAAAAACACTCCTGTGCTAGGATCTTTTTGACTCCTCCTTTAACTTGGTCCTGTTTTGAATCGTATTTGACTCTCATTTGCATGGCAGTTGATGCTGTTCCTGTCTGGCACATGCTCATATGCAAATCAGAATTTCCTGCCTCACTCTGTCCCACCTGTCTAGGCTGTTTTGCTCATCAGTGAGGTAAAGATAAAGATTATTCGGTCCCTTTCCAGCCTGTCATATCTCGAGGGTATTTTCTACAAGATACGCACAATCAGCCACTGACAAACCATTCACAGCAAGCCCAGTGAGACAAGACATGTCTATAGGTTGCAAGGGCCCTGGAGAAAGAAACATAGTTCATACAAACTGGCAAAACAAAGAGCCAATGGATGGAAAGGCCCACACTGACAGGGGTTTCAGGTATGCTGATCTGTCCACACAAAAGTATTCAAAATCCACTGGATTGATTGCCATAATGTTTACTAATCCTCTGACTGCCTGCAGTGCAAAATAACATAGTTTCATTTGAGATACTTTACTTGAGCAGTTATGACCATTTTATACCACTGAATCAATAGTGTTGCTTGCACCACATTTATCTGACAATAGCTACTGGTTATTCAAACATTAAAATACAATCTACTTATATCATCATCAGTCACAGAGGAGTTTATTGCAGAATGAATATTTACTTTTGACACTTTTAGTCAGTTCAGCTAATAACTCAGTGAAGTATTTTAAATATGTGGGCTTTACTTGCCCTTGAGTATTTTTATAGTCTTACAGTTGTATTTTGATTGTGAATATTTCTTCCCCCACTGTCTTTTTGATTTGAAGGAAATTATCTTTACAACTATTAGATGGAATGAGACTACATTTACCACTTTACCGTGGTACTTGCCTCGACTTAGTAAAAATGTATTAACAAAACTTTTTGTGGATTAGAGTTACAGTATACTTATGGATGGTGGAGATGGTGCTGTTTAATTTTCCAAATGTAAGTCAAAACAAGACAAGCTATACCAAATATCTGGAGGGATGGATAAATCACTGTTATGGCACGGCATGGTGGTACGGTTGTACCATACACAAAATTTTTTCCAATATTGTCGTATATGACCAAATACCTGCTAATCAATGATATTCCCATCATGCCTTGCTGTAATTTGTGTGTCATGGTATTCGGCACATGTTAGCATGCTAATATATTAAAATAAGTTGGTCAGCATGGTCAATATTACCTGCCAAACACCAGTGTGTTAGCATGTTGATGTTAGCATTTAGCTCAAAGCACTCCTGCTACACCCTCACAGAACTGCTAGCATGGACTGTCAAATTAGTGACTAATGGTCACAGTATTTAGAGGGAGTAACCTAAACTGAGAACTGATTATATTTGGTGAGATCAGGATTAGGGACTGAAGACAAGCCTGAGGATCTGATTGTTGTTGAACCCAAGGCCCTTCAAGACAAGTCACTATAATGTGTCATTGAGTTCAATTCTCAGCCCATGTTTACTTAAGGTTTTCCTACCGTGGTACTTGCCTTGACTTAGTAAAAATGTATTAACAATTAACACCGCTTTGAAGTCAGGCCGAGGCCACGAGCAGCCCCCATCTAAAGCTAATGAGCACTAAAGCTCTTCTGCATCAGTAGCAAACTTTCCTGACTGCTGGCATGGTGTCCTAAGTGTTTGACTGTATAAGAAAGAGAGAGACGTGCAGCTTGTTTTTGGTCAAAGCACCAGAGAAATGTTGATGAGGCCAGAAAGCAAAGATATGTGAAGGGATGTATAGGAGGACCATGTATGGATATATATGCACATATTTCTAACAGATTCAGTGCAACAATACCTGCCTCTTCAGCCTCAAGTAGTCTCTATAGTCTCCTCCCCATGTGGCAGGATGGTTAACATGTCTGTCTCTTGGGACTTCCTCCAAGCTGGAGGATGGTGGGGCAGAGAGAGGGCATCACCAGTGCTGTGGATAATAGTCATTGAGGAGCAAAAGGAGACACAATGAAAAACACTTCTCTCACCGCCCACCACTTCTCTGTCATCCTCCCTCCATCCTCTCCCCATCTCTCTTTCGTTTCCTCTGCTCTGTTATTATCACCCAGATCATTATCAGGCTCACTCTTCCCTTGCTGTGACGGAGAGGAGGGCCGGCCGCCCACATGGCTTTGGTGAGAGATTTCTAACAGCAGTAGCGCAGGAGGAGGGGAGAGAAAAACGAAGACAAGAGGCCCAATAAAATCCATCTAAATATAGAGGCAGCAGGGCCTTTTTCCCTTGTCCTTATAAAGAGCTGCTGGTGAATCTGGGTTCACTATCGTCCTCCCTGTACTGAGCGCTGATCACTCCCTCCAGAATCGGGAACATAGCAGTTGGTGCGTGGAAACACACACTCAAACACACACAAAAATACATGGCTAAGTTGTTTTATGTGTGTGTGTGTGTGTGTGTGTGTGTGTGTGAGAGAGAGAGAGAGAGAGAGAGAGAGAGGGAGAGAAAGAGGGAGAGAGGATGGGAGCTTAATGTTTTTTTTTTCTTTATATAAGTGGGGAAATCATATTTGGTAGAACAGACTAAAATAGGAGAGGTCTGAGGAAACATCTAAAAAGAAATGATGGGAGCAACGAGTGATGGGGGACATCCCCGGATGAGAGTTCTAGCCAGTGCAGGAGATATAGAAGTAAGATACAGTTGAATTCATAGCCAAAAATATCTCAGAGAATGGCTCATCCATTTGAATTTTTATATCAACACAATCTTAATCCTCTGTCCAAAAGAAGGCCCCTTTTGGCTCTCACTGCCTAACTAATCCTGTCTCAGTTATAATCACCATGTTATTGCTCTTCTGAACTTGGCTTTGTCAAAGAAAAATAATTAGACATTTTGGGAAATGTGCTTATTCGTTTGATGTGAAGATAAAAGTTTGAAACGCACTGGTGTCTGTAAAAATGAAACTACATCTAGTAGCTGGTTCGCTTGGTGTAACATAAAGATTTAAAAGAGCCAGTCTGGCTCTGCCCAAAGACAACAAAATCCACCAACCAGCTTCTCTAAGGATCAGTAATAACATGTTACACCTCGTTTCTTTTATCCATATTATTTAGCCATAGCTTTTGCCAACTATTCGAAGTTCAGCTCTCGACATGTAATGACGTGTTTGCTGGTCCTGATTTCCACCTCCTAACTTTTATTAATAACAACATAATTAATGTAGAAGTCATGTGCTGGCTAACACACTACAGATAGGTTGCTTACAGTTCAGGTTTTGACACAGAGACACAGATATAATGTCACTACACCCAGTGAAGCAAACAAAATCATTTTCACAGCTGCCATCATGTGCCAGCAGTGACAGCAAAGGCTCAGAAGTCAGGAAGGGGAAAGAGTCAGCTTTTTGTTTTAACATCCTTTCTACACCTGTTGCTCACTAACCCTGTGATGTGCTGTGTGGCCACACACATACACACACAAAGTGTGTGTGAGCTCTCGTAGCTTCTATCGTGCTACAGTCCCAAGCACAGAAACCCTGAACAACATCGGAGACTCACAAGCTGAACATCAGCACTTGTTATATAAGAGCTCTTCTTCCACACCGACAACTGCACAGCACGTCTGACAGAGTCAATGTCAAACTCTGCACGAGAGAGAAAATGGGTATAATTTGTGCATGAGCACTCAGTTGCTATGTGTACTGTTGAAGTGGATTGATCTGTGCGCGAGTGTGTGTGCGACTGTGTCAGTTTGTGGTCATGAAAGCCCCACTGAGAGAGGAAGCTCAGCTGTCAGTAGTTGTCATACGCTGGGCCCCTCTCTCTCTGTCTGTCTGTCTGTCTTTGCTGATCCTGTTGTAGTTAACCTCACCGCCCCTCCCTCTTTCCTTTTCTCCCTTCCTCCTCTTTTCTGCCCCCCAACAGCAGCTGGCTGGCTTTGAGGCCGAGGTGGAGGCGCTGCACATTAATACAAGCATGTTGGCCAGAGATAAGGAAATATGACACAGAACCAGCAACCCTCCTTGGGGCATATTACAAACACACACAGAGAGCAAAATAGTGTCAGAAACACTATGGTTAAAGGTCAGTGTTTATTCTGTAAGTTCGGAAAGTTTAGAGCCGGCCGTGACATCGATATTATGAGGGAGTGCTTTGACCTCGCCTCGCCAATGACTTTAGCACTTATCACCTCCTCACCTCGTGTCTTGGCTTCTTGCTCTGTGTCCAGTATTTTATGTCACCGTGTGCACGCTACATTAGCTGCTCACATCCAGAATGACACAGAACAAACAGCTTTTCTCTGGAAAGCGTGCCTCAGGTTTGGTGGGGGTGAAATCTTTTTCTATGTGTGGATGCCGGCACTGCCAGACTGGTGTGGCAGGGAGTGGGGGGGGGGATCTGAGCTTGTAATTACAGCACAGCTCTGATGCCCCCCTCCCGCCCTCCCAGGGTCTGTTCAAGTGAGACAAACCCAGATCACATTACAGAGCCAGACACTTGGATGATTGGAGAGAAGACGGAGTGAGCACACACATGCATCCAGATTAGTCTACAAACTTAAAGACACATACCCACAGATGCACAGCTCACTGATACACTTTATCACTTCACTCAAGGTGAAACCTGTTGCTCATGTTGTTGTGTCTGTCTATTTATGTCCCGCCAACTAATCAGTCCCCCTTCACTCCCATTTACAGTGATAATCTTTGTGGGGCCATCTGGATCTGGATCATCTCATGATCACCAGCCTCACTGGAAGCACCAGAAGGAGCTGGAGGTGTGAGAGTGGCAGGTAGGGCCCTCAGAGTAGCTGACAGGATAAGCACTTGTTTCTATCAGAGTCCTGAAAACTCACAGTGATCCCTAAATATCCACTCTTTATCACAAGTCCACAATCATAGCTACATACATTTCCAGTTGTTCTCCAGTAACATTTTCACCAACTTACAAAAGTTTCCTACCTCATCACATCTTAAAATGTCAAGGTGTGATCAGTTATGTAGGATCAACATGGTATTTCTAAAATAATTTCTTAACACAGGTAATAAGTATTAATGAGGGAATAAATACAGGCCAAGAAGTGGTGCTAGAGCAATCTGTAAACTCCAACTAACATGCTAATATTACACAGTTCCTAGTCTGATATGGTGAAAACAATCTAACTTAATACCGGGCTTTTACAATAGCTGCAAGCAATCAACGTACAAGTTAGCATATCCTATTTTCTGATGAGCACTTTTGCATAGTTTATATTTTAATAACATGTTTTTTGCCACAACTTGCCTTGAAAACAACAATAGGACACAGACAATGGGACATTTCTGTAGAAGGCTGATATATGTTGTTGTAAGACTCTGCTTTGTGTCCAGTCTTACTGGCTGAACCAGCTGAATTCTTTGTACACACTAGAATGATCGGGCTGCTCAGCTTGTTTGAAGTTATTGGCAGTTTTGCAACCAGTTCTACTGCTTTAATACTTATTTCCTCATTTCTTGTCATACTTTGTCTAGAATCTAACACAGGATGTACTGCATCTGTTGCTATTTGGAGATTTCATTTTACTCCTCCATCCCTACTTCTTGTAAATAAAAAACTTCAACATCTAACTTCATCAAAGTAAGGGCTCCCTCCTACAGCACTCATCCTCACTCTGTGGTGACATTTTAGGCTCCTGTCGCCTTCAGTCACAGCAGAACACAGAGTCCTACAAATTCCATACTCTTCCCCTGCAATCACCCAGTGTGTGTCTCTCAGAGCTGTCCATGTTATCTGAATGTGCTATTCATGTGGAAAAAAACTTGAAGGAGAGAACACGTGATGAGGTTTCAGGGGTCTGGTCACTTCTTCTAAGAGCCTGGGTAAATATAGCCGGTATCTAAGGCCTGTGTGACGCCACAGTGCCAATACTCCCCAGGCCCAGACAGACCCATGTGCACTCTGCCATGCCACACAGGCAAGATATAGTCTAGAGACAGGGGGGGTAGTCAGGGGTAAGATCATTGTCATTTAATAAGCGAACCTTTGGTGAATTCATAAGCTCATAAAATTACTGTGCATGATTCTCTCTAAAGCATTTACTTCCCAAAGGGGGCCCCCCTGGTGCTAATAAACATATGTGATTTCAAATGTATGTAGCATATCAAATAGATGCTATTTTGTTTATAATTATTTGCAATTATAAATCTTACTGGTACAATTGCTTATATGTATCAAGAATGTCACAGTACATCAATTTAAGATCTAGAATGTTGATATCCTCTTTCTGTTACATCTTTATAATTGGGTCATAACCTGGAAAATGCTTTTGATCACAAATTTGATATTGTAACTTACTTTTTTTTCTGCTGGCTCAGGCCAAGACAAAAGAAGAGGCGTTTAGTTGCAATTAAAGTTGAGGTCTGATGAGTGGGACTGTTTTTATGATACTTCTGAGGAATCCCTTGACGTCAAAGCTGCACGGCAGAGTGAGAAGTGTGCAGAGTGAGATTTGACTGAGCCTACTCTGTTTTTGCATGTAAATTTCAGGAGAGCGAGAGTAGTGACAGAGAGACAGGGCCTTATGGTGACTCAGCATAACAAGGTCTGCTGGGGCTGTGGGACCTCGTTCATCAAGCTGACACACGGCTCCGTTTCTGCTCCTCTCTGCTGCGTGAATCACAAGGAGAAAGAGAGAAAACAAAGAGGGGGGACAGACATGGAAGAGGACCAACAGTGGCGTGTGAGGAGAAACAGAACCATGGGCGCTGAAGTGAGGAAGAAAGAGAGAGATGATAGTGGGAAGTGACAAGCAGAAAAGTTGGGTAAATAAATGTATGAGTGCGATCACAGACGGAGAACAGAGAGATGAGATAGTGAAAGGTAAACAGTGACACAGTGAAGAGAAGGGGACCAGAGCTGCCTCAGTAACGAACAGTAAACACAGCACAGACATCAACTCTGTTGAATGCAAGTGTGTTTAAAAACCTGACATGATTCAGCTATAAAACCTGAAACTTGTCCTTTGTGTTCATCCGCTGTGTGTACGTCTACCCACAGCATGGCTTCTGTCAAGCTTTTCTTCCCAAAAACAGCTCCTGCACACAGAAACACTGCTGTCATCAATGAAAAGAAATTAGATTTTATACATGAAAGCACTTCCACTGAATCTGTTAAAGGGTATTCCACCTATTTTACACATTAAAGTAAGATTACTCATCTCACTCATCCTGTGAAGGTATGTTATCCTCTAGAGGCAAAGGCTTCATTACAGAGTGAAGGTATGGAGTTGAACAGGTGAGGCATTTACCAGGCAAAGAGAATCTAAAAAGAAAGACTGTCAAGTTTCTTCATGGAAAATGCATTTACATTTTTGGCAAACAGCAAATGATGTATTGAAGTCATAATTACAGTAAACTATAAATGGCATTCCTGTTTAGAGTTGTTCACAGCATAAAATCACTCACAGGAATCTGCAGTATGTGTAAACATGCCACAAATGTTAAGACGTCATTAGTTCATCAGTTCAAAACTTAAGTTTGGACAATACTTTAGCTTATCAGCAAATCCCTGCAAAACAAATAGCCTTCCCATCAGCCACCTGCACTTTGTGGTTAGAGCCAATTAGCAAACATTAGCGTACTAACAGCTTGAGCTAAGGCCATTATCTTTTATCAGTTTTTCCCCTGCATGTTAATATTGTCATTGTGAACATGCGAGCGGGCACCACTGTGACTTTACACTAAACCGTATGTTTATCTTGAACGTGCCCAAACTTAAAACAAAAGAACAATACTAATATATATATATATATATATCTTTAACAAACCTGGGATAAGTCTACAAACTACCTAAATTCCACTAAAATGACAGATTAAAGGGCAGGGTGGTCTATGTAATTAAGTCGTGATTTCAAGGGTATGTAAAGTGTTCATAGATTTCAACTGAATCAAAGAACAAAAAACATTTTGTGAACTTAGGGCCACATTGCAAATCATTACTGGGTAGATAAATTACACCCTGGGTAAGGACAAAAAAAAAAAATAATGGATGTGTTTTTATTTCTGACAAGCTTATGTGTTTTGTTCTCTGGGGTTAAGTGGAGTTTAGAAGCAACACATCTAAAGTAGCTGACGTAAGCACAAACAGGTAGAGAGAGACACTTCTTGTTTGGTAGAGTAGAAAAAAAAAAAAAAAAAACATCTTGCATCCCTGGGTATCAGGGATTCAAGCCACTTTTGACTAACAGTTTTTTTTCCTTAGTGAGGGAGAATAAAGTGTGTTTCGAGAGGGAACACCCAGCCCCCCCTGGTCAGTGGTGGTGTTGTGGCTTGATAAAGGTCTGGGCCTCTTGCTCCTGCAACCTCCCCAAATACAAGACCTGACAGCACACACATTGATAACAAGCACGCGCATATGCACACACATGCGCGCACACACACACACACACACACGACTGAACCCGCTCACCCCACAGGGCTTGCAGTTTCATCACAGCATTTCAGTTTTGCTGTGACTACAGTGACACTGCAATAACAGTGTAAACACAAACAACTCAAGTGGTGACCTTTTGACAGACTTAAAACTGAGCTTTGATTCTTCATTTAACAACCAAAGAAGTCACGAGGCATATTTAAGTACAAATTCTTTATTTTTTATTTGTTTTGGTATTTTTTGTATGGCTTCTTTTAAGGGACTGTAAAAAGACAAAAAAAAAAAAAAAAAAAAATCTACAGGATTTCTGTGCACTCGGGCAAACCCACTGATGTGGTGACAGGAAGAGAAATCAAAATGAATCCAACACCTGTGGATCTGCACGTATGCCTCAGCAAGTTAAATGTCATCAGTGCCACAACTATAGTCAGAGTAACATTAAAAAAAAAAAAAAAAAAAAAAAAAAAACTATTTTAACTTAGTAACTCATAAATACCTACATATAAATATCGTAAATTTACTTGACTGAAAACATTTTTAAAATGCTGTACATGAATGTCCTTTTGAGAGCAACAGTCTGTGACGATCTCAGTGAGAAAAGAAAAATACACTGGTGTTTGAACTCAGTGTCAGCTACCTTTCAACATTGACACACAGCACTCCTGGTCCCCATCGCCCACATGCTGCAGGTGATTATCTACATCCATCTGAAATTATGAAGACCCAAGTAAGTCAGATTAATGTGGCGGACTGCTGACAACAGTCTGAGTAGTTACAAATAATGGTTTTCTGCACCAGACTCTGGTGCGGGACCGCTTGAAAAAAATTGAGAGATTCAAAAAAAAAAAAAAAAAAAAAAGCTTTTTTTCTTTTAAACAAAGGCCTCTTTAATAAAAAGTAATAAAATGTGTAGTCTTGACATCACAGTCTCAAAACTATGAAGATCTCTCAGTCTTATACTGAAACTTTACTATTTTGTCCTTGAGGTGAAACCTCCTTTTGTCCTCCTACATGGAGCTGAACGCTGGAGGTTTGTTTATAGAGCCGTGCACTACGTCACTGTGGATAGCACCTGGATGCCACCACAGATACAGAGGATGGCTGCGTACCTCCCCAGTCACCACATTGCACCTGTATTTCTAACTGTCCCCCAGTGTCCTAAAGCAGCAGTGCCCTTCATACCTACCCCTGATTCTCTGAAGCTGGGAGGAAAGAGGTGTGACATGGCCCAGAGGGCTCTCCACAGATCAATATGTACCACAGAAAGACAATGTGTCCACTGATTGAGCCAAAAATATAACATTGATAATAATGGCATACAAACAAACATTGACAATGACATTAATACAATAATGGAGAACAAAAAATAAAAATAATAATAATTAAAAAAAAAAAAAAAAAAAAAAAGAAGTGTCAGCTTCTGGAAGCCCTTGGAAGCGACCACATATTTAATGCTTCCCAACTTGAACCTCGACAGTCCTCTAATCCCTACCCACCCCTTTTATCCTTTAACCAATGAGCAAATGGCTCATTCTAATCATATAGTGCAATAGTCCCACCCTTTTTCCTGAAAGCCCCTGCTGACGACAGCAGGGTCACCCCATAAGGCATTTCTCCATCCTCTGTCCCAAGATCTGTGACCCTAACTCCCTCCTCATCCTCCTCTTCCTTCCCAGGCTCACTGCATGCGATCTGGCTGGATGTGCTGGGGAGCGTAGTGCAGGAAGGCAGGGGCTGGGCCGGTGGCAGAGGCGACGGTGGGGTGGACGGTGGCTGGGGCTGTGGCGGCGGCAGCTGGACCAGCGGTGGCTGTGGGACTGGTAGCGTAGCTGTAGCCTAGGAAGCCAGCTGGGGAGGCGGCATATGGGTACTGCTGTTCAAAGGCTGCCTGCGCGTACTGAGTGTAGGCTGCACTGTAGTCCAGGTAGGGGCTGGTGCTGATGGAAGTGGAAACCTGAGAGGGCAGCACCAGGCTGGGCTGCACAAAGGCTTGTGGGTAGACATATGGCTGGGCCAACCTGCACAGAGACACAAAGACCAAACAGAGAGGGGGTTAGAGAGAGGGGCTACACCATAAGAGCTGAGAAATCACAAGGCCTGGCTTCTATTGTTTACATTGCTCCCCAAGGGTGAGCGTGTTGGGAATATAAACTCTGTAGGTGTTCTAAACTGGGAGAGTTCACACACTGTTATAAGACTAAATAGACGAGAGGCACAGGAAGTTAGGAGGCGAAAGTGATTCAACCCTGTGTGTGTCAGTTAGTAAAACCTACAAAACCCGTTAGGTAGGGCCTCCTGAGGTAGACGGCAGAGGAGTGGTGGGGGGGGTTGAGTGATAGAGTCAGCCGTTACTGGCAGGTTTTCAAGCTCAGGCATCAGCAGTGTTTTAACAGCTGCTGCTCTTCACTCACTGAATACACACAATCAAAAAAAAAAAAAAAAAAAGAACAGAAAAAGAAAAAGGAAGTACATGAAGGCAGTGCAGAAGTTGCCGTCTCTTAGTTCTCATTTGGTGTGTAAATCTCACTGAGACTGTCACAGGTGATGATGCTAGTTAGGGGAGATAATGGTGGCGGGGGAGCTCATCAGGGCTGGGTGGCAGGCTCTGCTGGGCCTCATGGGTCAGCTCTCAGATGTAGCTGATTAGAGCTGTGGGGTCTGGGGATTGTACCGTCTCTCCTTCTTTTTGCCACTTTATAACCATGAGGAAATGAAAGGGGAGAAGGCTTCACAGGAGTCTATTTTTACTCAGGACTTCAAGAATCTCTCCTGGGTTTGTTGTCTAGAGGGCGGGATGATGGTGGCAGAGAGGAGGAGAGCCTGCCTCTTCCATAAAATGGGTGATGTAATTTTTTTTGTTTTGTTTTTATCATTTACCCTTGATACCATCCTACTGGGGGGAAAACATCCACAGACAAGACCCGAAACAAAGACAAGGTAGTCACAACAAATGTCACAATGACTTATGCTGCCCCCCATGACCCTGGTTAAGGAATAAGCAGGTATAGAAAATGGATGGACGGACTTAAGCTGCATCTCGATGCTGATACCAATTTCCGTTCCTGGACTGTATTTAAATTTTAGTCTTCAGTCCAATAAAAGAAGATGATCAGTAATGAGTGGCAGCAATGAACTCAACACAGCAAAAGACGGAAGCATGCATGGATAAAGATGTCATTATGCTCTGAAACACACACACGCAACCGGTCCACTCACCCCTGCCCCTTCCCCAATCACCCACCCACACACCAGTTACCACTGCAAACCCCAAATCATGCCATAATAGGGAAAGAGTCACACCGCAATCAACATAACCTCTTCAGTTCATATCACACAAAAGGGAAAAAGATAAAAAGGCACTTCAATCCATCACAGCACACACACCACTGCACTCTCAAGCCATCACTGGCACCTTGGAGAGAGGCTGGCTGGGGTGGGGAGGAGGAGGAGGGCTGGCAGACATTTTCTGTCACACCCCTCCTCAGGACTAGTCCTGTACTGTGGACATCTTCTGATCCTCTGCTGGAACACTGGTCAGCTGGCAGCAGTCAGCAACCATGGCATAAGGATGGCAGTGATTATTGTCAGAAACAACACAGAGGACTTATGTCATTACATCATACAGGGTTCAAGCATTGGGGGTACAGAAGGTGTTAACGCAGTTCAAAATTGGAGTTGATCACCTTAAATTCCTAATGTCTGGGATAATAGAATCAGAAAAATAAATAGCTATGATATGGCATCATGAACTTACAACTGGAGAAACTCTAACATATTTTTCCCAACACTGAGGAAAATTTTTCAAATGCATTTCAAACAGCAGTTACAGAAGCTTACTGTTAAGACACCTTACCAATGAAGGCGACAAAAGTCAGGGGGACAGTGCCCCAATCTCATAAAACCAGGCAACACTGGTATGTAATGAGTAAGCATAAGCAAATGAAGACAATCCCCACCCATGTGCACAAACTATACTTCGTCCTCACAGTGCTATTGAGCTGCTTACAAAGAGGCATTCACTCAAACACACACAGCTTTCAAACATGACCATACATTAACGCTGTGGGGCAAATGTGCTTTTACTTGCGTCATGTATAATCAGCCTGCCTTCTCCACAGCCTCAGCAGTGTGTTGCCACAGGCAGTTTGCCCTTATCTGGTGTTTAAAAAAAAAAAAAAAAAAAAATCAAATGACCTTGTGCAGGTAAAGTGGAACAGAAAATAATGTAAATGCGAGTGCAAGCCGAAAGGGAGTAAAACAAGAGACAGAAGTGCTATATTAAATATTTTTTTCAGTGTGCAGAAAACTTGAGCTGTAATTTTAACTTTTATTTAAAGAGAAAATAGGAGTAAGTAAGGGACAGTAGGGTGCTCCCAGGGCCACAGAGATGCCAGATGCCAAATGGATTGTGGAAAAGTGGCAGGGGAATGTGGGTGATGGCCAGCAGATCATAGGTCAGCTGGTTTTGTGCTGACGGCGAGTCGGTGTGTTTTTGACATAGTGCCACTCTGGATAGCAGGTTGATGCATTGGAGAGACCACCAAAAAAATATTTCATGCCTGAATATATTACAAATATAGGCTGGAGTATTTATTATTAATGAAGGCCGCATAATAAGCTAATGTGAAAAGCCTGAGTGATATCACACTGAGCAGCTAAATATTCCTACACAGTAGCACAAATGACCTTCAGCACATGACTCACTGCAACACAAAGTGTGAAAACAGACGGTGGGGGAACCAAACAATGTCTTACAATACTTCTGCAAGGACTTGATATTCCTGCCTTCCCCCTTTGTGTAAGAGGATTGTGAATATTCTTTGAAAGCAGGAGGGGGGAAAAAAGGTGTTTTGTTTGACACCTGTAGAGGTGTGTTTCCTAGGGAGCGCAATGCCTCATTAAGCATTAAGTCCTAGAATACACCCCCCCAGATACCCTCCCTCCAAAACGTTTTACACCCCCCCCACAGAGAGGTCTCACATAGGTGTCAATTTTCACCGTCTCCATCTGAAACACTGGTAGTGGCACCACTGTTATTGAAGAAATTTAAGTTTAAAAAAAATAAATAAAAAAATAAAAAAAGACCCCACATAATATCCACTGAACATAGCTGTACACATAAACAAGCAGCAAGTCCAAAGTAAGTACAAGACCACTACACTAACATTGTTCAAAATCCTACTTCAGACCAGATCCTCACACCATATGCTGTCGAAGGGTTGGGGGGGGGGGGGGGGTTGAAGAGATGCTGAAAGAAAAGCCACTTGCATGCTCAGCATCTTAGGGCAAGGCTGCGTCTGTTACCCACCATACAGAGGACAAGTCAGAAGCAGTCGGACAGGTGCTCTGTGTGCCTCTACGTCTCTGGGGTGGTGGTCATGGGGGATTAAGGGGGTGTAAAAGGCTGAAATACGAGCCAGCACCTGTCAGAAACATGCCTCAAAGCAACCCTGTGCTCCATATTTCAAACCCTGAGGGTTTTGGTACCATCCATGCTCACTGTGATACCGGGAGCACCGACTTGATAGGGACTTTCCTGTGTCCTCCTTAGGTCTTGGAACATGAATGGACATGTCTCTAGTGGATCCTGAGGTTCCTCACTCAGACCCAGTGGGATCTTACAGCTAATGCAACACTCCTTTTCAGGTCAAGAGAGTCTTTTTTTTAGGTTCACCAACATCCAAAACAGCCAAATGTTTCTTAGTTTGTCCTTGTCCCTGTGGACTTGCCCTGGGATTCACATGAAGCTCCCATGCTCTGAAGTCATATATTGGCAATTAGACAGACATTACAAGTTACTTAAAAAAAAAAAAAATGAATCCAGGGTCTCCTGTGGTGATTCCTTTAAAAAAAATTATTAATTTGACAGAATACATTTATGTGGAATAAAATATTAACCTTTGCAGGAGAAAGCATTTTTAGTCAATTTCATTAATAATTAACTGATCAACTGACTAATAAAGAGTTATAACTTTCCATAGAAATTATGCTTTTATTTGTTTATCTGGATGCACTCTGTCAAAAACCTGGTTTATAAACCTACTTCATAAAGCTGACTCGACTTTCTACACAGATCTGAGGTTTTACGTGAAAATATGTTGAGCTTACGCTTGAGAGTGATATCTGAGAGCTGCAGGGGGGGGGGTGGGTGTGGAAAGTCATTATTGCAGAGTAATGCTCATTAGCTGCTCAGCAGCCTATGGCTCTTAGACGCTATACAGACTGTTTCTACAACACAGTCACTTCTAGGAAGCCTTCTCAATGACAGAGCCCAGTCAGGCAGGTACATGAGTCAAGAGGCTCCTGACAGAAGTTAACAACAACGTTACACATTCACCTCTGGAATGCTCTTCCATTACCATAGACATGCGAGCCATCTCCCAGCCCCACAAAACTCAAATATGCTAATAGAGTACTTGCAAAGTTGCATGTGGACACAGAAACTGGCATGTACTTTCCAGAGGCCCTGTTTGTCAAAGGAATAGTAGCCTGGTGGGGTTGCACAGAGCATAATACAAAAGAACACAAGCGCCCACTTACCCATACTGCCTCTGGATGAGTGCTGGGTGAATGGGCTGCACTCCGATGGATATGCCTGGAAGATAGGAGACGGGCTGTCAGACACACACATTTGCATTTACAGAGGAGGACCAGAAAACAATCCACAGAGGGCATAGGGAAACAGAGGAAGAGCCTGTTTCAGACCTACCAATAATGGAACAACAGTTTCAAATGCACAGTAAGCAGCCATAAAAAAAAATTATGCATTTGGAAAACTGTTTTTTTGGAATGTAAATATACAATCTGCATATTGATAGGATAGATCATCTTATTTAAGAGAGCAGCAAGTTAATACTACCTCACACACAAACACACATCTAACTGTTGACTTGTGTTCTTCAGGGAATAAGACTGTAACAGCAGAAGTTTGCAAAGAGGATGTCTCAACCTGCCCAAGCATTCGTGTCAGTTATACTGGGTGCTTGAACCCCAGTATTCCTACTTGTAGTTATTAGCTATTTCAGTTTTGGTTTCTTTATCTTTGGATTCATGTTATGGGTATACATATCTTGTGTTGCATCTTTTAACCTCTAGCCATCATTAGTTGATGAGAATAGGGGAGCCATAATTTCTGATTTTTGTGAACCTCACCTGTCTGTATGCTGCGAGGTTTGGCACCCAGGTAAGCCAGGTTAACATTGGCCTTCCTGCCGTCAATGATGGGGTTGGGATCCTTGCAGGCTCTCTCTGCTGCTCCCCGATCTGTCATTGTCACCTGGTGACAAAAGTCAGACTCATCAACAAGGTCTTCCCAGGAAAAAAACACATAAATCATTACCTCATTTCACAGACAGTAGCTTGGCTTCCCTGACTGGTAATGCATCAACTATGTAAGCAAAACAAAAACACTTGACACACATGGAACAGGGTTTGTTCTGTTGGTCTTATAAAATTCCCCCCCACAGGCTTTCCACAGTTAAGATTCTGTTTCTCTGAAGTAGAAGCGAAACTACAAACAAAGCACAATGATAAGCTTTGAAAACTGCCCACAGCAGCAGTAGCTAGCCACTTGACTGCCACTCAGCCACAGACAGAGCTGCTGAAATATGGATCTGGGAAGAGTAACATGGGGCTTATCCAATTAGGGACAAAATATTAAGGCGATTGGCATTAGTCCACCCCTCCTGTCTCCCTCCTGGCATTAGACGATCCCTTCTGTTTTGATTGCCACTTTCTGCCAACTCAGAGGGTTCAGTCACCTCAGTGTGTAGACTGAGCAGCAAATGTAGGTCACGGCCATATAGTTTAAGACAGCGATTTTAAAAGCAGTTTCTTCATTGTGGAATCATCTGGGACAAAGCCCACTCCAGAGCCCGTGTTGTGAACACAGGAATGGCTGAGGCTGTGTGTGTGTGTGTGTGTGTGTGTGTGTGTGTGTGTGCAATCTGCTAATCCACCTCTGAAGTGTGTTTAGAGAAAAAAAAAAAAAGTGTGCTCAGCTCCCTCCCCAGCTGCCTCCCACAGTGAAACACTTAGAAAACAGAGGTAGCAGGTTGCCTCATGCCACACAAAATGCGTGCAAGTGTAACATGCTGATCACTTCACTAACATGGGTATGCATGTCTTGTCCCAGGCAGCACCCACATCTCCCTAAGCCTGTTTAACCTGAAACACCAGCCTCTGTGTGCAGCCGTTTGATACCAACTAGACACACAGGACAGCTTTCCTCTGGGTTAGAGAGCTGATGTGTAAACACTGGGAGCAATTGTCTTACAATTCTGACTTTTGAGGTAAACATGCACACACAACAGTTTTCCATTCCTTCTTTGGCCTGATCGAGCATTAGTGCAGATGTGTCTTTCAAAGGTTCTGGTAAATATTTGCATTTCTAGTGCTGCTTCTGTTCTTTGTGTCAAAGAGAGAATGGTTGTCTTTATCTGCCTGGAACAGGATAAGTCACCTATTAGTGTTGAGTTTAATTAGACAACACAAGGGATTTTGGACATTTTTCACCATGAGCTCAGATCAAAAGGCAGGTTACAGACTATAAACAACCTGAAGTTTACAACACTTCCCATCATAGCTTGGCCTGTCCAGACTCTAAAATATAACATCAAAGGGAAATTTAACATCAATTAGTAAAGTAGGGTGAGCCAATGTGTTGATGTTGGAAATTCTCTCTCAGCAGCCAAGATTTGATATAAATCATGTGCTGTGGCTGACCACTCCGGTCCTTGACAACGGAGGGCAGGGTGTGCAAGGTCAACCTCCCCACTGCTCCAAAATAACCATATAAAGCAAGCGAGAAGTGCCGACCGTGTCTCTTACACTTAACACAGACACACAAACACACACTAACCCCTGAACGGCCCAGGCTTATGATTTTGAAAGTGTGTGACATAAGACATGTGTTGAAATATAATCTTAGTTACCCATCAACTTGTGTGATGCCTCAACTCATTAGGCTACAATAACAACCAGCCATGCGGACAAACTGATGCTGTGCAGTTATGCGTTTAGGCCTCAGCGGGGATTACCTTTGACATAAGGACTACATGAAGTACGTCTAACTAGTCTCACGTTACATATGTAACCACACAAAGTTACACATGGTAAGAAACGGGGAGAGATGGGAGCAGATAAAACGCATTCGTTATGCAGACAGTATAGTACTAAGCGTGTTCTTAATGACAATCGCTAGGAACTATGCTGTATGGCGGAATTATAGCAAATAAGTGTAACGTTACATACGTTACGGGGTTTGATCATTTTAAAAGTTAGGAGTAAGAGCAGGAGACATGGATGGAGAACGACCGACTGGTCTGTACTTACAAAGCCGTATCCTCTGGATTTGCCGGTCTGTCTGTCTGTTATCACCACAGCCTCATCAATGTCCCCAAAGGCCTCGAAGTATTTTCTCAGAGAGGCGTCGTTCGTGTGGTACGGCAGCCCCCCGACAAAGATTTTGGTAAAAGTTGTGTCTTTCTGAATCGGTGAGGGATGCATGACTTCCAGGGCTCCGTTCATGAACTGATGCAGAAGCATTGGTCAGCCGGGGACAAGACCGGAGGCACGCTCAACAACTGACTAAGCGCTCAACAACGTCCCAGCATCAGTAAAGCAACACTTAATGTCTCTCGGTTATGTCGCTGCAGATTTCCTCCTGTGCTAACGCCTGAGGACATCCAGAGTCACGCTGCGTGAACTCCCGCAGTCTCGTCCAAACTGGTCGCTTCTTTACCGTTGAGAGGAAATGTGCCGGCGACTTTATATCCCGGCGCTGCTGCCACGCCCACATCAAACTCTCGACCAATCAGAGCAAGAGCGGAGTGCAGGCGGCTCCTCCCATTGGTCCGCCTCCCACGCGCGGTGCTGCACCTGCTTTTGTCCTTTACAACACAAAGAAAGCGCCACATGCTGCTAAACTCAGGCACTGTGTGTCTCGGCTTCTGACCCGCTTCACACTGTGGGAAATGAATAAGCAGCAGTTTAGTGATGTTTATTTTACTGTCAGCTACTTTGTCACCATGATGTGGCGCATACAACCTCAGCAGAAAGCAAAAATACACGGATTGTGCAAGGAAACCAGTTTTACCTTATAGCCGAAACAAAAGGACAGAGAAACCAATCAAATTTCACCTTATAATGCGTTCATATTGTTTGTAACCTTCATAGGAATCACAATAGTATCGATGAATTGATATTCCTTAAATGTTGGCAATATTCTTATAGCCGATGTTCAATTAGATTACCAAATATATTCTAATAAGAGCTGTAACTATTGCAACTCGCTTTTGGAAAGTCAGAAGGTAAATTCTGATGGATGTGTTTCTCAGATTGGCTCAGTATGATACATTTCATTAGGGCCACCACCTTAATTATATTATAAAATGACATTCTGCTAAAATAGGCCAAGTGTGAAGTGTGTATACAAGGTTTGATTTCAAAAGCCAGTTGTTTTCTAGACTTCTGTGGAGGAAAAGGCTGACAAGTGTCCAAAGCAGCAGGCCAATCCAGTTTGTTTTGTAATGGCTTGACTGGCAAAATAAATATGTTCCAGGTGCCTATAACACCTCTAAACATGAATCCTGGAAGGCTGTCCAGAGAATTTAAAGAAACTTGGTGAACGGTAAAAGAGGTGGTGGTGTTAACTAGTGTCACATCGTGAAAGTTGAGAGGAGCTGGTGAACTGTGGCAGCAGCATATCTTCTCGTCCTCACTGCCTTGGAGTTCCATTGCTAACTACCAGGGGTCACAGTAACAGTGAGGTGATACTCTAATGACCTCAATAAAAGGCATTTAATTCACACCTCCTCTTCCATGAACTGGTTCACTCTTAACACATGGTCTTTGTATCTGCTCATGCTACCTCATTCATATCCTCTTGATAAACGCCCCCCCATTTCCAGCTGTGTGTCTCAACCTGACTGAAGAGCCCCACTGTCCTGCTTTGATCTCGTTTGCCCAGATCAGCTCTCTGACCCGGTGAAGGGCAACATGCTCCACCTGCTGGTTAACTTAGACTCAAACAAGCAGTCAGGAGGGATCACTGTGATACACTTCGCTCAATCTTTATCATTTTGATTTGTGTTTGATTCCAATGTCAGCCACATCATGGATTTACAGCTGAAATATGAGATAGTGGTCATGGTTTTGCATGCACAACATTGTTTCACAAAACCTCAAAATGCGCAAAGCAAACAATAGGTTATCATTAACCTACTTACTCCTTGAGGTTGGAATAAACATGTTCAAATCTAATATTCTGCAGTTTTTTTTATTTTACATCCAAGTTTCAATAATGGTGCTAAACCGCGAAGAAACAGCAAATCAAAAGAGATTGAAAAGTCTTTGGAAAGCTGTAAAAAAACAAGGAAATGGACACAAAAAAATGACAAATAAAACCCTCCTACAGTGACGAATTGTTACGCAGCTGTCATCAACACCAGGTTGGGTAGACCCTTCTGATTGGTCCATGCACAGTACACACAGCACCACGCCATTGGTCCAGATGTTTGCCGAAAGGAAGGAGTCTGTCTCGAGCGTATACACACACACATTAAGCAGCAGGTCTTCCGCATTCCCCACAAGAGATGCAACTTGGCACGCCGAATCTAAAGACAGGAGGGATCAGTCAGTCAGAGTGAACTTTCTTTTTTTTGTTGTTTATTTTTGAAAGGGTGTTCACTGTGTCCCCTTTTCAACAGAACATCACAAAGAAAAAAAAAGAAAAAAAACTGCAGCAAACAAAAGCCCACACAAACACTGAATCCTTACAAATGATGGTTGACTCAATGCAAATTATTGCTTGCATAGATTTAGTATTTCTAGGATCTTTTTAACATTACTGCTAGAATTTATTAAATAAAAGGCCTTTAATAAGTTTAAGTAACCGATTACACCTCACAGCCTCATTACATATAACCTAAATGATGTAAAAAGCCAGTAGGCATCATCCTGCCAAATATTACTGATCATACAGATGCAAAAGTAGCTACTACAGCAGAAACCACACAAGCCTTCCAATGATGCTCAGGTTGGTACAGCAACACTCCTATATAAAATGGATACTTGTAGCAGTACAGTGCAGTTCTGAGATCTGAACCATGTCAGTATTCTCACTACCCACATCCATGCATGCGATGGGGGGCCCTGAAAGACCCCAATGCGAGTCACAAGGGTGCTGAAGAAGTGGGGCAGCCCTGTCAGGTGACCAAAGTCGCCAGGTTTACACTGGATACCCTTCTCTCACCATTTCTTGTTCCGAGGTTTCAGCTCCTCAGCGGCATTCCTCAGGAAGATGTAGTTCTTTTTCTGGGGGTTGTAGTATTCATGGCCCTGAGGGATTTGGAATAAAACAAAAGAAAAAGGTGAAGATGCATGCCAACAGGTTTCTTTTCATCCACTCTAATAATATCCAAACATCTGCTCACAAGTTCTGTAAAGATTTTACACCTCCTACCTTTGACCAGTCATAACTGGAAGCATATGCAAAGATGTTGCCATTGTGGTTGAAGCAGCAAGCAGTAATGGGCTGGTCCAACTGCTCTGAGGTCTTCAACTTGGTGCGAGCATCTTTGTCCCAAAAACTGAAACGCCCATCTGAGCCCACAGTAGCCAGTGTGCCATGGACAGGATGAAAGGAGATGGCATTTACCTAATAAAAGTAAACAGACAATAGCATGTGAGATGAACAAACATTACAACTGGACTATCACAGTGGCTATAATTATTGATTCTGTGAAATGATACCTGGAGGATGTCTAGCATGTGTCAACTAAATCATTTTGAAAATCAGTGGTTACTACAAATAATGGAAATGCTATTATTTAAATAATAAAGTTATATAATAATGGATATAAATAAAAACTAAAACATAAGAAAATCATATTTTAGTTGCAGTTGAGCAGGTTCTAAGGCATCAACCATGTTATACAGTAAGTGATGTTATTAGTCTAATCTGGGTTTTTTCCTGCTCAGACAATACATGCAGTGAAACGGTCTCTTACATCATTTTGCATCAAAACTCTTGTCAATAAAATCCACAATCACTCACAAGCTAAAAATCTTTTGAGATGAAGCAGAAAAACTACATTTTTTTTTTTAAACACACATTAACACTGTGTCAGAATCAGATTCAACTTACAGCATATATGTCCTGCGGAGTGGTTGTGTTGGTTCCATTGGACCTGTGGCACTTGAAGGTGAAGTTGTCCTTGGCTCTAGAAACATCAGCAAAAACACAGTAAGAACAGTTTCTATTTTAATTATATAAAACATCATAATAGTGAATTATGTTTGCACCTTACTGATTAACTTGTGACTGATAGAGAACACTTAGAAAAAAAAAAAAAAAAAAAGACTGTTTCAGACACTCACGGGTTTGGAGGGTTAATATAGTGGATGGCTACTCGGCCCTCAATGCTTCCCAGTGCAAAACCTGTGGGCTTGTTCTGCTTATCCTTAAATATGGCAACACAGCGGTGCTGCAAGACCAGGACAAGAACGTACATCAGATCAAAAAACAGCCATGCATGAAAAATGAAATATCTTATAAAGACTGGGGTTGTACTCCCTGCCAAAGAAAATGAATTTGGTAGTACTTTACAAGTACCAGGTCAGGAGACACACTTTATCAAAAGAAGAACATCAAAGATTATCATTAATGAAATTTTGTAACCACCTGATGTTTAAGTGGAGAGTCTATTCTGCGAAATTCAGAGGGCTGGTTCTCCAATTGGTATACTATCAGGCCCCTCTCAGCTGTGGCAACCACTGCCATTGGGTACACCTACATATCAGGGTCAGGAAGGTATAACAATGCAAAAATGAAAAACTATTTACAGTAAGGAATAAAATAGATGCTATAACCCTCAAGCAACCACTTACAACATCTGCACAGTAGCATCTCTCTGGCATCTGCAGGGACATCATAGGATTGGGAGAGCGGGTGTCCCAGAACTGGAAAGAAATACGGAACACTGATGAAACTGGAAAGACTCAGATTGTATGACAGCTCCTTTGGTATGTGTGTATAGTTGTATTAAGGTTTTTAACTTTACTTTTTTAGTGTACCAGCTTAGGCTCAAGCCTTCGACTAATTTGGTTGCAAATGTGCGACAATTTTTTTCTTCTCATAGCGTTAGCCCCCCCCCCAGTGAAGTTCAGAGCAAATCAAAAACTCAGTATTGGCATGCTTTCACCTCTGATTGTCTCTGACTTTCATGTTCCAACGTGAGTTTGAAGGCAAGACCTGGCTACTCATCAACAACAACAGCCCCCCTTAACCCTGACTCAGCATCAGAGATGGAAATGGCATCAGACTCTGAGCCTGAACCAGAGGGGGAAAAAAAAAGCATTCCTTTCCTAGATTGGCTCACACATTTCCCATGGTTGAGGAATGACAACATTAGCAATGCCAATAGGTTGCATATACTATTAAGAATGCGGCAATGCATGGCTGGCAATGCCACTTTTGCTGTTGGGACATAAAGGTTCCACAGTAACTACAATAACTCTGTCTGTGCCAAATTTCAGACAACTTTTTAAACAAAAAATTCTGCTGAAAATGCCAATAACTTGTACATGGAATTTATGATCGATAGAGACACATGTTTCTACAAAGGAGTGTATCATCATTTAACTTTGTGAAGCAAATTGGCACTTTTTAAGTTTAGCTATAAAATAACTTTTTTTCCCCATTTCATGTTTATGCTGTTGTTTAAATAAGGATAAGCCTTTATCTGTACCATGACTCCTGTTTACAATGACTTACACAACTATGGTACATTACACAAAAGTAATTAATTAAATGTATAACTGATGATAATGGTGTTGCGAAAAAATATGGGTGCTCCTAAATTTTGTATTGGTGCACCAGAGTGCAAATTATTTTATTATCTGTGCACTGTTTACTTTTTTAACATTTATGTTTACTGTTTAATTCTTTGTAGCATTTGTATTTATGTCTGGTTGCACTGGAGTATCCCCCCTGTACCAAAACAAATTCCCAAATTGAGCAATAAAGCTCATTCTGATTCTGATTCTGAAATGTTACGTGCATCTGTGCAACCAATGCAACCAACATCTGGAGCCTTGTTTTTACAATCTCCGTGTATGGGTAAAAGAAGGTAATCTGCATCTCAATTATTTTAGTTTAAGTACTGTGTGTATTTTCAAACACTCCAATATGTTAAAAGTGGCTTCTGTACCTTCAGTGTTTTGTCCCAGCTGCCAGTCATTACACAGCTGTAGCTAGGGGCTTTTATCCAGTGAATGGCTTTGATTGGACCATCATGCTGTTAAAATAAATATAGAGATGGAGATGTAAGATGATCTTGCTTCATTCTTAAGACCACACAGCTGACTTTGGGGCTCTCATCCAACCTGTGCAATCTGCATTGCTTGATTGCTGTTAAGATCCCACATCTTGGCTGTCTTGTCACAGGAAGCAGTGAAGACTTTACTCCCATCCTAGTTAAGAAAAATCACACACCATAAATTATTCTGTGGCACCACAGACAGCAGCTGCTGCAGTGCTGAAATTACTCTGTCTGATGAGACTTACATCACTCCAGCATGCATCCAGTACTGGACCTGTGTGCATCTGCTGGGCTTTGGGGACAGTCTGTCCATTGTCCTGCACCTCCCAGCACCGGACCTGAATTCAGATGAATTGTGTAAACTTCTGAGCACACTACAAACTATGCTCCGGCCGCTCACTTAACTGAGACCCATAATGAAATTATTTTTCATTGTTAGGACAGAAAGAATGACTGACATCATTTGCCCAGGATCCTCCAATGAGAAAGTTCCCTGGCAAGCTGGGGGGGCTGAAAGCCAGGCAGCTGATGCTGTCATCTGGAGGTGAGGTTACTTCAACATCCTACAGTACATGCCATGAACATAAACAGCACAAACAAACATTACACTGCCGCATAAACAGGTGGAAACGCAATTTTCAGTGATCCAATGTGACAATGCGTAAAAGCCGTAGGAAATTATTTTACCTTCATAGGGTTATGGCTGTCTGTCGCTGTGCTTCCAAATACACCGGTTCCTCCAGTTCCAAACCCGGTGCTCGCCCCAAATAAACTCATAGTGCATTAAGGTTGTGTGTACACCTGAAAGAGACAGCAGGGACACGGTGACTGGACTCAGCAGCAGATACGAGGCTGTGCCCACATTAACAGCGTTCAACCAAATGTATAATAACGTTAGCTAACTACTGGTGCAGTGCTGGGTTACACTATACTGCTGCCCACACCAGACTTTACGACAGCACTCGGTTACCAAACTCGATGTTGATCCGACATCAATAAATAAGAAGTAAAACAAACCCTCGGCAGACGTAGCTAGACGGCTAACAATTAGCTAACTATACGCTATTTACCACTACTAGCTTCTAAATACAGGCTGTTAGCTAACGTTAGTCTGTTAAAATACGGACTTATGGGTAATTTAACCTTCTGAAGTGTTGTAAATACGTCTGAGTTCACATGCTGCTACTTTAGCATAGCGTTATATGTAGGTCAGAAAACATATATCGTTTAGTGTCAGCTAGCTACTTCAGTTTGTGGCACCAGACCTGCTGTCGGTGGATACCCGACACAAACTTTCCTGTGTAGTAAGTTATCATGTTCAAACACTGCAGCATCATGATGACATAAATATACTTACCACAAGTTCAGGTATGGCTACTGTTTGCTAAAGCGTTCGTTGGAAAAAACAAAATAATTTGGCGCAGCAAAAATGTGGCGCTTGTTCCTCAGTGTGTCGCAGTTTGGTGACGTATCAACCCCGGGAAAGCCAGAGGGTTGAGTCAACACTTGGAGGCAGTGCATGACAAGAAGTTATTCTACTGTGCGCGACAAGTCATTTACTGTGCATGACAACGAGTCACTTTACTGTGTGTGACCACAAGTTACTCTACTGTGCGTGACAAGTCATTTAGGCTGCTGTGCATGACAAGAAGTCACCTTACTGTGTGTGACAAGTCATTTACTGTGCAAGTCAAATTTGGCTCTAACATAATGTATCTCATGCATGATTTGTGTATATTGTTTTCATGAGGACTGTCTTACTTCATCTGCATGCAGGCAACACAACCTTAGCTTTAGATGAGGGCCAACTATAGAGGGAAATACTTGAAAAAATGAGGTTGATTAACAATGAGGCCAGTTGTGTAAAGGCGAAGGATTTACCATATTATTGTGCCCATTCAATATCAACCCTTCACAGTCTTACAGTATAATATATGGACAGAATAAACCATTTCAGTACTTCCTATGACACATGGTTTGGCTCTAGCTGCAGTAGAAACATAATGAATTATTATAAATGGACTGAGTCAACAGTTATTTAAAAAGCAAATTTATACATAACGGTGCAATGAGATACAGTAGCCTATATCCACAAAGATGAAAAATGTGTGCGCAGCAGCTATCAGTGGCACTGTGACTAATATGTGATGATGATGTCGCTGGAGACAACCTGTTGTCATCCACCCTGCTGAAACCTCTTAAACAGTCTTTAAACAGCTGCTATTAGATGTATATAAAATTTGCAAATGTTTGTAATGAAGGTACTCCTGAGTTCATACAGGTTACAAAGAATGAGTCATGTAAAGTGACCTTTGCTGGCTAAACATCTTAAGTGTCTGGAGGTGGTGACTGTATTCTAACTACAAATTACTTTTTTTGTTGGATAATTCTAATTTTAGTGAATTCATGTATAAATTGTTCAGTAATCCTCTTGATACAAAAAAAGTTGAAAATAGAGGTAAAAACAGAAAGTAGGAAAGCACATACATAAAAGGCCATTTCAGTTTGGTGTATAACACATGAACCTCTTCCCTTGAGTTGATCCATTCGTCAGTCTTCAAATCAAACTTAAGTGCATGTTTAATCTGTACCTAAGTGGTGGATTTTCTTTGTCATTCTTCACCCCCACCCCACCCCCTTTAACTCTCTATTAAAGCAGCCACAGTGGAGTGCTTTACACATTGTTGTAGTATTCATAGGGGCCACTGGCATGTCCCTTCATGTACCTGGGCTGCTGCAGCTTATCACTCAGACCCTTCAACAATTAGGGTGGGCCTGAGTTTATTGTTTGAGTTCAAAGGTGTCTACATTAAAAAGGGATTGGGGGAGGGGGTTCCCCTCTCTATAGACTGTTCATTTAGTGTTAAATTGTCTCCACGTGCACAGTGTTGAGGCACTATAAACTGCACAGATTAGTTATACTTAAAATAGCATGAGCTCTGAAAATTAGTATACAGGAGCTTTGATGTTATGGATTGAAAAACAGAGAGAGGCTGGCTGCCAGGCCTCCAGAGAAAAGATGTGCTAATCACATAATTATTAGATCCCACTTTTATCAACAGCTAAACAATCATGTCAAAACAAAGTATACAGTGATGGACTTGGGTTTTATGTTAAGACCATTCTGGGTCTACTTTTCGTAGCCTCACCCCCACCCTTTGTTCCAGTCTTTCCAATCTTGGTTTATCCCACTCTGAACCCCTCCTGCCCCTCCCCTGACACAGCCTCAATAAAATCCAGTCCCAAGTTGCCATCTACACACGGTTGTATCAGACAGTGCGCAACGGCCAAAAATGAGGGAATGATATTCAGAGCGGATGAAAGACGGGGTGTTTTAACTTCCTCACATGTAGGTGGACTCCTGTTAAAAGAACTGCATCCCCAGCCTTATCTTTCGACTTTCTAGAGCCGCGCGTAAAATTTGGCTAAAATGGTGAAGAGCGCCCTGGGGACATCAGTGACCCTCCTGTCGTGGTGTTACTGCGTGCTGGCCACGCAGGTCGCTTTCTCCAACTTCTCCATTGACAATGAAGTGCGCTCCAGCTTCATCCAGCGCCGGCTGCGGAGTCAGGAGCGCAGGGAGATGCAGCGGGAGATCCTCTCTATCTTGGGTCTTCCACACCGCCCGCGGCCGCACGTTCATACCAAACACAACGCTGCTCCGATGTTCATGCTGAACCTGTACAATACGATCTCTACGGACGCTTATTCGTATTACAAGCCCGTTTTACACAGCCGGACCTCCCCCATGGTGACTCCACAGGTCAGCCGCTTCCTAGACGACGCAGATTTGGTGATGAGCTTTGTCAACCTCGGTAAATTAGTCATTTGACTTCCTTTTAAGTCCTTTAAGGTGTTTCTATCTATATATGGATTGTGTCTAACTTGTTACACAGGCTTAGTAACATTACGTAATTTAATTGTATCATATAATAGGCTACAGTGTTGGTTTATCTTGTGTTATAGACTTTGCTGTTATAATATCCTCAATTTCCCTGTTGTGGGACAAATAAAGGTTAATCTTATTTTATTTTATACAGTGTGATTGTGCCAACCTATACTGGGAGTTGGAGTTGGTTTGGTGTAATATTTGTTTAATGCGTTGAAATAATAACAACAACAAGTTATATTAAGCTTTTTGCATATTAAAAACCTGTCCAAAAAAAAAGCATACCTTCAAAACTACAGGGCAGGTTTGACTTTGTCATCTGAGCGAATCAACAAAGCTACATGGTTTTAAAAGCTTTTCATTTTGGTGTCAGATCCTTTACAGCCACTACACTACAAGACAGTGCATCAGTTAAGTGTCTGTCACTGTGAAAGCCACTGTGTTTCTGACATTGCGGCTTTTTAGGTCACTTTCTTCAGTAGAAATCAGGCCTTATGCATTCCAAGCTGTGAATGTTATGACAACATGTCCATATCCGATTTCTCCAGAATCCCTTCAAAGCACGGGGGAGAGGCTTTAGAATGGCTTTGTTTTGCATGACTAGGACTTGAATAGGCATTTGTAACCCCTGGGGAGTAAGAGACAAGTTGACTTAGATCAAGATACAAACTGCATCTATATACATGTTATTGCTTTAGTAATCTCTGTTAGTGCAGGCCCTTGTGCATGCATTCTTCCATCTAGCCTCTCCCTGCTTGTTTGTTTGAAGGGTGTAAATCACAGGGGTCACAGGTGGGAGTATGGGCTCACTCGGACATTATTAAATTTATAAAAGGCAAATCCTGTCTTTGTTTCCCTTAGAGATCCCACAGCTGCTCTGATATCACTATGGTGAAACAAGCAGACGGCATGGTGCCTGTAGCTGTTGTCCGGATGTGTTTAGATCCAAAACCAACCCTTGTCTTCTTCATGCCCCCCTTCTTCTTCAGGGCTTAGGTGAGAGTTATAGGCCGATGTGAGGAGATAAAGTAGTTTGTTCATGTCAGATAAGTCTTCAAGAAACCTCCAGCCATCTGTTTTGTTTGCCCCTGAAACTGAGCTGAATCCTGCAAATAGCGAATCATTTAGAGTTTTATTTTCAATCAGCCCATAAATGTGCAGTTAATACAAAACAGACTGGAGACTGTAAAAAATCTGGAAGTGCACAATATAACAATTTATGTCCTCAGTTGTGAACCTTTAACTGATAGTCTTTAGCTAATGGGATCTGGAGACATCATTTTGGATAAGTAATAGCAGATTTATATGGTTCCACATCTGAAGGGAAGGAAAGAAATGAACACTCTGAGTGTGTATTATTCCTCTCTAAAGCTTCCTGTGCTGATGATTGGCAGAATTTTAAGCAAAGTTTTGGCTCCCACCTTGTGCTGAAGTGACTCTGTCTTGGTGGTCTCTGGATGATCGCTTCAAGACCAAACTGGATTATGGTATTTCCCTTCCAAAGACCACAGCTTCCAGGGCTGCTGTAGAGCTGCCTGGCCCTTTCTCCCACTGTACACAGGAATATCCTGCAGGTGGAAAGTGCTTAGCGTAACTTACTCTTTTTTTTTTTAGATAAATCAGCCACATTTAATGGTTTCCTTTAAACTACATAAAACCTTTACATAAGGATTTAAACCTTCATTTTTAATTCATTAGAAATCATTGTAAAGCATTCTGTATATCACATCACTGCACACATGCTTCCATACTCCAGAATCACAAGCAGAAAGATTCGTCTCATTGTCATGCAGCATTACACCAAGGCAGCTGCTGTTGCACTGCATGTATGTAGTTTCGATACCTATGTGTACCTATTTAAATAGATTGGATGCTGTGTCTGACTGATCTTATCAGTCCTAGCTGTTCTGTAATTCTCTGCTCTGTTACTTCTCACTGTTGACCTCCTTGTTTACTGCTAACCTTTTCCTGGAGACAAGTACATGTGAGTTCAACATGACTTTTTTTGTCAACCACAACACACCTGCAGATGATGTGAATAGGCTTAATGACCAGAAATGTCATTTAAAAAGAATGAGTGAAAAATACTCTGCTAACAGTTGGTGGAATGACTGTTTAGCTGAGGAACAGAAGGAGTATTGTGTTTTTGAGAACGAGCAGGAACTAATGTGTTTGTCCTAAGCTGATCTGTAGGTAGCATAAGGAGCTTGCATGAGGAATTTCTTTTGCCCTGCCAGAAAATCTCATTAACCTCCTTATTATTTATACATCCATGTGCAAAATACCCTGCTTCTCCTTTACATTCTGTACCACATTTATGACTAGGTGCAAAATTTCCTTTGCAAAAGCCATTGTGGTGACAGCAAACCTGCTTATGGTATAAAGTTCATAGACAAATTCAAGGATTTGAAAGGGCTACAAATGTTAATTTATGTAACATTTACTACCGACTTTAATAACTAAAGAATCAATGTGTCACAACTGAATAGATTGCGATTGATGCTAAAAATGACATTAATGCAATAAACCAGATCAAAGGTTATGTTTTCATTGTTTTTTTTTAAAGTTTTGTTTTTGTGTGGACATTATGAGACATCTTAAAACCACCCATGTTGATTGGTGGAATGCCTCCCACTTATATAAAATTATAGTAGGTTAATGATAGCTCCGTGGCTGTGTGGCCTTGTAGTGTCAGGAGTGATCTGAAGTGTTGAAATGCCTCCCAAAGGGAAGTTTGCATATCTGAGGTCTGATCTCTGCAGCTAATGGTCCCTAACGTAAACACCCCAAGTCCTTACTAGCAATTATTCCTTTCATAAAAACACGCCTCGTTCCCTTTCAGCATTTAATTGCGGTCAAACAAATGACTCGCATGGTTCAGAATGCGCTGCTCTTAATGATGAATGGCTTGTGTGTGTTTTTTGTCATTAGAGGTGTTTTTAGAAGACTTTGAGTTAGTGTGTGCTCGCTATTGCAAAAAAAGAAAGTTCTGTTTTGTTGGGTTGCTGTATGTATGGGTGTCTGTTCCCTGAAACAGTAGGGCTCCAGCAGCAGTAGTGCATGGTGATGTCATGGTTGTATGCCACTGGGCAGGATGTGTTTAGAGTGGCTGATCACTGCTCTGCTCTGCACACCTTCACCAGAGACCTCCACTACTCTTTCCAAGGACAAACACATGGACCAATGCTGTAAAAACATGACACTGGAAAGCTTCAAGGAGCTTTGGGGTCTTTCTGACCACCGTTCTCCTGGAAACTCTGACTGCTAGAGAGCTTCAACTGGTTCAAGGCGGGATGGAAACCCCACTGTGCCACCAGCTATGGCCTAGTCACTTTATCCTCTACAATCAGAATGAAATCATTGCATCGTGATAAATGGCAAAATGATCAGGGAGGTGTGGTTGGTGCAGACTAGTAGTTAAATAACACATGAATTTGTGTGGTTTTCTATACTTTATGTGAGTGTGTTTGTAAAAGCACACTGACTGCTGTGGTTTTCCGGGCAGTGCTTTAACAGGCCTTTTCTTGTGGTCAGCACATATGTGCAATTTAAACAAGGAGCCAATCTGAGCCATGAGTGTGTTTTTGGCACGTATGGCAGACTCAACTTAAGTGATGTTTAGAGCAATCATTTCACTCACAGATGCAGAATTGTTCCTATTTCTGACACAGTGCTTCCGAGATGTGGGCACAGGGACACACATCAGAGAATAGTTTGAATCAACAACAGTTTTGACAGATATTGCAACTAGTGGTTTGCCTTTTCTGTGGCTGTACAAACTTTCTCTTTGAGGGTCAGACAGAGGCTTTTGCTGTGCCTCAGCTGAGGAGAAACAGTAAACCCACCAGACCATTCATCGTGGTGATATCATTACTGAGTGGAGTTTGGAAAGATCATCTTGTTGAAGCACATCTAAGCCTGAATCAGATGTTGACAGCATCACATTGTCCTTTAGATTCATTGTACATATATCCCATTATCTCCGTCTGTCCTCTCCTAATAGTGGATAAGGATCAGGATCTTCTGCACCAGCAGCACCAATGGGAATTTCGTTTTGACCTGTCCAGTATTTCAGAGGGAGAAGCCATCACAGCAGCAGAGTTCAGGATTCACAAGGATTTCATCCAGGAACGCTATGAGAATGAGACATACAGAGTCAGTATCTACCAGGTCCTACGGGACCCTCCAAACAGGTATGAGTGTTTTCTTCTCACCATGTGTCAAATGTCATGGGGCTTTTAGTTTAGTCTTTTTGACCTCAGAGGGGCACTAGAGAAAAAGTCAAGATTTCACTATTCTTTCTGAGGGTGACACAAATGCCTGCACCAAATGTCGTTACATGGCAATGCATGTAATAGGTGTCAAGGTATTTCACTAAACCAAAGAAGTCAGCCTAAGAAGTCGGCCTCACAGTTTCACTAGAGGAGAAGAGAAGAATCACCAATATCACCAGTGTCACTAAGATTTACCCTCTATGTATAAGGAAAGTCTGTATAAAACTTTATCTTAGTCCATGCAATAGATGTAAAGATATTTCAGTCTAAAGTGGACAGGCCTCTAAAGCCATGCACTTCTCCTTGTTATTCTGGATAATCCCCCAAACACACTGTTAACAGTCTGTATAGAAATTATTTCTAAAGGTGAGTATTTAACTTAAATATGTCTTTTCTATACTAGATGATTCATTTTCATTCAACTCTGTTGTATTAGAGCAAATATCTCACACGCTGATCAAAACCTGCTTAAATACCACCATAATGTTTCTTGAATAGTACTGGAGGGTTTAGATAAACACTGTGCCACTGTGTTTTTTAAAGCTGCTGTGTATGCGCACAGCTCTCCCTGCATCGGCCCTGTCTGTCTACATTTCCCTACAGGTTATTTCTGCTAATGTTAGTGTCAGCACCAAAGCTGTTTACACAGACATTAGTGTCAATTACAGAAACACAGCAGTTCTCTCCAGAGCAAGTTTATTCTCACACGGTCAGAACAGGACAGTCCTCAGGAGACCTGCATTTATAACGCCCAGCTCCAACCGCAAATAACACTGTCAACCTTCAAGACGTCACTTTACTCTCTTTCTGTTTCACAGGTGGTTGTTCCTACATGTTTCTGTTAGTCTGACTGTGTGTTGCTCTGTTTTTGCTGTCAGTCTGCCAGCTTTGGTGTTACTCACACAGTTTTCTTGTTTAAAACCACATCTGAATTTGGATAACAACATGACAGATCTGCTGAAGAATAATTACGGTCTGGACAACCCGTACTTCCTCACAAATCCTCTAGCCAGCCACATTATAAACCTTTCTGTACCCCATTAACCTGCCTGCCCCAGTTGCCGAGCAGAGGGAGTCATGTGCAGGCAGTAGATTTAAGTCCTTCGTCGGGGACAGTAGGGCTGACGACGGCGTTAAGGGCAACACAACTGTCATTCACAGACACACAAAGGCCACTCTACACAGACAAGCAGGCGGCAGGACTAAGCGACAGACGTCTGCCTGACACTCTGAAACTCAATCTGTAAAAAGCCTATTGTCTGTGAAAGCTGCCCTTAAAACGACACATCATTGTAGAAGTGTTTTTCTTGGATGTGAAGAAAGTGCCCCCTTTGATAATGACTGTTTTCTGTGAGGGGAGCACATGATACTCAATGTTTCCTCCTGAAGGGAAATCCACCCTAGATTTTTTTTGCTTTTTTTTTTTTTTTTTTAGAGTGCAATGACTGAAAAAGCCATCTTGAATTGATGTATTGATTACATTAATCTGTCCTTGTTGCTGAATGAGTTTCCTGAAACAAAGCCCATAACAAAAAATAAATAAATAAATGAGAATACATTGAGGACACTGCCACGTGTTCTCCTTTCTTTTTTTAATATATCCACATCTAATGAGCAATGTAGGAGCTGCTGCATCTTTTACTTTAATAGTTTTAAGTGACACATCTAATTGGGCAAGTTAATATCAACTTAAAATTATCAAGTTTAATATTTGGTTCTTTGCAATCAAGGACTCAAGTGTACAATATTCCCGGTGCTTCATCTGAAAGCTGGGTGAATGGATCTAAACATGGTTCGGATTCCTACACTGTTTGCCCAGTATGGATGTAAACACACCAAGGCTGAAAGTTGGTGCTTTAACTTTAAAGTCACTATTTTACTTGAAATCAAATATGATGACATATTTAGCCAAAACAACATAAAACAACTTGTCCTAATACTTTCTGTCTGCACTGATGATATAACAGGGCCACACATGTAGTTTGGCATTTTTTTGCCTATTACAAACTAATTTGATATAATTTGCATGACAGCGAACCATTTTCCTAAGCATACCACATGCCTTAGTGTTTTTATAGCTTCCAGACTGGTTTTCATTAATTTCACTAAGGAATGAAAATCAACATACACACGATTGAACAAAGGATATGACTGTATGAAACTCATCACAGTAGATATTTTATCATTACTGCAGGGATGACTGAGAGTCTTTAAGAGGAAACTAAAGAAACTTTTCTCTCCCCAGTGAAGTAGAGTTGTTGCTGCTGGACCAACATGACGTTTGGGCCGCAGAGGAGGGCTGGGTGGTTTTTGACCTGACTGCCACCAGTAACCTGTGGCTGTTCAACCCAGAGCAGAATCTTGGCCTCCACCTGGTCCTGGAGGACCGCCTTGGTCAGTCTAAAGACTACAGTCTGTCTGGAGTGTTGAAAGATGCTTATTTTTAATGTTCTTTAAATCCAGTGAAAAAAACAAACAGCACATGTTGAGTCTTTGTGGAGGGTTCTTACAGAGTTTAGGTTAGGATCATAGTTTTTGAGGTCACAGAAAGATCAATGTTCAGTAAGAATGCTGATGTGTGTTACTGTTACCTTCAGTCGTTGGTTGGGACTCTTCCAACTCTTGTACCCCCTGTCTTCCCCTGTAGGGCACAAGCAGAACCCCCGACTGGCAGGTCTGGTCACAGGCAGTGGGGCCCAGGACAAACAACCCTTTATGGTTGCCTTTTTCAAAGCTAGTGAGGTGCGATTCCGCAGCATCCGCTCTGCTCAAGGACACAAGGGGCGCCAGCCTAACCGTTCCAAACCGCAGAGGACTGTCCAAGATGCTCTAAAGGCAGTAGAGGCAGCAACAGGTGCCTAAGTTCTTAAAAACTCATTGCCACCAACTCCAGTCTTGGCCAATATTGACTTTGATAAAGGGCCATTAATGTTCTTCCTACACTAATATTTTTGTGTGAACTCATATATGCATATTTTTTTGATTTCAGATAACAATGGGATGTCTAAGGAGGGATGTAAAAAGCATGAGCTGTATGTCAGTTTCAGAGATTTGGGATGGCAGGTATAATACAAAGCTTTCATTTTCTATTTTGTACAGACTTTCTTTTCATTTTATTTCATTTACAAAAAGCATCAATCAACTGACAACTGCATGGGATTTTATTCTGCAGGACTGGATCATAGCACCAGAGGGCTATGCAGCATACTACTGTGATGGAGAATGTGCCTTTCCTCTCAACTCCTACATGAACGCTACCAATCATGCAATTGTGCAAACGCTGGTAAGTCCCAAACAGCCCCAGACAACAGGCACTTTCACTCCAACCTCCATTTTCTGTGAAGACTGATTTATGCTTCTTATAACCACAGGTGCACTTTATAAACCCAGAGACAGTGCCAAAGCCCTGCTGTGCCCCCACGCAGCTCAATGGCATCTCAGTGCTCTACTTTGACGACAGCTCCAATGTCATCCTCAAGAAGTACCGCAACATGGTGGTCAGAGCCTGCGGCTGTCACTGATCGCTCGTCCCCGTCTTATGAGTTTTGTAAATCTGGAAGGATGCTTAGGAAAGGCTGTAGCAGAGGAACCAGAGATGAGTGGATTGACTGCTTGATCACCGGGGAGATCCTGCCACAGACTGAGCGTTAATGTGTTGTACTGTTTTTAAGTCCTCCATGCAGTATTAACCACCACCACAGCCCTATCCGAGCTAAGGCTGAACAAGGGATTTTCTCTTTTTTTCCTCTGAGTGTGACTTGGAGCAGTACTTCCAAAGCTCAAACAAAATATTGATTTCCAAAAACCTGTAAAAAAGTTACAACCATTTCCTTATTCACAGAAACCATATAATGTGCTTTGCATGTTTGTATTTTCATTTTCTCACCATCATGAGAATATAAAATGTTGCCTGGGTGGAAATGTACATTTGATAAAACATTACGTAGCTCATAAAACTTTACATCTCTATCTTCTTGCTGAACTGTTGCACCTCGTCTTTTGAAACAGCTGTATGAATTTATGTCCAGTTTAGAAGAGATGCTTTGCAACAAACCTCACCGGTTCCTCACCAAGAGAGTTTGACACTGTCGGGTGTAAAACATCTGCGTCGGTGTGCTGCAGATACAGAGGGGTTCAATGAAGAATGACAGCTGAGACTGTTGAAAACAGTGTGTGGGATGGAAAGGACTGGCTGGTGGGCCTAGTTCCTGCTGTAGACATATATTATCAGACCTGTGAAAAGTGTATCGTCTGCAAGATGTCAGTGATTCACTTTCATGAGGCGGACATCAGTGTGTGTGCATCATCACCCCCACTACAGCTGCGTGCTGGTGTCAGACCAGAGCTGCAGATGGGAAGACAGGGCCTGTAATTTTATTTTGTCAAATTAAAATAGTGGAATAAAGGGAAACTACTGAGGAAGGAGCAGGTGTCAGGTGTGTGTTTTTTATTTATCTGGGCTCTATATTCTTTACAGTGGTAATCTAAGTTCCTTCAGCTAGTAAATTAAATTGATGCTGAGAATGGATGTTCATTCCTGACTATGGACATAGTAGCTGACAAAATAAGCTTTCCAAAAGATTTATTTAGACTAGTAGCTGTTCTGGAGCTTCTAATCATATTTCAGGTTTATTACTTCAGCAGACAGAGGAAATTTAAAAATCTATATTTTCCTTACACATACTAAAGAATATATTGTGTGACTCGTAGGTCTAGACCATTTACTAAATGTACATTTTTGCCATCTAGGGATTGAGCATTCGTTGTTTTTTTGGAAATTATTTTTGTAAAACTAAGAAACAATCTGCTTTACACAGCATATTTATTTAACAGTGAGAAAAAGATCCAGTCCAGGTCCAGAGTTAAAGAGCCAGTCTGTGGGCAGGTGTACAGTAACCTGGCTGTTTTAACTGTGACAACATAGCTGAGTCTACACAGTGCACATATCAATTCTGTCACACTTGATTAAAACATGAATTGGAGGAAATTACATCATAGCGCTGACCACATGATGCTGTACACTGATTACTGATGGTGCCTCTAAAGTAGTTAGAATAGTAGCTCCGCTCCTAACAGCGGGACAGACATTTAAAGTGTACATTAGTACAAAAAGCACAGCATGTACTGTTGGCTATATAATATGTGCATATAACAACCAGGCAAATAAAGACATTCACTCAGGAGCTGAAAGGCTCCAGCAAAGCATATTACAACACAGCCCCACACTGTTAAAATACAGATTGTATCTCTCACTGTAAATAGAAAATAGAGGTAGAACCGTGAAAATAAATTCTTCCATTATAGTCAAAAATTAGATTGATTGTCAATGTGAAATTCCCTCCAAAGCTCATTTGGTGTCTGTTGTTATGGGTTTTTCTGTAATTTGGCTGGAAAGCTATTGTTTGTTATTACCAGGACCTCTTATATAATATCAAGCAGAAGAGAGATAAACTTTAACCAATATCACCATCACTGAAAGACCTGAGGGAGTATTTTTCTGTGCTTTTCAAGGAATGTGGGCTGATTCTGTTGGAAATAATGAATTAAAACAATATTCTTCGAGCCTACAAATTCACTGTCATTGAAGCAGCTCCCTGTGGCAACACATTTACACTTCGGTTCTCCGCTGTCTCACAAAAAAGAGCTGGCGTTCTCTCACATGAGTAAGAATTAATTCAGTGTTATCACAGACTTTGATAAGGCTCACAGAAGCTGTGAATTTCAGCACACATAGCCAGTGTGTGATCCCTGACTTACCTTGGCAAATATGTGCTAATATAACCTCTGAGGGATCCTGAGAGTCAAGCTCATCTTTCCTCTTTAGCTTTTCCTAAGGTATTGTACAATTAAAAATGACAGCACAGTAGCACAGACATATGACTCAGGAGGTAGAAAAGACAGAAAATACACGCTGAATATAGTAGAGCGTAAAAATTATTGACTTGCTCTCAGCCCATAAACCAGTGACCCTCTTTACTACATGTAATTAGTCCCTGGACCTCTCAGCTCAGGGGCTGAATAGTGTCTCCTCCGGCCTCCCTCTGCCTGCTTCTTCTGCCCCCCTGTTGGCCTCAGCGGCCCTGAGGGGACCTGTGGGGGTGGTACACTAAGGGGCTCACACCCTCCCATTGCCTTCCTAGGTGAGGGCTTTGGCTCCAAGGTGGCTGACTGTGGAGGCCGTGGAGCTGAGACGGGAGTGAGAGCCAGGCAGACGTCCCCCACACTGAGCTGACGGCACTGCAGGCCACAGAGACGGGCTGTCTTGTGAGGGCTGCAGGACGACCAGCCCTGCCCACGAACAAAGAATGGATACTCCACATACACATCCACCAGCTCCTGGAAGAGATACATGTATACAGAAGAATGAGACAGAGAAATGTAGGACATGCACTTGCTCACTAGGAGGTGATATTGTGAGAAAGATGTGTAAGTGCTTCATGATTTTGGACTTGTGAGAAAACCAACAAATCCCATAAATCAAACTATGTAATGTAATTTCCTAATACAGCTGGTAATTGTAGTTTCTGATAAATGTTACTCAAACAGAAGCACATCAGTTATTCTGCAAAGTAGTATTTCAAAGGACAGTGTATGTGGGAGTGCCCATGTAGATTGTAATGGAGGGTTAAGTCAATCAGGAGAGGCTAATTAGTGTTTGGGTAGCTCTTGGATAACACAGTGTACCACTATGGCATAGAGGTATAACTATATCAGCAGCGTGTTGCATTCAGGTCATTCCCACATACCATTAAAGAAGAATAACAAGCTACTTGTCTACTGTGTACCATGACTACTACAGAAGGATTTTCCTTCACCTGGGACTGTTTGTCGTGAAGCAGGATGAGGAGGCGTGAAATGGAGGAGGAGGCTGAAGGAGAAATGCTCTGCACTGTACAGCAGCTGAGGCACAGGTCTGGGCAGGCCAGTGAGCCAAGCAGGAAGTCCTCCGTTTGCAGGTGCTCCACTCTCCTCAGCCGCCCGTCTCTGAGCTCGATCAGAGAGCCAGCCATGAAGTGAGGGAGCAGCCAGGGGAAACTGTTAGCGGAGGAGGGGGAAGAAGGAGCATGCTCAGAAGAGAGGAGATCAGGAGTTCTTGATGTGTCTTCCTTCATAGAGGTGTATGTGGTCTCTGAGTTAATGAAGGAATGTCCAGAAGCTGATTCGTGCAACAAATCATGTTGCAAACAAAGGTTGTCTCTCGGAGAGTGAGGTAGACATGTACGTGATGATGGAGGACTTGCTTTTTCAACCTTGGGAAAGTATTCGAATTTTCTTTTTCTTCTCCTCACATATGGTCCTTTATTCTTGTCATTGCTCGGTCTCTCTGCGTTCAAACTCTTGTCTCTTAATATCTTGAGCTGCTCCCATCCATACTCTCCACCCACCCTGTGGAACTCCTCAGAGACAGAAGTGAATCTGAACGGGTGGTGTGGATAGCTGCTCTGGAGTGCAGGTGTGCTAGGGAAGTGGACATGGTGCTGATAGTGGTGAGAAAATTCCCATCCAGGGTGCAGAGGGTTAAACTCTCTCCAATCTGTCCAGCCATGATGCTCCCTGAAAGCAGAAAGCTCATGAGGTTTTGACCTGGTGGATGTGTGAGTCTGTATCCAGGGTTGGTAGAGTGCTGGAACCCGTCTTGGCACTGGTTGAAAGGGGCCTGTGTGTTTGGCCTTGAGCTCACTATGGCTCTTGTAGGGATAAGGTGCCTTGAATGTTGCAGCATCACACTGCTGCTGCTGCTCCTGTGGTGCTAAGATCTGCTTTTGGTCCCTCTTTTTGAATGGGAGACTGTCCCTATCTGGGACTAGAGCAAGGTTGGGTGTTAAGCTCATTGGCTCGCACTGCCTGTCACTCACACTGGCACTGAATGCCCCCTGCAGAAGCCGAGGAGATGTCGAGATCACTTGGCTTTAGTTGCCAGTCCAAGGTCACCCTGCTCTGTGAAGAAGAGACAAATATTGTTGCACTTTAAATCATCTCAAACAAGGTGTCAAGTGAACATAATTTTATCCTGTATTCAGCCTCACTGTCTCTGTCTGCCACTTGTCTCACTTTTAAATTTTCCCGATGAATGGCAGAACTATTTCCCTCCCCTCTGGATACAGCACCTGGTGAGATCCCTGCCTGTAAATATTCTCTTGACATCTCAACAATAACTTCACCATCAGCCTCAAATTAAGCCTTTCCAACCACCAATTGTGATAATTACAGGGTTTAGTTTGATGGATATCTACCAACTCCTTTATAAAAAAAAAAAAAAAAAAAAAAAGTTACTATGGTATGAAAGTATTGCACAGTGTGGTTAATGAGGAGCTGAGCATAGTGAAGACAAGGCAAAGAAAAAAACTGAGGGTGGGAAAAAATGTAGAGGTTCGATGTGATCAGTAATTTCATCCCCCTTGAGGTTTATGGTACCTTTCAATAAAGTTTACGATTTTCCACAAGACACTAAGACTGTGATGACCAGCACCTCCAGTTATTGAAACCTCATCATCCTACTTACATGAATGCAACATGGTGAGTCAGTACACTCAGGGGGGGCTAAATATAAGCATCTTGTGGCCACAGATACACACACACACAGACACACACGCAGACATACCAGACATCAGAAAGTGATGCAGGGAATTAAAGATCAGTGTTGGACTTTTACAGCCTGTCAATGCAAAGTTCATCTTAGTGCTCCGTGTTATGTCATCATCAAAGCAGAGCACCTCGGCTGAATAGCCTTCTTTAATGCTTTCTGACAGGCATGTCTCTGATATGAGCTGTTTCTCTGTATGTGTGTGCGTGTGTGTGAGATCAGACAACACCCTCACACATTCCTGTGTGAGCACTCAGTATTATACAATGAGACATAAATAGATAAGTACATTGTTTGTTGGCTAAATGCCTGCAGTGTAAATGTAAATTCATTCAAATGGCATAGAGGTGTTGGACACTTACTCACAGTGGCCAACACACAGGTATGAGCAGATCATAACCCAAACAATCCTGTACTGTAATGTTATCCCCATATATGCAAATCCAATCCATATACAGCAGTGTTTAGCCTGTTTGAAGCAATCATGATAATAATATGTGCTAAACATGGAATTGTTTGCATACCAGTACTGGCAAATTGCACTTATCTTGACTGATGAAGCTGTAGCAATATAAACTGCGTGTATAATAACAGGTGCTTCTGGTGGTGTAAAAGTCGAGAGTATTTACTGAATTTCTTTGCTACATAAATGAAGATAAACTGGTTTCAGAGAAGCTTCATGTAGGAAACACACTTACATGTTCCTCCATCCATCCATCCATGCATGCATGTCTCTATGCGTCCACCTTCCCACAGCTCATCCATCCATGTTCACAAAATGAAGACAGATGCTCCACATGCACCTGTGTGGCTTGTGTCGTCCTCCCAGGCTGCAGGTGAAAAGGCAAAACAGAGCAGAATGAACAGGAACATCCAGACAAGCTCAACAGACTGTCTATCAGACACACTCCTCCTTTTCTCTTCTCTTCTCTTCTCCTCTCCTCTCTCTCTCTCTCTTTCTCTCTTCCCTCCTACTCGCTTTTTACATTTTTACACTCCCACTCTACTCAGTCAGTCAGTCAGCCCTGTTAACCTTTCTGAGACAATTTTGATGTCTTCCCATCTCTTTCTTTCTCTCACATATGAACTTGTTCACCCTGTGTTTGCCGTTGAGTAGCACTCTCAGCCTCTCTTCCATTTGTAATCACCCTTCTCTTCCTCTCTCCATATTCCACACACTCGCTCCCTCTCTCTGTGCAGCTCTCTGTTGTTGGATGTATAATTAGAAATGAGACTGCTGTGTAACTCCTCAGCTGATGGTAGGCGTATGACTGCCTGATGGCTTTGGCGTTTTGCCTGGTGTAGTGAGGGCGGGAAACCGTTGCTTTAGACTAGCCTGGACACACATATGCATAAGAAGAGATTGCAAAACAGAAATCTTGCTATCACAATTAGCAAATAGCCCTTACTTCTTGTCCATTCTTCCTGCATTTTTCACCTCCAGGCGCAGATGTACACTAATAATAATATTTCAACCTGAACGAGCAAGACAACGAACAGAATGACTGCTTTGAAACGGCCAGACTATAGTGTCCAAAGGTCAGCATTATGTACTTAAGCCAATCCTTTGCAGAAAAAGAAGGTCTTTCATGACCAACATGCCCTCACCCACACTCTATTGCCTGGTTGCTTTCTTTAATTTTTACTCACTTTCATTTTGCTTGCTTGCCTCTCTCTTTCATCTCGCTTTAAAACACAAGAAAAAGGAGGTGGTGTTTGCTTTGTGGCTGCCTTAGCAGCACAGAACTGGTCTCAGCTATTGATTTTGCAGGGCCTCAGCAGGTGAACCCCCAGTTATGAGAAAGCCCACACATAATTTTGTTTGAGGTGAAGAAGATTTTTCACTTTGAGTCACATCATGCTTCCTCTACCCACTCTCTCTCTGTGTTTGTGTGTCTGTTTTCTCTCTGTCTTTTCTTTCTGAACACACACACACACACACACACACACTGGATAAAGTTCAAGGTTTGGTTAAAGTGCTGCATGGCAGTGTTTGCCATGACTAGCACATTTGTGCCAAACCACCTCAACCACTGACATTTACAAAGACTGTGTTATTATTGATAGAAATCGCCAATCACTCCCACCACTTCCCAACTGCTACATTACAGCTTGTATTTGCAGTTTCACTTTGCATCTTGGCACAGAAACCTCTGTGTGAGTTTTCGTAGTGAAAGTTTCCGTGCTCACGGTATGCATTTGTACACATAAGCATATAAATGTTTGTGGTTCAGTTGTTGTCCTGTCTAAAAAACTTCGCATCAAGTGCTCCACACACTAACAATTGATCTTATTTCAATGGAAAACGGTACATTTGCAACTAATCAGAGTTATTGAGCATGGTCAACAAGTTAGAAATCTCTGTGCTGATTCTGACAGTTTTGCAATGACTCATATCAGGACTGTTTGCAACACAAACTCTACGCACTTTAAACGCCTCTCTCAAATGCCAATGCAGTGTTTTGGAAAAAGGCAGTGATGTAATGTTGCTTTGTGAAGCCTCTGCTTGCCAATCCCGTGTCATCAGCACATCTCACTTAGAAACCCGGGAACTGACATCTGTTCTCCACTAGATGGTGTACAGGACATGCAGATTTTCAGCTATCATGCTGACAGTTTCTTGACCCCGATTTACATTCAGAAAAAGTAACCCCCCTTTTTCTCACTGACTGTTTAAAGATGATGTGAAATGCACAGTTTCTTTATATTTACTAAATGCCTTAATGATTATATTTTTCATAAGTATATGTTTTGTTTGAATTTTCAACAAAAATGAATTATAAGTATTGGAATTGAAGACAAGGAAAATCTGTTTTTAGCACTTTTGCAATTTTACAAAACAAAATCTTGTTTATAAAAAGCAAATCAGAAAAACATTTGCTCAGAAATCAGTGCTATTACAAAATGATTAAAGAATATGATTGAGTGTATGACAATACAATAATGAAGTGGATATTGCACCATGTTTGCCATCACTCAGTCCTGAAGATGAAAAAAAGAGGTTTAGATTTTCAACAAAAAAGTGAGACAAGCAACAAGAAACAGCAAGGGAGGAGGTGAGGGTGAGGGAGGGGGTGTAAGGAGACAAAAATAACAAAGGCATGTGTCAGTCCCTCCTTTTTTCCACTGTTACATAAAATCCCTTCCCTCCTTCCCTCTTCCCAGTCCCTTCCTTGCACTCCCTCAGCTCCTCCCCCCTCCCTGTCATTGGTCAGCCAGTCGGCTCCATAAAGCCACAAACTTGTTCTCGCCTCATCCAAGAGCTTCAGAGTACGCTGAGGGGAAAGAGGGACGTGGGGAAGACAGTGAGGCAGCCAGCATCACTTTGGAACAGTACTGAGTGAGCAGAGGAGGTGGGAGATGATTGGCAGCGTCTCTGCTGAACTCTTGCAGGGCTGACTGGTCACCACTCTGATTCATCAGCTCCCTTTTCCTCTGATTCTCCAGCACCATGAGCTCCTCTTCAGCCAACCTGCACAACAAACGCCTGCCTTGTGAGTAACTTTAATAACTTTTCTTTTACAGACACTCATCTTTTAGTTCTGGTAGAGGTTCTGAGATGTGACCACTCGTTTGCTCCATTAGCACAGTTTTTATTTTCAGATATAGAGCAGGACATTAGAGAAGAGACAATTCATCTGCATATTTGGTTGTCAGCAGTAGAGCACATACAGAGTAAACCTCAATGACAGCTTGCATGTGTGCAGTTCACTCAGTTTTTATATGTGATGTGCAGGTATGTAGTGTTCAATATGTTAAAGTCAGAAATGCACTTTCAAATCAAAGACTATATGAAATGTGTTAATTAACAATTTTCTCCCACTTTCTGTTTATTTGTGATGGGAAGTAATTATAGTCACTGCTCCATCACTATGAGGCATGTGTGTGTGACAGCTCAGCCAGTGTGTTAAATAGCTGTCATTGTGGTGATTTTGTTGAAGTGACCAGTCCAAGTGCTGCGAAAGCCAAAAATCAGACAGGAATGTTGAGTCATCACCCTGAGTAATGTTCACACTAATACCAAGTGAATAGGTCACACTCTTTTTGCACAGGATCTGGGCTGCATTCCCATACACACACACGCACGCACACACACACACACACACACACACACTGAGGCAGGCTTGGATTGGGGCCACTGCACAGCTCCGGACAAAGACCTCTTATTTCTAATGAGATTGTGCCTGTGGATCTCATCAGAACTGACTAACTGCAGCAGGGTCTGCAGCTTGTTCCACAGACACACCAACCCACATAGGACCCGAAACTGAATTAGATCCCGCGTGTGATTTCACAAGGGTAAAAAGGATCAGGGCCGGGACTCTAGAGGAGATATGTCCCATCTGCTGCTTGGCTGCAGCCTCCATAGTCCATTCTGTCACATTTTGGTTATTGTGGGAATATGTCAGAGTGGGGCACATTGCTGTGCTGTGTAGTGATGGACTGAGCAGCTGTTGAAAACATTTTACAGACTTTGATGACAGGCTGTAGGTTTGGTGGGAAAGGAATTGTTTATATCCCCCTTGTAGTCTAAGCTCAGTTCCACATGAGACTGAGGCGGTAGATGGCATTTAAGGAAATTAGAAATGTAAAAGTCCATATCATGTTCTGTCTGCATGTTTAATTAATCATACAGGGATACAAACAATATCTCTGCTCTGCCACTCTATGCTCAGTCATTGGAGCTGAACATCTGACATAAATGCTCCCAAATTGAAGACCCTGAAGAAAGTATACACCAAAACATGTTGGTGTTTTTGTTTTACCCCCTTTACCTCAATCGCTTCACAATATGTGATCACATAATCTTCTCATTCCAGGGCTACCAGGTTTATATCCCTTTTTAATTTGGTGGTTTTGACAGTGTTGATGCAGTTTAAAAACTATCACATTATACCAAATAAAGTCATTATTGCAAATGGGTTAATATAGCTAACAAATTATTTACAGTACACATCCAGCAGGTATGTATAAGCATTAATACTTATTTTGTGATTGTCACCACCTCATGGTGATATTCAGTGTCCTTGTAGCTATGTTTCTGGTGTCTACCAACTCATGAGGAAAATATCTGGCACTTAAGCTGCTAAAGGCTTTGCTGCTGTGTTGTTTGATGCTGGGTGGGAGTTTTTTTTTTTTTTTTTTTTACTAAACACACCTGCTTCCTACAGCAGAGGACAAACTATAAGAGTTCTACAAGAGAAAACCAAAACCAACAGCTTAAAGACACCTGATATCTAATATTTTCATTGTTACTAACAGAATCATTGCTTACTGAAATGACAAATGCTCACATGGTGCAAATATAGAGATTATTACAAACAGGCCTCGTGGCCAGTCAGAGCTTTATGTTGATTACATGTGTGTGTTTGTATATGATTGTGAGCCTTGCATGGATAACAGTCAGCTGAATACAGTTCTTATCAGTTCAACAGATTAAGCTGTGCAGCCCTCCAGACAGAGACCTGCTCCTCTCATTAGTTCTCTGATGAATCCATCTACTCACTGTTCAGCTGGATCCTTTGTTAAACCTGCAGGCACAGAGCCCTGCACAGAAAGACAGCAGCAGGTTATCATGTGAAAAACATAAAGAAAAACAAGCAGCTAAAATATGCAGGAATATGTCCAAGAAAGGTATAAAGTAGGTTTAACACATCTCGCTCACAAGGGCAGTGCAAATTGGTGTAAAGCAGAATAATGCATGAGAAAATTTTTAAGGATTCACATACCCATGCCCAGAGGCATGTAGTATGTTGCCTGATTAGGCCTGTCTCAGAAGCTCTTATTAGTAAATAAGAGAAAACACTACCATGGACGTGCAGGGCCCTTTTAAAGGACAGTGAAAAAACACAAATCAGAGCGAAATAAGGAAAACAAACATAAAAACATAACTGTCTTAATGAGTTGACTGAGCAGTGTTAAGCCCCAGATTTGATAAAGGGATTAAATATGCAGTAGGGACAATTAAATAAATAAAGCATTATATTCAAGCAGTGTGAATTTATCTTGGAGCTCAAAGGGACAAAGTAGACATGAGCTGTTCCATGGTTTAAATACTGTACTCCTGCAAGCCAGATTCATTACAATGTGACTGTGATAAGTTAAATTTATTCTTCCCACTCAGTCCTACAATAAGTGTCTTGCTAGTGCAGCGTCTGAGGGCCGCCCTGCCTCAGTCTCAGCAAGCGGTACGTCTCTGTCATAATGTCTTAAACGCTGTGGTGAGCATAACAAACATTCTTCTTCTGGCTAAAGAGAAAATTGTTTTAAGGTTCTTTCACAAATATGGGCAGAGTTAGTGCTACTTTTTCCAGGAATAACTGGGAGTGGTGTTGAAGTGGTTGAAATGAGAAATGTGAGGATTCATTGGGGAAAAACAGTTTCCCTCCGTCTCTACTTCTCATTTACAGAGAGCCCCTAGCTGTACTTAGACAGAGAAGATATATTGGATCATCCTTTGCTGGACATTTTCATGTTTTTGAGTGTGATTACACACTTTATTAGTAAAAATATATAAAAAGTAAAAATATACACTGCAGTGTAGGGTTTGTTACTTTCCTCCAGATATCTGAGCATTATTGGCTGGATGAATTGCTTCAATGATAGTTAATAACTGCATTCTTCTATTCAATAACCATGCTGCATAATAGGATTTTATAAAAATAGGAAAAAAAAAGGATGAGTCAGAACTTTGTCAGCTGGTGAAGCCTGTAGTGTTGATCAGAACTCAGTCTGTTTGACCTATGGAGGGCAGTGGGACACTGACTGACAAACACTCCCATTGTCAGTCTGAGTGTAATTAAGGCAGGAAGGAAGCAAGGAGAGGGTTAACACTGATGTCATTATTGTCCCAATGGTGTTGGACACTGCTTTGTCCCAGCAAAAACAGTCAGATCAACTTATACCATAAATAATTCAATGTCCCTGCAACTGAAGCCTGGTAAATAGCAGCATTTTGGGCAGAGAGCAAGGAGTGAAAGAAACCAAAAAATAAAAGCGTGAGAGAGACAGAGCAACTGCATAATGTCCAAAGATATTATTGTCCGGTTTACAGGTGTGGCCACCTGTCTGTTCCACTTCAGCTCAAGGTATTTTCTGTGTCGTGGAAGGAGGTACAAGCAAAGGGTTTCAAACTCCAGTCACTAGAAAACAGAAAACTGTAACATAGGAGAAAAGTGTTGAAGCACTAGACAGCTAAAACAATTTTTCTGTCTCTGATTTGCAACCTCACTTCTAAATCTTCTACCTGCAGCCAAAAAAGTTGCTACACCATTCTTCGTGACCACTGAGACTCTAATTACTGTTACAGCCTTAACAAAGTGACTGATCCACTAATGACCAGCTGCAGACTGTTAATAGCCTGCTCTTGCTGTTGTGCTGCAAGGTATACAGAAGGGAATTCCAGCAAAAATAACAAGCTCCAGGCTTGTGGTGACTCACTTTTGGCTAACCCTTCTCTGATCATGATTTAGATTTTTAAAAAAAACATTCTTCTCATTTTTATCCTTTTTGGAAGTGTTCCTGTCCTCTGTGATCTTCCCTTTCACTTTTTGCTGTCTTTGTGTCTTTTCGCTCCTTTGTTGTTGCAGTCAGGAACATGTCCATGTGAAATAAAAATCTGTCCTCTGGCAAACCGAAGCGTCTGGATGGAAAGGTCAGTCTGTCTATTTAATGTGTCCTCACTCCAAACAAGTGTTACCTCAGAGCTTCAGGTTCGTCCCAGTGATCAGGGGTCAGCGATGCAGGGCGGCTGGTTCAGCACCAACAGGTGACCGTGCCTGTTTGACAGGAATGAGACAGACACAAGAACACAAATGTATAAATGCTGAAATAAAAGGAGATGGTTAAATAAAAGTGGCAATAAATTTATGGTAATAAATTTTAAATAAAAAAGAAACTGAAAGAAGTACATGATCGAATTAAATCCATAGTTAATCTAATCAGTTTGTGCAGTGATTATTCTTATGTATTCATTTCCTTATTTATTTTTTGCCACAATTACTCAGTCCTACAATCATTTAAGGAATTAATTTACATATTTACAGATTGTTAAGTCATTTTTTATGCGTCATACTGAGAGTCTTTCAGAGATGAGACTTCTCTCTGTCGAGAAACAGAGAAAAGGTCCTGGCATTTTCTGCTTAAGCCACTTTCACTAAAGTGAAAGTCAATGGTGGGATTGCTGAAGCAACACATGGACGTATGCCCCATTACCAGTCATTTAAACAGGACAACTTCAGATATTTGTCTGAGAAAAAGCCTCTGCTTGGTTGGACTGAATCAAAAGGAGGGTTTTTAGGCCCTGCTGCTGTGATAACCAAAAAAAAAAAAAAGTGGATCATGTGGGGGAAGCAGTTTTCTCTGTTCTGTTTGTTCTCTCTGTGACCTTCCCTCTTCTCTATGTCACTGGGGAGTCTGCCTCTGAGCTCACATTTTCATTTAGCACAGTGATGGACTAATGGCAGCATGTGGGCGACACCAAGCCCTCCTATCCCTTCATTTAGCCCCAAGATCAATGTGTGTTGTTTGTGAAGTCGGTGCCTCTAAACTGGCGTTTCAAAGTCCTGCCCTTGAATGTGTGATGGGGGAAAGAGGCACATGACATGCAGAGACAGTGATGTGTTTGTTGGCTATCAAAGTTTCTACAACAGAAAGTGTGTGACACTCAGAGAAGATTTGGTGATGCAGTATGTCTGTGGCAGCTGAGCCGCTGTCTTCTGAGAAATCCATCTCATCTTTTGTGAAAACTGCACAAAAGTAAAAATGCAGGTTCAGTGTAACAAACTGATGGTTTAGTTTAGGTGCATGGCTCCTTCATAACATCCAGAATTATTTCCTGTAACTGGCATCTTGTCTAAGGAGAGCAGGCCAGTCCCGTTCCCTTACATCTCTGCTTTTGTCCATCTCTGAATGGGCTCTTTCTCTCTCTGGCCCCTGAGCGGGGGATCCGGGTTTGTCTTTATGTGGGGAGGAGTGGAGTGGTACGCAGACACATCCGGCCTGCTCTGACTGTCTCTGTCTTTCAGTCTGTCCCAGTCATTCTGCATGTCCAGCTGGTCCTGAGCCCTAATCTGTGACCTTTTCTTCCTCAAGTCTCTAAGCACTCAGAAGAAAAGAGGGGGAGAAGAAAAAGAAAGAAAGAAAGAAAGAAAGAAAGAGAAGGGTAGAAAACCATTCAAAGACAGAAAAAGACAAAAGAAAGGTTAGAAAATACAGAGGAGGGAAATATATAAAGACCAACAGAAAGAAAAAAAAGAAAATAGAATAGAAATAGAAAGAAAAGACTGGGAGAGGAAATGAGACAGCAAAAAGATAGAAAGATAAAAGACAAGACAGAAAGAGGAGAAATGTAGCTAGACAAAAAGAAAAACAGAAAAGAAAATACACAAAGCATATGTAAAAATGAGAGACAAGTCAGTCAGTAATATTGAGACAGGCAGAAGCAAATACAGAAAAAACAGAAACAAGAGAGAAAAAATAAAGAAGACAAGGAATAGAAACAGAAAGAGAGAGAGAGAGAGAAAAGAAAGCATGTGAGGTCAAGCTCATAGCTGCAGGTTGTTTAGAGCCTCTCTCTGTCCTCACACAGTCAGTCTCAGCCCCTTCAGAGGCATGAAACTAAAGACTCTGGGTTGTGCTGCGGCTGTAACAGACTGGACATGTAATGTCCTCAGCAATGGACTATAAGCTTCCGACACAGGATTTTCCCATGTGAGTGACTGTTCTAATCAGAGGTCAGCAGGGTCGTCCTCTGCCAGGGAAGCTGAATCGATCAAGGTGATTCACTGGGAAAAAAGAACTGGATAGGGAAGCAAAATCAATGCAAGGATATGCATCTGTAACTAACCATTAGTTCTCTGTGGGTCTCAGACTTTAAGTAGAAACAATCAATGCTGTGATCAATCATGATGTGTTTTACTGTGTGGGAAAAAAAATTCCAGGATAAGCACTTTACATAACCCTGTAGCCTGTGAAGAAAAGCAGTGTTTTCCAGGCAATGCATGCAACACAAACACGCTGCCTGCTCTGCCTTTGAACAAAAAGGAAAGATAATCATTCACCCTGTACGAATTCACTCGGATTGTTCTGTCTGAAATGATGTCCTCTGGTCACATTAAACAGGGGGATCTTTTCATCCAAACATGCATGTCAGGATGGGAAGCTCCAGGTTTTGACTGACATCTTGCTTTGTCAGTGCTGCTCCATAATGTTTGTGATTGCATAACAGTGGCATGAGAGGAGTGCCCTGAGCCTTAGACCTCTACACAAGGACAGGAATGCTGCCAAAACAAAAAGTCTAAAAATGACTGACACAAGACAAATTACTTGTAATCATCGGTATCTGGCAACCCGAAGTGTTTCAGACTTTCAGAAACTGCAGCTCTGTGACTCTGACTGCAACTCCTTTGCTGTATAATCACTAGTATGACACCTCTTGCAGAAGCCTCATAGTGACACCTGCTGTCTGCACCTGCACTGAGGGAAAATATTCATGCTCTTAGACGTGACTCAGACTTTAAAAAATTCTAGTAGTAGTATTCCCACTGTATTGAGGCGGTACGGTCATCTTATCATGTTTTGCAGTCAATTAACTTTTTGTATTTCCAGTCTATGGGGAATTCCTTCTATATTTCCAGACTTTGCTACACCCAGATCTTGTATGCTCATAGTCCAGCCCAGGAACTTGAGCTGTCCCGTTCCTCTCTTCCCTCCAAAACTGTCTGCCTGTCTGTTCCCAGAGCCAGCAAGGTCCCTGTACCCAGGAGGCAGGTTGTCAAACAGGGCAGAGCTGCAGTCACAGACGTGCCTGCTAATAAACTCTGGAGGACTGCTGATGCAGCACTCTGGAGAAGACAAACTGTTGACACATTTAGGCAACATCTAAATATATAGGACTTTAAGCTACAGATGCTTTTTCATAACTGAGTTATTTAATCAGTTATAAATTGAGTTTATTATGAGGACATTACAGTGAAGCTGTACCATTTTGTATAGTTAGAGACAAGAGAGAATCCCTGGAATCCTTTCCTTATGTGGCACTGTAAACATCCTGAGCAGAGCACAGTCTTTCTATTCTCCATCACCAAGAGGTGTATTTATAGAGTTGCTGTGACTGCTGCTCTCAACACAGGCCAGATAATCTTCACATTATTCCTTGGTCAGACATGGCTTGAAAGCCTCATCCAATTAGCCCAATCCCTGCCTGCAGGTTGTAATAGCCCCTCAAATCCCAGACACTGTGCTAATGACTGTGCAGTATATGGATTCTGAGTAATGGAGGAAACAGAAAATGAGCATGTTGTTGCTCACTGACATATGCAGATATCTTTTTAATAAACTAAATTTTAACATGCCACTCTCACATGTACTTTCAATGTAAATATGAAGCTACAGCCAGGACACAGTTAGATTAGCACAATCAGACTAGGGTTGAATTATATTTACAAGAGTGGCAACATGTAATAACAAACAATTAACATTTTTTACAAAATACAGTAATAATCTACTTATTACGGTTCAATTTACATGGTATTCAATTCTATTTATATTTTAACTTCCTGCTTTATAACCAGTCTCTAGCGGATAAGGGGTTTTTCTGGGTCCAAATCTGCACTGAAACAACCACATTAAGGATATACTGCATGGAAGTAAAACATCTCTTTTTTTGTAGCGCAATCATTGCACAAAAGGAGCACACTTGCATGCAAACTTGTAGACAGCTGCCTTGAGATTTTCACACACCACTATGTGCCAACAGCTGTTCACAGTCTCTGCCTGATACATCGCCACAGTCCCTTTAACACATCTAACAAATCTAACAACATAACAGTTGTGGAGATCAGTTATGTTAATTGCATTATAAGCATTTAAGCCAGCTGCATATACCAGAACACGGGGACGCTACACAAACTAATACAGCAAACTAAGCAACAACAAAGACAACAAGGAGAAGCTGAAAAAAACTGAGGCAGACAGATGAGATGAACCCAAGTTTTTACAGGTGACTGAGGATGTTGGCCTGGCAATGTGTCTACGACTGTGGAATCAGGTTGAGTTATTTCACCAACAACATCGGGAAACAATTTTTCAGCAGATGTTTGAACCTGTGTGCCTTCCATTCAGTCCCAGTCCTGGAAATTGAATAGCCAAGAACAACCTAATTTTCTAATTTTCACTTTAAAATACAAAAAACAAATAAGAAAAACAGGGTTTTTTCTTGGTCCTGACAGCTTACTTTTACAAATCAATCTGTCGATAAGAACTGATTTAGAACATGTACAGGCTTGTATGGTATACATGTTTGGACAATTTATTTATTAGTGATGTGATAAAAGCAAGAGTTTGTTTTGTAACTGAATTTTATCAGATGTGTAACAGATGTTCAGATGGGAACATTTGCTGTAAACACAGAAAGTTTACAGATAAGATATAGACAATACATTTTATTAATTGTAATATATATGTTTAAGCTCTCAATATGTTTCCTTGCTATGTTCAAGAAGTAGCTCTGCAGAGTCCAATAAAGGAGAAATTCACCAGCCCATAGCTCAATGTCCCCCCCTTGTGGCTACCAATATTTGAGCCCTTTAAAATGGATCTGAAAGTGTAGTAGGTGTCAAAGTTCACAATACCAGATGATCTCACTGACTTGCGCACCTACCTTCAGAGTTTGTGAAATCCTTTTGTGTGTTGCGTCTTTACATGCTCCCTGGTCTTGAGACTCTAGGTATGAGGTGTAAACCTTGAGCTGGATGCTAACTTCCGGTCTCACTGTTCTCTGATTACCAGCGGAGACTGACCATGGCCAGAGGCTGCCAGATGTGGATGCAGCGCAGCAGCTCAAGCTGAGAGAAAGACAGCGTTTTTTTGAGGAGGTCTTCCAGCATGATGTGGACGTCTACCTGTCCTCAGCTCACCTTTGTATCAGAGACTACAAGAGACGTGAGTTGGACATTTGCATTGCACACATGCACATTCATATACAGATGCACGTAATTTCATAATATCCTCTTCCTGTAGCGCCCATTGGGAGCGTCTCATCTATGGAGGTGAACGTGGACTTGCTGGATCAGATGGAGCTGATTGACATCTCTGACCAAGAAGCTTTGGATGTTTTCTTTAGTGCTGGAGGAGAAGACAGTGTGCTGACCTCCCCACTGCCAGGTATGACAACTGGAATTAGGTCAAATATTAAAAGAAAAAATTGCAATCCTTGACAATGTTTTTCATTTGGCCAGTCCAAGGAAACAACAATGAGGAAGTCATTAGTAATGGGCTCTTTCGACATGTGCTTGAGGGCCTCGATGCCAAGTCCCGCATGTCCTCCACATCTTCAAATACCTCCTCTGATAGTCAGAACAATACCAATGGAGGAGACACCCCTGTAGTTGGGTCAGATGATGAGGAAACTCACACCAGGCCGAGAGGTACACCTCCTGGGAAAGAAAAGGTGAAAAGCCAGACTTCATCATCATCTTCATAGGACCACACCCTGCCCACAATCAGTCTCCGTGGTAATTGACACCTCAGCCAGGGGGCAAAAAGGTGGACTTTGGTTTGAGAGCTATTAAATTTGGCCTCTGAACTGTGACTGCCTTCCACTAATTGCTTCTTATCACTAATTTCAACTTTTTTTTTTTTTGATTTAGGAGTTGTACAATGGCTTCAAAAAGTATTCAAACCCCTTCACTTTGCCACTTTCACACTCTCTATTCTGAAACACCCATAATGACAGAACAACAATGCATTTTTTTGTAAAGAATTATTTATGTTTTTGAAAATAAATAGAAAATCACAAACTAAAATCTTTAATTTACAAATATATTCTGACCCTTTGCTGTGGCACTCCAAACTGTGGTCAGGGGTATCCGTTCCTTGAGATGTGTCAGGAATGTGGCTGGAGTCCACCTGGGGCAAATGCAAATGACAGTTAGGGCATGAGTTGAAAAATTAATACAAAGGTAGACACCTGTATATAACAACCATACCTGACCAAGAACCAAGTGGTCACTCTAACAGAGCTCCAGAACTCCTCTGCAAAGATGGGAGAACCTGGAATGCAGGACTTCATCCATCAGGCCTTTTGGTAGAGTTGGTAGCTAGAAACCAACTAGGACTTTTACCCCTTTGGGTAAAAGACAAATGATAGATGCTTAGGGTTTAGATACATTTAAAAGACTAAGAGCAAGAGGAAAAGGAAGCTCTGGTTTGATGAGACAAAAATTGAACTCTAAACACTTTGGAGAACACCAGACACTATTTTTCACCTGCCAAACCTATAGTGGGGTGGGCGCAGCATCGTGGCATTCGGGTGCTATGAGAGCGCAAGCAACCTGAGACTGGGGTGACAATGATTCAAATCACACAGCACAGACAACGCTGGAGTCTCTTTAGGATAAAGTTTCTGACTATCCTTGAATGGTCCAGCCTAAAACCAGACTTAAACCCCACAGTTGCACATCCAATCCAGATGTGCAGAGCGTGTAAAGACCTTACCCAAGAAGACTTGAACCTGTAATTGCTGTCAAATGGGTTTCTACAAACTATTTATTTGAGGGTCTGAATACTTTTATAAATGATAAATTTTGTAATTACAGGTGTAAATTAATAGGCAACATTGAAATTATATCAATTTACTAAATCTACAACACAGTGAAGTGTGCAAAAAGTGAATGAGCCTGAAAGGTTATTGGAGCCACTCTTGGTTGTGTTTTGTGAATGATTTGGTGGAGATCAGGAACTAGTAAGGTGAAAAATTCATATTCATTCTCTTCTGTTCCGTTTTCTGTTTTGGTTTGTTTTGAAAGATAACATTTGTTCCTTTGTTTGTGACTTTGCTTTGATGAATGAACAATATTTTGACAGAATTAAACACATCTAGGACAGCAACACAATGACTTGAATAAAATTTGGCAAAAGACGTTTTCTGAATCAACAAAAGAGTTCCTGGTTATTTGAGGCTGCTGATAATGAGAGTGATTAAGTTCTTAGGACACCACATGCAGAAACGTGGAGTGCTGCCTCAAACTGCAGTATACAGAGGGCTGAGACCACTTAATGTCGGTTGAATCACAGAACTGAAATATAGAAAAATGAAAAAAGACAATATCTAATGACCGTATCAATCTTTTTGCAAGATTGATGATTGTTTAGCAAATACTGCTAAACTGTGACAGTGTTTCAACAAGCCAGATCAATGCAAGCATTGTTCAGTTGTTGAGATCACCAGCATCATGACCAAATAGTGACATGCTTGACAGTTACAGATTTATGTGTTGGTTGAATGAACATGCACACAGTGACCTGTGATTATATTCATGTGAGTGGGTGTGGGAAGCTGAGAGGGCAGGGTCTTGCCTTCTTGCTCAAATGCCAGTAAAGCCCATCCACAACCACTCTCAGCTGGATGGACTGAACATGCATCATGCTCTCCCTCATCCTCCTGGTATGTAGCAACATTAACTTCAAAAAGTTAACATCAATTTCAATTTTTTTTTTTCTTTAATAAGTTTGTTTTAAAATTCATGTTACCACTTGATTTTATATATGTCAATTACTGATTAAATCCAATTTTAGATGAACATTGTATTTTCTTTACTTGAGGAATGAAAAGACAACACAGTAGTATCTTAAAGTATGCAACAAGGTTGCAAGGTCTTTTATATGTATTTTGACTTCCTGCTGGACTATAGTTTCAAGGACATTTGTATAGTTGACTTTTCCTTATAGGTCAATGTCTTCCCCAGTGCTTAAATAAATAAGCAATTATTTGGTGTGAAACTGATCTCCTTAATGCATATATGAAAGGTAAAAATATTTTGTTCGGTCGAATATAAGGTGTAGACACATTTCATGGGAACTGGGAACTTCAAAGCGAATCATAAAGGTTGGGGGTTAGACATTCTTACGTTCCTTCTTTGCATATGATGACTGTGCACATCAGGTTTTGTCTCTCTTCCAGGTTTATTATTTGTCAAGTGCAACATGCTCAGAGCTGTTGACCCGTCATAGAAGGTCTTGGATAACTGACTCCTTTACTATTGAGGAGGAGCATGCAGGACCCTTCCCATATGTGCTAGGCAAGGTGAGAAAACTGGTCAGACTTTGTTATAAACAGCCACACCACAGAAGGTGTTTGTAGTATGTACTCATTTTCAAATTTAAATACCAAATTTCCTTGACTGATAAAGCTATTGATTGTAATAAATATAACCACACGTTTCCATTTGTAGGCAAAGCTCCTGCGACAAGCAATATTATTTACTTTGACATGTGCATTAATTTTCTACAGTTTTATCACCTCTATCCTAATGTAGAGTGGATTAGGGGTTTTTCATGATGAAAATGTACGTGTGATGAAGAATGCAAGTCTCAAAAGCTGTGACATGACTGGTGCTGTGCTGTAGATAAATATAGAGAGGGAGTATCGAGTATACTTTGATCTCTATGGGGAAGGAGTGGATGAGGAGCCAAAGGGAGTGCTGTCCCTTCATAAAGTCTCTGGCACACTATATGTCCACAGAGCTGTGGACTATGAGGACAAGACAAAGCTTAAGGTTAGACACACTCCATATTACCAACATCTTAGCTTTACTGCTACAAAAGTCTACACACTATTTAGCAATGCACATCAAGTCATATAGTCAATTTACTGATGTAATGGGACTCATGATATAAAGGCAGTACACAATGGATGTATAGAGTATTGTTACTAACAGCTGGTATTGAAAAATAAAAGTATTCTGATTTGACTACAGCAAACACTGTCTGCTCTCAGTGTCAAGTCTATATTTGAAGTTTACAGAAACAGGAGAGACAGCGGAGGTGTACAATATATTTGATCCATTTCATATGTCAATCACAACAACAATTTAGCAGATTTTTTTTCCTTATATTGTGACTAACCTCGACTCATATTCTTCCCACTACAGCTGACCTTCGAGGTCAGGAGGACAGATTTATCAATTGACACTAAATTAGGAGTTGAAATTTCCATACGGGACATCAATGACAACCCACTGCAATTTCGGAGGGATTTGTATGAAATCAGTGTCAATGAGGAAACCCCTCAACGTAGAGGATATATTAAAGAATATGCTTTTTTTTTTTTTTTTGGGGTAATATTTTTTTCACAGTGTATATTGCACAATCTCTTTTTCATCATTTCCCAACAGGCTCCCAACTCCTGATTGTTGAGGCCATTAGGAAATTACATCTGTTACTCCGAACGCTGCAGACACTGAATTCTTCTTGGATGAGTCTGGAAAAATTTCTTTCAAAGGATGCTTGAATCATGAGGCATGAGTCTCTTTTTTAAAATGCATCAGAATTATAGTGACATGTATGATATGCATGACATGTATTATAAATGGCAGTAATGGCATTTCCTGCTCTTCTGGCTCTTCTCCTCATTTGAGAACGTAATATATGACATGGTATTTCCACATTTGTATGTGTGCCACATTATTGCTCTGAGCACTAATTACTGTATACGTAAAGTATTTCTACATACAACACCTACAGCCGTGCATGACCTAAAATGAGGAAACTCCTGTAAAATGACACTAATTCAGAACAGTATATTTTGTACTAAATGATAAGGCTACTTTTCTTTTATCAATATAGAAGAAAAATCAATATGCCATTCCTGTATTTATAAAGGATGCTATTCATTTTTAGTTGATTTTATTAAGGTGGCTGAAATGTTCCCACTACTGGTGGAAGCAAAGGACCATGGTGAAGTAGTGAGCCTGTCCAGTTCAACCACTGTTATCGTCCATGTCCAGGATGGAAACAATCACCTTCCAGTCATCAGCAGACAGACGGTAAGCATGGCTGGATTAACCTTTCAGGCTGCTCCAGGGCATTCATTTGTTGTTGAGCCCCTAGTGATCCCTAATGTACGTCAATTTCATTATTTTGACAGACACCCAGAAACACTAAATATGGGTTAAACGATTTTAACTCACTAATAATTTTCTGTTTCAATTACTGGGTCTAAAACATAATTTTAATAATATAACACAGATTAGATATACACTTTTTTTAAAATCAGCCTTTTCTGATTCTCATTCTGTGAAAAGTACAGTTTCATTAAGCTAGTATGCAATGCTATTTTTCCTCAACAGAACTAAAATAAATTAGGTGAATGTCTAAATTTTGCAGGAATTATTCAAATTGTTGCAATATTAAGAAAAAAGCCCCAAAAATAATTTATGAGAGAAAAACTACAAATAATATATGCAACAGATTTTTCATGCTGTTTCAATAGACATTTGAAAAATTAATACAAATGCTTATCCAGTTAATTTCACATTTTTAGACATCTCAGTCAATCCGTCTATGAGTCAGGAAACAGTATTATAATGAATAGTTTATATCTTCCTTCAAATAAATGTAGATTAAGATATTTGCTTGTTAATGCTGTGTGTGTACTACTCATGCTTGATGCTAGCAGAATGAAGTACTAATAAATTTCTACATTTTCTTTTCTTGATGTTAGCACCTCGGATTCATAAATTAGGGCACCAGCAAAGTAAAGGAGAACGAGACCGGGTCGACTCCCCTGCGACTGCATGTGACAGATAACGACACTCCACACAGCCCTGCATGGAGAGCTGGATACACCATACAGGGTGACAAGGAAGAGCAGTTTAGGATTGAGACAGACCCAGACAGCAATGATGGAATCCTGACAGTAGTAAAAGTAAGTGCTGTCTACATGCATGCTTTGCATTACTGTGACACCCATGTCTAGTCTGACATGTACAGTAATTGTGACATGCATATATGAAACAAACCAGTTAGCCAGACTTCAAGCATTTCTAAAGGAACTAAAGGCCTGGATGACCAGTAACTTTCCACTTCGAAATTCAGAGGAAATAGAAGTTATTGGATTTGGGCCTAAAAACCTCAGAAATAGCTTATGTAACATCATAGCTACTTTAGTTGACATAGCTTTGGCCTCCAGCAGTACTGTGAAAAACCTTGGAGTTATTTTTGGCCCTGATGTGTTCTACAACTGCCTTCTTTCACCTGTGCAATATTGCCAGGTGACTGTCCTAAAATGATGCAGAAAAATTAGTCCATGCTTTATTTTTTCAAAGCTAGATTACTGTAACTCATTATCAGGATGTCCCAGTAACACCATTAAAAGCCTCCAGTTAATCCAAAATGCTGCAGCCAGAGCTCTAACAGGAACTAGCAAGAGATCATATTTCTCCTATATTAGCTTCTCTTCATTGGCTCCCTGTAAAATCCAGAAAAGAATTTTAAATCCTTCTTCTCACACACAAATCCCTTCATGACCAAGCACCTTCATACCTTAAACACCTCATACTACCATATCATCCCAATAGAGCACATTCTACTTAGTAGAATAGGAGGCTGAGCCTGTAACTATCAAGCCGTATATTGCTGATGTGCAATTACTTGCCCCACCAACCTGTACAGTGTTTGTTGTTCTTTTCTCTGTATCCACTCCCCCCAATGGTTCTGCTGGAGATTTCTTCTCATAAAGGGAATTTTTCCCTTGTTGCCAAGAGTTTGCTCATAAGGGATTTGGTGGGTTTTTGTAAAGTAAATATGTTATTTTATGAACTTAAATAATATTACATGGAAAAAATAACATTACTGTTTAATTTCAGCCCTTAGACTTTGAGGAAGGAGCACAGATGGAACTGTCTCTCAGTGGAAAATGAGTTGCCGTATTTCTCGTGTAAAGTGAAAGAGAACATCACCAGGCCCCTGGACTGTTGACACCAGTAAAGGTGATGGTCCTGGTAGAGGTCAGCCTCACTTTGTAAAAGTAATCATTGAGGTAGAGGATAACAATGACCCTCCAGTGTTCAGTGTCATGGTCAAAGGTGTGACACTTAAAGAGAACACACCCATTGGAACCTGGGTAGAGAAAGTGACTGCAGTTGATCCTGACTCCAGTTATGCAAGAGATATTATGTAAGTAGGATGTTTACTTGGAAATGTTTTGGCTCCAATGAGAAAGCTCCGATATTAAAACAAACTATTTGCCCACAGGTACAAGGTAGGAAAAGACCCAGCAGGCTGGGTGAGGGTGGATCCCCATACAGGTGACATTACTACAACCAGAACACCCGACAGAATCTTTTCATGTTGTTAATGTCTACAGCATCTTCGTGCATGCAGTGCACAATGGTAAAATTCAAGATTTACAGTTTTCGTGAACACACAGCAATTATTTATAAGAGTTTTACTCAAATCTCAACCACTTTGTGTCTAATGTGGACAGGCACAGCTATACTGCAAATCCACATGACTGACCAGAACGACAACGTGCCACAGCTGACGATGCACTACATGGATGTATGTACGTCTGACAGCCCCACCACCACCAACATTACAGCCTACGACCTGGACGAAAATCCTTTTGGAGGGCCTTTTACATTTGAACTGCTGGGAGATGCCAAAGAAAAATGGAAACTGAATCCTTAATATGGTAGGAAACCCTGTGCTTTGTAGTTAAATATCATAGAAAAGACTTAGACAACAATCAAAACTGTCTGCTTCTTTGTCACAGGTTACACAGCTGGTCTGGTGAAGGAGCCTGCTGTGCATGTTGGCCCACACACCATTAATCTGAAGATCTCTGACCTGCAGGGAGAGTCTGGCATTTATAACCTCTGATCGTGTGCAACTGCATTGTCTCATCCGACTGCCAAACACACATACACTGCCGCAACAGCTTCCTCTGCTGCTTTAGGCATAATGGTTGCCTGGCTGTGTTTCCTCCTGTGTAAGAAACTGAAACACCAGCTTTTAGTCGATGTCATGTATACCAGAACATGTATCTTTACATATTGTTATAATTCTAACACATTGAGAGATTAATTTTGTCATCTCTGTATCACCTACAGTTCTGTTGATGGCCACTGTCACCTCCCAAAAAAAAAAAAAAAAAAAAAATTCACCACTTTGCAGACTGGTGGGTGGCTCTTCGGGTGAAACACTTGTCATTTCAAACACAGAGAAACCAGGAACAGATTGCAAGGTCACTACTCAGACATGCTTGCAAACAAACCACTGTCATCTTCCCAGATTTGCAACTATTAGTGAGGTTTTTTCCCCCCCTTAGGTACCTGACTATCTTTTGGCAAAGTCTCCATGACATAATGCAATACACAAACTTTTCATCAAAGGTGGGTTCTGATGGAGTTTGTATCATATGTACAAAGTTTTCATTGGCTAAACAGCAAAACTTGATGCATATCTGTTCAACACTTTTTAAATGAAGCATCAGGTTTGTTAAGCTTTCTTACACATAACTCAAATATTTGCAAAATTTAAAGAAATTTTAAAACATAACCTACCGTTCTTTAAATCATCTGATGCTCCCATTGTTCACCAGGACAGGGAGAAAAACATCTGTTCAGTGATAAGAATCAAGTGAACTTGCAATCACCCGAAGTCAATTACAGCAGTCCCAACTATACATAAAATATTCATAGATAACATACTCATACTGTATATGAATATTATAGATTCACTTTGTTCCCCTTTGTTTCATCCACTTTCCTCCAATCTTAGACAACTTGGAACTCCCCAATCACAAACAGCTACCACCACAGCCACCAGGTACAGGCACACCCATTCACTTGTGCTTTTTGTTACTTTGACATGGCTACATAAAACTTAAATCAGCTTTTTGTTGTGTACAGTTTGAGGGCACAAGCTCAAATTCCATCTATAATAGGAACTCCAGCTACACATCAGATGGAGCTGTCCAGGAACTTCTTCACTGGGTTGGTAGTGTTCTGCACAGTATATCATGATTATCTACTTGTAAATGCATGTATGAGGCTGCAGCAGCTAAATGAGCACTGCACTTACCTTTGATTTTAACCATTTGCAGAGGCTCTTCACCCTCCAGGGAACAGACCTTCTGAATGATCAGCCTCACCTCCATGTAGATGAAGGAAGACTCAGAGCACCTCTCAGACCTGGAGAATATTTCCATTCCTGATGATTCATTCCAGAAAGCACTGAAAGACTTGGGGCCTAGTTTCAACCAACTGCCTTTCATTTGCAAGACACCACATATCCAAAAATTAACATGTCCATTTGAGGTCAATACATGTAAGGTGAAAAGGGGTGATAAAGGGTGTGTGGGGGGGAGTAATGGATGTTAACATTTGTTCAAAAAAAAAAAAAACACCTGTCAGTGCAAAATGTTAGTTTCCTTTCTCAGTGAGAATTTCAGGACTAGAGAAGAATGTTAACATATTTAATAGCAACTGTTTCTTCAATTTTCATTTTACAAGTAAGGGGGGGAAAAAAAAAAAAAAACAAAAACAAAAAGAGTACAGCTGTCTGGCCATTGAACTTCAATAAGATAGTCCCCCAGAGTTACATTTGCATAGTCAAGGAGACAAATTAATAGATCAACAAAAAAAAAAAAAAAATAAAAAAAAATTAAACCACATGCCTGCTAGCCTGTTCAAATCACAAATTCCACACTGCATACACTCAAACTACCAACCCAGTGTACACATCTGCATTTAGTGCACAGCTGCTAGATTAAAAATAAATGGCTCTCCATTTCATATAAGGGTCTTAAGTACAATATTCCCTATATGCACATTTGGGATAACAAAAACAATTTTTAAGCTTGTTTCAAACTTTGGAAAATAGGGAGGCACTTTTAAATAAGTAGAAAACTACAATATTTACAGGAAATTAACAAAAAGTATTCACACCCTCCCACCACCAGTTTTTGGGAGGGGTTGCTGCTCAGTAGCGCTCTGCCCTCGCCGTCCCCGGCCCCTGAAACCTCTGCCCCTCAGGAAGCGGCCTGGCACTCCAAATGTTTCCATGTTTAACTTTTTCTCCTCTGCCCAGGTTGTCCTCCTGAGAACAAACAGATTTAAAAAAAAAAAAAAAAAAAAATACATTGTAGAGCATGACAAACCCCTGAGATAACCCAAATGGCAGATATTACATGATCACCTGGGCTTAAGTTCAGATGAGACGTTGTCAAAGAAGCATTTGGCTTTGTCATAGTATTTCGCTCCAAGAATGTGCTCCACCTGCATAGTATGGCTGTCTTGGGTCTCCACAGAATCCACTTTCTCTTGCACAGCAACTTAAAGAAAATGCATGTATACACACATTAAACCAGTTTCATATTTTGTCCGTTGAAACTGAATTGATAACCTTGGTAATCAACATACCTACAACCTCCTTTGTAAGATCATCTTTAAACTGAGCATTTGCAGTTTCAAAGTCAAAATCTGACTCAAACTGCAAAGTCGTAGCCTTTGAGTTTTTCGCAATAAGTTGGCCTCTGTTTCGGTTCCTGGACCTGCGACTGCCTGCACACATGAGCACCAGAAAAGGTTTTGACAAATACAACACCAACATAAGACTATTTTATTAGCTACCAAAGTTCATCTGGTCCTGACAATTTGCTTTTGTAACCCATTGCCTATGGATGCAATGTTTGTTTAAACTCCAGCTGTACCTATAACTTCCCAGATGTTTCTCAGCTATCAAAAAGTCAATACAAACATTGCTGGTCTATCAATACGGTACAGCTTTATAGACGTTGGTACCTTGTTTTTGCCCTTGCTTCTGGTTATCCTTACTCTGGCCTTCAGTCTTCATTGTACTTTGTTGAGATGCGGTTTGACCTAAACAAATATTTATTCACTTACTGTATATTGAATACAATGCAAGAAATTAAAGGCTAGTGCCTTCAGTTGGGTCTTAAAAATCTTATGTTTGCTTACTGGTGGGTAAATTCTCCTTCTGAGACTGGGAACCACCCCGGCCAGAACGCTGGGTTGGCCCCACAGACTGTCTGCTCTGTGGCTGGGTTGGATCCTTCCCCCTTCTCTGGGCAGCACTACTCAATGGCACAGTCTGGACAGCCTGCTCAACCATGGGAGCTCTTCTCACTGGGATGCCATGAAGTCCTGTTACTGAGTGTAAAGGCACAAACATGGTGGGCTTAATCAGCTGCAGATGCACATGAAAAATAGCCACCAATGTGTCTTAGCACTGGCAGGAAGCCTAGAAAGCTCAAGTGAGATGTCTGGTGTGTCCTTAACCATACCAAGGCCGAGTGCTGCATTGTACTGCTGGTTGAGTAGAGAACTTGCTGCCAGCTGGTTGTAGGTGGGAATAACATCCCTGTATGGACTCCATCGTTGGTGATATGCAGCAGTGGGGGTGTCAAGGGATGACTAAAGATCACATACATGAGAAAAAGGGAACTGGTGAGTTAAGATTAACTTTTTATTAATGCCATTAAACACATGTAGGCTATACGCTAAAATTAGGTTTCTGCCCACCTGGTGGGTGTGGTAGTAATCCACATACCTGTACAATGGCAGGGTCACGAGGTAGTCCATGATGTTTTGGTCCTTCAGACACAGTAATATCCCTAATGTCGCTTCCCCTGAATATTATGTATTCATAAATTTCATCTTTGGGTGGCACTGGTCTGTCTGTGTGTCGGTCCTCTGTCCCAAAGGATTTAACTGGTGGAATATGAGATTAATTTGGGGGGGGGTTAAGTTCCTACTTAAAACACAAGTAACTGTCATAGAACCAGAAAAAAAAAAAGCTCATAGTTGCAAACTAAGCTTAGGCCACTTCTACAAAGCATCGACTTACCTTTGGCTAAGGCGACCGTGGACATTTCTGTGTCGACACAGGACAATATTCCCTCATAACGAATTTGTGCCTTAGATATCAAACTTATTTTACTGCCGATGTAAGGAGTTCCTCCTCCCGCACTCATGTCTGCAGAAAAAATATGCTTTCAAATCGATATGTTATGGTTAAACCACAGAGCTATAAACCGCGACACGAGAGACACTAATTAGCAATGGGCACAAATGACTGGCACCTGTGCGTTTTAAAGGTTTGGCGGTGACGCGCCTCTTTGATGCTCGGTCACCTGTGCGTCAAACAGGGTCAGTTTCTTTAGGCAGCCGGCGTACACCGCGAGAGACAAAATAACGCTAGCGTGTGGAGTTTGCATTCGGGATGAACACGGTCTGGCAGGGAAGGAGTAGCAAACTAGCAGAGAAAATGTTAAATAAAAAACAAAACAGGAAATTAGAATGAATATTGCGAAACTGTAGTTGAAGAAACGTTTAATTTTGGAGCTTAACGCATTTTTATTTTTAGACTATTTTGAAAATAAAAACAACTTCAACTTTTCTTTTTAGGTTCATATTTCAAGATGTACATTATTTGATAAAGTGGATAATGGTTTGTGATCTAGGCTATTTTTATTTACCCGAGTTAAATACTATAAGCTTATAGGTGACGTAATATCAGAAGTTTTCACTGCTGAATTTTTTGTCAGGTTATTATAAAAAAAGACGCTGCTCTGTCAAGCTATATCGGTAGGGTTTTGATAGTAGTTATGGTGTTATTCGTTTTTTATTGATTTTTTTAATTTTATTGAACAGTTACTAGTTTACAGTCACCTATTAATAGCCTCTACCGATTGTAAATGTTCACCTTGAATAAGGTAAACACGCTACATTAGTTTTTATATTTCAGCGCATATAAATAAATTGAAATTAAACATTTTGGCATGGTGCATTTATGTAAAATCGGCGCATGTGGGAGCTTACAACACTAAGTCCCGTGACTGGCTGACAGCACAGTAGGAGGGTGGGGCGCCCTCGAACGCCTCTTTACAACAGCAACTTCACTTGATAGCCAAAACACTGCAGCCATCTTGCCCAGCGTATCGGCAGTGATTAAACTCTGAATTTTGCTTTGTTGGCTTGTTGTAAACCGCGTTATTACTCCACCAAAAGTCACACGGTGCACCTGTGAGACAGAAGAGTTGTCGCGACAGAGTAAACACACCGGCGACAACGTAACATTTAACGAAACTATTTCGTCCCCGACACGACGTTGTTCCGTCTCGTGCATCCCCTGGAATGACAGCTGAAGCCATTGGTACCGCCTTTTAGAATGCTGAGCAGCCAATCACAACTCCCCGAATTCCCCGCACGGAGACGTTCAGTTGTTGTGCGCACGCGCACGTCAGTTGGTAAGTACCTCGGTTCTCACAAGCTCACAGGAGTGTGAAGATGGCGGTTGGCTGTGGCCCGCTGGATGAGCTGTTTTTACACAGAGAGGTGAATAAAGCGATAGTCTGTCATCCTGTCCGGTCTGTAGAGTCACAGCTGTTGGTCTTGTGTCACAACAACCATTGTGGTAGGCACGAGGCAACCGGTAATTACATGGCCGTAGTTCCGGGACAAGGGGGTAGCGCGAGCTAATGTCCAGCTGGGACTTGGTCAAGACGATTGCTAAAGCAGGTACGCTGTAATTACTAACGTTGTTTTCCTCTTTGTCTCTCCGAATGCACACGGAAAACAAGCGCCAGAGCTGACAGAGAAAATCAGTAGATGTGCCAGGGTCTTGCCCCATCACATTTAAGATTGTTTGTGCTCCTTCTAAACAAGATTAAGTGGAGGGGGTGTCATAGCGAAGTCCCCATGGTACAACTATGGACGCATCAACGGCCAGCACGGACTCCAACTCGGGACACGACCCTGGCAAAGCACTTGTTAGTGGCGGTGCAACTCCTCTCCCTAATCACCAGGGGAAGACAGGCTCATACTCAGTGCAGACTTTCAATGGGAGCCAAACTATGAACTCGCACAATTCAGGAAGCGCGGTCCCTCTCGGGGGGGCGACAGTGACAAGTGGCACTGGTAGCAGCAGTCCTGCGGTATCTGCCGCTGTTGCCAATAGTGGAGCAGTGTTGTCGAAAGGGCTGACCACTGCGATAATAACCCCTTCATCAAACAGTGCACTTCAGACGCCCCTCATGAACTCACAGAGTGTCGTCCCTCCGGCTGAGCCCGTGAGCCAGCCAGCAGGACCCACTGTGACGCTCGTCAGACCACCTATGCAAACCGCGGGCTCGGATGCAACTTTGAATGGGAACAATAACGCGAGCCCCGCTGTGTTTGCAAATACAACAGGTCAGACAGGTACTGGTATACAAACTCCACTTGCAAACAATTGCCAGCCGTCGAACTCGGTGGCAGTCAGCGCAGCATCGCACATTATCAAGGCAGAGCCACCCACGACGATAATACAGTCCACGGCGCAGCCGGCTGTCACTCCTGGCTCCGTCAGCGCTGCCCGGGCCTCGGCCACGGTAGCTGCCAGTCCAGGCGGGATCCGAGCCTTAACGCCTCAGATGCTGGCCCCAAGGCTCTCCCAAACCTCAACAGGACAGCCTAGTGTCCATAACATCCAGCTGCCCCCGGGTGAGTGAAGTCAGAACTTGTTACTGTATGTGCTACATTTTCCTCTTCATCAGTGATTACAAACAAGTGGTTAGATGACCTAATTCCAGCATAAGTGTGTGTCTTTTCATAGGCTACTTAGTTGAGTAGCACACCAAACTTTTTAAATGAGACTAAACCACTGATCAATTTTAATTATGGTAACTGCTTTGTGCAACTTATACCATATATTTGTTTACTCTGGATGGTTGTTCAGCTTTGTGCTGTTGCATTTATTTAGAAAGACACTGCTTTTGATACTTCCTCTCCCTAGCAAATTAATGTGATAATATGATTATATTTGTCGCTTATATAAATATAATCATGCCGTCTCATATATTTTCTGACTTGGTTCAGGGATGGTGCTTGTACGCAGTGAGAGTGGACAACTGCTGATGATTCCTCAGCAGGCTCTGGCCCAGATGCAGGCCCAGGCCCAGACACAGGCACAGGGAGGCATGGCACCCCGGACTACTACACCAACGAATGTGCCTCCTGGCCAGGTAAGATGCAGTGGTCTGCCTATGAAGAGCCTTATCAGGATATGTCAGCAAACATTATGCCATTAAATTAGACATGATGCTAGTGCCAAGGTCAGTGTTACAGTGCTATCTACAGTGCAGGGAAGCACAATATATTATTGTTAGGGTAGGTATATTAAAAGCAGATAATATAATCATATTATATTTTTGGTTTCTCTTCTACACATTTCATTGCAATCAGTACATTTCTTTTCTGGTGTTGAACGTCATATCATACTTTGTATGTCCTCTCAGGTTCTGCTCTGGGTGTATGTTCACGGTGTGTGTTCACTGCTGTGTGTTTGCAATTTGGGATGGGTTAAATGCAGAGCACAAATTCCCAAGTCACTTTACTTACTTTACTTTACTTTACTTTAGGTTCCTGGAAACACCACCATCATCAGCAGGCAAGTGGCTCCCAGCACCATCATCCGTCAGGGCTGTCCAGCACCAACATCAGTCCCTGCGACCACCACTCTTCACAGACCTCCAGTCCTTCAGGTAACCCCATCTGTTGGTCTCTAATTGTTTCTCATAATGTTAATTTGGCTTCTTGTGCATTATCATTTGTCCATTACTTTTACAAGATGTACATCTTGCCCTATGTCTCTAAGTACTTTTGACACAGAATGTGAACACATCTGATTTACATTGTAAGCTCCCCTCTGTAATGCCTGATACAAAGCCAAATATTATGTTGTAATACAATTTAATAATAGCTGATTCCATGTCAAAGGATCTTATTAGTGCATTTTTTTCACAGTGAAAGGTGCACATTGTGATTAAATGTTTCTCAGTTGTGGGTGTTTATTGGTAATTATGATCCTTGTTAGGGCAGCATGGTGGCTGAGTGGTTAGCACTGTTGCCTCACAGCAAGAAGGTCCTGGGTTCGCAACCCAGCCTTTGCGTGTGGAGTTTGCATGTTCTCCCCGTGCTTGCGTGGGTTTACTCCAGTTTCCTCCCACAGTCCAAAAACATGTATGTCAGGTTGATTGGTGACTCTAAATTGCCCAGTGAGTGTGAGTGTGTGTGGTGATTTGTCTCTATGTGGCCCTGAGATGGACTGGATACCTGTCCAGGGTGTACCCCTGCCTTCCCCCTGAAAGAGAGCTGGGATAGGCTCCAGCAGATCCCTGTGACCCTGGTTAAGGAATAAGTGGGTATAGAAAATGGATGGTGATGATCCTTGTTTTCTGGATTTACTTTAGCCGAGCTGAGACCTGGAATTTAAGGAATTATAAATGCTCTTATTCTGATGTCTAGATTCTAGAAACCCGGGTATTAAAATTAAGCTAAAATTGTGTGCATTACCATGGATGCTATGGTATGCAATGCAAAAGCTGCTGTGTAGTTTTCTAGATGATTATAGCTTATAGACCTTTGAGAGAAGAGTAAAACAGTAAACACAAGCACCACTGTCACTGCAGTTATTTTTAAGTTCACTAAAATAAATAATTGGCTTTGATTCTTAGGCATTTAGCCTTCAGTCTTTATAATTACTGTCTATATGGGACTGTGTCCAGGGTATTGTTGGCAAGAGCAGATAGAGACCAGTCAGGGGTGGGTGGCCAGGACATGAAGAAATATGGCCTATATGGATTCCTTCCTTTTACAACTTGTCAGAATTGCCTTGATAAGGGTTTTGCATCAGAAAGCATCACAAGATTTGTTAGTTGCAAAGACAATGATCATGACATACCACTGGAGCACTGCCTTATTTCTAACTGATATGTTTGGGGAAAACAAACACACTGAAGTGCTTTTTTTTTGAGGAGGAACACCCATCTGAATTTCAGTGCAGGAGAAGCACACCTGTTTCCTCTTGCAGACCAGAAGTTTTTTTTTTTGATCTGCTTGAGCAAATGTGAAACAGCCCTAAACCCACACTCTCCAGCATTGACTTGAAAAGCATGATTTGAAACCTTTCAACAACCTAAATTGCATAATGGTTATATTTCCATTTCTTAGAGCTCGGTTGGTGCTGCAGTACCAGGATTGACAGCCAGAACTGTCAGCCAAACAACTGGGACTACAGTTACCTCAGTAACAGTGAGCAAGGTTTGTTGCACTATGTTCAAAGGATAAGATAGAGCAGGGTCTATACATGTATTTTAACACTGTAGTGTAGAGGTTGTTACACTTATGTTTATGGTCGTAGTATAATTAAAAAGGTGGAGCATGCTGTGATACATAACATGGTTGTTGACAAATAATGCTTGGATTTGCTCATAATTTAAATGTTTTGTGCTCCTGGCAGGAGACATTGGAGAATGTGAAGAAATGTAAAAACTTCTTGTCTACACTGATAAAGCTGGCATCCACTGGGAAGCAATCAACAGAGACTGCAGCCAGTGTGAGAGAGCTAGTTAAGGACCTGCTGGTGAGTGAGCCATATGCATAAGAGACTCACTAATCATAAACTTTCAGATGCCATATTTTCACTTTTCTCAAGGATGCTGACAATTAATTAGTGTATATATATGTACGTATGTTTTGGAAGCATGTGTCACTCCAGGCCTTTAAAAGTAGCAAAACTTCAACCATGGCCCATTGTCCATACCTGCAAATATGACAGCTGTCACTCCAACTTTTAATATGCTGTGTGTCATTGTACTAGGAGGGCAAAGTGGAAGCTGAAGAATTCACCAGCAGATTGTATAAAGAGCTCAACTCCTCACCCCAACCTTACCTTGTGCCTTTCCTGAAGGTAAAGCTTGTACTCTAGTGTCATTTTCATTGATATACTGTATTTTCTCACACTATAAGTTTCACCAGAATATTAGTCGCTTTTTGCAAAAACAGCCTTGGCGAACAGAAAAAAAAACAGTCTAATTTCTAATGATACTAATTAAAGTATAGCCTAAAGTAAAGTAGCCTATGAAGAACACAGGCTAGGTATAACACCAAGCAGAAGTGCATTACAAAACTGAATCATCTGTGTCAAGAGTGTTAAACAACTGGGAATAGGATGGGGTGCACTGCGTGTCTGCTTCCTCTCTCAGGTTGTATTTTCACTTGTGTTTAGCGTGAAAATAAGAATTTGTACTTTTCTGACAGTACAGTTTCTTCAATTGAGTCGACTGCCATCTAACAATACTACTCAACAAAATGACTGTAAATATATGCATATAAGTCGCTTCGCTATATAAGTCGCACTACAAGCCAGAGGAGTAAAAAAAAAATATCACTTATAGTCTGGAAATAATGGTACCTTCAAAAAAAGCAACAGGAAGATTAATGTATTTTCTTGGGCAATTAGAGAGAGAATGTCATCCTTAAGTGCATTCCTGCATGTTTGTCCACCTCCTATAGAGAAGCCTCCCTACCTTGAGGCAGCTCACCCCAGACTCAGCAGCCTTCATCCAGCAGAGTCAGCTCCCTCAGCCAGCCTCAGGTACAGTCTCCTCCACCTCACCCACCCCGACCACAGTCGTCCTGGGCAGCCCAACCCCTCGCCTGACTGCTCCAATTAGCAGGCCCCAGCTCCAACCGAGCGTCAGCAAGTCAGGACAGACCCCCTCACTAGTAAGCTGATATGTCAATTCAACTTGAAAACACAAAACATAACAAATACTCCACAGCCTGAAATTGCATAAAGACAAAGTATAGACTACATGTCACTGTGGAAGTAGTGACATAATCTCCCTTTGAAACCTTACTCTTTCAGGTTCTCCAGCCTCAGCAGCAGAGAGCATTGTTGAGACCTCAGGTAACCTTACCGATGACCCCCATGATGACTCTCAGGAATCAGGCTCCTGGTCGCATCATGCTGGGACAGCAACAGACACAGTTTAAAGAGCTGCAGCCAGGTCAGGATGTTAATCTAATATCACCTCTCTTTGGGCATGTACAAATCTGTCTTTGGGTGAGCAGTAATATTAATTGTTATTTTGTTTCTCTGCCAGTTCATGTGAGGCCAGAGGGGCCACCTGTTTCTAAACAAGTCTCGGCTGCAACCTTGACTCTGGCTCAAAAGAACAAACTAAAGGAGGCGGGTGGCACTTTCAAGTGAGAATAGAAACAAAATAACAGAATTCAACTCAGTTTTAACATATGGGCTTAGTATAAGATCAGACTTACGTTTACAGGGATGATGATGACATCAATGACGTGGCCTCAATGGCAGGAGTGAACCTATCAGAAGAAAGTGCCAATATCTTAGCAACCAACTCTGGACTAGTAGGTGCAGTGACACATTCCTGTAAGGACGAGGCTTTTCTCTCTTGCACCTTGCTGCAGAGGAGAATGCTTGAAATAGGTAAGATGCTGATAGCGTTAATGACTATACAACATAATGTCGTCCATTTCCTAAAGCACTAAGGTGTCATGCTGTTTCTTTCCCAGGTATGAGATATGGTGTGACAGACCTGGGTACTGAGGTGGTGAACTATGTGTCTCATGCTACTCAGCATCGACTTCAGAGCCTGCTTGAAAAAGTTTCCCAAGTGGCCCAGCAGAAAAATGTCAATTTCAAGGTTTGTTTACAGCCAAACTATGTGCAGAGTCACACTAGTACATCACCTTAATGGTATGGTTTAGCATTAAGTAGATTCTTCCACAAACATGAGTGGTGTCTATGGTTTAATAGATCTAGGTTTCTAGTATGCACATGACATATACATCTTAGAACATTTTGAATTCTTCTACGTGTATCAGTTTGTGCTGTGTCATTTCTTTTTAATCTTTTGGTTCTTTCTGTAATAATTAATAATATTGTTTGGCAGGAGGATGGCAACCATGAGCAGAGCAGTGACGTTCGTGCTCAGCTCAAGTTCTTTGAGCAGCTGGACCAGTTAGAGAAACAGCGTAAGGAGGAACAGGAGAGAGAGATCCTCCTGAAGGCAGCTAAGGTACAGTGTCACTGAAAGACATTTAAAAAATGTGTCCAGGGCCTATTTTAATTCTATGATTTGCATTAAAATTAATGTAGGAGCTTTGTGGTGATGAATAATCTGTGGATTCAAATAACTAGTCTGACATTGAGTGTACATAAATAATATAAACTTATGTCCATCAAGAGAAGCCCCCACAACACCACATTATTAGTGGCTTGACTGGGCAAACTAATATTTTGTGAATATCCTGAAGCTTGTGCTGTTTTCAGAGGTGCATTAACAATCTCTAATGTTTAACAAGAGGTTGCCTGCGATTGATTTTAACTGACCCACAGGGTACTTGTTCCAGCTCCAACTGTGACATTAAGAATGAAATTATGTATGAATTTAACAAAACAAGTTAAAGCAGCAAAAGTCTATGCAGCTGTCGGGCCATCTATAACTCTAAATGTAAATATTGATTGATAGGGGACTATCAAAACACCTGAAAATTCCACAGTATGTCTACTCCTACACAACCTGCCAATATCAGTTACTAAAGTTTGTCTTTTGATTGCAGTCTCGAGCTCGGCAAGAGGACCCAGAGCAGCTGCGTCTCAAACAGAAGGCAAAAGAGGTAGGATGAAAGTCCACAAATCTGTTTGTGTATGTTTAAGCACTTTAGTCTTGATTTCCATGTTGCTCTCTGTGTGTTGTCCAGATGCAGCAGCAGGAGCTGGCTCAGATGAGACAGAGGGAGGCCAACCTGACTGCTCTAGCAGCCATCGGCCCCAGGAAGAAAAGGAAAATTCTGGACTCTCCATCTTCCTCTTCAGCTGCTGAGGTAATATTGACAGCAGTACATTCTCATTGCACTTTTGCTTCTCCTGACATGGCTACCACAAAAGTATAACTCTTGCTGAAAAGACACCATGTAACCATTTCTATATCTGATCCTTTCTTTATATCACAACCTTTGTCATTGTCACTTTGCAGAGAACATCTTTTTACATTTGCAATTAGCATATGCTGGGCAAAAAAGAAATGGAGAGGAGGTTTTATCTCACACTTAAATTCAATTCAATTAAAATTCCAAATTAGGTTAAAATGCTGTGTGTCATTTAATTGATACAATGAAGTTTTCATAATGTGACGTACATTTACTCCTAACACTGTAGCTGCTGGTTATGCCTGGGCTACACATGGTTGTTACTCTACCTTGCCTTTTTTTATGTCTCATGCATATGATGGGTTCTGCTTTGTTTAGCATTCATTCCAAGCTGAAGAGTCAACCCTGTTCTGCAAAATAAACAATTTACCGTTTGTGGCCCTGTATTCTTAGTGTACATAAAACACATGTTCAAGAAACAAGCTGTGATCAGATTCCTTTTATCTGCTTTGAAAAAAAAAAAAAAACATAAAAAGTTCCATTATTATAAAGACTGTTTGTATACTTTTCCCTGCCTCTCAGTGCTACTTTTGAACATTCTTTTGTGTGGAGATGTCTTCATATTTTTTCTTGAAAAATGTATTGAACTTTAAAAGCACAATGCAAACTCTTTTAGCAGTAAATGGAAATAACAGTTTAAGAAAACAGCATTTAATAGTGTAGCTGTAACTGCAGGGTTTCCTCTAAAATTTGCAGTTTTAACATTTTCAATTTCTACTGTAGTGGTAAATGGTGAGTTTTGCTTTAAACCACTATCCGCTTTCTTTCCATACACTCAGGAAGGTTTCAATGACTGTGTATAGATGATTTAATGGGCAAATATGTATTCATGCATTCATTTGAATTGCTCTTGATGCTGTTGACGATTGTATGTGAAATCCCATCATGCACTGAGTAAAAAGTAGGGTACCTGTCTGTAAAACTGCCATTAGAAATACTCCTAGTTTACCTAAACCAATTCCATTTATGTCATTTATTACTTGAACCTCCATCACCCTTTCAGCCATTGATTTAAGCTGTTTCAGCCACCACTGCTTTTTACACAACTACTTCAAAAGAATATGGAAATATGAAAAAAAATTGGTAAAAGTTCATGCAGGCATGATTGCATCAGACCACTCCTCCCACAAATGACACAAATCACATGCTTCCTCACTATGCTTAACCCTACCTTTCTCCCTCCCATCTGTCATCTGGCAGGGATCAGGAACAGGTCCCTCTCTGTCTGGTGGTTCATCGGGCTCCAGACCGCGGCAGCGCATCACACGTGTCAATCTCAGGGACCTGCTCTTCTGTTTGGAGAATGAGAGATTTACCAGTCGCTCCCATTTCCTCTACAAGGGCTTTCTCAAATAGGCTTGATGTCAGAGAGGAGAGGAGGAGAGCTGAGAGGGAGGAAATGAAGTGTGTGGAGAGATCTACCACTCCCACTATAGAGAGAGTATAAGTAACTCTTATAAATGAAGAGGAGGAAAGCAGCAACTTGGCGCATTTCAGGGCTTTTCAGCTATACCTGAAAAACCTGAAATAGAGTCATAGCCATATTGAATGGCCTCTCTACCTCCCTCCTCAAATAATGCCTATTTTTCTTCAGAGCAGTCGTTGAGTTATGTCCCTTTACTTACCCTGTACAACTTTTTACGAAGGTGCAAAAAGGATTATATGTTTTATGAGGAAAGTTTTTGTATGAACAAATGACACATTGAACAATTATGCACTGTAACACAGTACAGTTTATTTTCTGATTTATTGGTATGTGCATTAGGCTTTGTCTGTTTAATTAGACCACCGACTAATTTTATTGAATAATGATTTTATTTTTTTGTTCAACTAAATTAGTTTGAACTTCAAACTGTGTGTCCTACTGAGTTGCCTTCCTGACTATGAATAAGCCATATAACCATCCTAAAGCAATTAACTCTGCTCTAGCTCATGAAGCAGTAGCTCACTCTGTCATCTTTGATTTTTGTTTTTCAGCATATTTATTTACTAAACTCAAGTGTAAATTAATCTTTTAGTTATTTATTTAATTTCATGTGACACCTCAGTTGTTTCAAGTAGCTTAAATTCCAAACAAAATGTGCATTTACTTGCATAGAACACATTTAAAATCAGTTTTTGACATTTTGTTTGGTGTATAAATTTTAGTATGAGAGGTGTGTTTTTTTTTTTTTATGTCGGGTAAATTGTTCTTTTAAAATTAGTTTGTCGTATTGATTTCTAAAACTTAAAACAGGTTTCAGAAGGCATTTAACCTTTATTGCTATACCAAACATACATCTACCTGAAACTATTTTTGTAGCTGCCCACCAACACATATTTTTACTCTGTAACAGTTTTGACAGTATCCTTCAATTATTTCTGTACCTGCTTATATTTTGATGTGCTACTGGGCAGTCCCTTATCTATGACTTAAGAAACTGGAGTTTCTTCCTGTATATTTGTAAATGTTACATCTAAAATTTTACACATTTTGTATAGAATTGAGAATTTACCCATACAGCATAAAGAAAAATACATTTTCTCTATTACAAGTTTGAATAAATAATGATTTTCACAATAACCGTTGTAGCTTGTTGTGTATAGAGATTTCATTGGATCATGAAGTTTTTTTTTTAATTTGAATGTAATGCACTAGGTGGCAGCATTGTCCCATTTGAACATCTGGATGTGTGTTGCACATAGTACAGAGGATCCTGACTAAGGCTTTGCACATGAATGAGTTGAACATTTTTAATTACTTCTTACCCAGCCTGTTCCACATAATCCTCTAACATCTGTAAAGCCACATGTAGGACATAGTGTGTTTCCCCTGGATATATGCAGGGATCCATTGAATACAGGTCCCATTAGCTTAATACACAGCTCTCAACCTCAAATTAAATCACACACACACACTCTTTTACCAGTCTGTGCTGTTCTTTGTTCTTATTTGAGTCCATCTCCATTATCAGTTCAACACACAGTGCACTGGCAACAGCTGCCACATCAGCTGCTAACGTTCACTGTAACAATGGGGTGGAAATAATTAGACCATTCTGCCAGTGGGACAGTAGCCTGATGTTGCAGTGATTGGGAGCAGCTTTTGTATCTGTATCAACCAAAGAGGGACAATAAGTGTACATTTGGAGCCATCATTGTTGATGAGCCACAATTTCCTTTTCTTTAATCACGATACATCTGGGAACCACTAGGTGGCAATAGCTCATTTTACTACTTGGTGTGGCTGAGATGGCCCACACAACATTTTCACATTCCTCTGTATAGTTAATATTACTTTGTTATAATTGGTTGACTTCATTGTTCATGAGTTAGTGTGCTACTTTGCCCTACACCTGATTAAGATGAGGCGAGCTGGTCAGGATCTGTCATTGTGCCTCACATTTAGCAAATAAGTAATTGTACTGTTAATAACATAAGCTTACTGTGCTGCTGTGAGAACAGATATACAAGCCTAGGTTCTATCATGATTACAGATGCAGCAGCGAGGCCTGACAGTCTGTCATGGGGCCTCTATCTAGTGGTGGTGGTGATTCAGGTAAGGCCTTGGCCCGTGTGCCTTAGCCCAATCCAATATTTTTCCTGGTAATCCCCCCTTCCACTCCTCAACACTGCTGCTCTTTCAGAGTTAAGTCCACATAAGCTCCCACTTGAGTGCCAGAGGCAGAGCAACAACAGGGATGCTACGGTTGCCTAGCGACATCTCGGTTACTGCACCTGAGGGTGTTGGGTTAACACCCCGAGTCTGCCAGAGGGAACTAGAGAGAAGTACCACTTCTGTTTCCTTCCATGCCATTTATTAAAGGGGACTGTTATTAATTTGTTACATTTGGTGTTGTCATTTTTGCTTTCACCCCAGGGTGAGATTATCAGATAAGCTTTATCTAAAGGAAGTTTATTTGTGTGTATGTGTGTGTGTAGGCATGCTCTAGCCTTTGGCTGTTCACCTGAACTTACCTATGGGTACTTTTGTCTGATTCCAATATGGGATTTGACTTCTCTGATAATGCTTCTCAGCAGGGTCCTCCTCTTGCACTTCTATGATAAGTCTCCAGTCTGAAATTCTTTACTTGTTTACGCTCACAGTGGGGCTCAGATTTACTGATAGTTAGAGGCTGATGAAAGTTCCCCTAACCCCCATTACTTACATGAATTGTAAGGTTATGAATTTTTTTATTAAGGTAAGACCCCTATAGCTAGATGACTAAGGTTGCAACATTTTTTTTCATTGACATTACTTTAGAAACCAAAGAATTCAAAATTCCACTCAAAATCCCACTGTATTCATGCTGTGAGACAAATTCAATACTAAAAGTCAGTTAATTAATTTTATCCTTTTCAACGCCTCCTTGCATATTCTTGATTAAGCTTTGAGCTTATGAATAAAACTCTCTCCTAGGAGGGACATGAGAATGTGATTTGGATGAACTGATGTGGCACAGTGTGATCCAGTCGCTGCACTTTATCATCCATTAAGATGTGCAAATCCAATAGCCTATAACCACTTTTACCCTGAAATGAAAGACAATGATTTCCAGCCTCTCCTGGGGAATCAAATCGTATAACATGCAACACTTCTAATGAACAACAGTTTTTTAGTTTACACTTCCTGACTCCAAGTCTTGTGTGTCCTTGCCCTTGTTCCACCCAGGTCAAAGCTGACATTAGATCTCTTTTGTTTTGGGGTCGACTGAGGCAGTCTGCTTTGGCCTGGAGATGCTATAATAAGGCCAGTGTTTATGACCACTGCTGAAATGGGTTTGTAAGCACGACTGAACCTGTGAGGTATTGACGTGGGGGTTAATAGCCTATTGGCCTCTTTAATGGAGCTGAATCAGACCAACGCTGCAGCCAGTGACAAACCATGGGAGAAGAACATCTCCATTTACAGATATCTCCTATGACGTGGCACAGGCACCAAAACGTGTTGAATCCTCCTCAGAGAAACAGGTGACATGGTGCTCTTGAATACACTTTGACACATGAACAAACAGTCTAAGGTACTAGACTTTACACAAGTGATGTGAAAGTCAAATCTGTTTTGGGCATATTGACCAACTGGTTCTCAGATGTTTAATATTACTTTGTTGTTTATTGATCTTATATGATAATGGTGCTATTATGATCCTCAGTAGTTTTGAACAACTTGTTTGACTGATATAAATTCAATGTTATGTCAGGGGATAAACATAATAAAGCTTAGATGGCCGACTTTAACTTGTTTGCAGCTACATAAGTGGCAACATGATTACAATTGACAATGCCAACATATTGAGGTTGAGCAGGTATGACTTAGCATGTATCGCTCATTAGCGCTAACTATAAGGTACAGCTGAGGCTGATCAAAGTGGCCTCAGCCAGACAGCCTGTGAAGAGCACCAGAACATTCCCCAGTGTCATGAGACTGTCATGAACAGTCCACCTGGCACAGCAATAATACTGTACATCAAGCAGGAATATGTTGAAAGACCTCTCACAATTCACAGACTCTCACTGCACCATCAACACTTGCATCCATGTGTTTGTCTGCGATGCGCACAGCATCCATTCGCACACTTCTCCACTAGCAGCATGTTATTGTTATTGTTATGTAATTGACCCATCACTGATCACTATCATCAGCAGCAATACAAAAGTTGAGCTGAGAAATGACATGTTTTTTTCGAAAGAAAATTACGTCTAGTCTGAAAAATACGAGTGGTCTCTGCAAAATAGGTCTAGTCTCTGAAAAATATGACTGGTTTCTGAAAAATATGCCGCCTTCTTCTTTTCCTTTTGGCCGCTCCCTTCAGGGGTCGCCATAGTGAATCATCTGCCTCCATTTAACCCTATCCTCTGTCTCCTCCACATCCACACCAACTATCCTCATGTCCTCCTTCACTACATCCAAGAACCTCCTCTTTGGTGTTCCTCTAGGCCTCCTTCCTGGCAGCTCTAACCTCAGCATCCTTTTACCAATGTATTCACTGTCCCTCCTCTGAACATGTCCAAACCATCTCAATCTGGCTTCCCTGGCTTTTTCTCCAAAACATCTAACATGAGCTGTCCCTCTGATGTACTCATTCCTGATCCTATCCCTCCTTGTCACTCCCAGAGAGAACCTCAACATCTTCATCTCTACTACCTCCAGCTCTGCCTCCTGTCTTTTTCTCAGTGCCACTGTCTCTAAACCAGACCAAAGTCTCACCACTGTCTTGTCCACCTTTCCTTTCATTCTTGCTGACACTCTTTTGTCACACATCACACCTGACACTTTCCTCCACCCGTTCCAACCTGCTGCACACGTCTCTTCACTTCTTTTCCACACTCTCCGTTGCTCGGGACTGTTGACCCTAGGTACTTAAAATCCTCCAACTTCTTCACCTCTACTCCCTGTAACCTCACCGTTCTACTTGAGTCCCTCTCATTTACACACATGTACTCTGTTTTAATGTGGCTAAGCTTCATTCCTCTCCTTTCCAGAGCAAACCTCTACCTGCTCCCTGCTCTCACTACAGATGATTCCTGTCTAACCTCATCTGTCAGCCACCACAGCAAACAAGAAGGGGCTCAAAGCCGATCCTTGGTGCAGTCCCACCTCCACCTTGAACTCCTCTGTCACCCCTACAGCACACCTCACCACTGTCTCACAGCTCTCATACATGTCCTGCACCACTCGAACATACTTCTCTGCCACTCCAGACTTCCTCATACAAAACCACAGCTCCTCTCTGGGCACCCTGTCATACGCTTTTTCCAAATCTACAAAGACACAATGCAGCTCCTTCTGGCCTTCTCTGTACTTCTCCATCAGCATTCTCAAAGCAAATATTGCATCTGTGGTTCTCTTTCTTGGCATGAAACCATACTGCTGCTCACAAACGCTCACTTCTGACCTCAGCCTAGCCTCCACTACTCTTTCCCATAACTTCATTGTGTGACTCACCAGCTTTATTCCTCTATAGTTTCCACAACTCTGCACATCTCCCTTGTTCTTAACCTGTTAGTCCTCCATCTACCGTGGGTGGTAGATAAATTGTATGTCCAGATATATCAACAAAGATCGTCGGATAAATTTGAATAACGATTGACAAAACGTATGCCGAATAAAACCTTAAAGTCTCGCGATTCGAATAGTATAAAGCAATTTAGGATTTAATTGTCACAGCGACTACAGTTTCTTAATATTTAACAACAGTACAAATACAGTACAGTAGGCTGGTTCTTACCTTTTCTGACGACTTCGTACATGCACATAAACATCCAGTGTCGCATATCGTTTTGTTCGTTAGAATCCTTAGAACATGTTTTAGCCCAAAAGACGTATTATTATACAGAAAATCCATAAACCATCGTCCTCCCCATGAAAAGCTGTAATCCGGTTCGTTTTACGGTTGATTTCGCTGTTTATTCAATAAAGTTTGACATAGCAAGTTTCTGTGAATCACATGAGGCCTCAATCAAACATGTTTGTTACGTTTCACGGCGTAACTACCCCTAAAACCAATAGAATTCACACCCTCAGAGCACATCCCAGTCAGGGGGATAGACCAATTTCTAATGACAGTAGAATTAGCCAGTCGCATTGTGCAATGATGACTGACGCATCTTGTAGCCAATGATGAGGCCTTTCAAACGGTATACGATACGTTATGTTTGATGACGCAACAGTGGGCTATAAAAGGCCCATCAATATATATATAGGTCATCAATATAACTCTTAAAATGTAAGAAGAACAGCTAGTTTAATTTGGGTATCTGTTTTTCAGCCGTGTGCCGAAAAAGGGGCGGGATACCTAAAAGGAGATGGGCACCACTTAATTTCTCCTCCATTCCTCAGGCATCCTCTCACTCTCTAAGATCTTGTTAAGTAGCCCAGTCAAAAACTCTACTGCCACCTCTCCTAAACACTTCCATACCTCCACAGGTATGTCGTCAGGGCCAACTGCCTTTCCACTCTTCATCCTCTTCAACGCCTTCCTCACTTCATCCTTACTTATCTTTGCTACTTCCTGCTCCACAACAGTCACCTCTTCTACTCTGTGCTCTCTGACATTTTCCTCATTCATCAACTCTTCAAAGTATTCCTTCCATCTTTCCATCACACTTGTGGCACCTGTCAACACATTTCCATCCCTGTCCTTGATCACGCTAACCTGCTGCACATCCTTCCCATCTCTGTCTCTCTGCCTCACCAACCTGTACAAATCCACCTCTCCCTCCTTAGTGTCCAACCTATCATACAAATCGTTATACGCCCTTTGTTTGGCCTTTGCCACCTCTACCTTCACTTTACGCTGCATCTCCCTGTTCTCTTCTGTCCTCTGTGTCCCACTTCTTCTTAGCTAACCTTTTCCTCTTAACACACTCCTGAACTTTCTCAAAGTTCAAAGTCCCTACTCTAAGTCCTACACTCCTGCCCTTCCTCTTCTCTCTTTGCCTACGAACACGCCTTCCTCCTCTCCTTCTTCGACCAACAGTAGTCCAATTTCCACTGGCACCCTGTAGGTCAACAGCACCAGTAGCGGTCTTTGTTAACCCAGGCCTTGACCGATCCGGTATGGAAGTCATATTTGTGATTCGCATGTTTGATTTGGCTTAAATTTTACGTCAGATGCCCTTCCTGACACAACCCTCTGCATTTACCCGGACTTGGGACCGGCACATGAAGACACTGGATTGTGCCCCCCCCCTGTGGTTGCATTGTCTCTGAAAAATATGCCTAGTTCAGGAAAATACGACTGGTCTCCGAAAAATACATTTGGTCTGAAAAATAAATCTGGCCTGTGAAAAACACTACTGGTCTCTGAAAAATATGTATGGTGTCTGAAAAATACGACTGGTCTCTGAAAAATACAACTGGTCTCTATAAAATATGACTGGTCCAATAAAATACGTCTGGTCGAATAAAATATGACTGGTCTAAAAAAAAATATGACAGGACTCTGAAAAATACAACTGGCCCAATAAAATACATCTTGTCTAAAATATGACTGGTCTCAGAAAAATAAAAAAAAAATACGTCTGGTCAAAAAAGATACCTCTGGTGATGATTACACACATGAAGTGAGATTGCTACAATTAAGCTTTAGGAGGCATGCTAAAAAAATAAATGAGCTTTCTGCAGCATTGTTAATTCAGACACTGGACACAGAATATTTGGTAGCATTTAAGAGTTAGTTGCAAGCAAAAACACAGAGGACACTAATGGTCATACAGTGATGCCTTTTGCAGCAGTACAGTATAATTACCAGCACACAGAATATTTACAACCACAGAAAAATCAACTGTGCTCATTTAAGTTAAGTAACTTACTGTGACTTATCTGTGCCTAATATTTAGCTACAAAGAAACAATAACATTAAATCCTCCCTAAACTTCTGAAAAATATATAAGCAGAAACTGATTCATCCTTAGCATAAACATTCATCACTATTTATTGTTTGAATGGACAATGACACACGTGGGCAACACACCTGTCACATGTTCCAAGACTTTTGCTCACATGAAAAATGGATTGGTTCAAGCAATAAAAGTATAAATTATATAATATATAATATAATATATTGATAAAAGTATTATTAATATATAATAATATATTATATATATATGTTTTGTTGTTGTTATTGCTGCTTTCAGTGAAGTAGTAGTAGTTAGCATTTGCCAACTTTTACCATATCAGAATTATTAATAATTAAAGCAAAATTCGAATTAATTGTAAATATGATGGATGAGCATTTTGTAACCTATTAGTCTAGTAACTTCATTTCTCCTTGGCTTTCTGCCTTCTCTGGTTGTCTGGCAGCTTCACGCCTCTTAAACAGATGGAATAAATGGTACCTTGTAAGACTCATGTCTGGGCCACTGACTGAACCAAACTAGCAGCATTAGCTAAAACAAGCAGTTAATCAATGGCACTAATTGAGCCTGGATAGCCTATCTTAACTGGCTGTCAAACCAGTTTGAGCTTAGGCTAAATGTGTATTCAGGTGTAGGATTAATGTTACAGTAGAAATGTAACAAACCCTTCTTTTTTTACATAAGGTGTATTCCAGCACATCTTGATCAATATGAAATAGTGTGTTGCGTTTCCAAATAATTACAGAACTAAGGTTGAAGCAGCCTGTCCACCTGATGGCCAGGTCTGTTTGTCACCGGAGGCGTTCAGGGACCACTCTGAGTGTGGGTCACCTGTGTTTTAGAAATGCTCATGTTCCAAAACACTAGTCACTTCAGAGTGTCAGATGGCAAGTCTAGAGCAAATATACAGGGCAGTTCTTTGACTTCAGTGTGATGCATTTGCTTCACTTTTGTGCATTTTCACATTATTACTTATAATTACGCAACTTATGTGTGTATGTAACTTAGAATGAAAGCTGAGAAGGGCACCTTTGATTAACCTGGAAAAAGACCAAGGACCTTAGCCCCTAAAGCTCACCTTGAAGCAACATCCAGAAAGACACAAATGAATTATGTATGAAAACTGTTATCTCTCCAGTGGAGAATCTAAAACATGTGTAAATTAGGATCCTGAGATGGATGAAGTAGTTTATACACATAAGACACAGACATAAGACTCATAAGACTGCGACTAATCAGCTTACATTAGGTACATGGCCAGATAGTATAAGCTGCAATTCCTCCACATCATGTTACTGTAATATCATCATTACATTTACAAGACTAATGCTGTTACACACATGTGGCGGTCAATAATTTATTTATACTAATGACTATACTGTACATTCATTATTCATGGTAAATGTTTGACTGTCTTCCTGGAGTAATGCTGACAGAGGGAAACAGAGGGGCAGATGGGAATGGAGGCTTGATTGCACCCTAAAAGACACCAGAGACTAAGTTGGTTGCACAAGAATCATCTTCTACCATTTAGAGATGTAACCAGTGTCCCAGGGAAGGCACTTAACTCATGGCTAAGGTGAAGAATTATATCCAGTTGATTAGAGCAGCTGTTCTGCTTGAGGATGCAGCTCGGGTTTCCCACTGCACTATAGCATGTAATCACACAGAGAGGACACTCCAACACCGTTGAGCAGCAGCAGCACAGTTTCCATGTACATGATCTAATGATGTCAACAAATGAGACAAAGGCAATCCCATGATGCATCATTTACGGTAATTATATTGTAGATGTTCAAGAATATGACAAGCATGTGAACATTCACATTGTTGGTGTCAAAACATATAATTGGAAAGTTCAGTGGTGGAAGATGTATTCAGCCTATGAGATTGCATCTAATGATGTGATAATGCTTGATAATTTATTCATGTCCTATCTAATTAAGCTCTTACATTTATTAGTGGAACTCTAATGATATAAGCCTAATAGTGCACCTCCATAAAGTTAGGGGCTCAGAAGAGATGATATATTAAAAAAATGAATGATCAGAATTTGGAGTGGCAGAGGCTTAGATATCCTTAATTGAATTTCTAGTCTACAAGCTCCAAAAACACTCAAACCTACATTTCACATAATACAATGCAACATTGTCTGAGGTGAAGATGTGAATGGTTAAAATAGCACATAGGAATAGCGTTTTAAGTTTGATTTAATAAAAATGTGTATAGATTAAGTTTGACTTACAATAAGTCATTTGACTTTTTTGTTACTTATGGTAAAAAATAATATTTAGAATTGGGCCAGCCATTAGGAATTATGGACAAAGGGACTAAATTTATATGGGGCCCTCACCCACACCCACTCAGCACCACCATCTACCCACTCTTAGCTCTAATACCAACCCAGAAAATTTCAAGTAAGTGCTTGGCCATTAGCCTTGGAGTGGCATACTGATGGAGTCTCTAACAAACATTTACAAATCTGGTGTTATGAACCCATCGAGGCCATGTCTTGTTCAGCATACATATGCATGCTCAGTATGAAGCAGAAAAGGTCAAGTCAGTTCAAAACACAGAGACAAATGGACTTCCAAGTTAATCTGTGGCAGTTATATTGCTCCTTTTACCTAAAAACAAATGGGATTGAAAAAAATGCCCTCCAGTGAATGAAAAAGGAAAGAACAAAAGGAGGAAAAAAGGAAAATCAAACATTGACTGAAGAAACGATTAGAAGGCATTAAACCATGACGTCAAAAAATGGATGAACAAATAAACGTGCTTATTATCAATCATCAGTTATAATTTGTCTAGACCTACAATAATCAAAAATTAGAAGGCTAGCAGTGACTTAGTGGCCATTTGGTAGAACAAATCAGCAAGAACAGGCTTCTGATAAACTGAAGTTGGGTGACTGGACAGAGGTTTCCATTTTCACAAGACTAGCTTACAATAGATAAGTCTAGTTACAAATGTAAACAGTGACAAAATATAAGAGCTAAGAAGAGCTAAAATCCATGTGGTGTTTGAACATTGTACGATAAAGCATAACATTTAGAAACTTTCTTTTAAACCGGAGCCTTCAAGTCATTTCATAAATTGGCCATGACCATGACAGAATGCAGTATACCGTTATTTGTCATGGTCATGTGAAAGTGGAATGACGTGACTAATGTTATCATCGATGGGTTAATTCGTTTTATGTTTTAGAATTAATAGCAGCATTAAAAGCCTCTCAATTCAACAGACATTTTGTCAGCTTATCTATATTACTTTGCAGCAGGAAATACTTCACTTTCAACCATTATAACGCTTTATTAATGTAATGCAATGTGCTTTTATTGATACTATTGACGATGTGGAGTGTCCCTTTAAGAATATTATAATTTTACAGGCATGGAAGTGTTGGCTGCAAAATGTACTGAGGCATCACAAATAAAATATGGTGTTATTTTTGTGCCTCTATCCTGAGCGAGCAATGGGAGATTTTAAGCATGGAAAATATATATTTTGCAAGCACATAAATTATATTTCGAAAAGAAATTATATTCGAGCAAAAAATGATTTAGTTTGAGCGAGCAGAAATATATTCTGTGCTCAATAAATGTGTTTGTACGTTTGCTATCAGCCATATGAATATGCAATAATAACTGCTCTTGCTCAACCTCTTCACTCTATGCGCTCGGGTTTGTCCTCATGCTCGCTCAGCTTTGCACACAGCGTTACAAATGTGTCACAAAATCAACAATCAATCAATCAATCAGAGAACTGGAGAAAGTTCTGATTGGCTGTTTAGTCTTCAGTTAGATAGCTAGTTACAACACCCGTGCTTGAGATGACCTTATTGCATTTCTTAAGGGAGTCTGGCTTAACAAACAGAATATGATTTTTTCATTGTATTTGTTTTCTTTTCTTTATTAAATGATGTAGGGAATGGTAGATAACTCTGGTTCACACTCCACAACAGTAGTTGGCGGCAATGCATCTTTAACACTGAGCGCCACCCATCATAAAATCAAAAGAAGCAGAAGAAGACCAGCTGACTTACTTCAGTGGAGATGTTTGACTCCAACTGGTTAAAACATCCATCCATTCTTCCATTATCTATACCAGGCTTATTCCTTAACCAGGTTCACGGGGATCTGCTGGAGCCTATCCCAGCTCTCTTTCGGGTGGAAGGCAGGAGTACACCCTGGTCAATCTACCATTGGTTGCTCAGGATAGAAGCACAAAAATGACGCCATAGTAAAAGTCCTCATACAACCTTTCAACCATCCATCCATTTTCTATACCCGCTTATTCCTTAACCAGGGTCACAGGACAACCTTTCAGAGTATTATAAATATGAATGAGCAGTAAACTGTAAGGCTGGACTAATTTATCAGATGGTCATGGACAGGAACAAAACAATGTTCTTAGGCCCCAACCTCAGCCTCACCCTCAGTTCCCAATAATGTTCAAAGCCTACAGCTGTCAGCTCAGTTATTTTCCCATAGATCCATATAATTTGAATAACAGCACCTGACCCCAATCTACTGAAGTAGAAGTGATATAACCTTTAATTATAGTTGTCAAGTAAATGTAGTGAACATATTCTGCTGGCACAGAGTATAAAAAGAGTAACAATGAAAATAGCCAAGATTTACTTTAACAGTAATGCATAAGGTTCTTCCTTACATCGTCCCTTTATTGATAAGATAATCCACTACAAAAACCAACCATGATTTGTAGGAAATGCTCTTTTCAGATGCCATTTAATAGTGCACAGACATTGTTTCAGCCATGACTGATATGAGAACCCTGCCTTGGTAATAGCAGAGTGTCTCCACTGAACCAGCCATCCATATCATAAATGGCTGGTCGTTAAACAGTAGATATTCTCTCCCCCACTTGCAGCAGGAACATCAAATTTATTCTGCTGCTTTGATCTCATTTTAGACTGAGTCCTGAAATAGCAGGAGGCTCTGAGTAGTGTCAGCAGTAAAGCAGCCAGCAGAGCCAGCCAGTCCTGGGCGGTGCTGCGGCTGAACAGCAACATCAACACCAAACTGTGAACAGTTGATCATGCAGCCAGCACAAGAACTAACATCCACTGGTGTTTTTCACATTGGACTGTTCCCAGCGACAGCCCTAGAGACTCACTAGCTATGTGGAAAGGAAATGAAAAGAACTAAGCTTGGACATGTTTGAAGAGGAGAACTTTATTTACAACACACTAGGCACTGGCTGAAAGCCAGCAGCAAAGCTCTCAGTCTATATACAGCATTTATCAAGGGGGCAGCTTGAGGTTGCTTTCTTCCTTCACTCTGCCTATCTGCCATGGGGAAACTTAGAGAACTTCAGCTAAGCCCATCAAAGAAACCTTCCCTGAAGTTAATCTCCTTATCTGCTGACTGGCTATGACCAAGATGCTTTTTTCTTTTCTTACGAACGTATTATTATTTCAGAGAAGTGAAATCTTCCTCTGATGGCTCTTATTAACATGAGTCCACAGGCCCATAGAAGAATTCAATATTCTACTATGGCAAAGGTTAACTTCAGTTTATTATGGGATGTTCTCATTACTGCGACACTCCAGTGTAGATTAACGGGGGAATCAAAGCACCTCATTAACTAGTCCAGCGTACTCTGTAAACTCTGCTCATCTCCACCTGTCTTCTTTACCTCTCCACTGCCCACCCCTCTAATTTCTGGCCATAGTGGGCAACACAAGATGAAGTATCACTCTATTTCACCGCTTCATATTTAACCTTTTTCTCCCAACCATTTTCTAAATGTTATGCATTGTCCCTGCTGTGCCTGAATCTCACATCCTTCACCACATCCTTCTGCTGACCCTCTCTTCTACCCTCCTAATCACCTCTCCACATGGCCTACCTGCATCTTCCCACCACCTCATTTTTCTCTCCCACTCTTTCACTGTCTGCCTCTCTGCTTTCTCTCTGGGTGTCTCATTAAAGGCGCTCTGTCTAATGAGATTACGCCGTGGGGATTAATGGTGTGGCTAATTGATAGACACACAGCCGGAGAGGATTAAATCCCTTTAAGTCCCCAGAGGGTTTTTTGGCTCTTCAGCTGACTAATTGAAATCACAGGAATGGACACAAATATACTTCCTGACCCCATAGCCTGCTCTAACACTGCTTTGTCTGAGATGCAATAAATGGACGAATATAGAGGGTGTTAGAAAATGGAGCCATATCCAAATAACAGGGTCAGAGATTAACTGTGTAATTCCAAAGGCAGTCTGTTAAACTTCACTAACCTTTCTAACACATTATTCCACTGGAAAAACTACAGAACACATGTAAGTACAAACCAGTCATTTCATGAACACATAAAGCTGGAAAAGCGGTGAATTTAAAGACACTATGTAGAGACTATTTATGGGATTGCAGCATATTTCAAATTACTCTAATATTAAAGAAATATGAGACAATCCTGGTGAAAACCGATGTGGCCTTCGCGTTACTATCATTCAGCATCTAATCAGTCCATGTGGACGGGCGTGGGATAGTGGCATGCATTGCCATCTGAACATAGCAGCTTTAGGTCTACGCTAGTTGCGTCAAAGCTGTAAAAAATAAGAATAAATTTAAGAATAAATTCACACAGGTCCATTATAATTTAAAGTGTTGAGTGATGTTATATATATACATATATAAGCACTACTGAACCAAACATGCTGTGTGTCTTTGCCTAAACACGATGCATGCAGAGAATATACAGAAAAAGGTCGCCGGTTTTCAAAACATGTCTTGTTTATTTTTTAAAGCACACATCCAGTATCTAGATGAATGAATAAAAGAATCCCAGTACACTGAATAATAGAACAACTATCAACAGGCATGGCTAATGAACCTTCCACTGTTTGGAGGCCAGAGGCCAACAGGAGGACCACGCCTGTCAGAGACAATACAGAGTGCGAAGGGGAAGGCTGTGTTTCACACAGACAAAAGGAGTATAACAAAGCGTTTTAGAAATGAAAACAAAACAAGAAATGACAAATAAAAAGCTCTAAGCATCTCAAAAGGGGATTTATGATTTAACGAAAGACAAAGAAACAAACATATCCACATATTGAAACTAAATGGGCCAAAAATCCCCTAAGCCCAATGAAGAGCTAGAGAAAGCAGCAACTCGTATGTCGTCAATACTTCAAAAATAGGTATCTTACAGTATTTTTATTTTCTTAGTGTCTTTATACAGCATATATTCATAGTTTCTGCTGACTATTTTCACATTCTCACCACATAGTAACAAGTGCTTTGAGTAAAACATTTTGAAAAAAAAAAAAAAAATCATGCACCTTTTTATAGTTCTGTTGGCCTATAAAAAACGGGAATGTTCAAGGCGACAAAAATCCTTCTCATATGCCTTTGTTCCATTGTTCCATGTCATTTTAAGTTCAGCTTTCTTACACTGTCTGACTAATCAGATCATGCCTACATAAGCTTTACACTGTGGAGAAAGCAACACAAAACCATACAGGGCAGGCAAGCATTTGAACATACTGTAAAGGCTCCTAAACTTATGTGTCCACAGAGGAAAGGCAGGCATTCTCCATTAAATTAGAAAACCCCCACATGTATAAAAAATGATCTCACACAATGTCAGTGTGTTGCTGTAGTTGTGTTGACAGGTGATGCTTGTGAAAGTCAAACTGAGCAGGCCCTTGGAGAAGAAGGCTTGTCTTCAGCCAAAACAACTCATATTGGCTTCTTTAGGCCATAATTCATTGGGTTATGATGTCCAATAGTCTCCCCTGGTTGTGTCCTTCCCTCCTGGGACAGGCTGCTGGGGTTGTACATCTGCACCACTGTGAAGGGAAGATGAGAGTGACAGGCAGGGCTGGTTTGAGGAGCGCAGGGGGGCCGACGAGAGTATGCGCCTCCACTGTACTGCACGAATGGCAACCGATCCTGAGATAGCAGGAGTCTGATACAAAAACACACCACAAAAGGCACTTTATAAAATGACAGTGCTTCTGTTCTAAGGAAATTCAAGTTGACAGAGTGAAAGAGAGAGTCAGAGAGCGTCTTCCCAAAAACATTCTCTTCAGTGTGAGACTAAAGCAAGAGATGGTTTTGTTTAACAATCGATCAAAGCACGAATTCACTACTTGTGTCTCTCACGACCGCCTTGATTCGTCCCCAGAGAGCTCTGGGTCCAGCACGGTGAGAGAAAAAAAAAAAAAAAAAAAAAAACATCACACTACAAACTCGCCACTAAAAAATATAAAGCCAGAATACAGTTGCGTCGCAGCAGAATTGCAGGCTCGGTGAGAGCTGTGAGCAAATTAACACAGCCCATGTCAGGGTCTGTTCCTCACGCGTCTACCATGGAGCCTGCGTCATGTTCTTGGGCCCTGCCCACAGTTTCCAGGAGCATCCATCTAAATGACCCTGCCTCTCCTGACCCCTGCCGCAGCCCCGCCCAGCCCCCAGCTCTGCTCTCAGTCATCATCCCCTCCTCCGTAGAGGTCGGCCAGCTTCTTGAAGCGAGGGCCCCAGTCATTGAGGTAGTCGTAGTCCTGGTCGCCTGAACTGGTGGAGTTGAGTGAGCTGACGGAGCCGGCAGTTGAACCGCTGCCCTCGTAGTCAAAGACCAGCAGGGAGTCATAGGGAGGAGCTGTGGGGTCATTGTCTGCTGCCCTCAGACCCTGAAGATATAAAGACAGAAAATGAAAGATCTTCTCTCATAGAACTGCAACAGTTCTATGTGGTTAGACCTATATACTGGATCAGGGTGGCCTTCTAGTAGAAGTGAATTTAGGCCAGTCGTTGTTCACCAGCAGTATAATGAAGGTGATGAATTTTTAGGGTGCCAGACAATAAACGTTTGCAATAAACTTTGTCTCATCTGGCTCACTGAGCCATCAGATTTTAATGTTCCATTATGGTCTGAATGCTGTTGCAGAGCTGTATACAGGGGCAAACTATTTCTAGCAGTGCTTCTGCTGAGAGGAAGGCAATATTTGCCTTTCTCTCTTGAAATATTTAAAAATAATATAATAAAAAATAATTTTGGTTATTGATGATTCCTTCAAAAATCTTTTAACTGTGTAAACATTTGACTGAATGACACAGCATTATCACATTAACAGTCTGGCATTAACTGCTGGACTTTTTAGTTTCTAAACAAAAACAGCCAGCACTTCATTCTCCTACTTACATCATTAATGAAATCTCCTATGTCTCCAGGATGGGGCAGAGTGGGTCTGACGGGGTACTGGGATTCAGCAATCACAGGCCTTTCATCCACCCTGCGCACGCCGGCTGGCTTATTGATGATGTGGTCCAGAGACTCAGGCTGCTGCAGCTGGCTTAAGTCATAGTCCTGGGCGGAGGCCAAGGAGGGAGAAAGAGGTCAGTTTGTTAATGAGGATTATCCTCATCCTCATTAACTGTTTCAAAACGGTGCTCTAACTGGAGGAGTCGAGCTCCCCTATGATCGGTTGTGACAGTGCTCAGATTTTACATAGGAATTTATTTCTCTGCTCAGGTTTCATTGTTCACCCTCACAGACGCACAGACCTTGATGTGTGCTGCTGCTGCTAAGTCTGTGAGGGCTCAGGACAGGCCAGCTTTGAAATCGGTGGTAAAGGGCCCTCTAAAGAACTGCTGGAGCTCACTTTTAAATCTGCACTGCAGACTTTAGCTCTCCCCCAAAACCATATGACACATTAAATCTATACACATAACGTTTTACATACTAATGCGATTGCATACTCTTTCAATAGTTACTGTACAAACAAATTAACACAGTTAACCACTCTATACCAACAGGATACCAAATTATCTGACAATAAAGTGACAATGTTGAAAGCAAATATGAAATGAAGAGAAAAATAAATTAGTTTGCAAGAGTATGTTTACATTTCGATAGCAGGTGGGTTGATAAAACATCACTAATAATATACGATAGAACATATGAGTTGCTGTGAGCTATAATTAAATCCATTTTATAAACTCATAACCCTACGTTTTATTGAACTACACTTATAAAGCACTTATAAAGCATGTGGCACTCCCATGCATCACCTGCACCCTCATCACGCAGGTGATGTCTGGTTAGGCAACGTGCTTCCCTCTCACTTGCTTTCTAAAAAACACACGCAGATGCACTCAATCCGCTGATATTTATAGGCTAATTACTCTGACAGCTCAATATGCTTGCTGTTCAATTTATAATCATCGCTGATATCTGTTAGTCTAAACTTAATGGCACATAAAAAATAAACTGTGCCATTAAAGCAAATCTGTTGTTTTTCATTTTAAAGTGTTCAGTTATATGTTGTGAACATATAGAGAGGGTTGTTAAGTTATCTTAATAGCTCTCCTGTAGCTAATAAAAGAATGTCCTATACTAAATTTTCACACAGGTGCTTAAAAGTTAAAACATGCCTATATACACCATAGCCATCTGGTACTACATTTTATAAAGTAGATTCCTGACGTGTATGGTTGGCGCAAAAAATATAATCCTACAATCTGAATTAATCAATGATATTGGAGCTGATAATCACTGAATGTCTTCATTTATGTTAAAAACATACAGGAGCAGGTGTAGTGCAGTAGGTGTGTAACATAAATATCTTATTGTAGGGTAGAAAACTGATTGCACCCGAAAAACAGTTTTCTAATGTGGAAAACATGTTTTTCCACTAATGTGGAAAACATTTTCCACATTAGTCACTGGAAAACACTCTACAATTCAGCTGTGCTAAGCATGACTTGTTTTGTCTGTAGATAATTTTGAAATTATGACACATGAACAAATTTCTTTCAGTTTTTCTTCCTTTCATTCACTTTGAAAATCATTTTAAAAACATGAAAGAGCTAGAGGTTCACCATTCAAAAATGAAAAAAAAAAAAAAGCCACATCACCAGTGTTCATTCAATGCAGGTTAGGACTGTTTCATACAAACACCACATTAATGGGAAATTGAACTGGTCAGGCAATGTTAATGCTGTCTTTAAAAAGGTACCGCACAGGTTATTTTTCCTCAGGAATTCCTTCGAGGTCAGCAGGAAGCTTTAAAATATTTGCTTCTGTAATTGGTTTGAGTCCTGACTCAGTAGAAAAGGTTCTGGAGGATAGACATGAGGAGTGTTTAAAGTCCGCACCGAGGACGCACCTGACAGCTTCCAACGCAGAAGAGGGATTTCATATCAAATGCTCCTATGAGTGATGGAACCACCTTTTCTCAACTGGAATCACTTTACCAAAGTATATACTGAATATACCGCCTTCCTCCCTTTGTTCTGCCTTTTGACTCTGGCCATGCAAGTGAGATTTATCCAATCATCCATCCATCCATCATGTATATCGCTTCTTCCTGACAAGAGATGTGGGGATTGGAGCCGACTCAAGATGGGTACAACCACTGGCAGCACTTTGCTGCAAACAGGCAATTTAGAACCACCAATTTACCTCATATTACTTATTTTCATAATTTTGTTCTGCTGGTTAGGTCTCCTCACTTTGCTCACTGGTGATTTTTTTTTTCATTACAGAGCATAAACCTCACTACACACATGGTAATTCAACAGCCAAAGAACGGGAAGGAAATAAAACTGCTCTGCATCAAACCCTTGAAGCCTCTGCTTCATCAATCAGTGGGTCTCTTAAATTTACTTTAGCATACCCACCAGGTTTAAAATCTAATAAGGGGAATTCAAATATGTCAGTGTAAAGGTTTTACTAGTTTAAAAAGTGTTTCTACTGACTGTTATGGAGCAAGAATGCTCCACAGAACCATTTGTAAGCTCCTGGGTTCACAGTTGTGAAACCTTTCCATGATATGTGAGACTTGTTTTTTGATGAATGGGTTGTAGACCTCATTTTTAAGATCTTGTTTTAATAGTGGTTTATTTTGAAAGTTTTTTTTTTTTTTTTTTCATTGACTGCTTCATTGGAGCTGAGCAGCATCCCTTAGTTAATAGGTTTTATAGGTGAAATCAAAACTATTTGTTCATCATTCAATCAGTTCAATCATTTACTGGTTCTACCTTCATCACTGTGAGGAGTTTTATATTCTTTTGTTTGGGATAGATGGTTGGATAAAACATGTACTTTGCTCTGTGGCAAAATCTGCTGAGTGTTTTTACTATACTCACTTTCACAGAATATCAATCCATTAATGAAGAAAATAAATGACATAGTAATCTAAACAACCATTATTTGAAGAAATAGGCCATACTGATCAAGATTCCACTAGTGATTATTGGCTTTTTAATGACTGTGGTTGATTTTAGGTACAGTGTATTTGCAAGCGATACCTGGTCCTCCTCTCCTCCTCCTTCCTCATCATACTTGAGGATGTTGTCTCTGACATCATCCTCAGGGTCGATCAGCAGGGGTTTCGCCTGCCGCTCCTTCTCTCTGCGCTTCATCCACACTACAAACAGCAGAACCATGCCTGATAGAAACCACAGCAAAAACATCAGGAAATGTATGGTTTATAAGCTGTTGTCATGGATAAGACGTTCATGATGAACAATACATACAAATGCAATGATCCAACCATGTGTAGTTTTGATCGGCGCACAGTACTCACTGAGCAGTATAATGATACAGATGAGTATAGCAATGATGGCCCCGGTGCCGAGGCCAGCAGCTGCTACAGCCCCTGTGGCGCTGCAGTCCCCATTGTCGTCACAGGGACAGACTTTGACTCTGATCACAGAGCGGTTGGACAGAGGTGGGTTCCCAGAGTCGGACACGATGATGGGGATCTCGTACACACCCATCTCCAAGTAAGGAATCCTTAACCTGAGCTGAGCGTAGTCACCTGGAGTGTGGGAGTGAGGTAGTGTTGATGAGGGAGAGAAAGGCAGGAAGCATCAATAGATGGACAAAAATCAGGAGGAGGGAAAAAGAAAGAGGAGAAGAAGAAGAAGAAAATAAGATTACATTACATTTTGTTTACTGCAGGATGTCATCATGTGCATAAGTACGAGTGGCTGACATGCTAAATGAAAGCTGCCACCAAACAAACTGTCAGCAATCATTCTGACATGTATGTATGTGAAGAAGCATTAAAGATTAAAAAAGAAACGACTGTATAGCCTTCAGCATCTATCACTCAGTCAAGCTCAGACAAGATCCTCGGTGGAAGACGAATCCAGGTATGGGATCAGATTTGTCCTCAAGACAGCTGCTGTGATACATCCATCTGGGTGGATTTGGTGACAGATCGGTTGCTCGGGGGACAGAGAGATGAATGGATCTCATTTGTCACAAACGATAGATTGTACGTCAACATTGGATGGCACCCGTGTGTCTCACTGTGCGTTTTGTGAGACATTTTGTTAAACTTGGACATCTCTTACAGCTTACAGCAATCTCCTGTCCCCCGACTGATGTATCCAGCTATTCTGCAGAGGGGTATGCATCCCATCTGTTAGGTTTATGGTTTAATTGAGATGGAAATGCAGAGTGGTCATATATCATTCCTCCATACCTCCTCAATTTCACATTGCAATGGTATATTTCCTAACTGTATAGTTCATAATGTACACGTTTAATTACCACTCAGTCTGGAAATGGTCCAGTTGCGGCGAACACTGGCAGGAAAAGAAGGCAGCTCGAAGACAAAGGGCCCTACGTTGGGGTCGGCATCAGCATCTGAGGCTGTGATGTTGATCCGGGAGTTGGGGCGTGCACGCTCGCACACTTGAGCCTCCCGGGGTATCAACACTGGCGCGTTGTCATTCACGTCAATCAGGTAGATCTGCAGGGTTCCTGTCCCGCTGGCTTGAGGCGAGCCTGAGGGGAGGCGAGACGCAAAAAGAGGAGGCAAAGAGATCAAAGGAGGAGATGGTGATACAATAACAGAGAAAGTAGTAAACTGCAGCGAGGCAGAGGAGTACGGCAGAATGACTGAGGATGGAGCAAGGAACAGGAAAAGGCACTTGACAGACAGTATAATAGGAAAGCTACAGAAGACGGCAAAACAATCGTTCCATTTCAGTTACGTTCTTCCAACTGATTCATGTATAGAGCCGAGAAAATGAGGTGCGCAAGCAGAGAAACAATTGGGAAGAAAAAGATTTTGTTTTCTGAGTGGCTGAAAGTGGAGGGACAATACTCTACACATTCGTAGCAGAGCACACAAACAAAACAGCCAGAACAAATGTGTGAACACATAAATGTTTTAGTCCTTGTGTTTAGATCTGGCTTTAGAAAAAAAAGGCTGAAGCAAGACTCATATTGGAGGGGACAACCACTCACAACAAGATTGCTGTTATCTGCACTCTGCAAGGCCCAGTGGGAAATGACTCAAACACTAACCCTTAGCTACATCCAGCAGCACAAGCTCATCATAACCTATTCAGGGTTTCATATGACTGCCAGACCAGAACAGAACCAAATCATGTTGGGAGACACATTTTGATGTTTTATGCATTTTTAAAAGCAGAAGCTCTAATGCGCTTTGGTTACAGCACCAATAGTGACTGAACTTCTCTCCAACTGACTGACAAACGTTGTTGTTCTGCCACTGTTTCTGCTGATGCTGTAACAACACGGCACTGGGAATAAGCATTTCATTGTTTTTTAAGTGCACGGGTGTCTTTTAAAGCAGCACAATGTTGAAGTTGTTTTGCTTGTCTGTCTCAAGTTGGTACAAGATGAAGGCAGTGAAAACATTTGTAATGAGGTTTGAACTCTAGCGTGAGGTTAAATATTTAACTCCTGTGCTGAAAATACATTTAAAGGCCCCACAAAACACATTTTCTCACTCAGCTTGCCACTGTCAGGAACGCTGTCCTACTTATATACAAATGGTTTAAAAAAACATATGGTAGATTTAAATGCATATAAGACTCCAGGTTGATTTAAACAAAACTAGTTTTTTTAAAAAAATTAACCGTGATAAATTACGCAAATTCAAATGAGTGGATGTGAGTTTCCAACTACCAGAGGTTAAAAAGTAAATTTACTCAGGTAACGTGCAAATCTGAGGTAGCTGTGCTGTACTTTTGCATTCTAATATTTTTATTCCGTTAAAGTGAAGACAGAAATACTTTGGTGTACTTATTATTCGTCTTACCCTTAGAGTGACTGGTTACTTTGAGACTGAGAAAGCAATAGGGTTGGGTCATATGTTTGAAATCAGTTGCGTATTATTTGAGAGGACTATTTCTTTGTTTATATTTCACAGGAAATGTGGTCTATGCTAATCAAATAAGAAGAATAAAATAGGAATTTTTAAACTTCTGTTCATTGTAACAAACCATTGTCGACTTCAGCAGCTAATTTTATGATTTATGATGATATTTTATGATTAAGATTTGCTCAGAGTCATTAGGTCCATCTTGTAGAACAATAATAAAAATATGCCTGTATTGTCACAATAACAGTGCACTGAAACATGATAAATTATCACCAAGTCCTAAAGATGAAGAAAGTATGTGTGCTGCTCCGTTGAACAAACAGACTGCAGTGATGTATTGTGGCCTTGATATTTAGTTGACAACCCCCAGCACACAAACTGTCAACATGCTGAACTAAATTACTGAGGCAGTGCAGCACAGAGAGAATTTACCCCAGTAGCTCATCAGTGTTTCAACTTTTTTCCCTCTATCAGACAGTAACTTGGTGCATCAACTGCGTAAAGGTCTGCTGCCCCAGGCCCCAAGGCCCATCGACCGTCTTGTCGGTTATGATTGGCTGGGTGTTTTGTTGCTTCTTATGCTTCGCTTGAGTAGAATAAGTAAAGAGAATTTCAATCAAAGTGGAATATATCCCCTTGTTGACACTGGGCTCCAGAATCAATAGGCAGTCAACACTTTGAGCTTAAGTTGATGTGCTTCAGGGCAACCAATCCCTTATTTCTCACTGGAGTTAAAAACACGTAGGTCCCTCCTACTTAAACACAGAGGAAGTACCTCTATTTGTAGTGCTTTGCCTCTTTATCTGTGTAGATTGTTACATCAGCTGAGGCTGATCCTCAACAACTTCACTGACAGACATTATTCCTTTTCTATCAGACAGGATGATGAATGTTCGTGCATATTTCTGCACATCATACTGTAGATGATAGTATACTGTCCATGAACAAACTGTCTCAGTTATCAACACTATATGCTATCTGGTTACAAAGTAAGGAGTAAGTGTAGACCTCCATTCATTTTGTGTAGCTTTGGTCCAGAAAGAGATCTTGTTATAATGAATATAGTGGTGCTAACTTATGTCATCTGTCAGACCTATATAAACTGACATTAGCTCTCATCCAATTCAGAGAAAGGGAGACACTTTTATTATGTTTCACAACGTGATGTTAGTTTTAGATTATCAGTACGTAAGTAGTGAGAAATCTGCCAGAGAAATGTGTTACTTGATTTTAATGTGACACATTATGACAGCCGCTACATTTATCCTCTGCCTGTGCTACAGTAGTTTCATTCTGATGATGAACGATAATGAAAAACAGTAGGAAACGGCTTAAGTCGTGATGCTCGATGTGCTGTTAGCAACATTAAACTACAGCTGAAGCATTGTGTTCATGCATGACTATGGCAAGGTGAACGTTTACATGCACCTGCCTGTGACCTACGGTTTATCAGCTCATCACAACACACACAGCCATCCTGACTTACCAGACTTACCATTGTCGAATGCCAGGAATGTGGCCTCGTACACGTTGTTTTTGACGTACACTGACTCTCGGTCCAGCAGGGCCATAGTGGTGATTTGACCGTTGGTCCTGTTGATCTTCAGCCAGTTAGCCGGGTCTGACAGCTTAGAGTACCTGTACACGCAAATCCACGTGAACAAAGAAACAGATCGAGACACATAGCTCATTAAAAACCCACAGGAAAATATATATAAAAAATATATTCTACAAATTAACATTTGCAGCTGTTACTTGAGTTCCAGCAGCCCTGAATCTTCGGTTTGTTGATTAAGAGTACCCGTTATCAGTTTGAATGTTCATTACCATAACAAGCACTACCAGCCGAGCACCTTTAAAATATTACAGTGACATACAGAGTGGGACATATGTTCACAGAGCTTATCACAGCAGCAGCTCATTAGCATGAAGACCGATGAAAACCTGAACCCATATGCAGAACAGCCAAGCAGCTCTCTTAACAACTTCACTGCTCTTTGTACCCACACAGTCTCAACAGCAACTCTCATTACTGTCAGGTCAATATATCAGCGGAGTGGAAAGTGACAACTGCAATTAAAGTCTATAAATCCTATTAACAGCTATGATGAGGCTTAACAACTGAGTGGAGGAAAGTCTACTCTCTCAGTTCTGACCAGAAATGGTTAATTGTGCACAGTCTCACCAGTAGGTGGATGGTCAGCATGTCACTGATGACAGGAGATGTGGGTGAGAAAGACAGTCAAATGCAGCGAGAAAGTGACGGAAATCAGAGGTGTGTTTCTAAATGTAAGCATGGTAAGATGTAGGAAAGTGTGATAAGTAAGAAAAGGGGGTTTAATTAAAGCAGTGCGTTGGAGGCTGACACTAGTAGCCAAAGCTTCACTGGCATGGAAAAAAACACTAATTCCACCTCCAGCTAAAGCCACACACTTCTGGATGGTTACTCACTTAGCAAACAGACAGAGAGAGGGACATGCTGCTTAACAGGAGCACCCTGTATCATATTTCTTTTAAAAATAAAATAAATAGATAAACAAAAAGTAATTTCTTGTGAAAGAGCTTGTCATGCAGTGTTAGTCAGGGTCTAATGTTGCCCTGCAGGTTAGATTTTGGTGTTGCGTGATATTTCTGGCACTCTCACCTCCTTCCTGTGCCAACAACATGTCACCTCCTGCTCTCTTCATTTGCAACTGGAGAAAAGTGTCTTACTATACTTTTGAGGACTGAAATAATCCTTAAATAACCAGATCGGTGCACTGAGCACGTGCACCCCTCCCCTCCCTTCCTCGCCTCCCCCCTCACATGTATAGTCCACCATTGAATATCACTAACCCTCTCTCTCTTCTCTCTCTCTGTACCCTCTGCAGGTGTCCCTGGTCCTGGAGCTGTATATCGCTGATGTGCAGTTACTGGCCCCACCAACCTGCAGTGTCTATTTGTTGTTTATTGTTGCTGTTCTTTTCTCTCTCCTCTATCTACTCACCCCAACCGGTCGAGGCAGATGGCCGCCCAAACGCCTCTCCACTGTCACCAAGTGCTTGCTCATAAGGGATTTGTTGGGTTTTTTGTTTTTGTAAAGGGTCACCATTTAAGTATTTTTAGAGATACCATACTGAACTTTACTAAGATCAGGAGAAAAATGTGATGGAAATGTTTTTATAAATTTCAATTGCAATTTCAATTATTTTAACATTTACAGTAGTGGGCACCCTGTCTCTAGTTAGTGTCGCAAAATTTACAAAAGCGTGATACTGAATTTATAGGACCCCTTAAATCCTAAACTCAAGCCTTGATCTAACATTGTCTACACAAAGGGCTTAGTGTGAGCAGCATGTTAGCAGAGCAGCAGTCGCTCTGCTGCTTCATCTGTGTACACAAGACGCACAGTATTGAGCTGAAGGTCAGCCCTTATTTTGGCTGTGGTCAGAGCCACACAACACACAATGCCTTTACTGACAGGAATAAAAATGAAAGAAAACAGAATTGAAAAACATGTGTTAGGTTGCAATTATGCCCATATTGTGTGAGTCATCCGTAAGTCATTACACGGTATGTGTAGACAGATGGATTGATTAAAATACTGTGTCAAACTGTTTCTCTGTAGACATACCCCGAAGCCTTCAGAAATGAGGGCCAATCAACATCAAGTAAATGGCCTTGCTCTGCAGGCTTAATATTATAATACTAACAGGAACTCACACTCACATACATGAGAACACATTCATTTCCTCCCGCTGCCACTTAAATCGCATTTAATGTTAAAATATTAGCTGGCAAACAAGCTTGGCTGCACATCATCATCTTTTTCCTCCAGAGTGAGAATGAAAAGCAAGAAATTCAGAAACATGAAGAACACAAGCTGGCTCCTCTCCAATCTACTGGTCACGCACAGGCCTTTCACTCATCCACTGCATGTGCCTGATTGTTTGTTCACACAGTTTGTGAGCCTGTGTTTGTGCATTTCTGTGTTTTTTCGGTGTATATTGTGAGGGGATTCAAGCGAGGTCACCTAAAGGGAATACAGCAGCAGCAGCAGAAGAGATGAGACTGTCTGAGCATGAGATGAGCGTCTGCTGGAAAGCTGCTTTGGAGACATAAAGACAGCAGCTCTGAACTCCCATCAATAACAGACACATAGACTGACAAAGAAGAAAGTGACAGGGTCAGTAGGAGTGAGAGGGATGAGAGAAAAGAGACTAAAAGAGTAGTAACTTTTCTTGAAGGGCAGAAGCGCTCGGCCTGCTCCCTTTGCACGACACATATTTTTAGGTAAGGAAACCTGAGATGTGGGTATTGCTTGCTCCTATATATGTGCATTATATTTCTGAGTGCATCTCCTACTACATCGCTTACTATTAATTCAGTAACATTTCCACTAAGTTCCTCAGTGGAAGAGGCCGTCTCACTGACATTAAAAAAAATCAATGTCTCTTGTTGGCTCTGACTATGGAGTGGAACTGTGCCGCTGGACCTTAACGGACATGTGGGAGTTTCTGTCACAAAGGGTCGATGCTGGGATGGCACGATGCCGGCTGTGTGTCATCCCAGTTAGGAAGGATGGATGGAGGGATCAATAAGGAGGAAGAGGAGAAGACGGATAGCTCTAAGGAGGGTAGACACACAGTGTCCAACTCGTTACAGGATGACCTCTTCACACCAGTCTCCTGGCAACGGGGATGTAACTAGATCTCGGGATGTGGGCGGGGGGTCAGTTGAGAATGTCACAGGAGAGGTATAAAACTCTGAAGAAACTGTTCAGCGTTGATTAAACTGGTGACACACAGATTCAGAGGAAGATACAAACACAGGGAGGACAAAATACTGAAAACACATCAGTTCTTAATTTTTAGGCTTAAGAATAGTTTTGTCCTCCCTTGGACAACTGAAATATAATTTCTTAACTGTATCTAAATCATTGTAATTTAAAGAATTCACACTAAGAAGAAAACACCAAGTACAAAGGATCTCATCATTTTCGTTTAAATGTAAATATATGTTTATGTGTCATTTATAATAGAAATTAATAACTTGTATAATTTATACAATGGCAAATTAAAACATCTGACCTGTATAAACGTAATGCACAATTATATTGTATTAAGGTGAAAAAAAGAATTTGCCATATTAGCATTTTAAAGCTGCTATAATATCTTTATATTAAAAAAGGATTAAATGAATTCACATAATGTGAATGGCTTCACCCACTGTATGTATCCAGATAAGTAGCGGATGATGAATGGATGGAGGTGATGTGAACCCAGGTCACTCTTAGTGACGTTATTTGTTGGTAACTCTGTGGATCTGCTCTATGGTGCATTTTAGCATTGTTTGGCTTGTTTGGGCTCTGACTTTACAGTACCAAATGACAGCCAGAACAGGATAGTCTTGATTTGGTGGAGGTAAAATGGGCCATATCTCAGCTTGTTGTCACAACCCCCAGGTGTCCAAAAATCAATTAATACAGTATTAAAGACAATTTTGATAATTTCTCAGATTTTGGTGCTACAGGTTAAGATCCTGATATGCTGATCACGATGCCTACAGCGTATTGTGTCACTTTGTATATATGTTTGAGTATAGATGTATTGCCTTTGAAAATAAGTGAACATAACATATTGTGTTGTTCTTTATAGTACCTGACAATCTGGTGGATGAAGTGGTCGGGGTCCTGAGCAGCGAACACAGTAAGAGTGGTCCCTGCCGGCACACCCTCCTCAAAACGGATCATCTTGGGGTTGACAGGGAAGACAGGTGGCTCGTTGACATCCTGAACAGAGATGGTGACTCCCGCTGTGGACTGAAGAGATGACTGAATGCCGCTGGCCAGGTGGGCCTGGTTGGACACCACAACGGTCAGCATGAAGGCACGGTTCATCTCAAAATCTACCGGCTTGGAGGTAATGGAAGAGGTGGGAAAGAGAGCAATACAGAAGACAAAACAATGAGCGATGGGAGGAAAATTAGAGAAGCTGATTGCAAGATTAGTTCCAACTGTGTTCCAATTTGAGAAATGACATATAATTCAGTGAAAACAATGTGAGACCAAAGTACTCAGTCATCAACATCTGGCACTTCAGAGCAGGTGGAAACAGACAAGATGCAGCGTTGAATAATAATGGAAAGCAACCGTAAACTCTGATTGTTGAAAGGGCTGTTATCAGACTTCAGGATGTGTGCAGAGAGGGGCCAAATGTATAACTTTATTTTTTACCTTGACAACTGTCAGCATGCCCTCATTGGTGATGGGGTTGGTACGGATGGTGAAGTGGCCAGAGGGGTCTCCGCTGACGATGCGGTACACTGCGTTCCAATTGGGGCTGTGGGGCTGATCTCGGTCCACCACTGTCAGGTTAGTCACCACCACATTCACCTTGTTCTCTGGCACCTCCCCAGAAAACTACAGCGTGGGAGGGAGAGGAGAAAACAAATGAGAGAGGAGTAAAGGGGAGGTGACAGCAGGGGAGGATGGGAAGAGATAACGTTATGCTGATGTTCCAGTATTTGGCTAATGCATGTTAATAAGTTGATTTATTGAGATTCAAAGCATCATCAATCTTTTACCAATTTCCATAATTGTTATGAAAACAAACTGCTTTTAGGGTCATACCAATAATGCTCATTACATTAAAATGTAAATTAAAAGTGGTAGCAAAACAAATGGAGGAGAATTTAGAAAGATAGAAGCAGAAGAAAAGGACAGAAGAAGACATATTTATTTAAACATGAATAATAAAGAATCTTATCTTTGATTATATTAATGGAGTCTCGTATACCACATCATGTCTGCTCATATGAAACCCTTTATTTGAACTAATAGATTTGTTCAATTAACTGTTTACCCATTTAATTTAGATTCTGTGCATTCACAAAATCTAGGTTTTAATAAGCAATTAGATAAGTATTGTAATTAAGACAGCAGTAGGAATAATCTTTGGCTAATGATCTTCATTATATTGCAATCTGAAACAACTCCCCTCTGAATTAACTCTGGAGGAAACTTGGTGACAGCTGCAGAGCCCGAAGAAAATGCACAGTGCAATAGGATGCTTGTCCCGCTCTACAGGGATTTATCTGGGTGGAGAGGGACGGGTGCTCAAAGGTAGACAAACATACACACGTTAAAAGCTCTCATTGTCAGACAATAATATGTATTTCCTCTTGTGACACGTTAACTTGTTTATGGTGCGCCTGCCAGCTGCTGCTCACTTTAATGGCTTCATCATCGTGGGAGTGAAGCTATGTCCAAACTACCCGATTCCTCTCATCCTCCTTTTTTCACTCCCTCCCGGTTTGCCCCCTCTTTGCCTATTCCCTGCTGCATAACCAGGCCGATGAGCATGAAACAAATTAAATATGCACTCTCAGTTTCTGGTGTGTGGGCTCCTCCATTTCATTTTCACCCTAAGCATTAGCACAAACAACACCACAAACCCTTCAAGCTTGTTTGGCTGCACAGTCAGTCTGCCAAATGGAATATGCTCTCTCAGACGCATACACAATGGTGCTGACTATAGGGGAGGGCACTTGGCCACTCTCTCTAAAATGCAATGTGGACCGATTGATAAGCCACTAGAGATGCACACTCAGAGTTTCTGGAGGATTTTGTAGTAACAAAGAACGGGGGAAAAAGTGGCAGTGCAAATCAAATTCCATTGTAGCTAATTGTCAAATAGGGCCATAGTCTACTTTGCCACTGGATATAAAATTTAAATAAGCCAAAAATAAAAAGAACCATAAACTTTAATTTGACTTGTAATGTCACAAAAAGTGTTGTATGGATTACAGATCCTGGCTTTATTGGGCTTTATATGTGCACTTTATGTGCTCTGCCTATTTAAACATTCAACAATGAAATTTTATTAGAGGAAAATCTTAGCAACATTAGATAAAGAGAAATCTTCTGTTTTTCAAGCTATGACTCCTAAAAGCTAGACCGCACAGCAGTCACTGTGTCCACAACTTACTGTTAGGGGACAAACATAAAGAGGTTTCAATTACAAATCATTATGCTAATTTAAATGGTTTCATTTAGTTCTGTTTAAAGTCACTGACTACACAGTTTACTTTTTTAATATAAGCTACCACTCATATGCAGCCCACACTGTTCACTGCTGATTCTGACTGGCTTTAGTTCACTGGTTTGTCCAGCCTATCATGCACCTCTTTATATAATGAAGGCCTCAGCAGCACAATTATCATGGTAATTGTTTCTGTGGCTTTCATGGTCTTAAAATTCTTTTAAAAAGGAAGTATCCTACTGTGTGTCACAGCTGAACTGACAACAATGTGGACTGAATTGTGCATCACAGTGTGTTTTAATGCTTAATAATTCAGGTTTTCGTTTGTAACAGGAAAAATGTAGTTCCTGTTGTCATAAAGGCCTGGGCAGACAAAAATACATGTACAGGGGCAAAGATTGTAGCATTTCAGGTTAACAGTTGTTGTTCCTGGGGAGAAAATTACATTTATAATGTCATCAATCAAAGTACAAGCGTTATCATTGATACTTTTCTCTTTTATAAACCCATGGCATGTCAATAGATCACAATTCTATCAAGGGCACCACTAAGCAAAACCCAGATAATGCAGAGTCACTTATGCACGGTCACATCTATTTATTACTCATGTTTCAAACCGTCTAGTCAAGACTGGCCTGCAAATATTTATGCTACATCCCAGTCAGGGGAAATTAGTGAGGTTACAGTGCTTTACAGAGCCCAAATCGTTTAAAAAAAATAATACATGCATCAAGGTGCACTGCAGAGCAAGAAAATCTACTGCCTTCATACTGAAAATTGACTGAGTAAATGAATATGGTCTATTGTAGATGGTGGGGCTACAGCCTAACAAGACTAAACAAGCTATACCTTTCATTCATGGGGTGTTGAAAACAACACCAAATTATAATGACAGCATTAGGTAGAATAAATGTCCCAAAACAGACGCCTAATGACATCAGACTGACATCGGTCCACTTAAAAAGGCTGTTATGTCTTCACTATAGTGTCATAAAAACGTAGCTGCTGGCAACAGGCTTCTACCCTCACACCCATTTCTCATTTTATACAGACACATCAAACTCACAGTTTTTTTTTAAAACACAAATCAAAGTTGTTGAGTGGGTAAAGTAGTGAATGTCGATAATCTCTTGCACTTTCAGCTATTTACAAGCTGCAGCGCTACAGGTAAATCATAAATGGCACTCTATTCAGATATGTCAGCCTGCGCGCCTGGGAGTTCAAGCTTTCTTCTAAGCACGATCCTGCTCCTCATCATTCTTCCATGAGCAATGAACCACTGGGTATGACTATTTGATTAGATAGATTGTGGCAAGTATCTTTGTCTTTTTTTTTTGTCACATAATTTTCAACATAACACTAACATAGCATCTTCCAGCCCATGTGGTGAAATGAATAAAACACTTGTTTTTTGTTTTTATTTATGTTTTTTTTTTTTACAAATTAGACAATATATCAACTTGGTTTACACCCCCACAAGCAGTTCACTTAATTAGTGTGCTTATGTTTTATGTCTAGTGTAGAGAGCAATAAATTTTTGTTGCATCTGTCAAACACAAATAATTACTGAACTACTGAACATGTAGTTGCATGTGTGGGAAGCAAAAACAAAAAGCAGAGATTGACAAAGCAGTGAAAACAGCATCTGGTGTAGAACAATTTCCTTTCCCTGGATGTTCATTTGACAGTGTGTGATTGTTTGTGTCTAAGTGAAGGACATGGACCAAAAACAGATTTTTTTCTTATTACCACCTACGAGACAGTAACCAAAGTTTGGTCAACTGCTCCTTTTCTCACTAGCACAGGCAGAACTCCAGTCATTTTGTTGTAGAGAAAAAAATGAAGCACCAAAGAGACGACCAACATTTATCATAGGTTGTGCGAGCACATATATATGTGTAAGCACAATGTAAATGTGTTTTGGGATTTCTTTTAAAGTAAGGCACGTTGGTTTCTTGCAGGCGGTGGACCCTGGACTAGAGCTCCTCCTCAGTGAAGCGTTGTGACAGAGCCAGCACCACAGACGGGAAAAGAGCAGCTCTGAGCAGAGCAGCAGCCTTGTTCAGTGAGCTCTACCTCCAACAGCTGGGGAGCTCTTATCAGAGCATGCGGCTGGAACTGTACTGGCATGCATGCTGATGATGGCCCCACCAAGGAGATGCGGATTACAGTGTGTGACGCTGACACACTGCTTGCTCTACCTCTGAGCTTGGCTGCAGACAGCATCTGTCTTTCTCTGGAATCTGAGAAATCTAACTGCTCACATAAAGAGAAGCTAAAATCCTGGAGGTTTGTCAGGCAGCGGTCAGTGCTTGAGAATGGAGAGTACAAGTTATAAGTGGATAAAGATAATGCATGCAAACATGCACAGCATAAACAATCAGCATAAAATATCTTTTGGCATTCAGTTGCTTATTCTTCATCAGTAACACTCACCCTCAAGACAAACTACTCCCTAGCCACCCATTCACACACTGCTATCGAAAAGTGGGCCAGCTGTAGTATGGCTTCCTGTCAGAACAATGTGGCGGTATCAAGGACTAGGGCCAGATGCCTGTAGACAAACCCTGGCCACCTGAGGCCCTGAGGAGTACCCCTCCCATCATCAAAACTGATCTCTGTCAAGCTTTCAGTCTTGATCTTTGTCTTCCACTGTGTTGTTGTGTTAGATATCTACAGAATCTTTCTACCTGTCTATCTATGTATCCGTCTATCTGTCTGTCTGTGTCTGTCTGTCTGTCTGTCTGTCTGTCTGTCTATCTATCTATCTATCTATCTATCTATCTATCTATCTTTCTATCTATACATCCATCTACAGTACACACACACACACACACACACACACACACATATTTAAATATATGTGGTGGTACATAGTGGCATTGTATGCACTGTGACATAACGTCCAATTGGTGCTCAGTTGGATTTAGGACAGGGGCATGTGAGGGCCAATAAATGGCATCAATGCCTTCATCATCCAGGAAAACTGACACTGAAAATCCACACTCTGGCCACATGAGGCCAATGAGGTTACATAGAGAAATAAAATATATGTGGGAAGGTTTAGGACTTACCGTCCTGACTGTCAGTTCAGGGGGATTGTCATTGATGTCAGTAATGGAGATTAGAGCTGTAGCTGTGTTGGACAGTCCGAAGTTCAAGTTTCCTTCCATGTCGGTCGCCTGGACAATGATAGTGTACTGAGACACTTTCTGTAAAAAGAGAAAACATGACACTCTAACAAACATGGACACAGGTAACACATCATAATTTAAATATTTTGTCCTTTTGTCAATCATATGAATGAAGGAAAGGATGAATGAACTACTCAGGATAAAAACAGACCAACTGAAGTCTGGCAGGGGACCTTATTTGCTCAGTAACAGATTGTAAAAAGCACAAACACACACACCAATAGCCATACACAGAGTTACAGAGAGGTAAAAGGCTCATCCATTATTGCCTAAAAGTCCTGGCTTTCCGTTGTGGGAACAGACCTGGATCATCACTCATTTTAATAGAGGCGCTGCCACTTTAAGATGTGCTGTGGTGTTGCAGATAATGCCAGGAGGTGAACAGGCCTTATTTAGTCCAGTTACAGCGAGGGGGAGTAACCATACAGTATACTGCAGAGCACACTGAAATATTCCATATTTAGTCTAAACAAAACCTAATGTTTTGTTTAGATTTAATCTAAACAACAAATCAACAGCACCAAATCTAAAACAAAGGAGCAGAGCAGCAAATCTAAAACAGACAGCACATCCCGATGCCAACAGTGCGGCACTGTCCGTGGTGCTAAAAGTTCAGACTGTTCCCATATTCACCATTGGGAAGATGACTGTGTGTGTGTGTGTGTGTGTTTCCATTCTTACTGTATAAGCTTCTCTGCTTTGTGGTCTCTTTCTCTTGCTATTAATCCATTTAACTCCAGCCTCCATTGTATCAGAGCAATGAGAGGGAGAGACAGAGAATGGATGTCAAGGGCAGGCCAGTGTTGGGCTCAAAGGACCTGCTGCTTTGTACAATAGCCACAATGCATCCTATCAGTGGTCCAATGGTCATTTCCAGGTAGGCTTGTTTTCTCATATGCACCTCAAGGGTTAGCCTTTGAAAGACTTGGTGGCCGAGGGCACTGATCTCAGGGGTTGCCTGGAGGAATGAGGTCTACTGTAGTGCTTCCAGCTTAGGTGGCTGCTTCTTTGTTTTTTTTTTAGTCCTGTCTCTTGTCTTTTCTATCATCCCCTCTATTGTCTCTTCTTCGTTAAGTCACATTCAGTGCTTCTTTTGATCTCTCCCTATCTTTCTCATCACATCATGGTCGCTCAGTGTTTTCTGCCTGTGTGCTGAATATCTGTGTCTCTGTCTTCCTGCCTTTCTCTGTGTATGTTTATATCTACTTTCTGCCTCCCACCCCTTTTTTATTTATGGACAATGCAATTCAGTTCAGTCTAGCACTGAGCCCAGTTAACACACCTAGTTGGAGTCATTTAGCATCTCTGCAAGTCATTATGAAGTGCACAGACATGTTAATCTGTGCCAAATCAACCCTATTAATAAAAACTCAATACTGACTGTCCTTTATTAGACACATAATTAAATATCAATACCATCTCATCTCACAGAATGCTTCAGTAAATAGAGCCTCCACTGAATTTGTCTCTCTGCAGGCTCATTCAGATCCAGTCACATACATCAACCTAGAAAATAGCACCAGATGGCTGTAGGAAGCTTAATAGGACCAAGCGTTGATGGGCGACTTTATTTTTTTGGTCAGGTGAAGAGAAATTACAGGAGCAGAGCCAGCAGGTGGAGCTCTCAGTAGGGGACGTAGGTGCATGCATTCTATGCTGCATGATTATATCACTCATCTGAGGGTAGTAGTGAGTTTATGGCCCTTTTAGTGCACAAATGCACATACGTTAATGCACCAGTGAGTGGGAACAGGTGGGACTCTCACACACACCAGGCATACATGTGCACATGCTCTCCAAATGCATACACAGCCAAGCACCCTCTGCTGACCAAAAGTGGCTGCCCGAACAAGCCAGTAAAGGGCTCTCTAATGAGTCCTATAGAAGTGCAGAACAGAAAATCTCTCTGTTAGATTAGAGTCCAGCACTGGCAGAAAATACAGCTTCTTGTCTCATGACCAACAGCAACAGATCAGATTCCCCCCACAGGCCCTGAACCTCATGAACCTAATCTGCACAAGCTGAAAACTATCAGAGGCCACAGAAACACCTGCACACAATTCTCAAAACCCAATCCCCTTTGTCATGGGAACCAAATTAGGTAGTTTACTATCCAGGAGACTACAGAAAGAAACAGGAAAATGGCTTCAGGCTATCGGTGTTAGCTACTTGACAAGTCAAGCCAAGCGGCAGACAGAACAGGTGGAAAAAAAACTGGCTGTTCATGGTTAGTAAGCAAATGGACTTGTGCTCCAGTGAGACTTTTTTTTTTAGCAAGAACAAAACAGGGGACATAATGGCCTGAACTGGTAATGCAATGTCGAACAAGAAAAAGACAAGGAATGGTTTTCTGGGCACAAAGGCAGGCACAGTGGTGAATTAATTACACCTGAATGTGCATTTCTATTTAGAATGCTGCACAGGACCACTCAAAGAGGGCAGAGACTTGCTGTTTACGTGTGTCGTTTGTGTTCCGGCCTGTCGGGCTCCTACTGGTTACAGTCATTAGCTTGTCACTTACAATCTGACTCAAATGGCCCATTACTTGTGGCTAAAACTGCAGAGACCAGTTTTAGACCACTCTCTTTTGGCTACAGTCTCTAGATCAGTGACCCTTAGTATCACTGAATTTGAGCATATTCACCAACATTTAATGTTTTTGTTCATTCTCAGTTTAGTTGTATTCATTTCAGTTCACCTACACATCCATATTCCCAGTGAAAAAAAACAGAGATATCTATAGATACAAGTGAAGTACCTGCAGGTGGGAGAGCTCTGATAGCAAAACGAGACACGCAATTATTTTCTGTTTTCACATCTTTTTCCCAGTTAGTAGAAAAAACTATGCAGAGAAGTCTGTTTTGTCTCTATCTCCATCATCTGCCTTTCGTTTCTAAGGTTGTGTTGAGGACACAAACAGCTCAACGCTGGTTTGAAGAGAACACAAGCCAATGGAGACTTATCGCAGGCAGCACGCTGTTCTCTTAAAGCTTTTCTCTAAATCCCATTGTAGAGACATTCACTGAGACACGTAGGTAAATCAGACATATAAACTCAGAATCCACTTGATTAGATGCGCCTCCACATTTATGCAAACAGCAAACAGTCACATATTGGATAAATAAAGGCTGTGAGTCACATATGAATAAAGTTGCAGGAATAAAACATTCAGATTGGGTGAGATGTTTATGTTATTGTCCAGCTGAGACGTACAATCCAACGCAAGGGCATGAATAAACAAATATTAGCATAATCAGCATGCTGTTGCCAGACTTGTTGGTTTCAGCATGTCACAAAACAGAAAAAAAACAGTGATGCCAGGAAATAGGCAAATGCTTCTTTTTCTACAGCAGCAGAGCATTTCAGGTGTCCTGTCTGTCACCACAGAACACAAACACGAGATGGCATTTGAACACTAAAACTTGTTATAATAGACCACAAGACTTAAATCGATGCCTTTAACAGCAAATAAATAAATAGATAAATAACTTGAAATAAAAAAAGTTAATCTCAGTAACTCAAATCACATCTTGGAGTAAAGAAAGCAGCAGATGTGGATGAGTCTTTTTTTTTTCCAATTTGTGGAAGTAAAATGAGAGGGAGGATATTTGGACTTTCAAATAATCAGCATCAATAGTCTGGCTAACAATGTGACAAAAGCTATGATGTAGACAGAAGAAGAGAGGGAGACAGACCCTGAATAAAGCTTTCAACGGGTTTGGAGCTACCAATTCTCCAGTAATATCTGATAAAAAATCTCTGTCTGACAGTTACTTAAGGAAACTCACACATAGTTTACAGGGGAACAGTGACATCAGTCACATGTAGGGGAAACTTTGCTCTACTCTTCAGATAATCTGGCACTGGTGCATTAGATACAGAGCAGTTTAGCACCGAATAACAGCATCTCTTCTGTCTCTTCTGTAGAGAGAAAAGCTGCAAAATATCAGAGCAAAGGTAATCAATCCATCTATCCATCCATCCATTATCTATACCTGGTTGTTTCTATTTAGGGTCACAGGGATCAGCTGGAGCCTATCCCAGCTCTCTTTGGGTGAAAGGCAGGGGTACACCCTGGACAGGTCACTAGTCCATCACAGGGCCACATAGAGACAAACAACCACACACACTCACACGCACTCCTAAATCATGAAAATCATGTAGGTAAATCATGAAAATCATGTAGGTAAATCATGTAGTAGAAATCATGTAGGTAAATCATGAAAATTGTCTCTTAAGAGACAATTTTCATGATTTAATGTTATATTCTGTCTCCGAGAAAACTCTGTCTATGCCTACACACAGTCAACACATACAGCAGCCTCCTCACAAGCTTTTGCTGTCTGGTTCCTGGGCTGCAGGTACAAGGTGGCCAGTTAACATAACTTAGTGTCTCTGAGACAATAAAGCCCCAGGTCCATTTAGGATGCCTGCTTTCAGTTTGTTTCCCCAGTCGGACACTGTAGAACCTAATAGAGCCAGCCTGTGGGCACTCATGTCCTTGAGGCAGTCCAGGCAGTGTTCTAATTGATGGTGAGGCGGTCCAATGTGAAGCTGGCATCAACCCTGTGGACAGGCTGGCGCCAGGCCATGCCACACCATGCCACACCAAACCAGTCCAACCCAGGGCTCATGGGAGACTGAGACAGCCTGGGGTAATGAAAGACAACAGCTCAGCCTGCCAGAGGAAACAGAGCCATAAGGGTAGGGAGGGAAGGAGGGGGTATCACAAAGGAAGAACATGCATGCCAGCCATGGCACCATGACATCTCCTGCTCTGCTACTTGCTGCACCTCATTGTACTTTATTATAAAATGCATTAGTGATATAGGAGACTGATAGACAAGTCTAATTACAGTGTATTACAACATATACAGCTGTGCTCACAAATTTACATACCCCTGGCCAAATGTTTTTGGAAAACATAACTGAACACACAGAGCATGTGTTTGTCTTTCTAAAATCAGAATGATTTTTAATTAATTGCAATTATAAAAGATAATATCTGACCACTTTCCTTATGAAGAAAAGGTTTTCTGCATGATCATTTATAGCTTTTAAATATTGCAAGTATTTCTGAAATTGTGCCAGGGGATGTAAATGTATGACCATAACTCTAGTCGAGTAAATATATACAAACCTGTTTTATACCATAACCGTGGCTTACTGCATAATTCTAACCTTAATTCTGTCCATCGACACCTTTAATGCAATACATCAAAAATACAAAACATAAACCCGCAACCACATGAAAATGCATGTTATACTCAAATCTTGATGTAGAGAGTCAAACATACACGTTTATGTCATAACCCAGCTTGTTGGCCTGCGGGCCAAATATGCCAAAAATGTCAAAGGATGTGGGGTCAAAGGAGAAGGAAGCGTTGTGGGCGGTGAAACACAGAGAATAATTGGTACTCAGCAGAGTCAGAGGTAAATGATACCAGACTAACCTTTACGTACCCCTTGGTCTCCTCAACACGAAAAAACCTGCTTCACCCCTTAATTAGCACATGAATATTCTAATTAGACACCAGCCTGGTGGATGAGGATTTTCTAAACTGTGAGATGGCATAGGAGATCGAGAATATACAATATGTGCTGCAATGCAGTGGCTATGGATATTAATGATGTGTGGATCCAGTGAGATACGTGGGATCAGATTGGTCACGTTTGTGACTGTTCCTCACTCTGCATGAGCTTTACTGCATCTAAACAACAAACATGATTGCAGGGGAGTGTGTATGTACACACGTGCCCATGTGTCTGAGTGTGTTTGTGTATTTGTATTGACCTTGACAGCAGGTGGGTGATCTCCCAGGTGTGTCCCAGTTTTAGAGGGAGGATCAGAGGCAGGTGTGACTGAGCTTGGCTTGATGTGTCCAGATTAATGAGCTTTCCCTCACTCACATCAGCTGCTACTGCTGCTGCCTGGGCCAAGCTGGAAACAGGGACACAGAGCTGGCCCGCGTTCACTAGACTCATTTATATTGTCCCACAAAAGTATCACACTACCATGGCATGCCAGCTCCATATAAAATTTGGATAAGGAACAAACATTGATGCATTATATTCTTCTGTTATCAAAACCTGGTTGTGTTCTTGAGATTTTATCCATAATTATTATCCAAATATGCTTGCCTTATTGTTGGTAAAATCCTATTTTAATTTCCTAAGTGTTGCCTGGACGGGTTTATTTCTGAGAGGGACCAGTGGGACTTCTCAGAATATAAACATTATGAGACACACTCAGCACTGCTTTTATGCTGGTAGTAAAATCATCCAACTAAATTACGAGAATGAGATTATCCTCATAATGATGGCATATGAATTCGAATGTTTCTCCGATTTTGACAGTTGTGTTTTCTTTCCTCTTGCACCACAGAGAGATAAGAAAAGGTTTTATGTTTGTGTATGTGTGGGGCACAGTCACATTCTTTGGACCTGTAGGACTTAAAACATCATTATAAGTCCAAAAAGCATCTTCCCTAGTTTATTGCCAGGGTATTGGCTAGGTTTAGATTAAAGTTAAGACTAGTAGTGGTTGTGGCTAATGCTAGACTAAGTGTCCGGGAAATTAATGTAATGTATTAATGTAATGTCACTATAATGTCCCCTGAAGTGATGGAAACACAACTGTGTGTGTGTGTGTGTGTGTGTGTGAGAGAGAGAGAGAGAGAGAGAGAGGGAGGCATAGGTCTCAAGATGATCAATCTGTCATTAAACTGCCATAGTTTTCTGACACACCTAGAAATAAATAAAAGTTGACCCTGTGTGACCTCACTCATTAGCAGGTGGAAGATGGAGCACAGTGTGTGTCATGGTGTTGGGGGTGGTGTGTGGATTGGTAAATAACACCAGCAAGTCCTGAAACTTGCAGGTTGATGTATGTATTTGGATTATGTCACATGTAGATACTGGTCAAGGAAAATATACAGATAAAATGTATATTGTATGTACTAGTGGACAATCATTTAGAGAATTTAAGGATCTATTCGAAATTACACGATGACAAAATGGACAGACCAGATAAAGCTATTAAAACTAAGCTTAAGGGGTGACCTGAGGAAAAAAATCTAACCACACTAGGTTACTGTATTGCAGCTAACCTACATTTGCCTTGACATTTCTCTGATCATAAAGACATAAGTTTCTATGAAGTAGCCCTCAGCTGTACTTGTGTGAGAGTGGGTGGATGTGATGCGAGGTATTGTAGCTGCAGAGAGGCTGTGTGAAATAAGTTCAAGTTCGTTCTTGAGTGGGTGAGACATGCGGTGGCACTCTATGTCTGTACACTAAATATATAGTTATAACCAAGACAAAGCAGGTTTAGCTTAGCGCGCAGTCCGGGCATGGCACTATTGTTGTCATAGGTTACTAAAATCATTTTATGAAATAGTCTCTGCTCCGACATATTTTAATCTCTGGATATAACAACAGATGTACTTCACCGTCTCATAGCTTATCTTACAGCTGGGTGGACAAAAATGATGACAGGGACAGTAACAGGGACACAGTACATACAGCTGTCACTGACCTCTCTGTCCAGGCCGGCTGCCACTGTGACTATGTCTCCAGTCTCGCTGTTGATGGTGAACATGTTGGGGATGGGGCTGTGGGGCGTCTGAGAAAGGATGCGATAGCGCACCATGCCGTTTGCTGTGGTGGAATCGTCTGAGTCAGTGGCTGTCACCTGCATCACAGATGAGCCTGTGGAGAGAAAGCAAGCTAGATAGGAATGCTCCGAGCACGGCAGAATAATCAGAAAAACAGATGACGTACATAAGCACACATGGCACTAGAGGAGGTCAAACTGGGAAAAAAACCGAAAGAAAAACAAACAGACATTTATTATAATACAAATATGTGCCTGTCAAGGCTCTTTGCATACATACATTGTGTAAATACATATGGCATGTTGAAGTTTCTTGTAAGCCCATTACTGTAAATGAATTTGTATAAAATACCACAGTGAAGAAAGAGGACTGAGGAAAAACTTTACAACAAACCTATTTATACACAAGAAAAAAGTCAGTCTTTGTAAATTGCTGTGACAGCTGTACTTTAAAAAAACAATTTTACCAGTGAGAACTATTATAGAGACATGTAAAAAAAACCACAAACAGAATCTGTTAAATAAGCCCCTATTTTAAACTGCTCTGTTTTGTCCTCTGTATATAGCCAAGGAAGTGGGGCAAAGTTTCCACCTCTGCAGAGTCCATTTAGTAATGAGCAGCGCTGGATCTTCTGCCATTTCCACCATCCATTATTTCAGCCTTTAGCGGCACCGTGGCTGCCCTTAATGCTCCGATGCTCTCTCCCTATTTGTCTTAGAATCACGGATAAACACTGCCATTTAAGGCAGACAGCACAGAGGTGGTGAGGGGAGGGAGTGTGTGTGTTTGTGTATGGGTAGAGTGTATTCATGTCTACATTTACTAAACGGTACATATGTGCATCTGTATGCATGCGTGTGTTTGTGTCCTCGCAGCATGTGTCAGGGTGAAAGGCCCTCTGTGCCCGTATCTTCGCTGAGCAGAACTATTGATTTGCACGAGTTTGTCAGCTGAGCTCACAAATGCGACCAGGCAATTAGGAGCACTTTGTGGCAGAAAGAGGCGAGATCACCTCGCCTCTCTCACAGGTTTCTGTGAAAATGTCACTTTCCATCAGGCAGCCATTTACAGGCTGCTGCTGCTGCTGGTGCTGAGAGAAAAAGAGTATCTGCTCACAGGAGGGAAAAAACAGACAAGTGAAGGCTGAAACACGAACATGCTTCAATGAGATGACAGTGTATGTTGAGAAAAACCTACAAAGAGGGAGGGAATGACATAGGACCTGAATTGTGAAAAAGAAGCAGAGAAAGTGGGCATTGTAACGCCTACCTGTTGGGTTGTCTTGTAAACAAATGAGAAAGAGTTTTTTTTTTTATATATATATATTTTTAAAACATAAAGTTTTAATGGACACCAGAAAGTCTCTCAGCAAACTAATACATAAGCATCTTGGTTACCAAAGAGGACACAGGTACAGTAGGTGCCAGGCTGAGCAGACGTGACAAGACACAGCACTATTCAATTATCACATCAAAAGCAAACAAAACTGCTGGGCAAAATACACGCCTTGTACGTTTGAAATAAATGTAAATGCCTCAGCCAAAGCAGGAGAGCTGCGGGATGCGTGGCAGATTTGGTGGTCCCCTGTGGGTCTGAGCTGTTACAGGTGTCTCCATTCCCATAATTGGGTCTAGATGGCACCATCATTCCTGTGACAGCCTGCATGGACAGGATAATTGTAGCTTCGAATTTCTATTTCAAACTTCATTAAGTTTCAAAGGAGGATTTGTCACTTTGTCCAGTGAGGAAAAGAAGAGATCCAGGGAAAGACAGGGAGAAGAAAAACAATTATTGCTATTCCACAGAAGACAGCATCAATATATAATAAACCTTTTCAGTCCCCGAGGGAAGACGAGGACGTGATGCTGAATCACTTGTCGGTGCTGCTGCCTTTCAGTGCCACAAATTCAGTGATATGATGATGCTGCGCTTTCAGCGGGACGGCTATGCCTCAAAGGGTTAATCTGTGGGCCTGTTTAATTCCTTTTTAATTTGAACACTAATTCCAAATCCTAATTGCTTTTCCACTAAAATCGCTGGAGCTGAAAATGTAAATGGTGACAGGCGTGCATATTGTTGGCCATTTTGCTCACGTGACTGGAGAACATCGGTGAGGTTTATCTGTTCCCAGAGTCAACATCTGCTTCTCAAAGAGTAGAGAGAAGATGGAGAATGGAGCTAGATAGACAGACTGAGCAGGTACATAGAGACAGGCACACAGGTGCAAAGATAGGTAGCAGCGGAAGAAACTGCAAAAAAGAAAAAAGACGAGCATTGAGGTGAGAGGGTTTATAAAAACCACTAAAAGCAAAAGTACAAGGGGAAGGAAGGGAGTGAGAGGTCAAGGGATGGATGTTATAAGTGGATAATAACTCTCATCAGTGGAGGAATGATAAAGGTTGCCTTGCAGAAGGAAAGAGTGGTCACGGTACAGTAGGTAGAGAGCAGTAAGGAGAAGTAACGTGGGAGAGGTAAAAGAAAACCTGGTGAATCTTGGTGGAAGTGATAAAAGGGGCGTTCACACAAGAGGCTCCGGGGACACAAAGACAGTCAACCATTGAAAACCAACCACTACAGGTCAAAAACTGGCAACATGCATAACTCAAAGACCTTAGTAAGTTTGCAGCGAGATGTTTGGACTCTTGATCCTTGTCACTGGATGTTAGCCATTCCTGTGGCTCTTTACCTGTTTACTCCTGTTTAGTGTCACAAGGGCTGAAGTTTGTGCTAGTGTAAATAGCAGTGTGTGAGAGGGAGATTCACACACTGATTTGTTATTTGGAATTTACACACCCCAAAGACATTTACTATTTATTCAGCACATGAGGGTTATGGGCAATAGCAGATGCAGCACAGAGAACTGCAGATGCAGGCATACGACCTGAATAATCAAGTGAGTTGGTTGATCTAACTTCTGTCAGGACAATGGTTCAAAATGGAAAAGAAAAAATGGCATAAAATTAAAATAGCTATGCAAATGTCCCTCAAAGACACCAATGCAAACTTGCCTATTTTCAACATGGATAAGTTTCAGGCTCATGGGCATCATAGTTTTTACAGCTGTTCAATCTTTCCCAGCTGACAGGAAATAACCTGACTCCTAAGAAATGTAGCTGAAATAATTAACCCTGAAGGCCAAAACATAAACCGAAACTATTATAAAATTATCCAGGAGAGTCACCTGTTTAACTTAGAATAATATAAAAAGGCTCATTTTGAAGATTTACAAATGTACATTATAAAAAAATACACTCAAAGCCTAAGTTCTGCCCTCTCACTGCAAGTATAAGCATCTTTCTGTCAACATATGTGAAACAGGCATGTGCAGTAAAGTACTAGTGTACTGATAGAAAGAACTGAGCACTTTATTGTCTCAAATTGTGAATTTTTAAAATCGAAATCTTTGTTTTGATAGCATCCCATTGGAAAACCACACTGTATAGGAAAACAATTACAGATGCCTGCACTGCTGAAGCTAACAAGTACAGGTGGAAAGAATTAATAGATCTTTATGTAAAGGTAAATAGACCCTCTGCTGCACACTGCCATGACCTGTACAATAATGCTAGCTAACACAGAAAAGGTCATTTACACTGAGCTGTGCTAACCACTGAACCTCTGTGTCAATGGAATTTGTTGTGATGTATACTGTATGTGTGAGACACACATGTGAGGTTCACCACACTGATTGAAATGTGTTTTTTTTTCACCTCCACTTGCCTCCATCCCCCCATTTCTCCCATCTTGTGCCATCCCTAATTCCTCCCTCAACTCCCCAACCATCCCACTCAAGGCAATCCAGAAAGAGAAAGTGTCTCCAATCTCTCTGTTAGCAAACACTACAGGAGAGAGAGAAAGAGAGGCAGCACCCCCACCCCCAGATCCCCTTGGGAAGAAAAATTGACTGTGAGAGAAGCCACTCAGCTGTGGGTCTTGATCTTGGCTCTCTTTTCAGAAGACTTTTTTGAGAAAGGGAACAACCTGCTGTCAGAGTCGGTGGTGATGAGGGGGAGGGAAGGACAGAATCACAGGGCAGATGTTCTGAGTACACTGCAGCCTCGGAAACACAAGAGCTTTCTGAAGGAGTCATGCCATGACGACAGCTCTTCATCTGAAGCCACTTAACACAATGCGAGGACTGTTGCCTTGAAGCTGTTAACAGCATTTCAGAGCGTTGTGGTGACCTTACTTGATCAGACTGCAGCGTTTCATGTTTTTTTAAAATGTTATTTTATGTGTGAGTTTATAGCTTATGTTGAACTTCCAAAGAAACCTATTAGCATATATTTAACAGGTTTATCAGATTTCCCAGGATCGTCCCCCTAGTTTGAGACTGAATTCCATTTATTCCTCATTAACAAGAACTCAGTTTGATCAGATAGCTAATTTTGTCATGTACTGTTTTATTACTTCTGATTACCTGCACAAATTAAATTCTATTAGTCACATGTTAGCGTGGTGCTGAGCGGGTGCCTAGTGGCAGAAACTGATAAATGAAGCTGTTTCAAAGTGATCCTGACTGATGGTTTGATTGGATCTCTTCCTATGTAACTCTGGTGATGCTGATAAGGGTGGTCCCCTGTTGCTCTCCTACTTTGATGGCTTGCAGAGAGAACCTTTGATATATAGCTCTTCAGATACAGAACGTAATGCTGCAGCTTAACACATACTGCATGTCCATCTTGTGTGGCATTTAGAAAAAAGAAAAAAAAAAGCTGTAAATTTTACATAAATTTTTAAAAATAACACAAATGTTAAACATTTCAACTTTATTTGAACTATTTATTGTGTACACTGAAGATGAAGGGCACATCCATCGTGCTCTAAAGATTATTTTAACTATTTCACACTAGCGTGCAAAGCTATCAGTGAATCTGTCTACTTTTTATGCATCACTCTGTTGAGACAGTGGTGACAAAACTGGCTTTAATTGAGGCAATGATCAAGAACAAGCACTGAACAGTACATTAATTAAACATATTACAGATTTACAAGTTTAATTTGGTCAAACACATTTTCTCGATAAATATCATAGAATACATTTTTCTTTAAAACTTGAAAGAAAATAAACTTAAGTGTTAAAAATGAAAGAGCAGCTAAGGTGTTCTTGTTTTTGTGAAGACTGAAAGACAAACGAGATAAAATGTTCAAGAGAATCTATGGCCCTCCCAAGTCAAACTGAAGTACTATATTAGATGCACATCTATCTTAAACTATATGGTTATTTTATTGAATGTTGATATTTCCTTTTGTTGCCTTAGGTTTTGTGATCCCGTGTTAAAGAGCCTGTGCAAGACGTCATTCAGTGTCAGAATGTACAGTAGGACAGTACTGACACAGAATTGACATTAACTTAATAGTTCATAGCTGCCTGTGTATCCTGTTCTCTAGCTGCTGTGCTGCTGGGTATAAAATCCAACTTCAGCAAAAATGTGTAGCATGTAAATTGAGGTCTAAACTGGGTCTATTAATAGTGAGTAAAAGATTTAACTGGCAGAGAATATATTAAAGGCTTAAATGGGGCAGAAAAGTATAAAATGTCTCTTTGAACCTACACTGAAGATGAATCACACTCATCCTTGTTTTTGACTAAACAGGCAATTAGGCCAATGCAGCTTTTCAGTCTATTTTCCTAATTAAAATTCATCAATTCAGAGACCAACGACTGAACTCCACACACAATATGATTTTTTGACATCAAACTCTACATCTGACACTGTGTGCTCCACAGACAAATGATACTTGGCAGTGACTGCTTAATGAAGAGCAGAGCAATTATACTGTGCATAGTGTAATATGTTTCTTGTTAATTGGTATCACAGATTGCATGCTTTTCAAAACTAAGTTCAATTCAAAGATTTTTGTCGTTGCATGCTTTCATTTCGAACTAAGCTGAGAGTGTCAGACTGTAAAACGCAGAAAGTAGCTTCTGGAATGTCTGGTTGCCCTCGCTAATTAGGAGTTCTGTATATAGACCCACGCTCCACTGAGGAGCAACCAGTACTCTGTCACGCACACTCAGACGCACACACACACGCACCAAATCCCACACTCACCAATCCATACACACATGCACACACACACACACACACACGCAACATGTTTTCCTATATTGTTTACAAATCCCTGTGAGATTAAACTTTGCAGCATAACAATATCTGAACGCTGTGAAGACAAACGTGGGTCCTCAGGGTCTGATTGTTAGAACAAAAGTTCTTCCAGTCGAGACATGAAAGCTTCTTGCACATTCTGCTCTCGCCTCTGGCTTCACACTGACCACAACTCCGTTCCCTGATTTGGAGAGAAGGTCTACACTTCTCCATGCTCCGCAGAATCTGATAATGATGTGCTCAGCCAAGATACCATAAAACAAATATCTCATGAGCTTGGCCTCATCTGAGCAACCAAAAACTTCGAGCAAATTCACACTTAAAAATGTTCGTTCATTGTTCAGGTTCAAGTTTAAGGTTTAAAGTTTAAAGTCTAAGGTTACCCAAATTAAGATTAAAAAATGAAACGTGGAGACAAAAAAATGCATTTGATTTGATGAAATGACAGTAAATGCTCTGAAAGCAGTATCTTTGCCTCACATCTCTCTCTCTCTGCACCTCCACCCATAATCTCCCACCTCACTGTGTGATAACCTCCACTCTACAATATGAAAATGAGTGTAAACTTGACATTTGCTTTTCCTCAAATTTTCATCATGACTTGGTGATGGAGAGCAAAAATAACTCTTACCTGGTTTGGATCCTTCAGCCACAGACCCGTTATACACCTGATTCTGAAACTCAGGTCTGTTGTCGTTCATGTCGATCACATAGATGTACAGATCGATTGGATTCTCCACCTGGTTCCCATTCATGTCCACTGCATGGGCTCGCAGCTGTGAGTATACATAAATCATAAAGAAAGAAGGGATCATTAGTATATATGATATATGATATATATATAAATATATGATATGAAACTTGTGGTGGTCTGAGCTGGAACAAACTCGGTACATGGCACAACTTTGACTTTGTTAACTGGCAACTACATTCAGCTGACAAATATCCTGTTTCTTGTCTGCCAACGGGGCATGAGTATCCTGTTGGTAACTTGGCATTGTCCACAACAACACAGAAAGGGGCAAAATAGTGAAATGTTCCAGACTCACAAACAACACCTATTTTGTTGTTAGCACACCCAGAGGCCTAAAAAATATCAGAGAGGTGTTGCTTATCAAGCTGTGGCGTCTTTTTGTTTGGGGAGAATGTTTGTTTGTCTTGATTTGTTTTGACAAAGCCAGCCATTTGGATGGATGTCTCCAAATGATGAGCTGTTCCTTGACAATTCACAGTGTGAGAATAGAGGAGCAAAGAAGAGAATGAAGGATGAAAAAAAAAAAAACAGTGCAGAAGAAAGGTGAACGAGATGGGAAGGAGAGGAGGAGAGTGACTGAGCCTTGTGCAAGTAAATGAGAGATGAAAACACAAAGAGACAGTGTGGGGGTGTGGGCGCTTGAACAGGGAGGACTGACAAAAGCAATCATCATCTACAGTGGGATGTCTTTATCTCCACCACTGCTGTTGCACACCCTCTACTCCCCACCAATCCCCACTAATGATATCTAACATAACGCAAAGCTTTGTAATAGCCCCGGAACCAAACTGGCACTGTTCACCATGACTTACATTACTCTCTTTCAATTGCCTAGAAATTCATATCCTCTGCATAAATGTTATTCAATCACAGCTTGGCTTGGTAAGAGGAGAAGGGCTCTCATTCTGGCTAAAACTGTCATGCTGGCAGCAAAATATTTTGTCTGCCACAACACAGTCGAGTAGCATCTGCCTGCCAGCCTATTTACTGGAAGTCGTGATGTATTGTGGGGTGACATGAAAGATTGAATGGCAGCACCTGCCTTCTCCACAACACAACTAATCATGTCGGCTTTTGTGCCTGCCTGTCAAAAATGTATCAAAACATACAAAAACACGCAGCCGCTTCAGCATCCACACACGCATCCAAACATCAATTCAGACACATGTTTACGCATATTAACATGGACACTGACACAAGCGTGCAGATACACACTTGGGAGAAACACACGGCCAATCAAAAGAGCCCTCTTTAGCCACTTAATGATCCTCAAGATGCTAGTTTTCCATTGGCTGGTGCAGAGCAAACAAACATGGAGAGGAGAACCAACAAGCCCAAACAAACAAACCCAATCTGTTTTCTCAGCTGTGAGCACTGCACACAGAGGGATGTGTGACTGTGATATGTGTGACTACAGCAGTGTACAAGTGTGTATGCGTGTATATATATATATATATACATATATATATATATATGTGTGTATATATATAATTTAATAATTTATCTCTATCTCTCTCTTTCTCTCTAGAGGAATTGCAAATGTAATGTGATGTAAGAGCCTGGAGGAGTGTGTTTGTGCTGCAGATGACTGACCCACCACAGAAGATAAACAGTTTGTAGTTAGCTTGTTGCTCTGTTTATCCAATATGCAGCCATATTTGCATCGAACAGAGACCTGCGACAATCTAGTAGTGACCTCTGTATGTAAAACTTTGGGTATTTTCCAAACAAATTGCTGTTCAAAATGTATCACTTTATGCGATGCATACAAATGTAATTACTTCATCAAGAATATGGGAAAAAAAACAAAGCATGGAAAACAATTATTATTCATTTAATGCCATGCTAGTTTGACCTTACAGTGCACAGCAGTACAGGAAATTTCCTCTCAAGTCCAAAGAAAGTTAGCAATCGACTAAATTTCCCCTGGGTCAAATGCTCGTTACACTCTCCTACACTAAATCATATATCAAATCACAAGCAGCACTGGGTTATGGGAGCCTAAATAGGAGGCATTGGTTTGTCTGTCAGTCATTTTACTATCAAAACTTGATGAATTTCTATAAAATTTGATATTCAAGACTAAATTTTAATGACTAATAATCCTCAGATTTTTTTTGTCTGCCAGCAAACGAACAAGTCAAGGTTTCACTTGTTCTGTGAACATTCAGTCAACTTCTAGTAGATTATTTTTTTAGGATACATCATCCCTAAACACTGTTCTAATGACCGAAGTGATCCTCTGACTTTTCACCAACAGATATCATCAAGCTAAAATTGAAATTGTTAGCTCAGGTCCACAGTGTACAACCCCACAGAGCCACTGGCATGATAATTAGACTCTTGAACTTGTCCAACAGAAATCCTAATTTGTGTGTGTATATTTAAATTTGTCTATTTGTGTCTAATTTATCACAAATATCCAAAAGCGCTATCAGCTGATCATGATGCGTACACCTATGGGAAACACACACATACACATACACACACACACACACTGCACCCTGAAGTACACACAGTCATGCAAACACATATCAGACAAAGCGCAGACATGCTCATTTTTGTTCAATTCTCCTCGTGCCCTGCTTGACTCATAGTATCTCTGTCTGACAAATGTGAAGCTCAGGCTAACACCCACTCTCCTCACCTCGCAGATCACTTCCCCCTGGTGCTAGTCTGTCAAAAACAGCAGCCTTGTCTCTCTTTTCACTTGAACCTAAAACTAACAAGCAAAGTTTGGCCTTCGAGAGCACAGCAGTGCTGAGAACTTCCTGTCAAGTTGAAAGATAAAGTTAGCAATGGACTAAATTTCCCTTGAGTCAAATACTGAATACATTCTCCTACACTAAATCATACATCACATCACAGGCAACATGGGTCTTTGGGAGCCTAAATAGGAGCAGTATTCAACTTAAAGTGCCCACAACTTAACATGCTGTTTTCACTACAGGCAGCATCAAATAAGAACTGTTTACTGAGTGGCGGTCCTTTCCCAGGGACCAATAACCTGGCTGCTTTATTGATCCCAATTTGCTGGTTGAGCGTAAGAGCAGGTATGGAGAGACAACAAACACACGCAGCAGTGTCCAGAACTTGGATGTGGCAAGTAAGGTAACAAGAGGCTCATCTAAAAGTAAATGGAACACACAAACAGAAGTACGAGACAAACCAATCAAGAAAACAATCATCTAGAGCTTTGTGTTTGTTTGTAGGCATGCACTGTGTGTGTATATGTGTGCATACTGCGTGTGCGTGTGTGCTGACAGAGATCAACGCTCCTTTATTCTATCCTTCCTCCGAGACAGCAGCATGCTTCTGAATTAGCTCTATCAGGAGCACAGCCATCTATCATGCTGACAGGGACGCGGGTGTGAGGAGTCTGACACCAGCGCTCACCTCGGGTGGAGGTGTTAGTCTTTGCTGATATAAATTGAAAAGTGTAATGTGTGTATATGAACCAGTGGCCTAGTGTTAACCCAAGTCTCATGTGGTCTGAATATTTAATTCTCACTTCCACTGAGCTGTTTAACCTGGGATTCCAGAGGGCCCAGTCATGAACTCAACTCTGGGCTTCTTGTGTGTGTGTGTGTGTGTGTGTGTGTGTGTGTGTGTTGGAGAATCCTGTGGGCAAAATGCAGGCTAACTTTACAGCTGTCAGCCTGCAACTTTGAACAGCACAGCTGTAGGGTGCGTGAGGTGAGTGTCCAACAGTGTGTGTAGGTGAAGTAAAACCGGGAGACATACAGACAATGAGGCGGGATGGAGAAGAGAGAGAGAGCTGACGCTGCTTATGACATAAACACACATCATATCAATACACATTCAATACATGTACACACACACATATACACATACACCCACACACATACACACAAAACCCTTTGCAGAAACAAACACGCGCTCTTGGAGCTGCACCTGCTCATTAGCTCTGAGGTAAGAACAAAGACAACAGTTTTCCTGCACTCCATCTCAGTTCTCTCTCTTTCCCTCTGTTCTATCCATCCTGCACCACTCTGTGCAGCTAATCCTCAATCTAAATGACAGCTGAAGTGCCTGTGTGTTTTGTCAAAGCACTCTTCATTTCATTGCTGGCTTCAGCATCAATGAGAGCCTGGAGAGGCTTGTATGAAGGTACTGTACAGTTAACAGAACAGCAAGTCCTCTGAATCTGCTCCGATTTGTGGTTTTGTTTTGGCAGGAGACATTAGCGTTAGTAGGAAAGGTAGATCAGGGAAGAGAAAAGGAAAGGCACATTTTCCCAGAGATAATCAGGAGATAATGAGACAGACTTAAATGGAGCTAGAAAGGAAAGAGAAACAGACAAGAAAGTTTTTTTCTTTTTCCTTACGTGGAAGGAGGCTCTCTCTTCTCTGTCCAGGGGTTGGGTGACAAACATGTTGCCACTGATGGGATCTATGTTGTAGATGCCACTCGGGGGCTGATCAGCGCCTGCTCCTGTGATGCTGTAGCGGATACCGACATCCTTGTCCTGATCTGAGCGGATCTGAGGACACAGAAGCAGAGAGACAAGTTCAACAGGGAGGAAAATCTGATTTCTCGTCCTGGCTTTTCAGGCTTTCCTGCACTTACAACAAAAAGCACATTATGTTCCGACTATAGTAAGTGACATAAATTGTCAAAAAAAAAAAACCACACACTGTGAAATAGAACCAAAAGTTAGAGAGAGGACGGAGAGTACATAGAGTCACTGATGATAACATTTCCACAGCAAGCTTTTCCTGTATTGTAACCTCCACCCTGTAGCCCGAAGGTGCAAACAGAAAATTGAACAATGTACAGTGGGTGAAACAGATCCACTGTCAGAAGATTTCGTCTGACCTGTGAGGATTTTTTATTTTATTTTTTTTTTAACACCTGCATGGCACTTTTCCACAGACCTTGAACAAGTGCAAAAGGACCTTACTGTCAGCCACAGTATGAAGGTATTTCTGACGGCTGCCTGCCAGAATGATGTGAAAGTGATTGTGAAACTCATCCATTACTCTCAACACCATCTGACTGCAGCTTAACATCTCAATGTGCCTGTTCTCAATGTGCCTGTTCCACCTTTAACACCTCAGCTGTTTTTTGACATGCAATTTAACATGTGACATTTAAGACTGATATATTCTACTCTGAAGAGGTTTCAGTATGAATGCCACTACTGCCACACTAATAAAAATATCAATAGTGTTGCTCAGCGCCTTGCTGATTTTAAAGAAGACAAAAGGAGACGGTGTTGCAGCATTTTTTCCAGTGGCATTGATTTTCAGTGGGTGCCAAGAATACTACTGTGTCACTATACAGCATGACATTAACATGATGTTGGTGAAAATGGTTGGTGTGAAAGGGCTGAGATTACTAAGTGGGTATACAAAGGCTCTCACCTCTGCAACTTGTAATGCGTCACCTTTTTTTTTTGTTTGTTTTTGACCTGGCTACCTGCTTTCTTTGCTCTTTCTGCTTTCAGGAGCAACTGTGGCAGGTCGACCATGAGCCGAAGAGCTGCTCGTTTGATCCCCAACTTCTTATTCACATCAGAGTGTCCTTAGGCAAAACACCAAACCCCAAGTTTCCCCAGTTGGCTGTTCCAGTGGAGTTAGTGAGTGGTTGTGTGTGCAAATGGGCAAATAGTGAATGGGCAAGTGTCAAAGCGCTTTGAGTGCACTCGAGTGTAGAAAAGCACAATACAAGTATAAGACCATTTGCTTTCTTGCGTCTCATTGGAAATGACAAAAATTAGGAACTGTTTCATTTTGACGTATCACAAAAAAGTGGATCCTGGGCCACCTCTATCTTTAAACACCAAATCAAATATCCTCACATTTTTCTTTGACCTCACCCCCAGGTCCTGAACACAACACGGTGCTGACTATTTTTTTTTAGTCTGACTGAACCATCACTATGGTTACAAGTCAGAGGGAATAATCAGAGTCAAATGGAGAAAAGGGAAAAAGAAAAGGCTTCTTTTTTCTTTTTTCTCTCTACCTTCCCTACCCCACCCCCCGTGCAATTTTCCTGGTCTGTGGAGCTGCAGATCATGCATGAAAATGAAATTACTTCATCCGTTCAGTGGTGACGGCAGCTACTGCATAAAACATCTCTCTGTTTGAACATGATACCCTCTCTCTTAATTTCCAACATGGTCCTCCAACACCCACAGTGTAGCACTCTGCTGTGAGCTTTCACAGCTGCAATTTTCATTACCGGAGCTCACTTCACACCGGATCCATATGTGGACCCTGCAGGCTCAGCTGTAATGCACAGTACTGTTTCATTCCTACAGTAATCACTGTAGCATGACAATGATACTGTATGCTGTATAATTACATTTATTATTTACAAATCCCACCATCTGCAAATGAAAGCTGGATGAAATTATGGCATAAATATTAACATAATTTGATCATTCATCCTCATCATCACTGTCATCTGTTTGACACAGTGCTAAGGGATTACGCATTTTGTGAAAACATGCCTGAGATTTACTTGTCTCCAAAGGAGACAAACATGTTTAGGCCTCACTGTTCAAAACAACAAGACAAGAACTGAGGCAAACCACGAAGAGCCCCATCTGCTCCATCTACAGGAACATTACAAAAAATAGATCAACCACCGTGCATCTGCTACTTCTGCATGGAAGTATTTCCTGGATGCATAAGAGGCAGCTTGTAGACATGTATGTGTGTAGTGAAGTGTTTGACAGGTAAGAGATTCTCTGTGTGCGCACCAAAGCATGGATCAAAAGTACCAGCTCAGTTCAATAATTCACAAGGCCATCATATGGGAAACACATCAAATTTTTACCTGCCAGGGGTCTCTGTTCCTGCATCTGGACATGTGTACAGGTAGGTTTCTGAGAATGTATGTCAGTTGCTCTATACATATATATATGTGTATGTGTGTGTGTGTGTGAGAGAGAGAGAGAAAAAGAGAGATGTCTCTTCACTGGAACTTCAAAGCAGTCCATGTGGACTTGGCACATTGATGTAATAGCCCCAAGAGGAGACATGCCAATGCAGCCTCTGCCTCCACGCTTGCTTACAATTCCACATTACGGCCACCAGATGTTATATTCACCAGTGTCTCTTAATGAAGAGGCTTTATATCAATAAATTGAATAAATGAAGAAGCACGGCTTCTCAGAGTCCTGGGAATCCCATGAGTGGCAACTGCTCAATTGAGCTATTTGAACTGAATGCTAATGATGAAAGCTGGGATTCCCATCCTCCTCTCCATTTCTCTGTTTTGAATCTATTGCTTTCTTTCATTCTCTCTTACTTCTGCACCTCTGGGCAGATACAATGGCTATTTATCACACTAAAAATAGCAAAGAGAGGAAGGTGCAAGGGACTTATCTGGCTGTCTTCCTCCATCAGATCAGACCAGACATTCAATAAGTGATCCATTTGCAGCTCTTTGAGAGTGATTTCCTTGATTACTGACAACTGCTAGGATCCTGGGGGAGAAGCTATCAGCGTGAGAAGAAAGATGGAGAGGTAGAGAGACACTAGCAGCGAAAGCAATGGGGAGTTGGGGGAAATTAGATGAAGAATTAACATTTTGTTCAAACTTCTGCGGGTGAAGTAGGACATACAAACACATAGAGGGAATGGAACGAAAAGGAATGCATTTCCATTTACTGAGCTGGCTGCTTAATTACTGCACTCCGAAGTTTCAGTCTGTCCAAATCTTTTTTAATTGATCCAACCCTGTATAAACATCCTATCTGAATAAATAGTTTGATGCCTACATGAATATGGACTAATTTGGTGTTTATTTGATGACACTCAGCACTTCATCCATTCACTCACTCAGACATATTTCTCTAGCAATGCTGAAAAACAAAGTTGCATTCTGCAATGCAGAGGACAAGCACGTAGGGATCTGCAGTTCTACTTCCCAGGCAGTATGTTGCTTCCAGGAAACAACAATCATTCAACCAAAAAGTCATTAAAGGCCGGTGTGCTCCAGGCACCCATGGGATCATTAAGGGTTACAGTGCTCTGTGGGCTAATGTCACACGATAATGGGAATCTGTGGTTTACACTCTTTGATAGCCTGTTTTATGTTTCAACCATGTTTAATAGGTAAGGCCTGCGTTGTAGTCCTTTGACATCACACACACATACACACACTGTCTCTCTCTCTCTCTATTTTATAGCTCTTTATGGGCTTGGTGCATCTCTGTTGGATATGTATCCACTGCACATGGTTTTCTAATACTTAATTTGTTAATACTTCATTAGCCTACACACACTGAAATGACAGGAACACACAATTTTACATGTAAAGTTATAGAAAAGGACTTTGTAACTCTGAAGGATGGTTAATGAGCAGTAATACAGTAAAGCTGAATTAAAGTGATTTCTGTGTTGAGGGACATTTTGTGAGGAAGTGATGCCAACCACTCAGGGCACAGACAGACTATGACTGAACACTTCTGGCGACCTCTCAGTAACGCTTTAGCTGTCATAGCTGACAACCATAATTAAGGCAGCATCTGCCAAATATCCGGATGCCTTTAATAGAAACTACTCAGTGACTGAAAGCCTCATATACTCACAAGTCTGCTTTGCTTTTAGACTCCCAGTCTCATTCATCTGCACATAAGACAAAATAATATGATTATTTAGTTGTGATGAATGTATGATTCAAAATTCTTTACTGTCCAAAATTTGAATAATAAAGCAAACCACTGTGAGTCAGGGTTAACGTGAGGTATTCTGCCTAAGCACCCGATCACCATCAGTTCACGTCAAATTAGTTTAAGCAGAAAACAATCAGAACATTTGAACAATTTTAAACAGGGTTTTAAAGATAACCAAAGCTAATATGCTCTCTGATATTCTTACTCATCCATAAGTGAATTTTCAGTCATTTCAGCTGCAAGATCCTATGTCTAATTTCTAGTTGCTTTACTGCTCCTTTTTACACAGCTGCCTTCTAACTGGGGGATTGCTGGAAAGCCATTTAATGGTTTCAAAATACGCTTTTTTTGTTTCTATCGCAGAGTCATAGCAAGTCTGGCACTTTAGTGAGCACTTTTAAAAAAAAAAGAAAATGGCATAGTCTTGCTGGAGTAGACAACTAATTTTCCTATTAAGCAGTGTGACTTCAGTGTCACTGCTGGGGTTGAAATATTCAGATCTGAAAACAAACCTTTGCACTCATGGGGCTACTGGAATGTGCTGCTACCATGAGTCACCGCAAATGGGCGAACTGCTATGTTAAATAGCATTTTCAAAAGCATCTGTGCATCTGCAAACTACACAGGCATCCTTGAAATCGCAGCGTTTGATAATGTCTCATATTTCCCTGCTGTTATACAGTATCTGTTTTCTCTTTGTTGAACATGAGGGAAGTGGCAAAACTACATGCTTTTTAACTTCCTCTTAAATTTCAGTTTTGCATTGCTTTGATCCCTCCTGCTGTGTGCTTGTCACTCTTCAAAGCTGATGTGCCCTGCTTTTGATGAGGCAGAGGAATTCAAACAGTCTGATAGGCCATCCACACAAACATCCAACAAATCGGCACAGGAGGAAATAGGAAAGCAGAAGATAAAAGAAACAGAGAGATGGGCTGACAAAATGGCAACAAAATTTCCAATTAGGGGAAATATGGGACCTCTAAATATGGGTTTTTGCCAGCCTTCAAACTTTCCTACTTACAAAATACAATCACCACGTCATACGTAGGAGTGTGCTGATAAAGAGGGGTAAAACCTGTCAGTTTAGTGGCGCCATGTGAAGGGAATGGTGCAGATGGTTTTAAAAATAGTCACATGGGAAGGTCTGTGAGAGAGAAGCAGCAGAGAGCTCAGGTTTAATATCTCTCAAGTAAGAGCCGCTGACAGCCACCGTCGCACACAGTTATCCCTGATACTCATAAAGAACGGCTACGTCTGTGCCCCAGAACATAGGCTGCCTAGTCTGTTATGGATCGGAAACAGAATGGGAAATGAACCAAGCTTCATGCAGCTCTGAAATGTGTTTTTTTTTTTTGTTTTTTTTTTTTGCCTCATACACTTTTTCATTTGGTGTGCTGTCCCGATCGGTCTGTTTGTGCTGCCATGGCAGTCTGTCTGTCCCTTTCTGTCTCTCACTCCCCTCAGCCTCCCCGTCCCAGTGGGAAACAAGCAGCAAGAGTCTCATCAATATAAACAAGCAAGAGTCACCACCTGAGGAAGGTCTGTCTGCTCTGGTACCATCACTGCGATCCTACCAGTCTCCTCCACTTTCTCACATGGTCAAATGAATTGAATCCTTTGAGTTCCTAAGGTTTCTTGGGGTAATGTTTCAGTGAAGTGGATTTGGAATTAAAGATAACAGAATAAGATTTTTTTTTTCTTGGCAATTTAAGGAAACAAAGCTGAAAACTACTGTATCAGAGGTGATGTTTTTCTGCCTCCAGAGCAGCTGTTTAATGCAATGTAGAAGAGAAAAAGACAATCCAGTTAGGTGTGAGTGTGAAAACAGGGAAGAAGCTTAGAGGCAAATCATTTGAGAAAGCAGAGGTATTGTCAAGTAATATGTCTTTCAATAAAGACGAGAAAGCATTCTAAATGCTGGCAGTATATCCAATAAATAACCTTCAAGTGGAAGTGTTTGGCTGTCCTTTAAAAAGCAGATATAAAGTCTTTGAAAAGGAGATTTTTTTTTTTCATCCTGAGCTAATATGGATCACAGATATCTGGAAATTGTCCCTCAAAATTTGACTGTGAGCCTCTCTGACACCTTTCTCTTAGAGTCAAATAACATCCACTCCTGTCCTGTATGTCCTGCCCTCCATTTTCTATATCTGCTTATTCCTTAACCAGGGTCACAGGGATCTGCTGGAGCCTATCCCAGCTCTCTTTGGGTGGAAGGCAGGGGTACACCCTAGACAGGTCACCAGTCCATCACAGGGCCACATAGAGACACACAACCTCACACACTCACACTCACTCCTATGGGCAATTTAGAGTCACCAATCAACCTGACATACATGTTTTTGGACTGTGGGAGGAAACCAGAGTACCCAGTACATGCAAACTCCACACAGAAATGCCGGGTTGTGAACCCACAACCTTCTTGCTGTGAGGCAGCAGTGCTAACCACTCATCCACCATGCTGCCCCTGTATGTCATTCATTGTTACTTAAAAGAAAGACAGAAGTCCTACACCTTTAAATTTTTTTATCAGCTCAAAAATAGATTAGATGCTTTCTCACATGTACGTCATTGCCTCCACCTCAGACCATTAACCAGACGCAGGAATGAAATGTAGGATTGGAAAAAGGGGCAATTAGAGGGAGAACAAATATTAATGGAAGTTAAGAAGTGACTCACAAACCCAATTACGGCATTAGCCAGGCAATTTAGATTCTGCTGAAATGTACCGGCGGTCTCTCAGCATTAACAAAGGCATTAATTCTCCTGATTCACAGAGAGGGAAAAGAATAGAGCAACTACAGCCATTCTGTCTCCCTTATAAAGAGGCACATTCCCTAATTCTGCGATGGGAACGGAGGAGGCAGAGGCCGACGCTCTCATTTTACCTGCCCCATACAGACCGCAGACCCATGGAGAGATTCAACTCGTTAAATAGCACCATTCTCCTGCTCTACCCAAGGCTTCCTAATACAAGGGCATACCAAACGTCTGCCATGAACAGAGAACTGCCCCACAACATAATTACATTGTCAGCTGCTGGGCGTCTGACTAAAGGGAAAAACAGATCATAGCTATAGTTAGATATAGTTGTAGATGGAGGAGAGGAGCAGTGAGGAACTTTCTGCTGCTCTTGCATGTTTGCTTTCCACCTACCACCACTGCATCCTCAGACCATGTTGCTGTAACATTCTCCCTTAGGAGACATGTGACCCTGACAGGCTGGCCAATCAGTAGCACCCTGAGGCCAGCTGAAAGCCCCTCTGGCATGCCTAGGGCTAGCTGGGTCCAACCAATCAGTTAAAGGCCAGGCTTGAGATGAGGGCCATGCTTGGCTCAGGGAGCCGCTAAGGCTGCCAATGAGAGTGCAGAGGGGAGTTTGAGTGGCTCAGAGGGAGGCCGCCAGAGGGGTCAGAGTGGACGAAGGCAGACTGACAGTTATTTAGTGAGAGGCTGGGCCCTGTGTCACTCACAACAGCACTCAGCCTTTGTACTACTCGGTTGGCTCTAATGGGACTGTCACCTTCTAATTTTCTGACTGGGGATGTTGAGAATAACAACAGATACACACATGCACTCAGATACAAAGACAAAACAGAGACCCACACAAATGCATAGACACACACCCATACCCTCACAGACTCAGCGTGCACAAATGTTTACACATAAAAAGTCCTTTTATGCTGCAGAAGATTGGTGTTTCTGGGATAATTATCACAAAGGCCAAACCGTACTGACTGCACTTTCCTGCAGATCCATGAACAGCAAAGGCTTAAGCATAATTTATATATTATAGCTGGTACTTTACATTTTGTGTACATAAAATCAGGGGAGCTGAGTGCACCAAATTAAGTTAAAATCTAACTTTATTGCATTTGTGTCATTTGCAAGTCTTTCCTAGTAGTTAAAAAAAGTGAGTACTTTTAATGCTGGATGCATACGTTTATTAACAAATAAATTACATTATATCAAACATCTGGCAAACATCGGCTTATTTAGAGGATTCAAATGACAAAGATGATGACGTGAACGTGATATGTCAACAAACTCTGCTCTTTGAGCCTAAAAACTAACTCAGACAGACGCTGCACATAGACTTCAAACACAAAGCCGTACTGAAGTATTATAATGAAGGTATAGACTGGGACAGCTCAGACATAATGAGTATATGACTGTATGAACCAACACTTAATGGCTTTATTAACTGAAATCAGAGAGTGGATTTAGAGTCATTTAGTAGTATGACCATGGCTATGGTTTATTAAATGTTCATCTTCACCTGCAGTCAGTAATAAGTGGAAATGCTTTTATTCATACATAAAGACAAGAAGATTTAGGTCCAAGATGATTTTGGAGAAGCAGTTGAGTTGGGATGCTGAATATTAGTTTGCTGTTGTTCTTCCTCTAACTCTTTTCAGAAGCAAAGGAACATGAATATAAGATCCTAGCATGTGTAATCTGGGCTGGGGGAATACATAATTGAAATATAAAACTGACTATTTTGAATACAATAAATATGTTTTAAATAATTAAATAAGATGGTGCATGTTTTGTCCTACTGTCTCTTGTATGTTAGTGGAAACACACAAACTACACACAACAGACACAATATATCTCAATGCCCAAGAGAGATGCAATAAAACTGTAGACAAAACAAGCAGATCCAAAAAGAATATTACAAGCTCATTATGAGCTGTAATGAAATACACTGTGCAATGTGAGGTTGTAAATAAACCATCGCGTTTTCATTTTGGGTATTGAGCAAACTGCAATACAGAAATTACAGTGTCATTGAGCTATCTTGCTCCCACACACACACATATATATGTCGCTTATATTTTAGCTGCTCGGCAGAGTAAACCAAATTAGAAAACCGAGGGGGAAAAAAAAAAACAAAACAAACAAAAAAAGAAAACGCATGTTCCTTCTGCTTCCAAAGAGTCAAGTTTTATTCTGCAAATGTTACCTTGAGTGGTGGGAGAGACCATTTTTGTTTGTGTGCTTCTGTTTGCTTTTGATAAAATCCATCCAAATGAGGGGCCTGGAGCTATTCTGACTGTGACACATTCAACACTATACTGTATCATAGTATAATAGCCATGAGGACTAGCATAATGGGCTATTCAAAATAATGAGGTAAACCAAATCATACTGAGATGCACTCTAATATGCCAGTTCACCTATTCACCTTAAGACCTTTAGTTTTCTACAGGAATGTGGATGTCTGATAAACATATCATTATAGATATAACAGGGCACAGAGTCACACAGACAGCAAAAGAAACAGCAACTACAGACATGTCTCTTTAGGCTTCCCCTTGGCTAGGAAATCACATACCATTAAAATAACCCTCTGCAATGTGCTCAATTATTTCCAGCTTATACTGTTGGTTTTCTTGGCCTAACTGTGGGTCAGAGAGGAGCCAGTGTTTGAGGCCAGGGTAAAAGAAAGGGGGATCTCTGCTCTCCCACATTCAGACTGCTTTCCATCAGTTTTGCCTCATTGGTCCCAGTGTAGGTGCTGCAGGAGACGGTTGAGATGAGAATACCACAAATGGCCTGAAACTAATGTTGGCCACCCTCAACTCAAGAGATTTACAACACTCTCCAAAGCCTTTCTATTTTTTCTTTTCTTTTCTTTTTCAATCTCTGCCTGTCCCCCTTTCTCCATCTCCCACCCTCACTGCTTTTCAGTTTTTCAAAAGGAGTGGTATCCATTTAACTCAAGCTGTTTTTCAACCTCTCTATTTCCACTGCACTTCTATCAGTCACGTCAAATAATTTGAAAGCTCGGAAGCATATTTCATTTGAGCACAATGGTAAATCAATGCCATCAAAGGTGCTCGTGGTTCTTCAAGACTGAATCACACGTCAAGATAAAAATGGCCAGCAGTACAATGGAACGCTTGCTCTGTTTGGTCTTTGTGTGTGTGTGTGTGTGTGTGTGTGTGTGTGTGTGTGTGAGTGAGAGAGACGGAGCATTTTTTTTGTTTCAAAGTGAAAGCAGCTCACCCTGAGCAGCTGTCTGAGTGATTTTGGTAATGCCCAAATGCAATTGAACATCACCTATAACCTGACCAGCACCATAAATATGTAATGACAATGAATGACTGAATGACTAAATTGATCAATAACCTTGTACAAAGTGTTAGGATCATATCAGCTCTAAATTACTTGTGCTTTATATATGTATATATAAATATGTCAGTGTAATCACGTATCCTACAGGATCAGAGCCTCTGATCAGTGTCTTGCTGCCAGTTCTTTCAAAGAGCGAACCACTACTGGTGCATCACACACCTCTCTGGGTATGTTATTTGCATCATTTGATGCAAAGCGATAATTACATGCCAAGGGTTATTTGGTCTTTAAAAACCCAGTGAACCTGCCTGTATGAAGACTTAAGTGGGGAACAGTGAAGAAAACTCAAAGTGTCCAAAGCACAGGTGAGCTGATGTGTCCTGAAAGGGCAGAAGCTTTAACACATTTTTCTTGGCAACTTCTGAGACAGACAAGATAAAGCACAAAATCCCCACTGCTCCTCTCCTCTGTTGCCTGTTAGAATGGAGAGCTATTCTGCAGAGAGAGCTGGGGACAGATGAGCTCATGGAGCAACAGAGTCAAATCCCCCATGGTGCATTGCTTTCAGATATGCCTGAGACACACTTATACTGTTTTCACATACAATAAATGCAAGCTGGGAGATGTTCCCACAACCATACACACCGTGTACATTGAGACACACACACTAAAGCAAACCCGCATGGCCACAAACATACACACACATACAAAGGAAGCCCTTGAGATTTAATTCAACCATCTAACACCCAACATGTGGGAAGGGGATAAAAGAGGGTCCATTTCTCCACCAGGGCAACACAATTTGATGTCTCCTCTGACACTCCATGGCCCTGCTGTGTGGGTGTTTTTGAGGGTGAGCGTTTCCATGCTTTGGTTGGAAATCTGCCCTCTTGCTTGGTGAAAGGCGATTTCCGTAATCCAGGAGTGTAAGCCTCGCTGTACAAATGGGCGTAAAAGACTTTGTGTGAGTGTATGTGTATACGAAATGTGTGTGTGTGGGTGTGTGTGTACATGTCTGTCTGGGAGACTGATAAGAGGCCGTAAGTAAGGGGAGTTTGCAGCAGCACAAACCTTATATAGAACTATATAAACATCCAAACTGCAAAAAAACAAAGCTGCATACACATCCTGGTATTAAAGAAACTGACCAGGCATACACACCTGGCAATGGTAAAACAAGGTGAGAGACCAATCCTAACACACTATTACACTAACTATTCCATTAGGCTGCAATCAGTTTAAATTTATGGGTGTCAAATCTACATTATAAATGTTTTTAATGACAATAGTATGATCAGTTGTATTATTATTTTTATTCATTTTCTTTTGGTGTGTTTCCCCGTTTGATAATAATGTCTTAATGTTATCATCTTTTGAAAAATGATATTTGGTAAAATGGTGCTTTTTCCTTGCTGTGCTTTTTCAGTGACAGACTGTCAGATGAACAGTGGTACGCAGATAAAAACAGATCATTAAGGCGTGTCGACAGTACGCCCAACTAAAAAGGCAAAGGTTCCATGAAAAAAAGAGTCTTAAATATAAATAAATTTGGAAACAAAATGTCAGTTTCATTTTTTGCATGTTGCAGCATTTACACAACAAACCAAAAATCTAATTCAACCATTTGGTTTGTTGCAAACTTAATCAACTTAATCAAAGTTCCTGCTTTTAAAACCATCAATCTCCAAAACTATTTAGGCTCCCTAGGCTAAATAATATGGATGTCACAATTGTTCATCAATTCAGTTGTGCTCAAATCTACAGAGATGTATGTGATGTGGAAAGCAGTTCACCAACTAGACTAACAGGTGCAGGAACACCACTGAGAGAGAATACTCCTGAGCAATCCTTAGATCTATTCTTCTGAGACTAAGCATGAAGCACGTATTTGTGTTCTTTCCAAGCAAGGATTATTTTTTCTCTGTGGTGCCCAGAGGCATTGCAGACAACTCACCTGGCATGATGACTTAAATCAGAGACAAGAGTAGCATTTTCGCCTGCTGGGTGTGCTTGATAGAAAATACCAGGATGCTGAGTTTCTTCTAGCTTTGCCCCTCACGGTGATAGTTAGATATATTACACTGTATTCTCCACTTCTTCTCTCTTGCCTGACCCAAGTACTTAGAAAGAATATATGGGTTATAGACCTAGTTTTTCTTTGAATCCTAGCATTTCTCTGCAAAGACAAGTTATATAAAAGTTTTGTGGAGCTTCGAAGCCATTCAACATCACGAAAAGATGTGTGGTATTTTCTGAAATTACACAAAATATCACTCACTCTGACAAGCATATGAGGGAAGGGTCCTCGGGAGTTTTCAGGCACATTGATAGGAGGGATGACCCAGTCTCTCTTCTGTCGCCTCAGTCCACTGGCAGAGGAGCCTCTCTGATGTCTTCGAGGAAACTTGATAACTCTGGGTTGGGAGTCCCAGACTCTTGACAGCATTTCTTCAATGCCAAGCTGAAAAGAAAGAACCACATATATCATATCATGCCACATCCTGCAGTGAATAACTTATCATTTGAAGAATGCTCTTTTTCTATGACAGTTTAGAAGATGAATCTATAAAGTGCTGTAAAATTGCAAGTTTTCCCCTCTGCTAAAATTGAAAATAAAATACTGGGTGTCACACCAACAATAAACCCATTTTGGTGGAGTGACAGAGGCAAAGGAAATGTAAATAAACATTTTTCTTTCTGAATGCTGCTGCATTGCATTTCATAAGGCCCTTGGCAAGACACCTGAGCCTGCCCAAGCCTCCGGCTTCTGCCGAAGTAAGCGAGACCTCCCCCAGGCTACATGGCTGGGTTTTCTCCACAGAGGTGCTGTGCTTTGTCTGCATCCCTGCCCAGATTTTTCAGGCTTCAATGTTATTCCTGCTCAGCCCTGTCTTCTCTGTCCCCACTGAAGACAGAAAACAATGCCACACTCTGCCCCTGACAGAAGCCTTATATCAGAAAAAAACAACATAATAACAAGGGGAATGTCTTGCAGGTTTGCCCACACAGCACGTAGATCAACAGCAACTCACAATAGTTTTTTTTAATTGTTGAAAGCATACATAGCATGTGGACTTTCTAGACTACTACACCGTTCCTCAGTTCAGAATCCGCCATGGGTTTGGGTGTGGTACAGTATTATGGGAAATATATGACAGTGTATACAACCCCTCTGCCCCCCTCAGTGACTGCGCCCCTGGCTACAGCTGCAGAAAGAAGATTGCATTCTTCCTCATCTTCCCTGGTAAAATAAGGGTTAGAAGGGTGTATAAAAGACTGAGTGTTTTCCCCTGATATTCTATGCTGTCCTCCTGTGTAAGATGGTTGTATTGCTGTAATCCAACTAATCCTATTGTTGTCTCCATGGCCCGCATACACACATTCACTGGCAGTGTGGCGCTGTCACCTGAAGCATTTTGAAAATCCTCCTGCTCATCCCACCTGGAACACACAGCGATCACACACGCAAAGACACGTGTGTGCACATGGGCAAACACGGACATGCTGCCATGCCCAACACGGGCCAGCGGTTCATCTTATCAGTATGCCATTGATTTGTCTGTAAGAGAAGCAGACTGTAAGCTACACCTGAGCAAATGTTGTGTATATTTTTCATCTTTTGTTTTAACCGTCTGCACATTCACAGCTCAGATGATTGGACTGCGAGCTCGATGTGGACCTCTGCACGGCCAGGGCTGTGGGTTTAGCTGGGCAGGAGCATGACAGGGAGGGAAGCAGGGTGACCAGGGTGGTTGGTTAGAGGACAAAAGAGGAATGAGGGAACCAGATGTGTTTCGCAGATAAGATAACTCTCATTTCAGCTCCACTCATCCAAAACACTCACAGGTACCAACTGGCACGAGGGAGGAACGGAGCATGCCAGCCTCCTCCACAGGCGGCAGGTGGAATTAGTCTCTCTCTGTGAATGTGTGTGCGTTTTGCAGCTATGTGTGTATTTGCAGATGTTCATTTGCAACAAACAAAAAAACATGGGGGAAAAAAAAACAAACAAAAAAAAAACAAAAAACAAACATGAAACAGAGGATAAACAACACTCTCACTGGCAGATGATGATTCACTGAGGCTGTCTAGATGTCAGTGCATATGGACACTTATGAATTCTGAAGTCATGATGAGATGAGATGAAATAAACTTTATTAATCGCTGAAAGGTAGATTAAATTCAGACATACAGTACAAGCATATGACTGTATGTATCCAGAATGCGCATCCTCATCTATGCTCTGTTCATTGATAAAGTCCTGATTTGTCTTCCTGGATACTGGCAGTAAACCACAGTGAATTAATAGTTGCTGTGTGCCAATCAGCCTTACGATAAAAACAGCCCATCAGGCCTGATCTACGGTGGCTGACAAGGGCCAGTAACGCCCCGCAACAGCCAAAACACATGCAAAAGAGAAACACTGCAACAGCCAAAACACGCGTCTCACTTTGGAGGCTGCGCACTGAGACACAGCTATAGTTTTATATTGCAACAGAATGAGCATCCTCTGATGATTGTTCTCATATGCGCTAATATGTGCTAAAGTGTTCTAATACATTTGTTTACTTGATCAAAAGTGTCATACAACGTTGGGAGATGGGGTGGGAGGTTGTTTTTGCAGGGTGGGTTGTCTGAAGGTACATTTCCCATTTATTACTTTTAAACACTTGGCCGTCATTTTTTACAATACTGTACTTTTATAATACTGTAAAACACGACAGCCAAGTGTTTAAAAAGAAATAAACAGAAAATCTACCTTTTTTATGTCGCCTCTCTAAAAGTTAGCTAAACTTGGTTCATGGCTTGGCTTGGCTGTTGCAGTGCGTTTGCCCTTGTCGGCCACCGTACTGAACATAACCAGGTTGAAGCGTCTGACCGGTCACGCATCAACCTTCCTTTGGAAATGTTGTCAAAACAGAGTGATGGAGAGAGATGATCAGGATAGACAGACATGGAGAGGGACAATGAAAGGAGACATCTTCTATTCAGAGTCTGCTTGTGGATGCTATTAACATAGGGGCTGCATGTGACTGTCACTTTCAAACAGCAAGGCAGATGACAGGCTGTTGCCACTGTGACAATAACAGAATTTCAAAGGAAAGAAAGAAAAGTTAGAAAATCTCCCTGTGGGCTGCAAGGAAGCTGGGTGTTTATTAGAGTATATGGATGTTTTTTTGGGGTTTCTTTTTTTTTTTTTTTGGACTGTGTGTATATGAATGATTAAAGTAGTTCATATACATTGCATTCTTATATAGGGAATCATGAAATGTTGATGCAAGCATGCGTGTGAAACCGGAAGACATCAACATATCTGGGGGTGCATTTGCGTGTTTTATGTCACACAGTTTGTGTGTATGTGCATGAACACATGAAAGGGAGTCAGTTAGTGTATCCCTGATGTGCCCAGGGCTCCTGAAAACCCAGGCAGGCAAGGCCAGCTGGCATTTCTGCTCCTAGGCAGACTGCGCATTGTTGGGGCATCCTTCAGACGTGCAGCCCCCGAGCCCTGGAGCTGACATCTGGAGGTTATCAGTTTGACAAACAGGCGGAACAATACAATAAGTGTGTGCGCTTATTGCCCATTCTCTCTTCAAAGTGGCTCTGAAAACATTGATTCAGGTGTTTTGATGTTATTTTTATGTCTTTATAGCTGCAGTTCCTTTTACTGGTCCACTGATAAAAAGTAGATCATTGCTAGTCTTCAGCCTTCAGTCTCATGATCCCATGAGATCATCTCTTGAAAACTAGTGAAGAAAGATAAACAGTTAAATCGAAGTATTTTAAAAAGTACTCATGCACTTGTTGCTATTATTTGCCTGTTGAGATTTGTAGCCTTCCAGTGTGGACTGTCAACATAATCAGGCCATAATCGCAAAGTGAAAGCACATAGCCACGGCGCAACTATCCACCCGTGCTGGTGTTGCTTTTTAACGACCAGTGGACAGTGGGGTCCCACGTTTCACCCTGCTGCCAGCCTTCGCTGTAATCTACCTTGAACAGGTGAGGCAGTCTGGGGAGAGTGCGGTAAAAATGCAAAGTAAATAAGCACTAAAGCCCAATCCAGCAACCAGTCAACTCTAAATCCAGTGGTGCATAACTGATGGGCTCTAAGCTGGTGGAGAAGGCAAACCAACGTGCCATGAAATCAGTATGAGTTGGAGAGCACTCTGTGAGAGACCCTACCTGCGTGAGGCGCGATAGCCTGAGTACATAAACACAGTAGAAAGGGCTCTCAGGCCAAAGATGCTCTACACTTGAATTGCTGTGGTATTATACATTTGAAAATTAAATAGTAAAATGAGCTGGTCGAGCATAGGGGAATATGCTAATTTCTGCTATTAAAACAAAGGAGTGAGAAGCTAAGCCAGTTATTAAAAGCAAATCAGTGCACTCTCACTGGTGCTATGCAATAAAGCCAACATACATAGGAAGACAGTTCATATAAGGAAATATAAGCAAGTAATATATTCGGCATACAACTTGTTACAGTACAGCATCTTTGTCTACTTATGTGTCTCTCCACAGAGTGAGGGAACAAAACGAACTGCGTTTGAGTTGCCTGGCTTTTAATTGCCACTGGGGAGAGGAGGATATTCTGAGTTGTTTATACCCATCGCTGCCATGCTGATTACGCAGCGATAGGCTGCAATGATCATGATTTTTCTGAAATAACTATTGACTTTCAGAACAAAGAGATGGACTCAGATAACAATACTCTCACCTCTGTGAGTGTTTAGCGAACTGGAAAAGGAAAATGGGCCACGCAGCGCAACAACGCTGCACTGGACTGATTACACTGTTTTACCTTTGATTCCCACAAAAGATATGAAGTGATTTGATTGAACTATACACAAACACTCCTATTTAGTGATATCAGTTTATAATGCCTTTTATATCAGAACAAATAGAAGATGTAAATGAAGAAAGAGATCAAAATGACAGTATGACTTCTAACTCTGCTGCTTACAGTCAGAAAAGTTGCATTTTTACTGTACAATACTGTCAAATGGAAGGAACAGTAATATATTCAGTAACGCACACATGCATGAGATTCTGTTTAGACTATGTGTTCAACCTGACTTTTGTGGTTTGAAGTTAAATATCTCAACAACTATTTAATGTATTGCCAAAAAAGATATTCGGGTCCACCTGCATTAATGTTGCATAATGTCTGGGTATACAACAAGATGGAAATCATCACTTGCCACTTGCCACTGCCAGGCAAGTGGATTTTTACCATAGTAATAACACTGAGGTTAGTATTTAGCCTAAAGCACCACTGAGCCATAAATTCTTTAATAAACCTCGAAATTAAATTCCGATGAGTACATAATGCAGCAAAAAACGAGTCAACCAATGACTCAGTCGACTGAATAAATGTAAAATAAAATTGATCACTTCTAAATGTTAATCGTCATACTCAAGTCAAAAAAGACAAACTGTCAAAACAAAATGCTGATTTTTAGGCCCAGTGGAGGCTATGATTTAATGCCTCACCAAATTTCCATATTTTATGCATTTTTAATCATGTAAAACCATCAGAAATGCCTGTGTTGGGTTGTGCAATATACAAATATATAAATAAATAAATAAAATTAATCACCAACTAAAGTGGTTTTCAGTGTTTGCAGGTATTTCATCATCTATGTACCTGTCTCACATTATCCTGTAGCCCATAATGACATGTTTTATCACTATACTTTTAATGAAACAAGTATTTTTTTAAATTTCTTCTCAGGCCGTACCATCAATTCCCCAGTCAAGAGATTAGAAGTAAACTCTACTGTAGTATCTGAGGAAAACAAATGACAGGAACACATGTAAACACTGTTCTGACAAAAAAAAAAAAAAGCATACTGTACTGTATGTCTGGAAGTTGGCATTCAAATTTCCAAGCGATTAGAAAGAAACATATTTATTTCTTGTTCAATTATTTAATCTTTCTACAGCTCTGCAATGTGGGGAACATAATTATACACTGAAACTATATCACCTGGTTCTTGCAGACTCTACCAGAGTGGAACATTAGCTCAATCAATGTCAATTATTTCCCAGTCTCCATTATTGCACTGCCAGGAGTGGGCAGAATTTTAATCCCCACTCTGCAATTGCTTTCGCTACATGAGTCTTGGGCTTTTTGTCATGATTAGAAACATGACTGAACATTAAGCCCGATGCCGTTCAACAAGTAGTGCAGGAAAAATGATAATGGGTTTGTCGCTCAACAAAGTGCAGCCTGGTATTGGATGTAAGCGACAGTGCTTGTACATTTGGCTCTGTGTAGTTACAGTCTGTGTTCACTAACAGCCTTGGTGGCAAACAAGGCCGTGTCTCTGCTTGTCACATAGAGAGAAGCACTACATCTGTGCTCTGAATGCACTCTTACAAAACTTTACCAGAGACAGCTGGAAACACAAAGACTGTGTACGTGGTGTAGAGGTGTGTGTGTGTGAAAGGTCAGAGAGACCAAATTAAAGATCTTACTGTGAAGGTTAAAAGGTAAATTAGGCAGCATTCATGATTCTGACCATTAAAAGTAGATTTCAGTGAATTTCACCCTGTTTTTTGATCATGTTTGAGCTGATTGATGGGAGCCTTTTTATGTAGATGCTTTCCAGTTTCAATAATCTAATCAGAAATCATAGGGCTGGGCTGTAATAGCATGTTAGTGAATCCAAATCCAGTTTCAAATCTTCTTCTGAAACTAAATCCTGTCCAAATATTTGTTTTTCTTCAAATATAATTAGGGCTGGCTTTCAACGTGTGCAAGTAACTAAAGTCAAAAATAACTACAAAAATGATCTGTTGTCGTAATTTGTTGACAGATTAGGCCAAAAACTCTTTAGATTGACGGCCAAGTTAATGTTCACAACACAATGTGAAAATGAGCAGATACAGTCTGAAATACTGAAAAAATGAAGTAACAGGTGTTACCTATGTGTTTTTAACTGTACACTACACCTTATCTTTCCAATTGTTCTCAGTGTTGAGGTTCCATTGCAGATTTGGGAAGTTGATTAGCATAAAAAGTATATGATGTGTTCAATTCTCTGCAAATTAGTGTACAATAAGCTAGATAATAAATTCCAGAAGAACCTTTCCTCACAAATTATCTAATTACATTACAATAGAAAAAAATATTTTACTTTCATCATTATGGAATAAACATTTTTTCTTATTACCTTTGTCAGTGGTAAAGGATGGGGGTGTCCAGCCAGGGCCAGCTTAACGGTGGTCTCCCAGATGTGAGCATCATGAAGCCCCCGGGCTGTTACCATGAACTGGACAGGCTCTGACAGGTTGGCCACCTCCTGCTCCGTGTACACCGTCCCATCTGGCCTCACACCGAAGTTGGGGTCACTGCTGACAAAGCCCACCTCTCTGCTGCGCTGGCAATCCTCAAACCTCACTGGAGAGACACCGACAGAGAGGAAAAGGGGGTACAGAATTAGAGGGCAGCACAGTGAGGGGTTTGCAAATCCATGACACATCGGGCAAATTTAAGCTTAACTCACATCCATCAAGACGTATCTTGAAATATCTCATCCCTTCTGCTGTCACTTCTGCTTCCCACCTTTCATTTCTATGGTGAAACAAACTACTTATCTGTTTCTGAAACAGAATACATGTGTCGTGTGTGTGTGTTTGTGTCGAGTTGGAGTGGTGCTAATTCTTTCTGATTTCATTCTTTTCTCAAACTCAGATAGCAATGTCAAAACAGCATTTCCCTCAGCTTCTCTGGGGAAAGGAGGATGAGAAAGTCTTTCTGCCGAACACAGGGAACACAGTCTTGAATGACATTTGGAGGGTTCTGCTTGACTGAGAGAAAAGAAAAGGAGGCATGAGGAACCTAATGTTTGCGTGTGCACACGCTCACGCTCACACACACACGCACACACTGCTTCTCTTTAGAGAAATGTGCATATGTGTTCAAATGAACTGTATGGGAGAAATGATGGGTACAGGGGGTGTTTTCATTTTTTCCATTCCACATATGAATAAAGGGTCAGGACAGACCACCGAGACACACACAGAGAGAGACAAGGTGTTGGGATGTCGAGTCCATCAGTGCAGATTTGTCAATGAGAGCTGACATGAATATGCCATTACACCACACAAAACACAGGAGAAACTGACACAGTCTGAGACACGGCAATTTGACAAAATCCTTTCATTTCGTTGTCAAAGTTAATCGACAGTCAATGCGTCATTATCCCATGATTCATAGTAAGAGGTAATGACATAAACGCTGAGAATGAATGATTATTGTTTTCAACAATGTGACTTGTGTTAATGCACACATACATACGAACACACACCCACGTGCCCACTCCCTCTGCCCCCAAGTTGAAAGGCATGTGCTCTGATCTTATCTCCCAAACTGTGGCTCCTGATAACAAGACAAATTGATTTCATAAATCATCCAGGGAACAGATCAGCTGTTATGAGCTATGGCAGCGTGATTTTTCAAAAATCCAACATGAAGAATTGTGCACAGCAAGCTTTTTATCAAGCCATCTATTTAATTTATCGCCTAGCTTCCTGTCAAAAGCAGCTCCCAAATAACAGGCTAATAAAGCGTGAGATCTCCTTGGCCGCTGCAGCTTAGCATCACACAAATGAGGCTGCTTGTTTTCAACCTCTGAGTAATTGCATGCGTAATGGGATGGCTGGTAAACGCAGTTTTGACAATGTGTGCATCTGTCTATGTTGGCAAATGCAATCCATATTTTCATTAAAAAAATACAGCCCAGTGCAGAACATACTAATGTGAGTGATAAGCTTTGTGTGAAATTATTGCCTTGCTTTGGGAATCATTTATCAAGGCAGAAGGGAGGGGATTTAACATGAGGTTGTGACAATATGACACAGACCTGCTTGAATTGTCCACAGATGAATTGTGATGGCAGGCATGTATTATGTAAATGACTTCAATTAGCTTGAACCGAGCAGGCTAATTGTTGTCACTTAGACAGGTCTCTTGTGGTGCAGCTGGAGAAGCGAGGCTTAAGGACACGTGCACTGCAGAGCGCTGCTCATAAATGCATGCGTGCGTGCTCCTGCTCGTGTGTGCATAAATGTAGGAGGAAGTTCAAAGTACGGCTAGTTTAAGAATGCCAGTCCTCAGCTGGTGCATATATTAATTTCAGTGTTAATTCTACAACAAAAACCAATGAGGTCTCTGTGGGTTTGTCTGATGCCTTGTGTGCCGTGGTGGTGCCAGTTGGCATGGGAACACACGTTGTGGTCTATTACATTACCATTGTGAAGCACTGTTAGTGGAGTGTCTTTGATTCATTGTAAGTGCATCGGCTCTCAGTTTACCATTCACCGCCTACTTGCGTGAACCCACAAGGGGCTGGGACCATGACCCTGATTCCTGACACATCTACTTAGTGTGCAGATATTCATAAATGCTTCTCTATTCATTACAATTCTGTTCACAAAGCACATTCAAATCTGGTGGTGGAATCTGATCTACCACGCTGTTAAATGAAGATGAAAGCAGCAAAAAGATACAACACTGAGCGTAGATACTGATAAAGTATGTGCGTGTGTGTGTGTGTGTGTGTGTGTGTGTGTGTGTGTCAGGCAGGGAGAGGGAGAAAGAGGGAGATGAATAAAAAAAGAAGGTGGGAGAGGCAGATACTGATAGAAAGAGAGATAGAGGTATAGACAAAAATATATAAAATAAATGCTAATTAGAACAATTTTCACAGTCTTCAAAAACCCCTTAGCTTTAAGACAAGGAGACTTAATGTGCAAATATTACTGTGGGGTTTAGTCATTGTTGTCACATCATAATGGAAATGAAAACAAGGACACTGGTGATAGCTAATCTGTGCTTATTTATTGTTATTGTTCTCTAGTGCATGTAATTTGTTTTGTCATCTTACGCTTGGCAAACTACAGCATCCCTTTGTACAAAAATTGAATTAGAAATGAATAAATGTAGACAAGGCTTCGGGGCATTTTCTAAACTGACGGCCCCGAAGGTCAGTAATCCAACAGTTCCCAACAGCTTCATTTAAAACAAGATCTCACACATACGTTACCACAGGTTCAATCACTGCGGCCACAAGACTTAACTTTGCCACCTCGTCAGCTTTTGTGGAGCACCAGAGACAGAGGACAGGACTAAGTGTTGGTCTGGCCTCTGGCCATGTGAAGGCTGATGATATTCATGGTATAATTTGTAAGTATTTCACAACCTGACACTTTGCACTGCATATCATCTGCATTCATCAGAGCACATTTTTGCTATTTTCGCTGTGTTGATGCTCACATCTGATGATAAAATGAGACTCTAGCACAAGGTCATCAGACTTTGACCGTGGCTGCACTCACCAGCCATCTTTTATAAATGCTAAATAGGTAACTCACTACACAGAAAAAACATTTTGTTAATTTCAACCAATCATTTTACGTAGATTCAGTTCCAATTAACTTCTTTCAGTGACTTTTTGGCCACTATTGAAGATCAACAAATTTTCTAAAGGATGATTTCTTAAATTACAGCCACTAGGTGGTCTTGCTTAGTCAGCATGCTTGCGTATGTAATTTTAAAGCATAGTCCACAGGACATAGATTAAAATGTGAATTTATGTGCTGAAATTACTATACAATCTTTGTATAGTACTATAAAATATACAGTGTTTCCAGTGCATGGGCGTGGGTAATGTACTGTGTTGGACAGCTGATAATGCTGATTCAAACAGCCAGCTCAGCGGTTCAGAATCAGCAAACAATGTAAACTATAAAAATAGAAACAATTTTGTGCCTTGCTGGTTAGGGTAACAGCCTTCTGACTCAAAGATCTATTGTGTCAATTGCCTTCTGCCTCTGTATGTGTGAGTACGTGTGTTCCTCTACTTTGTCTTGGTTCGCTCTAGTTGATGGGAAAAACATCAAGGCTATTAAACCAGTCTAAGTGTGTGTGTGTGTGTGTGTTTGCCACTATGCATTTTGTTCATCTACAGTGTGTATATGTGCAAATGTGTATGTTGGTGCAGGGTGTTGGTCTGCCTCTGTGTGTCACTGTAAATTTCTCTCAGTGCATGTGTATGTGCTTGCACTGTGTAAGTACGTGCATGCTCCTGTGTGTGTTCTCTGTGTGTCAGAGTGTGTCCTGTATATATTAGTGCATGCTGCCATCCACAGCAGTGTTTGGCAGGCTGCAGAGACTGGTGTCATTTTGCTTGGCTGGTCTTCTCTGGACTTGTACAGCACAGAACATGCCATCCAACAGAGCGGCTAGCGTGGCACAGACGCGGCTAAAACAGAGTGGGCAAGCAGCCGTGACCACCGACCACCAAAGCCTCCACACATACACACAAAAGAGACACACAAAAGAAAAAAAAAAAAAGGAAGAGAGAGATAGAGACACGCTTATGCTGTTTGACCCTTCCTGCTCCTAGATCCAGGACAATACCCTAGAGGAGGCCAAAATAGCTTTTGCATGGAAACATGACATGTGCATAATGCTGATGGCAGGTGCAGTAGTAACTCCGCACACCCTGCTTTGTGCATCCATATGGAGAATGCCTGCCTCCGCATACGCCTACACCATGTTCACCTGTCGACCATGCACGCCTCCCCTCTCCTCTTTCTGTCACCGTCTCCTCCCTGTCTCCTCCACTTTCTTGTTTTCCAGTGTCACAGCCTCTTCCTCCTCCTCTTGCTGTCCTTATTTTAACCCTGTTTAACACCCCCCACCCCTGACCTGTCCTCATCAAAGCTCCTCCTCATGTATTCCCTGCAGACAGGAGGCATTTGTTCCCAAGAAAAAGGGGACAGCAAGTCTGAGGAGCTGAGGACCAAGCCCAATTATTAAAAAAAATAAATAAATTGGCACCCTGGTGGGTCGGTTATTACCATTGTTAAAGTGAACTGAGATAACGGCACAAAACAGCCAAAAAGAGACTCAAAAAATACATCACAAAAAAGATTAGGATGACAGCAGTCTAATTTTAGCATTTTCATGCTTATTAGCTGATTTTAGAAGTGATTACGTGATTTATGAATATGACTAAGATGGATCTTTTTATAGATCATCACTTTTATGTAACAACCTTTCTAACTTTTCTTACTGAAGCCTCCCTTTTATGGTTCTTGCTTTTATTCTGTATTCTGATCTGTTTTTAATGAGTTGCAAAGTGCTTTGTTTTTTGTGATTTGGGTGATGTACAAGTAGAGAATATGACACTAGCTATAACAGACAGCAAACCCCCCCAGCCTGAATGGGCTGCTGTGGGACAAAGCTTCCCATCTTTGTGTGGAGAAAAGGGTTAAACATGTCACTGTGATATACTTCAAAGTCAGGTATGTTATGAGCGGAGCTGATAAATAGGTCCAGACTGAACATATGGAGGTGTTGTAGTTAAGGTACTGTTCACTGCAGCCATGGCACAGTGCTAAGTAAACATTCCCAATGGTCTCCTGCTGCTTTCCTCAAGCCAACAGGAAAATCATCGCCACCCACTCAATTTGCAAATAACAGTATTTGTGCCAGGCTGAGGATGTGATAGACAGCAGCACTGCGCACACTGACGAGTAAATCAACACCGCTAAAATACAGAACATACTGTATGTAAGAGGCTGTGAAGCGCTTGAGAATGAAGTGCAAAAAAGACTGTGCCTTTGGTTTAATCCTGTACAAATAAATAAGCACAGATTAAGAGTAATTTGAGAAATATCATTTCTTCATTTTAATAACTCTGAATCATTAACTAGAATTCTAGAAGTCCACAATGACTGCGTGTCATTATAAATGATAGAACTGATTTAGCTCAACGCTAAGAATTATATCTGAAATATGAATGAAACGCTAGGATAGCCGGGTATTTGTTTTTAAGTACTCTGATAAATAGTGTCACTGACAACAGCTGCACTGCATGTGGCTCTGTGAAACTAAATCTAGAAACCTAATTTACAAGCTGAGAGATTACACCTGTGAATTCCACGTGGAAATCTACAGTTTATGGCAACAAACTCTGAGTCAAGTGAAAGCTGTACTTTATCCCCAAAATGTCAGCTTTTCAGGACCTAGGAGACACAGCTTTGTGCTTACCTTGACTGCTAAACATTCTTAACTGTTCTCATTGGGGAAGCAAAACATTGTGATGAACTAAATAAAAAGTGCATGCAATCCTCCAGTGTATGTGTAAATATGAAACTACAGCAGCTAAAAATGTACTGAAGCTCATTTGAATTGTAATATTCTCTCCACCTACAAGAGGTGCAATTAGAAAAGTTTACACCTTTCAGTGGGTGATTTAGTAACTGTAGTAGAGCAGACATGATTGGCAAATAAAGATGTAAAAATCTATTTTCTGACGTTTTGATTTATCACAGCTGAAGTGCAACATCTTGAATCTGGAATCAAGCCTAAGGAGTCCCATGCACTACATCCACAACCATTCAAACTCTCTTGAAATCCAGCCCACTTTGCCCCCTACAGGAATGCTTATAACTAATTCAATTTACATGCTGCTGTTTTTAAAACACTGCAGGTCTAATGTGACTTTCCTGAAAAGGCCTCCTTTTTGCCGCAGTTGGAAATGAATTTCTCTGCCTCTGCAGTTCTGTTTTAACAAAAGCCCACACAGTTCCCTCTGACAGCTCGCTTTTACAAAAGGAAACCACTGCGACTCAAGTGCATGTGTGTGTGTGTGTTGCTGTGTGTACTTATGTATGCAAGGGAGCCAGAGTGAGAGAGATAAAGAGACAGAGAGAGAGAAGTGGGACACTGGAGTGGGAGTGTGTGACACAAGCTCTTTGCATACACGATTATTATAGCTGATGTATAAATGGGTATGGGTGTCACTGCTTCCCTGCATACGCATGTGTGTGTGTGTGTGTGTGTGTGTGTGTGTGTGTGTGTGTGTGTGTGTGTGTGTGGGAAGAGAAGGTGCTGTCAACCTGCATTTGTGTGCGTCAGCGTTCTTGTTTCACTTTTTAAACACCATACGCTGTTATCTGGTGCCACTGCACTTACCGGACTGAATGAAACCCTGTCACATATTTGTGCACTGTCATGTCGATATGGCCAACATCCACCCACAGCCTACTGCCCCCACCCATCACACCTTTGTTTTCTGTCTGTCACCTCCTGGCTTCTACAGGTATGGAAGAACAGCTGTAAAGGAAAGCGCTCCTGCGATGGAGCCTACCAACCTGTCAGGGCACAGAGTGCATTTTACTGCAGATCTGTCTGTAATGGAAGCACACATGTACAGGACGTCTGGGCCACACACTCCATTCATCTATTATCTATACCTGCTTATTCCTATTTAGGGTCACAGGGATCTGCTGGAGCCTATCCCAGCTCTCTTTGGGTGAAAGGCAGGGGTACACCCTGGACAGGTCACCAGTCCATCACAGGGCCACATAGAGACACACATACACACTCACTCCTATGGGTAATTTAGAGTCACCAATCAACCTGACATACATGTTTTTGGACTGTGGGAGGAAACCAGAGTACCTGGAGAAAACCCAGGCAAGCACAGGGAGAACATGTGAACTCCACATGAAAGGCCCCTGCTGGGTTTCCAACCAGAAACCTTCATGCTGTGAGGCAACAGTGCTAACCACCAAACCACCGTGCTTTCCAGGCCACACACTCTATAGGTCAAAATGTTGTCATGGTATTTCAACGAATTATGAAGATTTCTTCACAGATATTTGTTTCACTTCACTTGCACTACACATACCATATTGTAGACTGAATATAGGCATGAAAATGTGCTATAGCTATCCCTATGAGCTTTGGCCAGGGTACTTTTGAGTGGAGCATTTGGGTTTTGCACATCCCTGGCCCTCCCTCTTATCTCTGCTTTAGCCTGCTCTCATGGGCACAGGCATGAAGAGGTTTGAGGAATGAGAAAGGGGAAAGAGGAAAGATAAAGAAGGAAAGCAGGAGCAAAGCAGAGAGGATGCAATTAAAAGTCTGGGTCACAGATCGCAGTGCCAGGCGTCACTGTGATTAATACACCACCATTCAGCCCAGGAGCTTTTCTCCTTTCGGTGTGGATGTGTGTGTAGTGTGTGTGTGGTTTTGGTTTTGTTTGTAAATTTGTCCCCCACATGTAGTGCAGCTAGGGGGCACCAATGCGTCTTATTTTGTGCTATCCTCTGCTATGCCAAGACAAACCCTTTTTATGGCAATGTCAGAAATCCTGGTGACCTGACCATGGGAACAGGTTATAAGAAATGAGATGTCCCTGTTACGCTGCTTGTAGTTTGCTTAGGTGAAAAAACAGTTATGTTAATTAAATGTTTCTTCAAATCAAGAAAAAGCATGAAGGTACTATAGTGACATGAATATATGTGCAAATGACCAAGCACTGGCTTTAAACCTGCAGAAGAAGAATTTATAACTAGATAATCCGAAAATACAACATGCAAACTCTAGATAAACATTACAGATTCACACTGTTGTGATTTTTAATGAGCGCCCACTATTCTTGAATTTTTTTGCATGCCTCCTGTTTGACCTTCTAATCAGCTACTTCCCACTAATTTCAGAGCACGCATATCAGTGATACTTGGCTTGCAATCATGCCACCTTCTGGAGGGCATCAAGGCAGCAAACAACGCCCGAAACTGGTGGACTGGTGGCCCTTTTTGGAGTGTTATGATAATGAGACATGTTTTTGTGAGAAACACAACAAGCTGCAATAACATGTCAAGCGATTCTTCCTTTTATTTGTTTCATTTGGCTCCCACTCACCAGACCTTGCCTTCAAGGCTTCCCCTTCGATTTAGCATGAGCAGAGAAGGAGCTGCGCTTTATCACAGCAATATCTTTTTTAAGGAGGTGAAGTAAAAAAACTGCCTCAAGGCTACACACTGTCTGTTATCTCCCAGTACAATATAATAATTTCACATTGCCCAAAGCAAGGTGGTGGGACCTCAGCTGGGCCAAGTGACAATGAGGGGAATGTGAGCAAACTAGAGGCAACGATCAGGGGACAAAAGGGGCTTCTGGGAAATATCTGTGATTTCCACTCAACCGTTTAATGACTGTAATGAAAACCCATTATTCTCAAGTAAGTATGGGTGTGTTTGTGTGTGTGAATGAGAAACACATTGCCCCTAAACCACACCGACTGCATGTAGGAATCAAAACTTCAGGTTTTAGATAATGGCCACACTTTGATTATAAAAACCAACAGGGTGCAGAAATACATTTGGGAGAGACGTTATGGTCAGATGAGTAAATGAGTCCTGTTACAGCACATAAGGCAGAGTTCAGTCTGCATCCAGTGTTTATGTCTGTAGCTGTGTATTTTTAGCTGGTCTTGATTACCCTGGAGACTGGCCCTAATAAACACTTTAAGTCTAAAAACAGGCTTCCTTCCCCTACTCCTCCCTCCAGTCCACAGAGAAACCAAAGACTCACTCACAAGGTAATCAGCTTTTAATTTTCTCCCTCCTCTTATCTTACATTTTCTCATTTTATCTCTGCCCCTCTCAGCTCTCACTCACTCTCCATCACCCTCACTCCCTCAGAGCTGACCAGCAGTCTATCCTTCGCTCTACCTCTTTATATTTTTCTCCCCTCCCCTCTATTATAAAAATGTTTGCATCTTTCCCTGGTGATTGTTTAGCTACTGTATTCAGCATCTTGATTTGATTCCCCACAATTGCCCTAATTAGCATTACAAATATACGCTTAAAGAGGAACAGAAAAATCTGTTATGGCTGACAGGCTAATTTAAGGGAATGGAAGCCAGAGGAAAAGGCAGCACTAAATCTGCGTGATAAAAGGTGTATCACTGCGTTTCAATAATGAGGTGTCTTATCCGAGTCAGCTGAAACTACATTTTTGCTACATCTATGTAAATCGATGAATGGGGTGTTTGCTTTAAGTGAAAAAAGCAGCACTGGAGCATCTGACAATGGGAACATATTGGATAAAATCGTGATAAAAGGTGTAATCACAACAAGAAACGTAGCTCTTATCTTCTCTTGCACTCTCTCCACTCCACTCTCTCCAGCCCAGCTCATGTCTTCTAAAACCTGTGATTAGACTTAAGACAGATCTCCTTCATTATCGCTTGCTCTCATCCATTTCTCTCTAATCCTGTCTCTATTCCAAAGCCCCCTGGGGCAAGCGATAGGACGGGGCCTGCCATTAGTCTCCAGGCCCTGACACAGGGGACAACACTCATCCTTATTTTCCCTAGGAGGAGATCAAGACTATCTAAGAGGTCATCTGCACTAACTGCTGCCACATACCAACGTATCCACTGCATTTTTGCTTTTTTTTTTTTCCAATCTGGCTATGTGCTTATTTTAAGACAGACAATCTCAGAATGAAAGCTGCTGCTCAAGTGATGTTGAAGTAATTGTTCACTCGAATTCCTGCCATCTGAAGCTGTAAAGGTCATTCCATTGATCAATAGCCTGAGCAACTGCTCAAGGTAATTGGGGTTATTATCATCAACCAGCACGCAAACAAAAAAAAAAAAAAGTGGGTTTAGTTTGGTTCCTTCAGTGACACAAAGCTGTAAGCAGAGAATGTTCTTCTGAAGAGCACTGGTACATGGACAAATTGCTGTGAGCCAGGTGCTGATGTTGTCATTATGAAGATAATTGCTTCTCCAACTAGTAACACCGAGCCACGGGGCACAGTGTTTAAGTCAAAACAGGAATCAATGTCTACTGCTTCAGGCCTGAACAGGAAACATTTTGCATTTCGTGTCAAACCAATAAAGAGTAAGAGGAGGTGAATATTTATATCCATATGTAAAGAATCTACATTGTTAAACTGCAATATTGATTTTTCTTTGACCACTTGGGGGTAGTGGAACAAGCTTATATAAGGTGATTGTGTCAGCCAGCAGTTGCTTATTTACACATTCAGTAGATACACAGCAACATTAGCGTTCATTTAAAGTCAGGTGTCTGGTCACCTAATAAATGCAAGACCAATATTCACTCTCCTTTTAGCTCGGCTTTAACCTTCGCCAACTCCTCAGGGAAATATCCCAGGCTTCAGCAGCTACAGTAAATAGTCAAGTACATTCACGAAGGTACTCTAAGTTTGACATGTGATGCTTGGGTCTGGGCAGGTAGTGCACAGTAGCTTTATCAGATTTATTTGCTGACAAAAAGCTCCCTGATATTGGAAATAAAGCTGATCACTGTAAATAAAAACATAGCAGTTCAAGACTATCGAACCAGAGCAGGATGATAATTCTCTGTGGGGTTAATATAAAATCCTGACTGGTTCAGCTTTAGGTCAAAGAAACAATACAGTACAAACAACGGACAGCAGTAAGATGCATTGTAAATGGCAGCACATACTGAATGTGAACTATAATACAGGCTTCCATTAACTATGTAATGTCATAGTAACATATTTGAGTAAGTTTGAGCAGTGGTATGCCTTGGTATTTGAATTTTAAAAAGAGCTTTTCAGAGAGTAGCCCTCCCTTAAAGGCAACTAATCAAAGTTTCTTTCAACAACTATTTGCTTTGAAGTCACCCTGGCCTGTTCCAGAAAATCAATTAAAAACATGACTAATACATTTGCACCTAACATTTCCCACTTTTCCTCTTTAGAGCACTTGATGCCCCCCACTGCTGAACACTGTGTAAATGCTGAGATCACAGAGACAGTGATGTGAGGATTTCAACAAGGACCCTTTTGCACTCATTCATTGCTTTAAGTGTAGCTCTGACCTAAAGTGAAGCGAAATAATGAAGGATATCAGTGGACTCCTACTGCGCTCTTTTTGTGCAACACTCAAAAGAGAAATCCAGCATGTCTCAAAAGCCCATCAGATAAATGGCACAATATCCCCTGCAAATGTCCTTTTTGTCTTTCAGGACTATAAAGACATTTTCATATTGTATGATTTATAAAAAGTCAAATGCAAGTGTCTTTTTTTGTTCTACAACCTTGCACCTTCTTACATTTCCTCCCTACTTCCCCTACTGACCATTATCAGAGAGATCTGCAGTGGTCCTTAACACCAGCATGCGGCTGTTCCTTAAGTGGGCGGTACTAAGCCTCATTGTCTGCTATAAATGTAGTTGGCACAATTGGAGAGGCTGAACCGCTCTGCTCAACTATCTACCGGGAGGGAATGGGAGGCTGGTCTCCCCAGGCCATGGCGGCAAAACCATTATTCTTATCACTGCGGGACAACTCACCGCAGGCCAGAAAAAACTCTTCTGAGGGGTCACATTCTTGTGTCTCTGTGTCTGTGTTTACCTCCTCACCACCTCTTTCACACCAGACATATCGGTACTTCTCATTAACTGATAATATATCACTCATGACCTTGTGATAAAAATACATTAGTTGGAGACAAGTCATTAATCTATAAAAAATATCAGGCTCTTTAGGTTATCAGCTGAGAATGGGTATGTGTTATCGCACACATAATGGGAATAGGCTTGACAGTCCTTCTCAAGGGTGTCACTGTATATGCTGGGAGTGGGTTGTGTGCAAAGTTGACTCCACCACATCTGGCTGTCATTGCAGTGTGGTTTGGTCGTGGTTGGTCAGCAAGCAAAAGGACTGGGTGTCAGCCGATTAATCACGATGGGAACTTAACATACTGTACAACCAAACAGCGTACGCCCCTGTCCAATAATTCCAAATACTGTCCATTTAAACCTATTTTATTTGGGTTTAGCCATAGCCCAAGAAGAATGAAGCAATTTAGTCTGAAATGTTAAAGATTATAAATTTAAATAATTAAAAGAGATAAGAACAATCAGAAGCTAAAAATATAACAAAAGCCTAAAAACACATCATTAACCCATAGGAGTTCCAGACTGTTCCAGAATCTGGGTACAGCTACAGAAAAAGCTCTGTCACCTCTAGTTTTAAGTTTAGTCCTGGGGACTGTTAAATGCAGCCGTGAAGAGGACCTGCTGATTCTGGCTGGAGCATGGACGTGCAACAGTCAGGGGTCATCCTCTGCAAAGTTGGAGTTTTCACCTCATTTCTCTGAATACATTCTTTCTGTTATTTTTGCAGCATGTTTGGGATCACTGTCATGTTGGAAAAGTCATGTCCTGCCAAGCTTCCAGACACTGGGTGTCTTCTTGTCATTCAGGTGGTGGGTATACAACCCAGTGCTCAAAGTGCCATCTAACAAAGTCACCTGCTATTTGTAGTGGTGTAGTCCTTAGAATGGCATTAAGACAGAACAAAGGGAAAAACTGGGAAAGCACAGATTATTTTATAATCTTGCTCATGCAATTAGCTTTAAATGGAAATCACAGGTATAACTGCTTTGTCGCAGTGGTCACAGGTAAAGTCCCGCTTGGCACCTCCAAAGCTGTTCTAGCACCAACATTCATTTACTGTAAATTTTTGGACATAGCCGTAAATGTGGACCTGCTCCTGTTACATTAACTACTTCTCTTACAAATAACAAAGCTGGAAACATATCAGTGATGGTTCACAAGACAAGTACAAGACAGATCAGTTTGAACAAAAAAGAATTGTGTTTACACTTTATTCAAACTGAGGATGAAAAGCAGAACTGACTGAGGTTTAAAAAAGGAAGAAGATACTTCAATCAGTGAAAGACTGAACGTAGATAACGTTTCAAAAACAGTTCAGTAGAGCCTTTCTGTCTTGTCTCATTTGACACAACTAACAGTATCAGTTTAGCAGCAGGTAATTATTCCACCAATTTTTAGTTCACATACTTTTCAATTTCAGCCTGCAATTAGTAAATGAATGTTTTATTTTGCTTCAGTGAAGTTTGAAAACACCTACAGTACATTACGTATGTATGTGTTCATTTTGTCTGTGGCGAACAAAAGATGGCGAGAAAAGCAAAACGTTGGGCGTATTAAGTAAAATATGTTTAATTATTCTTGATAGAAGTTTTCATTAATTAAATATGGGCTATAATTACACTGAACAATTATCACTCCCATTACAATGAAAATACACCATCCATTCTGTCAATCTGGCAACCAAAAGCTAATGGCTGGTTGCCAGCTTAGCAAACCGCTTCTAAAAATTTACTCTGGGGCCCTGGAGAGGTTGGCTAAATTTTGTTTCCACTCGAGCAAAAGCTCGAGGATCTAACACCCAACCAGAAATAACAGTACTGAATATACAACACAAAAGCCCACCAAGGGCCTGTTTCCCAAAGCAGGATTATTAAATTAGCAGTTTAACAGCACTGAAAACAAGGTGGAATAGTTCTTTTTATTTGAGTCCAGGCTCAGGTTTCAGGGTTCTGGGCTTTACTTTATTCAGCTAACATGATTATCCTGGTTCTTGTGCCAGGCTCCAACTGAATGAGGGGAAAAAAAAAAAAAAGACAAAAAGAAAATACACACACTCACATTGCCTATGTGTGCAGCATGAAACGCAGCCTTGAAACAAAGATTAAATGCAAACTGTTTGGAAAGCAACAACGCTGGCTATTCGAGCTGTGTGTTCATAGTGCAAGTGTATCTATAAGTAGTGAACACAAACTGTCGATGTGTTTACAAACATTGCACAGGCTCACAAATCATCAGGGTGAAAATGCGTATTGTGCTAATATCAAAATTTCAGGCAATAAATATGAGTGTGAAAATCATATTTAAACCTGCAAATCACTATGTAAACAAAGTCTGTGGTGGAGGAATGTGTTCAAAAGAGTCAGCCATGCTGCAATCACAGCTTTGGGCTTTAAAATATCAAGTGCTGATTTTTATTTTCATGCCAAATGCATGGCTGAGTTTGACTTCCTTGCCAGCATCAATTTGTCAGTGTAGGTGTTAAACTTTCCAAACGATGAATGTTTCAGCCACTGAGCCTATTTAAGCTAGCCAACAGCACCGCTAGTGTCATTCGCTGTTGCTTGCTAACCTATAACGTATGCTTGCATTTGAGCTGTCTCCTATGCATAAATCTCAGTCATGCCGTGGGCAGAGAGGTGACAGAGAGGCAGATGAGGACATCCAGTGCAGTATGAAGGATGGTGGCAGCCGTTCCCCCCGGGCCACAGTGATGGCACTACATCGATCCAGCCACTCTGGAGCCTCAAGTGCACAACCTTTTGGCTTTGTCAGCACTATTCAGCTCAGCATTGCTCCAGCTCCCCTGATCACCGTCAGAAACCCAGGAGAAAAAAGCCCAGAGAATGGGAGGAGAATATGCTGATTTATCTGGAGCCAGACAGGTGAAACAGGATTGGCTATGTAACTATTCAGCAGGAACCTATTTATCATTTGAGTTTTGAGATTCAGCCAAATTATTGTTGGGAATAATTAGAGAGACCTGCAAAACAACACACAAAAACATAAATGTATTTTTGGTAACAGTTTAAGAAATATTTTTACATTATATACTATATTTTTTAAAATGACTTTTTATTTTTTTTTTTTTTTAAGTATGAAAGTGGAGCCAGCAGCTGGTTTGCTAAGCTTAGTAGCCTATAAAACCTGGAAAGAGGAGTTTACATTATTACTGTTTGTGGATTTGCCTTCAGCAGCTACTCTTTTTAAATGGGCCCTCTTGTGTTTGTCACATTTGGTTTACTATGTGGTCAGTAAGGATAAAATGTGGTGACCTGAGGAGCTTGGCTTGAGCCAGTTATACCTTAGGATCTTGGGACAGCACCAGGAATGGTCTATTGGATTCTGAGAAGCCTCTGCTTACTTCCAATCAGGCACTGCTGCAATGAACCTCCATAAAAAACATTTATCTGTAAAAATAAATTCAAATCATTCTCCCAGGACTTGTAAAACTGAGCTTAGTCTTTCTGCTCCGCACAGAAAAAAAAAAGCTTTCATTCACCCCATAACTATTTATGTGTTCAGCAATAACGGTGCAGTGAAATCCATTAAGCACAATTGCTATGCTGGCATAGTTGCCGTTTAGGTGGGCTAAGCAAATTCCTGCACAAAGAGAAATTTGCAGGGTTTTTAGATGGGACAAGACAATGTGCATTGATATAATAAAGTTAGCTTTGTTTTTTAGGCTAACTTGTTTTCCTGGGGGGGACCTACCGCACACGATGATGCCATATATAATCTAAAAAGTCCCTCTACCCACACCTACATCGACTATAAAGAGTTAACAAAAAAATACTGATTACATCCTTGTCTTTGTCAATACCTAAACATTCTCCAGACAGATCACCAGGATAAACAAACACAGAGTCAGGCAACCACGGTGACCCCGGCGTGCCTCTCCACATCTTAAAATGGCTTTATCTTTAGTCTGAGAGCTTATGAACTAGATATGCAGTTGCTGTAAAGGTGTTCATAATAGTTTATAGACATCGCCCAATAAAATAATGGAACAACATGGCATTTCCCTCCATTGCAGCAGGAGAAAAAAAAATAAAATTCTGTAGGAGTATTTCCTATGAAAAGCTTGCTAGGAAATGTCAAGCTGGCTGTCATTAAAGACGCGGTGACATTTGTATTCCATCTTTTAAAGTTGTGATTCCATCTCTGCCAAAAGAAGCACTAATCTCTGCTGCTTCGCAACAGACAGAAGGCAGACAGATTAGCTCAATTACACTTTGACTTAAGTGAATGAAGGAAACAATACATTTCTTATTTAAGCCTAATCCTGTGTGGGAACAGCAGAGGAGGAATATTGCAGGTGGAGGGAAGGCAGAGGGAGAAACCAGGAGCATGTGGGGCTTAAAAATGAATTTCAAGGGAGCCGGCATATTTGCTCATCTTTTTTCATGCTCTCTCTTAAGTACAGTCGGCAAGCTGCAGAGTGAGTGAGACTGCAGGCGTGAAGATGGAGAGGAGGAGAGAGGGCATCAGACAGAGAGATAGACATGATGGAGTGACAGACAGGCAGAAAGTCAGGCGGAGACGAAGAGAAATGAGAGAGACAGAATGGGGTTTACAGCTCCAATATGTCAGAGTTAGTTTGTAGGATGAAGAAGCAAAAAATCAACCAATTTCCACAGCACTGACACACCCGAACTAATACCCTGCATAGGGCATTACATTCAGCCTTGTGTATGAAACACAGTGTGACACATGTGGCCTCTGTATTGTCTGCAGCATCTGTTGCTGGGGCACAGATGGCTATGGCCATCCTCACCACCGTTCCGCCAAGCTTCCTCCTCGCGGGAGATGTGGTCTGTGATGACGTTTTACTGACAGCATGAGCCATCTGTCAACACATGACAGCTTGTTTGCAACTTCCTTTGCTCTCCCATAAATGTGGATGCAGACACGCAGGGTTAGGTCTAGAAAAAGCAGTCACCTTGTGAAGGATGGTGTATGGTGTGCATGAAAAGGTCAGGGCACCTACTGCAGAAGCAACATCAGTGAAACCCTAGAGCTGCAAGAGCAGTGAAACCCCGGATCCTCGACAAAGCTCTGTCAGACTGCAGGAGAAAGCTGTCAGTGCAGACGCCTAAACCTTTACCGCCCTTCCCTCTCCCTCATGCTGGCTCTCGCCTCGCTCTGACTCATTGTGTCAGCTCTTCAAATTCTCACCGTTCCCTCCTGCCTTAAGCTAGACGCAGAGAGCAAAGGGAAGAATGAGTCCATCTTTGGCTGCTGTAAACAAAAAAATCAGTCTTTGTGGTATGTGAATTTTCTCTCCCTTCTGTCTGCCTGCCACATCAAACTCCTCTGTTCCATGCTCACGCAAGAAGGAAATCGTCCCCCTCCTTTTCCACATTTACTGGTCCTTTGGTTATTCACAGATAAAAAATAAATTGAAGGAGGAGGAGATAATGAAGATATGATGAGGACAATGCACAGACAGTGATCCAGGAATATTGAAATTGACTTGCGCGACTCCACCACTTTCTCTGCTCCCCTGAACTGAATGGTGATACAGGCTCTTTAATAATTCATCATTCTTCTATGAAAAGAGCAGACGTCTGCATTTTGGCTATACTGGGAGACAGTCAGTAATGTCTGAACTGTCTGTGGCTTCTCTATGTACAATCATGTCCGGTTCCGCATAGACTGACCTTTGGGAATCACAGTACAATGTCCATACAACATCAAGAATGAATATATTATTAAATCCCTGTAAACCAAAAATAAACTAACAACATGGGATTAACAGTTTACAGTCATGCCTGTAGGTCTCTAAGAGCTACATATTAACACCAACATGACTGTATATTGACACATTTACAATGTGTTAATTTAGAGTGTTAGCATGCTGCTACCTGGCTCTAAAAACAAGTACAAGTAAGGCAGATGGGAATGTGTGATTTTGGCATTGTTGCATTTGAAAGTTGACCTGATGATCATCTCTTACATAATAACAATGTATAGTGAGTGGTAGATAAATGTCTGAACCAAATTTCAGGGGAATTCATTCAACAGGTATAGAGACACAAAGGCCTGAACCAAAGCGGTGGACCAGCCAACTGACCGACAGATCAATGTTCACCAGCATGGCTAACAACGGCAGTGACAACACAGGCACTCCTTCCCTCTCTGTCAGCATGTACAGACAACATCCTTCGCATATACAGATTGCTGTTGTTCATCATTTGCATACCATACAAATGCCTGGAATCAAGGCTAAATGCTATACAACAATAAATGACTCATAAGTACTTAGTGATTTAATGGCATCACAGATTCAAGTATCTACAAATATTGACTTCTTATAGACCAAATAGTCTAGTTCAGTCTCAGCCAGAATGAACAGTTTAAGCACCATATGAATGTATTTGTGTGCTGTGGCTGCTGTTGTGGGTTTATGAAAATAATCTACTTGCACCCTATTGGTGGTGAGTGCAGGCTCTCGCCTGCCTGCAGATTTCCCGAGTGAGCATGATATTTACCAGGTAGAAACACAGCTCAGAAATGTAAATTAAATGAGCTATCTTGTTCCCACAATGCACCTTGGAATATCCTCAGCATTTTATTGCTTTAAAAATATTTAAGCTGAAGAATTTAGCTGATGCTATTACTTGCAAAACCATTTCATCTCTTCACATCACGAGAAGCAAAAAAGAGGCTCTTTCTAAGTATGAAGACACAAGGACATCTCAATAAACCCGCAGAATATGTCAAATGTTTCTTTGCACTAAAGCCTAAACATTTCTGTCCTTACCAGCAGTCTGTTGTCCTCCTTATTTAATGAAGGGCAGAATGAGAGGAGTCCTAATGTGACTGATAAACACTTGAACAAAACCACAATTCATAAACACCTACATACGTCCTTTTAAGCAATTCACCACAACTATTTTCAAAGTAGTCTTTTATATTTGTATATTTATTATAAACATCCATGTTTTGTCCATCCATCCATGTGTACTTATGTTTTTACAGCAACAATTTAATGTATTCCTTTTTGATGTATTTAAATATGTGATATTTTAATGTCAAATGTCTGATGCTTTGCAAATCTCACAGATGAAGACAAACAGACTAAACACTTACTGTAACTAATTCATTTTAGCATTTTAAATCATATATTTAATATACATTTAATGGTTTGATGGTTTGGGGGTGAGGTAGTTCCTCACAGTTCTGTGTTTGAATCCGGGCTGAACCCAAGACCTTTCTGTGTGGAGTTTACATGAATCCTCCCACAATCTAAACACATGGTTTTTGGGGTTAGGTTTAAGTGGTGACTCTAAATTGTTCATAAGTGTGAAAGTGAGTGTTGGTCAGTCTTGTGATAGACTGTGATCTTTCCAGGATGTTCTCTTGTATCATGTCAGCTGAGATTGGCTCCAGCCCCACGTGACCTTGGATGTACCAAGATAAGAGGTAGATAATGGCTGTATGGATTTGATGAGTTTCTGCATTACAGCTAATGTGTTCCAGAGCTGTTACCATAAACATTCCTTTTAAATTAAAAATGAAACATGACTATACCCCATAACTCAGTAGCTTGTAGAATGCTTCTCTGACATGGAGTAATCACTTTCTACCTGATTCATTTTACATTGAATGGGAGAAGTTGTCCTAATAGTTTTCACACAACTTATGTGCATGGGAGGATTTTAATGTTCAACTCTCAAAGGTTCTGCCAAGACATCTGAATGTCTGGGCCTTCATGAGGCTCTTTCAAAGTTCTGATCCAGACATTTCGACATTTATTATCAATTTATTGTTCCGCAAGCTGCAGTACTTTAAACCTACTTAAAGTGATGACCATGTAACAATGGTCGCCAATGTCAACTCTTTATATTGATGGTTTTCAGTGGTACTAACTGTAACTGGCAGACAGCGGGTCTTACATTTCCCACTACAGTGTGTCATTGTTTGTCTGAGCTTTTATTACAATTTCTTTTGCAAAATAAATAAATAAATAAAATTAAATAAATATAAAATAAAAAAGCTATTTTTGAGGGAGTTTACTAGCCCATGTTTATTTAGACCTAGTTTGCTTTTTCTTTATTAAGCTGTAGCTTTAAAGGACAGCTGTTTGTCCTTTGTCTAAAGTTATTTTGATGACTATTTTCAGATCTACATGAATTACAGTGATTGAGTAACAATGATTTTACCTACAGAAAAGTCCAACTACTCATTCCTATTCAATGAATATCCATCTCCCTCCACCCATTCATGTTCTGCAGCTTGCTTGAGCTTGGGTTTTGGTGACGGCAGAACAAACATAGTAGCACAGACGCCCTTCGTCACAACCTCCAGCATCTCCTGTGGGAACCCAAAGAGTTCCCAGACCAGATGGGATTTATAATCCCTCCAGCATGTTCTGGGTCTGCCCCAGGGTTTCATCCCAGTTGGATGTGCTCAGAATATCTCCACAGAGAGGCATATGGGAGGTGCCCTGATTAAATGGCCAAAATTACCTCAACTAGCTCTTTTTAGGGAGCTGACTCTGGATATCTAAGCCCCTCACCTTGTTCCTAAGAACTCTCCTCTTAGTCACTTATGGTCACCCAGTGTCAATCACCCACTAGCCAATGTTCCTGGTCTCGTTTGAGACAGAACGGCAATGTTACTTGATGACAAAAATCACAAGATGAACTTTACAATGACATTTCTCATTTTTGTCTCTGTAGACACTGCAGGCATTTGAAGGGAAACTCACCTAGATTCATGCTTCAGGGGAAATATAAATAGCATCCCAAAGAACACAGAGTATAATCAGTAAGTGTATGAGTTGTTATTTATGCACATAAATTAAATGCTAAAAACTTTTCCAAAGTGATCAAATTACACACATATAAATAACATATCATATGCTGTTTTATATATACTTCCTGCAGTTGATTTGATTTGATTAAGGACTATGTCTTGCATAAGTATGCACAAATAAGAAGGAAAATATCTGAGATGACCTTAACTACAGCATCATCAACATCAATAACAAGATCATGCCTCCATTACCATTTATAAATATACACTGAAACTGTGTAATTGATTTACTCGAAATCTTACAGCATTCTCAGCAAATATACTATATGAGTTATAATGACCTTTGCAGATGCAAAGAAGCTGCCAATCTACATAAAATCTTTAAAAACATTAGTTGGATGAGAAATTATTGAATACATGTATATGGAACAGCAAACTTTAGGTGCAATAAAACTGCTAATACAATGGTGGTTTAAAATATAGTGATGTCCAAAATATACATTGCCGACTTAATAAAGGCTTGTGGGTGGTGTTGAAGTGCATACAGTATTTTGCAGAGATTGGAGAGTGAGGAATGTTTTTTTTTTTCCTCTCATGCAGATGGCAATTTAACAAAGTTCTCCAGCATGTGACATGAGCTGACTCCTAATTAACTAATATTAGGCCAGTTAGGTTTAAATTACTAGTACTAGTCTAGCAAAATAAATTTTCAGAAAAGTTACTCATAAAAGAACCAATGACTAGTGGTTTGAGACTAGAAACGAAAAGAGGTCTCCATTAAAAAGTCCTGTGCTGTGTTGATGTACTCATCTTCCTCAACCTTCTACGACCTACATGAATCTGATCTCTCTATATATCATTACATCTGACTTCCTCCTTTACTCATAATTTCTACAGCCACTAGTGGTCACTAGGATGAATAAAAAAATTTAAAAAAGCAAAATACAGCACATAAAAGAGAGAAAGAAAGAAGGTGAAGTGAACAAATTGAGAGAGTGATCATGTATAATTTAAGGACAAGTGGTTCTCTCCCGAGACCTCACTGTCAGTTAAAAGGTCACAGTTATTAACGCAAGACACCCTTGCAGGCTCTGTCACACCATTTTGGTGGAAACAATAAAAGGAAGAATGAAAAGCAAAGCAGACATACAAAGACTGGGGAAATTATGTAAAAGAGATGTGAGAAGATTAAAAAATGAGGAGAGAAAAAAGGTAAAATGGAACAGCATGAACATTGGCATGGGCAAGCCTTTGAGCTGGTAAAAATAGACAGAAAGGAGAATGAAGAGTTGAGTCATGTACATGATGAAATGTGCACTTCAAGACCTAAGTCCTTGTCCAGAGCGATTACTGATACTAATGCACTAAAACAATGAATAAAACAGTATCTATTCTGTAAGCATTAAAATCTTAATTGCTTAAATAATCTGTTTATCCAATTTTACTTCCTAGAATTTTACTTATCTGTTTTTAAAATGTGTGAACTTTACACAGTGGAGGAACTGTACAAGTTGATGATTGAATGTGATTGGTATTTTTTTTTTTTTTTTTTTGTCTTTACTTCTACATGACTTAAATTGTGCAACCTCTCAGCTACTGTGAGTGATTAAAGTCAACTATTTGAAACCCTGCATCCCATTAAGTGAATGAAAAATGGAGGACTGTTGCTGTACAGATAGTGGAGAGCTTAAGAGAGCATTTAGCTTATTGCTTAAATACACAGATATGCAGGCTACTGCATAATGTGCAGAAACACTGGCCCAAAACTGGCCGAAGTTGCTGCCCTGGCCTGCCTGGCCAAAATTCCCTCCTGGACTAAATAAATAAATAATAATCATGGACGGTGTTGTTACTGTCGTTGTCCTTGTAATTATTTTTGTGACTACCAAATTCATAATTTATTATTAGCAAGTGCTTCTCTCAGTTGAGGAAAAATGTAACTGTCCTCTACAAATGTCTTCTTTCACTCACTCGTTAGACTCATTAGATGATTTTACCATTACAGGGTAATGTGGGGATAATATTCACCATGCTTCTCAGTAATTTAACTCATCATTGGAGATGGAGCTCAGGCCAGTTCACTGCGCTACTTGTAGCTACTTGACAAGGTATTGAGTATTGCTCTTCTGATGCAGTCAAGTTTTTTTTTTTTTGGTGTTTCTAACTATCAATAGCAAAAACATTTTGACTTCAGCCCTTTTTTACACAAAAGTTGTATTTCACACTAAGCTGAAAAGATGCTAGTTTGGATAAGACTTAAATGCCTTAATGAAAACAATATTATGGATTCTCAAGTGAGAATTCACTTATATTTACTCATTGTATATATGTCTAAGATAAACTAAAACTAAGATAACACTATATTATCTTGTTATATGTAAAGTGTTAAAATAGGACAAATAACTGTTAAAAAGTCACAGGGACCATAATGTAGTTCATCATTAAATAGAGTAATAAGTTAAATGAGTTAAAACAATAAATAAATAAATAAAAAACAGGAAGAAGACACACCATATTGTTTTTTTATTTTACGTGCCCTGGTACAGTGTTTGAATGTCTGGGTGTGCAACGGGTGTGCCAAAATGGAGGTTGTCACGTAAGTTTGGCTATTCAGTCAATGTATTTATGTGAATGTATAAAGGGCTGTGTGTTTATGGATTGTTTCACCATTATTTACAGCCTATATTAGGTAAATGTTTGGTCTGTCAGTTTGTGCTTTGGGTGCAGCTGGGAAACAAGAACACTTAACGAGATGCATATATCTGTTTTAGTATGACTTAGTGTTCTATGTATTTACATACCAGAGACCAAAGTAATTCTGTGTTTTTTTTTATACATTTACAGAAGCAGACAAATAATTTGTTGTATGTTTAATAGTTATTGTGTTTTGTAACTAGCAGAATAAATCCTGCAGTCGAGCCATACACAATGCTAAAGCTTGTGCCTCTTTCTTTTAACATTAAGCTGTAGGACTGAATGCTTGTCTCCACCACACACACACACACACCTCCCTGACCCCCCACCAGGCCAGAGGCACAACATATACTTAATTATTGTAATTCATTATTCAGCTAACTGTCTCTTACTAACAACATGTGTTTGGTTTTGTGAAAGAGATGTTCAGAGGTCACAGAGTTAAATCTCAAATCAGGCCTGAAGCCATTGGGATAAAGGTCCGGAGTCAAGTCTGAAGCTTATTGCTTTTGGGTTTTATCTAGTGTAATTACTGATTCGGGTTCATAGCATAAGAAACTTAAGAACACATTGCCTTAAATGAAATTGTCAGGTAAAAATCTGTAAGGTTATCAGCATCACATCATTTGGCAGCTATCATGCATGCTATTAGGTTTTCAGTTTAACAGATAACCATGAACCAGAATGTCTCACAGAGTTCAGTAAAATTGAATAGGTTAGCCTGAACAAGAACATTCTGTTACAAATGAAAAAGCATGACTTGACATCGCAACAACAGCAATGACTTCAGTGCCAACACTTTTCATCTAGGAGCTACTTAGTTTAAGTATATAACTATGTTTTTGTGTACAAATTGGAGATAGTAGCCCTTAAAATATCTGTGCACATTCTCAACCTTAAGATGACACATGCAGAATCTTGCACTTTATGTAGATGTATTGTAATCATGAAACCATCTCAAAATTGTGACGTGCTTTCAGGAAGCAGTGGGCATCCTAAAAAGTCCTTGTTTTACTTTTTAGTGATGGGATCATCAGCTGCAGCAGTCTGTGGCTAAGCTCTTGCTCATCAGCGCAGCAAAGGACACTATAGGATGTGTGATTGTAGCGAGCCTTTCTAGTGTGTGACGTGTGTGCGTGTGCAGTGTGCAGTGTTGAGCTAATCACTTAACAGGCCCACTAAGGGAGCACGCTCAGTGGGAGCCTGCAACATGTCTGAGTGAAAGGCACTGCATATGTGTGTGTGTGTATGTGTGTGTGTGTGTGTGTGTGTGTGAGAGAGATCACTGGGGATGACTGAAGGGTTTTGGCATAACGAGGTCACTCTGTTCTACCAGGTGAATTTGTGCGGGGGTGGACAGGATAAGGAGTGTTTCCTTGTGTGTGTATGTGTGTGTTTGTGCATGTGCATATGTGTATTTTCATTGCCACTTTGCTAATTTTTTTTTTTTATATCTGAAGACAAAGAATGTTTCTACATTGGAAATTCATCTGAGAAAGCTGGTTAGTGTTTATGATATTTTAGCAATGTGACACCAATTACTCATGCAAAAAGTATAATGTTTATAATCTGGTAACAACATTAGTATCTCGAGCACTTTTGAGATAGATATAACATGGGTCTTTCAAAGCCTCTCAGTGTGATGACCTGATACTGTGTCTCTTGGGTCGTGATTGTTTTCTGCAACCTGAAGACTGGCAGGTGGAACCAGAAGACTTGAGTGGGTTGTAACCGATTCAAGATAAATTCTGTTTACTGTTCAATCCTCTTCCAGCTCAGAACTGCCAGAACCCTCCGCGCTATGACAGTACTTATTTTATCTCTTTGACAAGACTAGTTAGGCATCTGCTTCTGAGCCCTGCAAGGCAAATACTAAACATGACTGCAATAAAATATAAATAAGCAGCTAATGTAGCCCTCCATGGACTGAGGCAGTGATGTGATGTGAACACTGTTCTGCTTAATGAGTGTCTCAGGAGAAGGCAGGTACATGTCTTCTGTCCCTCCAGCCACCCCAGAGCACTTGCCCTTCTCTCTCAGCATCATTAACTCGCATAGTAATGATGACAAAAACATACTCATCTAATGAGGTTAAGTGACATTTTTATGCGTTGAGACTAGAATAACTGTGAAGCTACAGTACATAATGTGACAACACAAAAAGTTAGCATAATTAAGTTAGTTGAGAAAACTCACCATGCAACTTATTAAAAGGAACAATTGGAACAAAAGATTTGAAAACTATGTTAATAAAGATGTATTGAAACTGCACACACCTTGGAAGGTATTATTGTGGTACCTAATCATATTGTTAATGGGGGACTAATAGAGGGGATGTTTTCATAAATGGATATACAGGCTGGGTCTCAGGAGAACCCTTTTATTATTTGATTAAACCACTTCAAGATGTCTGTTTTTATTTGTTGCCCTACAGGGTACATTTTATTTTCTGCTTCAGACAAACAGCCTTTCATTTATCACATCCTGAGCTGAAAAGACACCTGTCGCATAGCTGGCACCAGAGGAAGCGAGAAAAGAAGAGCCTGGGGGAAAACTGATGTTCGGTGTGCTTCGTCCTAAATATTAACCAGGCGCTACCTGCTCTAAACCTGCTGATGGTAGCCAATTCTGAGGGAGGATGCGCCCCAATCCTCTACGGACAACACTGCCCTACTTGTGCGGAGGTGACCCCATGTGTTCTACACCGCTCTAACATCCAGTTATTTATGAACTCACAAAGGTGTCCTTTCACAGTGAGACCATGTGCCACCTGTTTTAGCAGTAGGTTAAAGTACAGTGAAACATGATCTGCAAAGGTGAAACTGAAGGTGCCTAAGTGTGAGATAGTTTTTAACTAGGCTGCTTAAACAAAACTAGCTTTAAGCTACTTTTAAACTCTGGATCGCTGCAGCTAAATATTCTGTACAGGTCAATGGTAACAGTCATTTTATCCAACTCTCAGCAAGAAAGTGCATTTCACAAAATGCTGAGCTGATCTTGCTGAGCAAAGCAACACACATAATTTCATCTTGATATAAAACACAAAGCTGCACTCAGTGTCTGAAATTGTATTGACAAAACTAGTCTGCCAGGGACGGTCTTGTTTGCTGACTGCGTTTCCGTTAATGTGGTATGCCACGTTTAGTTTGAGACTTTATCCTAGGGGTGTACATGTGCATACAAACATTGTATTGAACTTAGTTTCATTTTTTTACAGTAGCATGCATACAATTTCACAAAATGGTAGCGCACAACACAGAGCCATTCAAACCTGCTCACTCTCACATTCCTCACTTTTTCTTTTATAAAGTGCTCACATAAAATACTGTTCTGGAAGATTTTATACACCTCTGGCTTTATAAAACCTGGTGTGATTTAGTGTGGGATTCAGATGCAGAAAGGAACAGAGACACCTTGAGCAATCCCTGACTGCTGATTCTTCTATTTTCTTTCTCCAAAGGAAGGCTCCCATTTAGGCTAGCAGTCAAGCAGAGAATTAAGGATGTAATCAGAACAGAAGATAGTCATCTGGACCGTATTTGTGATTAAATGTAGAGGACATAGGTTGGCAATTTCCTTATTAAGTGCTGTTGTGCTGACTAAGAGCCCTTGGGGTTTATTATGTGTTCTTTAAAATTCATGACATTGAGGAGAACTACCACAAAGACCTACATCAGTCAGCAGCAGCAGCTTCTATGACCAAGGATGCACTTGGGGTGGTGGTGAGAACAGCAGGGGAACGGGGTGTCATTGAGTTTATTTGAATGGAAGCTGAAGCTGTCTTCTGCTGGGAAATATTTCCCTTTCTTCCTCCCCATTTAATGATGCTGAGTGCATTTATTTAAGAATTCTCTTTGTTGTGCCATGCACATGTATTAGAACTGAAGAGCACACATCTCTGGAAAGTATTAACTGTTTGCATACTTACTTGTGTGGTAGCTTTAATTCTAAATGGACAGAATTATAAAAAAATCTATTCAATGTACACTCAGTAACCCATTATGATTATACTGGGTTATTTTTTGCACATTTCTTAAAACCAACCAAACTCAAATTTCTGATTTACAAAAGTGTTCAGACCCATGGTTCAGTATGTTGAAGACTATTTGGCAGCAATCACAGCTTCAGGACTTCTTGAGTCTCTACAAGCTTTGTACATCAGGATCTGGGCAGTTTAGCTCAGTCTTCCTGGTACTTCCTTTCAGGGTCCATCAGATTGGATGTGATGTGTCTGTGAACTGCCATCTTCAGGTCTCTTCACAGATGGTCTGTGGGGTTTAGGTCTGGTCTTTGGTTGGACCACTAAAGGACAGTCAGAGACTTGTCGTGAGGACACTTCACTGTTGTCATTGCTGTTTGTATCAAGTCATTGTTGTCCTGAAAGATGAATCGTCATCCCAGTCTGAGGTCACGTGCACTTTGGAACACATTTTCTTCTAGGACCTCTCTGACCTACATCTGGGTACATTCATGCCTCTTTCAGTCCTGACTAGTCTCCCTGTCCCTTCTGCTGAAAAGCCCCCGTAGTATGATGCTGTATGGATGCTATTAGCAGCTGATTGGCAATGGTTTGTGCTAATTTTAGTTTGAAATCCTGATTGACGGAGTGCTGCTGGTCATCCTTCCAGCAGGTTCTCCCATCTCAGCAGAGGACTTCTGAAGTTCTGTTACAGTGACCATTGGGTTCTTGGTCACATCCTTTCTTGTCTGTTTGGTTTGACAGCCAACTCTAGGAAGATATTTGGTGGCTTTAATATTCTTTCATTTTTCATTACTGAGGCCAGTGTGCTCATGGGAACACTCAAAGCTCTAGAAATGGTTTCATACCCTTGCCCTGATCTATGCCTCATCACCATTTTATCACAGAGTTCTACATTTTTTTCATGTGTCCCTGCACAGGCATAAGAGTACACACACATACAGATACGCAATAAAAGCAGACATGGTCAATGTATGAACTTCGGCACCACTACAAAGCATCAAGGTTGGGCAGAGGACTCTGTTTCTTTTAATGAAGAGGAGATAGTTAATCTACCATTAACACCTGGCTTCCCACGAGGAAACAGGGAGGTGGAGGGATCTTCAGTATGCATACACACACCCTCTCCTTGCACCTCTGTTTTCTTTCTCCATGGTGTAACAGACACACCACAAAGAGAGCTGGAATGAAAGGGGCGTCAAACGGACATTGATTTCTAATAACACAAGGCTTCACCTAAGTCACGTTTGTGCTTCGGCCAAGGACACCATGAGCGGGAACATCAACTGGCCCTGTCTCTCTCTGGCAGGCACCAAATGAACCGCCACAGCAGGACACAGGGATCAGAGAGCAGTGGGAATCTTCTTTCATCTCTTGGGGATTAGCACTCCCATAGGGGAGAAGTGCACATGTGTGTATGGTTTCTGTGTAACACTGTGGGAGAAGTATCTACCTTTTTAGCCACAGGCTACACACTTCCTGTTTCTGCTGCATGCTGAGAATCCCCCCAAGGCCACAAATATATGAGGCTCCATAGGCAAGAGATGGATGAAGGAGAAGACAACCTCCTTGGGCAAGTTTTCTTAAAATAAACATGAAACAGTATTTTTTTTGTGCGCTCTCTTTCCTCATGTGCAGCAGTAACAGTTACAGGCTGAGTTACACCGCTGCTGATTATATTTAAAACATTCAGTGTGTAAAAACACTTTCCAGGGCCCTCCGTTATGTTCACAGGAGGGAACCCATTTGTATGGTTGAGGGAATACAGTAACAGTAACACAAAAAATGTTGACATGTGCTGGAGAGTGCCATCCATGGTAATTGTAGTAGAGGCATTAAACATGCATGGAACCAGCAAAGGCTTCAGTCAACCATAAGCCATCTGGGAAACAGGATCGTGTGACAATCTGTGGGATCCTGAATCATCAGCTACTTCACACTACACAACACCTTCACTGTCACTGCTACACCCAAGCTCACAGCAGCACAGAAAAAGCATGACACAAAAATACATTCAATCTTCTCCATCCTCTATTTTATTCTATCCCTCATCCTTATTTTTACTGTCTTTACACACATATGCTGTAGCAGGGCCAGACACAAATGGACACAGCCCATTCTTCCCTCCTTCATTAACTTCTGCCACACAGCTTGATAACTCTTCACACACTGTCAGGAGAGTGTGCCTGTGTGTGTCTCACCTTGTGCAAGCTTGCTCCTTTATTGATGTCACTACTAAGAATAAGAATGACTCCTGCTGTGCTCTGTGTCCTGGATACCAAGAACAACCACTCAGCTCGAACTCTTCAAAGCTGCCTGTCTGCACATATCAAGGTACTTTGTCTCATCACGGAAACAATTTAGTGAGATTTATGTCCAATTACAACAGCCCAAAGGTGAATACATCATCTCACATTGTCCATTTAGTGAATAAAAATTGGACCGCTTGCATTTGGTTTCACATGAATGAGTGATTCTCTCAGTTTTGATATTATTGGGTTTTCTTACTTTACTGTAAATATGTAGCTCTCCAAACAACACCAGAGTCCCATTTCAGACTGTTAGGCAGCTCAGGCCACCAAACAGTGTTTCACTCTAGACCACTACTTTTTATAAACAGACATGGCCTTGCCAGAGCTGAATGCCCTGGTACAGCAGTACACCTGCAGTGTGCCAGCCATTCCACCCTAGGCCTGGACACCAGGCTCTGGGCAGCAAGTAGCTCATAAATGAGTAATGGCAGTCACATTAACATTCGGTGGTAGGGCAGGCTAAGGGCAAGATGGAGAGGGATCCAGGGAGTGCAGGCGCACCCTCTGTCTTATAAAACAGCAGCTGATTAATGTTTGATTCTAGCTGGCCTCATTCTTCCACCAGCACAGTGCAGCACTAATCTACAGAGTAGGTGGGAGTGAGAGTGATGGAGCTGCAAGAGAGGGTGAAGAAAAACAGTTTGTACAGGTGCTGTTTAGAAAGGTTGAGCCAGCAATATGCTGTTTTACCTCTGGGCCTAAAATGAAAAATACCAGGGGTCCAGAACAGTCCAAACAACTCAAAATGAATAGAGACAATAGGCATGGAAGCAATGATGAAAGACGAGGAAAAGAAAAAAAAAATAAGAAAAAGAAAGGGCCATTTTGGGTGTGTTACAAAAATCAAGTGCTTTAAAAGAGAAATCCATATGAGTAGAACAAGTTTATCTTTAATTCTTCTATTCATAAAATGTGAATGCCATATGTTGCTCCACAGGTCTGACTCAGGTGGATGTTGATTGTTTTTTTGGATGATGAGGGAGAAAACTGTAACTGCACGAGACAGTTGTGTGACTAGAGAGCAGAGGAAATTAGAGTTTGTGACAGGTAAGAAAAATACGCCTCTTCATGCTTCACACAAACCACTAGATTCACTTTTCATTTCCCAGGAGAATACTCTAAGAATGTTTCACAGGTCTTCCTGTGTCTCAGTGAAAATGAGTGGTAATACTTTCCATTGAATTACATTGTACTCCTGCAGATACTTTAGTGGCTAAAACCTGAAGCCTAAAAAAGAAACATCTTGACACTGGTGGACTCACTCCTACAGCACAACTAAATGGAGCTGATTTATTTTAAACAAACTCTAAAACGATACGTTCAGAAACTTAAAGGTCCCTAGAACATTTTTCTGTAAGTGAAACTACATTTATGGTTATTGGCCAAAATAAAAGAGCCAAGTTTACAGTTTTACCATCATCAAGAAGAAGTTTGTGCTCTGGTTTTAAAATTTCACAAAAGAAATGTTTATGTTAACAAAATAACACGACCGTACTTAACTGTAGCAATAGTGAATTCCTTGGCATTTAGTAGGCTCTGCTTTCAAGCGCAGATTAGCAGTAATTGCACAATAGTGTTATACTGTCAATGGAAAAAGGCCCAGTGAGACTGGATTTGCTCTACTTACCAAATTTGTCTCTAAATGGAAAAAAAAACTGCTGTAGAGCAGGGAAAAAGTGAATCAGAGTTTAAATGATATTAATGTGTCAAGTTAAGGTCGATTAAAGTAATTTGGTAACAGAGAGAAGTGCAGCTAGAATAAATGTGAAGGAAACAGGAACTCAGCAGGGTCTGTCAGATGGGATGTTGACATGCGCCGCATGAAGTCAGCTCCAGCAGTAATCTTATAAAAGTGACAGATTAGTACTTATAAAATGTCTGGTATACATAAACAAATGTGCACATCCATCCATCCACCCACACACTCTACTCATTTGCACAAGCACGGATTCAGCACATCCTCACACAGTAGCAAAGTAATCTGTGCGTGTAAGGAACAGTGACAGGTAGTTGTGATTGACAGGCAAATCGTTCCTGCTGAAATACCCATTTAAAAGAAAAGCACCATATGCAAGTGTTAAAAGCTAAATCGCCGCAGTGTGCTTCAAATGAAAGCAAACGAGAATAGTTTGTTTGCCTCAGTTGAGCATCTGACGTGAAATGTGTGGAAAAATATCTTCTTTTTTTTTTTAATGAAGAAACTAATGCTCTTTGTGCAAAACCTAGGTGCCAATCATGAGTGTGCGTCTTTGAGGGGCTGGCCCGATGAGAATGTCAGCTCCAGAGTACATTATAATTCCAGCCCAGATCTTGAAGAATGACACAGTTCCAAAGCTGCGCAGTGGAGCGAGCGCAGCTCTGCCATGGTGGGAAAAAGAGGGCAATAAAAACTGCTCGCCTTTTTGTTGAAAAGACATTGTAATTTAACTGTTGGTAGCAGACAGGGGCAACTGACTTTAATAAGGGTCTTTACACTCTAATTTTTGTAGGGATTTGTCGGGACCAGCCTTGTCTCATAGATACTTAATGTTACTGTGCCACCCAGCCTCGTCACGGAGAGACAGGGAGGATGTGTCTAAAAGCACCGTGCAGAGGAGAGATTAGAGCTATATAAAGGGATGGAGGGAGAGCCAGAGAGGGCAAAATCTCCCACAGCGGGCGCTGATGATGAAGAGCGAGATACAGGAGTGCACTTTGCCATTTCCTGTTCCTCCTAATATCGTATAATGTTGGAGTAATTAACCCCAGGAAATGTGGCTTCATTAGTCCCAGTTCAAGTGTTGAAATAAAGTGTGAACTAATTGTGGTAAGTATACACCATGGCTGAAATAATAAAGGCACAATATGGAGATATGAGTAAGGGCAGAGAAAAAATGAGCCAGAGAGAGACAAAACTTGACAACAAAGATGAAACTTTTTGTATTTGGTTTTGCTGATTCTTAATGATCAAAGTTGGCAGCTCTTATAAAGGAAACAGAAGTCCATAGCAGCATTGACCACAGGTGAAACACAGTGCACAGTAAGATGTTGTGACCCTGAAAAAACAAACAACAAAACTTAAGTATCATCTCTATTTCCTTGTTTGTATGCCCTGAACCTCAGCACAAAGCCTCAGACCACTGTGGTTACAGTAGGTTTCCTGTCTGCTCCTATCTGCATCACAACAAAAGAAATACCTATCATGCCTTATCTTTCTGAAACATGTAATTCACTGGGGACAGCTGGACCTGCAGCCATTAGGTAATGTCCTCTGTGCCATCTCAGTGTCTGTAGCAACAGAACATAACAAAGCTTGTTTTCATTCAGCTGAGGAAGCTGGTCAAAGTCATGAGATCAAGAACTCTGACCTTCCTTTTTTTTTTTTTTTTTTTTTTTTTTGCTGAGAAGTATTTGAGTTGTCTTCTTTAGTTTTTTTAAAGATGCTGTGCAAGAATTCGCCACAAAACATGATCTTATGTTTTCTCTGGCCTCCTGCTAGTTTGACAGCATTTTTGAGGAAAAGTTTGAAAATTTGGAAACGCTAAGACTTAAATTGGGTAGAAAATAGGAGCTCCTCGCTGGAGACAGCCTGCCATTTTTATGTTTGTTTGTTTGCTGCTTTCTCTCTTTGCGCATAGTCTTGCACAAACCATCTGCCATACAAGTCCTGAGCGACTTTACTTCAAGAGCTCTTAGTGGCTGTCTTCATCAGCTCAAGATCCGCTGCAGAAAAACAGCTTTAATTGGTACTGAGGGGGAAGAGATGCAGAAGGGCCTGCATGCTTCACCACATTTTAGAGAAAACTGCCCATGAATGACCAAGAACCTGTTTGAACTCAGCATCTCTTCGGCGAAGGCATTTAATGCTGACAAGGCAGTCACACAGCTTTTGTTTCAATATTATTGCCTTTGTACAATAAAACACATAAAGGCTTAGATCATTAAGTAGACGATATTCTTCAAACAAACACATGTTCATATTGGCATTAATAAGGCAAGCTGTGAAACTCTATCTCGTAATTCACATTTGAGTAATGGCTGTCAGGTAAATCAACCTGTCCTGCTTAAAACTGCCAACTATAATATTTCATGTTGCCCTGTCACATATATAGGCCTTGAATTTTTCCTACTAAGTACAGTCATCTGCGACCAGAAACACTGAAACAGCAAATGTTAGAACACTGATGAGCTGTGTTCAGCGTTGTGAGTTACATGGCAGAAGGAAACCTTAGAGACCCAGCCAATAGTGCAGTCTGATCCATTCCAGTGGACAATTGCACCATTTGACCAAGGCCACAAGGGAAGCTTCACTACAATTAGGATGACAGGTTCTCTGACACATTAGATGAAGCCCTCCCTTCCTCTGGGCACTGTCGGGGTTCTTCACTGTTTTGGTTCAGAAAGGCTTTGAGACATTTGTTTCTGTTGTTACTCTACCTTCAGAGACCTTTGCAGTCCATTAGCTGTTCTTTAAGCCCCAACTGATACTCAAAATCAGCATTAAAAACAGAAAAAGAAAGAGGAAGGGGTGACGAGACAGAGACTAAGTGATTAGAGAATGTACACAAAACATTCAGAAGGTGTATCTGGTGCAGAAGCAATGACCTTACATGTGCAAGATTAGAAAATATAATCAAGAGTTCAGTATTTTGGGAAATTCACTTATTTGCTTTCATGCCAAGAGGAGGCGGCTGGTTATCTTAGACTAGTATAAAACCAGCTAGAATGGCTCTGTCCAAAGGTAACACAATCCGCCTACCAGCTCACTAATTAACACACTGAGCACAAACAAAGCAAAGCAAAGCTAACTGCTGCTGGCTCTATACAGTTACGGACATGAAATAAGGCACTGATTTTCTCATCCAAGTCGTAGCGTACTTCCCAAAATGCTGATGCACTGCTTTAGACTGTTTTTCTGGTTGTGGTGAGTAACTGTGGAGACTATAGCTTTGTTAATTTGACCATAAAAGTCTATACATCAGATGTTAAAGTAGAGATAAAGTCTAAGGCAATCCTTGTTCCCTTTACCAAATAAGAAAGCATGTAACACTTGTAAGCACACAGCCAACAAAGATCAGCAGTGAAAGCCAGCGGTTACAATATTGTAGTCGACTACATGCACCGTCAAGTTTACAGCTCCCCGATATGCACTGTGGTTTGGCCAGGACAGAGTTAAGTTTCCAATGCAGTTGATGGGGTTGAACAATTTGCACGGCTGGCAGAAAAACCATAATCAATCCGGAGATTACAGATAAGGGCACTAAAACCAGCCAAGCACCACGTTTTCCTTTATCGCAATTACACCTTGCCCTCCTGCCTCAGGTACAGCCAATTAAGCTGGGAGAGGATGCACCGGCAGCCACTTCACATGGAGGAGGCCTTTCAGACGACTCCAAAAACACCCCATCACTGCAGAGGGGGCAGAGAGGAGCTTGTTAAGCACAAGAAGACACAGAGAGGGAGGCAAAGTCTGTACATACAGTACAGTATCTTTATATTTATTGGTTAACTCACATGCACGTGTAAATGACGAGCTGGTGATTGATAAGCTAATGGACAGCTACACACAGACCTTGTCCTGATGCTGCCTCCCCACACTCTCATCTGCTTTTAAATTCATTCATTACTTCCCTCTTCTTTTTCCACCTTTCATTGTGAACTATAATTCACATTATTTGAGAAAAGGAAAGTAGGTGTGGGAGAATGAATCTTGTGTGTGTGTTTCAATGTAAGAACGGGGGCCATGGTAAAAGAAAGCATGAGATGAGGTCAAAATCAAGGAGAGTGAGAGTGACTTCAAATCTTTACATACTGAGAATTCTTATTCCCTGTTCTTTGTCTAAGTCTAACTGGATTGAAAAAGTGCTACACTGTTGTTACTGTAGGTTGGTTATGAAAAATTGATCACATAAACTGCTCTAAATCTCAGCATCGCCTCCACCAGCAGATGGAGGTAAACCAGGCACACAAAAGTAAACCTCAAGTGCTTGATCCGAACCACAACTTTACACTTCTCTCTTGCCACTTTGAGGTTTCCCAGACCATACACACAGCATGTGGTGTTTTTTCGACTCTCTGTGATGCCACCACACCAATTTATCTCAATAAATTTCACCCCAAAGCATCATCCTTCATGGGGCAGAGAGCAAGTTCAGCAAGACCACTTCTCGCCTCAATGCCAAATTGAAACTCTGATGATGACATGTACAGTGGGAACATCTTAAAGAGTGCTGTGGAACTCACTGACTCTCAGTCAGACTCTCACTGACTGGCTCTCATGTCAGCAACAGGGCAACCAGATGTCTGGCCAGGTCTCTCTTTCTATCTCTCACTCTCACTCTCTCACTCTGTCTCTCTCTCTCTCTCTCTCTCTCTCTCTCTCATAAACACACACACACACACACACACACACACATACACAGATGCAAAATAAAGATCTAAACAAAGCCAGTACTGCAGATGGACTCTCTCTTTCAACCTGTTTGTTGAAGTGATTAAAGTCCTCACAGGAAGCCATTAATAACGGCACAACAGAGGGGAGTCAAAATCACAATAAAATTAAAAGAGCCTGCCACAGTGGGGGAATCCATCTACTCTCTATTTAGACTTCATGGAGATGCATTCTATTAAAGCTGGAATGAGACAAAGTGAAAAAGATACTCATTATTGGCTTCCTCATTGAATACTACTGGAGTCAAAAGGGGGTAAATTGACTAAGTAGGTCGAGACAAAATGCGTGCAGGGAAAATATGCTAAATTCAAATTTTGATTGGCCACATGGGTCTGTGGATGCTGTTTCCAATTGCCTTTGCTTGGTGTTTTTCTCCTCGTTTCAACATTTTCCACAACATGCAATGTGACGGAGAGGAAAATAGCTTCCTGGTGATGCAAATGATGTTTGTGGCTCGGTGCTACCCCAATGAGACTAACATCTGAGAATGGTTCCTTCCACATCAACACAAAGGTTCAATCCGCCGTTGCTGGCAGAGTGCATGCACAGATGGCTCCAAATCAAGGAAGTGTGTGGCTGTGGCACTTACCATGTTCAGTGGACAGGGTGGTATCTGTCAGAGAGAGAAAGAGAGAAGGAGAAAAAGGGAGAGGAGAGAAAAAACTATCATTAGAGCGGTCAATCAGTTACGGGAAAAGTGACACTGAAACACTAAAGTCACTGCTTTGTCATAAGCAAAAGAGATCAATTTCTGCAGATTAATCGAAAGTTGCAGGGAATAGCCAGACAGTGACATATAGAGAATATTACTATTGGATAAAATTTGCTGTCACAACTGCATAGTTATTCACATTTGTCTCTGCCTATTATCCAGGCAGTACCATTTAACCAGAATACAGTTTGTTTTCTCTCTTATACTTCTTGTCATTGCCTCAAGCACTGGGATTCATCATTATCTTCAAACACTTGTTGTGATGTCTATTTTGTTCTTGTGCTCATTCAATAAAACACGAGAGAATTGCAGGATATTGCATATGCACAGTGCACACACTTATGTACATTGTTGTGGGCGGTAATTATTCAGACCTTGGCACCACAGCTGGGTGACAGACAGAGGCAACCGTGGAGACTCTTGACGTCTCTATCCTGGTTACCTGCCTTTCCAATGTCCTCCAGCTAGGTTGCTTAGTACGATTTGATCAGAAGCTATCCCCACAGCTTGTTCTGGCACTCATGTCTTACTTTCTTTTTTTTAATCCAGAAAGGATTAACACTGACTAAAACTCAGAATAGATAAACTTGTTTTCTGAACTCTTTTTCAATACATTCCACTTTATTATCACTTCCAGGTTCCAAATCATGTAAAATGAAATAAAGTGTTATGGCAAGGTTGTCTTGTGGCCTCTACCCTCTCAGTCCTGAATAATTTGGGGCCTAAAAATGGACAGATGTTAGTGTAGCAGGGCCATGCTTGGGCTTTGTACGACCGAAGAACTTTGCGGAAGGAGGGGGAGTAATCTAGCTCTGCATATCAAGGAGGAAGATGCATTAAGGTATTTCCATTGTACTGTAGCAGGTATAGAAGCAGATATAAGGTTATGAAAAGTCCTGAAAAGGACTATGCATATTAAACAATGACTGACACTCCTGTTAGAAAGACAGTTCATTTGTGTAAGTGCTGTTTAGCTTGGACTTCTATATTCATGTCAGGAAACACAACTTATTTCTCTCACGGTGCAGGTTGAGTTCATAAATATTCATTCATATTTATTAATTCATAAATATCATATGGCATGCAAAAGTTAACATATTTTTTTTTTAAATTCAAAAATAAAATGAAGCACAGTGAAAACAACAATACATGTCCAAAAATAACATAATTGTTTAACCAAGTGAGAAACATAATAAAAAGGAAAACAATTAGTTTAGACAAAGTAAGTTATTTGAATAACATACTTCAAGCTGTGCTCCCTCAACGTGACCTTAGCAAGTGATCTATTATTTTGATAAAATTGGTGAATGAGTCGGTCCTGGCCCCTCATCAGAGGCACACAGATCTGAAAACTCTTAGTTATGTTCCGCTAAAACACAGAAAAAATTCTCAGTATTTGGAGATATGTTGACAGGAGACACACTTTCTCGATGATGGTACCAAGTGCAATGAGAACATTAAATCACATCGAACATATGGGGAACACACCTCATATCCTATATGTAGTCGCCACTTTGAAGCTGTCATGAAAGAATTTCTCACATTCAGACACATAAATGTGCCATATGTCAACAAGCAAATATCAATATAAAAGATGTTGCGTGGCTCTTCTCTAAGCAAAACATTCCACTTTTCATCTGCTTGAATTAGAAACTCTCCGTTTTGTGCCTGCTTCAATTTTTTATTGAAAACTACCTGTAGTGCCCACACCTGAAGCATATTGACTAAATAATAGAGCTGTTTGGTAATTCAATGTCAAAATTCACCTAATTATCAATAACTATCAATATTTCTATGGTGTACTTGGTGGTTGCTACCGTTGCCTCACAGCAAGAAGGATCCTAGTTTGAAACCCAGCAGGGGCCTTTCTGTGTGGAGTTTGCATGTTCTCCCCGTACTTGTGTGGGTTTACTCCGGGTACTCCACAGCCCAAAAACATGTATGTCAGGTTGATTGGTGAGAGTGTGTGAGGTTGTGTGTCTCTATGTGGCCCTGTGATGGACTGGTGACCTGTCCAGGGTGTACCCCTGCCTTTCACCCAAATGGGATAATGGATGGATGGATGAATGGAGTCTGGTGTAAGCTGTTACAAGTCAGACGGTCTGTTGTTGTTGTACTGTTCCATTTACTGGAGGCTGATTTGGATTAGAGGGTCTGCTAAATTATTAAAATTTATATAATAAAATGCATAGCTCATTGAATAAATATTTCCACTACAAAAAATTATGTTACACAGATTCCTCTTTAAATATTCTTTATTTTTCAGTAAATATACTTATCTTCTCAGTTCTCTGTGTGATTGCAGTGCAAGCGATGATCGATGACAGCTTTTGGGCTCTTTGGCTGTAGTTGTTATGATCAAAATGCATAAATGTCGATGAGCTATGCTTTTTTGCCTCTCATGTCTCACCATGAATCCATTCAAGTTCATCTTAAAATCTCGGCAATTTTTTGACATGTTTACAAAAAGCAGACACATCACTATCTAAATGATAGTTTTGCTTGTATACAGCACGACTGCCTCCATTCCCCTCTCCAAGCGTAAAGGCACCCTACTCTATCCCAACAGAACTTCACTCCGCACATGTTCAATTATTCATCTCCCTCTGTCAAGAATTCAGCCTTGCTAGCACTTGCCAGTATCCCCCACAAATTGGCAGGCAGACTCATATTTGGCATATGGTGCAGAGCAGAGCTGCTTTTCCTTCTCTCTTCACTTGGCCTGCTCGCACTTTGGAAGAGCACAGCAACACAAACTGGCATTCACACGCACAGTCGCAGATGCACATACACAGACCAATGATGCACCATGTCTGCAGGTGTTGTAAGTGAGACCCCTCCCCCTCACACATACACACCTAATACCCCCCCCCCCCATCCCTCCATTGAGATGCTGGGCATTCGCCCACAACCTCTTTGCAACAGGTTTTAAGGTTTTCAACAATGGCACTGTACATGCTGCAAATCTGCCACAACCTGCTTCTCATAATACTAAACTTCTAAAAAAGGTCTGATTTGTTATTCAGAAAAAAGATTTGCCTTGTGCTGTTAATTTCCCAGCACACCGACACAGATTACTTTATCTCTTTAGATCTATTTTCCTTTCTGTCCAACTAGGTCTATACCTTTCTGCAGATATCTGTGGCCCCCGAGCTGCACGTTTCCATTGTTCAGTTACCAGTCCAATCATCATGCCCCGTATTTTTCTCTTTCTGCTTTCTACTCACCCCATGAGTCGAGGCAGATGGCTGCCCAACCTGAGCCTGTTTCTGCTGTATGTTAAAGGGAATTTTTCCATCATGTGCTTGCTCAAGAGGAATTTATTGTTTTCTCTCTCTATAATGCTTTAATCTTCGCTTTAATGTTTACTAATATGTGCCTTATTTTTTGCTATTTTTTGATGCTGTATAAATAGTGAATTGAAATTGAAGTTTGGTGAAGCTGTGTTAGCAGCTTCTAAAGGACACTAAGCTAGGAGAAGAGAGAATAAAGCTTACAAAGGCAGAAACATCCCTAAGATAACCATGCAACAAAGCTAAGAGGGTCAAGGAGATGTCAATCAATTACAGTGTTCACAGGTCTAATCATGCAGCTCCACTAACCTGTGTGGGTGGATATGCAGGGACTTTAATCAATTAGCCACTTCACTTGTTCATATAGGCTTTTTTTTTTTACATTCTGACTTTCAACAGTGGCAAAACCACAGCTGTTATGTTGGCTTGATTACGTTCAGCTGCTTCAGTTTCAGGGTCCTGGTATTGCACATGGTGGCTCATGCACAGATTTGACCAGAATTTCAAGAGAATTTGCAAAAGAAAATTGAGAATAAATTCTCATTTTCATTTACTATCATTGTGCAAACTGAAGAGGTTTGCTCACCAGTAAACAGCCATTGGCAATAATATTTCAATCAGGTGCCATTAAACCACTGCAGAAGATCAGGGCAGAATAAGATGACGTTACTAAAAGTGTGCCAGCTACACCTCACACTGAAAAAAATCTTTTGGAAATATGGCATTTACTGTACATTTTTTTGTTGTATTAAGTTGAGGAATGTTAGCATCTTCTACATTGGATGTTTAACTCAACATGATGAATTTGCAAAGTGTGTTATCAATGCACTTCGTCATGTTTTCGTTTTACCGTTCCACTTCAACCAGGTGAGTGTATATATATATATATATATAATAAGAGTGTACTTATTTATTTTTTCAGTTTGCTAGTAATTCCGCTCAAGTTGTTTTTTTTTTTTTTAATTTTCAAATTGAAAATGTACATAATAACATAGATGGAAACCAGCCTACTGTCACACACAAAACAAGTCAACATCTCTGCTGTACATACCAATGCCCATGGTCTATGACCTATCTCCGTGACCTGCATGCCTGACCTTGTGGGTAGACTTGTTTAACTGTGTTATCATGCTATCCTTGCTCATGCCAAGCATCTACCTGCATGGCAGGGTCTCTTACATGCTGTAACACAGCAGTCAACTAAAAACCAAGAGAAAATACACAGTAAGAAAAGACTTACCCCCTAAAATAGTTTTACTTAAAAACCTTCATCAAGGGCAGAAGGTAATGGATAACAGCAGCTAATTAAAATGAGGTGTTAACTGGTTAAGTTAGGCTGGGGATGTTACAGGGCTAAACTATTTGTAAGAATACTGTTATTGCAACTAACTTGGGACTTATGGTATTTTGTGTTAGATTTTTAGATAGTACCCACTAGTCACACACAATGATTCTCTGTGTGTCTTCTTTCAGCCATGAGTATTTCTCAATCTTCTCATGTTCCTTCTCTCTGATGTTGTTATCGCTTTTGACCTTGGAACTTCCAGACAATACTTGGCACAGATGTTTGTCTTCACTATGCTGCCCACTTGGTGGTGGCGTTCCATGTACACCCTGCTGTTATGTGCTGGATTGTCTCAGGGGCCGCTTTGTGCAGTCTGCACCAGGGTACCTGCCTGGTGGATAGACCTGAGCCTCGAATGAGGCCACAGTGCCTCTGTGCTGCCTTTCAGTCTAGCTTTGTTTCCGGCCATATTAAATAATCAGAATTGTTAAATGATTCATTTCATGATCTGATCTATAATTTCTGATAGCTTGCCAGTGCACTCAGCAGCACTGAAACAGGTAGCCTGTGTTGCCTGGCACAGTGATGATCCTGTGCTCCTTGTGTTATCTTTCCTTTCAGACAAACACCTTGCATTCTTGCCTGGGCCACAGTATTTGTTTGCTTTTAAAATTATCCAACGCAGTTCACTAGGTTCTTTATGAAGCAGACTGCAGCTGTGAAAAGAATCAGTGAGAGCAAGTGATGATGCACACTCCCACATATTACAAACTCACTCAAAAGGTCACAGTTACTCATTTCCTCCATCAACGACATCAAGAAAACATTTTGAGCTCCCACAAAGAGCAGTGAATAGTCAATGTGCCTGATGTCTCTACATTAAAAAGGCTTCAACTCATGTACATATGGACATCATTAATATGCTGAAAAAATACTGAACTTAATTCTAGTCAATTACCTTTCTAGATAAAAAAACAGTGGTAAGTCTAAACAACATCGTGAAAGGCAGCCAAAAATGTTTACAACAGAACAGTGTGTTGAATTACATACATACACACACAAGCACACACTGCCACCTGCAATGTAAGTGGGTGTGGATTAATGCGCATATGTCTGTTTGAATGCAGATGCGTCCTTATGCCAAATCTTCTTGTTGCCCTTTTGATGACTAATAACCGGAGAGCATTTTCAGCTAATAAATAATACATTTAAGAGTCTAATCAAATTGAACAAATGAGTATGTCTAGAAAACTATTAATCAGAGAGCAAACGTGTATTTACAAATATAACACTGGCACAAACAATCAATTATTCATGAAGTGAATGCTGGGTAAGTGGGCTTCTTCCCGGGTGAGATGCTGCCATAATTGGAGTGGGACTACAGGAGTGCTGGCTTGTATGTGTGTGTAAATGTGTATGTGTGGGTGCATGTGTGCCTATGTGTATCTGAGTGCTCTCTCTCTCTCTCGCTCTCTCTCTCTCACACACATACGCACACACACCACACGCACACACACGCACACACACACACACACACACACACACACACACACACACACACACACACACACACACACACACTTCTCCCCATGCACCAAACTTCCCCCAAACACGACAAGAGCAGGCAGAGTCGGCTCATTACTGCCTAATGAGTTGTCTGATTAGTGCCGAATATAAAAGCCTTATTGTCAAGCGCTGTATGTTTATTTTGATTAATTATTGTACTAAAGTGACTGAATGGAAGCACAGTGACATGGAGCATTAACAGTAATAGGACCCTTGTGGAGTGGGCAATCATATATTTTTTTTTTCTCATTGCAACACATAAACCGTGGTCAGCTCCTAAAAAGGTTTTATTGTAGACAAGCAGATATGTATGTGTTCATTCTTGGCTCCTAGCCTGCAGTCCAACCTTCAGCTACATGTGTTAAGATTAGGAAAGGCTATAGACACTAATGACAGGCAATCTCTCTCTTGACAGGTGGCTGACAGTGGAGAGGCTTAGTCCTTGTAAACTATGTGCTCATTTGTGATTTTTTTTTTTTTTGCAGCATTTTTCTCTCAATGAGATTTGTTCACAGAATAATGAGAAACACCCATAACATGAGATTTATGAACTATGTGCAAAACTGTTATTTTTTGAGCAGCTGACGAATGCCATGTGTGCCACTGAAAGCAAGTGTGCATGTCAACTGCAGACAGAGAATACAATTAGTTAGGATAAAATATTTGTTTGGCAAATCTTAAATCAGCAAAGCAACTATGTCTCAATTTGTTAAAAGAAAATGGTGTGATTTTTTTTCTAGAATAAAATGTATTATTCAGCACAAGTACAAGTAAGAAGTGTTCTTTTTCCACCACTGTTGCTACAAATGTGATGAATGCCAAAACTCTATTTGTAAAATATCAGTTATTAATTGGCAGGGAAGAAAATATAGTTTTAAAGGTGTGAAGAAAGGAGCACCAGATGCACAAACACACTTCCGTCCTCATTCACGCTCGTGAAACCACGTGTTGAGAGTGTAGACTGCCATCGTAGATTGACAGAATGTCTGCGCTAGTGTTCCTGATTCAAACAGTGAGATGCTATTGCAGACACTGTTTTGTGTGACCAAGTCTTTTACTCCTATGATATTTAGTATGCTAGCAATATCTGAGTGTGGTCTACTGCGGAGTATGAGATGATTAATGATACCAGCCAACACCTTTGGGGATATATGACATTCTCTGTCGACTGTCTCCTGACTAAGAAGGTTTAGTTACAGTATATGTTTGACTGCACTCTTCTGGGTCTTTTTATCATAATTATTCACTTTGATCAAACACTTAAACATGTCTACAGTTCAAAAGAAATACCTAATTAGCCAACATTTGGAATGGCTGCCATGCTTTGAAGAACATTTTGCTGTTAACACAAGGTCTGCAGCTGCTTAGATTAACTGTGCATGAATAAACATGTACAGTGTCTAGTCAAAGTAAAAAGCTTTTCTGTGTATTTTTTATAATGCATGTCTGTAAACGTAGATTTGTACTAACCCAAATACCAAATACAGGTAAAAAAAAAAAAAAAAAGAAAAAAAGAAAAGATGAATAGTAACATTTTATTATTAAAAAAGGTTGACTCCATGCTTTTGAATACCCATAATTAGCCTTGTTCTCTCTCTCTCTCTCTCTCTCTCTCTGCAGCCCTCCTGTCCAGGAGAAGAACACTACTGGTATCATCAAAGGAGGGACTGTACTGCTTGGCCTGTTGCTCTGTACACACTTTAAATCAGAGGTAATGGGGCACTTCAGGAGGCTGCTGCTACACACACACAACTGCCAATACACGGTAATCACTAAAGGCCCCTTTTCTTCAGAGATAAGCATTGCTTACGTGCACTGCACTCAAAACTACACGGCTGCACTGGGGATGTATTGATGATAACTTACTGAACAGAACTTTGGGATTTAATGTGTTTTGACATCAATGCCTTAGATTCTGACAAGCACCATGTCTGGGTGAGATTTCACCCTGTTTCACATGTAGTGCGCATTCACACATTCACTCACAAGTGTCCAAACAAATCTTTGCCATATTGTCTACAAGAAAGGGCTCCAAACAAATTCAGAGGTTAACTCAGGTTCTTCTGGTGATAGTAGCTTCTAAATGTTCACCACCAGAGAGTCGGGTCGGGAGCTCATTCACTAATTTCCCCAGCTGGGTATGAGTTAAGATAGTTAAGATAGATGAAAGTGTCTCAGGCAAGGCTATCAGTCCTGCCAATAACACTGTCAACCAGCAAACAGAACAGTCTATCCAAATAGACAGTCAAACTATTCCTTGGCTTTGTTTTATAAGAGTACTCTTTCTTTTTCTGTTTCACTTTCAGGAATTGTCAATTGCTTGTGTTAAAAAAAAAAAAAAAACACTCAATACCTCAATAAGATAAACCATGGGAATTCAAGCAAGATGAGAAAACAGTTCTGTCCCTGGATGCACTTTCTCCCACACCCACCTTTATTCTTCTGAAAGGACGAACAACTATATTACCGAAAACTACACTGATTGAATCACGGGAATTACTAATTTGATACTCAGAAAAGTAATACTACTTTGGAGCTTAGTGAACCCTGAACATGACTCATTTTGATAAAAATTACCCTCTCGTAGCCTGATGACCTGGCAGCTGTTAACGGCTTCTGCCTTCTGTACAATGTCAGGTCACTATACAATAATTGTCTCAGCCTTCATTGTTAACAACCTCCAGAGCCAAATCAGTCCTGCTGTGCACAGGGCGTGCATGCATGCTGTGTGCTCTTAGACCCGAAACATAAAATGGATCTGGCTTTCGCAAGCTATTTGTTCTTTCTCTCAGCTAACATTAAAGTGCTTTCCCTGGAGGCTAAACGCATTTAATGGGGTGACTCAACCTTAATGTTAATGCACTGTAGGTAGCGGCTGATTAATTGTTGTAGCCCAGTAGGTGGTTTCATTTCAGCATGTAAACATCTCACATAAAATGTTTACATGCTGAAATGACATTTGGCATTTGTGGGTGCGTGTTGGCATGCATTTATTGTCGACACTCATACCTGCTTGTCTCGTTAAAACTAGCATTTTCAACGTCTTCTTGATGATTAAATCCAAATGAATATGCACACGCAACACTCACTCATAAGCACTGGAGCATCATGAATCACAATGTGTAATGCACAGTTTCCTCTGACTGCAGAGACAGACATAGAGGCAAAAGGGGGGAGGTAGGCAGGGGGTCCCTGCTGTGATGAACTGGTGCTGACACAGCCAGATGTTTAGTTAAAATGCAGAGCTCCAATGTGGAATGGAAGGAGGAGCTGACATGCGCTTTGGGGGCTTTAGGCAGTGAAGTGCTCCACTGTAGTCCCCTTGTATCTCTGTAGTGCGTGTATACTTTATTTCTAATGATTTGCATTCAGCTGAGTGTGTGCGTCTGTGTGTGTGTGTGGGCGAGTGTGTGTAATAACCTGGCCATTCAGAGTAAATGTAAGAACAGGCATTTGTGTAGCCATGCCTCAGTGTCTGTATGAAGCACACTACAGTACACTGAGCATATGTCCAAACCAAGGTCTCTTGTCGCAGTTTCCTCTCTGTGGACTGTGTCAGAGCTGGAGGGCAATAGACTGCACAAGCTTGCACAAGAGTCAAGCAGAGTGCTTTCTCTGGCACACACACACACACACACACACACACACACACACACATTCAGTGCTGACTCAATGCTTCGACTAGCATGCGGAGTCTGATGCTGCTGTTTGGTGGAGAGCAATATCCCAATGGCAGAGCTTCTGCAAATATAATGAAGTAAGAGGCGGCACTGAAGAAGCAGTCGGCCTTGTGGATGCAATCACATTACCGACTGACAGCATCAACTGTCTGTCAACATCCATCGTTATCATCACCGTCATCACTACTGTCATCACCTTCACCAATATGATCTTAGTCATTGTCTTCCCAGTGCTTGTCTTCCATTGTAGGCATGCTGCAGTGAGCCACGATGGAGACGAGCATGGGATCCTAACAGCATTAAATGTGTCGTTCTGAAACAGCTTGTATTCAAGTTGCACAGGCAGTCAGGCTATACACACTCACATGTTCTCACTTTCTTTCTCCCTCTCATTTTCACTGGCTCTACTCTCTGTCCCCCTGTCCTCCTCTATCCAAGCTAATCTCATTTCGCAGTAGCTTGAATTAAATAAATGTCTGTCATTAGGACCGATGAAGGATGGCAGAGAGCCTGGGGAGATCAAGACTCGGCTAGACTGAGGAGAACAGAAGGGGCTTGGTTATGGAGGGAAGTCATGAGGTTGAAAAGCTGCAGTGAAGAGTAAAGGAGGGGCTTCACAGCTTCTCTGTTTTTGCTTTTCCTCACACCTGACACATTTGTCACATGCTACATGTATGAGAGAAAGAGGAAAAAAGAGTGAGAGAGAAAAACTAGTAGCTAAACTGTTGTGATGCCAGAAAAGGAGAGAGTGCACCTCTGTAGAAGCCAAGCAATCTCTTTCAGTTTGCACTGTGTGAGATTATCACCCTCTCCACCCTCCCAACCAATCTCCCTGCAACTGCACTTAGCCCACAAAAAACACCACAGCCTACTCACCAACCAACCAACCCACCTCAGCTACTCCGTGCTCCTTGGCTTTGATTGATAACCTGCAGCTAACAGAAACTGTTAAGTATTTCACCTGGGACTCATCTTCACTCATATATTCCCAATGTGTGACTATTAGGAGGCGGTTAAAGGCTGTCGTCGATCCCTTAGGTATCTATTTGATAATCCCCTTGTGGGAATTCTTCACTGCTAGTCTTAGCTAACCTGCCACATTATTTTAACTAAGTCCCTCAGGACTGTTTCATGTGTCTATTGAAGGAGCAGTGCACTACATTATGAGATGCATGCCGACATGTAGACACTGCTTTGTGAGAGTCCCTGTAGTGCGTTCTGCAGCAGGTCGCTCGACTCTGGCTACCAAGTAAAGCATGTCAAACAACTTTTAACCAGAGAAGATGAAGCAATACAATGAAGAGCAAGTACAGGTGAACCTGTGAGTTCAGCTGGACTAAAGCCTCCGCTATGACTCTTGAGTGTCTTTGATCCTGATCCAAGAGAACAAACTGTACAAGCTGCTTACTGCACAGAGATGTCTTGTTAAGTGGACATGGCGTTTCAGTAGCTGCATGGAGACGCCCAGTGTCTTTTTATTCCTTATAAAGCTTTAGATCTAGAAGCTTGTTGGCTAACATAGGCCACAAACCCAAGACTGACCCTGCATGCTGATTTGCTTCCTGGTGACATCAAAAGGTAACATGACATACTGGGAAAATCAATTCAACTGGTTTTTAAACTGGTCCATTCAGATGTCTTGTTAAAGGTATGCACAAAAACAGCTGCCAATGGCCTTTTTACTTTGAAATGCAGCATCACACCCATCACACTATTTCACGCTGACCCCACTAAGCTTCTAAATTGTCAGTGGTCTATAAATGTCTTATTACACAAATACAGAATTAATGCCATTGATTGTTGTATTGATGTTGTATTTAAGTAATTAGATACATTTAAATATTGTTTCACGGTAATGAACAAAGTTTGAAAGCTTGGATTTATATATCATATGTCACAAAGTTAAACTACAAGATAACTTTTAAAAGGATGTGTTACCAATGGAATCTGATTCATAAAATAATTATTTTCTCTTCAAATATTCATTATTTTCAAAGTGGGAAATGGGTCTTTCAGGACTGGTTTACGGCTGTTCTCAAAAAGACTGGACAAACAGATGTAACCCATAGGAGTACAGCTTTAATTTGCTTTCGTACATACGAGCTCCGAAAGGCTCTGCATTGATTTCTGTTTTTGTGTTTCTTTCACTGTCTTTGGTTGCAGTTTAACTCGAAATGGTAGCATACAAACAGACCTGACAGAGTGGGTCAGATAAAAGGTGATACATTCAGTTCTGGGCACTGAGATGGTGAGAAGGTCGAACAGAGCACTTAGATATGTAACGTACTAAGTGGATAGAAATCACTCTTCAAACTCCTCTTAAAAAGGTCTGAGGTACCACTTAGTGGGCTTTGATTTTTAGCCTTTTCTATGCTTGGCCAAATGTTTTAAGTGTGTGTGCAATGTGTCCATGCAACTGTATGTGCACTCTGGGGCTGAATGGCTTAAAATTAGGGTAGTACCTTTTTTTAAAGGAAGGGCAGTATTGACATGATTTAAGAAATACAACACAATAAATAATACAAGTATACCTAATATATTATCATGCCTTGCATTATGTGATGTTTTGTTTCAAGTAACAGGTGAGAAATTGTGCTGCACCTTGCAGCATGAACTGTATCTTAATATGTAACAAAGTAGTTGTGACTGATCATGACATCTGTAATGCTCATTTCTACCCCTGGATTTTCTCATGCATTGCTACAGTTATGATACGAATGTTCCCTATGCAGTCCATCTACATCTGAATCATATCACCTGAGTGATCATGCAGGCAATAAACAAACCCACTCACTAAATCACTGCTCCATAGCTTCAAAAAAAAAAAAAAAAAAAACACTGTACCTTTAAGGGCTTGATTTGTAACATCTCATGCTAATTCAAGATTACGCTTATACTCTTGCATAAGTAATGCACCATTAACTCTGAATTGTAGGTTTGTACAAGAGGTTCTCTCACAGTGTGATTACACCCCAACCTCTGGTGCCTAGCTCCACCCTCTGACATAGAGCCTCAAATGATAAATCATCAAATAATGCATCATAATAATGCATCATAATAACTTGATACATTATTTGAAAGGTTTCAGGGTTGCAAACAAACACAACAACAGGTGTGATTCTTTATCCTGACTTTTTCTCCTAATTTCCCAACATTCTTTAAATCTTGCTCTCAGTGATTCAGTCATGTTCCATATGTACAATATTTGCATTTCTATGAGATGACAATTGACTTGAACAACAAACACAATAAAAGTACTACGTAATTATGCTCTCTACTAAAGCCCACATAGGGAGCAGATGGTTGGATTCATATGCTATGCTGTCATTTGTCTGCATAACCCCTGTGAGAAGAGCTTTTCAATAAAATCACCCTCTGTGGAGCAAATGCAGCTGTACTGTATTATGGGTGGCAGGAAAGCAGTAAAATCCCATCATCCCCCCAATTCAGTCTTGTATACTGCAGTACCAATAAGCTACAATCTGATCTATTCGAACACAACTGCAGGAACCAGGCCAATGTTTTGCCATTAGGAGAAATACAGTTGTCATCATGCAGCTCTGGAATGGCAGTTGCTTACACTTACATGCAGATATAAAAGTCCTATTTTTGTTTGATGCACATCTTTTTTGATGCACACTATGCTGCACTGGTGCACCATTGTTCTAGCCCTCAGAAGATTTGCTGGGAAAAAAATCTTTCTGTTGTGTGTTTGGGAGGGGGACAACAAAGATAGAAAGCATCCAAGCGAATAAGAACAGGAGTTTGTCTGCTCCCAAGTCTATTTACTTCTACTGTTCTACATTTCAGAAAACAGTGAACAGACTGCAGTGCAGAGGCACCACCGAAGACTGCAGAATGTCTTCACCAGCTAAAAGTGTCATATCTTTTGTTTATTCTTAAAAGTTTTAACCAACTTTAATCATCTGAGTTTGTGTGTCTAGGAATGAATTAGCAGTTGTGCAGGGTCATGTATTTTCTTTAGATTGCCGGCTAGTCATACACAGGCATTTATGCGTCAACACAGAACAAACTAAGGCAGACAAACAACAGCTCCAGCCCATCTAATAACAGTGGGGCTTATCAGCCGCCTCTGCCTCCTCTAATTTTCATCAATTTTGACAAGCCCATTAAATGAATCTGGGACCAAAAATAAACATGTTTGTGTTGAGCTGAAGTGACAGGCAGTGATCACACCTCCCAGTGTTAGCGCGGGAGATACAACGACTTTTAATTAAAAATGCAGCCCCCATGCACAGCGGCGTGGACACGATAAACAGGACTTTTGCCTCCAGCACACAAACTCATGTGAAAATACTAGGACAAAGTGTGATCCAAGATGCAGCACATGACTGGTGTTGATGATCATTAACACAGAAGCTGGATATTCTGGAAGATTCATGGAGTGAGTGTTGGTTGAAGGATTATGTGCAATCCTTCCTCTAATCCTGATCTAATAGTAATGAGTTTTATTATCCTTCTCCTTGAGTATCTCAGTTGTGTGGTTACAAGGGCTGAATTCACAATAAGAGGACATTCGCATGTCTGTCTTTTGCTTTCACACTGTTCGGCTGTCCCGCATCTCGCACTCACAAATGTGAAAGGCAGAACTGCATTTTTTACCCACAGTTCATAACATGTCACATCTCTCGTTGTGTAGTATGTCATTTTAAACTGGCCTTGTGGGAAACACTCTTCAAAATCAAATAAAAGAAAAATACACTAGAGCAGACTTTTGAATCCTCAGTAGACTAGCCAGGACAATGATGGCAATGTCAGCACTCGGGGGGCCATTGACGACCAACACCTATTTTTCGCAGGATGACATCTTTATCGGCGGGCATTGTCATCCACTGAAAAAACACAAAGAGACCCCCACCCACCTGTCAGTAGCACAAAAATCAGTTTCCATGACAACGCCGGTCTCCAAACTTGCAAGATACTTCTGTCACAGAAGCTGACATAAGGTGAGCTATCATTACTTTCTTCCAGTTCTATCATGCTTCTTTTTAGTTCGTCTTTTCTGCCTCCCGTTGCGCTGTCTTGTACTATTACTGCCCCCATCATTATTCTCAATCTTCGTCTCCTTCGCTCTCTCATTTTCCTTTTTTTGATAGCTATTTATTTCCTAAAGCTGCTCCCTGTTTTAAGAAGTGAAACAGAATTAGAGGCACTAACATTTAAGTTTATATTTTCCCTAAGGCATGAAGCAGGTTCACCACTTGAGAGCTTTCCTCTGCATTACTGAGTAGGTGATGAATAAAATGGATGATATGCAAACAGTTTTTTTGCACTGCACTGGACGTGCTCTAGACTCTGCATTCCTGAGATGTTTTGGAGAGGTCTATAGGATCATTTCTTTTCATCTGCTTGCCACGAGTGCCTCCTACTCGTCAAAGATGCGCAGAAGAAACATAATACCTGGAATGTAAGAAGTGTAAGTGTAAAAAGATATGAAGAAGAAGGGGGCGGAGGGCAAGAAGGGAGTTGAAGGTCCTTGGGCAAATATTCTTTTATTTTTTCGTCGATCTTTATTTGCCCTGCTCTGAGTAAATGTCAGAGTGAGCTGGGAGCTGGCAGAAATAGCTTATTATAAAAATCGGAACCTCAAGCATCTTACCCGCTCTATGCCAAAATGCATAAGAAGCTACAGTTGGCTATGTATTCTCTTCCCTAAGTACCAATTCCTGAAGTTGAGTCCCTGCCATAATAGTCTACATGACCATGAGCAGGGCAGAGGCTGCTGCCCAGTACAAAACCTGCAATTGCAGTCACTTGTGTGTTGTACAATGAAATGAATCATTACCACTGCAGCATGAAAGAACATAATCTGGCCCGCTCTCAGCTATTCCCCTATGGGGACTGATTTGTGATCGCATCTGAAGATAGACTGTGCATTCAATCAACAATGCAGCTTTCAGCTCTCAGGCCACCCTGCTGAAAGGCTTGAGGGATACAAGAGATCAATAGAGATAAATTAATTACTACACTGCCAACTGGGAATTCTATGTGGCCAGAGTTACTATAGAAACACCCAACTGCGTGGCAGCCTACATGAATGATACAGAAGCTAATATCTGCACTGTTACAAACAAGGTTCAAGGGAGGTCTTGGAGTTGCCTGTGGCATGCCATGATCATTTGCTGCACCACTGACATTAATGGATGCCCACTGGTTTGATGCACAGGAGCAGCTGGTTGCATGAGAGATGTAAATGAAATGTTTCTGCAAAAATGCTTGGACACTGGAGCCAAGTGAGCAAAGAATAATGCCGGCTTACCAAGGAGGTTTGTGTCTTATTAATATTAGTGCAACTCATACAAATCTCAAACAAATTCATTATAGAAAAGCAATTAAGACAAGATGTAAGTCAGGCTGAAAGCAAGACACTTGACCTGGACCCTTGTTCCACAGTCAGTCCACTGCAGAACTGGGCTGCAAACGCATTTCCTCCTGGCAACCTCCTCTATAAAGAGTAGAGTTGTTCTGGCTGCTCTGCCATGCCTGAGGGCTAAGTTTGATATAATATGAATATTATACAGGCAACCAATGAATTCCTAAAGAGTACAATCAAAGGAGAAACATCTCCTGCCACTGACATCATTCTGGCACTTGCCTCCCTTCCTGCTACTTACGCAAGCAATATTCCAAGTTGTTGTTTTGTTTCCATCAAATTTTCCATTAAAAGTGACATTTCATCTAAATCAAGCCCTTGGGATGGGAACCCATACAAATATAAGGAAGGTAAGGAATGGGTGAATTCTCACGGACAGTCGCGTGTATGAGGACCTGTCACTGTGTACGCCTCCAGCACCTAACTGACTCCATAATGATGTAGAGTGCCATTATTTGTAGTCATCAGAGCAACATCAAAGCAATTACATGTGTCTTTGCATTCAGTGTGGTTATTAAAGCAAACAGCACAGCCATTTATCTGAGATGTGTAAACATCACAGCTTTCTCTCCCTGTCTGTCTCCTCATCTGCTCTCAGCTTCACATTACTGAAATTCACAACTAACCCAAATTGTGTATGTGTGTGCAGGAGGGTGTTGTGGAATAGGTCGTGGGGCGGCGAGGGTAGACATGGGGTGACTTCAGTGGGGCCGCAGAAGGCCATTTGAAATAGGTGCCATTCTGCACTCACTGCATATGATTGTTCACTTGTCAGATTTCCACTGGAGCGAGAGACTGAGACACCAAAGAGGGGAGGCAATGAGTGTAGGCAAGGAGGTATGGGAATACAATGAGTAACAGCTCTTGACCAAACACTCTCTTTTAGGAGGATTGAGCCTGGGAAATATTCGTCCCCTCAGGCATCCAGTCACAGAGTTCGCTGGGATTTATTGAGGTCCAGGGTCTTTTAACAGTTGAGAACATGCTGAACTCCCCCAGAGACTTCACCACATTTTCCACTAGAAATGAAAAACTAAGACATAATATCAATGCTGTACGGACAGCCACACATTTCAAAAAATGAAAAGCAGTCTTGCCTTGACACACAGCAGCTGCTTTTGAGTGCCAGCTACCGCTATTTTCTCATGTTAGCAGATTCCCTGCAGTATCTGAACAACTGATAACAGTTAATAAGTCTGGTAGGCACAAAAATATTGCCTCTTGACAAATGTAGCTTTGAGGCAATCATCTTGACTTGCTTTTGTCTATCCATTGTCTATACCATCTTATTCTGTCTCATGGTCAAAGAGGGAATCTGAGCTGGTTCCTAGTCTCACATTTACACATACATACATCTCAGATCCTCCAAATAGGATATTTCTGGACTGAATGAGAAAACTGAAGCATGAAAATGAAAGATACTGTATGTGAAGACAAGTAGAGCTTAACTGGGTTCTAAAGACTAAAACCTAAACCAACATTGAATTCATTTCTGGCCTGTTTGGTGCAGGAAAACAAGCTGTCAGTGCAACGCTGCAATCTCATCACCTAATGTTATCAAATAGTTACCTATTATTAACACATTAAGCACACAGAAGTTACATTATCTTTCATTTCAAGCAAACATATGGCTCTTTAGCTGGTATATGTTTATTAGTACTCTCTTAAAAGAAATACACAGAAAAATTAGGAAAAATATGCATAGCGTTTTTTGTTTACGCATGTTGAGGCAATATTAGGCTGTAACTATTTTATACATCATTAGGCATGGTTTTAAAATTAACATAATATGTGTATTTGTTCAGCACACTCAACATGATATGCATTCATCTGAACAGCAGTCAGTCTGGAACCTGACAATACAAATAAATTGCCATTCATATGTTGTTACATATATCGCAGTATACAAAATGGTAATCACTTCACTATTTGGATAACTGGAAACTCAGAGGTCTTATAAACCCCTATGAACATCCATCCATCCATTTTCTATATCCACTTATTCCTAATTAGGGTCACAGGGATCTGCTAGAGCCTATCCCAGCTCTCTTTCAGGTGAAAGGCAGGGGTACACCCTGGAAAGGTCACCAGTCTATCGCAGGGCCACATAGAGACACACAGAGACAACCAACCACACACACTCACACTCACTCCTATGGACAATTTAGAGTCACCAATCAACCTGACATGTTTTTGGACTGTGGGAGGAAACCAGAGTACCTAGAGAAAACCCACGCAAGCACAGGGAGAACATGCAAACTCCACACAAAAAGTCCGGGTTGCAAACCCAGGACTTTCTTGCTGTGAGGCAACAGTGCTAACCACTCATCCACCATGCTGCCCCCTATGAACATTTTATAGTGCAGCATATGTCTTGTTATTTCGACGGCACAGATGATAAGATAAATTGTGATCTGGATTCACAGACTCAACAAAAAAGAAAAATCTTCAACCTTATCCTGTGGTTATTGTCTAACAAGCATTGCCTAATGTTAACTAGCTTAAGCCAAATTTCCATGTGGCAGTTAATGGTTAGATTAGAGGCTGGTTAAAAACTCTAACTAACAATAAGTACCCCTACCAGTTGTGGACTTTAAACACTAAGCTCTAAGGAATACAAAGTCCACTAAACATACTGTAAGAGTTCACACACTTCTATAAACTATGAGTGACTTATGATGCTGTGAATGCAGTAGGTGACAGTATTACTTAAGTCTCAATAAACTCTAGCCTGAACACTCAAGTCTTTTTAAAGTAATGCAAAGTTTGCTTTGCATCATCGCACACCCTGCAGTTCATAAGTCACCTACGCATCTCTGAAACTATGGAGACTGTGTTAAAAACCACTCGGGCGTTCATTTACACATTTGCGGTGACCTTTACTTTCTACCTTAATGAGATTTTTATCGATTCACTTTCCCTGAGAAAATAAATCAATCGGAAACTCTATCAAAAATTGACACAACACCTGAATGCATCAATGGTTATGTCTCCAACAAGTCAATCGCAGGTATAATGAGAGATCTTATAAAACAGCCAGGTCATTATGCTTGCAGAGCAATGAGTGTGAGCATTTGGATCTTGTCTCCATGTGTGTTCTGCCAGGAGAGGATGTGCGTCAGAGAGGAAAGGAGAAGGGCTCGGCTCCTCACTTGCCGTGGTCCAATTAGCCTAATTTTAACATGGTTCGTTACAGTCTGGGTGGATTACAGGATGAGGAGAATCAATTCAACCTCAAGTTGGTTCTGTTTATTTAATTAGACATTTATCACAATACCACTTTTACAACTTGATATGGGAAAAAGAAACATATAGAAAGAGTTGGAACTGAAAGAAAAGAGAAAAAAACAAATCTCACAAAGCAAACAGAAAGGTGGACCCAATCTTGCCAATGATCCACCTCCAACACCACTGCAGTGGAGTCTGAGTCTAATGACCCCTTATTAATAAAAGGATCTGTCAGCATATTCACAGATGACAGCAGCTGTAAAACAAAATGCTCTCCATCAATTATTCCACCAAAGCAGAAATAACTTTTTCTTTCCGTTAATATTTCTCATACTATATCTCACAAAGGGAAACAGTTGTATGTGCTGTTGTTATTTTGTGTGTCGTGCTCCAAGTGCGACTAAATCCACGAGACAATAGTGGTGCATCACACGAGTGTGTGTTTGTGTGTCTGTGTGTGTGAGAACGAGAGAGATTGTCTGATTAGACAAACAAAGAAATGTTTTGGAAGGCAAACGAGTGGGAGCTCAGCAATTAGGTGTTTCAATTCCACTGATTGGGGATGACAGGGGCAACACACTGCGTTGAGCCTCACACAGTTAGACACAAACACACTCATGCTCTCTCTCATTCACACACACAGCAGAGAATACTTTGCTTCATTTACTGCAATCGCAAATTGGATCTGATAAGCAATTAATGGTGTAATTGGCCATTGGAGAGGATGCCTTATCCCTGGAGTCTTGCTGGTTCCACTGGGTGGTCGAGTGGAGAGGGAAGGATCTGTTACCAAATAGTGCTAGGTCAATCGTGGAAAAAAAAAAAACTCAGTACCTTGTCACGATTGCAAGCAGAGTAATGACATAATGTCCAGCACCAGGTAACTGAACTAACTAAGAAGTTAAATTGTAAATAAGAACAAATCCTCCATTCCGCTGTACTTGTGTCTTTACATAAAAGGAGATGACAGTCTGTCCAGATTACTGTAGTTTGTAGATCTACGGCAGTTTTGCCATAAAAACAAATCAAGCGTACAAGAGGGAAATAACCTGGTGCTACTACACAATGAAGGCAATGCTAAGATGAAATAAACAAACAAATAAAAAATACACTACTTAGGTGCAGTCCATTTATTATTTACATTTGTTCAGTTTGAAAATATATTTAAATAGGCAAACAAAGAAAATTAGGATGCACACACAGTGCACTATTTTTGTTTTTTAAATTTTGATTCTTGGGCTTAAAGTGAAATAAAAAACAAACCATATAAAAAGGAAGTAATCATCTCACATAGCTGTGTAGTCATTCTTGTTTGTACCACAACCTACTTAAGGAACAATAACCAAACTCTTCATTACCACTTCTAGGTAGTGCTATAGGTTCTGGAAATGCATGCACCACTGGTGCAGCCCAGATGAGCAGCAATTGCAGAATGAGGCTCCATCTCACACACAAAAAGTGGAAATTTCATTATCTACACTCGAACTGTGAGCACACTCAAAAATGCAGGAGTAGAGAAGAATGATGCAGGTTCTGCCAGCATGATACAATTAATACTCTCTTTCCACTGGAGACCCATATCACCCAGCATATCATCGTCTCACAGACAAGTTCACCTCTTCCTCCCTCCATCTGTCAACATGCACACATTGTTACCTCTCTCTTGCTCTGTCACAACAAACGTGTGTCCATTAGTAGAAATAATCTATACCTGCCTTATCAACAGTGAACATATATATTTGCTGTTTCTATTACTATACTAGCACTGTAAAGGAATACACAGTATAATAATAATTTAAAATAATTCTAATAGAATAATGTATAATGAAATTACAGTACATGTCTATAAGTGTATACAAAGGAATTAGACGCCCTGTAAATATGATAAAACCGGTGTTGTCCATATTGTCAACAAATACCATTAAAAGACCAAAACCAAGAGTCTTTCTCTAGTGTCCGTCGTTATGGTAATGAAGGATCTCAACACCCAGTGCAACTGTGAGGCCCAATGAGGCGTTTTCAATAGTTTTTGGGCAACAATGGAGCTCTGTAGGACAATAAAAATAAACCTTGGCTTTACAGACAATACTGTATTTGTTAGTACAATACATTAGTTGCTGGCTTTGTTTTTTCTGTGGCATTAAATATTATTAAAACCTAATCCATCACTAGCCTTATACTCTCTAATCGAGAGCGCCTCTCAAAAGATGTCACTCACAGAAATATGGCAATAATCAAATCAGCTCCCCCTTGCTTCCTGTGTCATGGCCGAAACATATGAGCTAGTGATTGATGAAAAGTAAGTCTCAACATGCCCAGCTGCACTGGGCCATCCATTCATCCTGAGGCATTCTTAATGGAATTGACCTTGTAATAACCCCACTTCCTCTTTCCTATATTTTCTATTACTTCTGTCCCTGCTTCCTCTTACCCATGCCCCAAAAGAATAGAAATAAATAAATAAATAAATTAGCGAAACCACAGATGTTGCCCCCTGCTTTTTCAATGAGTCAGCAGTATTGTAAAGGCACAGTTCATTATTAATCCATCCAGGCACTGTTCCAACTATGAGGAATGTTTCTTCTCTATGCATAGCTGAGCCATCAGGTTATCACAAACTCCCTTCCCATTTCTCAATGTGATTAGCTGCTCAGGCATTCTTCAAATCTCTGACACACTGTATAGAGTATGTGGAAGTATACCCCCAGACACAATTCAATCCCTGGTAAGTAAATACTACAGAGACTGTAAATAGGTTGTGATCGATTGTGCTTTGGTGTATGTGGGTGGCATTTCAGATGTCAGGGTATTTTAAGTACACAAGCCTGTATCTTATTGCTCTGTTAATGTTGTCAATGGACATTTATTTGTCCAACAAAACCAGCGGCACATCAAACTGATCAGCATGATACTTGTCCTGCTCAATTTGGCAACCAGATGTGTGGAACGGTCCACTAAATAAACTGAACTCTGGCTCTAACTGGGTGAACTGCCCCACTTCAGTAAGTATATATATATATATACTTACTGAAGTGGGGCAGTTCACCAAACAGAAAAGTGTGTGTGTATATATATATATGTATATATATATATATATATATATACACACACACTTTTCTGTTTCCTCTTCACATTATCTGGAGGTGCTGCCCACAGAAACAACAACACGATGCATGCTTGATGTGCAGAACAAATTCCCTTTAGCCCGCGGCATGTCAAGCATATCTCCCCTGAGAAAAGAGGAGAGGGAACACCATAGTCTGGATTGGCACACGGGCAAGAAACAAGGGAGCAAGTATACAGAAAAAAAAAAGCAGAAGAAGGAGAGAGAGCAAAAGAGGGTTCCAGGGTGAAGGAAGAGCTGTACTCTGCAGTGCAGACATTTGACCACTTCATTTTGATGTCCTCTATAAAAGATTTTCTTTCTGTAGAATTCCCCGCTGTATGTTTTGTGCAAGCTGAAACACCCACAGGTGTGCTACGTGAATATAAACCATGCACAATAGGATATCTTCAAAGCTCAGCTGAATTTGCCTTCCACATTGACAAAAATGTAACAAAATATGCCTCTCCAGAGAGCATCTGTGAGCTACAGCATGGGGGATGCTGAGCTATGGAGCAGTAGGATATATTTCAAAACCATGAGTTTTTTTCATAGCCGAATGTTCAGCTGTCTTGTGTTGTTAGAAATTCTTCATAAGCTTGGCTGTAAAGTGACCAGGCCTGGAAATTAGCTGATATTTTAGAATAGTCTTGCCCCTGAAAATGCCCTGTTTGGAAGTCCTCTGCATTTCCAATCAGTCAGGGTTTGCTATTTGTCTCATTCCACTACCTGAGAGGTTTAAGTGAAGTTGGGTGACTTTTTGTCATGTTGGTTTTCTCCTGGTTTCCAGAGATGATAATTAAGGTAGAAAGGATATATAAATGTGGTGAAAAAGCTTTTAGTGGTGGCTAACTAGGCTGACCTGATATTTTTTTATCTGTAGAAATGATTTCCAAAAATTAAAAAAAAAAATAAAAAAATGCAATCACAAAGCAGTTGTTTAGAATGTCTAGCCATACATAAAAAGTATGAGAAAAAAAAATTTTGTTACATAAACTGGCTATTTCATGCGTGTGTGTGTGTGTGTGATAGTTAAAAGCAGCAGATATTTTTGAGTTGATTGAGTGAAAACACTCAGCAGCTGTGAGATTTAAACAGGGCCAAAGCAGAATGCACTGTACCAGCCTTTTATTTCTAATTTGAAGAAAGTCAGCTACATTTCCTAAAATGTGTCAACCATGTGCCCTCAGTGGCAGTCAAATCTAACACTTGCTGCTTTTTTTAAATTTCATTTATTAGACAGTATAAATCAGCTAGTATCAAGATTCATTAGACAAAAATGACAATACAGAATACTTAGAAATGGAAGTCAATGTTCATTCTTTTCAATACAACCTACATCAATGTGTGTAGTGAAAAATGTATTAATGATTCTGATATTACGATTGTGTATGATAATAATAGTGTATTACATTTGACTTTTCTAAGAATGTGACATAGTTGACCTGAGTAAATCACAATGATATGCTGTGTTTTTCTGCAGACTGGAAACATTTAAATTTTCATTTCACATTCTTTTTCACTTTCACATACTATTTGTTCACTTCCACTGGGTAACAATTCATTCTATTAATATGAGGCCAGTTTTTAACATGGGACTTATTCTATTTTAAAATAAATGTCTTATATCAACTTTAAGTGGCGATACTGTACAATATTGCAGTCAAAGAGAGGTTGCTCACTTCACGTCATTTCCTAGATATAGTAGTGTTGGATAAAAATTAACAGGAAGTATTTCATAAAGGTTGCCAGATTCAAAGCTACGATGTTATGACTACACAGCAAGCACTTGATCCCTCTGAGCAACCAGGTCCTCACTTCCTCCGCTCTCTGATAATAGTTAAATTTGAGGTAGGAATGCTGATGAGGTATCCTGCTGAGGAGGATCTGAGGATGAGCCTGCCACAGACACCACCTGCTTACAAGGCACTGCTGCCCAGCTTCCCTTCTTTTATCCTGCATTTCCATTCCCTTTCTGTTCTTCCCCCTTTTAAGTCCTATCATAGACTTGCAGGAACCTGACACTTTTCCTGTATTTCTCCCTATTCGCCATCATCATTTTTCAGTATCTGAACACTGAAGCCTGGCTGTATCTTTCACTGTCCATCTGCTTATTTCTGATACTGCGTCCCAATCTCTGTCTCATTTCTCCTTGTTTCCCAGCCCCTCCTTCCTACCAGACATCTGAGCCAACAATCAATGCCATTTCATTCTGGTGAAGGAACAAATGGAATTCCAGCTGAGAGTGTGGCAGCAGGTGGTGAACAAAGGCTTTTCTGTTACGCCGACCCGCCCTGCCCTCCCCTCACCCTGCAGCAGGGACCCAAGTCTGCAGTAGCTCCCCATCACCTCCTCACAATTTACACACAGTCCTGTCATGACATGCTAGTTACATGGGCTATGATTTCATGAAAACAGATTCTTAATATCATTCTTGACCTTCATCAACAATTCCATCACAACTGGGCAAACTGGATCTGCTAATAAAGATCATGACAATAATCAATAATCAAAAACACAGCAGAACTTTTATTAGATGATCTCTGAACTTTAAACCTCAACTTTACATTTATTGTTTAACTTACAGAAGTTCAAGCAGCTAGTGATGCTTTCAGAGCCAGATGGTCTTTTTAAGCCTTTTAGAATTACAGAGAAAAATATTTGATTACTATTATTCTGAATAGCCCTCCTCTAGTGACTACAGTTCATTCGGAAAGTATTCAGACCACCTTCACTTTTTGTTATGTTGCAGCCTGATACAATTGTTTAACATTTTTTCTCATTAATCTACACTCAGTGGCAAATAATGACAAAGTGAAAATAGAATTTTAGGAATGTCTGTAAATTTATTAAATGGAAAAAACAGAAATATCACATTTACATAAAAGTATTCAAACCCTTTATTCAGTGCTTTGTTTGCACCTTTGACAGCAATTACAACCTTGAGTCTTTTTGGGTATGACGCAACAAGCTTTGCACACCTGGATTGGGGGATTTTCTGCCATTCTTTGCAAATCTTCTCAAGCTCAGTCAGGTTGGATGCAGACAGTCAGTGGACAGCTATCATTACGTCTCTCCAGAGATGTTCAATGGGGTTCAAGTCAGGGCTCTGGCTGGGCCACTCTAGGACATTCACAGAGTTGTCCCTAAGTTTTCATTAAGGATATCTCTGTACCTTGCTCCAAACGCCCACAGCATGATGCTGCCACCACCATGCTTCACTGATGCCTGGTTTCCTCTGGACATAACATTTAAAATTTAGACCAAACAGTTCAATCTTGGTTTCATCAGTCCAGATAATCTTGTTCCTCACACCCCACAGTCTGACAGTCCTTCAGGTGCTTTTTTTTTTTTTTTTTTTACAAACTCCAAACAGCTTTCATGTATTTTCCAGTGAGGAGAGGCTTTGGTCTAGCCGATCCGCCATAAAACCTAGATTGGTGAAGGGCTGCAGCTGCATTGATGGTTGTCCTTCTGAAACTTTGTCCCATCCCCACACAGGATCTCTGGAGTTCACTCAGCGTGACCATCAGGTTTTAAGGCCCTTCTCCCACAATGCTCAGTTTGGCTGGGCGACCACCTCTTAAAAGAATCCTGGTTGTGCCAAACTTCTTCCATTTGAGAAGAAATATACACATGCCCATTGTGCTCCTGGGAATCTTCAGGGCAGAAGATCTTTTTTGTAGCCTTCCCCAGCTCTGTGCCTATCAACAATCCTGTCTCTTAACTCTACAGCCAGTTCCTGTGACCTCATGGCTTGGCTTTTGCTCTGATGTGCGTTGCCAGCTGGCCTTCTTATAGAGAGGTGTGTGCCTTTCAAAATAATGTCCAATCAATTTAATTCACCACAGGTGGATTCCAATCGAGGTGTAGAAACATCTCAACAAAGACCAAGAGAAATGGGAGAAGCCTCAGCTTTCATGTGTTTTTGTAAAGTGTCTGAATACTTATGTTAATGTGATATTTCAGTTTTTCCCTTTTAATAAATGTACAAACATTCCTCAAATTCAGTTTTCACTTTGTCATTATGTGGCATTGAGTGTAGATTAATGAGGAAAAAGAAGAATTTAAACCGTGGTACGACCAGGCTACAATATGACAATATGACGCCATTAATGCCCTGTGCCTAGGTAAAGCAACACAAAGTGCTTCATGTATGAAATGTTCTTTGTTAATAAACCTACCCTGCCTTGGTTATCACTAATCTTGGTTTATTGGTATGAAGAACAGACAGCACTTTGAAAATTTCTCTGGAACTGTGTGTGACTGAAAAAGAAATTAGACTAGTGGAAATATTGATCATCTCCTGGAAGAGCAATGACTAAAGATTAAAAGCTTAAAAATTCTAAAAAGTTAACAAGTTAAAAAATACCAAGTTGTGAATGTATTTTTTTAATAAATAAAAATTAACAATGTTGTCTAATTGTCAAAACAATTTGTTGTCAAAAATCTAATTGAACAGTTTTTGCTGTTTATGTCCATGTTGTTGTTGTTTTCTTTTTCTGCTTGTGTGATTGACTGGCCTGTATGTTTTGCCTGACAATGGAGGACCACAATGGATACAATAAGAGATTAAAAGTTGCTTCTCTGACTCACAGTTCGACGATGTGTTTCATTAAAACCAAACTGAAATGTGCCAGAAACAGCACTGAATCAAAGCAGGAGAGGAGAGAACATGCCTGACAGAAACTGCTCTCGGCACGCTCACAAGAAATTACAATATAAAGAGAACAGTCAACCTTCACAACCGGCTGAGTTTTTAAGGTCAAATAATAACATTATTAATATATTCTTTCTTAAACCACATCACGTTGATTATTCTATTAACATATAAAAGACAACTGTGCAACAAGAATTTATAAATAAAACCTGTAAATTTGCCTCTTTCTTTCTTTCTGTGGTGATGGTTAGAAGAAACTAATACTGAATGCAAATGTTTTCAGTGAAACCAATTACCGTATTTTCTGGACTATAAGTCACATTGGAATAGTTATTTTTTGCAATAACAGCCTTGTTGAACAGAATAAAACATACAGTCGCGTAGGTTGCATTTCTAATTATACTAATTATAGTCTAAATTGAACCTGGGGTAAAACATAACGACAAGAAGAAGTGCATTCCCGAAATCACTCACCAATGTCAAGTCGCACACAAGCCAGAGTGGTAAAAAAAAGTGTGACTTATAGTCTGGAAAACACGGTAATTCCGTTTTGTGGATTTGCTTGTCGTGGCAAATTAAATCTGCACGAGGTTGAACTTTGATGAGCAACTTCACATTGTTACCAATAACACATCATCTTCTATATCTCATGCAACCATAGTTGTGAGTCCTGCAAGTAATGACTACATCTCTAACTTGTACAACATATTTCACAAAGATGTGGATACATGGTTACATTTTCTGGTGTGGTCACACTTTCAGTCATACTGTTCTACCATCAAAATCGATAATACACCATGAATCCCAAGCACAATCCCCACCCCCTCACCTCACCCCAACTTCCACTGCTGCACCTCACTATCTGCCAGCTGCATGGAGTTCCCTGAGGCATAGCCCTGCCTGGATGTCTGGCCAGCTGTGGCCATTCCCCTAAGCAAAAGAGAAAAAGTGGTGGACAGGAGGAAAAAAAAGCTGAGGGAGAAAAGGAAAGGGAGGTTAGGGGAGAGAGAAAGAGAGAGAGGTAGAGAGAAAGAGTCACCGACCAGCTGGGAGAGGCTGTTTCCATCTCTTACTGCTGCACAATCTGTTGGGAGTTAGACCCATGAAGTAAGAAGAAAGAAGTATGTGGTTGAATACTCCCAAACACACTCTAGATGCACACACACACACACACACACACACACACACACACACACACACACTCAAAGCTATAACATACCCCGGCGTAGGAGAGTGCTTTGTGATACAACAGTCGAACAAATCTGCCTGATATGACTGAATAAGCACAGTGGGCAGAGCGGTACTCGGTGGAATTATTAATGAATGCACTGACATTTCTTTTAATCACCATGGCCTGTTAGATGCTGTCCAACACCGTGGGAGGTGTGACTGCATAAGAAAGGAGGGAAAAAATGGCAACAGATAATGAAAAACATAATGCATCAGCATACGGTAGATTGTGCAAAGGATGGCAGAAATACGTCAGTGATCCCTGAGGGAAAATTGAGCCCCATGCTAGAGCAGCCCAGGAGGTCCAGCTAACATTAACACATATTATACATAAGGCCAGGCGTACAGCAGGACACCCATCACATGCTATTAGGATCTCTGTTCCTTTTATTCTGGTGATTTGAATTTCTAATACACAGGACTGTAAGGTTTAGGGATATTTCTAGGTTAATATAAAGTTGATTATTTACTTACTTATGCATGCTGCATATTTATATGAAGCAAAAGCAAATATTTACTCAGAAGTTTACAATCAATATTCTTCATTTTATGTTTTCATAACATGTATATATGAAATGTATATGAATACATTTAAGGTCACGCACATAGGAATCTACAGGCATGGTTTTTGCAGGTAAAGCACATTTTCTCTGGCTTTTCTCACTGGTTTCCTCTAACTTCATATGGCAACAGCTTCCTGGGGATTTCATGAATAAAAGCCATTTTAATGGCATAGTCTTCAAATATATGCATAACATATTTTTAAGGCTGTGAATTAATCTGTTCCTTGGTTTAAACTAGTTGTTTTCAGCGATTCAATTAAATCACCATCAGTTTGCAAGTTGCATTAAGTGCAATCAACAAGGGGAATGGAAAATTACATTTCCTTTAACAAAATTTGCATATTATATTGGCACTAGTATTGCATGCAGCTTCTTGGCAAAAAATGTGCTTACTCTGTTCCAACTGTTAAGGACAGCTGAGAAAACCATTCCTCCCTGCTCTCTGTTTCTAGTTGTGTTTTTTTCTCGAGACTACAATCTCCAGACACATACATTATACAGTCATTTCTTCAAAGTCACAGATGAGATGAAGTGATTCTGTCTGCAAATGTCTGCAACATGTCCAATAATTATGACATACTATATATGAGCAAATGTTGCCATGTCACACCTGATGCATTTGTGATTAATCTGAGCCCTTTACTTTATTCACACATGCATAGATGCTATATGCAGGCACACGGGTGCACACATACGCCCTTAAAGGCTCACGTTGGTGACTCACATGTAAGTGATAGTGTAATGTGACATGCTTTCAAAATTTTTGGCAGGTTCATCATAAGCTTTTTAATCAGCAGTAATGGTGACAAGCGATCAAAGAGGTTGTCAAGTCACTCTGTCACAACCAATTAAAATCCTCATTTCTTCAGCGCACAGAATTTTGGCCTTGCATCTCCGATTGCACGGCCACACCTGTGCCTGTGATCTGCCTTTAAGTCAGGCAGTCATTTAAACTGCACCTCTCATCATACAAAACCTCAACTTTCCTCACCCCCTACTTCTTTCACCTCTTGCTGTCAGCTTGAGTCCACTCCTCTCTAACATCACCATCCACAAAGCCTATTCCCTATACTTCATAGACAGTCGAGCTGACATTAAGGCAGATGGATTTTCTCTCAATCCGCTTAAGACATCAGACGCCGAGTGACTTTGTTCCATTTTTTAAAGAAGCATTTTAATACTGCTGCTTTCATGTCTGAGTGCCTCCCCACTGTTATAGATATTGAGTTGGTAGACTGCTGCATGACAGGAAATTGGACATTGTTGAATGAGAGCAATGAAGTGCTTACAAACTCCACCTACCTACTTTAGTTTGCTTGTCTTAATAGTAAAATGACATTTGATGATGGATATCCATGCAGGTAGGAAAACTAATGAGATCCAGAGTCTTATTTAAAGATGAGTTTCACCAAACACCCACGACTACACCCAAGCAGACTAAGTTGCTCACCGCTAGATGCTTCTCATGTAATATTTCAGTGCGGTTTGTATTCACCTAAGGGAACCATTCTGTATGTTAACTATGCTTGAGAGTTAATGGGAAAAAAATCTCCTCAAGTAGTTTGTGGTGGTGTTTAAATTCACAAAAGGCTCCTCTTCACCCCTCGAACCTTATCTGTCCAGACAAAGAGACTTCTCTTCTCTTCCAGAACTTGAATTTCTTCCAACTTGATTTCAAACACAAAGACTAGCAAATCCAAACTTGTCACTTTCCAAATGTTTTTTTGTTTTGTTTTGTTTTTCAAAAGCAGTCCAGAAAAGGGGGAGTGGAGCTAGTGGGAGGCCAGGGAGGAGGAAGTTTGTCTGATATGTCTTGGGTTATCACTCTGAGTGGCTGGGTTCCTATGCTGTTCTGATAACACACTTCCTCCCTCCTGCTTTTCTTACTGTTTGTCAGAATGGCTTATATGTTTTGTGTCAACACAGATCCACTCTGTGTGAAATAAAGTCAGTGACTGTCCAGGCTGCATGACCTTATGTTGGCACCACCACTGTGGAAGGTCAGTATAACACTCAAATGAGAAAATACAAGAATGCTGTATCAATAGTATGTGAAACTGCAATCTACATTTTGTCAAACGTTTTCCCCTCCAGGTTCTATTGTAATGTTGTTGCTGCTAGTTTTATTGACAGAAATGAACCTCACCAAGGGAAGGAGCAGAGCGTATTTCATGTAGACAGCCACATTACTTCACAACATGTAACATGGATTTGAATTACATAGAGAGTAATGTATAACTCCAGCCTGTGACATTCATCACTGTGTGACAGCTGCAAATCACATGCATGGCTTGCCTAAATCTGACCTTTACAGGCAATCATAACTTTTAAATATATAATAAAATGTTAAGTGAAAAAAAATGAAAAGACATTAAAAAACTGAGAAAATGGTTAATGTCTTTGGCCCTTTAGCACTTCCTTGTAGCGAAAGCATGAGCCATAATGCAGGGAACAACACAGGGATTTGGCTCATAATCAATCAAACAGATTAGATGCAATGACAACAGAGCAGGCAGCAGTACCACACAGGGCCTCAGTAAGCCCCAGCAGGAAGTGTTGAGTGTTTTGGCTGTGATTGGCTACAGAGGGGGGTCTGCGAAAGAAGAGCAGCACTGCAGTCACTCCTACATCGTAAATCATGCTCCCTGCTCCTTTTGATTGGTTTAAATCAAGCTTCTCTTTTGGGCCTTGACTGGGTCCCTGGGCTTATTAGAGCCTCACACAGAGAGAATAACCAAGCTTGCTATTCATCAGAAAGACCTTAAAAAAGAAAGCCAGGCCAGATCCATTTATTTGGATCATCCATTTAACTATGCACCCTTAAAAACACACCACACATTTACAGCACTGCACCCTGGCTTGACACTGGAAAATGATAATTTTCAGGAAGAAATCTGTTGTTTGATTTGGTTCAGATTTGCTAGTAAACATCAAACACTCAACTGTCAAATGGGCGTCAAAAGTAACATCTTAGTTAAATATTCAGGCCTAGATTTCTCAGGCAGTAAAGCTGTAGCCTCACACAATCTCAGCAGCTTTGTTTCAGCTTCATAACCAAAGACGTCTGTAATTTTTGCTTTACAAAAGCAAAACGCACAATCAATAAAGACACCAACACAAACTCCAAATTGTGACAAACAATTACCAAACTAATAAAATTTCTCAGGAGTGAACAGCAGACAGACCCTGGCAAGAAAATGATAGTGAGCAATCACTGCACATCTACACCTACACATATTTGCCGTCAAGTGTGTGCGTCAACAAAAGATCGAGGCAGAGCACAGAAGCTTAGAGGAAAACAACTGTAACTATCTCTGCAGTGAATGGCATGGACACTAAACCTCCACATGCCCAACAAAAGCTTTAAAAGGAATCCTCTTTGAATAGGAGCTCTTTTATCTGATCAATACAGATGGTGCTTTGAGCAAATCCAATGGCCACATAAAGACACAATCCCACTGGGGGTGCTCTTCAACTCTGGGCATTTCTTGAAAATGTTATTGGATAGGCACACTATCCTATCCTGGCTGATATCTACTCTTTTCTTAAAATGTCATTAATAGCGCGGAGATTCTTTTCTCCATTCACTGGGAGCATCTCCGCCATGCCAAACAGATGCTTTACACTTATATATGACATAGGTACCAATCAGATCTTTTCTTTCATTTATTATAATTTTAGACTAGACTGTGTGGGTGAGCCGCTGGTTTATACATTAAAACACAGGACTCAACATGGTTTGTTTGTCAGTAACACGGAAAACTGCAGGGGCTGAATCAGCACTGAAATCCAACAGCCTTAAATATCTGATAGCTCATCATATAGATGCAGCAACTTGGCTTATCTCAGTAAGGCGGCCTTGAGAGCAATACATATACAACACTGGCAGCTTTACGTCACTGACAGTGGCATCAGCCTGATTCTGCACCATCAGCAAGGCCCAGAGGACTTTATTATATCAGACTCAGAGACTTTAGAGTATTAGCAAGAGGAAGAGAGAAAAAGACTATTAACAAAAGCAGGGAAGTTGGTTAGAAGTGTCCTTATGCCTCTTTGCATGCGCTGACTCGATTAAATCAGATTCCTCCCACCTTCATGAACTGAATATGGCAGCTAAAGTAGGCTTAGGATTTATTGTCGTAATCACATTGGAAAAACTGAAGCATGTTTGTCACCACACAGCACAGCACATGATACATAACTGCCTACACTAAACCCTTCTGATCAATTCTACTGATGACTAATCTTGACATGATTTTAACTGCTACAATCTGGTGAGATATTGTGCTGAATAAACCTGTTTCTTTAAGCGTGAGGGCCCATTGATGCAGCTTATATTGATTTTTCCTGCCTATTTATTTCTCCCTCATACAGTCTGCTCAAGCCGAACCTGCGCCGGCTGATAAACACAGGCCGTCGATGCAGAGTAAGGTGGCGGGATTAGGCAGGCGTATCCTTCAAAATGTCTTTATCGTGCTCACAGAGGAAGGGTCAACCGGAGCACCATAGACAGCCAAGCTCGTCCTGAATCTGAGACAAGGTGACAGGTGAGGAGTGGCAGGTGATAAGCCCATTGAGAGAAAGAGCTCATGCCACTTGTTGTCAGAGATAATGAGTTCAAAGGTAGGCCAAAGGTCAAACAAGAGACATGCATGCAGGTGGATGCGGTGCACGGTCAAGCACACAAACATCTCATCATACAGACTGATGTACAGTACTTCACACATAAGCAAAAGGAAAAATCTCTGAAATACTGAGGGAAAACAGTAAAATTTATGGAATCACACACTGCATGACCGCACACATCCCCCAAAAACATTTTACAGCAGGTATTTCAGCAGCGAATGCAAAGTGAACACCTAATGAAAACATGCAGTACCTACAGAACTATCCTGAACTATGTAATAAAATAAATGGGATACATTGACAAACAGACTTACAAGCACAACCTGTTTATGCAGATAATATACAGCTAATAAATAACTATATAGACTTACTACAGCAATATTGTCATGTGCAGTACATATGACTGGAGACTAATGAATGCAAATTTATGCAACGATTTCTCAGAACAGGCTGCGTGAGTGTTTTGGCATAGTAGATACAGTGGGATGTGTAGCCCATGTAACACATGACATAAAAAACTGTGGTAAAACTGTGCGTAGAACCCAGCATCATACAGACTGGGCCATGATTATTTATAGCAGTTTCACTGATATCATTCAGGCCATTCATGTCTGCACAGTCAGCCAGCTCAGCAACAGAAGGACAATAATGCAGATGCTCGATGGGTGTAAAAATGTGGAAGAAATGTGGAAATGTTTTTAGACTGTGAGTCTGGTGAGCAACTTTCACTGGAAAGAATTGGAAAATGGCATCCAGTTCTTTTAATAGAAACCACAGAGAATCTGCCATGGACCATCCAGGCCTTTAAACAGTCTGCTTCTTTTAAAAGGGCTGAGAGGAGCTGATTTAATAGACCATCATTAAAGGCCATTCAGCAGGATAGCTTACTCATAATGTATTCATCCTGCTTCAACCTCTTGTGCACATTGTTCCTCACAGCTCCAGGAAAGTGGAAAATCACAACAATTAGTTGATCACTCCCATGTGCACATCTGTCCTGAGTTTGCACCCAATTTTAGGTTTTCATTTTCTAGACATAACTGTGAATTAAATCCCTTTACCAACTAACACTGTTACTGTACTGTGTGTGTCTGTGTGAGGTTTGATATAGGCAGTGTGGCTCCCTACTTGACAGGCCAGTAATTACATGTGCTCTATTTCAACTATCACTCTCTGGTAATGGCAGACGTGTCACACTCTGATGATACATACATTTATCATCTGGACAAATGCACAGCATAGATACAACTTTTCAACCATCACAATGAAGATGAACTATAAAGTGCAGATGGATAAGTCAGTGCAGAGAAACTAACTGAGACTCTCAGACTCTCTCAGCTCCTCTGACTGAACAGCATAAGCTGCTGCAACAGGTGAATGCTACGAATCCAGTTGTGTGGGTCAATTATCATCACACATCTGGAGACCATGGTTTTCAGTTATTGACATATGTCCACTTGTTTTTGATCCTGTGTTACACAGATGAGCTAAACCTTAATCATTTAACACATTCAAAATGAACCACCGTTAATACCCAACATAAAAAATGTGGTAGATGTTTCCTTATTTATCATTGCAGTGATATAAACAAGTGGTATGAGTTACTATATTATTAGTGCTGAGTGCTTACTTAAAATTACATCACTGTTCATTCAGGTTCTAATTTTACAACTCAAATATTTTGTCACAGCACACCAGAGGAATTTCATTAGTTGAAAGTGGATTTGTCCTGGAGCACATAATCACTCATACAACAAAAAGTGATTTCCACTGTTTAAGTGGTCATAGATTTTATTGGGTTATCTAGACAATCACTGATAAGTTGCACTGGGCAACTGAGCCTGTGTTAAACAACTGGGACAAAACAGAATAATGCATCCTCCACCACAGCGCAGTCGATCACGATTGAATGGCACAAACACGATGAACATTTGGTTTGATAGAAAAGCGTGAGGAGGGGGACCAAACAATATTTAGAAAGAAAAAAAAACACTTTATGGTAGCAATTTTTTTTTTTCCTTCGCAAAGTGCCTTGAGGGAACTGTGTTGAATTGAGCCTAAGATGGATGATGCCTCAGAACGAAGATTTCACTACAATGCTCCACTCTACCTTGCTTTGTTTTTCTTAGGCTGCACAGCCAATATTCTAGCACCACACTATACTCTCTCACCCTAAAAATCAAGGGGCAGGCGGGGTAGGGGAAGCCTGAAAAATGAAAAATCTGCGAGAGTCGGATATGCTTGTCCCAGAGGAATCAGAGGCACTTTAAAGCATCAAACAGAAGAGGTGATTCTCCCAGCCGGGCAATTTAAGAACAATCAGTGTGAATTGTTGAGGTGCTCCTTCTAGCAAGACAGAGGCAATGGTACCATTGTTCATGTCAGCAGCACTAAACATGCTACTACATAGCTCTCCTAGGAGAGAGGGAGGGCAGGGGAGAAGGAAAGGAAGAGAAATCAACACAGGCCTGATAAGAACAAAGGCTGATGGAGAACAGGTGGAGAGCACAGTTGGAAACAGTGGTGAAAAACAGCTCCCATCTTAATACTAAAATTTCCACAGGCTGCCCCTCAAGTAATCCATCACAATCAATCAAGTCACAAACGGCCATCTGACGCCACACCAAAGCCAATATGCTGTTTGACGCATTCAGCCACAATACTGTATCTAGAATATAGCGCATAGACAGCACGCTTTAAACAAATCAAAGATGTATATTACAACATACAATTACATTTTCAATAATACAAAATATACTGCGTTATTACAACTAAATTGTTGACATCCTACATCAACTAGACCCTCAACTTAACTCACTAACAGGAAAGAGCCTCCAAAGCCATGGGAAGAAGCGGAAGGGAAAGGTTTCGCTATCTCCAAATACTTCATTGACCAGGGCATTAGAACCTGTCAGACTGAATTTTGAAACTGTCAGATTTTGGTGTAGGGCAGGTATCCATTCATCCAGCACAGGATACTTCATTTCATCCATGAGTGAATGGGCAACAGCAGTAAAAACTCTACTGGCAGTGAGGGGAAAGAGATGCTGAGCTGGGGGAATGGACAAGTGTGTGTCACTGTATGTTGTTCTGCCTGTAAACGTGTACATTATATTTTTTAAGTCAGAAAAGAGCCTTTGGGTTGAAGTTGGAGGTATCTGGTATTTGATTTTAATTCAGTTGTGGACCAAAGAGCGAAAAGCCTTGGCCACGCCTGCAGACACGGCCTTCACGCAGTCAAACAATACTACACAGTGGCTTTTTCCAGACATGACACTTGTAACCCAACAAAATAAAGTAACTAACAATGCGATTTTTGGCCTTAGAAACAACACTGTTATAAAATTAGAATTGTTTAAAAAAGAGCTTGAGAAAGTGCCTTGTGGAAATTAAAGGAACACTTCCAGCACCTGAGGAAGCCTGTTTCTCAAAGCTTTTTATATTGAAATATAAAGTATGAAAACATCGCCATTCTTAATGGGCAAATTCAAAGTGCTCTGTGGAAACTTACACAGAAGTATTCTGCACGTGAAGACAAACCAGGGTAATTTTTGGCCAGACAAAGCAGAGGTTCTCATTTTAAGTGGCCTGAGACGGAGTTAAATTTCTGTCCTGAATCAGTGTTTCAGATTGTCCCTTGTGTGAGCTCTGTTGTGGCTCCTATTGCGTGCAGCATTTGTTAAAATGACAACTCCAGACTGTCTCTGGACGCAGTTGTCATCACATTGTCGAGAGGTGTGTGTAGGTGTGGTGTTTTCAGCATCAGTTTGGCAGATGCTTAAAAAATAAATAAATAAATGTGCCAGAGGAAATCCAGACAAGAAGCCTAAAAAACACAGAAGTTAAGTGTGACATGGGTCTCATGCCTGTGTCCTGCAGTCAGTGTGGACCGACATCAGATAAAGCAGATAAAGCAAAGTCTGTCAGCTCAGTGAGGTGTTCAAGTTGCTGTGTCAGTTGACCCGAGAACCATAAACATTTTACTGGATGACTGATCATCTGACCACATAATACAAAAACTAGAACAAGAAGGCACCACCACTATTCACATAACAGTGTAAAAAGTGTTTCATTACGGAAAATGTGACTCTCTCTTCACTTTTGATCTCCATAACAGCTCACCATGTATATATCACTAAATCTAACTAACTGATACATATATTTGTAGCCAACTATTTTACTAATCAGTTTTTATCACTTTTATTGATTAGTTGCAGCTCTATAATTTGTAACTTTCTTACAGTTAGATAATAATTTGAGAAATGACACTGATGCTTCATTCTTTGTAGCTGAGCTTTTGCTGTTTTTGCATTTCCTGCTGGAAAGTCACAAGGCAAGGATTGGCTTTGGATGCAAATTGTTACTGAATATATAATAATATATATTTTTAAAAAGGAAATTATAGAATTACTACTACTATAGTCAGCATTAAATGTGTAGGAAGTAAGCCAGTTAGCCTGAAATGATAACAAAAACAGTTTACATTAGAGCAGATAAGCACACTGACTGATTCTTTCTTTTTTGCTCGTGTGTGTTTAGATTTGAAAAGGTGCTTTAAAAAAAAAAGGCCTTATCAAACTCAAAAACCTGGAGACCAATCACTGAAACAACATTGAAGGTGTTGTTTAAAGCTACTTTGACTTATGAAAAACGCTTCTGTTTGCTTTAGTGTAAGCATCTGCTGATGTGACTCATGCCTCACAATAAAATAAAGAAAGAAAGAAATTCAAAGAGAGCAAAGTCCTGGATGTGGACAGCTTGGCATAAAAGTGAGGGGAAACTGAATTGCTAACTTCATCAAGGTATCCTACAGGATGGTGTCAGGGAGGCTGTCCACCTGCTGAAGCTCAGGAGAAGTTTGGTGATGCAGCAGAACAAAAGCTCTAAACAGCAAAGTAAATCTACTACTGAGTGATTTCAAACAAGGGAAATCTGTCTTGTGGAGTGGCCCATCCTAAGAGTATGGATGAGATGAAGCAGTTTTCTAAGAAAGAAAGGTCCAGAATTCCTCCTGAATGTTGTGCAGGTTCTATCAAAGCCACTTTTTTGAGGTTATTGATGCCAACCGAGTTTTTGCTAGTTAAATATAAGATTCACATTGTTCTAGTAGCACTGTTAAACTTTAATGGGTGTGATCAATAAAGGCATAGTAGATCTGAACTGTGTCATTAGCTTAAGCAAACCGTTTTTGTCTGTATTTGCGACTTAGATGAAGATCACATTCCATCTGTATCTTAATGGTGTCCAAATATTCCAAAGTCCAAATTTTTTTAATCCCTTGAAATGTCAAGGTATTTACTAAAAACTTTTTTTTAAATTATAGCTGTTTTAGAATTATAAAATCTTTCAAACAACATTAGCCTGGCATTTAGTTAAATTAAAGCAAATGAAATTAAAGTGGGAGTAAATTAGGTTATTCAGTTAGAACAGTTCCGTTCTAAAGAAACGACAAAAACATCTGACAAGCTCATTAAGAAAAATAAGATTAATAATAAAGAAGACTTTAAAATTGCAATAAAATTAATGGATCAATGTGATTTTGAAAGTGAGATTATCTTGCCACAGTAACATCATGTAATCACAGCTAGATTAAATAAATTATTATTGTATGCTTGTATTGATCTGTAACAGAATCTTAAAATTGCTGCTTTCAAAAGTATATCATCAATGAACACTGAAAAAAAAAGTCAAACAGAACAGCTCTGTATTATTCTTGTCAAAGCTGATTTGCTAATTTTTCATCAATCAATGCAATTAACATGACCGCCACTTAAACTATAACCTATTCTGGCTCCAACCGGGAGGCTGCAGGCAGGTCACATCCAGGTGGTAAGTCTCAATGGTCCGTTCGATTCTCTTTTCATTTTTCTGCCTGTGTGCACTTCACATTTACTGACCTTCCCAGTCCATCCCTTCTGGCCTCACAATCTGCTTTACAAATGCAGTGAGGGGGAACCATTGTGTCTAAGGTCAGCAACTAATGCAACACAGAAATTCCCAGTAATTGTACTGCTTTCCTGTTGGGGTATAAAAGAACAGAAAGTTTCTACACCATGTAGCAATTACTCTGCAGTAAAATCTTCTTCTTGTTTTTTCCACTTTTATGGGTTTTTGTTTTATTCGTTTCTTTACTTTGATGATCCCATAATTTTCCAACATGAGCAGGTCATATTCCATTTATCCACTTATAGTAAATAACTGAGCATCAACTACATGGATTGTCAAACAATCATCTAGTGTCACAAAGGTCAGATTTGTGGCTTTGAGTGAAATGTCTCAACAACTATCTGCTAGAATTGCATGAAATCTGGTGCTGACATTTGTGCCTCCCTCAGGATGAATTGTACCCTATTCATTTTGGTAATAATTTTCATCTATCACCATAGCCAGGTCAAAACTGCAGCTTGTCCAACATCTGTCACAATACACTATATATATTACACAAACATGCGAAAACATGCATGTTAGCATTATTATGATGTTAGGATTTAGTTCAAAGTGCTACTTCAATACAACTTCAAAGTTCTGAACATATGTGGATTCTCAGTCTGAGTTTTAGCACAGACTACTGGATGTGGAAAACTATGTCCGTATATCATCTATGTTTTAAAGAAGCTATTAAAAGTATATTCTGATTTGGAGGATTATTTTTGAAACTATAAATGTTTCTAGGAGTTGGTTGTCCCTTTGCTTCCACCCACAGCAGTAATTGGTCTTGTAGTAGGAATATTTCCTCTCTGTCTCCTTCTCTTTTTCTCTTTTGTACAAGTGGTCTGAGGGGAATATGTGACTATTAATGCCAAAGATGCACACAGGAAACAAATGGCTGTATGTGGGTGGAAGCAGAATGGGAAGCTGAACAAAAAGATGAAGTGAGGGAGAAACAACCAGGTCTGATGTGTGAGTACTGGTCCGCTTCTCAGCAGCCAGCCAGCCAGCCAGCGACAGTCTAACGTGATCTGCATCTCAACCCGGGCACGGCACAGAGCGCTTGTCCTCTGGTACAGTGGCAGCTCACTACCTCCTACAGACCAAGCTGCCAGGAGAAAGCATGAGCATCTAAAGCTTCAGGGTCAGATATAAGGTCCAGATAGGGAATAATAAACATGTTTAAATTGGCAGCCCTGTGCCTGGACAACCCATTCAATTACAGATTGACAGTGCACTAATTCAATGCTAGATCTGAGCGGCTGATTGAGTTTGAATTGTTGCTGCTTGTGGGATTATGAAACATGACAGGCTTTTTATAAGGTGTAATTAACTCTCTGATTTTAATGGGGACATGACAGATATTAAATTGGTTTCAGATCTCAGTGTCAAGACTGTGTGTGTGTGTGTGTGTGTGTGTGTGCCATAAATGTTAGGTTGCATTTGTGAGCATTTTGTTATGACACGTAACATTTAGAAACCCATGAACTGTCAGGCTTATTTACAAAACAGCTCAATATATATATATTTTTTTTGAAAAATGCATTTAATTTTTAAAACGTACTACAATTTTTGTTTGCTTTGAAAACAAAACCCATCACAGGGATTTCTCATGATGAAACCACTAGTACAGTGCTACACATTATATACAGGTATTTGGTTTGTGAGGTGTCCAGGAAAATCAACAAGTATGTTCTATTCAAACCTGTTCAAACAAAAAAAAAAAAAAAAAAACCCTCCTTGTCTCTAGGTACCTAACTTTTGTATTCATGTTCAGCTGAACAGCTTGCAATTGCATCTAACCATATGGCTCAAATGTAAAAGCAGCTAAAACAAATTCTAACAAAAAAAAAAAAACCTGAGTGTATTTTCTTGGCACTTGAATAGGGAAAAACAAATTCTAATGTCTGCTGACTCTAACATATGTTACAGTACATATTAACATTAAAATTCAAAGACTACATATTCAAAATTCTATATTGTGAAAATAAAATGAAAATTAACCACCTATGACACAGTGACCACATGACTTTTATTGTAAATGTTCTCACTGGATTATCTGATCTATCAAGTAAGTCCTCCAGCTTTGTTATTGGTACACCCATTCCAGCAGCAAGTGCACCATACATGTGTATGATAACAATAATATAACCCATACATCCATTTCTCAACGGTTCTGATTATGAATCCGTTTCATAACAGTTAAACACAAAAAAACAACAAAAAAAAGCCCACGATTTGTTAGAGAACGATGTATAGTTGTATAGTTGGTTTGGGTTAGAATAACTTTCACTGCCATAATTACAATAATAAACACACACTTAAGGTTGCGCAATGGTCATGGACAAAAACATACAACTATTCAAACGGGAGCTGAAGTCCATCACCTCTGGGAAAACTCCTGCCTGTGACCCATCCATCCACCCGAACATCCTACTAATGCAGATTTTATCACTCGTCACAATGACTTCAGTCACCTAACTATAACACTTTACTGTTTGTCGTACTAGCCTCTTGGCACAAATGACTTATAGATCTGTTTTTTATAGGAGGACAGCCTTGATTTATTGTTGTCTATTTATTCCAATGTGAATCCCTGCTGTTCCTCACTATTTGCTAATTCTATAGCAACACCTAAAATAGCCTTATGTGCAATCTTCTAAGACACATACTCTTCTGGTCTCATTTCTGTGAGCAACAGCTGTAGCAATCACTCTGTCTTTCTGTGCTACAAATACAGACAAATGGAGTGTACAAAGCCAGTGAAAACCAACAATTAGTCCACCCATCTCCCTGAGTGGCCAACTGTCACAGGTATTTATGGCCATTGACCAGAACTTTCTTAGCACTTTGTGCAAATAGTGGCAAATGGAAAAGTTGAACAACATGTGTAATTGTATCTGTGGATGTCAAAGATCACATTAAAACTAGAACTTGTCAAGCTCTTGGAAGCAGTCAGATGTTGGACCATCTCAAGAACTGTGTTTTTCTCGTCATCCTGTGCTCTCCATCTTCTAACATGACATGAGATAGAACCATTTCTCTGACAAACGACATTGTCTCAGTTCATTTTCCCTTTTTTCTATCAATGCAATAAAACGTAATATGAGCTATCAGATTACAAAGGTTAAACTGGAAATGGAAGACACTACTGGGTCCAAATAACAGGCAGACAAATTAAACATAGACAGAATGGGGGCAGACCAGCAACACTGAAGCTAAAAGGCATTCCAGAAAATTAGTTAGACAGTTAACTCTCACTTACTATTTAATAAATTCTGAAAATATATTTAAACATGTCAAAGCGCTGAAAGATTAACAGAACTTGATTAAAAAAAAAGTAACTTGATAAATACCTAGGGTTTTACGCAGTGTTGTGTGATAGCTGGGAAACAGGAGCATGAAAACCTGTTCTCTCCTAGATGGAGAAGTATTCACAGGAACAGTTCTGACAATTTATTTGCTCCACTGCGTCTGTCTAATGCATAAACATGTTGGGGAAATTATAGGTAATTTTCCATTTTGTTCCTCATGAATTGTTAAGTCAGACATCTCCACACTGCAAAAATAAAGCTTTACATTTAAAGCTGCTTCAGTGAAGTAACAAGCAGAGCAAACAGCATAATTAAATTGGTACCTGAGAGCGTTAGGTTGGCCCATTGACTCAGTAAAGACGCCACATTCGAAAGCACTTTGAGTTCTTTCAGTTCAGAGCCAAGAGATAAATCATATTTATTACATAATTCTTCTCACAAATTCACTAAATTTAGAGAAATGTTGAACAACTACACAGACTTTCTGAACTCTGCTGCTGTGTCACGACAACATAACTGATGCCACATTGAATTACACACTGGGAAAAAGAAACTCATCTACATGTGGGCCATCGTGATGCACCCTCAGACAAAACTGATTAGCCTTGATACCAACCCATTGAAAAGTGAGGTGGAGGCCATCGCACTGGGCATCCCAATCAGCCTTCACACTCCGCCTCCACCCATGTGAAGAGTCCCATCCATTTCCTCTCTGGAGGGTTCATGACTGCAGGGCTGTGGCTTGTCAAAAACAATTACATCCTTCGGTCTCTGAGAGGGCCTCCTCTTAATTTGAACTGATAAGCATCTCCTTGCATATTAGCAGCGAGGCCCAGCGGTCATCATGCTCCCCACAGATAATGGACTGGGCTGGCAAACAGCATTTGTCAGGGACAGCCACTTACCTGGGTCGTGCACGACATGCTGAGCAATGCTAATAATAGCCACTCAGATAGAATAGCAGTTTAAAAGGCCCCGAACCCCAACCCTGTGGCTCACCAATCGATAGTCATTTACTGTCACTCCCTTTTCAACTCAACCAAAAAAAAAAAGATTTATTACTGAACCTCTTCCTTCTGCTTTAAGGTGGACAGTTAGAACCCCCCACCCCTCCCTTGATCAAGTTGCACAAATGTTTTACCTCCACCAGCTTCTCTCCACCATGAAGCCTGAACTGAAACTTGTACTAACTAACTTGTTAATCGTTCCATGGCGGACAGTAGAAATCCAATATAACTATACAGGAGCATGATGAGAGTAAAATCTCATTAAAAAGCTTGAAGGAAATATGATAATACAACATTGCATTTCTCTTCATCTGGTGGCAGTTGATTTGTACAGCATGGGCAGCCTAAGGCTTGTAATATCCTGGTAAAGTAACTAACGTCCAGCTCTAATACAGCTGAAGTGTGTTCATCTCCTAGCTCCATCCCTGACTACAAGGCACAACATTATTACATGGAAAAAGTGGCTAATTTTGATGGATGGACAGATAGATGGGCAGATTAATGAGAACAAAGAGAGGCTACGAACAAGAAAAGCAGAAATGATAAAGGAACACAGACCGGCTAAATAACAATGATATGGAGATCCAGCCAGAAAGATGGAGATGAGCATAGAACATCACAACGAGGAAAGCATGAGAGGAAAAACAGAAGAAACAAACACAGAAGTCTGGAGGAAAAGACAGTGTGATTAATTCCTGTTCATCATCTCCACTCATGCAGCACACAGCATTAATGGTGTTCATTTGGTTGGCAAGTCCGCTGGAGTGGGACGCCGTTTCCTTATGGCCGCAGGTTGGCATTAGCCCAGAACACTTATATGATTAAATCACTCATTAGTGGTGGAATAAACAACATAATTCGATTTACAGAGCCAGTATCACTCCCCCAGCAAACAGGTGAGTTGCAATGCAATACAATTACATGGGAACAATGACTTCAGGGTGGCGGAAATTATCAAGGGAATCCGCTGGCTCTTTTCATACATAAATGCACACTGACATTCACAGCAAGATCCAGAGTGGTCCGACTCATACGTTACATGTTTGTATTGAAATGTTGCTCTTATTTGTATCATCTGTGACTTCATTGTGAACAAAGATACAGCTGTATACATTAATAAGTATTATTCTCTACAGTCTAAAGGCTGCCTCATTCACATGCACTGTTGGACTGACCAAAGACAAAATATTTATAAGGTATATAATGTAAAAGACAAGTCAAAACAATTGCAAAGGCCAACTGCTTGTCAGTGATGCTGTACTGACAGAATAAAAAAAAAAATTTAAAAAAGCTGAGAAATGTACAAGCTGGTCCTGTATGTCTGAACATCTGACTATGTTATCATATTAAATGTGTTAAATCTCAATGCTGCTTCTCACAAAAAGCCATTTGCTAGACATGGTTAGATTAAAGCAAACAGTGTTGATGTCATAAACAGTTAGAGACAGTCCATGAGCCATCACTGCGTTTGAACAAAGACACAGAGGGAGACAAAACACTGAAGGACAGGACACAGAGACTGGATATCGTGTTTGCACACTGCGAAGTGTCTTAAAATGGAATCTTTCTTTTTCTCTTTCTGTTTGTCTTCAGCTAAAGGTATGCGTATCTAAATATGTCACTGAGAATGAACAATGCAAACAATGCCTTTGTGCTGCAGAATATTACTCCAGCAAAGTATAATGCTTGGGTTACAATACATATTCAAACTAAGTGATTCAATCCAATGTAATGCGAGGGTCGGGGGGGGGGCTGGATTTGGAAACATTCCAAACAACCTTTACTTATTTGCATTTGAATGGTCACCATTATTAGTATGGTAAATATGCTATAACACATGATAAGCACATTTAAGGGGGAACATGCACCAAATTAGGATCAAAAATGTGCCAAGTGTAACAAACAAAAAAAAAAAAAAAAAGACTGCTCTCTCCCGACCTAAGCAAGCAGACAAACAAACCAAGTAAAGCTTGCAGAAACCTTTTGTACCTGTATTTCATCTTGGTCCTGAGGGGCATTTGCCTCCCCTCTGTGTAAGCAAAACTGACATCTTTTATAAAAGATTTATGAGCCAAGATGCAAACGATAGAGCGTGAACTCCCTTGGGTGCAGCCTCTTCCATCTGTGAAGGATCACCTGTTCTTAGGTGGGCTAAAGCACTTGTTCCCTGCCAGTGTATTAACAGGAGTCCAGGCTGTAGTGAGCAGGCACAGGCTGCAGCAGGATGCTGTGCAAGTGTACAGCCTCCTGGCAGTGGATGGAGCTTGCCTGACTGATGCAGCTACAACAGCCAACATTACGGCGTTTTCCAGCAGCTGACAAAACTTCCTACCAGCTGTGGCATTGCTTAAACATGTGACCCAGAGGTGACTGCAAAGTAAGTGATAAAAATCTGCCTTTGATGTGAGAGAACTAAAGGATAATAATTCAGCAGTCCTCACATGGGCTGTAAACTACATATCAACATGGGAATCAGTACTGCTTTAAACTTCTTTCTGAGAGATTTTCAAAGATATATTACAAACTAACAGAATGATATCTTCCAATAAAGGTGAGATACCAACACTGAGCAATACACATTAGTGAGTCTCTAGGTATATGTTAAAAGTAAAACCACAAATGCTTCACATCAAAACACAGCATGAAGAAGCACACCCATCTATAAGTAGGACAGCTCCTCCTGTGCTGCTGCCAGCTTAATGTAGAAGTGAGGAAGGCTAGGGAGATGCTGGCCAAGCCATGAGCCTAAAACAATTTGCAACATCAACAGGATCTACAGTGGAGGATAAGTGAAGAGGAAAGCTCTTACATCAAATCCCAGGGAGCCTCAACGGGATTACAGCTCCATGCCTCTTTAAAACCCTACAACTGGTTTGAGTAAGACTAACACCAGTGGCTAGACTGATGACCCAGCAGTGGCTCAGGTTCAGTGTGGACTACAGTGTCATCTACTGCATTTCTCTTGGAAGATTATTAATCTTGAGTCTGTATACAGACACTTGTTTCCTCACCTGCACTGATTCTGCTTCATTCTCTGCCTCATTCAACTTCTTATTCAGATAAATGAATAGCTAAGCACTGCTGCTTTGACTGAGTTGTGCTACTGGAGAGACACATTTAGCCAAGTCTCCCACAGGAGAGGGGGGCCACTGAAATAATGCCGGGCTTTGTGTGGGAATTCTGTTTCTGTTCCCCCCCCCCTCCCTATTTGCTGTCTGTCTCTCCTGGCCTCTCCTGGGGGCACATCTCCAACCTTCTTCCATTAGTCTGATAGATAAACGTGCCCTGGTTCAAAGCAAGGTCACCCTTGTTGCTTTTATCAAATTTTCTATTCATCCCATGTATAAACGTGCCACTGCTCACCCTGACTGCTTGGCTGCTGCAAGCTAAAACAATGAGCATGATTTTCTCCCATAGTTGCTTGGCAATATGGAGGGCATGTATCGAGACACATTTAATTGCCGACCTTGTTCACACGCCACACCCGTGGTGCTGTTTTCTCCCTGGTTTATCTTGTTTGCTCTCAGCAAGGCAAACTAGAAACACTAAAAGAGTAACAAAACACTGTCTTGAAATACAAGATATCCTCATTGGGTGATGTTTTAGACCATGTGCCCGGCAATACAGATAAACCAGAAAACACTGTTTACATGTGAACATTGTCAGGACTCACAAACAAACCTATTTTTATCCCTTCTCTGGTGTGGCAAAAAACAAAGCTTTACATTACATCGTGAAGTAAGAGGTGTAACAGACAGGCCTTTGACGCTACTGAACCCTGACAGGTTAAAACTTCTCTCTGTCACCTCCTGTTCGCCTTGGTCTTGTGTAAAGCAGACACAACATGTAAGGTGTAATACGGGCATTCAAAATGAGCGATCAAAGAGAGCTGGAGGTGTCAGGGAAGTCCACTTCTCAACATTGCCGTCACACAGTTCCTGACCATGGCTGTGAAGGCATCGTCTTTTTGGAAAAGCTTTATTTTCTCCACCTGCATATTACAACATGGAATTTTCAGTATTTTGAGTCTGAGACAAAAAGGAGCTTAGTCCTGATAAAAGAGAAAATTGGCCAAATGGTCATTATCATGCTAGACAGCTAAAAGAAATTCCCACTGTGGCCTGAATGAAGCTAGTGTCATTACCAGGCTTTGCTTTTGCAAAGCCATCAGATCAAGAGCAAGGTGGGGGGTGGGAGCCATTATCCATTAGATAATTGTGCCAGCTAGTCATTACTCACCCACCTTTGACCTTAAAGGTTTCTAGAAGAATTCACTGTCAGTCAGCGGCAGGTCAGAATTGGTTTGAACTGAAATGTAATGAAGTCAACACATCCATTCAAATCACTCGTTTTCTCTCATTCACTTGCTTTCCCCTTCAATCATCACATTTATTCACAGCTTTATTCACAGCCATTCCCTCTGTTTTCCACTGACCCTGTCATCTCTGAAAGGATCACTTTACTGATTTTACACATGAAATTCAATGCACTTATCACGAGCACTATTCAACCTGTCAAAACCAGTGTTAGAAATATAATGTCTTCTGTAGCTCAGGAGGGAGTGAAGATTAACTCTCATGACATCACAAAGGTTTTCTGGAGACTAGACCTCTGTAAGAGAGCCAGTGCTATAATCTGCATTATAACAGAAAGGCTGAAGAACTGTGGAATGAAAGATACTTTCCAATTTCGATGTTTTTAATCATAACTTTTAGAAGTACAAGAGTAAACCACTGGTGTACCATTTTCGAGACTGGGCTGCTTCGCTGTGCTCAACTTCATCCCCACACTAGAAGCCAAGTGCAGGGAAAGACAGAGGGGAGCTGGGAGTAATAGCAAGTCTGGTGAGTAATAACTAAGCCAATGAAACATCATCTTGAAAGCTCATCCCCATAACCTGAACTCTACTATTCTTACCCTCGTTCCTTTCCCTGAGGTCTTCTGACTCAACAGGCCAGTCCTCCGGTGTCCTAGGCTGAGTCTTCAGAGGCCTCCCCTCTCATTGTTGCAGCATTTCTTCACAAATACCAATTTTAGGTGTCTACACATCAGAGGGGCCCTTAGGCAAGACGTTCTTTCACACACACAAACATATAATGTTTAACACTCATGCGCAATTCATCAGAGATGCTGAACCCTTTAAAAGGCAGCCACAGTTCAATCACTTGCATGAGTGTGTGTAGAGGTATAAAAAATAGACGTGAAATGGTGGTAACCATGCTACTTATATAATGCTTCCTTTATCATGCAACAATGGGACACACATTAGTCACGTTTTGTAAAATATATGTGCGCTTAATTTCCATTGCTTTATTCTGATCCCATTCAATCACTCTTCTGATTTCATGAGTCAAATCTCAACTTTTTGGAGCCGATCTGACTCTAAACAATAAACTGGGCCCCTGAGCCTTCACATCACCTACAGTATGACAGAAAGTGACAATGAGTGTTACACTGGGGATACAGGTGCTACAGGGTAATTACAAACAGAAAATGTGCTTTTCTGTATGAACTGTTAATGAATGTGAACCTCATGCCTACTGTGTCTGCACACGTCTCATACACAGTTTCAACATAAAGGAGAGGGATTGGCAGCAGATAGCTCCAGTGCAGTGTCTCATCCTTGCGTGAAACTAAGCCAGCTCTCCTCTCAATACCTGCTCTTGTTTCTCCAGAGTTCCACTAACAACACCAACAGTGACAGCTGGAAACTTGCTGGGCTCAGTCTGCTGTTATCAAAGGAGGAACAACAGTGCGGTATACTGTACGAGCTAGGACATAAACTGGGTTTAAGGTGTTGCATTTGTTGGAAAAGTCTCTAGGAAGTCAGCCCACACAGTGTTTATGGCCCACAGCTTGCTTTCCACAAAGGCTGACCTGTCTAAAAACTCTCCCTTTAAGGGCTTCATCGTCCTCTTTCTTTTGTGGTTGTCTTGTTCCTCTAACTCTCTTCCTCTTCCTCGCTGTGGGCTCTAATCCCTGTAAACCCTCATACTTTGAGCTCACCTCACAACATGATCCTGCCTGACATGGATGGAAGCTATGATAATTGATTCACTGTGAAATCCCCTCATATGGTTTGTCTTTACTTTTTCCTGTCTGTTTTCCTGTTTGTGTATGCTTGTGTGTTTGCTGTATGTGACTGTCTGTTGGCATGCGTTCCATTTTTCATATGAAATAAATTTCATAAATTATTGCTAAAGCTATTTGGCTTAAGCTCCTCATTGAAGGAGAAAAACAGAAGCAGTTGAGAGACTGTGTGTCCTCCTGTCTGCTTGGTGGTTTGTCTCTTGCTCTGCAAGGCTGCCTCGCTGTGCTACATTTTGTCCTGCCATGTCTTCATCCCTGCTCTTCTATCTCACTGTTCCACTTTCTTACCCTGTCCCCATGTCATCTCTTTCTCACAGATCTGGGATGTTAAAAAAAACAAAAAAAAAAGACTAGCCAAGCAGCAGACTAAAAGGCATACAAGCAGGGTGCAAATCGGATTAGGGCGGAGAGAAGGGAGCCTTTTCTATTGACAATCCAGTTTGTGATAGGGTGGACATTGTCTGTACAATGACAGGCAGGGCATACACTTGTCTCAAACAGTGTGAGGGTGACAAGCAAAGAGAATGAGACCAATCTGCATAAAAGAGAAAGCTTTATATTGAATAGCGTAATAGATAATGCTACAGTTGAAGTTTCCACTGAGGAATCCCCCGGATTCCTAGTGGTCCACTGTTATCATCCTAAAGAAAGAGCCAGCATGTAGGAGAGTCTATTAATGTGCTGCAGGTTTATACTCTGATTACCACACCACACTACCAACACTGGTGATCTGGGCTTACTAAATAGGTGGTGATTACTCTGGTATGCCAAGTCTATTTATCCCAAATGAAGATAAAACAGTGAAAAACAAAAGAGTGTATTTGTTGAAGACATTTTCATTGGATTTGGTGCATTCCGAAGTATTTATGGCAGCAGGGGATCCTCTTTGCTATGGGATCCTCTTGGAATACGGTGGCAGTGCTCATACTGATAGCTGAAACAATCAATCAGTGATCAAAAATCATAGTTGACTTGTAAAATTAGTCAATGCCAAGTTCAATGATCAGTTTATTATTTCATTATTCTTCTTTTTCTGGTTTGTGCTGCTAAAATGTGACTTAACTTTCGTACAAAAAACTATTGATTGTTACTTTTTCTGACATCCTATTAACATCTTGTCTTGTAGACAAAATCTCATGAGACAATTTCAGTCATCAGAGGTTGCACAGCTAGCAGCATGTTCATGTGTACCAGTCTCGGCCGTACACTACATGTGACACAGTGGCCTGCTGAGGTACACACTTTCCATAAAGAGAAGCACAGGAGGGTGTGAATGGACCCCTGTAGTCCCCATTCCTAGTGTCCTCTATTGTTTCTGGCTATCCTTGGGCCATGATTGCGTGTCTCTGCTAACAGATCTGGAAAAACGCAAAATATCGGCCTTCAAAGCACACATTATTACTAGACACAGTGCAGCCCATTATCATCATGGTATTTCTATTAATGGCAAATACAGAGGCCTGCATTCAGAGTGTCACATAAAATGTAATTATACATGGTATTTCAAAATGTGTTGTATTGCGTAAAATGTCAAAGAATCATGTATGAGAACGAGCACATTATAGAGATTCTAAGAGCAAAACAGGAAGCTGCGACTCATCAAAAGTTTCCAAATTCAGACAGTTGATATTTTGGTTACTGGCTAAGACGCTCCAGTGCTCCACTGAAGCTGAGCAGGCTCCAGTTGATAATCATCTGCTTTGTGGCGGGAAGCAAGGGGAGATGGAGCAGATGGCACTAGTTCTATTTTGCCGCGGATGCTTTCTCTGAATAAGGAACGCTCTGCTGAATGCCAAGCTCTGTGGGAGAGGAGAAGCAAATTGAAGCCCTCCTGCACTGCATGCTCCTTGTCAGGGAAACAGCTATTGTTGTGTGTGTGCGGCAATTCCAGAGTGACGGGCGAGTTCTGCTCATTCATTAATGCACTGAGCTTGGGGATGGACAAGCCATGCGGGAATTTCATTACCTCACTCACTCATCCTTTCTGTCTCTCTCTCTCTCTCCCATCCCATCCCCCCAGACTCACTAGCTGACATGCCAGCGTTGATGAGAAGTGATTCTGTTGTTCCAGCAAATAACCAGGAAAAATAGAACAACTCCAATTCAATTAAAGAGTAATGATGTAGTGTTTCAGTTACTGATGGCTTCCACCCTGAGAGAAATGGGCATTCCACTCCCAGTATAGCCCCAATTCAACTCTTACTGGATAAATAGCACACATTATTGGACCTGATATGTACACTGAATCATCTAAAAGCCCAGCTCCTTTTACAGAAGGGAAACTATTTTGGTTGTCACATTTGGTAGAATTTCAGTGAGCAATGGTGATAGAAACCTGCAGTAATTGCAAATACAATTATAATTTTGACAGACATACAGTTCAGGTTCAATACAGCCGACCTCAAAGGGCCACCTAAGCACAGGTTTGTGCATCTCTGACTCTAACGTATTCCTCTCTGTGCCTATCCATTGTTCCTGCTTATCGCCCTCTAATATCAGTCTGTACTGCTCATCAATGAAGATCTCACTGGATAGTTTTTAATTATAGCCCAACATGTCAAAGGAATATGTCGAAAGAGGGGACCATTTTACTCAGACATCCTTCTGAGATCTCACTGCCATCGTTTGTCATCAATGGAGCCCTCTGTGTAAATGGAAGCAGACTGCACTGCAGTTGGGATCACATTTCACACATGCAAACAGAGGTAGCTGCAGCAAGTTTTCTCTTTTGTAATGACAATAGAACAGCTTGATTAATCAATGTTGCCTGATTTAAGCAAAAACTGCATAAGCAAAATTTGTACAGTGAACACTGCCCCCTAACACATATGTGATGAATCTAATACTGTTTTGATTTATACAAATGTAGTGAGGCCATCTGAGGAGCAAGCTGCCGCCCCCTGCCCATGTGCCATCTTTCGGTGCTGGACATGGACACTGGCACTGGCCAGCATAAATGATTGAGTTGGACGTCAGAAATAGACCTCTTGCCAAGGGGCCACAGCATCCATGCTAATGGGCTGATGGAGCCTAATCTAAATAAGTGTGAATTAAAGGGCTTTTACTGTGAATGTTCACATCTAAAGCAGAGAAACGTGCTGGAAACCGTTTCATCTTCATCAATCAGCCGACAAGACAGAAATTCAATTAATTTAATTCTCACCATTTAACTTGACGTCAGCTAGTGCTGGGAAAACTATGTTAGTGTGTGGCTGGATGTTTCACATGCATTTGGTGTGAGCATTATTTGTCTGCTTTGCAAGTTCTTAGTCTCCAGAAAACCATCTGAGATCAATCTCTGGACCGAGCATGATGGAGGGGCCTGTCGGAGCTCACTCTTGTGGCCTTGATTCAGTAAAACAAACAAAACAAGTCGAGGCATTGCAGAAAGGTTCAACACAAGCTAGACAAGAGACCACACCAAAGAGCGTTCAGAGAGGTGTGAATAATGAGAAGGGGAATACATGTCAAAGATCAGAGCAGGAAAGAGAATGATGTAGAAAAGAAAGGCAAATGGACAGAAAAGACACAGATAGATTGGAACAGACAAACAGAGAGCAGCAGTGTATGGCCATGTGGTGAAACAGAGGAGCCCTGAGAGATATTTAATGCAACTTTCTCCACGTATCCTTTAGATTCTGTTATGTCAGAACACATCAGCATTGGCCCAACCTGAATAATATAATTTCTCTAAGGATTACTGCATACTGGCCATGCAGTCTGAGCGCTGTAGACCTCTGGTCAGGTCAGCTTCGCTGGATTTGATTCAGCAGCATTTACAAGTCTACATATGACAACGCAGCACAGCTCTTCACCCCAACATAACATAACCTGAGGAAGCCATTATACACCCCTGTCAGTGCTTAACCTTCCCCTAGCACTTCAAAGAGACATACAGGAGTGGGTAGCTCAAAGGTGAAGCCTCCCACCCCCACCCCCCCAGGGGGCTCCTGCCAGATCCGAGGCCCAGTGCATAGTGCCTTCGGATACAGCACCAACCTCACACATCAAACTACTTCCTGTGGTTCCACTCTGCTTCACACTGTACATGTGGAAGAGATGATGGCATGGACACTGTTAGTCTGAGTGGTCAGAGAGCGGTAGATGTCACGTTTCTGCTATGCACCAACTGTGTGAATCTCTACTATCAGGTGTAACTTGCTCACTCTCTCCATGAAAGTGCATCGGTAGAGAAAAGCTCCAGAAGCTTCGGTCAAATTGCCGTGGCAGTGTACTGTATTACTGCTATCATGAGAAAAAATATCTGCTCAGTTACTCATAACAGCTACACAAGGTTTCTCGTTATAACAGCATACAAAATCATCTTTCAAAAGGATGAGTTGGTATGTCATAAGAATCTTTCATATTATTCTCATTTTAAGAACTATGAAAAACTAACAAGAGGGTGCCATACCCTAGAAATTTCTAATGATTGATTTAAATAATTAATTTAAATTTGCATTCTGTGAAATGCAGCTACATTTTTCCATCCACAGTGGATGGCTGTATGTATTCACAAAGAAAGCTTTTGTACTGAGAATTAATTTGTACAATAGCTGAGCTCCTGGATTCAGGATGAGCACATCATTTTGACAACGGAGGAAATCCGTGCAGTATCTGGGTGATCTTTCAACACTTGAAGCAAAACTTTTTGTTTATGTACAAAGAAGTTATGGAATGGCTTAAAAAGTATTTATTTTAGCCCACAACTTTAACAACAGGGGCTTAATAAGCCTAATAAATGAATGAATGTAGTGAAAGTAATTTTTGATTATAATTATTTATTTTTTATTTTAATTTTGACTACAGTGTCTTAGCATTCAGCGTTGACTGGGACTTTTAAGGGCATGCGAGTATTTCTTATTAATTTAAATACTAAATTAAAAGTTAGTGTGTCATAAGTATAACATAAAATTAGCACAATACAAAAAAGATCTTGTTATAACCATAAAATGTCCTTATTAAAATGAGAAAAGGAGCAGAATGTTTGTGTCATGGTGGCAGCCATGTGTTGCTGTGCAGCTGCAGCTGTAAACAAGTTTGCTTTTTGCTTTGTGTGGGAGGGGATGTTTGACTTTTTGCCTTTTTGTTCCCTCTGAAAGTTGGTTTCTGGGTTCCCATCCAAAAAAACCGATTTTGTGCTTGACTTTGTTATTTTTACTTTCAGCATTTTGCATATGTTTTTAGAGCAAATTTGACTTCTCCGCTTGCACTCAGAATTTGACTTTCAGATCAAGAATTTGACAGGTTAAAGACTATTCAACTCTAAATAATATTATACTTGCTGTGAGCTCATTTATCCTGCATGCATTTGCATCTCAGTTTAACTCCTGTGCTAAACAGCATTTTATACTTGATACATTCAAATCAATCGCTGTCCAGCAGGAGTTGCTGAGCCACCAAGATGTTATTTTCTTCCATTGTACACATGTACACATGGGCATGTAAGTGCACACGAGCAGTTTCGATAGCATTCTTACTGAAAACGTTTACGCAAAAATCAAAAATTTTAATTTGATTTTAAATTTCAGAAACAAGGTGTCCATGGCAGGCTGGAAGTACAGAGGAAGACTGCAAAACACACAACAATTCATGCACATTTATTAGCCCTGAAGAGTCCATTTATTAAGTGATTCAGTCCTGAGACAACATACTCATATTTCTATCAGTGTTATCACGCACATGCTGCACCCCCGGCAGTAATATTAGGTGGATCCTGCTGGGGTCTAACTGCCCTCCTGCTGGATCCTCCATCACTGCAGTGTTAGTCTTGCTGATGTCTCTGGCCACACACACAGACACACACTGTTTATCACACTGGATGAATAGCAATGTAAAACTGTACTGGTTGGTTCTGATGGCAGGATGTGTACCTTAATTTACATTTCATCTGTGCGCTGTTTGTGTAGGTCACACACTGTACACTTCAGTTATACGTGGGCTGTTTGCTTTTTATTAAGGCAAGATGTTTGATGTGTGCTGTGCCATTAATGATCCAAGGCAAGGTTTTATAAATACATAATGATATTTACCATATGACTACTAAGATTTTCCTCATTAAAACTTAAATCTAATAAAACTAATAACACCAATGGTGTTGGCACATAAGCTTTACTGTAGACTGATATTTAATCATACCTTTAAAATGTTACAGAATTATAGCTGACATTCACACACACATTCTGACAGACATAATAGGAGTGGGGGCATGTTGTCACTCCACTATGAAAAGCTCCATATGAATGGATGGAGTTTTGGCTCATCTGCAGTGCGTTGGAGTCTCACGGGCTGGCAGGGCTCCAATACTCTGCTCGCTTATTCATCTCTTTTTCTCACAGCCAACATAGTCAGAAACACACACAAACACACAGACACATACATGCACACGCACACACATACACGCACACGGCCATCGGAACAATATGTCATCACATAGTGTCATTAATATAAGGCAAAACAAAGTTCGGAAGCAGCATATGATAGCCGCACAACCATTTACGCTAATTGACATTTTCAAATTAATCTCTTCATGAAAATAAGCGCAGTGCAGTGTGCAATCAAAGTCTATTAGAATCACAAAGTCCACTGGGGTGATTCCCATAGGTGAACAGAGAATAGACTAAACTCAAAATCCTAAAGAAAATATTCAGCCATGAGAGTAAATTATGCATACAAATCTGCTACAGGTTCGAAAAAATGCTATGTAGATTTGCCAGTTAGGTGGTTCAGGGTGCGGAGGAAGTAAATAAATAATCCTGTTTAATAATTCATTGAAATTCATGTTGCTTTGCCTCTAGCCTTGAGAGTATTTAGAATGCAGCCTGCAAGGCCCTGCTTCTGACTTGGTGGTGGTGTGTGGTAAGATTATTGAAAACATGGGGAATGTTGGCACAATATGGCATAATATGGCACAATATGCCACATAAACATACACACATATATATATATATATATATATATGTACTGTATTGACATCTACTGTCAATAATTTATCCTGTTTGCTGCATTTCTCCCTGAAACAACAGAATCTCCAGGGTGTGAAGAGAAGTTCACACAGAGCTTGGGGCTGGTGAAAAGAATGAAACTAAGAGAGATGGCAATGTGGGCACAGGGAGGACTGCAAATTGGATCTAAAAGTCTTCCAAGGGGAAGAAAGGGAGAAAATCAAAACAAAGAAAAAGCAAAATAGCATAGAGTAAGAGGAGAGAAGATGACAGGAGAAGAGGCTAAAGGCTAGTGATCCACATGTGACTCATTCCTGGTGTCTTTGCTTGATAGAATTACACCAGCAAATAAAATCATCTTCTCTCACTCTCTGTCAGAGCGTGTGTGTATGTGTGTGTGTGTGTGTGTGTGATCATTCTGCCGTTTCACATATTTACAATTCTTCAGTATAAAAATTTCACAGTATACAGTATCTGTGAACCTCCCTGTTCTTTTCAGATGCTGTTCCTATAGTTAAAATGTTGTGACAAGTGGATGTGGCTTCAGCATATTAACCATGAATGACTGGAGGGTGGTTGATAATTAAAAGAAAATTATGAGAACAGCATCTTCAAATATTTTCAGGGTACAGCTTACATTTTGGCGCTACTACCAGTCTCTGTTAATGCCTATTAATAAGACAAAGTTAGTAATTCTCCTTTATTGGCAACTGAGAAATGAATTCCAAAATTTGATTAAATTAAAACGAAAAATACACTTTGTGAATTAGGAATTAGGAGTGTTTTAGACTGCAATAACTGTGAAGAATTTTTGATAAGCATGTGGTTAATATATGCTGGAGGGTATAGTGCTGTATGTACTGAAACCAAGCTGCCTTCTCCCAGCTGCATTAACTTTATCTCAGCTGATGTAAATATCCAAGCAGGACATTAAAATTCAGTTGCTACATTAATAAAATGGGCTCAACTTTTTAGCCTTAAGCTGTTTCTTTTAATTGCTTTACTATTAAAATAGCAGCTTACACTTTACCTGTGTGATGTGAAGATAAATATCAATGAGACACGAGCAAAATCACTTGGATAAATTATGCAAGTGGTTTAACAAGTAGCTTTACCACACCTGCAAAAATCAATCCCCAAAACCAAAATGCATAAAGGCATTCCACAGGTGCAGCACTGAGTGCAGAAAAGTGGAAAATGCAAAAATGAAAAATCCTAAAATGATGTTGACATTACCAAACTACTGCTGAACCCACCCACACACACACACACACACACACACACATAAACACACAAGTATAGACAGAGAGTGAGAGGTTATCGGAGGTTATCAATCTCACAGAGGCCACAATGTGCATCGTGTCAAGTAAGTCACAGAAAACACCGTTCAACACTTGTGGAAGTTCAATTGGGAAATAAGCTGGTACCCCACAGAGGAGAGTCCTCCTTTCAGCCCCACTGTGAACAATGCACAGAACTGTTATATTAAAACATCCACCAGAGGTTAAGACTCACTTTTGTTCCGTATTACAATTTAGCCATTAGGTGTTTGGTTTAACAACCCTCTGCGCTCATATTACGACGATATCATCAACACGTTATTTGATCTGACTCGCAGGTTATTTATTTTACAAAATGTGTACTTAAAATGGATAAAGTAAAAAGTAAATATGGTCATTATAGATTTTAGAAGAGATGATGACAGAACTTTGGAGAATAAAACAGGAATTTTGAATAAAGCTCAAACATTAATGTTTCCACAACACATCAAATTAGATAACAAAAGTGAGTTCTCTCTCTCAGCACACTGTGAAGTAGTAGGTGGTTAAAACTTGGTGGACTTCTTTTTTTTTCTTGCTAGTTTTAATTTGCATTACACCATTGTAGGCTGTTGTTATGTAAAGGTTCCACAAACTCCATCTTTGGATTATAGGAAGCAGAAAGGAACTAAAGTAGCTTTCACACCCTGGTGCATTTGTTCAGGTGAAGAGACAGGACTTCACTGGCTTTTTGTATCAAAACCTGTGCTCGTGTATGACACTAGGTATTGACAGGAGGTTTATGTTTCCAGAGCTGGAGTTCATAATGGTATGTTGTAGCCAGGACCATGTAAAACTGACAGCTGATGCAGTTTCTTCAGTACACGCAGCAGCTTCATCATTGTTACACTTGACCAAGACAAATGGTCAATGGCTAAAATAATGTAATGTATATATACAGTATATATATATATATATATATATATATATATATGATTTCTTAAGTTTCTATTCCTCTGTATTCACTACAAACAAGTTATAACTGATAGTAAAAAGACCAAGGCGTCATTCAATACAATACAGTCATAAAAAAATCTTTCATCTCGTTTAATTTCTTTGATAGATAGATAGATAGATAGATAGATAGATAGATAGATAGATAGATAGATAGATAGATAGATAGATAGATAGATAGATAGATAGATAGATAGATAGATAGATAGATAGATAGATAGATAGATAGATAGATAGATAGATAGATAGATAGATAGATATCATTTCCTACACATTGCTGGGGGTTGCAAACCCACACGTTGAACTTTAAAATGATTCAAAATCACAGATATTAGTAACTTCCATCAAAATGACCTGTGTGCAACAGCATAAGATCATTATTTTTTTAGCCCGTGTAAACTGTTGTGCAGCATGCCACGCTGATCACACATATGACTGCAATGATGTTCAGGCCTTATTCCAACTCCTCCTCACTTTAGCTGCAGGGCTAAACGCAGAAAAGTGTCGTGTATTGTTGCCAACATCCACCTTAGCTCTACAATAATGAGCTCGACAGGCTTTGAACTTGACTCAAGCATGAAAGGCTATCATTTAAAAATAACAGGCTGTGGTGGTCAAAGCAATGTGTGGTATTACAATAGTTTAATTGAATCTAGGAAATTAAACATAACAGCAAATGCAAATCAACCTGAAAATCGCCACATGGAATCAGGAAACCCACCAGATATCTAAGTATGACAGGTATTTATTCATGACAGGTGAGTTGTGTGCAGTACGCCTATGGCCCTACAGGGCAGCAGAGATTATTCAACCAGGAAGTTTAACTCTCAGCTTCATAATAATACTTTCAGAGAGCTGTTCAAAGCTTTCCATGTGCTCTGGTTAGACTACAGACAGATGGGAATGACTATAACATGTTCAGCCAGCAAACTGTGTGCTGCAAATAAAAAGGCTACATGCTTAAACCCAGACATGAGCTATCGTATGTAAAATCCATCAGCTGAACATCTCTCTCCTTTCACAGCCACAGCAATAAATGAGCACCAAACTACAGAAGCAGACTGGTAGAGCATCTTTCACTTATCTGTGGCAGCTCTGACGTGTCATCATTTGGATTAGCCTTGATGTTAGATTGGTTTACACAGCTATAAATTTGATGCTGCATGTAAATAGGTGCCTCCCGAATGGAACAGCCATCATTCACTTCGCCACAGCCCTGTGGTGGCTGTAATCATGATGACACAGTAATATGGCTGCATCCGTTTTTCCTTTTAACCAGGCTAAATTGCTGTTTATGGCAATAAGAAAGCTTCTATTCCCAGAGGCCACAGTTAGTCAGACTGCCTATTATTGTCTTACTGCTGAGCTGTGGTGCAACACTGTCACCCCCCCCGCCTCTTTCCTCTGTAGTTTCTCAGAGCTATTATTTCTAACTGAAAACCTATACAAGGCTACAGAGAGAAAAGAGACAAGAGAAAGAGAACGCGAGAGGAAAAGAGGTGCACAGAGAATAACTGTGATTCTTCTGAAGCTGTGATCGATGTTACTAGTGTACTAGTGTCACTGCTTTTCACATTACTGGCAAAAAATACGTCCATACTGTTTGGATATATTTTTTTTAAAAAGTAGTTTCTTAACTCCAAATGTTCCTCTGCACTTGTACAAAATCACCAGTCTCTTGCTAAATAAAGACAAACATGCCGAATGTCAAACTTAAGCATATTTCAAAACACCATCCTGTTATGCAGAGACAACAAAAGAAATATTTGTGTGTGACGAGGACATCTTTGGCATGGTAATGATGTTTCATGTGGATTTCTGACTGCTGCTAGCCGATGGCTATAATCTTCTCATGAGAATTTGCAGTCTGTTTCTATCCATATGATGCACAAATATGTCAAGAAGTGAGTAAGCAGTACAAAAGGCACAAACAGATTTAGAAATTAATCTTTCTTCCTGGTAGCTTAAATGTGTGCATGTTCTTCCAGCAAAGATTAGAAATATACAGGTCTGCAGGTGAATTATTATAATGTTTAAAAAACACCTGGAGGTCACAACTAATGGTATAATGGCACTTTTAACATTTGTGGTGATACCTACAGGGGCCTCTGCTACAATGAATTAACCTCTGCAGGAAGGGTAAAAGTGGGTGCATCAGTGTGCGTATGTGACCTACTCTTGTCTGAGTGCAGCTCTAAATATAAATCAAGTCGTGCTTTGTTTGGTGTCTCAGTTTTTGAGGAAATGGATTCATAAAAGAGTCAGCGGTGGCATGATGAGGTCTCATGTTTTGAGAGAGAAAAAACACACAAGGCAGCTGAGATGATGTGCTAATGGAAAGAAAGCAAAGCAAGCAATAAAAACATAAAAATATTAATTCTTTACTGACAATAAGCTGGTGATGAGAGAGAAAAGGTAAATGAATGCATTAAGTTGTAATACAATCCTACTGCAGAATACCTTCTCTTTATTCTCGTCAGCAAAGCATATTTGGAGATTTGTCAACCTCCCACAGGCAAATATGCATCACAACGGGATGGAGCATGGTTCCGTATTGTGATTTCCAAATCAGCCATCTGAATCCTGGCCAGAATGAGCTCTTTCAAACAGTCTGTCTGCAGAAAAATACAATTGAATTCACTCTGCTGGAGCGACAATAGAGCGTTTGACAAAGCAAGCCAGTCGTTGCTCAAGTAACAAGTAATAGGTACCACAAATTCAGTTGAAGTGCACCTAGAAACCTTGTCTATAACATGACAACAGAATTAGAAGCAATCGCTTCAAATCACCTAAATGCTTCACTTAAACAACTGACGAATGTATGAAAAACAGAACAGGGAAATAGTTTCCCAGCAGTGGCCATTGCGCATGAGCAAATAATCCTGCACAAAGCCCACTTTTTAGATCAAAATAGACAGCAAATTGATGCAATCAAATCCAAAAAGCGTCACAGCACATAGGAAATGCAATTTCCCCCTTTTTCCTATGATGGAGTAAGGATTTGTGTTTCTATTTTCTTTTATGGTGCAATCGTTTCCCAAACTGTTTCTTTTATGTGCTTCAGAGCCTGGTGAAAAATGGCAGAGACACTGTATATCTTTCAATACCAAGGCTAATCTGCAGCGCACACACAGTTTATATGTTGCTGTATACGTCACTGTAGTTGCACTTATTCATTTGCTATTAAAAACTGTGAATAGCAGGAACTGTGAAACAAGCTCCAGATAAACTCATATACAACATATGAGTTTTGTGAACTTGAAGCTGAGTTTTAATGAAGAGTACAAATTATTTAATTTCACAAAGAAATTATGAGAAAAACAAATAATATTTAAACACAGGTTATGATGAAATATGAGAAGATGGACAACCTTCCTGTATGTTACACTGACAAGTTTATTTCTTCACCACTATAAGCAGGTATGGGTCTCTCTCTCTCTCTCTCTCTCTCTGTGGTAATGTCTCTCCCTCGTCCCTCTCCTTTGCGTACTAATGAGCCGTGAGATTGACAGCTGGATTACTGAGCTGATTTGTAATCCTTTAATTTCTCCATTTAAGATGATCACCCTCTGGATGGAGCACTGCCTACAAGTACATGCACACAAAAAAATGCACACAATGCAGAAAATATACTGTTTATTAAAATTTAATAAACTACTGTGTGTTTACACTTTGGGCAAAAACGAACAACAGAATATGGTAAAAACAAGACCCTGCAGGCGCCTTGATCAAATACAGATTCCAGCTGAATTAATCCAAAGGACAAAACAAAGCACAAGCCCCTCTTCAACAAGGGACCTTTCTGATATTAGAGTTTGTAGAACAAAGGCATCTTGACAGTGCAGTCTTTTAATTAAGGATAGAATAGCAAAAGCTTAAAAAATGGCCATACACTACAATACATAGAGGCCCTCTGGAGATGCATTTAGCAGCAGCAGCTTAGAAGGATCTGTGCATTGAGTCAAGCCAAACGTAAATCATTTTCATGGGGCCCTGTTTTTAATCTCTCCCAGTGCTTCAGACTGAAGATATGAGTGTTGGAGAACATGCGAGGTCAAGTGGCAGCACAAGGTCAAATCGCTTGCCCGTAATTCATCAGTAAGTCCGAAGGTGCATGTCACTTTGAACCCCTCAGTAACAACGTGGTGCAGTCCGGCAAGAGGGCAACTAGGGTAGGTGGAGATTCCAATAGTTCATCACGCAGTAAACCGATATTGTAAAATATGTATATGATGGATGCAAAAACATGGTGAACTTGACACAGATCAACTAGAGAAACTAGATAGTAAACACTACATTGGTAGTGTATATAGACGAGAGAAAAGTTTTTGTAGTCAATACAGAATCCTTGCCTTTTATTTCCTAAAGTATTTTAGTTCTTGTTAGAAAACAAGCTGACATGACTCAAAGCAAATCATGGCTTTGCAAACTTTTAGACTGATGATAACGGAAATGGAAAGATGGTTTAAAAAAAGCTTCTCCACATTATTTCAGACAGGCAAGGCTGCATTGAGGCCCTACTCTTTTCCTTTCTACCTTTCCGTTACTTTTCCAGTGTTACTGCAGTTCAACCACTTTCTTATTTTTCCAGAATTGAATTCATCATTATTTTTCCACTGATAATGACAGTGAACTGTGAATTGTCATGGCAATGCGAACTAGCAGGTTAACATGCAAGCGAATAATTTGTGCTGAAGAAATACCACTTAAATGCTGAAGACCTGATTTGTATTCAGGAGCATGTATGTCCTGTCAGACGAGAAGATGGGGCACGAAAACCTTTGTAATGAACTGGTAGAATCTGGGTTACACTTAACAGCTAAAATGTGAAACAGATGTCTCATAGTGGGAAAATTATTCATTTCTGCAGTGCAACAAAAAATCCAATAGAGTCTTAATCAAGACCACCAATCGTTAAAGTGCACTTAGATGCAAAGCAGTAATACAAATTGATTGTTAGGGAGGCAGTCAATTAAAAAAAGGCTTGATAACAAATGCAAATAGTATTCACAAAATACAAGGTCATCATTGATAGATGCTGTGCTTGTTTCTTCAAAAAGACTGCTTCCTGCTACTTTCTTTGGTGCTGTATGCAAAGCGGGTAGGGCTAAACTGTATTTTGGAAACAGTTTCGAAGAAATAAGAGAAAATCACCACTTTAGACTTTGCCCATGAATATTTTTCTCTAAATTTGCCCTTGTCTCAAGTCCTCAAATATAGTACTAAGTCGTCAGTTCCTTGTCCAACACAGTCGTCTTTCTTATCCGTTAATCCCTTGCCAAGGACTTTTTTTTTTTTTTTTTTTTTTTTTTGGCTAAGACCATCAGAGGTGCGTAGTTTCTCGTTTACTCCTTAAAATCACTATGATTTAACCCACACCACCACCCCAGCTCTTTCAGATGCAAGTTGAAGTCTGATAATATCATGGTTAGCTCCATTTGGAGGTCAGTATACAGGGCATTATTACCTCACCTCTATTTTGTCAGGAGATGTAGATCTACTGCATAAACTCACTCAGTAGAGTGCATATACACACAGCATGCCTGTCTTTTCAAATGCAGCAGCAGCAGCAGTCTCAGGTGTTGGGGTTTGCTCTGACAGCTTCTCACCAACTAAATGCAAGGAGGTGAATCCTGGCTGTCCCTCAATGGGCACCAGATGGGAACACAATGAGACTATCTGTGTTGTAATGAAACTCCATGAGAGTACATGCCATGACCCAGTGACCAACCATCAGAAAGCTAAAACGAATACCAGTACACAGTGAGAGGAGCTCAGTGAAGATCAGCGTTCTACAACTAATAAAATTCACATGGAATCCCTGACAAGAGGCAATAATATTTCTGCCAACAGATGATTTCACATCCATCAAAACCTCTTTTTTTCTTATTACCTGCACAGAGTAAATGACTACAAAACAGGATGAAAAGCATTATGATGTGGCATGTACTATATCTTTGGTGGATTGCTTGATGGAACTGGCTCAGCATGTATGTAATATAGCGGAGAAGTCTGAGGGTTATAGAAGCATAGCTTGGTTTGGTAAGAAGGCAGGCAAGATAAAGAGAACTGATGTGGCTCATCGTCTGTACCTGCATTCTATCAGCTTGCCACAGACTGCAGGTCCTGGCTGCAGAGATGAAAGACCCTCTGGAGGACAAGAACGACGTTTGTGATTCTGAAGGAAAATGGCATCCCGCTTATCAAATGCCTGGAAATGTAATCCCACCCTCCCCTCAGTTCTGGGTCTGGACATACTTATGAAAGCCCTGTCACTTTGGATAGTGGGTTAAGAGTCAGAAGTTCTCCAAAGCACACTGATTGCTGAGCTGGCGGTTTCAAAGCAGATATGGCTCCTTGCCAGATTTTCCTGCTGTAGTCTAATTGAGGTCATGTTACAAGTCATTTTGTATGTGTAACTTTTAGAGTCGAAATTAAACAATAGGAAATCAGTGCTGAAAGTGTACAGCTGATGGAGGCATGATCCGCTTTAAATTAATCTTTTAGAATAAAGTCCAGTGTGTGGAATTGTTTGCCCTGTATGCACTGCAGCAGTTAGAAAATAACTGCAATGGAAAGACTCAATTTTAAGTTAAAAGCCTTGGGATGAAGAAAACAGGAAAAGACATCCAATTGAGGACTATTTTTTCATAGAGCAGCTTCATCTTTTGTGATTCAAAAAGCAACACAGGGATTGGAAATGAAAACAAGCTTATTCGTTTTGAAAGGCCAGCGTGGAGCAAAGGTGGCAAAACATGGGCTTTATGAAAGAGTGTATTGCTGATTAGGGAGGAGATATATCTCTTATGATGCTGTGTGTCAGAAAAAATAAAGTTATCATTGTTTTTTTTTTTAAATCTAATTTTTCCACAAAAAGTGTGCCTTCGCCGCATTTCTTAAAGCCTCCGTTAAAAAACTGAAATCGATTTTTCTCCAAAAACAAGGTTTCTGAGATCCTGTAAATCCATCAGTCATTTCCTTTGTCACAAAATCTCGGGCACATACACCAAAATATGCAGTCAGATGTCTGTCTGACTATTGTATTATACTCTTTGTCTAAATCACACAGAGCTGTGTTGTTCTCTGCCTTTCAGAGCCAGAGAGGGGCAAAGGGTGAAATTCATCACTGCTGTTTTTTCTTATATGCGGTGACAGTGACTTAAAGAGACACTATCCTGACTGAATTGTATTTCATATCCATTTATTTTGTGCAGAGGCCACGTCCCGTTGTCCATGTTCCTAGGTGTCTGTTCCGGCTCTTGGAACAAGGTGATGGTTTACACAGCGATGTGCAATCACCGGAATATTTCTTTTCATGGCTTATCTGCCCACAGCGGGAATCTGCACGGACCACGACTCAAGGCCTGGCTATCTGTTCGCCTGTGTGCCACAACCTCCCCCTCCAATACTGACCCAGCTCTCAGACAAACATCTCCATGGGAGCATGGAATGATTTATTCAGCACAACTTAGTGACAGCGAGGAGATTTGTGAGTTAGTTAAACAAAGGTCCTTTATGGGCAACTGCAAAGCCATGAAAGCCTTTTTAACCTATAAGTCAGCCTAAAGGGGCACTGAATGATGCATTATAATTCAAAAATGACCTTTCAAGTCTTGACCAGATGCTTCACCTACATTTGATACTATAGCAAAGAATGCAAGGTTAAAGGACCATACCAGTGTTGTAGCAAAATGTTGTATATTTGCCACAAAGGATGTATGGAAACATATTTAAACATTCAAATCTCTAAAGTGTGCCATGCAAAATGTATTGGAAAGTGTAAAAAAAAAAGTACCAGTATGGTCCTTTAAACACACAAAGTGGTACAAAGGTCAAACATGTAGCAAGACAATCAGGCAGGTCCAGCTAGGGCAGCAAGGAATATATTTTTTACCTGGTTAATTAACTCAGACTGGTGTTAATGAATTTGACATCAAAAATATAATGGAGTCACTCCTACACTGCCCCCACACCATCAAAACAATAAAAGAGAGGAAAAACAACTCCGTCTTCCACCTCAGCATGAAAAGACTCACACATTGTTCAGTGACTGGAAACAGAAGCCTGGTACACACTGCATCCGCTGGACCACAACTCTTCAGCACTTCCCCCATCGCTCACTGTCCATCTCTCCAAGGAAACAACAACCACGGCACAGAGCAATCCAGCAAATCCCTAGCTAGCTCCACAGCATCCACGACCCTCCCTTATCTCACCCATAACCCATTCATTTTCTAGTAAAGTGACAGATTCGGGTTATATATATTGTGGAATTAGTAATAAATGCTTCCTCCCACTTTATGTTCCACTATACAGAAAACAGACCTTCAATAAGGCTAGGTACTGCACATTAATCATTGCATGAGGACTTAAGCTGCTGCAGCCCATATCCCTTTGAGTGGTCAGTTGGGAGGACAGCATGGCTCTCAGATTGATTTTTGCAAAGAACAAACACAGAGATGGACAAAATGAAAGAGAGCGACCGGGAGCAAAGGTAATATGGGATCAGAGCTGAAGCTGATGTAGCATATAAGCTAAATCACACTGCTGTAGTTGAACAGTGCTGCAACCCTTTTTTTTTTTTTTTTTTTTTAAATTGATGTGTTAGCCGCTAAAATGCAGAGCAGGACCTGTGTGTGAGACACATGAGTTTATAGCATATACATCCACATACACTGAGGAGGAATCAACCTATGGTATCTGTCTAGACGCATCACCTTCTGTTGGTGTTTGGGTCAGTAAGGACGCCTCAGCCCATTTCCAAACAGGCAGAAACCTTGAGCCCCAAGCTCCTTCAAGCAAACTGGCTCCCCACTGTCCAGCTGCACTGTCCTTGTCACCCTCCTACATAACAAAATAACCTCCCGAATAAATGCAATTGTTTTGCTTGCAGCTGGAAAATGCTCAAATAGCTGTTAGAATGAGAATGCCATTTCCTCCCAGCAAATAGCATTTTAAATGACAATAGACAAATATCTGGCTATAAAAGCAAAGTGTCAGGGGAGAGTTAGGCTCAATGTACACTGTTCATGTTACCCCCATGTCTGGGTAACAGTGTAAAGCAGGTTATGGAGAAGGAAGAGGAGGAAATGTGTAACAAACTAAATATTAGACCCATATTGTTACATTGGAAACCTATAGAGTGGATCTAAAATATCCTGAAAAAATGTTGCAGGACTCCTGATCTTGTGGTTAAATTCTTCTGCCTGCAGTTCTAGGAGTTTAAATCTTTAGATATAATGTTGGATATTTTACAGAAGCACATAGCAGAAGTTTTCTTTATCTGTCAGTTATCCAAAATGGGTCAATGGGATGTCAGTAGTTAATTTATTCATTTATTTATTTATTTTTGCCATTGTGTCAAAGAATCACCATCAAATATTAAAGACACACCACAGACACTACAGCATCATTTCACATGGCAGGAGATGAACCTCACAGTAGATTCAGCACACTGCCTCCACTGAAAAGAAATGGAGCGAATGAAAACAGAATTGAATTCCTCTGAAAAACAGAAAGAATAAAAGGGCTGGAAAATGTATTACAATGAACATTGAGAATAAAATAAAAGTTTTGGGCTTCCAGCTGAAGATATGCAGAGTAGAGAACAGGCTGCTCTGTCAGCCTGCAGCTGAGTCAATCAAAAGAAGAAAAGTATTGTTTTTCACTTCATTCTCTGAAATTTAAGTGTTCATTCATCACTGAAACCAAATACCAAATGACAACTCTTGAACAGAATCCATTACACACCTGCTGTCACATCACGTTGAGAGATTTTTTTTTTTAAAACCAAAGCTCAACACATCACATCTTTGTTTTTAAATATAGCCTATGCATGTCAATGTTCAAGATGAGCCACTTCTATTGCACAGCCACAACCACAGTGTTTTGTCCTTCTCTCACACACACACACACGCATGCGCGCGCGCACGCACGCACGCACACACACACACACACACACACACACACACACACACACACACACACACACAGGTAGTCACACTTACTGACTATCACAGTATGAGGTTGGTGGACACAGAAGATAAAATATCATCAGTGGATAAATGAGATCCAGCAGTGGCAGACTTACCTTTGAGAATGCTCTGACCGTGCAGCACGTCTCTTGAGACAATCACTGTGTAGAAGTTCTGGGAGAAGCCTGGTCTACATGGGGGTTTGAGAGGCTGGCCTGCCTTACTCCCCTGAGGAATCAAAGAAGACAGCCTGTTAAGCATTGGCAAATTGACTTGCGGCCACAGGGTCACAAGCTGATCTCGCAGCCTTTTCAGCCTGATACTAAACTTCACGGTCTCTATGGATACAGTGAGTGATTTGCTCCATACTACAGCATGTTGCACTAGGACTGTCTGTGTGGAAATTCACACCTGGGGGATTAAGACACCTGCTCAGACTAACTCTAGTGAACCACCAAATCACTTGTGAGACACTGAAATACTGAACAAAACGAGATTTAATTAGTTTAATGATGTGATCATCATCATCATCATCATCATCACAGTGGTAAGACAAGCCATATGCTGATTGTGCTAAAAACACACAGTGGTGATAATGATGGTCATATTAACGGCTAAAAAGATGAGTGTGGCAAGTAAGAAATGTTTAACCTAAACGTTCAGTGTGTACTTGCATGGATCCAGCTCAGTCTTCTTACCGTGCGTGTGCGTGCGTGCGTGCGTGCGTGTGTGTGTATGTGTGCGTTATATTGTATAATATACAACTCAATGTTGCCCGACAAAAAGCACAACTCCAACAACACACTGTACATAAATATATGCGTGGGGGGAAAAAAGGCTGGTTGTTGTTTTTTGTTGTTGTTTTTGCCAGAGTTTGCAAATAAAGTAAGCTCAGCAACTCATAATTGCTCATTTCCTTCTTAACCCCCCTCCATGAATAAGCACTAAACCAAATGAGCAAGTCCTCGACAGAGACTTTAATCCCAGAAACACAGAAAATGAGAAATGACAGTGCGTAAATGTGCGTAAACGAAGTTGATCGCTGCCAACGGAACGAGAAGCCCCATCCAGAAACCACTATTATCTGCAATAACGCACTGCAGCTGCTAATGCAGGACGCTAATGGACAGAGTTATCGGGGACTTTTTAAACCGCACAAAAAGATTATTGACCTTAAATGTTCTCGTATTAAGATCGATTACACGCAACACTGCGGGGGAAGTGAGCCTTTCGCAGCCACTTTCGAGGGCTCACACGGCGCACTGCAAAGCCCAAGTAGGCACTACAGCAGTGCAGCACCACGATACCGTCAGCCGAATAGACCTGTACAAATCAACTCATCTTACCGAGGATGCGCCCACAAGTATGGTGCACGCCAGGATGACGCAGCCAACGTTCATCTTCGCAAAACCGCGTGTCAAAAAAAAAGGAGAAGAGATGTCTTTTTCCGCCAAAAACACCTCGGTAATTCCGGAGCCCTGTTTCTTCTCGGTCGCTGAGTGTGAGATTGTTCCTACTTGTCTGGCGCAAAAGTGCCGCTGAGACAGAGATGCTGCGCCCCGTCCAGAGAAAACCGGTGCCCATTGGATAACAGCGTCACTACAACCCCTCCTACCGCCGGTGGAGCAGGCATGGCATGGTGCACAGCCTGCAGCTCCAAATGAGTCCCTGTGATGATGCCCCGTACACTTCTGGGATCTACTGGGAGAAAAAACTGCATTTTCCAGGCTATTTAGATTCATATTTCGACTTCAGATGGAGCAAAGGCGGGTCTGGCGGTGTGAGTGACAACCAACCATCCGAGTCCTTTCATGTGTCCATCAGCTAACTGGAGTCTATTTCACACCCCAGTTACCCCCTTTGCGCCTGATCCGCGCTAGAAGTACGGGCTCCCGAGTTATTAGCTTTTTATTAAAGCTGCTGTGATAGACCAATGTGGAATAAGATTTTGATAAGGTTCAAACGAAACCAAGTCCAATGAATCAGTAACCTGTGCGGTGATTTGCAGGAAATCTGCGTCCATTTTGTCAAATCGTTTGTCCCAATATAAAGTCTTCATCTTTTTCACTCGTTTATTATATGTCTGAGGAATTTTCTTTAACTCTGTCATGCCTATGACTGGTGTTACAATGTGTAACCAATATAAAACTAGGATTAAATGTCTGTTTTTTCCCCTGTTTCTAAAATACACATTTTCAGAATTAGTACTAAGACTTAGAGACAAGGTAAAGCCTAACCTTACACATTTATTACAGTAGGCTAGTATATAACTTAGAGAAAATGTGAAATGTGCCTTTAATAAAGTTGACATTTCCGAAGCCTCAGATCAGTGTCTCGATTTCCATATGTGAGAGGTCATGACAATTTAATCCCTTCAAAAGGAATAGGACAGCACTGCAGTGCCAATCAACACGGCCCTGCATCATCCCTCATCACTACCATTCCCTGTGTCGCTTTTGCTCCTTCAGTATTAAAAAAAAAAAGTCTGAACAGTTTTTTTTTTTTGCTGTCTTTCCTTTAAAGTGAATCTTCAAAATAAACTGCTTGAGGCTAATAATTAAGAAGTACTCCTAGTCTAGCTGGCTGCAGCTCAGTGGGTGTTTCTGTCCAGAAGGTGGGAGTTTTGTAAGGTCAGAGATATCAGCAATACACTCCACTCATCTCTCTTCAAGGTATTGTGGTGCTTCTGCTTTTATTTCACCCTGGATAACTTGGCAGAGGAGCTGTATGACAAGAATTTAAAATGCACACATTGCACAGTAGACAATTGCTCTAATGCATAACCTCCTGTCTTTGTATCAGTCACTGTTTTTTCCTCAGGTTGGAGCAGCTACTGACAGGAAGGAGGGTCAGGAGAGAGAAAAAAAAAAAAGCTTCAAGTTCCAGGAAGAAAAAGTCTGACTATACAGAAAATGACACGTCTACCAGTGAAAACGGCACGTGCCATCAGTGCTACTATGTTTCCCTGCATTCAGAAGTTAGAGGTGGCCATGCACATGCTGCTTAAACTTGAAATCCATTAGTAAGAGCAGAGTACAGTTCATGATGTGACCAGGCCAGATGTTCTCTTCTGTCTGACATATTAGTTCATCTCTCTTAATGCATTTAGTGTCTCATGGTTGTGGTTCTTCAACATACAACTTCCCCACCCCATCTGCCTCTGTGGCACAAACCCAGTGACAGACCTCTGACATTATTGTTTTGGAAATTAGGCCCGATTTATTCTTCGCTTAGTAACTCTTGCCTGGCTCTGAGGTATGCTGCCAGTTTGGAAAAGCAAGTAAATTATTCTTCTCAAGTATCAAGCATTCGCCTAATAAAAATACCATCTGGTCACTTGAAGTGAATTGGTTTAAGGCTGTGCTGAATTATTAAATCTTTTTTTTTTTTTACAGGAGGGGAAATATGTTACTGTAGGAACACCCCTCTGCTAGTTTACTAGTTTGTTAAGACATACATTTCTCTCAAGTACATCCTAATTGTCTTGGTTTCCCTCTCTGTCTCTCTTTTTACGCTTGTTTTTAATACCACAAGCAAAAGTTATTAAGAGAAAATACTTCTATTCATACATTTTGTGTTAAGAAATGCATATTTACAACAGTACAGTTTTGTACTGCATTTATCATCAGGGCACAAAATTTGTAAGGGCTCATTGGGAATTTAATGATCCAGCGTGCATAAATTGGGGCCAAACAGTACACGATTGCTTCCCAGAGGAAAGGAAACTTCTTAAAATTTTATCCGTACCTAGAGTGTTTCTCCCACTCACTCTGATCTTATTCTGAGCTATTAAATGTTCAAGACTTTTTTTTTTTTCCCTTACAGCTTTTATCTGAAAAAAATAACTCTTAAGATACCACTAAGATCCAACAACAAACTTTTTCACTTATAAACAGTATCAGGTCTTATTAAGAGATTTACATAGCTGTCCTGCTTAAAGTAAAAAACTAAGATTTAGGTTTTATGTCTCTTACTGTTGATTTCAGTAATTACGTAACAGGCAGACATATTCATCAGTCAGGTGATTGTGATTGGCAAGACTGAAAGTTAATCTTTTGTCAAATTCAATCAATCACAGAAAAACAATCAGCTTAATATCACACAAAAATATACTAAATCATCAGAAATCATCAGACACTGATTTTATTCTAAGCTGCTATGATAAGTTATTATATTTCTTCTTTTTACAATGCTCTATCTGTAGAAAACATTGGACTGCATTGTAGGTCACAGCTAAGGTGTCATAGACCACCCAGTGTTTAGTGATGGTTGATCCAGTTTGACATAGGTGAGTTCGTTCACTCCTCTTTCATCTGTCTTCTCTGGACAAAATGTGCACACTGCTGTCCTCAATGAGTGTCCTTTGTCCTTCAGATGCAGGTGGACTGCTGAGTCTTGTCCTGAGGAGCTGGCTCTCGGGTGTTGTGCAACACGTTTGTGAAGTGGTTGTTCTGACTCTCCAGTGTACAAGTGCTGGCATTTGTTGCTGCATTGAACTGCATATAATACATTGTTCTTTTTATGTCTTGCTGTTTTGTCCTTAGGATGTACCAGCTTCTGCTTCACAGTTACTAAGTTGGAAATACACAGGGATGTGGTTTTTGCTGAAGAGTTTCTCAGCTACTACGGCAGCATATGGAATGACCATACTGTGTCATTTGTTATTCTTACTGGATCTTTTTGTGGTTTTGACAAAGGCTGAGTTGGCATATCCGCAGGTTTTAAGTGCTTCATTTATATGTTTGCGGTCTTTCTCCTTTCCTTCTGTCCCTGTTGGCATATTCTCAGTATGATGGTGGAGGGTTCTGATAACTCCCAGTTTGTGTTCCAGAGGATGATGAGTGTGTGTGGGTTTCCAGTGTACTGTACTTCTGTCATCTTCAGTGTGAATGGACAAAGCCAGATGGTTTCCTCTGACATTCCACCATGTGAACATGTCTATCACATGGATGTGTTTTGTGAAGGCTTGCACTTCTTTTGTTTTGATTGTGACCCAGGTGTCATCTGCGTATCTGAACTTGCACAAGAGTTAAGGGCTCTGCTCTCCACTTCCTCCTTGAACAGGTTAGTCCCTCTTGGGCACACGTGCAAAAGGATCCAAAAATGCACGGCCAGAGACTGGACTAATTTACTAAAATTTAATAAGATTAAAACAGGTGACAGGTGGCAGAGGTATCCAAAAACAGCAGGCAGAATCAGTGTTATGAACACAAGCTAGGATCATACACAAGACAGACTAGACTCGACAAGGCAGGTAAACCGACTGGAACACTAGGCAACACAGACCAGACAAACTGGCAAACACTGACTGAACAGACCGGGGGGTATATATACACAGACAATGACTCACAGGTGAAGATGATAAACAAACTGCATGTGGTAAATTGATAGACAGGAAACTACTGGACAGCACATAATGGTGAACATGATTATCAAAATAAAACAGGAAATTGACAAAACCAAAACCAGATAGACTTTTATGTGTGTTTTGTGACAACATGCGTGAGCCCATGGCACAGCCATGCTTCTTTCTGCAAAAGCCCTCATTGTATTTGAAAGTGGCTGTCAGGGAGAGGTCTAGCAGGGCACATGCTTGGTCTGGGCTCAGGTTGGTCCTATTGGATAGTGTATTGTAGGTTTCCTTTTATTTAAGTAATGTACTGGTTAAAAAGGAATTGAACTTACTTGAGATTTATTTTCATGAAACGCTTGCTGCTCAGCTTTGGCCCTATCAGTCCCAGCAAAGACACTGGTGTTCCCCCCACTGTTTAAATGAGCCTCGTACATTGCATATCTTTCTGTCAACCGCTCTAATATTTCTAAGCAAAATGGGATCAGTTTCAGTCTGATACTAAGTAAAGTCAGGCCATAATCACAGACATCAGTGCCAACATTTTTTACTTTAGACAGTAGCTAATGTAGCTGCAAACTGTGATCAGTTGTAAATAAAAACTCTGCATTTGGTGTTTCTCATCTAATGAGAACTGAATCTGACCATTTTACTGTTGAGTCTACAAACATTACTAATATAAACAACCCATAAATAGCAGTGCATGTTTTTCCATCACCCGTTTCTTTAAGTCTTTAATCATTTGAGCCTACTTTAATCTCTCTGTGTATTTGTCTTCTTTTTACCCCTCTTCTGTCTCCTCCTCATCCCTTCACTTACACTGGAAACACACAGACTGTGTTAAAAATATCAAGCAATGCACAAACTTAGCATAGTGTTAATTACAGTAGTTGTGGATTAACAAATAAATGTGTAGGAGCTGTATAATTACAGTTGTGCTCATAAATTTATGTTCTGCTGGCACAGATTGCGAAATACTGGCCATTTTCAAAAGCTATAAAAACTTTTCTTTATAAGGAAAAGTGGTCAGATAGTATTTTTAGTAATTGTACTTAAAAAAGATAGATACATATTCTACATGTTCAGTTATATTTTACAAAACATGGCCAGTATTTTTCAAATTGTGCCAGGGGTATATAAAGTTATGAGCACAACTGTAAATTCAAGATAACAATAAAACTGCATAACAAAGCTGAGAGATGGAACAGTTAAAGAAATGCTATGCAGAGTCATTTTTGGTCAACTTAAGGCTCATTACTAAACACTTAGACAGGTCATCATTTTCGATTAAGATGGTAAATCTTTCCACTGAACTCTGACTCACACCACATGAAAGCAGCTCCCGCAGCGTTTATGGTCTGTTTGTTAGGTTCTGCATGAGGGGTGTGTTTGTTTTATGTCCCAGGCAGCACAGGTGGGTTATGGGGGGTTATGATGGTGTCCTAGAGTGACCCTATAAAGTCACACAGGTAAGTTACATTCTTTGAGTTTTGAATTTTGAGTTATGTAATGACTTGCCATAACATGATACAGTTCTAGTAAAATACAGTTTATCACGATTATTTTCTGAAGCAGGCATCACTGTCAGAACTATCACCTCAGAGAAAGAAGGTTCGTACATGTAAATTTTCTCTATTTTCCTGTAGGTTTTCTTCAGGTTCTTCAGCTTCCTTCAGAGCCCAAACCAGTGTAGCCCCATTCCCCCACAAACTTTCTCTATACATTACACATTGGTAATGAATGTATTTTTGCAATTCAGCCTAAACTCTCTATATGACTGTAGGAACCATCATGAATAGAGTATTGAAAGCAGATACTGTATTTACTTATCCAGAAAAAAAAAAAAATACCTATAAATCTATAAAACTCTTTCAAAGTAGCAAGTATAGTTTTAAATATACTGATAAGTCCCCAGGTGTTTGAAATACTTGTATCCAAGGGTCACCACTGACTGCCAGATTCTGTTGTCTGTTCACTCCTCAGTATCTTTGTGTTATTAGACAAACAGATTCAGTTTCACTAATTAGAAAATGGAAATAAAAAGTGTTACAGCTTTTTTACCTATATGTGATTCTTTACACTATTGCTGTAAATTTTCTCACAAGGAAAAAAAATGTTTTTTTGTTATCTGTTAATGTGGATTTCTCCCAAACAGGCACACATGTTGCCAAAACTAATAATACGAATAATAATAACTGATCTAATAATACTAATAATGCTTCAGGGCGGGTATATAGATTAGGTGTTTTTCTGTATTTAGGATAAGTTGTTGTAAGACAAGCTATCTGAAACAGGAACCCAGAAAAGCGTGAACAGACACAGGTGTACTGCATCACACCATCCATATTTGTGAACAGTGGGACGGGATCCGTATATGTGTATTTTTCATTCAACAGCTGTATTGATGACGCAACTATTGCAGTGTTGTCAAATGTGTGGTTGATGTGAGACTTTTCTCACAGTTGACTGAGTAGAAAACCTCAGAGACATTTACAGAATTATGTGACAACATAGTAAAAAAACAAACTCTCATTCATTTACTCCCTCAGAGAGAGGAGAGAATAGAATTTTAACAATGCGTTATCATATAAAGCCTTTCTGAAATATTTTTGTGGGTTTTCAGGTTTTTCTATGACAGGTATTTATTAACTATTGAAAGGATGACTTTGGTACTACTCACTGCATATTGTTGGGTCTTTTGCAAAAAACACACAGTATATAGTGGGTAGCATGCTCTAACAATAATTCATGAGTGTGAATACTTTTCAGTGTATGAATATCAAATTGATGTACATGGAGAAACAGAAAAGCAGCAAAGCTAGGAAAGCTGCATTAAACTGTAATACAAATCCTGCACTGACTCCACAGCACCAGGTATTCTCAGCCTTCAGGAACCAATGTTTTGCTTTTGCCTGCTCCACTTGAATGAATGAAATATTGATATGTGCAGAACAAAAATGCCCGAAGACCACAAGAAGCAAATGATCTATCAATAAAAGACCAAAGCAAACATTTATTCAACACCTTGAGAGAAGCAAAGGATATAAAATGAATATAAAGCAATTTCACCCATGATCTGATTTTTTAATTTAGCTTAGATAATATTCCTGTGCTCTGTTCCAATGGGCTTCACACATTTTTCAGCACTACTGAGACTGTGGGATCCAAATAGCATAGAGAAATCAATAGGCAATGGGTCTGTTTTAATCGGAGGTCCAAAAGTAATAAGACAAGGATATGGGCTGTTCTCCATATTTAATGCAGACTGATGAGCCCCTGCAGATGTCTGTATCGCTAACCTTTTGACTGCTCTTTCAATATAGCATGATTTGTTGATAGGTGCACAGAGAGCGGCGCGATGGTGATGGATGACGGTGGATGTCATTTGATTTTCATTTGAACTGGAACATTTGAATCTACTCCGCCTAATTAACTTCTCCATCTATTTCCACTTGGCAGACTTCCACTGCCATGTGGAGAAAGAAATCTCTGTACATGTTTCTATTTAACATATTTCAGACACAACTTAAATGTAATGTATGCATTTGTCACATAAATACATTGGAGCACTTTTTCAGATACAAACTACACTGTATTGTACGAAGTATATTATATTTGCTGGGAATGTATTTTGTAGTGTGAAAAGTGCTTCATTGATGTAGCATGGGTAGCTTACAGAGAAGTGGTCAGTAAGGATGTGGGTCATGCAAAGCCCAGGACTTTGACTCCTGTGTGAGGTTAGGTTAAGCCAACACAAACATTTTGGTTCAGTTTAGCTAATAAACATGCCATGTGTTACTTGCTGCAAGTAATATTGTATTGTAAGAGTGGATTTTGGCAGGAACAAATGAATTATGTTGTCATTTTAGATTTGGCAATGTTAAAGGTCTGGAAAACCTATTTTCTCATTCAGCCTTTTTTCCATGACTGATGGAGGGGGTTCTACAATAAACTTTTTTTTTTTTTTGCCAAAGTTATAGCAGTTCTGGTTATTTCTCATGAGAGATTTCTGTATGAGCTCTTGTTTGAAGTGGACCTGGCTCAGTTGCAGCAATATGATATTCCATACAGCTATCAGCAGCATAGAAATCAAAATGAGATGACAGTTGATGGCTTGGTTGCTGGTAGTAGATTAAATAATGTCACATATTACATTTTCTGACTATTTAGTCATGAATAGTATATTATAGGATTTGCCAATGTTTGTGACATTAGTTGCATTAATCAAACATGTTTTCACATTATATTGAAAAAGTAATCGAGGCAGTGAATTACATTTCTTTTCACAGTGTACTTGAAAATTAGATGGATGTAAATGTAGTTTCCAGCAGAACTAGTTGATTGTTCATTGTTGAAAATCTCTGAAGTAGAGATTTTAAGGTCTTTTTGGTTTTTAGAATGAATCATTTAGATAAAATTATACTAGTTTAAGGACATAGCATTGAACTCTTCCTTTCATGTTACGCAGACAAGACTAAGACATAAGGAAGATATCCAAGTGATGGAAATGGGGATGTAATTAAGGAAACTGGGATGTACCAGTTATGTTGGGGTTAGGACTGTGACATGCTAATAGGGACTAATGTATCCTCAAGGTACTAACCCTTCAGAGCCAGAGGTTTTCACACAGACTTTGCTTTTTTATATATGTCGTAGTACTCCCCAAGACTTTGATATGTAAAATTGTACAAATTCACTGTATGTTGTTTTGTGTGTGTGTGTGTGTGTGTATTGTGATGTTTTGATGTTTAAAAAATATTCTTGGAGAGCTAGTACACTCTCTAGTGGCACTATAATTACTCTAATTACACACTGTATTACTGCATTAAGTAAATTCATACTTGCTTAAGCAAAAAATATGCAAACACAGCTTTCACATGACTATATTGTGTATTATTGCATGGAGGGAGGCTTAATTAATAAAAGAAGCAATCTTGAGGGAAGTTATATTCAATAAGCAGCAGCCACACAACTTCCGTCTCTGGAAAAAAACACAATAACACATAAAACTGTTGTGTGAATAATTCAGAAGCAGAATGCATAAATAGTGGATTAGGCTTGATTTAATTATGTCTGTGTGAAAGCAGAGCCTGGCATTAAACAAACAAACACAGGCAACCGGAATGAAGCAGTTCAGCACCCAAGTGGCAAGTCCTTGCAAAGTAGCCAAAAGGAGGCTTCTGGAGAGATCAAACACAACAAGCAGCATTTAACTGGGGCCACACAGAAAGACAGGTACAATAGACTCAGCTCCTCTTTTCACTGTTGCATAGAGAATTGAATATGATTCTCTCACAGGAGTGTATCCAACATCATTTTCATGGGAAGATCACTGTATTGTTTACTTCATAACATTGTTGCCTGTATTCTCATTTGCACGCATCAGGTGATATTTATTTCACTTTGATTGAAAATTGGTTTACTATGCAGTAGTTAGCTTGTCATGGAATGATTTTTCCCTGAAAGCTTCTGTAATGTCAAATTTATGCCTGCTGCAGAGTCAAATGTATTCTGGATCTGATGCAGAAAGCATCAGCACATTGGCCTTTACTTATTTTCAATAAGCAAATATTAGAATTGCAATATGAATAACTACGTTACCATAGAAATAAGTCTGTATGGGGTAATATGGTCACAACATTAATATCTTCATGAGCAGTCATGATTCTAAGCTAAAATTGATCAAACTACATTATTTAGAGCTACTATTTCAACCCTGATATGTGAATGCCTGAGATCTAAATGAAAGCACATATGGTGAACCTGTGAGGGATGTATGGAGAAATGTGAAATGATTGTAGAGTTACTCAATGGGCAATGGAAACCAATACGAGGAGCAGTAAACTGCGTCTACATGTGCTGAATGGCTGATTGAGTTCAGGTGGAAGGATGGACTTGGAGACAGGAAACACCCCTTTCATCCACAGCCATCTACTTTCATCACAACACACTTTTGAAAAAAGCAGCACATAAACACATAAAAACTTAAACTGAAACCTGATAAACTACTACTCACAAGTCACATTATTGAAAATTTCCAGCCATGTCCACATTATGTGCACAATACTACCCAGGTTTTGAATTTTGAATTATGCTGATTTATCTTCACTTACTGATGTCCATGCATTCAATTTTACACTTTTCATTGTACAAGCACAACACCCATCTTTTCGGAATCTGGGTTCTATTTGCAAATGTTGAAATTAATGGATTCTTATGTCAGCAGTCGTCAGCCACACTGTATCTCCTATAGATAAGGCTGTTAAAACTGTGTATTGGTCTCATACATCTTACACAATTTGAATTTGTACTGCCCTCTGTGTCTCCTTCCAGGTAGAGATATGAAATATTGACTGTTCTGCAGCAGCCCCCAGCCCATATTAAAGCATCACCCTCAGCTACTCCACTATCAAAGTGCTGGCACAGCAAACTGGAGAGAGGAACGAGTGAAGGCACAAGTGACAGATATATGGGGCGGGGAGATTAGCAGAAAAGGAAAACACGCATGAGAAAAAAAAATGTAAATCTGTAAGAGTTGGATAGGAGCAATTGAAAATAATGCGTAAACAAAAAAAAATATGTAATGTGCTACTGATCACTAAGAAAATGTAGATTGAAATTGAAAAATCCCAAAAAAGCATGTAACGTTAAATTATCTCCAGCAATTTGAATGTGAATCTGAAGAAGTCTGGTGTTAAGGGTGTGACAAAACAGCTGATTGTGCAGTAAGTGGTAATTATACACTCCAGTCTGTGGTCTACTGCTGAGTGACAAATAGTCTTCTTGCTGTACACTTGCCTATCTTGCCATCTCCAAAGAACAGAAGGCAAGCACCAGGGGTGAGGCTGCAGCTATACAATCACTGTAGAAAAAATATGCTCACTCTGTCATAAAGATGTTCTCACTACAGTAAATTCAGAAGCAGAGACAAAGGCAGTTGTTACTAGTGAAGCCAATTATCTGTGCCATGGCTTTATTTGCTACTGAAAATTAAAGGGGACATAGGTAGATCTCCTGTGGTTTGCCCAGTGATGATGATAGGATATTACGCATAAAAAACAGCTTGGTGCACAAATAGATGAACTTGAATATAGCAGAAAATAAAAGTTAGCACAGATCAGACACATCTTCCTGGGAAAGAGACAGGAGAGCTCACAGTGAGCAAGACATGTCTGAATGGTGGCTATATTTTCTCTCAGACTTTTGGTGTTTTATAGTCTTCAATTATTTTCCCAGCGGTAAGACTATGGAATAGGGCTGTCTGTCAAATGTACCGTATCTTAGATAAAATCCTAAACATCCCCCGTCTTATCTGGATAGAACTCAGATGAATGCTGCATTTTCAGCGTTTTACCGACTGTCATCATCAGGTTTCTAGTAAATTAAATGTCAACATCTGATTTCTCAGGCAGGCCAGTTCGATTATGTCAGAATTTTGAAAGCATCTTATTAATGATTAACCAAAAGGGTTTGCAAAGCCAACTGTTTTGCATTAGGACAAAGCATATTGTACCATGAAAACCAACTATTTGCATGGTCAGTCTTTGAAAGTATTCTGCATGTGCTGAACACTGTTTTCCTTGGTGTGTCTTATTTATTCAGCAGATCAACAAGGAGTTTAAGTAGGATGGGACACGATATCTATATTCATTCAAGTACTTGTATCATTTTACTGTGATAGGGACTCAAGCTTGAAATTCCTTTATTTCAGTGGTTTCTTTCAATCACAGAATAAAGAAAAAGGGCAGAGACTTCTAATATAAACACATTTCAGCAATCGTCTGAAAAAGTCACACACAGTCAATAGTAAGGAAGGCCCACCAGAGTCTCTTCGTCCTCAGACGACTGAAGAAATTTGGTCTGAGCTCAAAAATCCTCAGATAGTTCTACAGTTGCACTGTGGAGAGCATCCTGACTGGCTGCATCACCACCTGGTACAGGAATTGCATCACTCTCAGTCGGAAAGCCCTGCAGAGAATAGTTAAGACGGTCCAGCACATCGTCGGAGGTGAGCTTCCCTCCCTCCAGGACATGTACACTCAGCAATGTGTGAGGAAACCACGGAAGATCATCAGAGAGTCCTGCCACCCGAGTCATGAACTATTCACGCTGCTACCATCAGGCAGACGGTACTGCAGCATCAGGACGCATAACAGCAGAATGCGAGACAGCTTCTTCTCGCAGGCCATCCGACTGCCGAAGTCCGGATAGTAGACTATACTCACCCCCCACACTGGATCCCATCTTCATAGCAGACACACTGACTCTGACAGCACTGTAGCATGTCTTGCACTGCATAGCTCAGAATACTTACAGCTCTGCACTAACTGCACTGAACTGAACACTAACAGAATGCATCACCGCAAGTCTCTCCAGTATACTGAGCATCATGTGTAAATATGGAAATGTGTATATTGTGTATAGTGTGTGTAGTGTACAAATTGTCTATTGTGTATTGTGCAAATGTGTATGTTGTGTAAAATGTGTATATTGTTATTTATGTACATTGTTAATTTTTCACATTTTACTGCTTGTACTGCCATGGCACAGAGTCTTGTACCTAAGAATTTCACCATCACTACACTTGTGTACATGATGTGTGACAATAAAGAGATAAAAATAAAGATAGAATGGAGGCTTAGTCCACGAACTGTAATACAACAGCACACAGCATTGGTTGTCATTTCTAATTACCAAGTTTGTATGTGTTAAAAAAAAAAAAATTATGTTCAGACAACTGACCTAACTTACAGATTGTTCAAATTAATTCATGCATGACTCACAGAGCTGTATTCTAAATTAATGTGAAGTAAAACGGACTTATTTCTTATCACTTTGATGATAACAGGATGTCTGACCTCTGTTGTAATGGTACTCGTACTACGAGGCACTGGATGCACATAGCCCAGCCGTTCTCAATGTTTTTCCATTTCTGTTCAAAGTAAAACTCTTAAATGAGATGTGACAGCTGTAACTGGTAAATGCCAACACAGTCCTGAGAAGAACACTAATTGAGCGCAGTAAATGAAAACACCTGAGTGGAGTTGTAATTAGTATGCAAATCACTTTCAAAAAATAAAATAATAACAAAAATAAAAACAAAATAGAAAAATCATTGAAAACTATGTAAATCACCTCAAATACCAACATTCTAACACCTTGCTTAGTGTTCAGCTGAATAATAGGGAAACAAATATTTGCCCTTTTTGCTAGCATTTCTCTCCAGGTTAGTTTTCAGGTCTCTGGCTTTATCCTGTTCTTTACAGGGAAGTTCACCTGAGATACATTTGGCAGGCTCACTGGTTAGTACTAATACTTCCTCTTTTAAATCAGTATATGTCAAAATAAGTGGTAAACTCACCTGTGCAGCTTATTCAGGTAGTTATGTTTTCATGTGCTGTGGTAGCAGCATCCCTGACTTCAGTTGTAACAGTCTCAGAAAGATTTTTCAGACTATTTTGGGGCTTGCTGTCTTATAACATGGCATTATAACATGTATGCCATCTTGGCCTGGTGACAGATGAGTCTGCCTGGTCAGTATTTGCAGTGAAGGTGTCAAGATGGACTATGCACCTGTTTCCCGTTGTTAGCATTTGTTTCTTCTTTGGCAGCAATCCATGTTACATGAGCAAACAGAAAACTCCCACAGGTTAAATTGGACTTACTAGAGAGACTTTGCAGATATACTATAGACTAGGAGTGGGCACCTCCACTCCTTGAGGGCCACTGCCCTACTTATTTCCCAACTATCCTTGCCCTACCCACAGTTGATTACGTGGATCACTGTTACCCACTCCTGCTGCAGACTCTAACTTATTAACTTCAAAAACCTAAGACTACAAACCTCCCCTACTGCAATACTGTCTTAAATGACAGGGTGTGTCCAAAAACCCTCTCTGTTTATTATAGTAGGATGTATTAAGAGAGTTAGCAGGTATCCTAGTTGCAACATGCAGCAATGCAAAGAAAAAACTGTTTTATTTTTGGGATGTCATCATAATTGTTAAAGTCTATTGGCCAAGAAGTAATGTATGAGCAGGGTCAATGGTGGAAACACTTAAGTTCATAAGCAGTGGCTCACACAGCCCAGAAGCTTGAAAACTTTTTTGGCTCATGTGCCAGTCAAGCAATATTCATTTAAGTGCATGCAGGTCTATGAGTCCAGGATTCAGTTCCCATAATACACCTATGATAATACACTATATTTACTGTCTGCCATTTCATTTCAATGGTCAAATACTGTGTGTGAAATATATGGGTTATATAAAAAATAGTTTCCCTTCATAGTTCCCTACAGTGGAAGGATAAGACATGGTGCACGACTTTTTGCTAACAATACCACAACGTACACCATCACATTTGATCAATGTGAAAATTACCATAACCAACACATCTGTTTATGAGAACACACACTGCTAATAATTAAATGTTCGAAATTTTCATTTACTATTAAAGTTTTAAATAAGCATGTACTGAGTGTGTGAACAGGGCAGTAACCTCAGACACTGGCTCACAGACATCCTGTGTAAAGTGCTGATAATAGGCCTTTTTGCAGCAGAGACTTATGTGATTATTAACACTAATAATGGATAAAGTGCAAGCTATTCCGGTAAAAGGGCATATACAATACCAGCTACCAGAAAGCAGCTCACCTACCACTGGCTTGTTAATGCTACTAATTACAACAATTACTTTTTTGCCACATGTGAAAAATCTCTATTTCAAATGTCAGTTTCTAGTCTTAGTACATCAGCAAGACTTTTTCAAACATAATTTAAAGTTAGAAAAAAAATCAAGTTGGTGTTAAAACAGAATCGGGTCTCTTTATGCATATGAATATCAGTCTTAGTAGTTGCCACTTCTTCTACTCACCACACTGACCCTGAATATTTCCACTGGGAACATCACTATTAGCTTTATGGGACAACAGAAGCTACATTTGAGCCTCAGATGAGCTTTGTGGTGAGTTTTTGCACAGAATGAACATTGTGCAGTGTGTCCCTCATTTTTTACAGCATAGTGACATTCCTTTTGGAAACAGTCAGGGTCAGTGTGGAGAACAGGAGAAGTGACAGCTATTTCATTCACTTTATTTTAATACAACTTGCAAAATCTCCAACTATTGCTTAAACATGTGTCTGTAATGATACGTATATCCTGATTGTCTAAGTGTATATGAAGCTGCAGGAGTCGGTGAGGTCTACCTGTAGGTAGGACTGTCCTCATTTGGGGAGACTAGTTCATGTGCTGGCACAACAATGCACATGAAATGAGGAACTGGGAGTGTGTTCCTGCTCAGCGCAGCCAAAACTGGCCATCTTCATAGCCAAGCTGGTCTGACCCACTGTCAGGTGTTTATAGAGACATCACTTCATTAGTGGTGGATGACAGCAGACACACATAAGGGCCCACCATCTGCTCCCTGAGCCTTGCCAAGGTTAAATATTCTCATGGCGACATAGAGAGGAAATGTATAAGCAACAATGAATGAAAAGCTTGAGTTGCAAAGGAATAGGACAATATTTTATATTCCCTTTAATGGACTGAGAGCTACTGAATAATCAAGATAGTTCTACTAAAGAATGAAAACCATTGCTGTTGAAACCACTCACTGGTAGAGAAGTTAGAAAACAATGTGAAGAATGATTTCTCAGATAAACATGACAAATACATATAAATAAGAGGATGTGCCAAAAGTGCATAAACAAAAGGATGCTGGTAGTTTTTGTATGCACATGAATATAAGTGCAGACCACAGATATTGCTGTATTGTGTAGCCATTTGTCATTTTTTGAATGTTATTACACAGAGAAGTAATCAGAATGCATTAAAACGATGACCTTAATTTATGTGTCAAAGCATTAATGTTGTTTAATGCATGACATCTACCTTGATCTAAAAATCTGTTAAGCCTCATTTCATGCAGATATTATGGAATAAACAAAGCATTAGGGCCAACAGGTATGGTCCTGCAGGAAGTCAGTAATTGCTGCAGAGATTCACTGTAAGTCAAACACTCACCCTGACACCAGGGTCATCTCAGAGATGAGGGGATTGGCTAATTCAACTAATTACCCTGGCAGGCACTGATGAGTTCTTCCATTAGCAGGGTCACCCTGCTTTCCCTGGAGTCCCAGTGTACGAATTATACGTAACTCTGAAATCAAATTTCACATGTTGTATTCATTCTGGCATTCCTTGTTTTGAATAATATAAAGGTACAGGCTGGAAAATGTTGTGGGAGGGGGTTGAGAAGTATATTAGGTGGTGGTGTTCTTTTATATTTCTGAAATATAGACACATTGTGATTATGTGCTTTCAAAACATATATCTCAAAAGTGCTTTGGGCGAGAAAAAGACATCTCTCTTCCTCTGAGGAGCCAACTGCAGCACCACATCCATCTTGTTCATTGCCATGTGAATGTTCTTGCTAACAGCACACCTTTGTGCAGACTGAGCTGTCACGATACTTTCATCCTGCTCTGAATGGACAAGATCACATATTTAAGGCCATTATGCTTTAGGGGTGAGGGAAATCAAACATCAAATTAAAGCTGATTTAGGGCCATTTAACTGTCTCTCTCCGACACAAAGAAGCCAACCGAGTTTTTTTCTCCCCTGAGATGGAACAATTTCCTAGGCCCTCTATGGTTATGCATTATAAAATCTTAATTTAAACTGTCATCTCAGCCCTCATTAGGAAGACTTCAATGGCAATGGTCTAATCACTTGGGTAAATGTGTGTGTGTGTGTGTGTGTGTGTGTGTGTGTGTGTGTGTGTGTGCGTGTGTGTGTGCGTGTGTGTGTGTGTGTGTGTGTGTGTGTGTGTGGGCGTACGCATATACTTGTGTGTTTGCAAAAATGAAGAAAAGCATGCAGAGGTAATCTGCTGATCTCCTGACCCATCTCAATTTACATGAAAACCAATTACAGCTCAAGCTGAGGGAAGTGTCTTGTTCCAGAGTAAAAAAAAAAAGAAAACAAAAAACAAAAAAGATACAGAGAAACATATCACAATGCAAAGGCTGAACTGAATGAATGAGTACTGAGATGCAGCACAGTGGATCAACAAGCCACAGCTTTTAGATAAGAAGACCATCCCCTGCTGGGAGAGCTTGTGGTTTGGAAATGGAACTCATGGAAATTAGTCTGACATATCTTTATCTCATTTCCCATGATTAATGTGTATTTGTTACACCAATACTTTCTTGTTTTTCCCTGTTCCAACAAAGAGAGCACACATTTCCAATTTTTGCTAAAAGCAGAGTAAAAAAATAAGTAAACAATCTTCTAGAAAGAGAAGCTTCTTGACTAGCTCAGGGCGTGAGGAATGGCATTCAGTTTGGATCTGTTCATCACAAATAAATTCTTTATAAAAGCTTCTCAACAAGAGGCACTGGTGAGCCATTTTTACACCGCTTTTATCCATACAACATGAGAGATTTCCTTGCACTCTTTTTTATTCCATAATTCAATCTTCACCTTCAGCAAAACACATACATTAAAACAAAGACAGCAGGGAGAAAAGCCATTTAAACAGCTTTTCTTTATAAAAGGACACCTCTGTGTTTGGCATGATGTTCCCCCAGCAGGGAGGAGGTGGAGGTGAGGTTTTTGAGTGGTGGGGTTTAGGTCAGAGGAGCAAAAAAGGAGGAAATGAGTGGAGACAGTCACTGCTCTCTGTGGTGAGCCTGTGACACTGCCTGGCCACCTGTCAGGGCCAGTTTGCTGCCTGTCAGATGGCAAACTGGGATAGGACAGACAGGGGCTCAAACAACATGGAGAGGGGAGCTGGGGGGGTGAGGAGGACTTATGAGAGACAGCAGAACCTGTGTATGCAGATCTGTGTCAGGTCAGGAGAACGCGATTACTGGGGTCTACAGGACACATGAGTTTAACAAAGTAGTGATAGGAGAACATGCATAATGAAGCTTACTGACTTGTTTTTGTGCCACACCGTGATGATGTGTATGATAATAACATGTAAGAACTGATGCTACTTGAGCTGAGAAGAAACATTTGTCTTGAAAAAGACAAATTAAAACAATTAAAACAATTAAATGGTCATTACAAATATTGCTTATTAATTATCAACAATTAATCCAATTAGAGTTTCAGCTCTAAAAATGACCATGGCTAGATATACTGTACCTTTAGGGTGAAAGTATAGTCAAATATTGGCAAAAACAGAAGAAGAAAACAACAAGAAATGTCTGAATTTCTTCTTGGGGATCAAAAAAGACCTGTTTGTGAGAGAGCATATCCACTATATCATTTTGTGTCCGTTTTTTTTTTTTTTTTTTTAACTTTTCCCTGGAATAAACTTACCATTAGGAAAATTGAATCATGGCCCAAGTAAGCTGAACACTGTTAGGGTACAGATACTATCTTTTGGTCTTCTCTCTGTTTTATAGGTATTTAAAATATGTTGAGAGCTCTGTTAGAGTACTTCTCCTATTCTTATCTCACTGCATATATATTTAGGTGCAGAAAAGAAAACCTGTTGGGTTGGACTAAAAAAAAAAAAAAAAGCTTGCCATGTGCCTGAGTAAGCTGCAGGAGCGTGACTCTAGTTCTGGTTTTAGTTCAGGGTCGATGTAGCCACTGCGGTTCATAAACACTATCCCATCTGGTCAACTGGGGGAAGAGATGGTGTGAAAATCTGACATGTTGTATTTTCTTTGAGGGTCGCATTAAACCTCAAGTGATCCTCAAACCGGTCTTTTCCACAAGATAAATATTGAACAGTTGAGCAACACAGAGCAGAAAACCAGAGCAGGTCTCTCTCTCACATGCACACACATATTGTCCACATGCAAAGAAACACATGGATAAAAGAACAAACATGCTACACTTCAGTGAACACAGACACACACTTGTTCCAGGGATGAAAATTGGTATCATGCTCTGTTTGCAGCAAGGTAAGGTAAGAGATATACTTTAGGTGTTCTTTAACACTACACAGCTGACAACCCCATGGGCTGAGAAGACAGACAGCTTCTCCCCATACACGCTTCAGCTCTTTCTCTGTCCTTCTTGCACACTGCTCCACACACAAACACAAACACACAGAGCATCCCTGACCTCTGTGGTGTGAAACGGAGGGCTGAAGAAAGAGGCGGGGGTGCGAAGAAAAGCAAGAGAGCTGTCAGACGGATGCATCCAACACACACTTGACAGGATGGAAGTTCAGATGCTAGCCCTCATCACGCAGGCAGAGCTCAACCCAAGCGATTCAACAAGCAGAGCACAAATCAAAGCACATTCTCCATATGTCTGCTGTGTGAACTCATACTCCAGCAAACATGAAAATCTCATCATTGTTGATAGCAGAATATTCAAATATATGCTATTATGGCTTTTTCATAATTTAGTTTTTATGGGTGAGGAGAAAAATATGGTTTTGAAAGAATACATGAAGTTGTCTCCTAATAAATATGTGGCTGTGGGGTTTGTTTGTGCATAAATGCTGAAGATGTGCTCTACCGCACCGATAGACTGTTAAGTCATGATTAATGATATCCAATGAGGTTGCTGCTCAGTAGCATCTACCACCCAGGGGTGTCTATGGAAATAACTTTCATATTGTGAAATTGATACACACTCGCTTCTCTGCCTGCCTTCCACTGTACATCTGACCTAATGAAGAATACAAGATGAATATGGACTGGTCATGTGATTAGGTCTTGATCGTGTTTACAGTGTCTTTTTCTGCCTTGCAAAAGATTGCTAATCAGCAGTGAGTTATGGCAATAATATCCAGGCTTCCTTATAATAAGGTACTCAATTCAATCTGTTGTCAATTGCCTTAGATTAATGCCCCATCTTTGTTCCCAGTGGAGGGTGAGGAGGGGTGGTGGGGTCATAATTGAGGATTTCTGTGACTATTGACTTACATTGAGTAAACATCTGTTCTTTAATATTCTTTGTTGAGTGTATCCATTAATTATAATTGTGCCCAATTAACAGAGTACACCTTCAGAAGAATCTATCTAGATTCAGTTTGTTCTCTGATGAATAAGGTGCCAGCTCTCGCTTCAACATTCATCACAAGTACTTTTTATTTCTGGCTGCACTTCTTCCCACTAAAGCTTCATAATATTCTTCTTTTTAGAATCCAGTATAAGCCCTCTTAAGCAAGTGAACTCTGATCTTACAGCAAAGGATTCAATTTTATTACCAAAACAATCACACAAACCACCTTTGACATTTGCACAACAGATACCCATTGTTGAGCCTAAAGGAAACACTGGGTGTTGGATTTCCATTGGAACACCCACATGTTTAGCCTATTCTGTCCATGGAACTGGTGCAGCACTGACCTTGCACAGACCCTCTGTGGTTCTGTGGGTAAGGACTGCAAAGAATTTGTAAAAGAGAGAGGAGGGAGAGAGATTAGAACTCCCTGCTTTCCTTCAAAGTAATGCATCTCTCTCTCAGGAGAAGAAATCAGAGGATGGGGTCAAGCAAAGATATTGAACAGGGCTTCAGACAGGTCTGAATTTCAGGATATTTATGCTGACATGAAACCACCAAATTAAATTCAGTGTAACTGAAACCCCCTTTTCTCTACTCTAAAACTCCCTCTCTTTCAAATCAGGCAGAGGGGGAAATCAATAGTGTGTGTATTGATATTAATGTTCAGCATGCATCTGAATGAAATCATAGCAGCAGAAAGGACAATAAAGCCTTTATTAACAACATGTGCTGAAATCAAATCACCATCTTGTTCGGTCCCTCAGGCGGCTTTCCTCCAGGTAGACCAAACTGCAGCTGCATTGCATTGTTTACTTCCCTCACAACTGCACTTTTCTTGAATGAAGAGACTGCTCAAATAAACTAGTTAAGGTAGGGCTTAGACAGAAAAGCAAAATCCTCTTCATTGCTTCTTTCATTCATGTCATCCTGGCTCTATTCTAACATAATGATCCCAAATTACAATGCTATGGGCATTGTGCATGAGGTCAGCGTGAGGTCAAGCTGAATGAAGCATGGAGCTAAACGTATGTTTCTATGCTTCATAACCCTTCTCCTGGTTTTAATTAGGTAGTTATATGCAAAATAGCACTGGTAGTGTGACCTATACCACAGAATCAATGTATTCACACAGCACATCCCATGCAGTCAATACCCTGCACTGTGCCTCCATTTCATACTGTCCTAAAGCATTTTCAGACATGCACTAGTAATCAAAGGCGTGGATGCACTTTCCCATTGAACTGAAAGAGTGTGTCCAAACATTTGACTGTACTCAGTTGGTTATCAAATTAGTGTACTTCAGGGAGACACAAAATCTGCATATTTGTGTTTGACAAATCTCCCAAAATGAAACTTTTTACAACACTTAAGCAGCAAATAGATGTCACTGAGATGACAAAACATGCATTGCAAATGTAGCTTTTAGATTACCGCTGCAGCTCTCTGAGAAACACCACTAATGCAAAAGCTGACAATTATGCTAAAAGCCTGACAGGAGTTAAGAAGGTGTATTTTTGTTAAAAGGGGCTGGAATTTTAACATAATGGTGATTTAGGCAAATCTGAAAAAGTATGGGCAATTTGTTAGCACATATTAACACATTAGAAAATCATACACATGTGACCTGTATACAAAGTCAATACATTTAGTTCAACAGAATTTATTATTAATTTACCTTGTTTTACTTCTTGTATAGTTTAACATAATAGTTTTATTAATGAAATATTAAGGCTTGCAAAGAGGTATGCTTATGGCCATATTTGCTCGACTGACAGCTGCCACAGCCTATCAGGCTCAGCTGTGAAGGTTGCTGTTCAGCTCTTACTAACTGATAATGATGGTAAACAAAAATTCAAGCACAGCATGAGGAACATGAAGTCACTTACTAAAGAAGATGAATTTTAAATTACAATAAGCTGGTTTTTCATTTCTAAACAATCAAGAATGTGCACATAGCCAGGAAGAGAAAACACACTATTTTTAGGAGGATAGTATACAGTCTGCTGAACACTATGGCCATTTATTCTAATTTTCTCCACAAATTATCCACAGCATAGAAACCAGCATGTCAGACACCATGTTGTCATACCACTGAAGCTCTACTTAAGATGAAACAATTATTCACAAAACTGTCACAGCTGAGAAATCACTGGACTCAACTTAGAAAGACTCTAACAGTTCAATTTGCTCCCCTTTAATATAAGGAAATGCAGACAAAGCAGGAAAGGGGGAGGAGTGAGGATGTCTAAGGATTGGCACTGCTTTTTTAAAAGGACGTCAACAAGCTGGCAGAGATCAACAGCAGGCAGACAACCACTGGTATCGAACAATCAACAGTCTGGCAAATTAGATTGGACTGGAATATACAGTTGCAGGATAACAGGGGAGCAGGTTGGGAAGGCTGAGGTTTTTCGGAGCGGGGTCACAGGACACATTTATGACGTGGAAAAGTAAAGTTTTATTTTTTAACACAATTAAACTAATGTTAACCAGTGCATTTATATAACTGAAAAGGTGTCTAGCACTGAACAGTAAATGTGCTGTAAACTGTATTTTAGATATAGTTAAAAATAAATATTTAGGATTACAACAAATCCTTTAGAGCACAACATTCATCTTGTTAAGATAAATGTTCAGTTGAATCCAGGATCAAATCCACTGATGTGGTGGTGGAAAAAGAGTGCTCATCATCCTGCCTCAGATGGCAATTTACAATGTGGGCAGGACAATCGTCCATTAACCCTTCTTCAAACGAGTATTTGGCGCTTATCAACAGGGTTTTCAATATTCATATAAAATCTGAATAAAAGCATGAACTTGTCAGGCCTGGATGCATTTAAATACTGAGTAGCCTTGCCTCATATCTTTCCTGGAGCTAGCTCTTGAGATAAAAGGTAAGCGAGTGGAAAGACCAGACCTGGTCAAGCTATTTAAAAGTGTTGATATCTGCATCCCTTTGAAAATCAAATATATTGCTTTTGTCATTGGGGACTCTGTCTTTGATATTTCTTTCTTTTTGTTATCATGATGCTCAACTCTTCAGTTGTGATTTGGGTAAATAAGCTCCAGTATTAATGGTACCTCACTATATTTGCACATTGATTTGTGCCAAAGAGGATGATGCAAGTTTTAAACCTTAAAATAAAAAACAATGCTAACACAGTATAATATTATTATTATAATATTTGTGAATATTTATACAATATAGAAAAAAAACATATTTCTAATAAGTAAACCACTATTATTACTAATTATATATACCTTTAAGTGAACATATTTCAAACCATCTTTTAGATGTGTTTTTTTCTCAAGAAAAATCTCTGCACACCTGAATTTTTGAAAAAGTGTGTTGGAAGAACAACCAACAAAAACAAAATACTAATACTACTAATAATAAATTAAAAACTTCAGAAAGTCATGCACAGATTTATCAAATAAATTATAGAATATTACAGCCTAAGCAAGACAATGTGTGGGAGGTTTTTGTTGTTACAAATTTTTTTTGTTTTAAATCAACTTGTTTTTTGGGTTTTTTTTTCAATATATTCATGCCCAGGAGCATTTAAAAACACTTTTTGTTTGACAACCTGCATGGTGACCACATACACTGGCAGGTTATCTCTTGTGCTTAAAACTAACTTAAGATAAGATGATCTGGGTATTTAAATCTAACCAAGGTCTCCTGCTTCCAAAGCATCATTTCAAAACTGCCTGGAAGACAAGGAGCCAGCTCATTCAGAATGACTCCGACCTCCCAGGGACATGCGCCATAATCAGAGGGCTTGCCAGAAATCCTAATACACCATCTGGGATCTGGATGGAAGGATTTCCTTAATGATCGCCTCAACATTAGGGATGAAGAGGCTAACAAGGACAAGAAGCACCGTGACTCCCTGCCAGGACACCGGTCCAGAGGAGGTCTCACCAAGTGCCAAGCCAGACCCATCAACCTCCATGAATAATGCTGGAGAGCTGCCTGTGGCCTGTGGAAAAGTGCGAATGTGGTCTGTACATGTATATTTGGAGTGAGGGGTGGTTAACTGGTGCCTCAGGTGACACTGGAGACATGTTGAAGCTTTGAATCTTCACAGGAACAGACAAGGCAGCTGCTATTCTGAGCTCTCACACTGTACATGTGATGTCTGACCGTGCCAGTGGCATGGGATGGTCGGTTGCTGAGAAGATGGGGTGGAGTATGGGAGGGCTCTCGCTGGGCCTGGTTCCTCTGCCCAACATCAAAACAACTATTCCCTCTGAGCAGAAGATTTGGTCAGTGACTCCCAATGGCAGTGGCTTTTTCAGGTTTTTCACCTGCCACACATTTTAGAAAAGGCAACAATCGGGTTTTTAGTGAGTTCAAGTGAAGTGTGTTTGAATGTGGTTCCCTAGAATCATCATTAAACCTCAATCACAAAAAACTTGCGAGCAGCTAAAGGTACAGCCAAAAAAATGGCACAACATGGGAGAGCAGCTTGTCACATTAGGGCAATCTTTAATTCCTCACAAGTAAAGAGAACATATTAATCCGTATACCAACCAGAAGAAAAAAAACATAAAACACTCTCCACGGGATGTTATGCATGCTGCCAACATAACCGCCACTCTGACTCCATTTTCTGAAGTATGAAATAACTCTGCATTCTCTCCCAAAGGTATTGAGACCCTGCATAAAAAGGCTCTGTTACAACTCTGGCTGCCAACATAGATCTGAGCTTTCTCTTTCCCCTGGTGCAGTCTACATTTGGTACAATAACTCAGGTGCTACGGCAGGAGCCAGGGCAGCCAGTAAGCCCTCGTACACAGAAGTCTACCTTTTGTTTTTCCTAGTAAGGATATATCCAATACACACTAACAAAATGAGGAAAGGATCGATATGTTGTTTGGCTCTGTGAATGGGATTTAGCTCCAATTAGATTCAATTTCCAGGTGTCAGGCTCAAGATCATTTTTGTTTGTGACCAAGTTGGGGAAGGAGAATTTAATAAGCAGAAATGTTAAATGAAGGAGCCGGACAATACAGGATTATCGCTCACAGTAACTGGTTTGGGGATTTTTAGTTGAAATTTGAGATTGTTTTACTTTCCTGGAGAACAGTTCAAAGAAGAGCCAAGTTTTCATTTAAGCTGAACCACAGTGTTTGAAGGAAATGGTGGTATCTGCATGAGTGCTTTTCCTATAAAGCAAACTATTTGCACTGACAGCTGATGATTTTGTGTCCACTGGGTACCCACCTCTCACCACTCACCTACCCCTCTTGCCGTCGCACTACCACACATTTTCTATTACCTTTCCTTTCTACGGGCACTTGGGTTTTTACTCATTATTGCTTTCACAGAAATGGCAATTTAAAAAAATTTTTTTTTTTTTGGGATGTCTTGGATGAACACACCAATTCCCTGTATAGATGGAGACCATTACAGATCAGACAGCACATGGGGAAATGCGTCATGCTGGATCATCAGCCCTTCGTGTCACTGGTGGACACGTGACATGTCATTAAGTCTCGGCTCTGTCCCCATGTAAGAGGGAGTGCCCTGGGTCAAATGGAGACAGTGACTGTAGAAGTGTAGCGGAGACAGACAGCGATCATAACAGGCCTAATGGGCAGGACTAATGGTGCAATGGGCTCCAATTACAGACCATTCTGACAGCTGCTCACTATACCCATTCCAGCTTCACCTGCATTGGGAGAACACAGCAACCGATGGCTGGCCAGTTCAGGACATTGTTAACTCGCATAGAGTTATCTCCCTGGACTCCCTGCAGGAAACGATGGTCCACTGCACACAATTTAAGGGCCTCACTGTGATGGAGGGATTCTGCTTCATGAGCGAGGGGGCTGTATTCTCTATCTGCAGCTGACAGTCTGAGAGAGAAATTGATGTAATATTGTGCCACAAGACTTTTTACCACTTTTTGAACTTTGTTCCGAGCAAGGTTCGTATCCTTTCTGATATTCTTGCAGAGCAATGATCAGTTTAGGGGCGTCTCATCATTTAGTTTATCACTGATGTCAATATGTCTGGGCAGAGCAGAGTTTGGAGCCATCGGTTGACAACAGCAATACATCACTGGATATTATTTTCCCAGAGTTCTCATCAAAATATTAATTGTGCTGCTGCACTGGGCTCCGTGGCTTCAATCCATCTGCAAGGAGTACATTAAATAAAGAGTAGATCCTTCCTCAGAAACTCTGCCTGCTAATGTTCCTCAGCATTATGCATACACATTTGTCTTCAAGGAGGGCAGCTTGTCCTGCCAGTGAATTACTCTCCATTGCTTAAAGAATATTCATTCACTTACTGCCGGAGCAACCTGTCTGCTTCCTGCCCTCTAAATGGCTGTGGATCATTATCAGTGATAGAGAGGCTTTTTTTTCCCCTTCTCTGTGTGGTGGCAAGAGCTTTGTTTACAGTATGTGTTCGACTAAATGCCCTGGCTCAGCATTTGTGTTGATGGATTAAAGCTTGTTACTATGGCTGAAGCATTTTGAGCCATCAGTGAGGCGTCACTCTACAGTACATTAATCATTTATTACAGTGTGAGGCCGAATTGTTTAAAAGGAAATTTCTTCACTGCAACTTAGGGTTTGTTTTCATGCTGCTGGCCATAGTACTCACCAAAATAATTCCCGAGATCTGAGTAGACAGTAATAAGCCTAAAACAGAGTACTTTCATTAGATCATCTGAACCACTAGAGTTGAATTCAAAAGTGAATGCAGTGGAAATGTCACTTAGAACCTGTTGTCCAAACAGATTTGTTCTCAAGTGGCATGTTTAAGTGATTGCATTGACCAATTTTCTCAAAGAGTATGTTGAATTTTTTGTGTGGCATAAACCAGCGTCAAGCAGGCCAGACCTTTTATGTGTCTTGTATCTGTATATATTCACATGGGGAGAACTCTTGTTTGACATAATAATACTTTTATCTAAAAAATAAGTGTAATAATAAGTAAATAATAAGTAAATAAGTATAATATCGGTCCTTTAGATTAACCAAAATAACATCCATCCATTCCCTCTGACACTTATTCCTTTAGAAGACTGGTCAAGAGAGAGGCTACACCCAGGGTTAACACACAAACATTCACACTCACATTCACACCTATGAAATTTAGAAAATCAACAAATCAACCTAACCTGCAAATCTTTGGATTTTACTATATTACTGCACTGTGCCATTTTTAGTGTTTTTTTGTTTCCATTGTATTGGATGAGCATTGATGGAATATTTAAACAACTTGACAATTGACCCCCCTTTTACTGTGTTTAGTCACTTCTCTCCTAGGTGCCCTGCTTTTGTATACATTCAGCATAAATCACAAAAAGGCACAGAGTGTATCCATGGGCATAATAAACGTACTGAATGTATTTCATTCCTAATAAAATCATTTGAAAAGCAGGTAATGGTTAAAATTTTGAAGTTTACTTGCTAGCAGCCTGCTTCTTCCCTGCCTTTGTTGATGCAGTGCAACTGTAGAATATTGAAGGAGGGTGGAAATATTCGCAGAAATGTGCACTGAACTACTCCAGCACTCATATGTTTGTATGTATGTCTATTCCTGTACAGGAGAACTAAGAAGAATAGTTGACTGAATGCACACCAAGATCTATGCGCTGGTCACAACAACATCAAAAATAATACAAATATCTGCACACTAAGCTTTCAAAATGTATTGATATAACCAGTTTTTCGACCATCCCCTTTTTTTTCCTTTTTTTTTTTTTTTTTTAAAAGGCTTTATGTACACAACACCTAACACAATAGGCACCCACTTCTAAAAACATTTCTCTGTAATGCCCCTACACTTCAAAAACTCTACAGGGTCCTTTTAAGGAAGACGTTTTTTGGCACCTAACTTCATGTTTTACCATTTCTGTTTTATTTCTATCATAGCACCACGGTGTTGCCAACCGACCGTATTTTCTCATTTTTATGGGTCCCATTAAGACCGCTACTGACACCACTAAATGTGTTCAGTTTTTTGGTGAACAAACAGGATTTCAAGGTCCAAAGTGAGAGGTTATTGTGGCTCTTGGGTAACATTTTGATGAATAAATCCTGCCCACATATGCAGCAAAACAAGTAGCTTAACATTGCAACTCGACAGTTTCATTTATGCTAATGCTCAATGATGCACGCCTACCCATGAACAGGTGGCACGAATAAGGATTTTGAGTTAATTACAACAGGTTAAGAAGATTTGGTAGATCCAACAGGACTCACAGGTAAATACAACATAGATGTAAAAATGTTCTTACATTAAGGTGAGTGTTATTATTACTGGCCAAAATGACTTGATCCTACATTTCCCATAATGTCCCAAAAGTTCAAATAAAGTAGAAGTATCCTTTACAGTGAAATTCAACCCTGATATTGATATATAATAGTATTTCCAAACCCAAATTACAGTACATTCCATATATTTTCATTTATATCCAGCCCTGTGCTTTGACCCAACACCTTTAGGTTCCCACCACAAACTGGACCTCTGCATGCCAATTACCCATCAGATAATATCTGTGGTGACTGTATGACTGGAAGGTTCATTACCACATTGAACCTGAAGCAGCATTAGCCTCTCCCAAGTAAGGTTATATACATACTTAATATTGAATTTCAAAAGGCTAACCTCAGCAGTTGCGGTTTAACATGCCAACTCTCAGAGCGCCACAGACGACTTCACAGCTCTATTATAAAAGTCAGTGGGTCACACTCTGAACAGACATTATTCTCATATTAAACAGTGATCTGCTCTCAGATATCTTACTCAGACCATTTGTTATTCCACAAGCAGCCGCACGCTCCACACATAGTGTCTGGGGAATCAGACCGCACTTTCTTTATTCATTTTTCTTTTTCCCCTCCTCAAATTTCATTCTTAATCCTGTGTGGCGAGGCTGTTGTGAAATGCGTGTAAAAACAGCATGCAGCGAACAATTAAATCCCCATTGTGCTGTAACACTGTAGCATGGATGCTTATTTTTGTATAAGTTCCTGTCTTACAACAGAGTTGACTGTGTTACATAAAAAGCTGTCAGTTGTCTAGTAACTGAAAATGGTCTCAAACAAACATGATTGCTCATAGATGCGTTATTTTTTCCCTCTGAAAATTTGTTGTTTGAGCTGCAAGCCTGTTCATTGTGTTTTGGCTCTTTTTCTGTCCATGGTGTCAGTCATGAGGTCCAGCACAACAATGGAATAATTCCCAGGAGATGATTTGCAAAAGAAGCAGAGAGAAAAAAAAAAAATCTCTGTTTCTCAGTGCTCATTCGCTTTTAAAACTAGTGTTTGCTACATGAGGGACCTCTTCTCCCATGCTGCATAGCTCTTTTCTCATAGAGAGGAAAATAGACAAGTAAATCTCTTCTTCCATCCACCAAGCTGTATCTGTTTTACACAGAGTCTCCAGAACTCAATTTCCATGTCATTTAAGGCCTGGCCTAGGGACAAGTGGTAGTCAGAGGTGTAGAAATTGCCCTTATCTACCCTCCACACACACACACACACACACACACACACACACACACACACACACACACACACACACACACACACACACACACCCACACACCACACACACACACACACACACACACACACACACACACACACGTGCGCGCGCGCAGAGAGAGAGAGAGAGAGAGACATATTTATCCTCTAGCATCTTTACAACAGACAGTGCTGTCATTTACTGCAAAATCAGCTTATAATGTTGACACAGTGTATTTAAAAAAATATAGAGCAGAAAATTGAATTTTAGGGTTGTTTGTTTAACAATTGGTTTGGAACTATGAGGAAACAAAGATTAATACTGTCAAACTCTAGACATTTCATAAACCTAATGGCAGCCACCTGGAGCTACCGCTTGTGTCTTATATACAGCTGCCTGTCCACCAGTGTGTGTGTGTGTGTGTGTGTGTGTCTGTGCACTCCGAATAAACATGTAGTTCACTTCCCACATACTGATATAGGTATAGGAATAGAGCGACAGAGTTAAAGTGTTTATATATGTAGAATGTCTGCTATATTTGTTTTTGGATAACTCCCCTTTCTCTCCTCTTTTGCCAGTAAATATTTAACAATCACATGCAGACGAAAATAGATCCAATCTTAAATACATTTACACTCTGCCTGTCTCCTCACCCCCCTCACACTGAGGAGTCACTGCAACAGCACCACATGCAATCCACTGTCAATGATAAATCAATAAAGCTTTTTTTATTTTATTTTATTTCTAAGCTGTATACGGATAAGAAATAGTTTAAAACATACTACAGTGCAGCTGTAAGTAGATGTAAGACAGTAAGACAAAGGGTACAGTTTCACTGGAGTGATTCATCATTGCATTTCTATAACACTGGGGAAGTCACAAAAGACAGATTTAAAAAAAAAAAAAAAAAAAATAGTCCAAAGAAAAACAGCAGAGCCTAATATATCCTGACTTTAAATCCACAGTATTTGTCAAACTCCAGATGATTCCCATCATGTAACTCAACAACTCAACAAGCTGCAGTTGTGATGGCATCATCGGGGTTCCTCTTGCAGTCTTGAGAAAGCTATTCCACAGCTGCGTCAAACATTACACTGTCTTCACAGGCTGTGCAGTATGCCTTGCAGGGAGTAAACTGAACTTCACTGAGAGACCCTTTCAGTGTCACTTAATATATTTGTCAGCAAGTGAAGCATCTCTAACTGGTGTACAGATACTGACAATTATATATTTATTCACAAACACTCATCACCCTGCATGACAAATTAGCAAACTTGATCCCCTGGTGAATGATTTGCATGTGTGTATAAACACTCGTATAATACACTGTATGGATTTGCTCATTTGTATAATGTTATATCATAACAAATGTATTATCAGTAATTTGCTTGTAGGAAAAGGTATAGTTGTTAACAAATACAAATACAATCAATATTAAAAATATGCTTTACCTGGCAATTACTACATTGTAGTATGCTGCAAACAATTTACTGACTTATAGACAGAGAGTACTACCTTAGTGATGGCACTGTACAGAGAGGTTACTGTCACCAAAATCAATTGCTTCCCGCTTCAAGTGTGAAAGCGCACAATATATTTGATGTAAATATATGAGAGCAATCAAAACCTCCAGTCCTTGGTGGAGTTAATTAGGCATAATGTGTAGAATATTTAGTGTCATGATTGAAGAGGCTGCTGTTTATAGCATGCTAGCTACACAGAGCAGGCATCTGTAGGTGTAAAAGTGTAATCAAGGAAAATATTCCAAGCAGTGCAAACAGCAAGGTTCCACTTGCATCCTTTCATCTCCCTACAAATCACCCAGACTCAATTCATCACTAAGATCTTCACTTACTGTCATGGTACAGTTAAGGTACAACTGTGAGAGGTGCAGTTCCTAATGGGTGTCATTCCCTGGCAGACACTGGTGATAATTTTCAGTTGGAGCTGAAGCTGCGAGGATATGATGTAGAACACAGTGTTCTCATTATGATCACACAAAATAATCAGAGCATCCATCCATTCATCCATTTATCTATCTATCCATTTTGTGTACGCTCTGGGTGAAAGGAATGGAAAAGCAAAAACGCTGCTTGGCTGCATCAATTTTAAGACAGTCATTCTTGAACTTTTTGCAATACACACCTACAAGTATTACAATTGTTGTGAAGAACATTTCCAAAGCAGCAAAAAAAGTGAGTCTCTGAAGACTATATATTTAGAAGCAACTAAGAGATCATGGTTAGTGTGTGATTAAAAGACTAATAGGAAACAGGTTTTAACTAGAACTGGGAAACTTTTTCTGAAAATACCAATGTTGTTAGCTGTCCCCCAACTTTGTACATAAAGTTACTCTGCCTTTAAAAACTGTTAATAGCCCAGTGTTTGCACTGGCTTTGCAGAGTTCTTTTTTTCTTTCTGAATACACTGACAAAATGGCTTAGAAACTTTTCATTTCTAAAAATCTTGCCTATGTTCAAAACCTGGATATGGAGTTTGAAAAATATTGGCATTTGCCAGGGAGGGCTGAGTCATCAAGTTGCATGATGGGAAGTTTAGGATGAAGTTGTTTTGGAGCAAGACCCATTCTAGGGATTAAAATCGAGGATATCTGATCTTCTCTTGCATTGATTTTGACCATTCATTTGTTATTGAAGTTCAAGATCAATTCACTCTTGTAACTGTTCAAACCAGAATTGCTCAAATACTTTGTCTACTTTTTGTCTACTACTTTTTATGTGGTTATTTAAGAGAGGCATCAAAATTACCTATACATTTTCAAAGACAATGTGTTATTTAATAAAGTTGGTAAATTCACAGAGAAAGTAAATCAGCTCAAAAATGTAAACAATATAACAGAAGTTTTAACTTGCACCCTCATCCAAGCATAGCATCCTTGGTCGCTTGATCCAACCTCATATTTAGACATCATGCTATTTAGCATACTACCTACACTTTCAAGCATAGTGTCTGAGCCACCTACTAGACAAACGAACAGCATGTTTGGGCTAGTTAGAGATGTAGCAGCATGCCATTGTAGCCCACACGTGGCATTGACCATCATAAAAAAACAAACAAACAAACCATTCAAGCCTCTTTACCAACTTAATCTTAGCAAGAAACACTTCATGTACTGTATGTCACATCAGTTTAATGCATCATGAGTTCACATTGCAAGTTCTGCACTTACCTATTTGTGGCACCAGTCACTCAACTTTATTCAACCCGCTGCCATTCACTGGAATTGGTTGCAAGGTCTGCCAGGTTTTTTTAGTGCCTGCCTTAGGCCCTGACCTCTTACGTCCAACACAGTTAATAGAGAAAAAAAAAAAACTGATTTGCCAACAAAACCCCTACAGCCAGCCTTGACTGGGCACTTTAGATTTCCAACCATGATCTTCTGCCTCTGCTCCCAGCTCTGTATATTCCTCTCAATGGCCAGTTCTAGTGTATGTTCCCAAGATACTGTCAGCTCCACAAAAAACACAACCTGCTGTGACCACAAGATCTACTCTTAGATGAACGAGTGCTACTGTATCTCCTGAGGGAAGACAAGCTGTTTTCCTAAATCTACTATCATTTAGCAGACCCTCCTTGCCTTTAGCTGTCCTGTATCCTACTGTGTGTGTTTAAAGATACTCGCTTCCTGAATTGTTCACCTCACACAGAAACAAAATCTCATCTTTTTTCCTTTTTGCCCTTAGTGAGATTGCTTCTAAGTGCTTACTCAGTGGCTGGAGGTGTATCACCCTTGACAATTACATTACTTGCCTATCCTTTTGCAAATATTTTTTGGGAGATGAAAGTGCATAATATGTTGCATGAATCTATTGTTCGAATGTCTCACTTCCCTCTAGCCAAATTTTTTCCTATTCACCACTTTGTCAACTCATCTACTACTCCTGCTTGTGCTTCTTGCACACCTAGCAACTTCTTCTTGCCTCCTAATCTCCTCTACAACCAGTTTCCTCCTATCAGCTGCTGATGCTTTGCTCAAAATAATAGGCTGCGATATGCTTAGACCAAACCAAAAAAAAAAAAAAAGAAAAAGAAAAAGAAAGGCATGCTGAGCTGCAGTGATAGATACTGGTAATTACCTTTAGTGATCTCATTTAACCCTACACACACACACACACATTTAATTGCCTGGAACAGAAAAACACAAATCGAGTTAATCTGGTGTAAGGGGATCTCATGCGGAGAAAGTCATGAAGAGTGAGCGGAGCAGGGCGGTGCTTCATCTGTGCTGACACAGTGGCTGTGGACTCACATAGATTCTCTATGGAGACAAGATTAATACAGTGTGGCCCTCTATCCTACAGAAGGAATTGTCTTGGTCACTTCAAGTGTGTTTGACTAATCTGTCACTGTTAACAAAGCAGTAGTGAAAAATACACAAAGTCACAACAAGAAGTATCATAGTTTCCTCCCCATCCCATCCATCTACATTTATGTAACATAAATATAGGTGTATTTGTACTCAAAGTGGATGTGGCACTCCTCATACATACACAGTATGTATTATTAACATAATATAGAAAATAACATTTAAATTATATTAAACATTTAACAACATATAATTGTAAGATGTAAGAATGATTTGTACTTGAATGATACCATCAAAAACAGAAAAAAAAAATTCTATTGAAATAAAAGATCTGAAATATGAGAAACTGCTGGGTAGGGGTCCAGGCAGAAATAAATAGAAATTGAAGAGAAGGTGTTAGGTGGAGAACGAAAGTGCATGAACCATATTGAAAAACTGTAGTTTCACTATGAAATTGTATTTTCTATTAATAACTGCAGATGATGATCAAGATATAAAGTCGTACATGTACATGTACAAACTTAGAAAAAAAAATCAAAATAAACAGAAATAAATTAACAACTCTGCAGCAGAGTGATGAAATATATTACAGGCAAACCTCTTTGGATGTCTAAATATTGAACTTAAGGCTATCTAGCGCTTACAACCTCCAGCCTACTTGTTTAGAGTTTGTAAATTTTGCATCATGTAATGTCATGCTGCTTTGGCTGTGATTTACCCACTATAATCACTTCAGTTACTTCTGATACAGCTGAAAAAGTCTGGAGCTGACAGCTATAAGTCAAGATCAAACATATGAGCACTTTTTTTCTGCGCTGATTTAAAGCTATCTCAATCACAGATCCTGGCAACACTATAGGTTTGAATCCTACTGATTGTAGCAATGTATGTACTGCAACTGTGTCTGAGTTTCCATTTGATGTACAGGTATGTGGTGAATTGTGCCAATCAGGTAAAAGGTCAGTGGACGCTGATGAATATTACTGCAAACTGATGCTGTTCACAGTTACAGTGAATAATGTATTCGTATATGTCCCACTTTTTTGGAGTCAAGTTTTTAATTAAATTTTGCCTTTTTAATTTTTTTTTTCTGTCTCATTGATTATTTTTCTGTAACAAAAAAAAAAGCCCCTGTCTCATAACTGTATTTTCTACAAACTTGTCATTGCTGTTATTGTCATTTATGTCTAACATCAAATCAATTACTCAATAAACACCTGCACTCCCTTTATACACAGAGTGATTAACGCTCAGCACAAAATATTAGTAGCCCATACGACAAACACAACACTCCCACCTCTGGATTGCAGAGATTCATCAATACCTCCTGAAGTGACAAACATTTGTGCCCAGTCTGATCATATCTCTGCAGTGAGTGATGGCATCTTTTTTTTTCATCAGCCAATCTTACAGCACAGGAAATTAAGAGAAAGAGGAGCCAGATAAAGATTCTTATCATGTCTGCATTTTATTTCCAGTGTGTGAAGGTTAACAAGGACTCATCTCCTCTTTTTCAGCTGTAATTCTGGAGGCATGTTCACCAAATACAATTCACATACCTTGTTATTAAAGCCGAAGCATTGAGGATAGAGGAAAAATGTTTACTTCAACTTCCCTTTTGATAAACACAAAAAACTATGGAAGAGAAGTTTAATCAGACAGGGTTAGGCAGTGAAATTGTTGCAGTGTTTTACCAAGATAGGGACATTGCTTATTTGCTAGTGAGATTTTTTTTTATTTTTTTTTTTAAATTTACAACCCTGTTGCAACCTGGACAGGAAAATTTCAGTTTCTTGATAAGCTGCATCCATTTCCTCCACAGTCACTACTACATACTTATTTTATCACATGGCTTCTCTGTTTTCCTCTTTTTTTATGTTATTACAGGTTCTTAAAATCTCCTATAAAGGTAATATGATGATTCAAATGTCTTTATGAAGTGGAATATCTAATCCTTTAAGCTTCTTGGTAATATTTAATTGGAAGTGTTCTGCTATTATTAAATCTAACAGCCACAGCAAATCTATTTACGTTCGCATAGGCAAACGTTCATCTCCTCAAACAAGAACAAAGAAATGATTTCATGCTGATCAAATGTGCTTCTTGGACTGGGAAAATGGCATGACCTACACTCAAGTGCATTTGTTTCTTCGGGTTTATTGCAAACAGAGAAGGGTTCTTCAGCAGTGTAGAAATGGAAGGCCAGGAGGTTTTCCAAATGTTTCAGCATCCATAAGCATCAGAGGAAATGTCTGCAATAATGCATATTTAATTACATTCCCCAAATCATGAAGGTCACCACTGGTGAACTCTTCCCATAGATCAATATGTCTGCATGACTTGGTAAGTTAATATGATTGTACTCCCCTTGGTGAATTGCTCATTGCTCTCCAGTTGCTGATTGCCATGATTTCTGGTGAGTCTCTTTAAGGATCATCTGTGTGCTGCTAATAAAACCATCACTACTGTGTGCAGCAAGAGACAGCCTTTTCCTCTCACTGTGATTCACTGCAGGTGAAACTTGAAGGGAACATTGATGGAAGTTGCAAGATTAATGTTTTTCATCCAACATATACACATCTGCAGGATTTATGCTTTTAAAGTAAGAGGTTGTTTTTCTTTTAATAGAATGTCCTCCTGTAAAAAAACAAGTCCATGTGCCTTTTCTGCCAGCAGCTTATCACAACCAAGGGCAACATGTTACAGGCGACAGGAGGTTAGGTGACCTGGTGTATGCAAGAACAAAGTGCACATCAGGAGAAGATGGGGTGAATGAGTGGGTCTGATGGAGACCAGTGTTCAGTTCCTGTGTGAAACATTATGTTTTTTTTATTCCTGATCATTCTACAATATTAACCATTAGTCCGTTTATTATCATTACAATGACAGCAAAAGTTATTTTAAGCTAAATGATGCTCTTTTTAAAATGATTTAACCAAGTCATTTTTGCTCCTTAACCTAATGAATGGTTTCCTAATTAAAGCCTAACCATGTGTTTGTGATTGTCTCCATGGGAGTAAGGTCCCATTACAGTGCAATGGTCATATTAAGCATATAGCTATCACCATAAAACAAAAGTTTAGAAGGTTCCTATGCGTCATATTTTAAAGCAGAGACAAAGTATATTGTCTTTCCTGTAAACATCTCAGAAATAGATTTGCAAAATTCTGCCTCTGTAGACCTCAGCATGACTGCCATCATTCACAAAGCACTTCATTTTCTTTACTGCAGACTAAAAATGACCTGCCTGCAATGGTATAAGAGATGGTAGTTGTTCCTGCTTTCAGTGCAATGATGTATACTTGCATGCCTGTTCAGATCGGGCATGTGTTACCTATAGAGCATAGAAGAGATCAATACTGCAGCTACCAGAGCTTGCATCCAAAGTACAGTATAAATCTCCAAGACATCTGAAGAACGGAGCAGCAACACTCTGTCAGAGCGCAAACTCCCTCTTCATTGCCTGTGGTTCTCAGTTCTCCTGCCACAACCTCAATCCCATCTTCCACACATAAACACACTCACACACACACCACATGATACACATACACATACACATACACACGATCCCTGCTCCCATCACACCACCCTACTTTGACACGGAGTGAGAAATAAGATCCAGTGTACTCCCAAGGTCACCGTCACAGTCTCTCAGGCTCCTGTGATGATACGATACACTTCACACTATCTCGGAAAGTTAAATGAATCTTCAAGTGCAGACGTACAAGGGAGAGATCCAGCGATGTTCCAGACTTGACAATAAACAACATATCAGATGGTGAAAGAAGTCGAAGATATTGATAGCTCTGTCTGCTGAGGCTCTGTGCTGGAGCTGCTGGCGGGGGACTGCCAATTTTCACATTCCCAGCAGCACAGCGTGTGCTTTTAAACTCAAACTAAACTTTAAAGTTTTTAATGTCAACCGTGTTCAGAAAGGCCTCAAGGATGAGCGTCACCGAACCTCAAACTAAATTATGAACCAGCATAGATGGGAAAGCATCTGCTTGAAGAAAGTGTTTAAAAGAACACCAGTCCTGGCAGACTGGTGTCCATGAATATTTGATGCCTCAGACCTTCAGTGCGAGAGTGCAGCACATTATTTAATGTCCCTAATGGTGTTAACTCCTCATCTGCTGATGTGAATGTAAGCTGCTTGTCTATAATAATCAGAAATCATTTGCTGTGCATCAAAATGTACAAATTCAGGGCTGTTAGTTTTCTGCAGAAATTACAGTGCTTTCAAATGGCACATTTCTGAACTTTAGTCAGTGGTGTCTTATTACCTGAGCAAACACTTTCTCTTCCTTTAATTAAAACATTCAATGCGGAGGCAGATTGGAGTGGCTTCTGAAAAGCGGAGGCATACGTCACTGGGAGGATTATGAGAACCTAACACGCGGAGGAAAAGGTGCTTAACTGTGGAATTACAGTTGAAATGAGTTTTTAATCGTGCAGTTAATGTTGGGGAAATGTGAAGCCCAGAGACAGTGCAAATTGCTTCCATGAGGGATAAGACATCATCAGGGGAGCCAAGTGGACAGATTACTTTATATCAGATTGCATCTTGGTAAAGACAATAGAATTAAGTGTGTCGTTGTAGATACTTTCTCCCCCACTTTTGCCTCTAATCTCATATAATTGGTATTTAAGGGATTTCTTGTACATAATAAATCTATTGACAATGTTTGCAAATGTGCAGGCACAAACTCAAGACCTGCTCAAGTTGCAACTTCTACCTTTTGTAGAATATGAAAGCCAGAGGTCACCTGGATTCATTAGCTAGAACTAATCCTATTTTAGTCTTTAATGCTTGCATGGCTCAATGCAAAAAAGTGGCTTCCCATTATTTTTTAGGCCTCACTGGAAGAGCAGAAGAGCTGAATGTGCTCCTGTTAATGAGATACTAGTTATCTCTACAGCACACTGCCTCCCACCTTCTCCTGGCACTGCATTATTGTACATCAGAGAGAAACTCAGTGTCATTAGTGTTGAAAGAGGGTAATGGAATAGGGCCCACCAAGTTTCATGAGGGGTTACCATGACCCAGTGGTAGTAATAGGTCTGGATGGAGGGGTCTGATCTAGTAGTATGTAAAAAATAGTGGCTGAAGATAAAATAAAGACTTGTCCTGCCCTGCACTTACTCACAGATTGTACTGGGGCTCTGTGCCCTGTTCTATCCATCTCCTAAATGAATGGATCACAGTGAGCGATTATGAAAATTATCCCCCTTGTCATTAGCTTTAGAAAATTTGGAGGAAAAAAAGGTTCTTAGCCTGAAATATTTTAAGGATCATTTGGAACATAATGTGAGTGCAAGAATCACAGGTCCATCTTCCTCAGGAGTATGCTTATGCATAAATGGATGACGAATACTACCATGATTAGAGATTCATCTTTCATTGCACCTGTCATAGATACCAAAGTTCCTGAGTGCAACAAGTCAAATGGCTTGTGTAATCTTCGGCATGGAGGGCTTGTTTCCTTTTAATTCAGGCGGAGAAAAAAAAAGAGGAGCCCGGTGATTGTAATTCCCCAGAGCATTTCATTATTTCAGTCTGTGAGATAACATCTTTAATTCCATTTTAAATAGGTTTATATGTTCATCATAAAATACTCCCTTGTGGGTTTAATTATTGCTGTAAGATAAGAGACTCTATGGGAAGAGAGCAGGGACAAAAAGGAAGAAAGTAATTTCAAAAAATGGAGACACAAATTATGTAGCTCGGTGTCTGATGGTGTTCTTGTTATTACATGCTCACTTATGACATCACTTCCTGTGGCTTTCATTTGTTGGGCTTTATCTTGTCATCTGTCAGCGCAGACAATGGAACCGCAGCATGAGCCTGACACAAAGAGGCTTATAATGGCAAGATTAAGTGTAATCTAAAATTTTCCTGATTCACTGAGGTTTTGACACAGTCACAACACGGTAGATGTTACCAGCACCTCATTTTATCTAAGAATACACTCAGCTATGCGTCTTTTCTCAAAGATGTTTTAAATTGTGAACATTTAAACATGGCCATTTTCAGTGATTATAGAGGACAGCTCCCGTCAGCACTGTGTACATGTGCACACAATTGCTTTTTACCCATGCACTCCTACTTTCTTTTACACTGTGTCTTTTTCTTGCTCTCCCAACCATATACACCAATCAGCCATAATATTATGACCACCTGCCTACCATAGGAGTCTTTGCAGCAGTAGGTTTGCACTTGTGTCAATTGCAGCTCACTGTGCGTCTTCTGTGAATCTGTTTGTTCCATAGTTCTATGGTCAACACACATTTGTCCACAATTCAGTGAAAAACATATCAAAAGGAGTGAAAACTGTGATCATGAGGACAAGTTAGAGATGTTTTTTTTTTTAGACAAATTCAACGTGCTCCCCACGACATCATGACTACAACCACTGAATGTTTCTCTTCATAGAGACCAATGTATAACATTTCAGGCATTCAATTGCAACAAAGATTCATTCAAAATGGGATTTTTTGAAAACTATAAATGAAATTTAAAAGTGTAATCGACAGTAGGTTAACCTCATCATCAGTGAGCCTTGAACATCCATGATCCTGATGTCCGTTCACTGTTTGTCCTTCCGTAGACAACTTCGGGTCTCTACTAACCACCGCAGACCAGGAACACCCAACGTGATCTATAGTTTGGGAGATGCTCTGACCCAGTCATCTAACACATCAACTTTGAGTGTTCACCTAATGCTTAACACAACCAACACACCGGCAGGTACCACAGAAACAAGATAATCACTTTATCACTTTATCTGTCAATGGTTAGAATGCTATGGCTGATTGGCGTATGCATAAACCCTCTGATACACATACAGCACAGTATTTGACATGCACTCATCTTCATGTGCATGTGTGTAAACACACATATCCATATATGACCGACTGCAGATCCTCTGAGCTTCTTTTTCTGTCTCTGAGCCACTGTCACCTTCAGTCCAAACACTCCTTGGCCAAAAATTGCTATGTCAACCATAAAATTACCTTCAATTCAAATTCACTTCAGCTACTTGGAAATTCTATCCCATCTAGCGCAAATGTACCTTGGTGATAGAGCTAAATTCTGTATTTTTCCTTTTTTATCCTCCTCTTTGAAAACAAAAAAACAACTGGTGGTCTGAAGCCAGAAGAATGTGCTGCGCAGTAATATGGGTAATCTCTTAATCTGTCTTCTTATCCACCTATTATGTTTTTTCTGAACTGTTCTCTCTTGACTCGCGGTAACCTCCATCACTCCCACATACTCTCAAACAGTTAGGTAAGCTGCATTTACCACTTCATCTACCGCAGAAAATTATCACCTCTGAGAGTCTATCTGAAGTGACAGAGTTGAGATCTACTTCTGAAGCTTCACTGCCAAACTGATTTTCTGTTCTTAGAACAAAAGACAAAAAAAAAAAAAAATCTGTGAACAAATGTGAAACAAAACCTGCAGTGACTTGTTCTTCCTTTCTGATGATCGGAATCTCGTAATCAGCACCTCCTGAAGTTGAACTAAAACAAGAAGAGGAGTGTAAGGCATTCACTCATTAGTAGAACGCTTGAGGAAGTATGGAAGCTATTTTCTATGGTTTGCTGTAGGACACACACACGCACACGCACGCACACGCACGCACACGCACGCACACGCACGCGCGCGCGCACACACACACACACACACACACACACACACACACACACACACACACACACACAGTTTACCCCTGTATTGATCGGGTGGCAGTTGAAGTCAACAATACTGATGGGAGCATTATTGCTCCACTTAATGAATGATGTTTTATTAATGGCTATGTACTAAGATTACCTTTATTTCAATGAAAATGTGAACAATCTATAACCTCCATATAGATCTTGTTTTCTCAAACTATCAAGGACCTACATGCATAAACACAAATCAGTTCAAAGATATCATTAAATGCTCTCTAACTGAAAAAAAAAACTGCCAAAACTGATTTTAGAATAAATGCATTAGGGTGTACTTTAAAAGTACATTCTTTTTTGAAATTTATTTAAATATTATTTAGCTTGATCAAAGGTCACATGACCATAAAGCCACTATAACCCCTGCTGAGCCAGCTCAGTCTAAAACCAAAAACACAAATTCACGAATCTATTACCGATAACATCACAAACTTTAACCTATGCTAAAAACTTCAGATTTTACCAGTGTGTTTCCACTGATGTGTTAAGAAAACATGTTCCTAACTGATGGGAGTGTATAAGAGTGCCTGGTTGACAGCTCTGCTGAGGTTTGTTTTCTGCATTCACCCACTTTGTGTTTCAATGGTGTGTTGCACAGTAGCAGCCAGGGAACTCAATCTCTAACGTAAAACCATCTGAAACAATGACAGTCCCTCCTCTCTCTCTTGCTTCACCTCTCAGAGGCTTGACACAGGTCAGGGAGATTGAGCTCTCTTTCATGTGGGCCAAACTGTGGCACGGCTTGTTTAACAAGTCCCATCGTCTCTGCCACTAAAAGCACCTTTTTCCCCTTTAAGGCATGTCACAGGGAAGCGCTCTGTATGTAATATCCATAACATTTTTAATGCAAGATTTATAGACTTCATGGTGGGGATATATGACAGCCCATGGTGAATTAATTATTCCAAAACAATTTGATATATCTGATTATTAATTCTGGGACACAAGCTCGCTTAGAGCAGAGACTCCTTGTAAAGGTTGGATTTATCATGTTGACATTTTGCTGCAGCCAATGCTCCTTTCTCCCTCTCTCTCGCTTTCCCTCTCCCTCTCATACAATGCCGTTGTTCAAAGCACTGCCCTACAGTTTTTTTCCGCTGCACAATGTGGCAGAACAAAAATATGCCCTTTTCGTCTGTCTTCTGTCTCTTTCTCAATGAGAAAGCTACGGATGTTTTAGTAAGAGATTACAGGGAGCACACAAGCACACACCAGCTGTTGACAAGAGTTCTTTCTACTGGATGTGCCACGCATGGAAGACCACGCAAATGAAAGGTCAGGCCCATCAACATCCATCTCCCCCTCAAACAGCAAAGACACCACCCACTAATCCAGCTGTAGGAACAAATAGCAAAGATGCAAGAAAGACAGAACTCCAGTAGATCCATCAATCTAAATGCATTAGAGAAGCTTAAACCCTCCAGTTTGTTCAGCAAGAACTTAACAGCAGCTATGCATTCCCGGCTAAAATGCAAGTAAATAAGCAAAAGAAAATGTTGAAAATTGTTGAGGTTGCATTCTGTTACAGTTGGAGCACACTGACTGTGTGCGACTCCAGCTGCTGCTGTAAGCTCTGCAGTGGTAACCTTATGGGAGTACATACTGACCTGCTGAGCCATCAAAATTGAAGAGCTGATCTCACCAACTCTTTCATTTTGACCAAAAGCCAGGCCTGAGATTTAGACCAAGCTCATGAACCGTATAGATATCAAACCACAGACTGAAATCAAGGAGGCCTAGTGAAGGGCCAGGTCTATGCATGGACTACTAATACTGAACAGACCCATTGAATCCAGGGGCCAAAGGACTGAGGTGGCCAGAACCTCTGTTTGAAGTGACAGATGTGCAATATTTTAACACTTAATAGACAACCAAACCACATACAATCTAATGTTTGTTTTTCTTTATTTTACCTACATGTTACGTTTTTCTAACTTTGATGGCTTTCTAAGATATTTTCTATAGTTTGCTGTTGGACTTTGTATATGTGTGCAGAAGAGTAGGAGTGTGGATCTGCTGTGGCAGGAAGCTTTGCTGGAGCCAGACATGATGTCTTCATCTCTCGAGGGCTCAAAATACTGATGTTCAGGAGTAGTTTTTGAACCAACAGCAACACCTGAGAGCATGGTTCACTGAAAGACATGTAAAAGGACTATGAAGAAACAAGAAATGTTAACAATGAAAACCACTGCAGAGACACAAAACGCCTCAAACACATGCAAAACAACTGCTAAGAGATGCAAAACAATTCCAAAGACATGCAACGATGCCATTTGTAGTGTCTTTCATGTTGGGTGTTTTGCTCATATGTAGCATGGATGCAGGGCCCTTCACATGTCCGTGCCCAGGGCCATGTTTTCTCATAATCTGTCCATGGCAAGACCAGAGTGTTGCCAACACGGACACATTCCAACATGACAAGTGACCTTGAAAAATGAATTTCAGACTTCTCTAGTATATCATTAAAGCAAGCCAAAACACACACAATAGACATTTCCCCAAGCTCTGGGTTTCATTGCACTTTGGTTTCCTCAGTTCCATTTTGGCAGGCAGTGTATGTGCCCTTGATGTGATGACAAATATGAATTTCTCTACAGGATATATACTGTAGCATATAGCACTGTACTGCCCTCTCACACACCACCGCCTCATAGCCATAATTTACATCCCACTTGAAGCATTTCTGTCTGTCCTCTCAGCTTGTTTTTCCACATACTCCCTTGCACATGAGCAGGTTAAAAGCACTGTCATTACTCCATCACACACTTAAAGTGGTGTATCTGACCCATTAGAGTGGGCTGGTGGGAGCTGGGCTGTGAAATAATGATCACTAAGAATTCTATAAAAAGAAAACCATTGCAAGCATTTGTTAGTCACAGCGGAGGAGCGATTAAGGCAGACTGATTGAAAGTGTCCCATGTGAGCGGGCATGTCTCACTCCAAGAAAGTTTTGCGATCGGCCTAATGGGCCAAATATCTGCTCTGCTTGGCTCCTCTCTCTCCTCCACTCCGCAACTGCTCTGCTCAATTAATCCAGAGCCTCTTAATGACCCTCGAAGGTGACTCACTAGATAAGTGCAATTACACTGGAAACAAGGGTGCTGCCAATTAGTCCTCAAGTCTCCCTCCATCTCTGCAGCGGAGCCTGGGCACGTCCCGCCGGGTCGTCCTGTTTGTGACTTCATTAGCGGGCTTCTAAAAGGGGAAAATGAACGCCTGGCCTAGATCACACTTCTGTGCACACAGATCAACACCGCATAGGATGTGTTTGTCTGTAGATGTTTAAGGATGACAGAAGAGGCACATTTTCCAAAAATCCTGATATCTCAGATTGTCCACATAGAATAGTGGCACTTCAACACGAAAGTAGCCATTTACATGCCTCTTGTTATTTTGGGCAAGAAGACTCAGGGGGAAGGCAGACTGATGTCTGAGATGATTATGGTGCCAAGGAGCGAAGATGATGATGGCGATGATGATGATGTATCCAGTGACAGCAGAGAGGAGGTCACACTACTCCTTCTTCCTCTCTCCGTCTCTAATGCCTTTTTGCTCTTCTATAATTGCTCCCCCATTGTTCTTTCCTGAGCAAATTGTTAATGAGAATTTCCTGCTATGTAGACGTCAGGGGCACAGTCACTTGTTGTCTGCCAGCACAGAATCTGTGAGTAATGGGTGTGACTAATGCTGCTTGGCAGCTTCCACTCTTGTCCCTCCCTACCATCTGTCCCCTGCCACCCCTCTGGGTGCACTGGGGTGCTCTCAGCAGGTCTCAGTAATCATACACACATATACACACACTGCGCACACACATGCACAGTCAATTCCAGCCATTTGACAAGATCCAAAGATTTTAGAAATGATGTTTTCCAAATCTGTGAGTTTCACACAGGCTGTGCAACATATGAGTCACCTTCACAAGTTAGACTCAACAACTAATTATTCTCTTTTCTTTTCAATACACGGAAACTTATTTGGTCTGTAAGGTGAGCATGTTCATGTTTTAAGTCTATATCAAAGTAAAATTAATCAAGTTAAAATGAATTAACTTGCACTGTAGATAAAACAATAACATCAAATGAACTGCCACAATCAAACCAAATACTTGTTATTCCTGTTAGCACCTTCATGCAGGGATGCAATGGTAAATCAAATGTGTGACTGAGAGTGGAGGATAAATGTATCCAGGATGTCAGTGCTGGCTTAAGATTGGGAGAACTAGCATGAATCTCATTACAGAGACCCCTGGACCTGCCCCTGCAGCCAAGTGAATCACTCTGAGTGACTTTAAATTGGTGTCCAATGAAGTAGGAATTGATCCTTGGCCCTGTTCTGCTTCTCTGAAGGGGTCTGCACTGTAATCTTCAGAAGCTGCAGGTCTGATAGATTTCTGGTATCCATTTAGTTTCTGTTTAACTCAGGTCATTTTATAATCACAAAGCAATTTATTATTTCTTTCATGCTATTTTGAATGTTTATGTAGAACATTGCATTACCAGCTACCAGCTCAGTGTGTCAGCTTCTGATTGTCAGTGCTCATTTTAACTTGAATAAAGAGCAGACTCATATGAGCAGCATCTACAAGAATTGGAGTAGAAGCTCAAAATCTTGGCACTGCACTCCTGTACTTAAATAGCAGAGGTATCACTTTAGTTTGCACTGCTGCTGGTATGGTAAGAGTGTTTTTCACTCTGAATAGCCAGAGGCACAGTCACTCTCATTCTGCCTACCAGTCATTAAATGAAAGTAGCTTTGGCAGGAAGACTGTCGCCCCCAAAAATAAAATTGCCAGCTATTACCTTCCAGCTGTTCTATGCACTTTTGGATCAAGGACTTTCCCTTTTATGCTGTTAAAAATAAGACGTTCCAAGTCTAATAATATATTAGTACTCAGACTGAATTTAATTTTAGAGCAGCATCATCTATTGAACATGATCCTTGGCATGAGTATTATGGTAACCTGTAAAATATTCTAAAATCATAATAATAACATCCCTAGTACACAAGTATTAAATATTGTTTAAGTAAAAATAGGCAGTCATTTAAATCCAGCCCCAAAATTGAAATAGCTGCTGAAGTCAGTCAGTTTCTATTCAGTCCGTCGACGTTACTGGATTTAAATGGGATATTGAGAGTACGTAAATATTTGCTGGACATTAAAGAATGCAGGGAAAAAACTTTTGCTGACAGCTCACACCTGCATAAAAATACATGCAAATAAGGGATTATGTTAATTCCCCTGCCATTGTTTTGAACCTGGATTCAGTCTTTCATTTTCCTCGAATAACAGCAAGATCCAGCACAAATATTGATTTTAGCTATACCTTATATGTAATCCAAATATTCTGCATGCACCAAGAAATGGATTTACTCTGCATATTTTCAGGTTCACTCTACTGGTGCATAGTCTCATTTAATAAATTAAATAAATCTATCTGTTGCCAATTGGACACAGTTCATTCTGAAGGGAGCAAATTGTTTCTCTGTAGACCTGAGATGAAGACCAGTTGAGTAGCATGAAGAAAAAAAAACAAAAACAAAAAAAAGAACAAATTTGGACAGATGACTGTTCACTTTCTGCTGTGAGTGGCAAGTCAGAAATGTATCATTGAATTTTGAAGTAATGACGCAGCATTTATTTTACAGCTTACCTCGGCTCCAGTGTTGCATTAATGCAATAAAATGTAAGTAAAGCATATTTTGTTCTGTTCTTCTGTAAAGGACATTTGTTTTTTTAGAGTTACTTTTTAAAATATCCTTTAGTGCAGCAGCCAAAGGGGGAAAAAAATCAAATATTCTGTCACTGAAAAGGCTCCACACTAAAAGCAAATCAAGTTGAATGGCTGTATGATTTTTAGCATTACTGTCTGCTCTATGTGGTGTTTTCAAAGGGATGCCTCTCATGTTCAGTCTCAGCAACCTGTCATTGAAAATTCCACCTTTTACAGAGCAGATACTGTACCATTCAGTCAATTTCACTTGTCTTGACAATATGAAGATGAATTCCCTCACCATCAGCCCTGCATTTCAAACTTATCAGACATTATCTGAGTCATTGAAAAAAAAAAAAAAAAAAAAGGCTGCTATGGCAACTTGTCCACAAAGGCAATGGCTTTCATTCTGCTTCACCCTCTGCACAACATGCAGCTTCTTTGTTAAGATATAAATGTGTACTGTTTGCTGTCAGGTACAGTTTGTTTTTTTAATTACCACATCTACCTGCCTTTGTGTTACAAGAATTGAGCTCTATTAAATTCGCCCATTCATCTTTTATTTAGCTCCACCATCTCTCCATAAAATTGTCCGTAAATAGTTTTATGTACACATTAAGCTGAAAAAGCACAAACAACGTGTTTACGACTTTATAATCTCTTTGCATACGAAATCCTGCAGAGAAGAGCTTAGGCTGTTTCTTAAGTTGCTAGAATCAATAGTAATTCAGCAGAAGCCAGAGGGAAGAGAGTTAATTATCTCCAGGTTCTGAGGTATAATTGAACAGATGTGTTTTGAAATTGGTCAGCTCACTATTGCAACGCCAGTGGTAATATCCTCCCACACCGGTGTGGTCTGCACTTCAGAAGCCAAGAGAAAGTGAGAAAGAGAGGTAGAATTACAGTACGGGCTTCATGAAATACAATTCAGCTGCAGCACACAACAGCCCACCCCAGAGACTGCTCGAAAGGCAATTAACCTTTGATCTCTCTGAAACACTAGCCATACGCTGCCTTAGACAACCTAGCTTAAAACTTTTAACCTTCCAGGACCTTGATTTGCGGCAGTTTGAGTCTGTTTTGAATCGAGTTAGTTCAGCCCCGTCATACATCATTCATATACCGGGCGTGCTTTTATGGATACCCTGTGGTCTCAGCACCACCACGGTTCTCATCTCTGCGGGCCCCTCCAGCCACAGGCTGCTGCTGGTGATAAGATGGTGGGGCCGGGCCTGATGAGTGGCATCTTCCCTCCATCACTTCTTCTATTTCATTTCCCTGCATTAAAGAGGAGACATCAAGATGCACTGGCCTCAGGCTGCTACTGTACCTCCACTCTGCTTCCATGATTCACTCTCGTCTCAGGCCACACTCCCTCTCTTGTTCTCTTTTTCAGAGTGAAACCATGTTCCACTGTTTTTTAGAGTGCACTTGTCTGACAGTCTCGTTTGTTTAATTAGAGGAGGATTTTTATCAAATTTAAAGAGGCTTGAGTTTTTATTTGTGGGTTTAAATATACTCAACAGAAAGCGCACAAATATCATCTTCCAATCCTTTGAGGATGATGTGAAAGTTGGTAATCCATGCTATGTAGCAGAAGGTCAGGTATTGTGCTCATGTAAAACTGTGAATTCGTAATATATGTAAAGATTAAAAAATATTACATTTTCATATAGTGTGCATAATGATAAATAATGACCCATTTTAATTCTCCATCCATCGCACACACTCTCTCTCTCTCTCGTCCTTCCTTTTCTTTGTTAGTCAAAATTACACTCTCCAGCACAAAAGATGATGGCTGCTTAGAAATCTCCAGGTTCCTAGGAACAAATAAAACCTGTTCCCGTTTTTTCACTCAAATACCTGCAACTGAATGAAAACTCAATCAATAAGGCAGCCCACAGGTCACACAATACCAAGAGACAATCCAAGCACCATTCCTAGCTATTGTCATTCTGAAATAGCATTGGTTTGCTTTGGTTTCTTTAGGTGGAAATAGTGACTTATACTGTCAATTTTTAGTGTCCTGCATAGAGATTTGTAGAGAAAATATGCAGAAAAAAAGAAACAAATAAGATCATCATTACACTGCTTTATATTGTGTACCATGGGATTCAAGTTTGGGTTGCCTGAAAACAATTAAATCGAAACTCCAATCTCATTACACAAAAAAAGACCACTTACAGTATCTGGAGATGAACATCCAAAAAGTCATGTGAGTTGCTTTTTCATTTCTTTGAATTATGTGCCCACTCACGTTATGGTCAATACAAATAGTACTGCAACAAAATGCAAAACTTTCTGTGAAGAAATACAAAAGTAGTTTCCACATTGACCTTTTGGAGGTTGCATACAAAACAGCACAAATTACCTTTCATTTCTCCTCTATAAAAATATTTGAGCAGGGAGATATAAAGAAAGAAAGGCGAGCTAATGCAGTGGAAAACAACTCAACATGATCTTGTAACAGAAGGAAACATGATATATGGCAAATGTTGTTTTACTGCTTTCAATGGTACAAACTAGAGGACATCATCCATATTAATCAGTGTCTTACTTACGAGCTGAACTTGACTTATATTTACTGTAAAACCTAATTCCATATTTTAAAAAAGTCCAGAATCAAAATTAAATGCCTAATCAATACGTCTAGATTAACAATGACTTAAATGCAAACTGAAAGTGGTTGCTCATATTGACAGAGCTAAAACGACCATAAACACAACCCCAAATGAATGCTAGCATTGCTCTCTAGTTGCCAAATGTGTAAAACAATGGTAATGCAGGTTTTTAAAAAAAGTAAAGGGTGGATATTTCAGTAGCTAATGAGACATTCAACTATTTATATGTCGTAATTAGAGTGTCTTCTTTAAATTCACGCTGTCACCCTTTGCTCCACGCCACCTCCACACGTTAGTGAAAGCAGCCAGCTGCCTAACCATATGCCCTTGCCTTTGCTCCTAAATGGAAACAAAGCAGAATTACTCTCCAGCCGACTGTGGTGCAGTGTGTACTTACAGGGCTTTTGTAATTTGAAAGTGAAGTCACTCCAGCTTCTCTACACTCTATCCTCTTCTACTTGTTACCTGTCTAAAGTGCCTGTGCCTCCCTACAAACCTATGGCATCCATTTGAAGCTACTCCTGAGATCATCTGCATTTAAAGTTTGTTTTATCCCCCCTTATTTCCACCCTGAGAGTGCTGAATGCTTTCTTTCTTTTTTTTTTTTCTTTTTTTTTTTTTGAGGTGCACTCATTCTAGCATACACCACACAGAACATGCTGTAATGCAGCCTATAGTGGAGCTTGTTTTGATCTTAGATTTTCAAAGCTGGGGCATCAGTCCCCCTTCCTTCCAAGACCACAAAGTCTCTCTCCACTGGTGCTACTTTCACCTTCCCCAGGATCAAGTGACATTGATAAAAGCTCTCAGAGTAGGGATGTGTGGGCTGAGTGGCCAGAGAACAGTGGGAAAGTGTGAGTTGGTGCACAGCTCAGATGTTTGAATGCACAGTGTCCACAGTGGAGAACATTTAAAAGTCAGCCCTCAAGGTCTCAACATCTTGAATTCAGAAATAATAATTTCAGTTGGAAGAAACATAATTTCTACATAGAATTATGTACAGACATTGTGTCATGATTTGAGCCAGCCTTGTATCTAGAATAAGCCTGGTGTTGTTATTGATAATACATGTCTAATGTGTATTGGGGGCATAGTTCATGTCAGGATTGCCTCCTTCAGGTTCATGACCTGATACGTTTAGTAATTTGAAAACCCAGATTCAGACTGCAGACAAGGATTTAGTTAACAGTGATTTATCAAACAAAACAAGGACTAACTATCTAACAAAGACTAAGTTTTAAGGAAAATAACAGGTATAATTGCACAGGGTAACAGACATTCCCAGAGACAAACATACAGGTAAGCTTCATGCATAATAAATATATAAACTACTGAGGAGCAGGCATAAAACAGAATGCAGGGCTGAAACTGTTCATAGCCAGATAACCAGAGACAGGGCATACACCAACAGGGCAAACCATATATCGAAACCAGAGAGGATACAGTCCAAGTCCACACTGAAGTTCAACCAACACTATAGGGTAAGAAAGTCTGAGCTGAAAACAGAAAACAGAAACTTCTAAATGTGTGTACTGTAGGTGTGCAAGTGTATGTGTGGAACCAAGGTGTCTATGAATCTCTTCCCTCTGTTAATTACTGACACACAACAAAATCAAACAAAATTCAAGTTACCCTATATCCAAAAAAAACACATTCATAAGCAGAATAAAAAAAAAAAAAAACACTTTACTGTGAACAAAGTATATTTCCTTCTTCTTATGTCTCAGTCTCATAATAAGGATGATCAAGCCTGAATGGCCTAATAATGTGACCCTCATTACCAAAACCAATGAGGATAAGACACCAGTGAACCAGGCCTCATTAGACCTAGAGCTGGAATACTCACTGGGGTTACAGTTACCCCAAAAACCTTTGTTCTCCAGCTAACAACTAAATTCTCCAGCTAAATCAAGTGGATAGAATTATGACCTCTGTGGTTTGTCTTCAACACTATAAATATGTCACTGAGAGTGTATGAGCTTGTGGACAACATCAAAAAAGTGATGTGGTGCTGATGTATTTTGTGCATGTACTTTGATGCACCATTTCCTGAAAAATGCCTGAATCCATTGCTTTCAACCATACTGTCCATGATCAGTGACACCTAGACATACAGTAACCACCTGTTAATCAGGCTCTACTCACCATTATAGAGCCAGCAATCTATAGTTAGGTAAAAAGCTGCAATTCCAAGACCAAGCATTTTTTTTTTTTCCAACAAAAGCCAAATCATTCAATTGCTGTAAGATGATGACACTGAATATCAAACAAAACCCAAGAAAATCTCCTGTGAATGTAATTACAAGGCCCTCTGTTGGCACATTTGTCTGAGTGAGAGCAGCAAGGTATTTTAACAAATAAGCTTGTACGGGAGGTGTGAGCCAACATTGTCCTGTGGAGTAGCTCTTGAGTATAATGATGTTGAATGTTACCACAAGACTATATCCTTGAGATAATAACACAGTCTATTAAAGTTCCAGAAGTATGATCACAGGTCAGAAAAGACCCGAGGGGCTGTAGTTTTAAACCCATTACAGTACATAATGATAAGAAGAGAACTGCTCCAGCATCCACATGGAGTTTTAATATGCTGGACAAACACCATCATACATTCGCACAGATCACTGTGGTTATACACACCTGGACAAATTGACTTGACTGAAATAATTCGAGGCGTGCAATTATGCCGTTGTTATTCTTTAGAAATTCATCAACTGGTAGTTTGAGAGCATAATTTTCCTCGGCTCCCGCTCAAAACTTTGTGCTCGCACAGAGAATTCTTTCTGCTCACGCTCAAAACTCTGTGCTCATAGACAATCACTTATCGCTTTATCACTTTACAAATGCTATTCTCAAACATTTAAATTGAAAATTAAAATTTTATTTAAACTAAAATAATACCAATAAAACTTGACATGAACATACTTCATATTTGATTGACCAGTTCCATCCTAAAGAAAAATATGTTTTTGTCAGGAAAGGCCAGCCCTACACACCTGGAAGGTTCAGTATCACCTCCTGAACATTATTACAATGTTTTTAATGAGCTGTGAGGTCTGGAATACATAATTTAGACCACACAGGTGGTACACTGGCTGAACTGGATTCTTCAGATCATTTATGACAGCACCCACCTTTTTTTTTTTTTTTTTGATGGGTTCAGGGGAAAAGAATTTGGGGCAGAAGAGTTTGGGGTAGAAGACAAGAACATACTTGATGGCATTCTCATCATCAGTATCTTAACAGTGTGAGAGACAAGGACATAATATTACAAGTTAGTAGCTCTCCTGTTGTTTTACTGGCAAACCATGACTTGCCAGCTATTTTAATAGCTGATCAGTCAGTTAATTAATTAGGTTTTTCTTATTCAATTCAATAAGAAAGTGTGCCCAAAGCTGTGGCTGGGGCTTGTATTTCTGTAGTTATGAAGGTGATGATCACAAAGCTGAAGCTGAGTGCTCAGGATCTGTCCATGGTGCTGAAGTTGATGCGACAGAGAAAAATCTGGTCGTCTGCAGCATCACGGTTACTTCAGCTGTCTGCTTAGAGTGAATCAAGACAGGTTGCATGGTACTTAAGCTGATGACTGGCTGCCTGATTACAGGATTGTGGAGCTCCCTAATTAAATCTTCCCATCTGAGTTGATATAAAAAAAAATATCAAACTGTCAAAGTGAAAGTGTAGCTTTCTCACGTTTCATAAATTTTACTTGATAAAGAATTTGAGGACACAAACACTGTTCATAAAGCGGATACAAGTGATGGACAGGATTCCTTGGTTCTTCCACTGTCACAGACACATTCAGCACATATAAATTCTGCTCGAGTGCTCGTGCTGGCAGGATGACATGCGCTCCACTGTGTAAGCTAAATAATCGACCAAGTGGATCTCAACACACTCCTGAGGGACCAGAGCCAATTCTGACGTGACAGAAGTCAATGCAGGTGCTCAGTGTTGACAAGCACTGTCCAATCAACAGCATTCTTCCAATAGACTTTTTAAAGACACAGCTCACACAACAGCAAATATCGTGCTATGCTTCTGGGGACTATGTTAATTTCCTTTCTCTTTATCATGCTTAACACGCCTAACCTTGACATAAATCTTTTTCTAACCTTAACCCTGAACTACACACTCCACTTTTTTTAAAATGGGAGTGGCAATCTCTTTTCACAGGTAGACCTGTAAAATATATTTGGCATGTATAATAATGGTTTAGAAGTGTTGAACACATTAATATCTAATGAAGCTTTAATTAAGTCTTACACCTATTAAAGTTACTCTCCAAACATCCTTATGATCATCAGCACATGATGGAAAATCATCAGTTATTTTATTCAATTTAGCTACTCTATTATCTAAAATAGTATTCATTTCCATTCCAATAATTAATTCAAAGCCAGTAAGTAATTATTACTGCAAGTGAAAAAGTCGACTGAAAGGCATTAGGTTCTTTACTGAGAAACAAACGAATCCCAAAGTCAACAGTTAAAATTTTCCTTTCCAGGCACATTTAAACCTGCGAATGATTCATAATACAAAAAAAAAAGAGATAAAGCATTGGTGACATACAAGAGAAAAGTCAACATGGTACAGTTGTGTTGCTCTTTTGTGCCTCAAGCTGATGTTTGAAAAAAAAAATGCTGATGTGAAAAGAAAGGGTGAAAACATGAGAAAGGCAACATTTGATCACATGTCTTTCTGACTATATTTCTTTCACATCTAGTTTTAGTAAAGATTCTTTTTATGTGAGAGAAAACTGTAAAATCTGTGTCAATTCTTGTGTTAGTCATATGATATAAAAGCTATTACGTATTCAAAAACACCTGCCTTAAATTCCCTACCATAGAATTCTTGCTTGGATATGTGTAAATTTTACATCTGGAGTATGTGCTATTAACAGATTGTATGGTTACTGTGGTGACTTGGTTTCAGATGGCACTCCACTCTCTCTCTAATAGCCCCCACCCTCCCCCCTCCAATCAGCTGTCCCACAAAATCGCTCTTGTACCTGCCATTGTTTTCTTGATTGCTTCCTGTACCTCTGAGTTTGGCCTTAAGGATAACATCGATTAGGAAAGGACCACGTTTGATTTATTATTATTCTGTTTTTTCTCAGCAGTGCTTTGTTCCGGGAACTGTTCCTGGACCACTGCAGCCAATTAATGTCTAAACAGATGTGTAACGCCAGGAGCTAAGCTTTGCCACAGGGTCAAGCAGCCTGAATCTAATCTCCTCAACAGAATTACATTTCCACCATCATGGCCCCATACCCACTGACCCACTGTCAGGCCATATAAGAGCTGACAGTTTCTGCGTAATCACATGTTGTCATTGCAGTGGAGTAATTGTGTATGGCCCGTGTTAGGACCAGGTAGCACTGTCACACACTGGACTGGTGGACTTCAAGAAGAGGCTGCCAAAAATCAGAAGTCTGTGGATTCTTAATGAGGAGAACTGCCTCAGTTCCATTTGATTCTTAATGTGTCATATGATCGCGTCTTTCATGTCTTTTCTCTCCTCATTTTATTCTGATTTGTGTTTGCGGAGAATGGAGAGGGAGATACAAATACAGAGAAATGAAACACCTGAGGCAAAACTGGGACTTTACACTTGAAAGTGGAAAGCATTACTTATGCATTAGGTATGTCTTTGAAGAACCCAAACATGCATATTTCCCCATTCCTTCTCCCAAATAATACAGATAAAATCAATTATTCATTTGTAAATGTTTATTTCACTTCAAAAACAAGTGTGACATGGGGCTCTGATGTTGGAAAAGTGTTCCTGCAGTAACCCACACTCTCAATGCCCTCATTGAAAGTTTGTACTTTTGTTTTGAAGTTTGAACTCTCATAAAGCATTAAGTAAATACACAGCGATTATCAACAGAATCATACAGTAAGTCCATGTTTTTAACACTGTTAATATGACCAACCAACAGTTTATTATGTGCAAAATGACCCCTAAATAAGAAACAATAGGGGTCCTTCTAAGAGTTGAATAAGTAAGGATATTAATGTTATAGCCAAAATCAGCTTATATAATATATATATAAAGTTATTTGAGGCAGATTTGATGAAAATCCGATATCACTTTATTTCTGAAATTCCTGATGAAAATACAAGCAGGATTCTCGACGAATTGAACACTTAATCACGACTACAGATAAACTAATCTCTTTCAGATCCCTCTAATTGTTCATTTCAAAAGCACAAATACAATAATCATCAGTTGAACTTTTGAAATTAGCCATGGAACCATTATGCTAATTTATCCAACAACATCACCACACAACACAAGCTGCCGGTCCTGATGGTCTGAACAGATAAATGAAAATATCTGCAGTTGAAAATGGGGTTGGAAGCCCTGATGGCATTTGCAGTTACATGTTCATTACTTAGGATGCTCTTGGCACTGTTCAGCTTCCTGATTAGTGAGGTTTTAATTTGTAATTTTCAGCACTAAGGGAAGGGAAGAGTGGAGAAATCTGTAGCTGAAGCCCATAATTAAGCTTGATCCTTGCCATGCTGAATGTACCAGACATAAGCACAAGATCAGTGTGCTCTTTAAAATAATACACAGGTTGGATGCCCACTGTAGGAATACATGTACAACTGTTCTGGTAAAATTCACACACTGGTTTGTTTAGCTCATTAGATGAATCTAGACTTTTCCATCTATAGAGGTGGTGCCACATGTATATGGTTATTATGGCCATAACAACATTATGCATACAGGCTGTCAGCTGATCACCACCAATCACCCAGTGAACTGATCAAACTAGTCCGGAACCATGATTTCAGCAAGCTGACACTAGAAGCACAAAGGAAACTGTGTAGGACTGCAAATAATAATCAAACCAATTAAAATACCATTATTTGCTCCATTCTTTCTAAATTGTGGGAAAAAATTGACAATTAGAGCAGTCCAAAGGCTCATTATATTCCATTTACACTGATATGAAACGAAGGACATAAAATATTCACATTTCAGAAGGTAGAATCAACAAATCTTCCCTGACACTGAAATAACAAATTAATACATTGTGAAAAATGTTAGAGATCAATAATTTGCTGATCGAATGGGAAATTATTCTAGATGTATTGGATGTATTATTGAATCAAAATATCAGATATTGACTATAAACAGACATGTTTCTAAAATTCAAAATACTATCGACTACATTATTAATATCACGCAGTTCAATCGAGCACATCTGAACATTCGAATATTGTGCAATTGCTACAAACACAGGCTATTTTGCAGATTGTATTGGATTAAAATAAAGGCAGGAACTGTCTAAACATATTGCCTTCATATTGTTGTTGTACAACCATAGTTGTACTGCAGAACCAAATTCAGTGTACAGCCTTGCTCTACTAACTTTTTATATTAATACAGTTACATATTAGCATGAGTATTAAGACAAAGGGAAACTGGTCTGCTTTTCCTCTCATTCAGCTCTGTTGTCAGCAGTCGTCTTATTTAAATCTGTTATTTAAATCGCAGGCAGGGTGAAAGAGGGAATATCCACTAAATACCAGAGATGCAGGTTAGCAGATAAAGTGGCACTGTTGGCCATAACAAGGCTATTTCAGTCACAAAGGCAGTTCATTTTCGCTGTAAATGTTTCATTCCACAATTCATCTCTGACACATAAATTGTATTTGAGCTGGATTGTCCAAGGGCTAAAGTGAAGTCCCTCCTCTGCAATGTTAAATGACCTCTGGAACAATTTGATTATGATGTCTTGCTGACAGACAGATTTATCACAAGAGTGGAGCCGTGTAATGGATATGAGCACAGTTCTGGTGACACAAGCAAAGACGGTGAGAGAGAGGAATGAGGGATAAAGAAGCAGAGCCAGAAGAAAATAGATTCTAAAGCCCAGCTAAGTAATCCATTTACATGTGTGCAATATGATAAATAAATTACAAATGGCTCTTCTTTCTGTAGCCCCAGTAAACATGAATCAGGGTTTTAAAGTACCAGCAGCATGTTAACTTCACTCAGAGCAAATGAAGCCTGGTGGAACAGTTTTACTACAAAACTGTAAACACTGATTATATTTACAACCTTGTTTTGAATCTGGAGTACTGGACATTGGTCTCAGCAAGTTTTGTACTGATATTACCAATTATTTTCCCAGTCAGCAGGTCTAATGAAGCTGGATGTGTTTTCTTTAGCTGCTCCTGTAAGCTTGACGCATTAACAGTGTTGACATCTCTGCAGACACAGCACAGGGCCCTCAAAGGCTGGTAATCCACAATTCAACACTGTGGGCCAACAACAAAACAAGCATTTTCAAAATGTCACCACTGAGACTTCACTCCTCTATATTCACAGCAGCATCTTCCCGTCTTCACCGATTGTCTGTCAGTATTTGGCAGAACTCCATAGCACAATGCACAATGGAAATGCAAGGAAGACTGACTCCTGTGACATTTGTTTGGAGACCTGTGTAATGTCTGAAGTCATTTTACAATGGATGGAGGACCTCTGTTAACTGTGCCACTGATGGAGACCTCTGCCAGGTAACAAGCGCTGACATTATCCGACTGCCTGCAGTTTTCTATCAATCACATTTTCCAAGTTTTTCCATGGAGACTGGGGAGGACAGAGGTGAAGGGAGGAGGTGGAGTGTGTAAGGAGAGCTTATCTGTCAGAAAGTGCATGAGGACAGAAGTAATAATTTGACTGGGCCTCACAGACCTTTCACATTCCCTCAGTCTGACATAGGCTGCTGTCAAACTCAGTGCAACGATTTGTTTTCTTGTGGGGAGTCAAGTAAAGTCAGTGTCTGACCACTGGCATACTAAATGGAAACTGACAAAACTGAGAAAGGAATGACCACTTTCTTATGTACAGAAAAGAGTATGAGGGACAACTTGTTTAAACTATTAAAAGCACAGGCAATTTGCTTATTTCTATATCTATGCTAGATATATATCTATCTATATATATATAGATAGATATATATCTATAGATAGATATATATCTATCTATAGATATATATCTATCTATAGATATATATCTATATCTATATCTATATATCTATCTATATATATGTCCTTTAATGAAGTTTAACAAGCAAAAATATTTTAATATTCATACTCATTTATCAATGCATATTTGCACTTTTTTTGATTTGGGTTTCTTATTCTCTCTTTATTTTTGGTTCATTTGTCCTTCGTTGTATTTAATTCGTGAAAAATCTATACAGCAACTCACGATGTATGTTAAAAACAAAGTTTTGTGAAACAGTCATGAGTCACTGCAGTACTAAGGTCCTTCATGTGACCATCCTCAGAGAAGATTAAGGATTTTTGGATACTGTAACCACTGTTATTTTGATATGTTGGATAGCCGATACCCTGAATACTTGATGTAATCAGCCATATGTTTTGACACGTTCAAAGAAGGAGGTTTAACTGCTTTCTAAGAAGATGCTTCTGGATTATGCACTGTATGTCATTACATTTTAATATTAATGGAATATTAAAATATAAGCTAGAAATCTCCTTACATGTGCTTCTTTTATTGCCTTAATAAATCATCATCATTAATCTTCTATTCAGGAAAAGTGCAATGTGCATTCGAGTTAATGTCTCCACAGATAATGCTAATGAGTTTGACTGAGAAAAATATTACTGTCATCAGAAGCAAACACAGGCAGTCAAACACACAAACATGACGGATGTTTTTTCTTTCTTCAAATAACTTTCAAATCATCGATATTTTTATGTATTTTAGCTGTTTATTTACTCCATCAATGACTGCAGCTGCTCCAGCCTCATCACTCAAACATAAAAACACATCTCAGCAAAATTAATGACTAGCATGATGCAAGTGTTGTGCCTCGTTTGCAGAGAATTTTCACATATTTCTTGCACCAACAGTTCTGTGTGCTTTCAGATAAATTTGGAGATTTAACCACTGAAGCGAAAATTATACTTGATATACTGCAGTCACTGTTAAATCGCATGTTTGTTAAACAGCTTTAGTGACATTTCAGTGTGCCATGAGATTTCTACTGCATCAGTCATTAGGAACCACATTATCAGAGACCACACACCTACATCATGCTGACTGGTACTTTCTTTTACTACAACAATTACTCAATGAACACGTCAGGTAATCACCCTACAAATTTAATTAACGTACTCTCTGAAGTCTACAACCCAGTGATCAAAATGTCCCTTGAAGAGTCTACATTTGCACTCCAGGCTACACTAAATAAGTTAAAACGAACTTTTAAAGTAAAATTCCCATTGATGTTTCTCTTATTGTTTTTTGGTTGTATTCCCTTGGTGTTTTTCCTTCTAAGATCCAACAGAGAGACTGCTGACAAGGCAGCTGGCCCAGATTTAGCTTCCCCATGCAGCAATATGATCAATAGATTGTGATTCAAGAAGACCAGCGAATGGCAGTGTGAAACTGCACCCACTTCACCCTCACAGAATTAGCCGTCTAGGGAAAAATCAGTCAATTAAGTTCAAAACAAAACGTACAAAAGACTGATTAAGCAGGCAGAAATGGGCCTTTCAGCATTATCGCAGGTCACACTGCCAGACTCCAAATACTGGAGCCAGTGCTGCAGAGCAGGGGCCACTCAGTCTTCTTAGTGGCAGGATAGTTTCCTGGAGGAAATGTGTAAGCAAAAAACATGCTCCAAACTAAATATGTGTTGTGCCTCCAAGAGGTAGCTAAAGAGCTGCTGAATAAAGAGCTGCAAGTGAATTCCAGCATGTTTACCAAAGCTCAGACAGAGGAGCTTGTGAGACACTGTGATGAAGGACCAGGCTGTGCTTTCTCTTCAGACAAACTGGAGTTAATCAGGGTCATGCACTGTTTTTCTGTGATATTGCCATTCAGTTTCCCCCGTGTGTTTCCCTTGGGAAGCAAATGCAGAGGGACTTTATACTGCTAACAGGTTTGAGAAATTGCCAACATCAGGACTCAGCTCATTTGTCTATTGAATTGGTTACAGGTTATCATATGAGGAATCCAGTCTCTCCCACTAATCTACTTCTACTCCCACATTTGTGTTTTTCACACAGAGCTGAGTTTAATATACATAAACATCGAGCTAGGGCAATTATTTATGGTTCTGGGGGCATTATACTAGAGTGTAGCAGTGTAGGAGATCCTTTTGTGCAATATGCTTCCAAAACACAATTTGTTTCCAGCATCAACACAAACTATATACTTAAAATAGTTAAGATTTTAGATGCAATGCCTGCTCATTATTGCATTTTCAGCCTTAACTATTGCACTACTACTTTCTCAGTCTAAATAAAATGATATTTCTGAGGTGATGCAAAAACAAGAAAATTATAGAGCTGGCAACTTCAAGTATCATTCACTTCTGTAAGACTCTTCTCACTGTCTAGACTATTGTTGAGCAGAGGAAGGTCCCACAGTGGCAAAAGATATCAGACATAACCTGCCTGGGTAGCCTACTCACTGTGTATCGTCCGACTTAGCTTTGGCTCTGCTTCTCTGAGTGTGTGCTTCATCCGCTGCTTAGGCAGATGGCAAATTGGGAGTAGAGGCTTTATCTAATTAAGAGACTGTATCATTAACAGGCAGCCCCTTTGGCAGTAACCTACTGATTTATGTGCCTAAGACGAACAGAGACCTATGCCAAGGATATCAGACAGTAACAAACCAGCTGCAAAGCAAGATGATACAAGAAGAAGAAAATGTTGTAAATATGAACAGTTAATTATGTATGTCTTGGGTGCTGTTTTTAACTACTTTAGCAGGGTGGCTATATGCACTGGCACCCGCAGAAAATATTCAGTGGGGGGTGGGGGAGCAGTGAACATCTTGGAGTGGCATACTAAAAAGGCTGTACAGCATAAAGGAATTTCAGGCTGTGCATGTAAAAGATAATATATTTCAGATTAAAGTAATTCCTTATCTTATCTCATATTGACTTCTCTTCCATTGCTGTCTCGATGTCAGTCTTGATGCGTTGACCCCACAAAAATGTGCTTAAAGATGGATGACACACCATCACTTACTCCCATTATGTAAAACTAGAGTCAAAATATCATCAAAATGCAGGCAGCCATCTTGCTTTAGTGAAACATTTTGCAGCCAGGCTGCCATTTACTAAAAATGCACACAATTTTGTGCTTTGAGTTTTTAGTTTACCTTATATCCCATCAACATGAAGTGGGTGGGATTTATGACCTTTAGAGCAGCCAATCACCAGGGGGTGGTCAACTTTCAATGACTCCACATCTAAAGAAATGTCACCGTCATTGTAGGCTATATGATTTATATATGCCGCACCAAAAGTCAACATGAGAACAGGGTCTCCCAGCCAAATAAATAAATAAATGCATTTGTAAGTGTCCTATAAGGCTCTGTGAACAGGACCTCATTAGTTATTAGCTGGGTGGGGGCATGGCCTTGGAGGCACCACTGGGTCCATACTTGGCAATGTTGGTCAGTCATTCCAAATATGCCAACAAGTAGTTAGTGAATGAGGTTGCATTAGAAACGTCTACTTCAATTTAGTGCTGAGTAGAAAATTTTAAAAAATAGGATTGTGAACAAAACATCATGAATTCCTACAACACTTATATAACACTTATATAAGTGTTGTCATTGTGAGTGCTATACTAGCATTTAACCCAAAGTACTGAACTGACTCAGGCAAATAAAGGCCCATGAACAATTTTAGATTTTCCATCAACACTGTTACAAGCTAGTGAAGATTGCAATGTGTAAATCCAAATAAACATAACCTCCGCCATCTGTCACTGACCCATGAAGAGAGATGTAGGCTGTTACTATAGTGAAACAGCAGCTGCACCTGGATTGTAGTCTAATGAATTGAAAACAGGTTCATAATATAATAAACTTCATTTAAATAAAATAATTCCACTGCTTTTGTGTATTTGACAGTAAAAGATTCATGTCTCAACAGCACAAATGGGTTGTAGTCAGCCAGTAGTGTCCTTCCTTCTCAGGCCATTACTAGAACAACAACAATAGTGATTTCATTCAAGTGTAAGTGAAGCAGGCCTCTATTTATGATAGATCAATGTGTCAGATATTCAATCTGGTATTGCAACAATGAGAGCAGGTATATTCATGTATAAGTGGTTACCAATTGAGTTTTAATATGTGCTGCTGTACCTGTAAAACAGAAAAAAATGGTCCCTGTTGAACCTAATCTTTGACTGCTGCTGTCAACTTCTGTGTGGCTTTAGTAAAGTGTTGCATCATGGGGGCCAGTTGGTTCAGGTACTGGGGAGACAAAAAGATCTAGGAAAGCTAGTGGGAGTAGGATATTGCCAGGTTTGAATATTTATCAGTTTCTAAAACACTACACCATGGTCTGATCTGTAAGTCCGTATTCAACATTTCATGACTGGGAGGTAAACAGTTGAATAATGGCATATTACAAAGTCTAATGTCTAGTAGGAGAGTGTGTTTATGCATATTTGACTGGCAAATGATGTTTCTCACAGGATGATGTTACATGCACAAGTTGAGTCATGTTCAGTGGTTAGGGAAAAAAAACAAAAAAAAAACGCCTCCAACATTTAGGATTCACACTGCACTTTATATGCTTGTTGGTTCAAAAACAATACTCCTTCTCCCCATACACAGATTAGTTTTCAAACATGAAACTTCTAGATATACTGTCAGGCACAATGTTTCCACTTAAGGTTTATTTCAGACAATTTTTTGTTATATACTATAATACCTGGCTACAGTAGGTTTATTGCAATTTCTCCACCTTTAATGAGAGCAATCAACACCACCTATCACAGGGAAGGTAAAGAGGCAACCTTTCTGAAAATGTGGCGTTTCCAACCTGCGAGTGCTTCAGGCTGTTCTGACAAACTGCAAACACAAGGGTTGATGTCGGCAGCTCATTGGGATTCATGCTCTCATTTCTGCTTAAAGGGAAAAGATGCAGTGCAGGTGGTGGGGTTTTTTTTTTTTTTTTTTTTTTTTTTTTGGCTGACATGCTGTGAGGATGCATATTTTTTTAACAGCTTATCATTCACCAAAACTATCATTTGAATCTACCCTGAATTTTAATAAAAGCATGCTTTATATAAAAGCTGTCATCTTCCAGTGGCTTCATGGTAGAGTCTACCCTTTGCTGTGTGTAACAAAATTGTATATTGCTTTGAAAAAGTCAATCACAACCTTAATTTTTAAGAATAATATAAGTTACACATGTACTCTGAGACACTGCTCCATAGACAGCCATTACTGTATGCCTTAGCTTCATAAATCAGCTCAAACTCAAAACCATGTCTGAGCAAGCATATGTCCTCTTCCCCTTTGCCTCAGAAATTGGCCCAGAGGGAGCTCACTCAGGGAGCTATAGTGTGGAGAGCCTCTTGTAAGCAAAAACGGGCAGGTTTGAGATGAAAGGTCAGCATATTAGAGGAGCTTGCATCATGAAAAGGAAGAGCTCAGACACTTGAAGACTCACAGCCTCTTCCAGTTTCTGGAGCAGAGCAATGGGACAGAACTTGGACCAACCGTGAACTTTTACCTGCTAAGGCCGTCAAAAATAACCCTTACAGTTTTTAGTGTCTGCAGACACAACACACTTGCAGTCAACAATGACCTGTTTTGTCATGTTTAGTTTTGGCCCCAACAGGGCCAGAGGGACATGGAGCATAGAAACAGGACTTTTTTTTTTTTTTTTTTTTTTTTTTTTAAATGGGGCTTATGGCACTTAAACAAGTAAGAAAACACAATTGCAGGCACTGAGGCGGATAAACAAGACCATGACATAAAATATAACACGGCCTTCAACGAGAGGGGCCACAGGCTTAATATTAGACCTCTGTGGGCAAGCAAAAACACAGGTGCCACTATAAACAGCAATCCCAGAAACAGTCTCCAACAGTGTCAGTCAGAAAAAATACAAAAGCCACAAAACAGAAAGCAAGAGAAACACAAAGGCGGGTAACAAAATGAACACTCGCCTATGAATGCATTTGTAAATGTAGACTGGCTTCAGAGCATTAACAGCAAGAGGAAAATAATCAGAAGTAGAAGAATAACTAAGGTTTTCCCATACACTTGATAATCTTAAAATTCAAGTATTAATCAGTTCAAACATAAGCAGAATACTGACCTGAAAACCATGAGGCTGAACAGTCCATAAATGGTCAGGACAAACAGGATCAGTCCACCAACATGGAGAATCACAGGAAGGACTAGATCAGGTGGGTTGCAAAAGGAACTGCTCTTCTTCTTCTGTCATTTAATCACGGGTAGCATCCAATGCTAGGGCACATTACCACCACCACCACCACCACCATCATCATCATCATCATCATCATCAACAGCATGTCCCAGACCACTACTCTTTACCCCCCTACTCCCACCCAAATATATACAAAATATATATACATATACAAATATATGCTTAAGGAATAACAGTCAGGCAGTTCAGCAGCTAGAGCTAATGGGAAACAGGTGAGTGTTATCAAGGCAGGTGAAACTGGTGGTGGCATGGCAAAGCTGGAACTGAGAAATCAGATGGGACAAAGGAAGTACACCAAAATAAGAGCATGGGACAGGAACTACCTGGAACCATGATGTTGTCACAAAGTCAGAGTTCTTCCTCAGGATGGAGAGGGAATGGGAAGGGAAATACTGAGCCATATATTTAACCATCATGAATGTCAAGTGATATAAAAAAATAAACTTTGACATGTTTAAATATACCTACCAGGGTGTACCCCTGCCTTTCACCCGAGAGAGAGCTGGGATAGGCTCCAGCAGATCCCCGTGACCCTGGCTTTCAGGAAAAAGCAGGTACAGAAGATGGATGGATGGATGGATGTTTAAATATGGGCAGGTACTCTGGTTTCCTCCCACAGTCCAAAAACATTTATTGCAGGTTGATTGGTGACTCTAAATTGCCCATAGGAGTGAGTGTAAGTGTGTGTGTGGTTGTTTGTCTCTATGTGGCCCTGTGATGGACTGGTGACATGTCCAGGGTGTATCCCTGCCTTTCACTTGAAAGAGAGCTGGGATAGGCTCCAGCAGATCCCTATGACCCTGGTTAAGGAATAAACGGGTATAGAAAATTGATGGATAGATGTTTAAATATTATAAACATAGAGTTTACATGAACATAACCTTTTTATTTTTCCAATCAATCAAGTCACTGGCCCAGGTTTCTCTCATATAATCAGTTAAAACAGAAATAACAATCCACACATTGTGATGATAGCTGCTGGACTGATCAGTGTATCGAATGACTGCGGCAAAAATGCATCTGTAAACAAAACAATGTCATAAATAGCTGATGTACTTTGTGCATTTTTGATGAATAAAATAATATGCATCTTTCTCTGACATTTTGAAGCATTGCCACTATGCTTTGTTTAAGATATGTACAAACTTTGCTTTGCATGTTTTTTTCACAGAAGACATTTTGACATGTCGCAGTAGGAAAAGCACAGGTGTAAAACTGATGGCTGGATCCCATTTGGCTGATATTGTGCTTCTTGGCTCACTGTCACATTGTCAAGGCTTACATTTGAACTGAACAGACATCATTTCAATTACATTAATTAAGCCTGTGCTTTTCCCATTATGGCAAGTCAAAATGTCTGCTGTGAAAAAGGCTTGACATCACTTTACTCTAGAACAATTCAAGCTGTACACCTTCATCTTTCTTATTAGAATATTCACCTCATAAAATTCACAGCGGCAACTTCACCTGAACAGCAGCCAGAATAAATGAAAGCGCTAGTGCAGTTGTGCAGATCCTTAAATTATGATGCACTAAAAGTACAGCTCGAAGCCTACATCTCCACAAGAGTTTTCCTTGACATTATTTGGCCTGATTAGAACTCTTCTCAGGACAGTGAGAACATGTACCACATGAGACAGGGAGCACCTATCGATTAGGTAAAGAGCTTCTTCATTATTATTTGGAGTGTGGAGTTTGGTGACATCAGGAAAGAGCCTACAGTATTAACCAGAGTAACTGAAAACCTCTGTAATATGTCACAGTTAAACTCTTGTATATAGATAAAATAGATATTGTTACATAAGATCCTGGATGATATTTAGACTTGGTCTGTACTTGGTCCGTTTTTATGGCATCAGCATTATCGGGGTTATTGGTTTTTTGGGTTACAGTGATATCTTTTGTCTAACGAGAAAAGAAAACACATTCCTATAAGCCAGTATACAAGCAGTACATGCGCTGGTGCGTGTCTCCCTTCGGTATGTAGTCTCTACGCTGAACCACAGGCCCTGAGAGAGTTCAGCTGCTTTCAGTACCTACAAAGCCTCCAGACAGGCTTATGCTTTCCATTTTCTCTCAGTTCTCCCCTGCGCTCTCAGTTGCCCCATCTTTCTGTGTGAGTAAATGAATTCCCCGCTGATGGTGGAGGATGTGATGTTGAGTGCAGCGATCGGGGCACTTTAATCTCAAAGATCCATCCTGGAGGTTTGTGCCCCGCCTTGTCACTCTCTGTTCAAACACTGAACTTCCCTACCAAGACGACAGCGATTACAGCACAGCCATTCACTCTCTCCTTCTTGTTGTACTCCATCTCCCACCCTTTCATGCCCTTGCTCTCTGTCTCTCCATCTCTGCCATATCACTACATGTTTTAAAAGCATTTAATTTTGTAGGAATGACTGAGTCACACTGAAAACCCAGTAGTATAACAAATCGTCACACAGTCTTCTTTCCTGATCTGAAGATGAACTATATGCTGCTCACACCCGCACAGTCATGATGTGCACCCTTCACTGGCTGGACAAAACAATACAAAACAACTGGAGATCGGATTATTACTGGTAGCACCGAGCACAAAACACTGTTTTGAAATGGAATCAGTGAGAACCATGACAAGCGAGCACAGCACTCAAATAAAACCCCATGAGCTGTGAAATTATGTTTTCAGACATCTGCACCATCTAAATGAGACACATAGAGAAAATGTTTATGAATAAGTTACCATGGTGCATGTAAAAAAAAAAACAAAAAACGTGTGGCTATTGTATGTATGTCCGTGCACCTGTGTGTTATAACTTACCGTATGTTGAGTGTTGAATGTGAAGTGTACGCTAAGATATACAGACACAAATTCGAAATCATTCCTGTGAAACATAGACTTTCTTATGAACGTTGATATGCATGCCAGGATTTGCTATTTTAAGTGTTAAACTGAACTCCTTTTTGCACCCAAACAAGCTCACAGAGGAGGTGAAAATATGCCGCTGTTCTCCAGCTCTCTGAGAGGTGTAATGTCAACCCGAATGAACTCACTTTACGCAGATCTGACATTTTATGGCATTTTATGATAATGACTATGGGGATTTTAGAGTCATTACCTCTAGATATTATCATGCAGTATTCTAGGTCAAAAATGAAACAATTTAATATTTCTGAGCCAGGATTAAATTCTGGGAAGGTTTGGAGACAGCGATTTAATTATCTAATCCAGTAGGAAAATATACTGCTGCATTATTAAAAACATAACAAAGTATGTAAATGAACTAATAAAAACATAAATACGGTTTAATAAAAAGTTTTACTGCCCACAACTGGGGAGACTGTGCTGGGGATGAATACAGATACAAAAACTGATTTTTAAAACAAGTCTTAAGGTGCTGAAGGTTTTCTAATAATGGTTGGATTTTGTAATTAATGCTGTGGCGAGAAGGGATGGGAAGAGGGGATTTGTATTTTCAAAACAATTTCAATAACTCAATGACAAGCAGTAAAACCGGTTGTGATTTTTTTGCAACATTCGGCTCATGCAGGGCTTCACAACGCAGTACCCCAAATCTTTGCCCTCCCCTCATCCTCCTTTTAGTCACATAGAGGTGTCCTCAGTGTGACAGCAACACCTCATTAAAGTGTGGCTGAAATTAACAGCTCTCCTACTCAGGGGGAGCTAATAATATGAATTATCATACCTACATGTAAAGTTATTATATTTTTTGCTTGAGGGCAAGTGTGCTATTAACACAGAACCCACCACCATACTGTATGTGTATTGTACTGTGGGATAACACTTGAAACTTTACATAATGTTATTTCCGTTGAAACTCTTGTTTCGTGTTTATTGTGCATTGTATTTACATAATAGCGGAATTTACATGCAGTTAGCTTATGAAAGCAAGCGAACAATGTTTCAGCACCTTTCAGAGGGAGCGAGAAGAGCATTAATTAAGATACACTTAATTAGGTCGGCATAGCCTCACTTTAACTGCTGCTATGAGTAATGCAGACAGATAATGAATAAACCCCTAAAAGCACTTTACCTCTCAGAGCACCTATTATCTGGAAAGAAGGCCCCGATCTCTCTGTGTGTGTGTGTGTGTGTGTGTGTGTGTGTGTGTGTGTGTGTGTGTGTGCGTGTGTGTGTGTGTGTGTGTGTGTGTGTGTGTGTGTGTGTGTGTGTGTGTGTGAGGGTGTGTGTGTGTGTGTGTGTGTGTGTGTGGCAGTTTGCTGGTATGATCTTGTCATACCAGGGGATGGAGTCATTTGGTTTCACTCAATATGCGCCAGTAGAGGGTGAAACCTGTGTGAAGTCGAACTGCAAACAAGAAGAAATAGCAAGTGTCACGCCTATTTCCCTTCAAAAGAACTGGAGTTAAACTTTGTTCAGGTGCTAGTGGTGCTGTGGCTGCTACTGACAAATCTGAAGAGGGAGGGCAGTGTTGGGGAACGAAGTGGAGCAACCATCCAGCTGCATAAACATCTGCTGTTTAAATGGCAAAGTGGAGGCCACTGGCTAAAGTAGGTCCCTGTGCAGGATATTTCATGGCAGGACATAAGATGTCCATTTAGTAAAGGCTTCAAGCATGAGTAAACAGTAAACATGACTATAGTGTATATAGAAACAAGCTAAATCAACCTCTTTTTTCACTTAACCCTTCCTTTACTAGATCCAAAATAATGTTTTCTAAAATTCATAATTCACCTAGTTGTACGTTCACATATGAAACTGCTGAGAAACAGCTAATGTGTTACTGTACAGCTTCTGAAATTCTGAAACCGCTGCAATTTTGTCTTGTTGTTTGGGGGCAAGCAAGACTCAAAGTTTCTAACCAAACATGCACTTTCCTAAACACATCTAGGACACTTCTTAAGAACAAGCTTCAGGGCTGGGTTTTTTGCTCCTGTCGCTGTTTGGAGGAAAGCTATTACCACTTCAAGCACATTTTCACAGGCAGAATTTGAAGACATGGGAGCGGTGTCATCGTCTAACTGTCTGTGAGGAGGAGGATATGCGCACTGTATTTTCCAAAATGTTAAGAACTATTCCTTTATTGTCTAACAAAACTCGACCATGTAAAACTGCATTTATGTGGAGTTCAGTTTTGAGCGTTTGACGGTACAGATACTGTAGCCATAACCTAACTAAGCCATGCTCCACACAGAGGGGATTTAGCTTGGGATTAATGTGCAAAGGAAAAAGACATTCAATACTTAATATGTATTAGGATAATAAGACATTTTACTGTTCTATTTCACACTGAGATTCTCCTCTAATGGGGCTCTTTAGGCTTCACTTATCTTCTTATCGCCAATGAAAATTTGCATCTACGCACTGGGTTTAATCAGGTTGAGGCCGTTTTGCTCTACATCAGGACCCTTTCCCCTCTATTTCTCTACCACTTTTCTACATTGTCTTCACATCTACATGTCATTGACAACTATGGGATGTCCCCTGTTTTGATGATGAGATTAAAAAAAAAAAACTGAGTCTAAGAAGAGTAAAAATGGCACAATGTGATTTTATGGGATTATTATGTGCCAGACTATTCCTGGAGAATTTTATTGCCTTTGGAGAAATTCAGGCTATGTTTTCCTCCGTTGCTATGCTAAGTTAACTGGTTGGAGGTTGTTGTTGCACATTGCTTTTGCACTGCACATTGATCATTGAATACTCAGTATAGTGGCTCACTGTTGTACTGGCCAGCAGTGCATGTAAAGTCTTTTTAAAGCACAGCCATCACACAATAAGTCATGCATTTTCACTTCACAGGTTCAAATACAGTAGCAGGCTTTAAAATAACAGCAGCTAAAGAACATATCTGCTGATCCCTATTCAGATAAATGACCATCGTTTTGCAATGAATGAAAACAATGTGTGCATGAATACGTTCTTGCACATTTGGGTATGACTCCTCTCCTATTACTGAACTTCCTCAGTCAACAACAAAAACCAAAAACTTTTTACCTATTCTTTCAAATTTATTAAAGCTTAGTGTAGGTTTGTTTTCAACAAAATGTGATGTATTTATTAATGGTCACTTGTGTTATGATTGGGTGCTTTGTTTTGGATGCTTTGTAATTCCTGTAAAATGTTGATTTATTTTATGATTTGGAAATTTGATTTACACTTTTTTATTTGTTTCATGAACTGCAAGGCACTTCCATGTGGGCTGTAATATTGTGTCAACAACTTTCTTCCAAATTTTGAGGCAGAAGAAATATTCTTTATAAGGTTTACACTAATATGAAGCAGATGAAAAAAGGATTTTTTCTGTTCTTACAGAACGTCTTTTCATCCTAATTCAATTTCTCTCAATAATGACCAAGTTCATGTTATCACAACAGCAGTATCATATTCATCAAATGAGCATCACTCAGCCAGTTTATAGTTGTAGTGAGATGAACAGAGGAAGGGGAGAAAAACAATAATGTTTCTGAGCTCTAAATTGTGTTTGCTGATAGTGCTACTGCTTGGCTGGCTGTTGATGGATATTACTTTCCATGCCGTTCCCCAGGCCGCTGTGTGAAGCAGTGCCTTTTGAAATGAGCGATTGTGTGATGCCCCTCTTAAACTAGTTCAGCATGGCATCATTCATCACTTGCAGTACTGCCAGGGGGGAGCAGCAGCATCCCCATGTCTGCTAGTAACAATGGGGTTACAGGGAGAATCGCTGTGTGCAACCTCACACTGCTGCACTTTGCCCTACTACTACTAAGAGAGCACTACCTTCACATTTTCACATACATCTGAAACAACTGATCCAAAGCGGCAGCTATGTTAGAACCTATTTTAAAAATACTGCCACCCTCCATCTATCCAATATTACCATCCGCAGATTTGCCACAGAGATTGGAGAACAGTGGAGCAATGTACAACCCAATGAAAAACTGAAATTCAACCATTCTTAATATTTTTGCTAGTTATGAAGATGCTCACTGGAAGTCAGTTAAACTTCAGGGATATCAATCTGTTCATTTAGGAAGCACAAGTGACTGAATCAGTTTCACTTTTTTTTTTGTAATTGAAAGTGACAACAGGTGCAGTGGAGACTGGGGAGACTGTGCTGGGGGTGATACAAAAAGGAAATGATTTTACATTTGGGGGCCACAGACAAATGTTCTCTCCTTATCCTTCCTGACTGATTCTTCTCACGTTTTATGTTTTGCTGGTGTTCTTGTTACTGCTGATAGCATGAGGCAGTACCTGCAGACCAATCAGGTCGTACAGATGGTGGGGTCATCCAGTTACCCCAAGATGGCCCCTCCATATGTGCAGAGGCCAGAAGGTTTGTTGTGTCTCCCAGCACAGTCTCAGGAGCATGGAGGAAATACCAGGAGACCAGCTGTTATACCAAGAGATCTGGACAGGGCAATGACCCAACAGCAGGACCACTATCTGCTCCTTTGTGGAAGGAGGAACATGAGGAGCATGGGGAGAGCCATACAAAATTACCTTCATCAGGCTACTGATGTGCATGTTTCTGACCTGAACTGTCAGACACACTCACATGAGGGTGGCATGAGGGCCTAACATCCTGTAGTACACCCTGTGCTCACAGCCCAGCACTGTGCAGCTTGTTTGGTTCTCTTCACAGAGGAGAGCAGCTTCACACTGAACACAAGTGACTGGTGACGTCAGTGGTGAATGTTATGCTGCTGTAACATCATTGAGCATGACCAGTTTGGTGGTGGGTCAGTGATGGTCTGTGGAGACATATCTTTGAAAGGCTGCACAAACCACATGTGACAGCCAACAGTACTCTGACTGCTGTGAAGCACCAGGATGAAGTCCTGAGGGTGACTGTCAGACCTTACACTGGTGTAGTGGTCCCTGGGTTCCTGCAGGTACAGGAGAATACCCGGCCTCATGTCAAAGCATGTAGGCAGTTTCTGGATGACGAAGGTATTGATGCCATTAACTACCCCCCAATTTCGCCTGACCTAAATCTAACTGAGGACCTATGGGACATTATCTCTTGGTGCATCCAACACCACCAAGCACCACCACAGACTCTCCAGGACCTCACTGATGCTCTGTTCCAGGTCTGGAAGGAGATCCCCCAGGATACTATCTCCCAGCTCATCAGGAGCAGCCCAAACGGTGTTCAGAGTGTATACAGGTATATGGGGGCCATACACACTTTTAAGTCACATTATGAGTTGCTGTGATAAAACTGACGCAGCTTGGATGAGTGTGTGATTCCAGTTTTTCACTTTGATTTCAGTGTGATTTTGAATACAGCCCTCCAGGGATTGATGATTTTAGTTTCCATTGACCAATTTTATTTCATTTTGTTCTAAACAAATTATGTACATTAGTAAAGAAGCTTGAGTATTTTATTCATCAAAAGCTAATGTGTGATTTAAGTGTTTCTTCAAAAAGCCGTGTATATTGACTCATCCAAGTCGATGCAAATGAATTTCAGCTTAGCAAACTGGCCTGATAAAGGTTTTCCTCATTAACACCAGCTGTCTATTGTTTCAGACAGTTTGTTAGTGCTCCAGTTTCAGGCTGTGCATACTTTTGCAGCTCTCCTTTATTGCAGCACATTGAAAATCCCCACCTGTCAGCTCTTCAGTCTGCATTTGTGTGTGTTGGAGAGGGAATTGTCAGCCGTTAATTTAGGACTGACTTAGGATCCGCTGCTATTGGAATGTATTTCCCAACTGTGTAAAAGGGCAAAGCTGACCTCAGCACTTCTCAGGCACATCTAAATTCTGATTTCTGAAAACACGACTTTACATTGTCAGAATATAATGGAGTCAACTTGAAGCGCTTCCGAAGTGCAGCTGCCACCCTTGCCGGAGTTTCTATCTGCCGTGTATACGGAGCTGCAGCTATGTGTTATTGGCCATGAGAGACTAGAAAAAGCTTAATAAAACTGTACTGCCCTTTCAACGCACTGCAGTTTCAAAGTGGTGAAAAAAATACATCTATAATGTGTGTAATAATATAAATGGCTTCAGGCCTGGCCACAAGAGCTTTTCACTTTCATTTCAGTGGAATTTGTGTATTTGAACTTTGTCATTTAAATTCTCCTCTGTCAACAACATTAAGCTGTTATTTCCAAGGGTGAGAAACAAACCAGACCATTTCCAGTCTGAAGTAAAAGTATGGTCGTTCCTGTTTTAAAGCACTGCTCAATAATCGTGGTTAAAAGAGAGAAGTAATGTGGCTGCAGTTTTGTTTCAGCACGATGCTCTTTGTTTGTTGAAAGAAAAAGACAAGTTACCAGCTCAGTCTTATCCCAGCTTGATTCTGTAGCCTTCAGCTCAGTGTGTGAGTCATTGGACATAGACAATCATGACACTGGAGTTTGCAAAACTGCAATTCATGTCTGACTCAAGCCTGTGCCTTCTGTGGAATTGGCTTCTTTTCAGGTGTGTAGACTCAGTGGCTTCTAAGATCATCTTGGATATTTTTTTATATCACCTCATCTTGACTCTGACTTGTGAATCTCAGGATAATATTTAATATATAATCTGGGAGCTATGACTCAGTTGTTTGCTGTTTTAAGAAGAGAAAAGTAAATACTATAAAATATTATTTCATGGAAATTAAAATTAAAGAACTTCAACTATGTTAGAATAGGAATTGTGTTTTAGCCCATTAAACATTATTGCCCACATTTTATTGACTTAGTTTTTCTGTAATACCACACATAATAATGTACTTTGACTATAATAAACCAAGGATAATTTCACAGTGGATTGACTATCTGAAGCAATGCTCCGCAATTTTTATACTATGCATATGCTTTAACAAGACAATACTTTAATAAGGTGTAAATTTGTAACATAAAAACAGAAAAAAAAAAACATTTCTTAAGTGCTGCCACAGCGCTGCCCCTGGATATTATTAGCTCAACCCCCTTTTTTTTTCTCAGCTGGCACTGGTGATCAGGAGGCATTTGATCAGAGGGCATAAGTGGTGTTCAGCATCACTTTCAATTAAACTCAGCAAGGAAACTGTCTCCTTTCATCAGATGTGCAGTAAAAAACTATATCCCTCTAATGAAAAGTCAGCCAGAATGGGGCAATGCCAGTAAAAACAGTCTTACAGCCTAGGCTAAATTTATGAGGCCTGTCTAATTTTCAGTAGGTGATCATTTCTGGCTGGAATATAGAAAACTGTAATTTTTACCACCTCCCAAATAAAGGAATGTGCATTTTTACTGGCTGTAGATGTGGCGTGAATTCTGACCAAGACACCACAAAAACAAGTCTACTCTAGCGGGTAGATATAATATTATAAATCTTCTGCTCTCAAAGGTAATTACTTTTTACTTGCATAAGCATAATGTAATTGAAAGTGATGTTGTTTTCTCTGGGAAAAAGAACAGAACAAGGAATCAGGGGCTATACGTTTGAACGTTCAGTATGATTGACAAACTATATTGCAGAGCAGCAGATAAAACTTTTAGAACATATTTAAATTAGTTTTTATTTCATATCGCGATTCACTTTACCACAGACCAAATTTGATTACATAAAGTCTGAAGTTCAATTTCTTTTAAGGGCCACCATCTGACAGCTGTTCTGTTAAAAAAAAAAGAAGTCATTACATCTCCTTAAATTATATGGGATTGTGCCTCTCAAACCACAGATGGAAGAAGAACTGAGAAAAGACCAATCTATTTATAGTGTGATTATAGGAAAACAGATTGGTGACCAAACACTCATTGCTTTGATCATTATCATTGTCTTTTTGTAACATCAGACCGAAGGAAGTACTCGCAGAATACACATCGCACCTTTCAAGAACAGACATCACAAAGAGCTTCAGAACTATAAGGTGTAAAGCGTATATAAAGTGGTAAGACAATGAAATTTCAAACGATCACAAACTATATAGCTGAACAGGCTATGAGCTTAAACAACAGTCGGTCTAAACAGAGAGGCCGTGCGTGTTTGTTACAGTGTCTATGATCCGGTGAAGGGGAGTTCCAAAGACTAAGAGTCACCACCTTAAAAATCCAATTAGTGTAATTGTCTTTATATCTGGAGTGTGATACACACACAAAAGAAAAACTCTGGTCAGATGACCTCAGTGGCCTACTGTCAAGAGACAGTACTGCTGAACTGATTTCATGTAATGTGGAGCTAGTGTAAGAAATATGTGGGATCACATATTTACTTGTAACACGTTGTGAAACACGAGTCGGCCCCCATTCTGCGTCTGCATCAGATCTGTAGTCTGCATTTAAGCTGTGCTAATATGAAGCCTTGCAGTAGCTCGACAACAAATGATCAGGAGATGATCTGCTGAGTCAAGTAAATATAGCTGCAGCAGCCAAAGCAGAATGAAATATAAGCATGAGTGATTGTCTCAGTTCTCAGATGGGGGGGAGGGAATAATGAGCTTAGTGATATATCACACCAAAAAAAAAGTCCTATAATTTCACTGTGCAGCTGGTCGTAAACATGATGTTTTAATATAGACAGTGAGGCAGTACGTAGAGCATGTGCTCTACAAGCCGAGCTGTGAGACAAACACTGATCAACCGTAACACTGCTACCACTGACAGGTAAAGTGAGAAACATTGATGATCTTGTTACAATGGCTCCTGTCACTGTGTGAGGAATCTCAGGCAGCAGGTGAACATTCAGTCTGAAGTTGATGTGGTGGAAGCAGGAAAATCAGGCAAGCATTAGGATCTGAGTGACTTAAATAAGGGCCAAACTGTGACAGCTGGATGACTGGGTCAGAGCATCTCCAAACTACAGGTCTTGGTCATGGGTCATGGACCACCACTGTCGATGAGGTTGATCTACTTTAGATTACACTTTTCATTTTCATTGATCTTTTTCAAACGTTTCCATCATGTTTGAGTCTTTGTTTACTTCCACTACTTACTGTCAGTCTTCCTGACAGTAAAGTGAGGCGAGTGCCAACCAACTGCTGCACTGACTCCTGTATGTGACATGTGGTCATAATGTTATGGCTGATCGCTGTATATATATTATGGTGGACTCCAATAGAGAGAGATAGCTTCTGTATTCTTGTTTCGCCTGATGTGAACTACAGTGGCCAATTGCTTGTTTGCGCAGTAAAGACATAACAGTAAACAGGTTATACTGAAATAATAGTCACAGAGTTGTGGCTGTTGATGGGCGATGTTACTCAGATGTACAGTTGCTGTCAGATCGCTGCATAAACAAAAAATGAAATGTGAAATAAAAGATACTATGATCGACGTAAATGGTGCAAAGCCTGCAAGGTAGTTCAGACAGTCCACTCGAGTCCACCGCTGCACTGGCATGTCATAACTCTTTTCAACATACATCCAACACGCCCTTTTCATTAAGGCAGTGTACTTAAGCTGTCAGCGCTGCTCTTTTGTTGTGATGCCTGTTGCCACACTGCTAACCTGAAAGCTATGCTGTCATTTGCTCCTGTCACTGCTGCTGCTCTTCATATAACTTTTGAACACCCCCTCCCCTCCACCCTCCACCCCTATATCTGCATGCTCAGAGTCCACTCAATATGTGAAAACTTTCACATTAATCTGATCATCTGTGTGAAATCACAATGGATTAACACAGGGGATTGAGTGTACCATGTTAGTATTTAATAGGATATGAATATTAACAATTCTGAATGTAAAATCCATCAAACACTTACAAACCATCCTGCAATCTTTAAACAAATCATTGTGATTGTTGTTTTAAACTGGTTTCCATATGAAACCTTGTATTGGGTGAACAACAGCACATTTGATTTTGAATAGCAATTATGTTTAGCATCAAAGAAGTTATTATATAACTGGGATTCTCCCATTACAGTCAAGGCCTCATTACTGTTTTCACCTGACATAATCCTATACATATACACTTGAGTTGTTATAATAGTTAGACTGACTCTGGTGTTTGTGCCAACCATCCAACCTTCCACCACACTAAACATGCAAGTCTTAATTCAAGCCCTATTATGCAAACTGCTAAAAAAAAGTTGCATTTTACCCACATTTTTAAAAATATACAGTCAGCATCCCCATTCTCAACTACTTCTAACTGAACTTTCTTACATTTTTTGTGTGTGTGTGTGTGTGTGTGTGAGGGTGTGTGTGTGTGTGTGTGTGTGTGTGTGTGTGTGTGTGTGTGTGTGTGTGTGTGTGTGTGTGTGTGTGTGTGTGTGTGTGTGTGCGTGCGTGTGTGTGCGTGTGTGTGTGTGCGTGTGTGTTCGTCCATACAACATTGTTGGAGACAGTGAGTGAGTTAGAGAATCTCTGAAGGTGGCGAAACTGTTTGGGGACGATGAGTGATGGTTTGTCTCAAGCCCATCTTTAATTCAGATGGCTTATGCTTCTGTGGTGCAGAGACAACAAGGGACTTAAGACACAAGATTGATGCTCAAGTGGGAAGCGTGTACAGCCAGTGTGAATCACACAGCTGAGGCATCATGCAACAAAGCACGCTGTAGATTTGCAGTTCATATGTCATGCCGTATCTATCGACTGGGCTGTCTGACTCTGTTGTTTTATTCATAAATCACATCAGATGCTGTATTTTCATATGTTTTGTAATACTGAAACATTGCTGACATGTTAACAGAAAATGCTGATTAAATGAATAGTTAAGAATTGTTGTGTGAAGGACAAAGGAAAGGAAAAAAGCAGACAGTCCCACTCTGTGTATTCTGTCACTTCTGCCACATTCTGGTGAACTACACACCTGGCCATTACTTATAGGGCCAGAGAAGCATATCTGAACACAAAATAACAAATGTCTCAAAATTACAGTTTAGAGGCTCTTTCTACAAATGAGGACCCCTCTCAAAGCCCGTCCAATTTTTTTAGATTGTTCCTTAATAATGCATTTTCTAAATGCAATGACACAGAAGGACAGACAGCTCTACAATCATCAACTAGATGCAGAAAAGTCAATCACACACCAAAATATTAAAGTGTTGCACAGACAACAATACTGAAGACTAACAGTTCTACAAAGCATGGCCAGTGCTGTGTGAAAAAAAATCATTAACAAGTGATGTAGTGTTATTGTGACTTATCAAATTATTAGCTTCGGTTTTGTCATTTGTAAAGTGCTGCTTTTAAATTGATCATTTTTTGCACATTTTAACAGACTGGTGTCAAATCCAAGAAGCGCATTTATAATATAAGTATAGTATGTATATATAAGTATAGTATATACTTTTGCATCATCTTAATATTTGGCTATATAGTGGTATGCTATGTTGTGTGCACTGAAAGCAAAATTGCCAAAGAACTGCCAATGTAGCAACAACTGTATTAGTATTACAAAAACAGGCATGAAACGGTTAAAGGCAAATTTGAAGAATGCTATAAATTAGAGAGATTCATGTGAAGAGATGAAATCAATATTTGAAGGGACCCCACTACCAAAACACAGATGCTAACTAGGCAACTGAGGGTCTGGATGCTCCCAGTAGCTCTGAGCAATCAAAACAACCTGTAACTTCAGTTCTTGCTTTTACAGCATTTGACAGTAATTTAAAAGTACAAAGTAGACCTCAAAGCTAAATAATAATTAAAAACAGAAATAATAATGCATATAATTACACTTGACTGCTGCCTGTTTTCGTATGATCACCAGCAGTGGTCTTATAAGTCTAAAATGTATCCTGAGGTTGTTTACAGGAAAAGGATCAAGAAGTCATTCCATTAAAAAAAAAAAAAAAAAAAAAAAAATCATCCCTTAAAAACAGAAATGCACTCAGTAAATTTAATGGTAATCTGCTCATTTGACTGTGAGATGTGTTGCACTGAAAGTTGACATTTAGAGATAATCAAATGAGCATAATCACAACCATAATGACCACATGAAGAGCACAGGACTTGATTACATGGCGTGAAATTCTTGTAATATTTCACATTTTTTTCATGCCAAAAGCAGCACTTCTGGAGCTTCTCGAAATAAGGGATAGTTGGTGAACACATACCAACCTTAGTGCCATGAATTCAGGTGGCCATCACCCAGCACTCCCCTACCTCCCAACAACATCTCTCAAAGAACAAAACAAACGTGTTAGAATAAAAGGAGTGAGAACACAAGAAATTGAATTATTTGTATGTACAGCGATTCCCATGTTTCCCCAGAGACAACGCACCTTGAAGGATCAAAGGCAAAGGAAGCACATAAGAAACACGGATCAGAACAAAAGGACATGTCTGATCATTTGCCTGTTAAACTCATTTCTGCTGGTGTCGGGTCTGCAAGTCTCATATATTCACATCTCTCTCATGCATACAATTTAGATGTTTTTTTCCCAGTTTAAAAACAAATGCTGAAAAAAAAAAGATTCAAAAGACAAGGTTGCTCATATGTTTTAATGTCAACTGTGATGTATTTATGATCAATTATATTCTTAACAAATATCTATGAGGTAAAAAATCAAAAACAAAACAAAAGGGAAAAAAATCTTCATATTCTGATACAGATACACAATGTATCAGAATATGAATGAGGGAAAGTCTGTCAAAACTGTTTTTCTTGTCTTTGTATTAGAAATATTATGATCAGTAGATAGGTGATGCCTATAAACAACATAATGTACCATAAGACACAATAATATGTACATTTTTTTCCTATGTTGCAGAAAATAAGCACAGAAATTAACCTGTATGTCATGTCTGTTGTTCAGCTGTCAAAGTGAGATGGATGCAGCCTTACATGCTGTATATAGAATGTGCTAAAGACATGTACCTTGGATAATTATATTGGTGATCGTGTGTGTGCATGCTGTGTGTGTGTGTATCCATCTCTTGTTTAGTTAAACCTCTCAGTCCCCAGTACACTCCCTTAGCACATTCCATATGTTTGGATCGGCTGTGATGGACAACAATTGTTGCCCCATATTTGGCTCTTGCCATAGCAATCCAACTTCCACTGCCAAACTAATTTACTCCCGCCGCCAGCACTCTTCATAGTTGCCTTGGAAACAACATTTGTGGTAGCTTTTCTGTTTAGTAAAACTGAAGTAATTGATGCATTATATGCTAATCAGAAATAACAGTGTGGGTAGGACGATGTGGATGTTCACCCAGTTGGCATACCAAGCAGATGCAGATGAGTGTAAAGCTGTCTGTTTCCTGGGCAGACCTTTGATGATGAATGCCAGGCGCAGCTCTGCTGATGGAAACGTCTGCTTCCTGCTCAACAGACCAGCAAAGACAGAGTCAATGGAATATTAAAATCATTACATCTGCAAGTGAAAAAAAAAAAAAAAATGAGCGCGTGGGCAGCAGGAATTGGTGTCGCAATAAACAGCGCTGATTGTTCAAAAGGAACCATTTCACTTGACTGAAACTTCTCAGATTCTGCTGCAGTCATCGCTGATATCCCTAGTGAAAGATGAAATGTCTGTTTAGAATGGACCATGAAATGTTCCACAGAAAAAGATGAATACTGTTAATTGGCTCAGACTCAGGAAACATATGCACATAGTGGAAGAAGTATCATAATATAATATAATATATAACTTTTATGTCACCATGTGGATGGTGCGTGACATAAATGTTCCCTTTGCTTTGTGTTTCTCTTTCCTGTTAGCACCTATTCCCAAAAGGCTGCTCTAGATGAGCGTGACTCTATATGAAAACAATATACATCACTTCCTGGTACAGTAGCAATGATTTGGCCTCCTGGGGAGAGAAAAAAAAAGATAAAAATGGAATAAAACTGAAGTGCAGGGTATTGAATTATTTAGTGTGGGGGTCACAGCAAAGATCTGACTACTTGCTCATTTAGGAAGATTAACAGATGTGGCAAATCACTCCGTTGTCAATCTTTTAGCGTTCAGAGCTGAAGAACTATGAATAAATCAGGTTTCATATTTCCAGTGGGAACTATTCTTTACAAGGGTCCTCTATTCCTCTCTTCCCTGCACAGTACATCTAAAAATAAAAAGGGATGCTTTTGTTATCCAACAGCACTGAGGGCCATTGTGTTACATTTTTTTTCTCTACAGCCTTATCTCACTCATTCAAATTCTGCCCCAACAGCAACTTCTGAATCAGTCTCACTTACAGGAGGAAACACATGTGCAAATTCTGTGTAGAGCTGCACATAATGAGAAAAAATAGTGCTGCTGGACAGGAGATGAATGTGACCTGTAGGACACTGGTGCGGAAGCAGCCATAGATTGTGTAGAACAAACAAATGGCCTCATCTCACAACGAATTATCTCTTAAAACTCAGTGTCTATTTTGTTCTGCATTGCTAAGACTCTTGTGTGCCATTACTTCCATGATAGGCTTTTGACTTCACTTCCTACATCTCCACTCTTTACAACCTGTCCTCCAACAGAGGCGCACTCAGACCCCAATGCAGACACTTTCGCACAGACATTAATCTGTCCCTGGCCACAGCCTTGCTTCATGGCTGCAGATATATTGCCCGCAGAGAATAGGAACTTTACTTCACCACCTCTTCCCCTCTCTCTCTGTCTCCCATCTCTCACTCCATCTCCGAGCCACTGTTTGGACAGGAAACAGTGTGCACAGAGAAGCTGTTGTCTGGTTAAATGGTACAACTAAGGAGGAAATGGAGAGCAGGCAACCTTGATAATTTTGCATCCTGCCCGCCTGAGACAACAAACTCAGTCTCTGGCTGTGCTTACGGTAGCGATAAGCTAAACACAACCTGACATGGTGATGTTTAGCAGCATCTTGCTCGCCATCTTAGTTTATTATGTAACCATGCTAGCATGTGGTAATTAACGCTAAACACAAAGAACAGCTGACACTGATGGGAAAGGCATCGCCAAAGTCAGTAAAATGTATCCTCAGTCAAACAATCTAAATATAAATCTACAAAATTCTTAATCAATCCAATACTTTTTCACATATTTCAGTCTGCACCAAGGCGGTCAACCGACTGACAACCCAACATTGCACACACAATGGTATGGCACAGATATCTAGTGTTTCTGTTGCAGTAGTGTTATTATTGCATTAATGTGGCAGGAAGGGGAAAGGTATAACAATATCTCCAGTGTCAGAGATCAGAGTCATTTCTATAATTTTCACTCTGCTTGTTTGAGAGCATGTGGCTTCTGTCATCTAATGTAGATATTTTTGTAGCAGAACTGTTGATTAAGAGGTGATTCAAACTCTCCTTTAAGTCTTAATTTAAGTTGCAGTTACTCAAGCAAGGTGAGCTATTTAACAGGAAGTGTCAGAGACGCAGAATGTCAAAGCTCCTGTTTGAGTGGAGAAGACAACCAACCAAGGAAAAACTGCCTTTTCACATCGTTCGACATGAGCAGCAAATTGGCTTGAAATTAAAACTAATGAGCAATTACCCCAACAATAAATTTCTATTAATTCCTATTTCCCAGTCTGTATCCTAATTTTGACTTATTTAATCAATCTGAATAAATGTGACGCTTGTTTTGAGGTTCTTAATCTTTCATTGTGTTGACTGTGAACCACAGAGAATGCGCTTTTACACTGACAAGCATCCAAGAATATAACTCATAATTTCCCAGCTCCTCCTGAGTGACTGCGAATATAGTCGGCTATTGGTACAGTTTATTTGTATGTTTATACATACTTTATTTGCATTCAGTTTCTATTATGAAACGCCTGCCTATATTTCTGCCACATAAACCTATTTACTCTTTGGAAAGAGTTGGCTTGCACTCTGCTTGAACTGAATCGCTTGTTTCTGATTTAATCTTGTATCCACTACCATATGACTGCACATGAAAGAGCATTCAGCACGGGGTACTAATGACTTAACAGGGTGTGTTCACAAAGAGAAATATCTAACAATATAATCAATTATTCACTCACTCGCCAAGCCCTGAACAACTATGGTACAGCAGAGGACAAGTGTGTGTTGCTTCGTTTTAATGGAATTCACCATGGTGATCGATGAACAGTGAGGTAGATGGAAGGTTACTGTGGTTTTTTAATGAACTTAGGCAGTGTTGTGTGGAGGTTTAAAGATTTGAAGTCATTTTTACTCTCTTTCAGAGCTGAGAATAATGTTCATTAACCTCAGCAGAGGTTACTGAGGGACCTTGGTGCAGATTCACAATAAAGCAACAAGCCATTACACCAAAATGAATGAACTGTCTAAGGAAGTGCATTAAATGTGTGCAGAATATGAGTGAGAATGCTTGAGTTTGGGCTCACCTGAAATATTCTGCATGCAGAAAAACTCACATTTTAAAAAAGTCACTATCACCACCTGCAGGTCACTACCTGTAACAACATCCATTATATGCACTTAAAAAAACTACATTACCCTTATTAAAAAAAAAAAAAAAAAAAAAAAAAACAGCTCAATGGACTGTCACTCCCTGAGCCCCAGAAGAAGCCTGGGAAAGATCTCTAGGTGTGTTCCTTTTTTTTTTTTTTTTGCTGTAGTAATGCATAATGTAACAAAACAGCCTCATCATAAAAAGGTCTCTTTTTACTGCTATTTATTCTGAATGTTCAATTTCTTTTACACCATCATTTATCCCGTCTGTCTTGTGGTACTTTTAGGCTCAGCGTGTTGGAGCAGTGACAATAGATATGAGGAGGCATCATAACAAAATGAAGTGAAGCACTATCTGCAATATTAAATGGGGTAATTATGCAAATTAGATACCAGTTTCATCACTCACCAAATAGTGATCTTTATTCTACACAGACATGAAGCACATTATTCAGCTCTCTCCTTCCTGCTGGCTCGCAAATATCTTTCTAAATCCGAGTTGATTGAAAAGCTTGTGCTCACTTATTGAACCCTTGTACATCTATTCTCACTGAAGTAATCTGTGTCATAGTTCATGCCGTCAGATGAAAACTAATTCCTGCTGTTATAATTAATATTATGATTCTGTGCACAATGCTGATGCACGCAGGAGTAAACCTCGCTAAGGACATAGCACTGTAGCCTGTGCTGGAATGGTTTAGCACAAATACGACATATGAGTGCACAGTGTAAACTGTGCTGACACTAGTGTCATTATTGATTTTCCAGAAGTTCAAAAATCAAACTTTATCATGCAAAGATTTTAGAAAACTTACTTTTTTTTTTTTTTCCATAGTCCAATGCTGCTCCCTAGTGTGGGAAATGTGAACAAGATGCTATTAAATGCAAGTCACTGCCAGTAACCACTAGAGGCTTCTATAATGGGATGCAAAAGTAAAGTGAACTTCAGGTTGACCCTCCACTGAGAGGTCAGAGTGCAGGTCAGCTACAGATTCTAAAATATTAAAAAGAGGACATAAAAAATTGTCATTTTAAATGAAGTCATCCTGGGAAGCTGGCAACTTAATTCTGATTCAAATCCAAAGTCACTTTTCTCAGTGGTTATCAGGAGGGCAGATGAAAATGGCTCCTCTGTGTTAAAATATGTGTTTCAAAGATCAATCAGATCAGTGCAAACTATGAACCACTTACCCTTTTTTACATGGTTTGTGCCAGCAAATTGAATAAAACCGCAGGTTAAATCACAGAGTTAAAGGATCATGTCCAATAATTTAGTACTGTAGTTCTACAAATATGGGGCACCATGCAAGAGACCAAGAACCATCAAAACTAAAGGAATAGTTGTTGACTTTTGGTCCCTTGTATGAATGAAGCTTTAAAAATCCTGGATCTTACCTGACCTTTATGTATAAACACAGTTTTATATTGTAAATATTAAAAAAAAAAAAAAAACTGGGATTGAAGGCAATTTTTCTTCGTCTCAGTGCTTTTGTTTTGAAATTGAATTTGAACAATACCAACATGTGAGTCAAGCACTTGCCCAAGAAGGCAATTAAACACTCGTTTAGAGACATTTGTAGAGACACTCCATCACAGAGGACATGGTGTGGAAATCACAGTGGATGCTCAGACAGTCACTGTACTGTACGTGTCCGGTACACTAAGCAGTGGGGATGGAAACATTACCCAGGGAACCAGTCACAGCGTCAGAGAGTATGTTCCTATTAGAAGACATCCAGGATTACCGACCGGAAACACCTAAAGGTCACAGGTGACTATGCTGCAGGATGACTGAAACCTAAAATATTCATGGCACGTGTTGCTTTTCCTGCTACCTGATCACCCACTTACTGTAGACAACTTTTGGAAGAAATTGATTTTTACACATTTTTAGTTTAGCATTAATCTTTAATGTAGAAAAATACATTATAAACTGTGATTTTTATATGCTACTTTTACCTGATATCAACAAAATGAAGTAATATTACAGTCATGACTACGCTAACACAGGAAGATTTGTTCCACAAAGCAGAAACACATGGTTTTAGGTGGTGAGAACATAAATTCCAAAACAAAGGCCACTTTAGCTTTTAGTCAAGAGTCCACAGAGTTAGAATGACTTCCTTCTAGTATGAAGGTTGTTTCTTCCTAAGCACAGAGCTACACTGCTGGGGGAGGATTCTGACGACACAGTGGAGGAGCTGCAAGAGGCCTGGTCCACCCTGTAGGAGATGGAGTTGTAAAAGACAGGGTTGCTGTGGCCACACTCATGGTCACTGTAAGGGGGGCTGTCGTAAATGTCCAGGCCACAGCAGACACAGGAGAACAGGGCTCTGAGCCTGCTGGGTTTAAGGAGCTTAGAGTGTTCTCTCTGCTCAGATATAATGAGCCTGCACTCCTCGGCTGAAGAAGGGAGGAGGTTCATACAGCTGGTGCCGCCCTCTATTGGCAGGTTGCACCGGCTGCTTTGACCACACTCCCTGTTTTTATATCCCCCCTCAGCAGTCTCTGCTTCACTGTCTGGCATCTCCCTGTCCTTGTGCATGTCTTTAGTCTGTGGTCCCTGCTCCTCCTCTCTTGCCTCGGACCTCACATCAGGCTCGTCTGAGCTTACAGTGAGAAACCTCAGCACTACCAGGTTGAGAAAAGCTCCGATGACTGTTAGCCCAACCAAAATATACATGAAGCTGAAGGCCACATAAGGGGGTCTTTTCTGCAGAGCATCTTTCTTCTGCAGTGCCACAAAATCCCCAAAGCCGATGGTGGTGAGTGTGATGAAGCAGTAGTAGTAGGCGTTAAAGAAGGTCCAGTCCTCAAAATGAGAGAAGGCTACAGCTCCAATGCACAGAGTGCTCATGCAGGACAGCAGACCCACCAGGACCATGTTCCCCATGGATACCTCCGTATTCTGTAAGCCCAGGCCCTGCTTGGCCCTGCGTAGAAGGTAACGGACAAAAGTGTTGATCCTCTCGCCCAGGCTCTGGAACATGACCAGTGTCAGAGGAATGCCCAAGACTACGTAAAACATACAGAAGGCCTTGCCAGCATCAGTGCAAGGAGCAACGTGGCCATAACCTACAAAATCACAGTATAATCACATAAGGGCACATACTACTGTTTAATGTCATCAAGGTACACTAAAGTTTTATACAAGGCAAAGATGCTCACGTCACACACTGGGTCCAAGTCACATGTCAAGTCTTTAAATCAGGTCTAAAACACTGTTTAAACTAAGATTCACTGCCAGCTCGACTTTACCACATGTACTTTAGCTGTTCACCACAGCTTTATGAAGTCTCCAGTATGGGGCCATATATGAACTATAGCTAGAGTAAAGCGCCCACACAGTGCAGTTACGCACAGATGTTACATGTCCTGCAGATAACACGTATAAAGAAACTACAGTATAAAAGTCAATACTCGCCGATGGTGGTGATCACAGTGATGGCAAAATAAAAAGAGCCGGTGAACTTCCACTGCCTCCCGGCTCGGTGCGGCTCGGACAGGAGCACCACTCTCTCGACCTCCCTGTAGTCATCCTCGGTGAAAGCGTACTTTTTCTTCAGCCCGTTCAGCTTCTGCTCCAGCGTTTTTTTCCGAGAGTTCTCACTTTCCGATTCCAGCGCGTTGAAGACTGTGGCTCCTAAAAGCAGGTAGAGAACGATGGAGAGGATGAGGCAGAGGGTCCTGACGTTCTGCGTCTTCATCCTCAACTCCTCCAGGGTGCGCGCAGCGGAGGGTGGGAGCGAGGGTGCGAGCGAGGGTGCTGCTCCACCGCACAGAGAACATAGGAGCAGCCTCCATTCACATGAGTGAATTGGCTGTTTGAGTTCTTTTTTTTTTTTCCTTTTCTTCTTGATTTATTTATTTTTTTGGCTTTTTTTCAGTTTAAATTAGTTAGTTTTGAATTAGTTTCAAATTGTCATGTTTTGCTTATTTTATTTTCTGTGGTCTCTCTATTGAAACAGAAAATGCCTGTATTTTCATTAAAGTGTCACCATGCTCTTTTGTTGTCAAGATTCAACTGGATCACAAACTGTCAGTCCTCTCATCAGCCCACCTGATTGGCTGATGCCTGGTTTGTTTAGCTTAGGGTTAGAGTTAGCCAATCAGAGGCAGAGTAAGGGTGGGTCATACCTGATGCCTTGTATATGAAGTTGTCAGTTGCAGAGTGCATTTCCAAAGTGCACAAAAATCTCAGCTAATATGGAAGTGTGCTGTGAAAATCCTTCAGTGCCCATACTGAATATAGACTGGCACTGTGTGTCCAGTGGATATAGCAATAGGAAAATAACTATAGGCCTATGTACATTCAAAATTCTGAAATATCAATTGACTAGGTTTGCGTTGTATTTCCTAAATATATATAAGTACCTGAGACATAGAGTCCCTGTTTGCAGAGGTTTGGGATTCCCAAGTGTCAGAGTGCATGTGTGTGCACATCAGAAACAGCTGGCCTTTCCAGCTTCTACTCTCTTGATTATTTTGCCCTGTGAAGCGTTCATGTGCAGAGTATTCACAATATGCTCGACTAAAGTATTACTCTGAGCGATGAAGCATTAGCCGGTGGCAGCGCTGACCTTTATCAAGCACACTTAGTCACCGGGCGATCCGGCAAGATGCTGTCATTAACTCCAGCACAGAGAAGATGATTTGTTTGTGCTGTATGTATCAGTGCAACTAGCACAGAGGCCTGGTCCATGGAGCCTCACAGAGGTTTTCAGTGGCATCTTCTGGGATTTTTACATTTTATTTTATTTATTTTATTTATTTATTTTTGGCAGAACAACCAGAAAACAGGGGGACTTCTCTAGCTCCAGCTGAAAGTTATTCCAGTATCATATCCTGCATGAAGAGCCGATCTATTTCAGGAAGGCATTCCAATTTGTGGGGCCAATTCATGCATTTAACCAGACCATAAAGAGCCTGAAATCTGTCATTAAAAGCCACATTTATTGCCTTCATTCCCAATAAAACATATGGCTATCAGTACGCTGTATTTCTATCTTCCACAGAGAGTACAGGACCTTATCCTGCTTTAGTAAGCACAAATGAATCTATTGCTGAGCAGATGTTAACAGCATAGACAAGTTTTGATCTTCTCTATTGGCACTAAGAGCAATTATGTCCTTTTGAAAGATGTCCCTGAGAGATAATAGCCTTGTCAGCTCAAAGAAAGCACACAGTGCTTACATCAGTATTATTCAAAATCAATTCCTTATGTAAATTTCACATTGTATGTAGAACACAAATACAGTACAAAAGAACTTTCTACTGTGAAATTACTGCAAAAGACAAGACATTTGTCATTAAGGATCCCGCAATTTAACAATTTTCTACCCACGAAGTAATGATGTTGGGTTATCTCCTGTACTCGTCCCATATCTTTCAGTTCATGCATCCCTTTATCTTCCACAGGAAGACATTAAGAGCAGGATGTCCACTGACTGGAGTCAAAGCTCTCCTCTCTACAAGTGCGAGAAAATGAGGCAGGGAAACATACGGCAAACACGATGCTATCTTTACACTGATAACAGCAGGTGACGGCAGTGGTGCCTTAATACAGTGGCTGTATTAGCAAATAGTACAGAAGATATTTTTGTCTATTTTTATTCTAACAATAAAAAATACCACCTCTCTTTAAACCTTGTTTACCAAATAAAATTAAAAAAGCTTTACACCAAGTTTCAGGTAAATGTCTCTCTGGTGACAAGTCATCGGTGTCACAGAAGGAAACAGGCCTGAACTTTGCAGCTAATGTGAACAGCCCTTTGAGCCTTATTAGCTCAAAGGGCAGAAACATGGTCTTTAACTCCTCTACGTCACAGCCAGGGAAAGGTTCTGGCCAAGGCACCTGGTGCGTGGCTACAGGAAAAGCAGAGTTTTGTCATATGGTTTTCTCAAATGACAGTAAATTGTAGCTGCCTGCTGTCTCTGGTTTTTGAAATTACAGTCATTGTGTTATTTTCTGTGGAGGATCACAGAGCTAAAATAAAAATCTGTCTAATGTTTTGGCAACCAAAGTCATTTCATCTGGTGAATGTCCTGGTGAGAAGCCCACAACAGCTGTCCTGATCACATTTCAGGCTATTAAACACACTGGAGAAAGAGAAAAAAAAGAATCAAACTCAGCAGAAACAAAACTTAATTTCTTTAACTAAATTCTTCGGATGGTAAAAAAATATAATATTTTTACATCATTGATTATCTTGGAATAATATGTTTCTGCCTGATTTGTAAAACCATGATTGGATGGATAATGGGACAGTCTCATAAGTAAATATTGGCTCAGTTGTTACTTCCCTTATAGGGAGATACATGGACTCATGTATTGGACACTGAAACAACAACGCTCTTAATTAATCGATCATATACCCTTGGAAAACACACTTTACACACATCTTTATCTTAATGTAGGTAGCTACAGATACCTTGATATAGATGCCAAAATATAAAAAATTACAAATGACCACGAGTTTTAAGGGGAACATAACTTCACCCTTAATTCTATTAGTTATTATGTTAAGGTGTTATTCAGCTTGGGGCCTTGTAGTCTTTTCATTAGGGGCCTGAGACACAGTATTCAGGTTTGTATGTACTTCACGTTTATGCCATATACATATTTATATGTATGTACATGTATGTATAGGGTAAAATGCTGCATATATTACTGGACTGTAATAATAATAAGATGTTTTTATTTCAGCATGGAGGAAAAGGTTTTGGACGACATGATGGCTGCCCCCCGTAACCTTTATAAGGTTTTAGTGAACCCAGAATCAGGATTAACTGGATTGTAACATATTTTCAATGAATTTGCTGCAGTTTATGAGGGATGGATTGATTCATATTTTAAATTAAGAGCCTTATATAATCCATTAAAATGCCTCAACTGGATTACTATACCTCTAACATGAGACTGAAAGCACAATATGGTATTTTTAAATTAGACTAGGAAATAAGTTTTGTTTTTTTTGTTTTTTGGATGAGCTCATGGCATGCCTCAGTTTGATTTGGCTAAAACCAGTCATGTCGTCTCTGGGGAAAGTGAAAGTATTTAGATATCTGGGTGATTATTCTGGGTGACAGCATGTGTCTGCGGAAGACGAGGAGCAGCAGCTTCGGCTGTGCGCAAAGTTTCAGTACTCGGGAAGGGAAAGTAAAGACATAGTGAAAGTGAAAGCGTGTGCCGTAGCCCAGATGAGTCGCTCATTAGTGCTGTGTCGTCTCGGTACTCTAGCTGTCTGTGCGATGATCTGGTTTGGACTGTTCCCGTTCCTCCAGAGGTGGTTCTTCTTCTTCCTGCGTTTCTTTTCGCTTACGAATTATAGGCCAATAGACGGACTTTTACGTTGGGCAATATCGTGGCGAGAGGATCACGGAAGCCGAGAGGAGACTGAGGTCGAGGAGGGTCACCGGGAGGAAGAAGAGCTTGACGGCGAGGTGTGTAGGAATTATAGGCCAATAGAAGGACCTTCACGTTTGGCAATACCGTGGCGAGAGGATCACGGAAGCCGAGAGGTGACTGAGGTCGAGGAGAGTCACCGGGAGGAAGAAGAGCTTGACGGCGAGGTGTACCCGGTTAACCCCTCTGACGACCTGCACTGTGACTATGATTCAACATGGGAGACGGACCAAAGTCCGGAGAGAAGCGTCAAGAGGACCAGGACGACCAGGACGACCAGGAGGACATCACTGTCCGGATATGTGAGTTTACCCTTCACTGTAGAGACGCTTTCACTTGTGGCCTGTGCTGTTTGTAGCTCTCAGCTCGAGCCTTTTATCGATCATATATTAAAAATGCCTTTAACTAATTTAATTATTGTTAGACCTGCTATATAATCAATAACATATAAACTGATCCCACTTTATTTTCTACATCAGCGCCATTTTAGTACTTTCCAAAGAGCTGCAAGAGACATGCAGAACTACAGGAATGACTACCCTGTAAGTAACACACACACACACACACACACACACACACACAATGCACACATGTATTAAAACATACATTTATTGAACATAACTCATGCCCACATTTTTCTTGTGCATTTCCTCATGATCCATCAAGGGGCAACTGTGCATCCAGAGCGTAAGTATACCTGACACATTTGTATGGGCTGTGAAATGAGCAAACATGAAAAGTATTAAACTAGTCTGTGTGTGGTTGTAATATTCATTTCTCACCCCTCTGTTCAGTCTAATGACAAGCCTAATTTGGATTTCTACCTTGGAAAGAGACCCTGCGTACCTGATGGTAGGACTTCAACTACCAGCCATGGGCCTGTTGGTTGGACATTATAAAATGTTTGTGATGATGTGGTTTTCAGTGGAAATCAGCTTTGACATTTCTGTTCATTTCAGATGTCTACATAAATGATTTCCACAATAAATGGAAAGGAGATTATGACAAACTGGAGTTTGTACACACCTTCATTCAGTGGTAAGCTGCTCGTGATGTGATGTGACGTGACATGTTCAGCTCTTATTTGTGAAATTTCTAATAAAATCATTCCTCAAAGGTTGTTCCCACTACGAGAACCAGGGATGAACTCCTGGGCCAGTACACTGACGAAAGAAGAAATTCAGGTAAACTTGTTAAAAATGTCCCAAGTAAAGATTTTAAATGTTATTAATACTGACAGAAATTCTGCTTTTCTGTTAGGAATTTCTTGCAAGCAGCATAGCAATGGAAAATCTGCTGAAGTCTTACAAGCTCATGTTGGACTTTTATGGTATCAAGTTGTGTGATGAGAAAACTGGAAAAGTCGAGAAAGCATCAAACTGGGAAGACAGATTCAACAACCTGAACAGGTGAATTGTCTGATACATAGAACACTAACGGTAACAAAACCCTCTATGTAGTCTATCTTTTTTTTAAAAAACTTTTTTTGTTTTTCATTGACAGTCACACTCATAACAGCCTACGCATCACCCGGATCCTGAAGTGCCTGGGAACCCTGGGATACCGTCACTACCAATGCCCCCTGGTGCAGTTCTTCCTCAACGAGACCCTCGTCTACGGACATCTTCCAAATGTCAAGCACAGTGTCCTCAACTACTTTCTGTTTGCTGTACTCAATAAGAGGCAACGCAGGAAACTCCTTAAGTTTGCATATTTAAACTACAACCCAAATGATGAGTTTGTGTGGTGCCCACTGTCAGTACAGAAGGTGTGGTCAGAGCAGGCAAGACAGACAGGATTTTAAGTTGTAGATGAGCTCCAGAACTCCAGTGGGGAGAGTAAAGATGAAACTAAAGTTGAGAATTATTGACCTCACAAAGCAGAATCTGTTTCACATGTCAACTGACCTGACCCCTAAAAAGCTAATTTCCTCAGTAATGCAGTTGTTCATTGTGCTTTACACACAGAATCAAACAAGTTACGTATGCAAATGTTTTACTTCTAGAAATTTTTCTATTTTTGCCTTTTGAACAAATAAGTCAAATAAACAAATAATTTAACTGGATGAATATGTTTTACACAAAAAGGATGCACTGACTTGTACTGAGACCCCACCCACACTATGATACATTATATGCTTGTATAAACTCACCAAAGACAAGTGAAAGCTAAAACTTCTGGCCATCTGCAAATGACTTAAGAATCTGAATACTTTTGTGTATGTCTAAGTTTGTTTTCAGTTTTTGATGAATAAAAATGTTTTCACTTTGTCATTCTGTTATTGAGTGCAAGTTTGTGGGCATAAGGGACAGTTTTTATTCAACTGAAAACAAAGGCGTAATGCAAAATGCACAATGAGTGGGTCTATAAATACTTTCTGAAACCATTGTAAACTTCAAGTAGGATCGATGAATCTCAATAATTTGGAGAATAGATCCTCACTCTCATTTGACCGAACCAATATAAAAGGAAAGAGACCTCAAACTACTGTGAAACCATTTCTTAGTTCATTGTAACCTACAGAAAAAAAAGTGTATATAAGAGCAAGATAAACACAAATGTCATCAAACAGTTTTAATTAGTTGAGCTGAAAACAAACTCAGGACATTTCATTAACAAAACAATGATGGGGGGTATACTGTAGATAGTTGGAGGCTTTTAAATCAAAGCTGCTGGACATACAAGCACACAATTGTGTGTCAACAGTGTTACCTTTCACATTATCTATCTGAGATATATGGCTTTTATTTTCTCTACTTAGAAAAGTATGATTAAAAACATCAGTATATACACAGATACATTCATATTTACAAATGGTGTGTTACTTTGTTACATTATTGTTTTTTTAAAACAATGCTATGACAGGAGAAGGGTACATGTAATAGAACACAGTGGCCTACTTAATACACATTGTACACAAGCAACTTAGATGGCCTTCAGGTTTTTTGTTTTTCCAAAGGTGATAAGCTCTGAAACCTTTAAGTGACAAGGAATACAAATATTGCCAAATGTTTTCTCTAGTAGGAACACAGCTCAAAAATTAACAAAATACTGCTCATCCACATTTATAGTTAGGATTCCAACTGCCAGAAGATTTAAGAGTCTCTCAGAGGCATAATACAGTGTCCATGAAACGGAGACTAGGACGTGCTTCTGTCTTTTTCTGCAGTTCTATCACTCTCCTTGGGTGTGTCATGTTTACTGTCCTTTTTCTCTTCTCTCTTTTCTCGGCTTTTACTTCTGTCCCGACGATCTCTGTCTTTGTCCCGGTCTCTTTCCCTGTCCCTGTCCTTCTCCCTGTCCTTCTCCCTGTCCCTGTCCCTTTCCTTCTCTCTGTCCCTGTCCCTTTCCTTCTCTTTATCCCTGTCCTTCTCTCTATCCCTGTCCTTCTCTCTGTCCCTGTCCTTCTCTCTATCCCTGTCCCTGTCCTTCTCTCTATCCTTCTCCCTGTCCCTCTCCCTATCTCTGTCTCTGTCCCTGTCTCTGTCTCTCTCCCTCTCCCTGTCTCTGTCCCTCTCCTTCTCCTTCTCCTTCTCCCTTTCCCTCTCCCTCTCCTTGTCCCTGCCCCGGTCTTTCCCACGGTCACGTTCTCTGCTTCTGGATCTGTCCCGTCTCCTGTCTCGTTCGCGGTCGGGTCGGTCACGGTTCCTTGCTCTGTCACGGTCATAGTCCCTCCTATCCGAATCTCTTTCCCTGCCTCTGTCTTTTTCCCTGTCTCTCTCCCGGTCTCTCCTCTTGTCTGTCTCTTGATCCTTATGTCGGTCGCTTTCGGTGTCCCTGTGCCTCTCACCCTCCCTCCCTTTGCTGCGCTCTCTTTCCCTGCTACGTTCTCTATCCCGTTCCCTTTCTCTGCCTCTGTCCCACTCTCGCTCTCGGCTCCAGTGCTTCCCCTGCCCTCTTTCCCATGATGGCCTGGTGGGGTTGGGAACTTCCCGTTCTCTTTCTCTCCTGCGATCCTCGGACAACTCCCTCTGTTTCTCCTCAGAAGGTTGCAGGGAACCAGGAGCAGAATCTCTGTGCAATCCTTCAAAGCGACTGAAGCGATCTCCGCTGCGAGCTTCTGAGTCCTCTCGGGTGGTGCTACTTCTCCTCCTAATTTCAGGAGAGCGGCGCCGCCAGAGGTCATCCCTGAGCAGGTCTGGGCTGAGGCCTCCCATGCGACTTGGAGGACCCATCGGAGCCTCTGGAGGAGTTGGCAGCAGGGGCCCACTGTGGCGAACAGGTCTAGCCTCATCTGAGTGCCTATCAAAACGGTACCGCTCTGATCCCGCAAAAGGCTGAGATGGGTGGGGTCTGCTGTCCTGAGATGGAAGACCTCGGGGCTCATCAAAAGATCCTCGATGTGGTGGTGAGGACTGTGGTCTGGAGCTCCCATACTGATTATGTGGACTGAAGTGCTGCCCACTTGCCTCGACACTGGAAGGTGGGCCTCTCCTGTCCTCGTACTGGTTAGGTGGAGGTCCCCTGTATACTGGACCTGGTGAGGGACCTTGATTGTCTTTAAAAATATGAACAGAGTTTGGATTCTGATCCATATTTAGCTTGAAAGAATTAGGAGTGTCTTTGTTATACTGCTCCACATGGCCTCGAGGTTGATCTACTATTAGTGGTTGGGCCACATGGTCACCGTACTGAGATGGTGGGGGACCCCTAGGTCCTGGGAAGTGGGATGGAGGAGGAAGCCTGTTATCAAAGTGACCAGGAGGTGGCCCTGTGAAAGATGGAGGAGGACCTCTGTTTGCAGGGAAATTAAAAGGTGGTGGAGGACCAGTGAATCGTGGTGGAGGTAAGCTGTTCGGACCATTAAAAGCAGGAGGGGGTGGAAGGCCTGGAGGGGGGACCTGTTGTCCTATATGCTGTGGGGGAATTGAGGGATCAAACATTTGAGGAGGAGGGCCTCTCTGGGCCATCGGAGAAAACGGTAGCGGTGGAGGTGGTGGTCCTCTGGGCGGTATAATATTCTGAGGAGGTGGTCCAGGAAGATGATGCTGCTGCTGCGGCTGCTGTTGCGAGCCTGGCCATTGGTTCTGATAGGGAGGGTAAGCAGCTGGAGGTGGGCCATATTGCTGACTGCTGTCACCTTGCATGGGGGGAGGACCACGTACAGGGGGAGGAACATGAATAGGTGGAGGGGGTCCCTGTGTAGGGGGTGGCCCTGACAATGGAGGAAGACCTTGCACAGGTGGTGGCATAGACATTGGCGGAGGCCTCATAATCAGATTTTGTTCCTGCATTGGATGGGGCGGGGGGAAGTTAGACGGTGGGGGAATGTCAGCTGGAGGTCTGTAGTTGCTCTCAAAACCTGGTGCCGACATGTGATGTTGCATGTGATGGGGAGTGTCAACCATTGTTGTGCTCTGAGTGAGTACTGGGATTGTGGAAGTTATTGTGGAGGTGTTTTCAGATTCATAATAGCTTGTAGTTGGTGCATCTCTGCTATTCTCTTCATACTCTGAATCTTCACCAGCTTTTAAAATACTGGCAGCATTTGGCCAGATACTATATTTGTCCATCTCGGTTTCCATCTTGATAGGCTCAGCTTCCTCAGTTTTCACTTCTTTCTGATCCATGTAGCTGACCTCCATATCAGGTTCTACCTCCTCTCCTAATAAAGGAATTGACACCTCAGCCTTGTCATACTCCATGAAAGGTAGCTCATCGCTTTTTGCCTCTTCTTGAGGCAGTGATGCCTCTGGGGCTTGTGAGATGTCTGGGAGTTCCGCTACATTAGGCAGCTGTGTTTCCTGAACCACAGACTGTGCAGGAGGGGTAGAATCTGCAAACAGATCAGAAGGCTCCTCTTTCTCCTTGGAGTCATCAGTCAGGTTCTTGCTGGCCACAGCCTGGCGAGGATCTCTGCTCTGTCTGGGATCTCTCTTCTGGTTGATTAAGGGAGCAACTGATGAAGACTTCACTAGTTCTTCAACCTTTTTGCCAAGCTGCAGTAGCTGACTACTGGCCAAAAGGGATTTGGTAGGCTGATTTAAGAGTGTGTCTGCAATTGTCAGTGTGGCACCAGGTGTCCCTGTTGTTGAAATATGCTGTTCTCCCTGCTTAAGGCCCTCTTGTATCTTTTCTGGATCAGTAACACATTCTGTTGTAGTCTTGGCTTGACCTGGTACAGAAGTTTTGACCTCTTCAAAGATGGAGTCATCCTCTGGGTCATATGCCACATCATCAGCTTCACTCACCTCAGGTTGCTCGGCAACCTCAGGTTTGCTTACTACCTCAACAGGCTTCTTAGGCGCACTGTAGCCCCTGCTGGGGTCATACTCTTCTTCTGGGTCATATGGTCGGTCATCTTCATCCTCCTCCACCGGTTTCTCTTTCGAAATCTGTGCAAACTGCTGCACAATGGGGTCTAGCATCGTAGTGGACGGGATGGAGAGTTCCCCACCCTGATCAGGTGGGGAGTTAGAAGCTTCAGAGTCATGCTTTTTCTTACCAAAAAGTGTTTTAAGGATGGTCTGAAGAGGAGTGGCAGCTGCTGCAGAGGAAGCAACAGAGCTAGTTGAAGATGGGGAGTCCTTGCCAGTGGTAGTGGTTGTGGCTGGAGCTCGGACAGTGGACAAAAATGTAAGGACTGAGGAGGCTGTCACAGTGCTACTTGAAGTCTCAGATGAGCTGGACGGGGGTGATCCTGGAGGAGTTGTGCTAAAAGGGATTTCCAGACTCTGCCGTGAGCTTCTTTCTGCTCTGACTGAAGGAGATGGCTTTGGAAGGCCAGTGTCATCAGCAACAATCTTGGATCTTTTCTCCTCAGGTTCTAATGGAGCACCAGCCCGTTTTCTGTCTTTCTGGCAGATCAGCAGCCCCAAGAGGAGGTTGGGACGAGCTGGTTCGAGCCCTACAAGATTGACAACAAGAATTTTAGAGAACAACAAAAAACAAAGACATGCAATTTCACAGAATAGACCCATTCTTTGTTCATACAACTGCTAAAACAAGTAGCAACTGAGGCGTGAGTATAGCTGACACCAGATGAAATGAGAACTTTCAAACATGTTCCACAATACATACAGTAAGAACAGGTAACAAATAAATCTTTTATACCATACAATAAGAGAGTAATACAATAAGTTTCCTTGTCTATATTTTTGAGAATCTATACAGATATAAAATATGCTGCCATTTATATAAAATAGAAAAGCACCAGCTGCAGATGTGCTATCTTTTGTACCTGTGGTGCTTGTGATTAAAGTGTTTCTAACAGATAAAACCACAACACTAACTAAAAGTAAAATCACTCCAAATCATCTACTGACTGCACCAATAAGTTGGCAAAACAAGACTCCAAGTAAGACTGCACCAGATGGTAAAATATAATATTGTTATGGCTGATCCAGAGTCAGATCCATAATGAGTTCCTATTCAAATTTGATTTGGGCTGGTGCCTGTTCACAGAAACATCTGACAAACAGAAGAAGTATAATTTAATTTTTCTGAAACCACTGAAGCAATTAAAGAGAAACATCGTATAATATTCTTTTCTGAGGCACACTAGTCAGTAGTTGGTGTACTCATGTTCGAGACACTGACATGGACAGCATTTTCTCTTACCACAGCTGTAATTGCCAGGTTGTACTGTTGTCAATGATGTGCAATCACGGGTTGTTTAGGTAAAGTATGGTTTCTCCAGTCAGGAAGATGTTGAAGAATATTATTGATACTATGGATTAATTCCAGCAGTGCAGCATGTTATCATATGAATAGCATAATGTAAAGTAACTGACAAGTTATCTCATAGAAGTTTATTGATTACACATATTTTGAGTTCTGTTTATATCGAGCCAAGTCTTAAGAAACAACAGGCTGAGACTGGACTCAAATGGCACCAACCTGCGATGCAAACTTCCTTTATTAGAAATGTTTGATACAGAGTCAGATACACAGGAGAGAACACAGTAACTATTACATGCACATATGTGTTTTCCAGGGGAGGCTCAACAAGGAATGTGAGTGCCCCCTACAGTACAAACCTATGAATGAAACAGCTCTCATTTCAACCTGAGTCCAACAACTCAGTATACTCACCACATGTATGAAGACAAAGAAACACAACAGAACAGGAAAACATTAAATACAAATACATACAGGTAAACACAATGGTATATTTGTGTATGCCTTTAAAATGCTTACCTGGCCCATCAAACGGTAAAAGTTTGGAGGGTAATGGGTCCTTCGAGCCCAGTGGGATGAGATAGAGGTCTTTGATGCGGCGGTTGTTGTTAGCCACCACACCGAATCGTTTCCTACTGCTAAAATAAGAGAAGAGAGACACATATGCCACCTCCTCTTCCTCTGTGGCTGGGTGGAAACGAATCAGACACAGCTCCTGTGACCACAGATTTAAAAGAGAGCAAAAGCCGCTATGTAAGTATTTCATGGTCTTTACAATTAAAATGATAAGCACTGCTAGCCGTCGTGCAAACAAACCTTGGAGAGCGAAGTTTTGAGCTTCCCGACATAATCCCACACTGTGCTTGGAGATATCCGTCCTCCAATATGAATGGTGTCGGGCAAATCCTGCACAACATTGACACAACTTTGAATATTTTTGCTATTATGCACACCCAAAATGTTTGCATTCATTTATGAATTAGAAATATTTCTTCTATAATTCATAATTACTAACCTCTTTCAGGTGCTCAAAGGATCCTGAGACCAGGTAGGCCTTGGTCACAAACTTAGCCACTGTTTGCATATTGATAAATCCTTTCCAAATCTTCTCTTGACCATGAAGGAAGATTGCAGTCTCACCCTCAAGAACTGGCTCTGATGTACTGTAAAACCAAAACCATCTTCCTATTAGAGAAATGTCTCAAGCCTCTACACAGTTGTATCATATACAAGGTTTTTCTTAAATATATCAATGATATTGCCTCATCATACTCTACTCTAGCAACGCCTGCAACATCATGTTTTAAGTGGAATATAGCATATAAAACATATTTCCAATACACAAATATTAAGCACCTTGCTTTAGCTGACTTGGAGACAGCCACAGTAGCTGGTGGAGCTGGGGGCATTGGGAGTGGCACCTTAGCTCCAACCTCCACTGGAGCACTAGCAGGAGTTGAGAGTGGTTCCGCTGCGCTGTTGGTGGGCTTTTCTGGACCAGTATAGGTGACATTCACACCGGAACTGTGCCTGGCCATGCGTGGGTCTCTTCGAGTGATGCTCACAGAGGAAACAGTGGGGGCAACCGGTGCGGGGGCCTGGGCTGGAGGTGCCAGCATGCTGACGTCCTCTTGGTAAAGCTGCGGCTGTGATTCAGAAACAGCTAGCTCCATGTTGGACTGATACAATGGAGTGGTGGGGTTTTGATAAACTAAGGGGTCTTGGTGCGGGTAGGCCATGGGTACCTGTGGCTGGCCAATGGGAGAAGTATCCCCTGATCTTGATGCATGTAGCTCTTGTCTGGGTGGCTTACTGTCAGGCTTCTTGGTCAATTTGGCTTTCTTAGCTGCTGGCTCATCTTCTGTTTTCTGACCTAGAGGGCAAAATTAAAAAAAAATGTGATTAATTCACTAAATGGATTATTTACCCTGTAACTTCATGTCAGCCTCTCAATTACCTGTGCATATTTTACAGTTAAGGTCAAATAGGTGAGTCCTGTGTTCTGAAGTGGTGTCTTTGAGCATGCTACTGAATATGTCTGGCATGTTGCTGCCACTGTTCCCCTCAGCAGCAGAGGACTGAACTGAAGGAGTGGAGCCAGACTCATCTTGTTCCTGAGGACATAAAAATGGGTCTCAAGTCAAGTCTTAAATAAAGTAGAACAGATGATAATCTCTCACATAACACCTAGAACACCTGATTATTTTGATCCAAGTAGGTGTAGTGCCAAGCAGTGATTAAGTAAGACAAAGAATCAAAAAGAAGAAATTGTATTGAACAGGGAAGTTGGCAAGATAACTGATATCTTGTAATATCTTGGCTAATTCATTTACAATTTGTACACAAAGCACCTCATGCAAAGGTGAAAAAAGCATGAAAGATTGTGTAGAAGAGCATGCTACAACTTACTGCAGCAGAAGCCATGCGAGTAGAAGAAGTGGTGGCAGAGATACATACATCTGCATCAGATGTTGGCGGAGCATCCTCCATATCCATGCTTTGAGAGCCAGAGTCATGTCTGTTGCCTAATCTGGATGGTCCTGAATGGGTTCTTGTAACAGAAGACTGGGCCTGCAGTAGACAGCCAATGTGTTGCAATTTTATGCAGAGAATAGTAAAACTATTGTATCGTGGATGCCAAGTACAGAGCCCTTTAAACCTCTACCTGTTATTGACACAAAATTGATATATGTCAGTAACATTTACCTCAGAAGATTCAGGCTTCCTCCACTCAGATATCTCTTTAGAAAGCAACTCCTCAGCGCTTAGTCTCACCAGTCTAAAGGGACTAACCTCACCACCTATCACCCTGTAGAACAGTCCCTGAGACAAACACACAAGCAAACTCTTTTAGACTGCAGGCAACACTTTCAAATACACTAAACTCTGAGCAACAAAAAAAGTCAATTTGTATTTCAATGTAAACATATAGGCAAGCATCAATATGTTGACTCACTTTGTTTTTAGGATCCTTGAGGTTGAACATCAGTGACCTGTATTTGTTCTTGTACTTGCTGTCAGTGCTAAGGCAGAGGTTGAACATTTCCTTCTCAATTGCAACTGCCAGCCTTCCCACCTCACTCTCACTCATTTTCAGATCATCACTATCACTGACCCTGGTGGTAAAGAACACAAAATATAGTTTGTTTAGGCAAAGAAGCTTTTTATGTTAGAAATAATAAAGGTATTCTGAACTGGGCTGTATGGGACACTCACCGCTTATAGAGGATGTCTGTGAGTGAGCGGCGGATGTTCTGTCTCATTTGGTTATTGGGTGGAGGCGGCATAGGTGGCGCTGAAGCTGATGGATGTGAGGATCTGGAGGATGAGGAGTGGCTGGAGGGCGATGAAGAAACTGGAGTAGATGGGACTCTGGGGGACGAGGAGGACTGGCTGTGGGATGGGGAGTCCTTTTGCTGTGGCTGCTTCTTAGGAATGGTGAAGTTTGACTTGGTGACTCTCAGTGCTCCCGTCACATGGATTGGACCAGGAGGGAAGGGAGACAGGGCAGGTGGTGGACCTGGTTTCTTGGACTTTGTTGCAGTTTTAGTTGGAGGTACCACAGGTTTCTTGGACACCTTTGAGCTATTGGTATGAAGAGAAGACTTCTTGCCTTTTGGGGAAGACTTGGCTGCTTTAGTGGTCGAGGACTTCTTGTTTCCTTTGATTGGTGTTGCTGACACTGGGGAAGGTTTCTCGGGAGCTGGAGCCGGTTCCTTCTCTTTCTGTTCCTTCTCACTCTTCTTCTCTTCTTTGGGGGGAGCTGAAAGTCAAGAAAAAGAAATGTTCAGTTTTAAAAAGTTTGAAATGTTTTAAAATATGCCCTTATTTAAAGTAAGTGTGATATGTAGTGGAACAGAAGTTTACTAATACTGTACACATCATCCATTTGCATGTATAATTCAGAGAACACAAATCTATAACTGAAAAAGAGCCATGTTATTTTGTCATGACAGTAACCCAGTCCACTGTTGAAAGAATTCAAATCACACAAAGTAAAACAAGGATTAAATAATGAAGCTCTCTAATAACTAACCCTGAAATAACATTTAGATAATTGTGTGCACACACTTCAAAAAACACAAATCTAACAAATGGGCAGATAAATCGTCCCTCTTTATTTGTACCAGTGATTAGTCAATACATTGTTTCGGTAATGCAGGTGTATTTTAAAGGAATTCCTTCCAGACATCAACTGGTGACCTTGACCCTTAAGGAAAGTAAGTGACGACACCTCGACCCTCAGTAGTCAAATATCTATTCAGGGACAAAAACATACAATCGACAATTACTAAATATAAAGGACTATATATACCAGGTTCACACACTTGCAACATAAGATAAGCAACATCTTGGGCTAAACTGTTAATCTCACCTGTGCCACTGTCTATTAAGACAACACTGTCCATAACACCGCTTACACAGAACCTGAGTAAAACTCACACACTCAAACTCAGTGTAATATGAAATTGTTAAAATGATCTACTCCTACTAAAACTTTAAATCCATAAATGTGTTCATACCACAAATCCACCTTAAACAGTATCACCAGCTGATAGTTATGACCTCTAACCTTAAAGCAACTAGACCCCAGATGGCTTGATAATGGCTGTGATTTGGAAAAAAAAAAAAAAAAATGCAGGAAAGATGAACAACACATATAACCAAAGCCATCAACATTCATATAAAATGAGTATTAAAAACCAAGTTTACACCAAAACCACCGTCAGTGTACTTACTACAGGTCAAACCTTTCTTCAAACTCTTCTGCAGATATTGCTTTACTTATGACCAAGATATATCTTAATGCTGCCAGAGTTTAAATATTAACCTGATTTCAACACACGACTATGCACTGACTAAAATGTATAAAACACTATGAATAGAGCAGGAGTATTAAAACTCAAAGCAATCAAAAACTACCATTTTCTAATTGTTACACTAAGCAAGACAGCTGCAAAATCGAGGCTACTGAAAAGCAAGTCAATGATCCATATTTTTCATTACTCTCACAATCACTAATGTTGATCACCTAAACTGAATGTACAAAACAAGTAGACTATCCTATAAATGAGTATCCTTACAGCATAGCCATTAATGAAAAGATGGGTGAAACAGAAAATGTCCACATTTCATTTTTTTAAAAAAATGTTCCAATAAACATATATTAAATCTCATCAGATGAAAAATGTGTGTGAAAAACTTTAAAGTCTCCCGCTTCTGAATCTCTGCTCTTGGCCCTGGTCTTCAACTTCCATCTTCTTCTGCGGCTTTCCTGAACTTCACTGCAGTATCTCCAGGTGGCCTGGTCTGTCACAGTGCAGTGGACAGAGGTCAGCAGAGGCTTTTTTTCTGGCTGTTCACCATATGGGGCTCAAGTGTCATGGCTCCATAGTGTGTAATTAATCAGCTGTACATGCTTGTTTAAGCTGAACTGGTCAGGATATCCTACAGCAAGCCAACACTGCTCACATAATCAATCGAGGCATCCAAAAAACTGTTATATCACTTTTTATTTTAAAGCCAGTTTCCCACGAGAAGTGATGCATCATATTCAGTATGAATCAAAAACTTGGAAAAAAACTGTTACCCACAAAATTAAGGGTAAAAAATACAGTTGTGCTTAACAGCTCATATGATCAGCTCAATATGAGCTATATTTGCTTCATCAGTCCTCATTAATATGGGGGTCACTGAGACACCTACCTGCTACAAAAAGGGAGGGAGGGACCATGTTTGGGACCAATGGCTGAGGTGATGAACCCAGATGTGAAGAGACTTGTAGAGGCAAATAAAGCAGGTAATATGAAATTATGCTCCAAACAGTTACATTCATCAATTCCACACATTTGAAAAATCATAATCTTCTGCTAGAGTGTGAGATTATTGCTCTACTTTGCTCTTTACCACACTCCTTTATAGGCTTTGATCTACTGCCCTGCATTCTAGCACTGACATTTTCAAAAGGGGTAGTCCAGCCATTTAGTGTAGCACTTCCACAAAGCTGTAGGACTCAGAGATCTCACAGACAACATCAATGAAGCAGAGGGTGAGCCATCCTGGCTTTTAGTCCAAAGTGTGGGTCAAGGTCCAAAAAAAAAAAAAACCCAGATCCTACAATTCCCATAATGCACCATCAGCATCATTTGTTGTTAGATGCTGTTTGGTTAATGGCTACATCTGTCGAAGTACTGCCTCTACTAGGTAATGCTGTTAAGAAATCAAAGTTTCCAAGGCCAAACTGAGATAACCCAGACAGTCAGTTTTCTTGACTGCTCCAGAGCCACAGAGCATGACAACTATTTTCACAGGCTGAGTAGCATACCACTTTGACTAATAAAATGTGTGCCCTTTCCAAATAAATTTGTTTTGGATTATTAAATACTTACCAAAGCAAAAAAAAACAAAACAAATGGTACTTACCTTTTCTGCAGCTGCCAACACTTCATTGAGTAACAAAACCTTTACAGTGATTAAACTGACATATGCTCGCAAGGCATTAAAGTCACAGATGAGTTCATGTTCTCCCCCAAATGTATGGCTCATTTCTAAAAGATGTTAGCATGACAGGAACCACATTTATAATGGAAAAACAACAATGCCCAAGACCTTCAAAGAGATACATACACTTTTTGTTTAACACTGTTGGTGATATGGATGTAGTCTTTTCTGGTGTTACTGCAATGTAATTATGGTCGCTGGACCAGGACGCTGTGGCCGGTGGGGGTGGTTGTTCCTCAGCATGCTCATCTTCATCATCCTCATCTGGGTCAGGGCTGCAGTCTTCCTCACTATCTGACTCCTCTCGACTCTTCTGAATCTTCTTCCCACCAGCAGCGCTCCTCTGAGTGAACAAGAAGAAACACAAATTCAGGACCTTTAACACCACTCAGTGAGCACTGCATGATTACCATTACAGTGAAAACTGGCATGTTAGACAACAGCTATGTTGGCTTTTTAAATACTTTTTTTGTACACAGGATTCTCTTTGAAATTTGCCCAAAATCATTCACTTTCACACTGTTTGGTCTGCCCACTTTCTCTCTCTGTATGAAAAAGTCTCTCTAGGACTTTGATTAGGAGACTTTCATTTTTCTATTGTATCAGATAGCAGTTCAACTTCTGTAAACCTGTAAAAATTTACACTGTATTAAAATGGTCTCGACAGGTATATTTTATTCATGTGGTCTAGTGAGCTAAATTCTTCATTTCAGTCCTGTAGGACTGGGCATTATACATTACATTCAACATTGGCTTTCATCAAGTAGTAGTTCAAGTTTAACCCTATGAAGTTTCCCTGAACATGCATATCACTTCACTTGAAATTATTAAATTTGATAACATATTGTCTAGGCATACACCATTGTATTCTCACTACCAGTCACATCTAACAGCAACAAAGCACAGAAGACTGGAACTATTAACTGTTGTGGGGAAGCTTATGCGCTTTCATTGCTTCAGATGCAAAATTCTATTAATAGTAGGGTAACTAAAAGATACAGAACATAAGCCAAAAAAAAAAAAAAAAGTATCTACACAAAACATAAAACCTGGAAAAAAAAAAGAATACTGTAGAGTTATTTAAAAAAGGCCGTTATTTCCAAGTCTATTCCTCTCTGTAATGTTACAGGGCATCAGAAATGTAGCTGACCTAACAATAATATCAGCGTCTGTTCGATGAAGTAATAAAAGCCATGTTTATTTAGATATTTGTGTAGGTAAATAAAAACAGGCTTAACATCTGCAATCATTGGGGTGCACTAGAAACGACTTATTACTATTCTCTCCAATAATCACCACACCTTTACCATCAACAGTCCTATTGAGCTGCAAGAGACTACAGTATCACAGGTAATGAAATCTAAAGACAGCGACTCAAGGTGTCTTAACATATTGCTTCGCATGTTGAAATACTTGTCAGTTTAATGTGCGTGCAGTGCTTTTCTCCACATCATGAGCCAGTGGGAAGGATGACTCCACTGTTCCAGTTGCTGACTGGTCAACAGCTGACAGGTCATTTGCTGGTTTTGATTTCAACCCCAGAAATCTGAAATGAATGAGCTCCGGTGCTTGAGCGTGGGATCTGGTCCAATAAATGCGAGCCAGTTTTGTATTGCAAAAACAACCCACCAATTTGCTTACTGAGGCAGACACTTCAATCAAAATATTCTGACATCAGAAAGTAGCAGCAGCCAGTTACCATTTTTTAAATTACCTCAGGTTCTAAATAGTTTTTAGACTAACAAAGCTTTCAAAACCATTTTTTAAAAAAAGGCCAAGATATGACCTCTTGTGACATTTTTAAAATGTCAAAGAGCATCCACAGCAAGAAAAGGTGACACTGCGGATACATCATTTAAAATAAAATATTGGCTTTTCAAATCCAAATAGGACTGTAATAACATGGACCCATTTTATGTCTAAATGATGAATGCACAAGGGTGTGTGGTGTGTGTTTCTCTATAGACAGTGAGGCAAGCTGTTTAGGCATGTATAAATAAAAACCTGTTAATGATCTTAGCAAACAACAACACAAAGCATATTATGAGATTATTTCTCAAATGTTTTAAAGACATGGACTCAAATGTCTAATATCTGTTCAACTATGCTGCAGCTTGTTTGACAGTCATACATAATCTATAAAAATGTGCTTTCCATTACTATTACTGACATTAAAAATTACAGCTTTGTCAGCTACCCTGAACAACTTTTCTCACTAGGTCTAAGGCTTGACCTGCTGTAAGGACAGAGAATTGCCATCATTTCAGGTGGTCCGAGTTACCTTGGGTGTAGACTTGGTTTTCTGTGCCTTGGCCTTGTCCTTTTGCTTGGGCTCTTTAACATCAGTGATGGACTTCATGGCTGCAGCAGCATGTCTCAGGATACAGTCGTTTCCACAGTACACAGAGTCTGGCTGGGCATTATTATCGCAGCCAGGCCCAATACATTTTGGAAGGGACGACTCCTCAGCATTCTGCCCCATGTTCTCTGCTGGTATCTCCACTACTGCCGTTGTCTGCACCTCCACATTCGATGCCACTTTCTGATCTGTGTCTGCTAGTGCTTTTTGCTCTGCTGTGGGTGCCGCCTTCTGATCTGCTTTTGGTTCAGCTGGCTGCTGTGTTGCCTGCTTCAATTCAATCCACAATATAAAAAAAAAAAAAAAAAAACAGCTAATGTTGAGTAATATTTTAAATTTTGCTTTTGACATCACAGTTCTGTAATTCACAGTGAATACTCTGAGAAAGCAACACTGACTTGAACAAATGCATATAGCAGCAGTGGTAGCTTTATATGTTGCTTTCATTTGTCTACATAAAATATTTTATGAAATGTAAAAAACACAAGCTCTGGAGCTACTGGCCTCTACTTCTGTGGGTCTTAATATGCATTCTCTGAAACATGTACACCACCCAAGGGGACTCGAACACCTTCACAGTGGCAGTTATGGATTTAATCCATTTGACAGGCACTATGGGTAATTTGAATTACGTTATTTCAAACAGCTGCCATACAACAAAATATGCTTTTTTTTTTCCCTTCCTACTATGGCACTATAGTAAATTTGATTGACAGGACATCACGTGATGTGCACTATGAAGCACTGGACAACAAAACAACATGTAAATCAACACTTTAATGACTGAGATCATTCTTAAGGACCTACCGGCTGAAATATCTTTATCTTCTTTTTTCCAGTTGGATTAGTAGCTTTCTCTATTCTGCCTTTAATGCCCAGGTCCTCTGCCGCTTTCTCTTCAGTTCCACTATACGCAGATGACGGAGGTGCTGCCACTAATGCACTTGAGTCTCCTCCACTGGTGTTAGATTTCTCAACTGTTGCAGTGGAGGTCACAGCAGAGGTCAGAAGAACAGCATCAATTTTGGCCTTCCCAAACTCAGTACTTGTAGAGAGGACAGACGTGGCAGGTCTGACCACCTGGTTTTTCTTTGCTGTGCAGTTGGGGCAGATATAGTCCTCCCCATTTCTCTCCATCAGACGCCCACGGGCCTCAGTGATGCCCACGCAGTCTCCATGGAACCACTCCTCACAGCGATCACAGCAGATCATGAACCTAGTAAGTACAAGACATTTGTACTCCTACTGTTCCAAAGTGTAACACTCAGAATAATCTTAAAAAAAGATTATCTCCTAATTTCAGTCTAACTGAAATTGACAAAACAAATTGGAAACCATACAATGGCTTCAGCTATGAAAAAGGACTATTGCAAAACAAAGTTTAGTGCAAAATTAAGCAGGATATCTTATACTTTAAGCAGACATTGCAATAATTATAAATAACCACCTAACAAGACCACAATATGATACCTTTTGTTGTGTTTCTGGCGACAGATGCAGTAAAGTGCATTAGGGTCATATCCGCCATCATCAGACTCGCTAGATGATGAAGACGAAGACGTCGAAGAGACATTCTCATCATCATCGTCGTCATCGTCATCGTCATCGTCATCGTCCTCTTGCTTCTGGGTCTTACGAGTCTTTCCAGCAGTCTGGGCCACTTTAGGTTTTGTTTCCCTCTTAACTGGAGTTACGCTCTTGTTGGCAGGAGTAGGGGATTTAGCAGCAGCAGTATTTTTATTGGCTGCCTTCTTTTTGTTGATGTAAGTTCTTACTGGTCCACGCTTTACTAGCATTGTTGCAGGCTTGTCCGCACTATCCTCATCACTCTCCTTGTCCACTTTGTCATTTGTATCTTCATGTTCGTCTTTCTCTTCAGTGACTGTTTTCTCACAGTCCAGCTCTGGCTGAGGCTGTGATTTACTGGAGTTCCCTCCATCCTCAGGATTGGGATAGCTTTTTTCATCTTTTTTCTTTTCATGGTTATCATACAACTCATCTTTCTTGGCAGCATCTCTGCTGTCTTCCTCATTCTCAGAGCTTCCGTCATCTTTGACTGTTGCTCCACCACCTCTGGTCTGTCTGCCACCTCGAGTTTTCCGCTGGGTCTGCTTCCTTGTGCCACTTCTTGTCCTCCTCTCTGGTGACTCCACCTTGTCTTCTACAGGTTTGGTGTCTGCGTTACCATCAAAACTAGCCTCTGAGGCAGTCTCTACATCAGTTGGTGTTTGGGAAGGAGGATCTCCACTTTCCAAAGTGGGAGGGGCACTCTTTCTTGACCCTCTTTTGGCAGTCAAAAGGAACTCCTCTAGCTTGTCAGTGCGCTTAGACTGCCTACCACTACGGCGTACAGGACAGCGGTTTTCAGGACTGTTAGTTGCTGCCTCCACAGGCATTTCTCTCTTTAAGACAGTGGACCGACGGAAACCCCAAGTCTTCTTTACTTCACTGCTGGTCTTGGCTGATTTATCTTGATCCTCTAGTGTCTCTTTGGCCACATTCTCGCTATCTGTTTGCAACTGTTCTTTCTGTTTGCTGTCCCCTTCTGCAACACCTGCAGACAGACATTTAAAAAAATGCTGTGGGCCAAATAATAAACACGGGAATAGTGGCAAACTACTGACTTGTGATAAAGCATACATATAAACCAAAGCTAACTTGAGAATGATTTATTTGCTTGGACATGACCTTTGCTAACCCTACAATTTAATTTAACAATTCCTGTAACCACAATTGTACCCAGTTTTATTATAACACCCCAACCCCTTACTAATGAAGGAGAAGGTACCTTGAGAGCAGCTATCCATAGGGTCCTGGCTCTGCTCTGGCTTAGGAGCTAGAGAGAGCTCAGGGCTCACATTCTCCTCCATAGATGATGGAGTCAATCACTACTTTCAAACTGAAAGTCTACAGTTAAGAGAAGAGCACAAGAGACCAACTATGAGTCACTCGTTTCAGTTCATATTATGAGAAATACTGAGGGCTGCCAGGTTTTTATTGGTTAACTAGGGCTGAGACTGCTACACAGCCTAAAACATGTAGATATACTTGTTGCTATTTTTGCAAGAAAATAATGTCACAAAATTAAAAGTAAAAGCTTCTTTTCACTATACACTAATACATTCTAAACTTAATTCAAAGGCAGCTCTGTTGAATGTATGCACTGACATCACTTTTTCACATAATACCACCATTGTGGGTGGGAAGATCAGCAATGATGAGAGGAATACAAAACATTTCTTTAAAATGTACAGCTAAAGTGTACATTGTCCGCCACACCCATACTCAATGGGCATTTGCAATGTGGCTTCCTGACAATTACTGCACATGCAGTATATACTGGAAGGTACAGAAATATCTGGGTCCATCAGTCCAATCAAAAAAACAGCAAGGACATTCTGGGTGTGTGAGGACAGATTTGTAAAACTAGTGTGAATCTAATACAAAAAAAATTATATCTTTGGGATTTTAAAATTGCACAGTCCCTAATAAGATGATGGCAATTTATATTGTTTCCCTGTAGCAAGGAAGCAACTTTTTTTTTTTTTTTAACATAAAAACACATGTTTTACTGTTGATATGCTGTGAACATGCATGATTCAAACATTAGGATTAAAACTAATAATCAATGATTAAGAGCAAGACAATGTCTATTTTAAGAGCACATAATGAAAATAGCCTGTGTCTGTACCTGCAGATCAATGATGATGGACAACAGAGTGCTTCTTCAAATAAAACAGACGCTTTGCAGCAGTACACATGAGTCTTGGTACAAGGTTAAATAATCTGCCAGTAAGAGGAAAACAAGTTAGGATCAAAGTGCACCATGCCTCACAGAAACACTGAGGATTAAGAGGGTAAAAATGGGTCAGCAAGTCATATTCACTATGTGGAAACTAAAAATTACACACTGCATGTTTGAACTTTCCAAGATCAACAAAAACACGCCAAACAAAAGAGAGCGCGAAATTAAGAATGATATGACCTGCTGCAATAACAACTTCACAGTGACTCAAATTTTCTGTAAATGAATGAAAACCGCAAATAAATGTGGGGTAACTGCATGCTGTGCAGAGCAAAGGAGCCAACTAATCGCAAATTGCTGACAATTCACAGAAAACTTAGTGATTACTTACTTAATGATCGATCACAATAATGTAAGTCTTATAATATCCTAACTGAATCTATATCATTTTCAATTGAGGTATTATTAAACCTGAACACAATAAAAAAAACAAAACAAAACAAACAAAAAAAAAACAATCCACCAGAGATTGAACGTAGGTGATTACGCACGATCTGTCTGGCAACGTGCTCGTGGTCACGACTCGGTGCCACGTGAACGGGTGGGGAAAGGTGGGAGGGGGTCGGGCGCAAGATTGAATTTAACAATAACACCAGAGCATGTTACACATTGAAACAACCTAATGTGAAACGTGCTGTGTGTAAATTCGTGGCTACGACACGTTACCAGCGATGCTGCGTTCGTAACGTTACGTGCTAAGGTCTATTGGTGCTCGCACACGGTAACGTTAGCTGCACGCGGCCTTGGTGCGCATGATATAACAACACGATTAACGTTAAGTGTGTAATCTGCTAACACACTCATACATCGTTATCGTGTGCAGCTTACTGTCAAACGTAACCTGTAACAATGTATGGAGACTCCAAACTAATGAGATACTCAGACGATAACAAACTGCGGTAACAGAGGAACGTTATCGGACAGAGCCAATAATGGCCGCAGAGCAACCTATCGTTACTGAACCAGCGTCTTCAATAACTATCTAGCTATCCTTAACAAGCAACAGCAAACTCTGTTTAATCACTGTGCGGACCAGACCTGGCATCTTATTGTGTACCGCAAGGAATATGCGTCTTTCAGCTGTTTCGACTCTTCTTTCCCGAGGTTTATCGTTTTGTCTTTGTGGGGAACTGCCCGTTACAAAACGTGCACTTGTAGCTAGCAATCCTGGCTAATGCCATTAGCAACTACGAGCACGCCCCGCAAGCTCAACCTGTAGCTAGCTGTTAGCATTTAAGTACCCCCAAGAAATAAAATCCACATACCATAAAAACCAAAACATGCGCGACCTGTCGCAATGTTGACCAGATAGCCTGTATGACTAGGCACATCTAGATAGTAGCTAGTAGTTTGGTAACGTTACGGCCACAACTACCGTCGTCAGGAGCATCATGCTCAACCTTGCATCGGATACTTGGAGCACCACAACCCTCGCAGAAGAACAAAAACACACGAACTCACCCCACAATAAATCAACGCGACACTACTACAAGTTTAGATTATTGTATTCTACCCACCTACGCACTAGTAATGCCGATGATATACCCTCGCTCTTTTTTCGGTCAGTCCTCCATTTTCCATTCCCGCTGGAGCTAACTGACTGCGGCAGATGGCCGACGTTTCACGGAATATGCTCAGTGTGTCTATAGCGCCCCTACTGGTCAGGAGGAGAACTGCGCCGTACAGCTGATAGTAAGACTCGGGATGCACCTCCAATATTCTGTTAGAAGCTAATTTTGGTCTAAATGTACTTGAATATGGTCATTATAGGCAACAGTGTTATTATCATAACATTTGTTGCATTTCAGTCACCTTTTCACATGGTCATAGATAGGGGTGAGTCACTTTAAAACGTATCTGACACATAAGTTAGAATTCCTGACTTTTCTCTGTGACAGTCCTGGCATTCAAACAGAACTCTACTAGTCCAAACATCACTGTCTAATATCAAATATACAAAATCTGTTACAGTAAAAAAAAAAAAAAAAAAAAACAAGGAGCTGATGTAAAGACTTTTTTTTACATATACTGGCACCAATATTTTTTTAAGATTGTATTATCTGGAGTTGAATTTCTGAAACTGTGTTCTGTTTAAATCCTACTTACCTACTCGACCTATACTTGAAATTATGCCAACTGATTGTAGACTGCTAAATAACCAATTAGACCACTCTGTAACCATTGAAACGCCTTGTTTAAAATGTTTATATTTGTTATTTCCTTCGCAATGTACAGCAAGCAACATAAGAATAACAAATAAATTAACATAGAATACAAAATAAGTACTTTACAGACATTTCTGTCAACAATCCTCTAATGTGAAAGTGAGGTGGTCCATTAAGATGACTTACATTTTTTGCAGTCTTAAACTGCCCTTTACATATATGTTCTGTGACTCTCAAGCAGGCTCTTAGGATTTTTATATTAACAGCTCTCTACAGACTGCAAAGGAGTGCACGAATTTTTAAATGGTTTTAACTGCCCCCTCTAGTGATTTCTATCTCCTTATCGCCTTGTTTCTACTTTTAAAATCTGTCAAAGACCACTATGTGAGTCTTGAAAGGCAAACCAAAATATATAAATAAAATAATTTGGATTGCTCCTTTGCCAACCGCTTGAACAGAACAATTTACATATATATCTTAATACAGTGAAAAAACAATCTGTACATTTACATTTTCAAGTATGGTAAGCTCAGTTATGACAAAGTGACAGTAACATTGTCAGTGCTCTTCTCTATGTCACAGTCTTTGTCTGGTGGTGCAGAGACTACCGTGTCTCTGAGAGAGTTTGGGCCCATGCCAGTCTGCCCTAAACCTTTGTTTGGGAGGTCTACTGTAGACTCAGCCTCAGGTTCTTGCTGTGGGGCTGTGGCTACAAATAGAACAAAAGTGATAAAAATGGATTACATCTATGAATATGTCAGTAGTAAAATGGCTGGTGATTACTCAGGCAAGCAAAGGACTGGGGACATTCAGACAAGGTTAAAAACTGCCATAAGAATAAAGCAATAGGCCTTGTTTGTGTGGGTGTCATCAACATGATGATGGTGGCGTGTGCTGTTACCTGACTGAGTGCAGGACTTCATGTGTTCTGGCCAGTGAGCTTGCTGACAGGGGTAATCACAATAGCTGGTGTTCCAGCAGCAGTAGAAGATGGCCTCCTTCTTACAATTAGCACACCACTGTTTCTTCTTTGTCTCATCCACTGCTTGCTGTTTCTCCAGCTCCATCTGTTTCTTCACCTCCGTCACCAACCTCTCTCTCTCCTGCTCCAGACTTTGCCTCATCTCTGCCATTGTTAGCTCTAAATTGAAGTACACAAGCATGGCACTCTTTACACTCTTTTGGGTCTATATGCAAGGTATTTTTCAGATTCCCCAAGTTCTCACCAAGATTGTGCTTCATTTCTGACAACTCCTGTTGATGCAACCACTGTAATTTTTCTATTTCAATTCTCAGCCGTCTTATCTGAAAGAAAAACACAAGGGCAGTTTAGGGTAAGCAACTGGTCAGATGCAAAGCCACTGTTATGATATAAACTGAATTCATTCTCTGAAGGGTTACTAGTGAAGTTCTACCTCTGCTATTGTGTTCCCTGAAGTACTCTTAGAAAGGTCATTGTAGATTTCAGTCATTGTACCTTTGATTGCATCCATTATCTGAAAAAAAAAACAGATATTATGTGAATGGAAAAGCCAGTGGAGATGGCATCTTAAGAGGCAAAAAAAATATGCTCACTTTGTTTGTGTACTTGGCAATGTCTGCAGCCACATCTGCTGAGGCAGTAGGAATATACAGATCTGTTCCAACTGGTGAAGCTGAAGCAACTGTGCCTAGACTTGATACTGCCATCATTGCAACAGGAGCTGGACTACTGGATACCAGGGTGACAGCCGACGTGGATGTGCTGAGGGGAGTGTCTTTTTGTTGAACAGCTGGAATAAATAACACAATTATCCCAGTTAACAAAATTATTATGGACAAACTGGTGAAACATTTCATAAATATATTACAGCTGCTGTGGAGGGGAAATTGATAATATTCCAACTGATGAGGTATATATATGGCATACATACTGCATTTGCCGTTACAGCAGGTGTAAACCTCCTGTATGATGAGGGAAGCCAACACAGATATGGGCAGAATATGCAAACTCCACAGCCCCTGCTACCACTACACCACAGTGTTCCACCTTATCACTATTTCCTAAAACAAACCTAATATGTGCTAAAAGTAGTACTAAAACCATGAAATCCACCTTTGACAGACTGTCTGGTTTGGTAGCGTGTGCTTTGCGAAGACTGCTGCGCTGAAGATGAGGAAACTGCCGTCGAGACGTTTCCAGCAGCCTGTGTTTGGGTCAGCACTTGAGCCTGGGCTTGCCTCGGTGATGTCGTCTGGATTTGTGTGGTTGCCACAGGTTGCTGGTTCTGTTGCTGACGTTGCACCTTTTGCATGTGCCATTTCTGCGAGGAAGTCTGAAACTTGGCTGTAGGATTCCACACCACAGCTCTCTGCACCACTGACACTGTCTCTCTAGGCAGCAGAGGGCGCTGCTTCTTCAAAGCTGGTGTGGTGGAGGCTGAAGGAGAGGAGGAAGAAGGGGGTGTTGTTGTGGCAGTGGACACTGTTGCAAGGCTTATGGTTGCAGGAGAGGGACTAGTGAAGGAGACCATGGTGACGGGAACAGCCATAGAGGACTGCGTGGAAACGCTGGACAACGTGGAGGGAGCTGTACTGCTTTGAGATGGGAGTGTCGACGTGGTCAGTGCTTTACCTACAAGAAAAGGTGCCTACATTATTCAGCAGTCCTCTGTGTACAAAGTTACTGTTTCTATGTTACAAATGTTAAAAGTGGTCATCACATTCAGTGTGTGTTTGATAATTTCTTGCAGGCTCACCTTCAGTTTTACAAACAAAGGACTCTTTTACAGTGGCACTGTCTTTCCTGCTCCTCTTCCTGTCCTTGCCTCCCTGTTCCTCTCCAAGATCAATGACCAGCTCCTTCTCTGAGTCAGTGTCTTCCACTGGCACAGGCGGCTTTGCCTCTTCTTTCAGCTGGGCCTTTTCTCTGGGACCTGGTGATGGTGCTTTGGCTTTCTCTGGGCTGTCTTTTTCTGAATCAGTACTTATTTTCTCTTTAGATGGAGGATCTGATGCTGTTGAATCAGCACTGCCTGCCGACTCAGAGGCCACAAGTGTCTCAACTTTACCCTCCTTATCTTGATTTGGGGAAGGCTGGTCTTTGAGTTTACTTTTGGTGGGCTCCTTTTGGCCTTCATCATTTGTTGCTCCATCCTGGCCATCCTTGGACTTTTGCTCTTCATCACTGGCATACTCACTGTCACTTGAGTCAGATTTATCAGAGTCCTCAGAGTCACTGTGTTCCACACCTTTATACACATCCACAGAGATCTCGTCAATACCTGCAAAGTAACAGAAAAGGGAGGACACCATTAGGACACCTTTCAATGAAGACAATGACATTGATGAATATCAACACCTTGAATGTTTTTTTTCCCTATATTTTTCTGTTTTTCTATACTGACCCAGCTGTGCCTTGCAGCTCTCAATGGTTTTGTCCAAGTTCAGCTGGAAACGGCTCTTGATCTGTCTTTTTGGAGAGGTGAGAACTGGTGTGTTGGCCTGCTTCTGCTGAACTGTTTCACTAAGCTCTTTTAGGTCCATTTCTGCTTTACTTCGATCTAGAAAAATACAATGTAAAATAATTCTAAACAGCAATATACGCACAAGAGAAAGGTGTTATTTCCTTATTTATTATCCTTATTTATCATGCCCATCAATGATTTATATTTCTAACAAATAATGGACATTATTAAACACTTTTAATTTGATCACATAATTGGTATAAAGGATTAACCTAGGTTGAGGTTGAGAATGCTTCCTGTTGGTGGTGTCTTCTCCTGCTTGGGGATGCTAGGAGTTTGAGAGTGAAATGGTTTTGGGCTGTCCAGTGAAGTGCCTGCAGGACCAGGTCGAGGATGGGGAGATGCTGATCGGAGATATTTACTGTTAAATAAAGTCTACTTTCATTAGACACTTGTACTACTATGAGTATTTTAGCTATGGTAAAATACATCTGGTGGAATACCTGTACAATCCATGGTCTCTTCTCCCGCACTGTACTGGCTGTTTGGGCCTTTTGTCTGCGACTTGTCCAATGTCTCCTGTTCCCCATCTGAACCAGTATGGGCAGAGGAGTTGGTGCTCATTGGGGAGCGAGGCATGTCACTAAGGGGGAGCCGGCGCCCAGCTGTGTTCCCTCCAACCCCAGCCCCAGATAACATGGTCCTGGGTAAAGGGATCTTGGGTGTTGCTGACATATCAAAACTCAGCTTGATCTTCTCTTGTTTCTCAGGTTTGACAGGAGTGGATGAGGGATTGGAAGGATCCAGCAGCATTTGGAAGTTGTTGTCAGGAGTGTAGGGTGTCCTGAAGGGAGCATAGTTAAAAACGCCAAACTTTTTCCTCATGTTCTCTACATACACTTCCATCTCTTGCATGGCACTGTTGAAGATGCTTTTGGTCTTCTTCACAGAGAATGGAATCTCTTTGGACATGAGGTAGCAATTGTTTAAAGGAACCCATGCCCTGAAAGATAAAAGGTCACATAATTGTGTAACAACAAAGTTGTACATATGGCTCTAAGCCCAAGTCACTAAAGCAACTAGGGCTGATACCTGTCATGCTGACCGAAGAAGCGAGCATCCACCTGTCCATCTTTGTCCCGCAGAGCTTTAGCAGGCCAGAATGGAAATCCTTTCAATTTGGCCCACACTAGAGGGTGTGGGTTACTCTGCAGATAAACAATAAAACACTGGAACTAAGTGGATGCATTCCAGTGATCTATGTTTGAATGAATAAACAATCTACTGAAATCATCAACAGAAACTCTGTTTTACTCTACTAGCTTACACAAGGCTCACAAAACCAGTTGTCTCTCTTTTGGCAAGCAGACAGATAACACTCAGGACAAACTTCAATCTCATTCATCTGCAAAAAAACAAGGAAAACATATATACATTCATTTTCAGAACATGTCCAATGTCCAAAATTTTATCAGCAAATAAAAAACAGCTTGACCATAAAATTTCTGACACAAATCATACACTTACCTCATGTTCACAGATTTTTACTATCACTTTAGCTGTAGCTGTGAGTTTGTGATTGCCTGAAACAAGGACATAAATTTAGAATGAATAATTTATACAGAGACTGGACAGAGACATAATTCAACACTATTCCTGACCGTATCTTTGTGGAAGGAGATTACCAATACTATATTTGACATATCTGATTTAATTCACCCAGCCTTAGAATACTGTTCTTCATATGGTACCCAACAACATACCTCCATTGTATATAATACAATTGTGCAAAATCCATTTTGCATCTGCCAGGAAGGCCTCTGTGCAGCCATACATTTTCTTTTTAATATTCTGCAGTGCAAAAAGAAAACAGCGTTTAACTGTCAAACTGTTCAGCCTTTCTACATTTATCGTTTTCAGCATTCACTGTTTTCATTGTATGAATGTGTTTTACCTTCTCAAGTGTGCAAAGATCCATAGGATGAAAAATGTACTCTGCATAGTCTGGATGCTGTTCAAGAGAGACCGGTTTCTGGAACGGTTCAGTCTATTAAAATGAGTAGAGAGAATAGAGAGTGAAGGTAAACAAACTCTCAGGGCACACTACCTCAATAACCTTCCCCTCTACTGCACATCAACATGCTACCACCATGCTACTACTAAAAACTCTAAAAGCCGCTTCAAACAAAAGGAGGAAACCAGTGGAGGAAGAAATCATGACGGGGTCTTGTTAGTGGTGTAATTGATTACCCAATTAAAAGTCTTTCTCTGCGTGGAAGCTGCATGGGGGGAGCGAGATGACAAGCGGGGATGATCCTGAAAGAGAGTGAGAGGGGCAGCTGTATCCACACCACCAGCTAGCATGTTTACCTTCATGGTTTCCAGCCATGACAGGCCCATTATAATACAATGAATGTGACTGTTAGTTCTGTTATTAAAGATAATTTGCACATGCAAATCAACAATATATCATGCTGGACTGATATGTGGACAGGTAGTATTTTAGGGTGCAGATCTTTACATCTGACACAATGTATGTCTGGAAAAGAAAGTGCTTTTTGGCTGCTCAAGCATTCTAAAAATTAAGACTGTTCAGAAAAGAATGCAAGCTAATATCCAAATTACACATCTAAATGTACAATTAGAGGAGGCAGAAATTAAAAGTCAGAATAAACAGAACAACCCATCTCTAACAAAGCTATAGTACCTGCCTCTACATAACCAATTTAGTAGCATGAATTTCCTAGAAAGGCAGAGGGCCCAGAGTACTTACACCTGGCTGTTTCATCTTCTGTAGGGCAAACTTTAGCAGGTAAGACAGCTGGTCTATAGTTAGCATCATCATGGCTTTGCTCTGAGTCTCTATACACTCTGCAACTGTTATTTTCTAAAAGACATCACAAGAAAGAGAGTGGAAAGCTTTGTTTATATCACATTATTGCACAGAATGTTTGTAGGCTTAACATGGTTTTGTCACTTATGTCCAAACCTACACAGAGATCCTCCCTAATTAAACAAGTATTTTAAAAAATGTTTGGCTCCTGGCTTAAAAAAAATGTTTTTTAACCCGGATAACACGATACACATTCTTGGGTGAGTACCTCACACTCCGGACAGAACCAGTCGCCTTCGGGCTCAGCTGGTAGTTTGAGGCACTTGGCGTGGTACACCCTGGGGCAGAGCTCACAGCAGAGCACCTGGCCCTCTCGGTGGCACAGCCAGCAGTAGAAGTCGTTTCTGCCGTCCTGCGGTACAACATCAACAGGGTCTGTGGTGAGTGCTGGCTGCTTCACATAGTAAAAGGGACCATGTCTTAGTTCTGACTGGAATGCAGGCAAAAGAAACACAAAGTTGGGGAAGGTCAAAATCAGGTCAGAAATTACAAAAGCCAGGCAGACATGCACAGAATCACCAAAAGGTACACTCCACAAAAGTCCAAAATAGACTGCTGTGAGCCCTGATCAGCACGAGTGTTATATACTGATGGCTAGTAGGTGAGTATGCCATAAACACTGAACTTTAAAAATTAACAGCACATTTTTTTATATGTGATTCAAGTGGCATCATCAGACAATACTTCTTGATATCTACTCTAAGTCATGTGACTTTCTCAATTCTCTAATTTCAATTAGTGTTTTAGGATACAACCATCACCAATGTGCAGGGCGGTAAACAGTGTGGACTGCCTTATTAAACTGGCTACTAATCATTTACAAAGGTCAACCTAATGTGAAAGGTTCACACTACTAGCTGTAATTTTCCTACTTTTGAATTGCACAAAGACAGCAAAGCATGCACATAAAAAACACAAGCTAAAAAAGCAAGGCACACGTAATGTAATGATTACATCACTCTGCAGAGAATTATACTAAAATAGTAGCAGCTAAAAAAGCTTTGTCTAAATTTAAAATGCACAATGCAGAGCTTATAGCACTGAAAACGTTGAGTGAGAATTTGAAAACATTATTAAATTGTAGTTATCAGGAGTGCCCATAAGATTGAATAATTTCCTATTACCTAAAATGTACATCATTAATATGTATTTATTATTTACAGTCCTAAATATAGCACTTTAAAGGTGCAATGTGAAAAATGTAAAAGATTTAGCATCATATATAGAGATGAGACTGCAGAAAGCCACCTTCTGAGCACCCTTCACACCCCACCACACCTGTTTCCAGGAGGGAGGGTATGGTGGGCATCACTTGTAAAACAAAATACAATTGTCTGTCTAAAGCCTGTGTTTGATTGGTCCATTCTGGGCTACTGTTGAAACATAGAGGCACAACATGGCTGCCTTTGTGAAAGGAGACCCGCTCTCTATGTAGATTTTAAAGGCTCAATCAAAGATTAAGAAATTGGTATTTTTGAGTGATTACATACCAATCACAAGATATTTATGAATACTATATTTCATTTCTGCTAAACAATCACTCCAAATATTACATATTGAACCTTTAAAATAGTACAAACACTACACATTAACAATCTATGATGAGGAATTGGTGAATTAAAAGCAAATTGTAAAGCCTTTTGAATATCGTAATTCACCATTTTGCTTTTCACAACATACTGAGCCTAAGAAATCTCAAAAATTAGATCTAAAGCACACATGGTTATAATAAGCACATTAACTCATGACAGACTGTAATGCCATTAAATAATGTTGTCGCTGTTGGGGTCAGCGGTCATATTTATAATGGACAACAGAAACTGGAATGGAATTGTACCTTAAAGTGAAGAGTTTCAGGTATACAAAAACATGTACTATCATTCAAGTATCAAACAGCAAATAAAGCAAGACTGACTATGACACTGTCCCATTCCTAGAGCAAACCATAGAGTACTGGTAAATGTCAGGGGTCATTTTAGAAGATCATAAAAGTCTACAAAGTCTACAAAGCACCATCTTACTCCATTGGAGCTGCTTAATGGTCAACAGTTGTTGCTGTACTGGGCAACTTCCAGATGTAGGGAACCTACTTTTATTACACACATGCTACAGATCATATCAGTGCACCTCCAATTCTAATTTCTTAAATCTGAAGGCAGCTTGAAATATTTTATTTTATTGGTGAATAATGCAGTTATTGAAGTATCAAAAAGTGTAAATTAAATTTAAGGAAAATAACACTGTGCTGCAGATTATGAAAAAGTTAAAACTGTTTCACTATTTTGAGTCTGAATATCAGCGTAGGACTAATAGCAGGTTTATATTCCGGTTTTTGGGCACAAGGCACTGGTGTTTACATTTGGATCATGGGCTGTGCCTTGCCTTTATTACCTGGTCTTTGCTGCTGCTAACAGCTCCTGGTTTCTTCTTCTTTTTCATGGGGCAGGGGGAGGTTTCAGCAGAGGAGTGACCATTGGAAGAGTGAGAGGGACTTGGCATTCTTCGTTTTGGGGCCATCCTTTCTGTTGACCCTATGTCTGAACCTGAAGACAAAAGTCAGGAATTACACAAACCATGAAGGTGCACTAATGACATCTCTGAAGCAGGAAGAAATACACAGTATGCACACACAGTTTTGATAAGCCAGTAGACATAGTATAATATAGTGATATAATATGAAACCAAAATAACCAAAACACACCTGTTTAATGCACACAGTAACTGCATAATTTCATCAGCACATAAATCCAGCTTTGTCGATGTATGTAAAAAAAAAAAAAAAAGGTGTATGGTATGTTCTTACCTTTTGATCGTGTTGAGATCTCCATTCCTTCTGCTACAGTTTCAGTTTTTCCCTCTTCCTCTGCAACACTAATGCAGAAAAAAAGTACTTTCAAATGTTTGCTAGTTAAATGTAACCTATAACTAAAAGGGTTCAGCAAAGACTTAATTTATTATAAATTTTTAGGAATTTGCTTTGCGCAGGAGATTGTGTTCCAAAAGTCATGTTGAATACCTTACTCAAAAATTCAAACCTGAATATGTTTTTTAGACCAAAGCAGAGCTTGTATTTTTTTTTTTTTATATATAAGACCTCTTGTCTTACAAAAAAACATTACACAGTCCAGCGCACACTGCGTGCACCGGATTATGCAGATATCCTGTATGATCATACTGCCTCCTTTACCCTTAAACCACAGTGCCTTTTCCTTCATCACAAAAGACAGCTATCATACTCACCAGTGTGAGTTACCAGAGGTCAGATGATCAACACTTGTATCTAGAAGACATTAGCATACTTGTGTCTTCATCTGTAATTTAAGCTCCAAATATTTTTTAACATCTTGAGTTCACAGGAGAGACTGGCATTAAAAGTTCCTCATAGCAGCTTTGAATTATAGAAGCCTGGTGTCCAGCACTATGCACCTCACTCTTGTATATATGCATGTATATAATTGGTCCCCAGGTCTCTCTTGCAAATGAGATCTGGGTCTCATTGAAGTTTTCTGACTAAATAAAGTTTAACTATCACTCTTACCTACCTCTTAAAACATAGCCCCTCATCCTACTACAGTGAATTTATTCTGGAGACGAAAGGTGGTTTTCTGGTTATATTTGTGTGACCAGAAGGGAAGAGAGGCATCATAAATCTTTTAAAAACACATTAAAACACCTCTGTGCAAAGTGCTGTGCTGAAATTCGGGATTTGAAGGTTTAGAATGATATGAAGTATGTGTTCAAGTCAATAAGGTGTGTCTGGAAATGATTGTGTTGTTTACCAAACAGTCATTTAAAAACATATTGCCTTGTCTAGGATGATGAAATACTGCAAAAATGATTTCTTGATTATACCAGCTCATGTGAAACCTAAACTTAAATATCTTTCTTCTACTGTGCTGAATTTATATGATTTCAGTAAACATTTCAAAACAGTATAGCTAAATTATTTAATGTAGGTCTACACTTTATGAAAACTATATTGTATAGAATGGATGCACTTATTAAAAAAATAACATGAAAAAACATCAAACAACTTTTAAGACACACTAAATATGGCAATACCATAATAACAGCAGCAACAACTCAAATAAAGCACGAATCAATTAATATGAGAGCAATGGCAGTGCAATGTGTAGTGCCATTCTCCACTATACTGGCTACAGGCACCATCCATCAGTCTATAAATAGTAATCATTAAAGCACAGAACAGTGTAATCTACAGTCTGAACCTTCTGACATCCAACAAGTTAAAAGCTAGATAGACTACCCTGTTGTTTTAAAACACCCAAGTACATTCATTGATCAAGTGACCTAATAACAGACAGCATATCAAAATAGATTGCACATTTAAAGCCCCAGTTCAGCTGAGATAAATGTCCTTGAACTGCAAACCAAAATGTACTGTGAGCCTCATGTCTTTCAACATCTGCCCTACATGTTATTCCAGCAACAGTTCAACATGATTCACCTTGGTTTATAGGCATTATAGGTTGTCGATCCTGTTATTGTTGCCATTTTGTCTGACGCCACAGCAAATGCACTGGCCTCACTATTCACATGGCTTCAACTTTAGTCATTTTCATTTTGTTTACTCCTGAAGAAAGCACCTTTTGAATCTTCTGTGTGAAAGCTTGATGTTGGTAGACTAGTCATTCACAGAAAACAAAAATCCTGCTTCCATTTCAAGTATCTTGTTGACCCGCCCCCACCCTCCTTCTCCTCCTCCATCACTACAGATGGATGAAATGACAGAAACATAGCTCATCTGCAGGCACAAACACGAGTGCAGTGAATGGCTTTACTGGCCTCTTCATCTAACCTGTCTGAGCATCCTCAGACAATCTACCCCAGCAACATCCATTTCTGTCCAGGCCAGGAAATATAACAACAGACAAAGACAAAGGCAGGAACAAGAGGGAAAAGCAATGACAAAAAGCACTTTTAAATTAAAGACCACAGAGCACACAATACATCCCACTGAAACATCTCCTTCCACACCCACTGCTGCCAAAACATCCATGCTTCAATGTAGGAAATTAATAGCATACCTTTTTTCCTTATTCACATACAGATTCCTTCAGCCTACTCTTTAATCTTTTTCAATTATTGAGGACGTTGGGGGATGAGGGAAAAGATGGGTCCAGGTTTCCCAGAAGGCCTTCTCTCCCTGCTGCTTTCTTCTGCAATTGTCAATCTTTAACCTCAGCTGCAGGCTGCCGATTGGCTCGAGCACCACACGGAGGTGCCTGATTGGGTGCTCAGCATCGGTGTGCCACACAGGCTCTCTTCTCCCCACTCTCCTCAACCACAGTGCTGCAATGCAGGGAGGACTATTCCTCAGTGTTGCTAAAAAACCTAGTCCCTCACACCGTTATAGACCCATACAGTCATATACTGGTTGTGTACCTTCTAGGAAACATGTAGGATGCCGTTCTAAAGGTTTGAGAGGGAGAGGATCGGATTCCCTCCCTCACTGTGCTCTCAGCCAGTGTATGTGTATGGCATCCATTTTGAAGACACTCTCTCTCACGCTCTCTCACTCCCTGACCACTGTGTGCACCACACACACAGCACGTACACACAGCACCAGTCGAGTCTGCTGTAAAGGACCACATGCAGCTTATTATGTGCCCCAGTATATTGACAGGGAGCACAGGGCCTTATAGTGGACACAAAGACAAGACTGGGAATGTCCCAGGCCTACCAGACAGTGTGGAAGGAATAGCATTCTCCCTGCCTCACTCCACAATGCTTCTTCTGCATACAGTGTCTCATAATCAATATCTGCCAGCAGAGTTGAGTGTGAGTAAGCAGAAAACAACATGAATAAACAACTGAAAGCAACACTATATATTTTTCCATCTTTCTGTGGAGGTTATTCCTATGTGACCAAAAATATTCATTTCATTTAATCGATATGCAACTTTAAAACATTAATACAAATTATGTGCTGTACATAATTAAAACATACTGGTATAACACAACACAACACAAGTATAAGCAATCCCTCAAAACAGAAAAACATCCAGGCCAAAATGTCAAGACAGGTCCGAGAAGGTCAGCTGGCAGGTATTTTAACGACAGACACCAAAGTAAATGTGTGTCGGTGTAATGCATATTTAAGTGTGCCTACACCAACCCTTACACCATTGTGGCATGAAGGGATTAAACGCATTACCAAACCCCATTACAAAAACACTGAGGAGGGGGATTTTGCTCTTTCAGCCACTGCAGACTGCTCCTGAACCCTGGTCAAGCAACATTATGCGCACCATTATACCCAGGCCACAGTTCCCCTGGTTATAAACAGAGCCTTTGTCAATAATGACAAAACACACAGAACATATTGCATCTGAAATATATAAAATGTTCAAGTATAAAATACTAATGTTAACAAACTGACAGGAATAGGTAAATTCATTACCTAAATACATTTTATAATAAATGTATTCCTGCATGCAGAAAACCAACACCAAAATAATTATGTATAAATAGAATTCAACCAAACCTCAAACTGATTTTCAAGCCTTTCTGGATGATAGGAGATTCTGTGCAGAGCCTTTTCAGAGGAAGTCCTTCCCTTCTTCTTTCCTTCTCTCTTACATACAAATACCCAGTGTGCTTGGAGCAGAGGGACAGTAAGGGGAAGCTCGCTAAAATGGCTGACACTCGGCAGCAAAGAACAACACTGGGAGGCAGTACACACCATTAGGCTCAGGCAATTCCTCCAACCCTGTGATAAATAAGCTATTGCATATTTAGTCTGTAGATAATTGGTATTTTCGAAAACTGGTGAGCAGCTTAGAAGATTAGGTCCAGTAAAAAAAACATGTTTTTTATTCACCAAGCAAAGGGTATTTATGGGGAGGTGAACTGGGTTTTTGAGTAAAATGTAGATAAATTAGGCAATTAGAGTTTACAGTCTGTTCTTCACTGCCATGTTAGTCTGGCAAACAATTAACAGCAGTGCCCTACTGCCCTGCTCTCATGCCAATTTGAGGCCTAAATTAAACTTGCTGTGCTGTCAGTTTACCATCTGTTAATTCCTCTGGGGACTCCTACACTCCACTCTGCACTGTTCCCTGCCTCTCCCATCCTGTCTAGATTCCTCACTAGGCCTGCCATCTTGACAGCACAGGCCAGGGGGAAGACACAAAAACTCAATCCTTTTGAGTGTTCTCACAAAGAGAACATGTTTTCTCAGTCAGTATTTTATGAATATACAATGACCTCACACTTGACCTGTGGCCCACAGCCATACATGTCCACATAGCCACCCAGTTAGAGGAGGTTGTTGTATTGTACCATGCTATGCTCTCTTTCTCCACTCAATATCCACTGCTATGCTGTGGGGTGACAAATACTAGTCCCCCTCCCCCAGTCTGTCAGACAAACCTGTATTATTACTCAGGCACGGATCACACACAGTGGCTGGTGCCTTATCAACAGAGTAGCATATGTGAAAGAATGAAAATAAGGCTTACCTCTGTGGATGCATGGCTAAAAACTCTTTGTGATATGTCAATGCTTAATAAAACATGGAGGAAAGCCCTGTCAGCCCTCACCCTGCTCAGAGCATAGCCACGGCTTTCCAAGCTGTCCAACTCACTGCTCTCCTATAAGGCACACTGAGACTGGCCATGCATGCTGACAAAATGTAAGGCAGCTGCTGATTGGCTGACGCATTTCCTGGCTGTCTTTCTTTTGTTTAGCACAGGCAAGCTGAAACACAGTACTCTGTGAGAAGCTAGGCCCAGATCAAACTAGTCAGCTACCTATGCCTATCAGCTACCAAAGAAGACTGCATACAATTGTTTTTTTCCTCTCTTTTTTTTTTTTGCATTAACATGCTCCTTAAGGAGGAATTTGTTTCACTAGTTCCCACCCTCAAATTAAACTAACCATTGTGGGAAAGATAAAGAAAAGCTGGTATGTAAACAAAAAGAATGCATAAACAGGCAGTAAATGAATGCACTCTGTTTCTTTGACCTAAAGTTTTAATGATAATGTCAAAAAAAGCAGACTAAATTACAGTCATATGACTTGCCTGGCACTGGCCTTTGAACAGGTGTGATGACATGTTAACAATGTGGTTTCTGATAAGGAAGAGATAATATTGTGTAAAAGCCACTTTCATATTTTATCATGTAATTCTTCCATGTAGCAAGATTCACTACTATTTTTTACCTAACATTACCATGTGTAACCTGTTTTCAAGCTTCTTGTTTTCTGTATTTTGACTAATGATTATTTTACATATATGCTTATATAAACATCACTAAAAACATGCTCGTGCAATTCAGTACTTGTCACTTTCTTATCACTCACTGGTTAATCTAATCTTTACTTTTTCTTTGTTAAAAATGACTTATCATTTTTCTTGCCTATTTCACTGTGTTAAATAATTTGTGTCTGTAGTTCCACGCTTCACATGTCGACATATGCAATGTGTATGCAGTTTCTACACGCATACTCCTGTTGCCACAAAGCTACAAGCACAGAGCAGGAAATGATTTAATTTGTTGCTAAAAAGACAGAAGTGTATTCTAAGTGTCTGAGAGCATGAATAAATGACAAGTGCTTTAAAACGTCATAACTTTTTAGATTAATGGTCTAGCAAATGTAAATGTGTACTACTGATTGAACATAAATGAATAAAGCAAGATACATGGTAACAGCAACACTAATTTATATGTAAATCTAAGATATGTTTACCAAAGATATTTAGATTAATCTCCTGGTAAACAAATTGGCTTCTGATGTATTTCATACCTTTTGAAATCCATAGATTTCCCCTGGCCTAGGTAGTGAAGATTTATACAAAAATGAAATAAGTGAATTTGACTTTAGACTCATCTACCAAACATTCAGCAACAGAATGGGTTGCCCACGACGTTGACCAAATAAAATTCCTCTGTTGTAAATTCATGGCAGGCATGATAGCCTTAAAATTATTCAGGCTGGTGGTGTTGGTGGTGTCAACTGTATTCTGCTTTTTCTAATTTATAACATTTGATTTCCTCTTCAACAGCAAGAAAGACAACAGTGACCCCTTGTGGGGAAACTTTAAAACAGCACCCTATAAATTAGTACAGAGCCTTAAACTGATTCATAATAACCACCATATAAACATTTGACAAACTTGCTTCATAAAGTCCAAAAGATTTCTTGCAGAAATTATCAGGGGAAGCATAAAGGTATATAATGGAGAGTGAATAAAGATGGGGTAAGGCCTACATCACTGTAATCATTATGCTTGTGGATATGGTCAGATTAGCCTGCAACAGGGACCCAAATGTAAAAATGAGTTGAAGGGGCCTAACTGACCCTCCACCCTTCTCTCCTACAATCTGTGTGGTGGGTATGTATGTATGAACCTTGTCACTGGCAAATGCTCTTTGTGTGCAGTGCCCAAAATCAGTAGGCCTAATTGTATGTCAGAATACCAGAAACCTTAAGATTATGGGTCTATCGCCTACTGTATAGTAAATTGATGAAATACAAATGTGTTTGCGAACATGCCCTATGTAAGAACAATGGCAACAATGTAATAAATGTCTTACGAGTAGATTTTTACTCTCTCATTATCTCCTTCCCATTCCTTTTTAATGCATGGCCACAAGATACTATTGTGTTCCCACACATTACATGTTGTTCTAATTGGTATTAATTTTGGCACCTGATTCTGATTTAAGTTTAGACTTAGTTCTTTAATACAAATGTAGGCCTAAAATTAGTAATGCTTTCATTCAATTTGTGGTAGTTTTCATCTAGTCAAAAATATTAAGATACCTTAGTTTGTATTAGTTTTGTTTTTCTCCCACATTTTTAATATAAAAGCATTTTAATCCATCTTTGTTGGGTACAGTTACCAATGTGATGTGTGTTAAGACCCGTTGTCACTCTGCAAATGTGGATTCATTCACATTTTGACTAAAATCCTGTTATTCCACTTGTTGTGGACTGTTGGATGAGGCTGAAACAAGTGTAGTTCTTTAGTGAGCATCTAGAGGAAAGTTTAAATGGGTGACTGCTGACATGGGAAATATGAATTCCCTTTGACACATACAATATCCCTGTTAGAGCCATGAACACTTTTACACACTTGAAGACAATTTAACACAATGACTCCTACAGCCACGAAGCTGACAGATTATACAATATAAAGTATTATTATTACTGAAAATGTCTACCTTTACAAAATCATACAAATAATTTTAATTCACCTGATTCTGAGCTTTACTTAGTTTTATGTTAGCTTAAGGTAACAACTAATGAACTTAATTTAATAACGTATGTCAAATTCAACATATTTGTAACAGTACGAAATTGTGTAAAATGAGAGCTCCTGATGCTTGGTTTGATATTTCTTTGATTAGAAAAGCAGCGCAGATTTATCCATATAGTGTATCTTAGCTCATGGTGGTTAGCACTGTTGCCTCACAACAAGAAGGTTTCTGGTTTGAAACCCAGCAGGGACCTTTCTGTGTGGAGTCTGCATGTTCTCCCTGTGCCTGTGAGGGTTTTCTCCAGGTACTCCGGTTTCCTCTCACCTTCCAAAAACATGTATGTCAGGTTGATTGGTGACTCTAAATTGCCCATAGGAGTGAGTGTGAGTGTGTGTGGTTGTTGGTCTCTATGTGGCCCTGTGATGGACTGGTGACCTGTCCAGTGTGTACCCCTGCCTTTCACCTAAAGCAGGTATAGATAATGGATGGATGGATGGTGCATCTTAGCTATGCTGCAGAGAGAAATTTATAATGTGTCTAGTTAGTTTACGGAGGCATAATTAACTGTAGCATATCTGAATTTAAATTAAAATATTTAATGTACAGGTTTCGTTTTCACATCTCCTGTGTGTGCAGCTGGTGTAGCCTTAGTAGTTCAGCAGCTAAAATGAATGTTAATTGACAGACTTAAGGTGCCCACACTCGCCAAACATAGACAGATCAGGTATCAACCACATAACACTATAACTACACTATAATGAATAAAATATATAATCAGTGGGGGTTCACACTGCACCGTTTGATGTCCAGACGGTGAGCCGTGAGTTTCCCAGGTGCTGACCGGTAACAAGTCTTGCAGTCCCCAAGATGGCGCTCTACTCAGGCTTACAAAGCTGAGTGTCGTCCGTGAACATGTGCCTTTTATTTCAGTGCATGCATCCTAAAACTGAAATGAATCTCCTCACCATTATTCCTTTACTGATCATCAAATGCCTTGACATTTGAGGCAGTTCATTCTCTTACCTGCATAAATTATTCGGCTGATAAGTAAAAAGCTTTTTTTACCCACACTGTTTGAGACCTTTACTTTCTGTGAGCAATCACAAGGAACCATTGAGACTTTAAAGTAATTATACCTAGCCATATGCTTCAGTGAATTCTGGTTTCTGTGGTAATATTCTTCAAATGTTAAAAACAATTTTATATTTAATAGAGAAATTTCAATTGATCCCCGTTTGTACACAAACTATAGAATATATGCTATAGATCAGAATAAGCCCATTGAAAAGGGAGGAAAACATAAAAAACAAGATGTGTTTTACCCATTAGCCTTAAACAACGTGCAAGCCAAATAAATCATATCAAAAATGTTCCTAATGTTTATAAAGCTTTCCTGCACTTAGTAATAAACCAAAGGAAATGATGTAAGACAATCAATATGTACTGAACTTTAAACTTGTAAACATTGTTAAGCACATAATTACATATTTTTGCATTTGTCCTACAGGCTAAGCTTCTAGTTAATGGAATCTCAAAGACTTTTTTTTTTTGTTTGTTTTTTTTTAGTAACCTAGTTTTAACTTGTGTTATAGCTGCAAGAACTTCATGGCAGCTACATAGTTTTGTGAAATTGGGGGATGGGTTTGGAGCAAAGAGAAAGGCATGCTGTTGGCTGTTTGCAGGTAAGCCCATCTGAATACATTAATGATTATGGGGCTATCTCCTGTCCTTTCAAACTGTTATCTCCTGTCTTTTCAAAGTAGAGTGGGCAAGTGGGGAGGGGATAAAGTGTCTCGCACTCAGTGAGGGGGAAGGTCAGTTTTCTATGTTTTGTGGGGGAAGGGGCACAAACAGAGGGCCACAGGGGCCCCTCTTTGGGTCTCCATGGAATGTAATTGAGGCTCTCTCACACAAGCAGACATACAAACAAACCGAAAAACACACACAAAATGCGCAAAGAAAATAGCGGGTTTTATATTTTTGATTATTTTCATGTAATCTCCAGTAATCCTCAAAATATTAGCTAGGATTCATTTCTATGCACTCAATATGCATCAATGTTGTTACAATTGTATAAACAACTTATTATTCATATTAACAAGTTGTGCAGCTCCCTCTGGATACTTGATATTTTACCAACAATAACTAAACCCAAATAAGTTTTGTTACCTGGTAGCCACAGATAAAATGCTGCAACAACGGTAATGAACTTCACTGCTTTCTCAGCAGCTATGCCACAACAAAACATACTGTGAAGATATTTCTGTTCTGCATACACACCCTTTAATTTTTTTCCATGTCAACATTTTTTATGTCAACTGCAGAGAGGATTTTGTTCAGACAGGAAAGAGCAAGTAAGGAGCTAATTACCTAGTATTTAACACCGCTTTATTTTCACTCCCTCCCATCCTGCAGCTCTCCCTCCATTTTTGGCCCTCATTCCCTCCTTAGTAGTAAAAATTTAAAACTAGTGTGCCTGAGAGATCACCATGGAGACCATTTTTTCCATCCTCTGTGGCTACTTGGGGGCCAGAGTGGCTGCACATTCACACAAACTAACATACCTGACAGTGGATTCAGAATCTGTGCAGGATCAGGGTCTATATGTTGGTATGTAATAAGCGTTCACTTTATAAATGGGATAACTACAGGTTCACCTGGCCAAGTGTCTTGCAGGGAATGGGGGTCATCTTTTTAACAACACACAGTATATCACCGACATATATATGTCGGTGTAATACTATTATATACTCTCTCTCTCTCTCTCTCTCTCTCTCTCTCTATATATGTGTGTGTGTATATATATATATATATATATATAGCAATTGCAATTGTATGCAAAACATAATAACGATGGCTATGCTAAGTTATTTGCATAAAGTTATTTTTCTGCCAGCCTATAAATACATTTTTAAATCTCGCCTCTAATAATACCAGTGACTGATACTCATATTACTTATGGGTATTGGTGTACGTGTAGTTCATTGGCAGAGCGCGTTAAACAGTTTGATGCGGTTTGCAAAGGAAAGTAACTACATTACCCAGAAGTCCTATCGCTGTGCTACAAGCTGGCTCTCTCTGCTCTGGGAGTGTTTCCCATTTAAACAAACACGGTCCTGTCGAAGATGGCGGAGAGTTTGTAGAGACCCAAAAGAAACTGCTTTACTCAATGAAAGCATCGGAGCCGGTGAGTTTTCAGCAATTGGTTTATTACTGGGGAATACCCAAGTTTTGAATAGTGATGCTAGAGTGTGTTTGAACCGGCACATTTGTTAACGATGCAGTTAGTGTTGCTCCGCTCCGAGCAGGCTGTGGTTTTTAAGCTACCGTGATACAACGAACCACATACACCGTTTATTTGTTGTTTAAGACCTTATTAGCTCCTAAACTATAATTAAGACAGTGATTTATATTAAAGCAGGCCCGGTAATGTGCCATTCCCATCGGTTGAAGTGTTTCTTGGTGTTCTCATTAAACGCTAACTACAAAGTTTACGAGACACAGGCTCTTGACTCGCCGAGGTGCAATAGCCTAGTTGTTAATACGCTGCTTCTCAGTGAGCTCGTTAGGGTTTCGAACGGTAATGTGGACTTTACGGCGCTGACTTTATGTTGTGTCCACTGTGCACAGCACAGTCCAATAGCTGTGGCCACAGTATACATATATGTAGAAATATATTTTTCACTGTACGGTGCGACTCGCTTCACAGTTTCGGTACATGCAGGAGTGGTCTGTGTTCACAGCTAACGTGAGTTACGCCGCACTAGTTGTTTCGTGTCACAGAGTCAGTATCAAATTATGTATTGTTCTTTGGTTACTGCTTTGTAGCTACCACAAACAATGTAATGGAGGGTAGACACACTTAAAAACAGTGTAGTACAGGCCTGTCTACGTTTTGTTTTGTTTTGTTTTCTACCTAAATCTGGCGCAGAAAACTGTTACTATATGCAAACAATACAAACTAATTCAGGTGGAACAAAAAAAAAAAAAAAACCCTTGTATTGACCAGTCCATCTCTGCCTCTCACAGCTGACAGTCAAGCCTAAACTGACTGGCTCAGTGCGGCTGCTCAGGAGAGTCCACAACATCTCTTTATTTCTTTGCATGACTGTAGTGGGATTAAGTGTCCGTGTGTGACGGTTGATATACTTGCCCATCATAACATGTACATGTTGGTTTTCACTGTTGATAAATCATTTTTAGGTGTGTGTGTGTGTGTGTGTGTGTGTGTGTGTGTGTGTGTGTGTGTGTGTGTGGCGCACGCGTGTCAGAGATAGACGGGCAGACTGGCAGAGGAGGATGGATGTGTTTCATTGCAGGGGATGTTAAACACACAGGAGTTCAGGTCGAGCCCAGGTTTGTTTTCTGTGTGCTCCACAAGATGTATGCTGGTAAAAGGACATTCTTGGAAAGCGTGCTCATGCGTAGGTAGACAATGAGGAGGCAGGTTAGTCATTCCACTGAAACGGCTGAGGTCTAGGTGTGCTGTTGCTCTCTTCGCCTGGGGCAATCCCTGTCAATACTTGCAGGCATTTACAGCTCAGTGCTTATTTCCACGTGAGAGTCTCTGAAATCATCCAAGTATTTTGATCATATCACAGCAAGTGGCTGCTAAATTGTTGTCCACTGATACATATTCCTCCTTACCTGAGTTCATACTGGTCACTCATTAATGTGCTGCACTATCTCAATAATGTGGTATTTAAATGGGAGGGAACTGGGCATGGGAGAGTGAGACTGGTGTTGCTGGCAGTCCTCAGGCATCAGAGATGAGCTAACATGTCTTTATTTTGAGTCTGATGGAATGCCATTACTCAAGCCCACGTATGTGGTATTTTTGTAAGTGGCAGAATGACCACTGTGGGAACCTGTCCAGTGAACTACTTCTGCTCATATTCTTGGTAAATGGAGCCCCCTGTCCTCCATTCTCTGTCCCTTTATCTGCCACTTTCTTTCTCCCTCACACAGGGTGTCAGGCTGCGTTAACAATGAATCAATCTTTGGGGGGATTCTTTGACTGCAGATGGGGTGAAGAAGTGACTGGGATGCATGGCTTTCGCTCTTTGTCTGCCAGCCCCTGTGCTCTCAATAATTCATTAACTTATCACTTTTTCTCATGGGACTGGGTGAAGTCTCTCTGTGGTGGCAGAGTCTGTGGTTACATCAGTTCGCCTGATAGATCATTGAATAAGCTTAAATTGTGTGGCATTATGGACACTAGCAAATGCTTATATAGCTTTCTTTTGATTGTGAATATGCACGATACTTGTCAACAATACAGTTAAAATCTAGATATATTTTTGTGAGGTAGTTACCAAACAGACTTAGTAAACTAATAAATCTAAGTAGCTGACATGGCACATAATTATTTTATGTAAAAATGCCCCAGATTTATCCAGTGGCATCTGGAGATACTCAGTAAAGCAGGGCACTCTTCTGAACACTAACACCAACCCACCATGGTGTAAACACTTTACATATATGTAATTGTAGATGTATATGGAAGCACAGTAGGTTCAAGCTGTGTTTCCTGATTCAATATGTTGAATTAAAAAACATTTCCTAGTGAAATTCTGTGTTCAAAAGATTCAGTTTTAACTAATAAAAGAACACTGTTACAACTTTTTCAAAACATTTTATATTACTTCAGTGAAATTCATAATCATTGTTTTTAAGGATATCAGGTAAACATTTCAGCTATATAGTTGCATTTATTTCTGAATACTGACAGAGACAGGAAAAATAAGTAGAGAGCTTTCTACATTTATGAGACAGTCACTTTTTGATAACTGCCTCTAATCTGTCTTTGTCAAGCTGTGTTTTTGCGTCACTGAAATCTGAATAGATGGCATTCTTTTCGCATTTTGTCAGTGTGTGTGTGCCTAAAGAGAGACAAGACCAAGATAATAAGTTTTGTTTTGAGTAACTGCCAACTGGTCGCGTGGTAGGCGTTCAATTTAAGATTCATAGCTGTGTAGATGAGCACTGGACTCTTGATGACACACAGAGCTGAAGGGAAAGTCTGATTGTTTCCCTAAATTGACTCTGTGGTCTTACTACTTTTGTTAGCCAGCAGTACAGGAAGTGCAGTGAAAAAGAAAACAGTAAATTACAACACTTACTTTTCATTAGTGAAAGAGCACATCTTTAAATTTTCAGTAATCATGTTTTGATCAGTGTTCATGATATTTATCTAGGCCTATTTATCTATGACTGTACAGGTTTCTCTGAAGTTTTGGCACTTATACCTGATTGTGATTCTTTACTGAAGGCTGTTTTACAACCAGGTCTGGAGAATATAACAGTTTCCTGTGATCAGCTATGTAAAAACATCAAGTTTTGTCACCACCTGTCAAGGTCACTCATGCAGTGATCTTTACTTGTGGTTTAGTGTGTCCACCACACACAGGTGTGTTGGTGTGCTAGTACTAAACAGGTAGGTTTGCTTTTTTTTTTTTTTTACCCTGCCTGCCTCTTTAGAGGTAAATATAGAAAGCTCTGCTCAACAAGACAGTTGTGTTTCCACTGCTAAAATATTTACAGCTATTTCGCCCAAATAAGTGAGAATGAGAGTATAAGATGAGAGCTGCTGAAACCAGATTGTTATTCGCTACTCACAGAAGACCTGACAGCCAAAGTTAGCAGTGCAGTTTGTGCTCTGACTACATTTAAAGTCACATCTCATTCATCCCCTCGGCCCTCTCTTTTTCAACTCTGAGGTAATGCCCAAGTGTTAGGCTAGCTGAGCCATATGTGAGCCATGCACACTTCTAAAAGCCAAACGGGCAGCCTGAAGTAATCATTGCACCCAATTCCAATTTATAACCAGCAAGGATTTGGACAGTTCGCTCTCTGTAGTTCTTGTTGATTGGACGAAGGCAAGACTTTATTGGGGAAGGGGGTGCCACAAGCTTTGTTCCCCCTCCCCTCCTTGCCCTTCCTCTTTAACTTCAACTCCCACTTTAACTTTCGCTCCAACAGCTGAAGAATGCTTGTAAAACGGGTTCACCTGAACAAGCCAGTGGGAGGGTAGCTCTTTGGCCTAGATTGTTACCATTGTAAAATGTTAGCAAGACCTTGTTTGTGTTTTGTTTAGGGCTCTTTTTTTTAATAAAAATGCTTTAGGGGAAAGACAGCAAGGGTGAAAAAAAAAGTTTGGTTTGTGAGATAACTGCTACCAGATGCTTTCTCTGTCTGTTATTCAGCGTACAGAGAAGGAAAAAGAGAGTCTAGTGAAGAGGGAAAGAGAAAAGGGACACTGTCATTTCTGAATGAACTTTCCACCTTCTCCCCGCCTACAATTTTCTTGTCCCATGTACACTTTGCCTCCATCAAATACGCAAGAATTGAAAATGGTGTGCTCACACGGGAAAAATGGTTTGCTTGGAACCAAAACAACAACCACTCCAGACCTTGACCACTGCAGTGTGCCCAGGTTCTCTGTCCACAATAGTTTACATTTTCACTAAGTTTACTGTTTCCAGTACCCTTATAATTCTGAAGTGGTTGGTTGGGTTTTTTTCACCTTTATTTACATTGTGTTCCTCCTTCTCTCTGTACATGTCCGAGATGAACAGTTTGATGTTGACTCATTTGGCAGTGGGGTGTGGTTTCTGGGTCTATCTGGATTGAGAGGCAGCTGTGGCAGGCATGGTGCTGCAATTGCAAGTTGTAAGAGGATATGTGACCATGTAAGTAGGGACTGTAAGGACACAGAGTGTCTCCTGTCTTGTAGTTGACCTGCAATTGAAGAACTTCTTGCACAAATCATAAGTCTTCAGACATTTGCACGCAGTGCTGCACTAGACAGCATTTTGATTTTCCACAACTGCAGTTTCTACTTTATTGCAGCCTTGAGTTCAAGGAAAAGTCAAGTGGTGAATGATAGACTTCGACGCCATCATTAAGGGCTCCAGACCTACTACAACATGTCAACACTGGCAAGGCATGTGTCAGATAATTTATTACTATTCCTTTTTTCTACAATAGTTATTTCTTAATTGGGATGATTTTTTTTTTCTCCTTTATGTATAAAATGGAAAATGTTTTTACTGCTCCTCACCCTGCCTGGTGACATCAGCCCAGTTTATGTGGCTTGTCGTTAAGGCAACACTTTAATCAAAAGGGTGCTGCTCTGGAGCTTACTGTTGTCCCCAGAATAGCAGAGCTAACACTTGCCTCCTGACATTGCCACATCACATCAAGCTTTGCACCAGTGGTGTGGTCTATATACCAGGCAACACTCACAAATATTGGCTATTAGTCCCATACACTGTTTTACATGGAGGTGGTTCCACCTCCAACTGTTCATAAAATTTCCATGCTGCATCTTTCTTATATATGCTCATGAATGTTATTACCATATTGAAGCAAGTAATTCTACTGTTTGACCGCAGCATGAGTAAAGTAGGACAAGTAAAGGTCCTTGTTCAATTAGCACCACACAACAGTCTCCAATACCCTGTTCCAGCTACAACTGAAGGCTCAACATTATTTAAAGCACTTTATGAGTTCGGTTTTAAGTAGAGATGGCAGGGTTTTGACAATCGTTGGGGCCAAAAATATATTCAATTGAGAAAATCTGAATAAATATGTAAATGTTGGCAACCCGTTTTGGTTTGTAAGTTTTATTAACTTTGACAAGCACGGAGAGTAAGGTTTACAACTGTATACTCACTATTTTAAATGTCTCTGTCATGGTGGACTTCACACATGAAGGCATGATGATCTGAAGTACATACTGGGCCAATCATTGTAAGAATTCTACCTTGGAAAACACAAATTTTGTGAGATTTCAGTGTTTGTAAGATAAACGTGCTTGTGTTTTCCTTGTCCTGCAGGTACGACTGTGTAAATACTTTAGTTTTCACTTATGTTTAATGAAATTGTGTAGAGTGATTTTTGCAAAACAATCTCTAACATAAAGTATATTTAGACAGCAGTGCCACAAACAGCATGTGCTAACATGTTATTCTTAAGCTTTTATAGTTGGCATTGGATGTGTCTGACAGAGACCAGTTCTGAGTTCTCCTGAGAGATAAAGAAGCTGCAGACAATGTTTTATGAATGAATTAAACTCTTACTCTAACTAATCTTGACAAAACTGTTGCCAGGAGAAATTTGATTTGACAAAGTAAAGTTCAAACCAAGGCACCTTAAGTAGTGTTCTCAGAAAATAAACAGACTGCAGTATATTTTCCAGTTTCAAAGCCTTTTCTGAACCCAGCAAATTTGATTTCACTTGGAGTAGCAAGTGGGTCTGCAGGAACACAAGCCCTGACAGTATTTGTTTTTGGTGAGTCCAAAGATATAAAGGCAGTCTGAGGCATAGATTGGCATGTGTTAGTTAGATCAATGTGTCGTCCTTTGCCCGCTCCCTTACAGCGTGAGGGAATTTATTAGCGGTGCCGGCTTAATTACTCAACAGAGGGTAACAGAGTGCAGTGTCAACACAACAAAAACACACCATAGTTGGATTATGGCTGTGTGCGTGTGTACAGGTTTGACTGTGTCCAGTCATACTAAGAAACTTTGGTTTGAATCGTAGACACTAATACTTGTAAAAAATTGGATTCCTGGGTGTTGTAGTACAAATGCTGACTTGAACTGTTTGTGTGTCTTTCAGCACTTGGTCCTGGTGACCCTTGTGTCCAGCCTGCCCTGAAAAATTTTTCAGACAGTTTTTATAGTGTTATCCTGCATCTCACTGACATGTGGTTCGCACAATATGTGGAGAGAAACCAATAGTAGAGTAATTGATCTTAGAAAAAGGTATATCTGTCATTATTGCTGTTTTTATTATTAGTAATATATCTTTCTATGTACATGTACATGTTTATACATGTTTTTTTGGAAATGGTCCTTGTGATTCTTGGGGTTTTTTTATGCTGAGGTAAAGGGCTCATCACAGGGAGAAAAAAAGAAAGCAGGTATTGATACTTTTCTAAAAATGTGTCAAATTTAAAGCCCCCAGTTCTGCTCCTGGTCTCTGTTACCCCTCGCTCCTCTCTTCTGGAGTCTTTTTCACCTAGGCTCTGTCAACACATGAAACTGGCCAGTTGAAAGAAAGGAAAAGGAGTAGTAAAGGGAAAGATGGGAGACGGGAGGGGGTGCAGTTTAGAAACTGGCGTCAGATCATCTTTTGAGTGGAATTCTTTGCAGGGGTCAGAGTTCAGGCGCTGCAGTGTGGCGTTGTGATTGGCTGAGGAAAGGTGAAATGAAAACCACAGTAAACTTTTGACCCCGGCGCAGGAGCTCTGCAGGAACGCCCAGCCCCAGCTCTGGCGTGGTGGAACAGAGCCCGCTCTCTTCCTGTGTTTACTCCACCAATCCAACGGGGATGGTGGAGAGACGAGGCAGAGCGGGGGGAGGGAGAGAGCACAGAGAGGGAGGGGAGAAAGACACAAGAGCAAGACGAAGGGAAGAGAGAAAATCGTCAGGGCTGTGCTTCGTTCTGAAAATGATTTTTTTTTTTTTTTTTTTATAGACTGAGAGGTACTCTTGAAACGTGTACACAGACACTCACACAAACAGCTTTTGTAAAGCAAAGTTAAAAGCTCAGTCTTTTGCAGCAACATGGGCTCATTTAAAACTATCTCACAAAGTAATTACAAAGGTTGACGTATCTTCACACTGAATGATCTGTGCTTGGTGCGATTTGTCTTCTCACTGCATCAGTTGCTAGTGAAGATGTGTGTTTTATCAGACTAGGCAGCACGGAGGCTGATTGGGCCCTAGCGTTCTGGCTTCCCAGATAAAAGGCTGTTTAGCCATTGATTAATGAACTCATTTACATAATATTAGCTTTGTGTGATCACAGCCGCCCGCATTTTGTTTGGTCACTGTGGTCTCCTCTGGATGAAGCTGTGTCACTCTTATCACTCCTCTGTATGCACCATGTCAAGCTCCCAGAAAATGAAGGGACTGTTGGAGATGCAGCATTACAGTGTTGCTATGCGCTGAGTTAGCTGGTTTAATCTGTGCCTGTGTGGGTCCTTTCCTGTTTCTTTTCTCTTCTTTGTCTGTATTAATGATGGATAGTTGTAGTTGATGCATGTGTGACGCACACTCACACACACAGTGGAATCTGCCATCTCTTTGTTTTCACCTTCATTAATTTTCCCTGGTTTTTCTACACGTTGCAGTTTGTGTGAGAAAAATGGAGAGATGCACACAGGGCTCAGACGGGCTCTGGGTGAAGGTGGGGGATGTTTTTTCTACAGGGAAAGAAGCAGTCCCATGAAGGCGGTTTTCTTTCTGCTTTGAACCGCCTTCTCTCCCGCGCCAGATTCATCTACGGCCATCGTGAACTCTACAGGTTTGAGGAAAAAGCTGCCAGGACAAATAGCTGCTTATGTTTTATACAGCTGCTGTGTTTACATGTCAAAATTTGAATATAATTTATGCCAACTGTATGTTTCTTTGCAGTCAGTCTATAGGAGTTGTCTAATTTATTGCAATTCACATTTATTTATTTATGTTATGTATTTCCATTTGTGGCATTTGTGTCGTACTACTCTGATCTTTTCCAATTAAACTGAGCCCTTATAGACATTTTCTTGCTGATGCTTTCCTGAAATCCTTAACAAACTTCAATAAGCTTCTGTGACGGTGTGTTTCTGTATTCCTACCAACTCCACCTCCCTATCCTCTTCTCTGACATTTGCGTCACCGCCATGGTTTTGAAAGGTGTGCTTTATTCAGCTGTGAATTGCTCCTTGTGTGACTTTAATATTACCTCTAAAGCAGTTTTTATTTGAAAGAACTATCTAATTGAGTGAAATTGGTAAATCAGAAATTGAAACAAATTTGGCTTTGTGTTTATTTCGTCAGTTAACAGCTTAGACATGGTTTGAATGGACCCACACATTAAAAGTATGTAGGGGAATAAAGAGAGAGTTCAATCTTTCTTTCAACCAGACCAGACTCACTGCAGACAAAGGAAAGGATGCGTGTTTTCAGTCTGGTTTTTAAGCTTTGCTGGAATTTCGCAGCTGCCTCTGAACCTAAATGGAGGCTTTCTCTGAACAATTTATAGCTTCACTTTTTTAAAATCCGCACTTGTACACACATGCTTGACATATGTCTTCCTCATCTCCATCCTTGAATCTCATTGTGTGGCAGCAGTCTCCTCCTTGCCATCAAACTGTCTGGCTCCAGTTTAGTCCCAAAAGCCCATATTTCATTAAATTCATATGCGACGTTGGCAGGAAAGCAGCTAATAAGCAGTATTCAACATCAGCATGGGTGCTTTCGGCTTTATGAAAAATGTTTGGTTCTGGAAGTTATCCTCCCTCCAAATTAAGGGGAATCCCTCAAATGTCACAGTGATAGATGGCTGCTAAACAAAGTGAAATTTGGTTGTAAATTGTATGAAGCGAGAGCAGTAATGTTGTTCATGCTTCACTTATTTTCTCTGCCATCCAGCAAAGCTAAAAATGATTGGTTCTTGTATAGACATCAGAACAATAAATGTTCACACTCTGTTGGACACTGTGGGTGTTTTATAGCAAGGATCCTTTAAGAATTTGGTTCAAAATGTAAAGTTTTCTTTTTAAATATGGTTTTGTTGCTTGGACCATTTTCAATACATAACTTATTAACCATCTCGAAAGACAGGAAGCAAAACACAGCAAGTAATGGTATAACACCATTTTTTTCTGAGTTGATTCAAATTCTACTCACATTGCTTACTCTCAGCAGTCAGAGCTCTGTGAAGCATTTTGTTCAAGTTCACTTTGACTTACATTTTTTTTTTTTTTGTTTGTCTGTCATGGCCAGAGAGCCTAGTCGCAACAGCTTCCTAGCCTACTTCCAAGGTCAAACAGGGCCATACCATTAGAGTGTTTAACTTACACATTACCCAGTACACCACTGACAGACTCCACCATTAGTTTGGAACTCCAAAAGGTGCAATATTTAAACAGGTGGGTTGTAATAAGTCGCACATTCCTCATCTTGTAATAGATTAAACCAATTATAAAGGTAGGCCATCATGGACCGAGAGCATAACTGTAGCTCACATTATAACAGACCACAGATGCCTTTTGTTTTTGTTTTTTTTTCTTTGTAGATGCATGGTTCCAGTTAGGATGGTGTATCAGTGGGAACACTTTGCTATCATTAGGTTATCCAAAAACCTGAGCTGATGAAATATAAGAAAAGCAATATGGGAGGAAATTGCTTCTTTTTTTTTTTTTTTTTTTTTTTTTTTTTAAATCGTGATTTGCCTTTATTCATGAGCTTCCAAGATGGCTCAGTTTTCAAGGATGTGGAATCGACATTTGAAAAAACATGGTTTTGGAATTACTGTGGGTTTGTTCGATAAAGACATTAAGGCTGGTGTTTGGTGTTGGTGTGCACCCAGTGTGCAGCTGGTCGTATGCTCACCAAGAGGTGGAGAGGCTCTTTGAAGAAAAACAGGAAGTCATTCTGTCCTTTTGTTTCCTTTTTGCACTTGGAGTCCCAGACTCTAGTGGACACCTTTTGTTGTTTTATTGCCTTGCATCTGTGGTATGTGTGTGTTTTAGTGCAGTGAAGTAATGCTAAATACTGCTTGTAGCTCATGACTGTCATGATGCCAGTATTTCCTTCCACACTCTCAAAGTTGGAACCATTAAACCCCTCCCACTTGCTCTCTCAAATTTATAAGGACAGTTTGAGCACATTTGTGTTTGGTGATTTTTGGGGGGTACACAGTTTTGTGGACGTCTGCCCTGGTTTCTCTGATCTTTGTTTTGGGTGGGCCAGTGTTTATTGTTGGGCCTGCTCTGTCTTAGGGAGCTCAGATTGCAGGTTTTATTTCAGGCTAAATAGGAATGTCCTTCTCACTATTCTGGTCCTCATTGATGAACACCACTGCCCATCTGACCTTTGACCAAATGCATGTATACCAGTATTATGTATTTTTATAATACTAACTAAAATTGGACAGTGCAGTTTCACTCACTGTCAAGTTTACCTTTTACAGTCAGGAGGACTGACTGTCAATCAGTTGATATATTGCCTTTCTCTTTGGAGATGGTTACACAACGCTTTATTTCCTCAGTCATGCATGATATGAAAGCTCTGAGGCATACAGTGTTTGTATTGAAAGATAAACATACCACTGATGACCTTTTAAATACTTGCTTTGTAACACATGATTGATATGGGAGTGGTTGGAGTGTTGGTGGTTAGTTTTCATGAAGATATAACGAAGCAAAGAACATGACAGGTAGTACGAATAAAGTCTGTCCCTTCACTGGCCACCTGCTTCTGAGACAGTGAATGAGGACGTTTACTGTTAAAGCTCAGTCACTGAAAAGTTCAAAGAAGCAGAGTTTGTCCATACACCCATGATCTACTGCCTGTTCCCGCTGTCCCCGGTCACACAGGGGCTCAAGCCAATCCCATCTGACATTGCGGATGAGGCGTGGCCCGCCCTGGACAGGTCAGCAGTGTTTCACAGGGCTGACACATAGAGATAAACACTCACATTTAAACCTACGGGCACCAACCAACCTAACCTGCATGTGTTTAAACTGTGGGAGGAAGGTGGAGAATCCTGAGAAAACCAATGCAAACTCCACACAGAAGGCGACAATGTTAACCACCACAACACAGTGCCACCCAGCTTAGTTTCTGTTCATGTTAAATAAATATTATCCATACAAAACAGAGAGTAGTCATACATGAGTACACCGTACTGTATCTGATGTTGATTTGAGTGTCCTATGAGCCTTATAAGACTGGTTTTGGAAGAGCACTGCCAGTCTCAGCACTTTCTGAGAGCTGTCTCATTGCTATTGCTGTTTGTCTCTTCACTCAAATCAGAACCAGTATTTAAGTCTCACAACTAAGCTCTTTTCAAATCAGTAACATGGCTGTAGGGCCAGTTATATCCTGTAGGTTATATAACAATTTATTGTGCCGCTGACTTAATCTAGAGAAAACTTTCCAGCTACAAGTTCATCTGAGCAGTAGGTCCTTCTCGTCCACATTTTTCAGCGCAATTGGCTGTAAAATCTTTACACTAGAGTTGTTTGTCAGCATACTTGACATTGAACAAGACTCCTAAACAATCCAGACAAACAGCAATCTACAACGTCAGATCCTGTGCCTACATGAGCGTAAACAAGTCAGCATTAGACTCAATTTGTTGTTTTGTACCATTTCAATGCAGCTTTTAATATTGTTTATTTTGCAATTTTGTAGGTCATACCACAAAACATTTCTTTATTGTACCCACTGCATTAATTTATTATTTTTTTGTGTGTGTGTGTGTATTAAAGTAGCATAAAACCACCGTATTCATTTATTTCCTTTTGTGAAAGTAGTATCTAATATTTAACTGACTCACTAAGACTTTATATAAAGACAAGTAATGTCAGAAAGCTGTAACAAAGTCAAAAAAAAACACCAGTACGAGCATTTTTCTGAGTGATACCCAGCACTGTTTAACTCAGTGCACTGCATCTCCTCTCTCCTTCCCATCCCCCTCCCTATTGCCCTTTCTCCTCCCCCTCTTTATTCTCCTCAGCCTGCCTTGACTCCTCCTCCACCTCCTGCAGTCAATATTCATACTTGTGCGTGCATATCATGGTCTGAACTACATTTCACAATCAAGTTCAAGTTATTTGTGCATGCCTGGTGTGGCTTTGTACCTGTTTGTGTCATTAAACAATGGCAGAAAAGACAGGAAATAAAGTTTAACAGCAATCTTTATATAGAGAGTTAAAACAACATAAATGTGAGGATAACCATACTTAGAAATGTTCATGTTGCTTTTTACTTTCAGAGATCTGAATTGATCATTTGTTGTTTTGGTTGAATTGGAATTTGGAAGCAGTGTTTTGACAGTTGACAAAAAGGGAGCGCTTTTCTCTTTTTCTCTGTGTTAAATTATTCAGCTGCAGCACTGGCTCAGTAGCAGCCCTGCATTTAGGACTGATGTGATCACTGGTCTGTAGTGGAGGATCTTACACACACACACACACGCACACGCACGCACACACACACACACACACACACACACACACACACACACACACACACACACACACACAGAGCCACCATGGGTAGTAGGCTCGTAATTGTTGCCCATGTGCGGCTGTGATGTTTGTAAGTTAGGCCCATGAATTATGAACAAAACCAAAAAAAAATGAATCCATCCTTTTTTAAATTTAAATCTGTATTTTCTATTCAGCAGTCCTTAGAGAACAGCAGTGGTTAAAAATTTACTCTTTTAATGAATCCTAAAGTCATGTTATCACAGATATATTATGAAGAATTTGTGTTTACTGCAGTGTCATCATTAGCATTAGATTTTATGAAGGAAAGAACATCTGAGAGGATTATCACTGACAGTGGGATGGTTGTTCTAAAGGTCAGTGGTTTTGGAGCAGTTTGTGCCCAAACACTGAAGACCTGGCTTTTCCAGTATTTGGGTTAGGACTGTGTATTAGCTCCCTTGATATGAAAATGTGACTAAAAATATCTTGGAACAAAATCATATCATAATTGTATGATATTGGAAAAATGTAACAGCTGTTTTGGAAATTGGTAAACTGTTAGTGACGGGTTCAAGAGAGATTTATTTCTGTTGCATTCATGAAAGCTTCATTTGCTATAATGAAAAAACAAAACCCCAGTGGATCATGTTTCGTATGATTCTGAATGCAGCACTAAAGTACTGAAGGAAGTGAAAGCATGTGTAGTGACTCACCAGTGCTTCTCAGACTATTATATAAGCACTGTATATTAAAACCAAATAGAAGGAAAGAAAGTAAGCAATGCTCAGTTACCATAAATAATGATAAACACAGAGTTAAAGGTAGTGTAGTCAGTTAAATTTTATTGTTTGAAACCATTTGGTTAATTTTTTCAGGATTTTTTTTTTTTTTTTTACCTTTCTATGAATGTTGTCATTTGTACCATGTCTTGTTTTCTCTATACTGAGTTAGTTAAGCTCTTGCTGATGGCCAGCAGCAAACATACAAGGTGTGAGTGGGAACCAGGACAACAGGGAAGTAGTCTGATAAACAGAATATGTAAATAGGGTGCACGAGTGGCCACATTTCCAGGAAAGGGAAATGATGACGCAGTGGAACGGCCTGAGGGGAGGACGCAGACAGGATGCTATCTGCTGCGACTTCCTGTGCCATTTTAGAAATCATTTTTTCCCATGAATTTCTGTGAAAGCAAAACATATAAAGGGGTCATGCTCTTTTCAAAGGAAGGAGAGGAGTTTGCTTTATTGAGTCACGTTAAGACATCTAGACATTCAGAGAGTCCCCCAGTTCATGACCTTTTTTATTTTGTCTTTCTCTTTTCAGGAGATGTTGAGACATTGAGCGACACCAGACCATGAATGGAGCTTGACTGGGGCTTGTACTAGCCAAGGTGAGCACATGGTATATGTTGAAAAATACACACATACGTACATGTTCATACTTGTACGCTCAACTCACTTGAAACGGTCCATTCGATGTTCTGTCCTCTTAATTTTTACGTATGAGATGTTATATTTCTCACACAAACTACTGTTTGTGTGTCTTTTGTCGTCTCTGAGCAAGTTTCACATTGTCAGATGAAGCTGATTCAGAAGAGTGACATACTGCCAGGCCTGTTGAAACTCATCTGTGGTTTTGGTGGGCTGTTGCTCACAATCTCTCACTCTGCTCTAAAGCTGTTGTCTACCTGGGTTGGCACTTTTCACATTTCAGTCATGTATGTCATGTGCAGAAGTTAAAAGCATAACTTGATAGAATTAATGAAACGTACTATTTTGAACATAAAAGTCGCAGGAATTGGTGCCATGGGGTTGCCTAAATTCCATGAGAGCACAGTTGGTTTGCTACGGTTGCACGTAACAAAGAGGGGAAAAAAAATTCCGTGTTGAAACTTGCTTAAACTTACTCCGGTTATTTGTATTGCTCCTCCACAACCAGAGTGGAAACTGTACTCCCCTGCAATGCTTTCCCTGTTCTCAGGAAGGCTTCAAGCAGCCCCCAGCTCTGCTGTTTGTCCGTTTCAGGATGTGAGGCTGGCTGAGGGCTGATGTCATCCTTCTCCACTGCTGCAGAGGTGAGCTTTAGGACAGAAACCAGGAAGGAAGGAGGAAAGAGAGAAGGGAGGGCAAGGGGAGTCATAACCGGAGCAAGACAGGCAGATTTCAAGAGGGGTGCTGAAAGGTAGACAGACAAGAAGCATGCAATGCAGATTTATGGTACAGAGTGTGTATCTGAGACTTGGTGCTCTTCTAGTAGTGGTAGTAGTGGTGGGTTACTGGGCTTCATGTCTTAGCCTGCTGTTGTGGAAAAGGAGTTGCATAATGGCTCCCATCCGTTCTACAGTTTTCCACTCTGGAATGAGCTCACTACGTGTTTTAAGAGTGCTGGCGTGTGCACATTCACACATGCAGACAAAGTACAGGATAGACTTGTAGTAGAACATTCTGGTTGTACAGCTGCGTGTTACAGCTTTGTGAGAGGTTCTGGGTGGGAATAGGAAAGAACACTGACCTTAAAGGCTGACTATAGACGTTTCCTCTAACGTGAACTCTGAGGGGGTCAGACACAGGGCAGTACCAGAGCAGGAAAACAAGGACAGGTTTCCCAGCCCAGTACTACTTCACTCAGGGTGGGTGGGAAAGAAGGGAGGGGTTGTCTGAGAATGGCATTGGGGGGCAGCAGTTAAAACCTACAGATATAACCTAGTATGAAAAGTGCAGAGTAAATGCAGAAGAAGGATCATTCTTACTAGTCCCAGGAATATGCTGTGGAGCATTGTCTGGATTGTTTTTTGACTCCACAAGCCAGAGCATTGTGTGTGTCTGTTTTGTTTGTGTGTTCCCAGGCACTTAGACAAAGAGGCAGGTTGGTGAATATGTGCCTTACTAGGACAGTAGCTACTAGCACTCATCTCCCTTTTAGACTGTGCTGCGGCATGCCTGAGCATGCAAGTGTACTGGAAATGGTTGGTATATGCCGTGTACGTGCATTGCTGCTGCTAGCAGGCTGGTATCATTCTAGCGGGCAGGCTCACTGGCTGAACGCAGGATGACCCATCTCCCTCGAGGCTCCAAATCACTACATCATCATCAGTCGCTCCTCGCAGTGGAACAGATGAGATTTCACTCCCATCAAGCACTAAGCAGGAACCAAGGCTGCTTTACTAACTGGATAGTGTACCATCATAAATCTGTAGGAATCTGCAATCTACTCTTCCCCTGGAAGTCACTTCATTTATATCCTGAATAGCTTGGGGATTTGTTGAATTTTTTTTTCTTCTCCTTCTGTAACGCTAGACTTCAGGGTTTGCCTGAATTTGGTGTCATTTTTGAGAGGACTTGGCAGAAACCTCACCACTGAGGGCAATTTCCAATCCACACTTATCCTTTGATTAGATTGTGCCACACAAACACTCATAAGCATATAAAACCACACTCCCAGGCTGTTCCTACTGATCAGGCTGTACTGCCTGTATGTGTCCATGTATACATGATGTGTGGGTGTGTGCTTTCAGGTGCTGATATGTGCTGAAGATGAGTGGCGTAGGAGACAACTCATTGGAGCCCCTGTGCTCCGACCGCAAACGTAAACTGTCCACATGTGACACACCAAGTTTAGGGTGAGTGCTGTCATTTCTAAGTGTTCATATATCTAAATCTATATGTTTGCTGTATGTGTGAATGTCAGCAAACGCGTCAGGTCACTTCTTTCGTTCAAGGCTCACATACAGATTCCTATCCTCGTGGTTCACATGTGTGTCTGCTGCATAATATCTGAAGCATCTGAGCCCCGTCCGTATGGCCTGCATACAGACGGGGCATGGCGAGGTGAGGTTGTCATGGCAACATATCTAATCCCCTTGGCGCCCTGGCAGGTGTGACAAGCGTCGAAGGGAACAGGAGAGCAAGTACATTGAGGAGCTGGCTGAGCTCATCTCTGCCAACCTCTCCAACATCGACAGCTTCAATGTCAAGCCTGACAAATGTGCCATCCTCAAGGAGACTGTGAGACAGATCAGACAAATCAAAGAGCAAGGTACAAATTACACCTGTACAACACACACTTCTGGTCATGAGCTGAGCATCCTTTAATCATTTAATTTCACTATTCCTTATTATAATTGAAATTTATGTAATTTTTTTTTATTTGTATTAGTGCAGTAAGCAGTGAATAAAGTTAGGCTCAGTCTTTTGAAGTACCCTGCTGCAGGACAGATGATGCAAGTGATGAAGTGGTGTGTTTGGTTCAAGGCCAGGCTGCTTCAGACTGACAGCCAGTTTGGCTGTTTGTATTGCTGGGGGTAAATGAACACCAGTAATTGAGACCAGTCTTTGGTGGTCATGGCTCAAGGCTGTCAGTGACAGTGTGTATCTGTTAGTGCCAAACCTTGCTTCTCTCTGGGAGATTGTAACAATGGTGACTTAAAAATCAGACCTTATAAACTCCCTCCTGTCCCTAGGCAATTTTCCAATCATTTTGTAGATTTGACATGATTGCATACGCAAACCAGGATATTGTCTTCCACCTGTTTTAGCTCGGTTGTGATTAAATCTATGAGGTTAAGTGGTTAAGGAAGACAGAGAGCAATCATATTGGAATCCACCCAGAGGGTCACAGCTGGCTACTGCTGGGCCCTGTGTTGTGCAGCCAGGTTGCCATAGTTACAGGAGGGGAATGATGCACAGCCTCTTTTATGTGTCTTTTCTGTCTGTTGTCCCTTTTTACACACCTTTTCTCTCTGCTTATTTACACATATTTCTCTATTTGTATTTTACCTGGTTTCTGTCGTTCATTGCTTTTTCAGATCTGTTTGCTTATGCTGCTAGTTTGGTTTGAAATGGAATGAAATCTATTGAGTATCTTGCATAGTGTCTCACACCACAGATGACCGTGATATATAGAGTGAGTGGTATCTAACAAAGCCTCACACACATGGTGATTTTAAAAATAGAAAGGCATGCCAACCATGCATCTGTGAGTTGTGCTGCCACCTGGTGGCCAGGAGACATATTTTATTACATTATATGAGGGAAGCAAACCGCTGTAAACTGCAGAATGGTTGCCTGGACATTAAGACAAACAACATGAGGCAAAATACACCAACACACAGGTCAGATGTACAAAAAGAATGACGGAATTACCTGTTGAGTCACGCAATGAAAAAACTTTCAATATATAAAGTATGTAGCAGAATGTTAAGATGTACAGATTGTTGTAAAATGATCGTTCTCTTCATCAGCAATGTGATGGTGTTTACGTGTCCTTAGGAAAGAGCTCTTGTAGTGATGATGATGTCCAGAAGGCGGATGTATCCTCCACTGGTCAAGGGGTCATTGACAAGGACCATCTGGGACCACTTCTCCTACAGGTCAGCCTGGGGACAGTCTCTGGGTGACAAAAGTGCAACACAAATCAGCTGCCCTTCCATATGCTGTAGAGTGCTTTGCTGTCGTTGCTCACTTGAAATTGATAGAAAAGGCTCAGCTCGGGGGGGGGGGGGGGGGGTATAGTAACCAAATAACTTGCATATAGTGTCATATAAGTCAAGTCTCCATTTTTGTGGCCCTGTTTTTTTTAGGCTTTGGATGGCTTTCTGTTTGTGGTGAACCGGGAGGGCAGCATTGTTTTTGTGTCTGACAATGTGACCCAGTACCTGCAGTACAAGCAGGAGGAACTCATCAACACCAGTGTGTACAACATCATCCATGATGAGGACAAAGAGGAGTTTCACAAGAATCTGCGTAAGTCCAGTGGTGAGACATTGTTTTCATTTTATACACTAACTGCTACAACCACAATCAGGCTCATATGTACCGAAATGTACCCAGTCAATGAATCACAGAGTCATGGTCATCTGTTCACCGGTATCTTTTGTTTTTTCATTATAGCACCAAATGGGGCATCATGGGGTGGAGAAGCTCTCCGGCAGAAGAGCCACACCTTTAACTGTCGTATGCTGGTAAACTTTGTTCATGGTCAGAGACATGGATTGCCAGAAGAGAGGCCTGGGGGGGGGGCAACGCTATGAGACCATGCAGTGTTTTGCCCTCACTCAGCCCCGGGCTATGATGGAGGAGGGAGAAGGTAAAAGTCATTGATTTTTTTTTTTTTTTTTAAACTTTATTTATTTATTCATTTTTTGAGTAAGAAAACACAACAAATAAGTGTCCACATGTTTATTGATAGGAATTGACTAGAATAGTTTACATTACCTAGTGCTGTGGCTTGCACACACTGCATAACTTCTTTACATCTTACAACTTCCTCTGTATTTTTTGGTCTGTGTCTGCCAACATGTTACATAGACTTCTCCACGTATAATATTGTATCATATGTATATTGATCTTATTTTATTTTTATCTTTTACTTTTTGTCTTATTTAGCTATTGTTTTTTCAAGAGTGTTTTTGTGTGTACTTGAGCTATTGTGACCAAGCACTTAACCTTGTGGATTAATAAGGTTTAGTCTAAGTCTAATACTATGCCCAAATATTTAATGTTGAACATCTCATTTCTCCTCCAGTATATTTAAATAAGGGCTTACCATTGCATTGCCTCTTACTCAGATTTGCAGTCATGTATGATCTGTGTGGCGCGACGGATCACTGCAGTAGAGAGGACAGAGAGGTTTAGTACCCGCCATGAACTGTCTGGTAGGTTTTCACTGTGTCCTATCAAATTGCTGCAACTATTTTACTATTATTATATACATACAGTATGTTTTGTTTAGTTTCCATGACTAGCTTGCATCTTTTGTGTAATCCCAACTATACATTTTCTGTTGCAGGTAAACTGATTGAAATTGAACAGCAGAACTCTCTTCACACCACTATGCGTCCAGGCTGGGAGGACCTGGTGCGGCGTTGCATGCAGATGTTCATACATCGTAGTGAGGGACAACCCTGGTCCTGCAAACGCCACTATCAAGATGGTATGTCGGTCTGCGCCTTTCTACCATCTACCCTCCTTATAGTTCTCATTATCATTGTCGTTAGTCAACAGACTCTTTTACTTTAATTCAGCATCCGGTGCTGTTTGGGAGGTGTATGCAATAGCAGTTTCAATTTCATGTGAACCAGAAGCCGAGCATGATTACAATACAGTTTTATGGGTGACAGGAGGGCAGATTGAGCATTGTCAAGAAGGCAGCAACCATGCATATACAAGGACGTATCAGTACACAGAGAACCTCATTGAAACACTTGGTATGTGGGGCATGGCCCTTGGTAGATGAATAACAGGCTCACACTAATGAGTCATCTAGTACAACAAGAGACAGTACCAGACACAAACTTGACAATAATATACAGTGAAGAATAACTGTGCTTGGGTACAGGTCTAAACCATGACAGTTTCTTTCACATAGCTGTGCTGTGTAAAGGGTTGATTGTCTGCATTCATGTTGGTGAATTCAAAGAAAGTACTATTTTTAAAATCAGTGAACTGTCAGTACTAGTGCAACTCACTGTACCATAAAGGTCTGTCTCATTTGCAGTTTTGTCTCTCTTTCTTGTTCTGACTCATCCAACAGACATCAACCTTCACTCCTCAGGTCTAGCCTTAAAACTATTAGAGTGACAGTGTGCTGAGCCACTATAAACATAGTCAGTAGCATAACAATAAAAGCTTTAGGTCAGTGGATCAGATTTTAAAAAGAGGGGAATTATGAACATGTGGGGAAAAAACATCTGTGGTGGTGACATGATAGTCTCATCATTAGTATTTTCTTTTTTGTTTAATTCTCCTGGTTTTTTTTTTTGGTTTTTTTTTTACTCCTCCAGCTTTCCATAATGGCCATGCAGAAACCCCACTCTACCGATTTTCCCTCTCTGATGGCACCCCGGTCACAGCCCAGACACGGAGTGACCTCTGCAGGAATTCCAACACCAATGAGCCGCACTTTTTTCTATCCACACACTTATTACAGAGGTGCAAATGCTTTAACAGTTAAATCTAGAAAGAATGAGTTCACCACATTTGGATGATCACATTGTGGTTCTGAAATATTGTTCTATTTTTGATTTTAATATTTTGTTGTAGGGAGCAGAATGGTTATCGTGGGAACCAGGGAGCAGGCATGAGGCCTCAGAACATAGGCGTGAACAATCCCAACCAACAGATGAACATGGGCATGAACAGGGGCTTCAACATGGCTGAACAGGGCAACATGCCACAAAGGGGAGTGCCTCCGTATGGTGGGGGAAACCGCATGAATCCCATGAACCAGATGAATCAAATAAATCCCATGCATCAGATGAATCAAATGAATTCCATGCATCAGATGAATAACATGGGTCAAATGAATCAGATGAATCACATGGCTTCCATGCATTCAATGAACTCCCCCATGAACACATTGAACCAAGTGGGGCCCATGAATCAGATGGGCCACCATGGCATGCATCAGCAGCAGCACCAACATCAGCAGATGGGTCAGTTCCATGGAGGTGGAGGTGGACCTGGTGGGGGAGGTTATGGAATGGGAATGACCAGTCCCACCCAGGCCAGTCCAGGGATTAATGGCCCCCCACACAATGTCATGGGTTCACCCAGAGTCCGACGAAGTCCAAAGACAAGTGCTAGCCCCTTTTCTCCTGGAGGTATGAACCAAGCTCTTTCAGAACTATAAAACAGCTATGAGCAACTTTTGATACACAGGTTAATTTAATGTGAAATATCAATAATAATCAATATATAATGTTATAATATACAATGTTCATAAATCACAATCTGTGATTTGTTTTGAATTGTTTACATACAGGTTTGAACTCTCCCATGAGCTCCAGTCATACTGGTAACTCTGGTCCTGGAGGTACCACCTTCTCCAGCAGCTCCTTGAATGCCCTACAAGCCATTAGTGAGGGAGTGGGAAATCCATTGCCTTCGCCACTCACGTCCCCTCCCCCTCACAAGCCTGACAGCTCTCCAAGTATCAATTCCACCAACCAGGCTGCAGGGGGACCCTGTAAATCAGGCCTCCCAGCCTACTCTGACTCTAAGAGCCCAGGCAGCTCACTGGGGGCCGGAGGAGAGCAGCAGCCTCAGCAGCACCCGCACACCCCCACCAGTGAGGGCCCTCCAGAAAAACCAGACAGCCAGGCCAGTCGAGATGTGTGCGCAGCTGGGGGAGAATCCAACAGACGTGTCCCTGACAGTAGGTGTCACAAGAAGCTTTTGCAGCTCCTCACCTCACCTACAGATGAGCTGGTGCCACCTAATCACACCCCAAGCTCTGGACCTGGTTCCACACCTGAGGCTAAAGATGGAACTGGGGGCATCACCAGCCCCTCCTCCTCAACAGGAGTGTCTTCCTCTACAGGCGGGAGTCACAGCACCGTGTCCTCCTCTGGTGGCACAGCACATTTATCAAATCAGTCATTGCAGGAGAAGCACAAGATCCTCCACAAGCTTTTGCAGAATGGAAACACTCCTGATGAAGTGGCTCGCATCACAGCCGAGGCCACTGGGAAGAGCAGCTTGGATTCAGGGGCACCAGAGGCTGGGCCTGCAGCTCCTGGTAGGGGATCCGAATTGAAGCAGGAGCAGCACAGCCCTAAGAAGGAGAAGCCCAACGCCCTCCTTCACTACCTTCTCAATAAGGATGACTCTAAAGAAGGTGGTGATATCAAGGAGCTGGAGGGAAGAGGAACTCATGGGCATGGGCTCAACAGCTCTGACCTCCACTGCATGGATGGGAAGGTCAATTTGGAATCATCTGACGATGATAAGGTAAGGCTGTTGCCCTAAATAACAAGTTGTTAGTTGCTGTTTGAAATATTCAATAGAGCTCTGTTTTTCAATCATTCTTGTGTCTCCGTGGTTCAGAAAGAGACCCTGGAGTCAATTCTCTCTGGCCCAAGGAACAACTCTAGTTTCTACTCTGAAGCAGACTCCAGAGCAGGGAAGGAAGTAGCAAACAAACAAGGAAGCATTCCTGATGGTTTGCACGGTAGGTCATGTAATTAAATCTCATACTGATTGATGTCCTGTATTAGATTTGTTCATACTTAATGTGAAAATGCATAGAAAGAGAGTGCATGTCAAGACACTCATAGCAGCTGTGGCGTGTATTTTGCATGAGGTATCACACTGTGGATGCTTTTGTGTGTGAATTAATCTTAGAACCTAAATCTGCAAAGGTATATAACCTTGGTATTGTGTTTGTTTCAGATGGGGAGAGGGGCCCCATGCCTCCAGGTCAGCGTGGTGCCTATCAAAGAGCCTTGTCTGTGGATGCCAAGCCTATGGCCAGTGAAGGGGCAGTAGGAGCTGGCCTGACTGTGAGAAGGAATGTCCCATCAGTAGTCCCCAAACACGAGAGCATGGATGTTCCCATCCGACCTGGGGCTGTGCCCAATGGCTTTCCTGGAAGCATGGGTGTATGTCCACCAAGGGGCATTCCAACAAGTAACTTAAACACTTATTTCTTTGCATGCTAAAGACAGGTAGATAGAACTGGATCCCTCAGAATAAGACAGTATGAGGATATTTGTTTTCTCAGATCTATTTACTTTTCAATTTTTAGATAAACCCCACCGTTAAAGTATCTGAGGACAGGGTCCACTTTTCATCATGTAACTAACCCAAACTGATAAAAAACTCATTGTAAATTCTTTGTGTTGTTCAGGAGGTATGGGCAGAGGCATGGGAATGCCCCAGCGCCCTCCCATGGCAGGGCCAGGGGAGTGGGGGATGCCGAGGTCTGGTGGTAGTCCGGCGGCAGGACAAGGACATCCGGGCATGGGTCGCCCTGGCTCAATGGGAGGACCCATGATTAACCGTTCTAACAGTGTACCTGGAACCACCAGGTCTATGCTGCAGCAGCCACTCATGGATATGGGTATGTCATATCTTTGTTGTAGTGTGTGAAACTTCTAAATATTTGGTGATTTTACATAATTGCTGTATAATATGACGAAGCAGTATAAAGATCTGATTAGATTTTCTGGTAATTCCTCTGCAGGTCCAAGTGAAGCCAGTATGAGTATGAGCCCATTTGGTGGACATGGGCCCCCACCTCAGTCCCCCTCTTGGCCAGACTCTGCCATGGCAATAGACAGACCACAGAGTAACACAAACAGGTAAACCTTTTGTACTGGTCCCAAGCCTATTCCTCTTTTCTTTTTCCAACTCAGTAGACATAAAGCTAAATTCAGTCTTCTTTTCTTGGAGTGACCTAACATCTGGGTCATTTGTTGTTTTAGGGAGCAGTTTACACACCCTCTGGATGAGCTACTAGGGCCCCTGGCCAACAATGACAACCCAAGCGATGAACGGGCGCTTCTGGACCAGCTGGACTCTCTGCTCAACACCGCTGATGTCATGGCCTTGCAGGAAATTGACAGAGCACTAGGCATCCCTGAAATAGTTGGCCAGGTATGGAGACACAGCACCCATTTTATGAACAGGAGGTTATTATACAGTAGCACTGTTGGCACCAAGGACCCAAATGAGCTTCAGTGTTGGACTATTATAAAATGTGTGTTCACTAAAAAGTGAAAAGTGCATACCTAAAGTGTAATGTCAAATATGAATATTAGCATTTAAATTCGGTTTCGGTGTTAATAAATGTGGGTCATTTAGCTTTAACAAAAGCAAAACATTCAGCATTTGATGAGATTAGAATGGGATATTGTAAAGCTGAAACATCATTATTTCCTTTAATGTTGTTAAGCTCAGTGTTTTGGTAGTTTGTAGTTCTGTCCTATCATGTGCTTGTTTTTTTATGCAGTTGTTTAATGTGTGTTTTATGTCTGTGCATGGGTGGTAGCTAAATCAGTCACCCATAGGCAACTTTGTATTATCATTTTATCCAGCTTTACTTTATTCAGACAACATGCCACTTCTCTGTATCTCCAGACTCAGGGGCCTGAAGGTCACCATCAGGGCCAGAATCAAGGCCAGGCACAGTGCCCATCATCAGAGCCTTTCACAGGGCCGGACTCCTCCATAGGTATAGACCAAAAACCCATCTATGGCCAGGGCTACCCAGGGCCACCCTCAATGACCATGCAGCCTGGTTATGGTGGCAACAATTTGAAAGGCCAGTCTCCTGGAGGTTTCAACCCTATGATGAATCAGATGGGTCAAACAGGGGGCTTCCCGAGCATGGGGGCCATGGGCAACCCCCGTGCAAACATGATGAGACCTCGCATGGTCCCCACTAAGCCTCTGCGACTGCAGTTACAGCAGAGACTGCAAGGACAGCAGGTGATCACAGAGACACACAGATATTCAACCTAAATGTGACCTTCTAGATTGTTTTTTAAAAAGTACATCAACTTGTTTCTTAGGGGAAGTGGATGGCTTCTTAGTTATTTGAATGCTGAAGACCAAAATAAGCCAATTGGCATGATGAAATTTCTCTATTTTGTCTCTGGCAGTTTATGAATCAAGCGCGACAAACCATGAAGATGGAAAATGCCCCCGGAGCTAACCCTGCCATGCGTCCAGGCATGCAGCCTGGCATGCAGCCTACAGGCATGAATACTCAGGTATTTCTGAAGATAGTCAGCACTTCATCACATCCTATATAGTGTCAGACATTTGCCACTTTTGATAAAGTCAATCAAGTTACTATTTGCAAAATTAATGTCAGAGCACTGATGTTTTCTGCAGACTGGTTTCCTAAACGCCCAGATGATGGCTCAGCGCAGCAGGGAGATAATGACCATGCAGATGAGGAGGCAGCGCATGATGATGCTGATGCAACAGCAGCAGCAGCAGCAGCAGCAGCAGCAGCAGCAGCAGCAGCAGGGGCAAGGGGCAGCAGGAGGCTTCAGTCCTCCCCCTAATGTCACTGCACCCGGAGGCATGGACAGCCCAATGGGAGGCCCTGGCATGAACCAACCTGGACAACAGGGCTTCAGTTATGGAGGTAACTATGGTGAGTTGACTGCCACAGATGTTGTTTTCTGTATGATTTATGTCTAGATGTTCAAGTTGCGCACTCATTATTGCTGTTGTTGTACTTGCAGGTGTGAACCAGCAGGGGGACCCATCGTTCATGGCTTCAGGTAGCAGCCCACCAGGAAACATGGTGCAAGGACGAATTGGGGGGCCTCCTCAAAACACCATGATGCCAGGGATGCAGGGAAATCCTCAGGGAGGCCCCATGTATCCATCTGGAGACATGAAGGGCTGGCCACAAGGTGGCATGCCACACAACAAGTATGTAACATCAGGTTTTGTTAAAGAATGACTTTTGAGTTTCAGCACCATATTTAAAAAAAGCTTATGCTTTTATATTTCAGGTGCAGGAGTAAATGGCTTGTGTCATATGATTTTTCTGGTCTTTCAGCTCATACCCCCAGCAACAGTTTCCCCAGCAGGGCAACCAGGGCCAGTTTGGACCTATGATGATGAACAACTCCATGGGTGGACCTGGGCCAGTTAGTGGGGCTGGTGCAGGACAGATGCCTGGCCCGATGCCTGGCCCGATGCCTGGCCCGATGCCTGGCCCGATGCCTGGCCCGATGCCTGGCCCGATGCCTGGCCCGATGCCTGGCCCTATGCCTGGCCAGATGCCTGGCCCTATGCCTGGCCCTATGCCTGGCCCTATGCCTGGCCCTATGCCTGGCCAGATGCCGGGCCCGATGCCGGGCCCGATGCCGGGCCAGATGCCGGGCCCGATGCCGGGCCCGATGCCTGGTCAGATGCCTGGTCAGATGCCTGGTCAGATGCCTGGTCAGATGCCTGGTCAGATGCCGGGCCAGATGCCTGGTCAGATGCCGGGCCAGATGCCTGGTCAGATGCCGGGCCAGATGCCTGGTCAGATGCCGGGCCAGATGCCTGGTCAGATGCCGGGCCAGATGCCTGGTCAGATGCCGGGCCAGATGGGCATGAACTCCATGGGAATGGGTAGAATGCCAATGGGACCTGATCAGGTACATTATACTTTGACACAGAGGGCTTGTGTTGCCTTAAATGGGGTTTAGTTGATGTTTTAAAACTCTGATGAAAGATAATGACGAACATTTAAAAGTCTGTTCAACAACCACTGAGAGGGTTTACACATCTCACTTTATTCTTTCTCTGCAGAAGTACTGTTAAGGACCTGTGGCTGACAGCAGAATCTGGAACCTGTTAGCTGAGACAGAGCATTGTTGGCCAGGAGAGGACCTACACACAGAAACGCACATACACAGCAGGAGCTCCGAGAAAAAAACGTGACGCAGGAGACTCCGCACAATGCACTGCTCATCATGGAGGAAATGGGCTACAAGGACAAGTGTCAGGGTTCATCACCAAGTGAAGCCTCACATGCTGTAACCCTGTGTAGATGATGCACTGACTCAAAGCATCAGTGTGCATACATGTTTGTGTGTGCTTTCACATGAAAGACCTGAAGCTGTTGGGCACGAGCAGGCTGCAGAATGGGACTACGGTACAACTGGCTGTGGCTGCACTTTACCTGGAGGCTTCTGTGTGGAATAAAGATTGATGCAATATATCTTCATATTTACAGCCTTATTAGAGATTTGATGCCTTCACAACAGTGGGTTTATGTTATTTTCTTTCTTATACTTTGGATGCGCCTAATTCTTAAAGTCATTGAAAGCTATAAGCACAGTTTTACTATGTTATGCAGATTGGAGCAATAACTCTTGCCTCTATGCTTTAGACTGTAACTGAGCATCATTACCCTGGTATAAGCAAACAAATGGTACTGCAGTATTAGATGTCTCAATTGTCCTCTGTGAATATGAACTGTAAATATTCTATATTCAAAATATATCAGACATGCTTTTTAAAGGCCCATTATTGCACAAAGTATGAGACCTGGTTGTATTTTTGTGTCCCATAGGTCAATACTGATTTGATTGATTTGCTTTTTTTATGCCTTGGGAAAAATTGAAGGCATGTTTTGGATTTTCCTTCCTTTGTCAGTTTCTGAATGCTGTAGTTTTTTACTTTTCCGAAAAGTCATGTCTTTGATGTTCAAGCGAGGCACTTTTTACTTGTGACAAGGATCTGATGAGGTGAAGGTTTGAGCTTTCACTGTCAGAATTTTTATTGGACGGTGGTGGAAGTTAATTCTGTCAGGACTGTCGATTATGTTAAATTGTTCTTTTGTTGGTTTGTGTGTTAGGTGAGCTGTGTGTGTGTGTGTGTGTGTGTGTGTGTGTGTGTGTGTGTGTGTGCGTGTGTGCGTGCGTGCGCGCGCGTGTGTGCGTGCGTGCGTGTGTGTGTGTGCGCATTACATTTATGACAGGGACACACAGCTCTTCAGTTCACCACAGGCCTGGTTTTTGCAGTGTTCTCCACTTCCCATCAGCTCTGTCTGTCAAATGTATTTTTATTCACACCTTGTTCTTTTGACTGTTATTCTCAACTCGCTGAATCTACCTTTTCAACATACGCAGTCCAAAGATATTTTTCCACATTTGTGTATAGCTTCTGAGGTTTCTGGTGTACATTTTTTATGATATGCGTTATATTATTCTGGTGGTAAATGGGTACATATCATGATGGATCTGTAATAGCAAATGATGGTTATGTACTGTTAGCATAAAGGCCACAGAACTAAATTGTTCCACTGTGGAAAGTTAGTGCAGTATGAAGAGGCCTGGAAACTCTCAACTTCCGCAGCAGAAAGTTTTTGCATCCAGAGAAACGGGGAAAAAACATGTCTTTTTGTGAAAGAGAGTTACCAATGGAGTGAAATCCAATTTAAGACATATCAATATCTCCTCTACTTTTTCAGGAAATGACTCCATATTATGTCCAAATTTTGTTACTTCAGAAAAAAGTAACTTTGTAGAGTTTGAAGTACAAAACGAGGCAAGAGATTATTTGATTGATTTTCTTTGGAGTTAAGATAAACTGTCATTTTACAGGATGTATATTACAGATTTTTTTGTTGATGTTGATATTGATGTAAATACAAATTTCTATTTAAACAGTCTTGACTGATTCTCTAATTATCTGCTGACTGATTATGACCAGAGATGCATCCACACAACCTGCTCAGTTTCCTAATAATGTATAATAAGTTGGACACAGATTGTATTATCTGGTTAGGATTGATTTGTGCAGGAACCCTTTTAATGTTGTGAATTAAACTATTTATGAGCTAAGTTACTAAGATCCCAAATAGAGACTATGTGGTGGTGGCTTAGGTGGCTTAGGAGGTAGAGTAGGTCATCCACTTACTGAAGGGTCAGAGGTTGAGTAGTCCACATGTTGGTGTCCCCTGGGGAAGACAATGAGTTGTTCCTGGTGGTTGTTCCCATTGAGAACACCTGTGTGTAGAAAATAGCCATAATAATTGAAAATTTTTATTTGCGTTTTGTTGCTGAGCATTTTTGCGGGTGATCTGAAAGGAGATAATGCGTGACTGATAACAGGCACAAACATGGTCATAGCTGTATTTAAAGGTGCAGTCTGTAAAATGTGAACCTTTAGTAGGGGAGACCGGGGTTGTTTGTCACAATGCTTATTACAGCCACACTAGAGGGCACTGTGACATGATGTTGATATCAAACCTGAGGCCTTACTTCCTGTTCATTTTGCACTGGCCATTTTGTGGAACACACAATACACTGAGGTGAGGAACCATAATTTTATTGTCAGAGTAATTTTTCATGTTGCTGTTGTTTTTTGTGTTAACAGCTTGTAGGTTATTAGTCATTTAAAAGTCAAACACTATATTAAAAAGTCAAAAATAGTAGCTTTCTTTTGAGTCCCCTTTTAGCTAGCAAGCTAAAGCTATGTGGTAGCTAGCTTAACATGTTTGTCCAAAGGTCAGTTGGGGATGGTTGTCTCACTGCTCTAAAGTAGGAGAAATATTTTTTTCAACTGAACATATGCAGACAGTCATAGTTTCTTGTGTCTTTGTTGGTATAATGGACAAGAACGTGAAGACAAAGACAGACAGATGTTATGCTTCTGGCTATGAGGCAGGTGAAGCTAGCAGGTAAAAGCCCTTTCCACCTCCACCAGGCTGTAGCAGGCCCTGGCTACCTCTTTAACCAGCTTGGCAAAACCCAAAGGATATCTGGCCATTTCCAAAGACTGGTCCAAGGAAATTAGTCCAGTGAAGGAAATGGAAACAAAAAAAGGTCTGCTGGTGCTAAAAAGAGAAGTTTTCAGCCAGAGAAGGAAGGTGTCCACCAATGCTCCCCAGCCATCAAAAAGTAGAGCCCCACCTAAAAAGAAGGCAGCCAAGAAGACAAGACAAGACCAGAAAAAGTCCTCTGATGAATGTTTCTGCCTGGTCTGCATTGAGCCATACACCAATGGCAAGTTCAGGAAAGTATGGCTCCAGTGTGCTGGCTGCCAAAACTTGGTTCACAAAGATTGCACCCAGGGGTGGCAATCCAGGGGTGTACGTTTGTCAGAACTGTGAGTCATGTGACTGAGTGTTTGCTAAACACACCGTACAAAACAGGGAGAGAAGTTCAGTATTTGATATTGTTTTTGTTCTCAGGTGTTTGTGCATATAATACCTTGATTCAATGTTGTTTCGTCAGCTTACCTGTTAGGAACCATTGGACATATAGGCTACCTTTTAAGGCTGTTTGGCTTTTGTTTGTTGTTTGTGTGCTGTTTGTTGTTGTCCAGGTTAGGCAGCATGTTCATAATGATTTGTTTGAAAACAGTGGCTATAATACAGATATTTTTTAGCACTGCAAATTCTTTCATTGTACTTCTCATCACAGAAGATAATTTAAATAACTAATCACCTGCTTCGGTTTTATAGTTTAAACATAAAGGGCACTCATGACTACTGTTGTAGGAATTACTGTTGAAAGATTTTTTTTTTGATGATGAGTAATTCATACATGAATAAAATAAGTGTGACAACCAGCCCCGATCTCCCCTAAATCAGACTGGTAGCGTACTGTAGGGTACTTCAGAACTATTCTACCTGTCACCAGAAGACTAGAAGTATTTCCTCTGCAATGTAGTGCAGTGCAAGCATGAAGTAGAACTAACATATCCCAAAACTGTAGTTCAATACACAACTTCAGTAACAATTTTGAAATGTGTTTCTGAGTACTCGCCTCAAATGTTCATCTAATACCCATCATCAGTCAGATGTCAGTATTACCACAAGGGGGCGCTGTTGTCCATGAAAGTCTCTAGCAATTTAAGGTCTGTCTTCATCAGCAGCTGATACAGTCTTGTTTTACGCTGTAACAGACTGCAATTCATTCTCTGGTCACTAAGGGGCGCTAACTACATGTGAGGGTTTACGGCAGGGTCATCACGTTTGACTCTTTTAGAAACTAATAAAATAATAATGATAATATAGGAAAGAAGGACATATGAACTGAATAAGACAGCCCTAATTTGGTTTGATGGTAATAAAATCCCTCGTACCCCTCGTTTCATAGAGACCTCGAGAAGCAGGTGGTCAGTTTCTCCACAGCTCGGGCAGATCACATATTTGGATCTGCCATGTAGAAAATGAGAAGTGATAGAGATTTCAGAGAGGAAGGGGTAGCAGTAGAAAAGAAGACAGGAATGTGTTCAGCAGCTCCATTCAGCTACTTAAGGACACTTATCTAGCAGCTCAAGCACTTTCTAAAACATGAAGTGTATATATTTATAGCAAACTTATAACATACGACTGTACTGTGAGAATCTCCAGCTCTCTCTCTCTCTCTCTCTCTCTCTCTCTCTCTCTCTTTCTCTTTCTCTGAGTGCTGGCGTGGTTCCCGGCCCATCTGCGGCCTGGCCCGTGGATTACTGTTTGTTAATGTTTCAATCAGCTGTGTGTTGAGGAATGTGGAGCTATTTAACCTGAACTTCCCCAGGTGTGCCGAGGCGCCGCTCAGTCTGGGCCCCGCCGCCCTCCCCTGCCCTTGGCACAAAGCTATCACACAAACACAATCACACACTGGCCACGCCGGGGCTGCAGCTGTGCGCATCGCACCGCAGGGAAATGGGAAAAACATTGCACCAGGGAGACAGAATAAATCTTACAACGAAACGCTTCACCGAAGCCTTTTTAACCCGTGCGGTACCAGGAGAGACAAAAAAAATACCTTCTGATTTTACAGTGAAACCTCATGTTTAAACGCTTCTTTTATGAAGAGAGGCAAACTTTCATGTCTTTTTTAATAAACTATCTTATATCACTTCACAGTGAATTTGTGTAGAACCTTAAATACTTTTACTGCCATGATTTACTGTTGTTTGTTTCAAAACTCGGCCTCAAGATTTCTTTTTTTTTTTAACTCGACGATTTAAAAAAGAGTGAGCCTTCTTCATGTAATACGATACGTTAGCCATCCATAGAGAAGCAAATGACTTATTGAAGTGGCAATGAGCCATTGTGTTGACCACCAGCTTTGGTTTTATGTTACCTGAATGATTTAACAGCTTCTTCTAGGACTAGCACTTTACTGGTACTCAGCTACACGATAAGCTATTCAGATTCTGACTGGGACTGTGATAAATCACAGTCAGATAATAAGGCTGCAACAGCCCATAATAACCACCCAACGTGTTTACAGGACTACGGCACATGTACCAGCTGTAGGAAAGAAATCGATACTAACACCCCCCCCCCCCCCCCCCCCCTCAAGGTACGTGATGTAATCCTAGACTTTATATCAGATAGTTTCTCTCTCGTCCTCCCTTCTAACACAAACACAGTGACACATATGTCTTCTTGTTTAAAAATAATTGTCTTGTTTTAATAAAAACACCAATAAGGTACATTGTAAGAAAACAATATGTTCACATAATGTGGCATTGTAATATACAATACAGTTTGTCGCTCAGGAATCTGAGAAATTTACTTTTTTTTCTTTACAAAATGTTGAATTCTCTATACGGTTTATATAAAATACGAAGAGCGTAACAGGAACATTAGCTTTCTTTATAAACTCTACAAGCAACAAGCGATGCTGGTTGCACTGAATTTCTCTTGGTCCTCCGGCTAACCCAGTCTCTATCCGGACACCACCGGTCTTCTTTTTCTCTCAGGGCCCTCTGATGAATCGAGAGCCGTGAGCGACAGAGGTCCTCGCCGCCGGAGAATGTCTTCACAACGTTATTTTTTTTCTAGCTCTGGGAGTCTGAAACGTCCCTAAACAGTTCAAGTTTTTGTTGATGCGGTCGAGATGTCACATCAGGTAGGCTTGTTCGTTCTTCGCGGTGCTCCACGAGCTCTTAACGGCACATAATCCTGTCGTCTGAGCATCCATTCTGCGGGAGAGAGAAGACAGGGCTCATTAGTACGTCTGCGTTATGTGGACACAAAGCTGGCACGAGCAAAGCGGTGCGCAAGAGGAATTTTTACGCATGGACTTGGCAGCTTTTACGCACGCAAACTGACATTGGAAAACATGCTACAGCCGTGCATGCAGCCGTGTAGAGCATCGAACTGTTCTCAGATTTACTCTGCAGCAAATGTGACAAGATATTTACCTCCACTGAGATGCTGGCGAGCTCTGAGTTCAGAGTGGTCAGCGGTGTGCGAGGGACGCTGCTGGCGGCGTGCTGGCGTCCCTTCTCCGGTTCGTCCAGTTCGACCTGCAGGTCCCAGATGTAGTCGATGACGTGCTGCAAGATCTCCACTTTGCTGGCCTTTTTGTTGGTGGGCAGGGTGGGCACGAGCTCCTTCAGCTTGCTGTAGCAGCTGTTCATATCCTGGAGAAAGACGCTCATCTGCTCGTCCAAGAGCGGGATCTTGCACTTGGAGATGGTCAGGCTCTGATCGGACAGGCAGCGCACCACGTCCTCCCCGCCGACCTTACTCTTCAGGGCGCAGGTAGATCCGACAACCTTCATCTTGATTAGTGTACTTTCCAAAGCTGATGAGGGAAAAATGTAGAGTAGTTTAGCAACGAGGCTTCTCCTCCTCTTAGAGTTTACGTCAAGGAAATGTTGACAGTTCGCAACATCCACATGGGCAAACCCTCCACTGCTTTATAGCAGAGCGGGAGCCGGGGGCGTGCCCGAATCCTTCTGTTTGAAGGCGGTGAGCCAATGAGATGGCCGCGTTTGTATTGATAGGTCGTTCCACGAGCGCGCTCTCAGCCAATGCCTACTCTCGCCTGGTTATCGGGATTTACAATCTGTTTGAGGGATGGCGTTACAAATGGAAACAAATGTGTGTCTTTTATGGGTAAAATGTGGGAATCCAGCTGTCCATGGCTTGGGGACTCTGCAGGTGTAGATTGCCTGGGGACAGTCAAGGGGTGGTGAATGCCTTGGTATGTATTGTGAGAATGTGTATAGGATGGGACAGGAAGAATGGCTAATGATAATTAGGCTACCACAGTGCCCTAGATTTTTTTTCTCTCTCAGTTGGTGATTGCATTGCAGATGTGTAGGACAACAGTGCAGTAAAGTTAGAAAATTGATCAGTTGCCCAACAATTTAGGGAAAAACATCCACTTTTTATTCCGTTGGTTTACGATGATAAAGTTTATTTGGAATAGAATTTTTAATGACCTGGGTGTATGCAATGATTTCGCTTTTATTATTAGTTTAATCAAATGACCATATGAGTGCAGATTGCTGATCGCTTTTTAAACAATATGCCGCGCAGTCATTTCCACACCACTGCTCCCTGCACTAAAATCTCAGCTCTTTCACTCAAAGCTTCCTTTATGTTCACAAAGTGCCCTTTTCTGGGAGCACACGGTCTCTTTTCGGGGGCTTGTCTGTGCTGAAGGCAGCCCAGTGTGCGCAGCAGCTTCACGGATTCCTTTACATGTTTCTGCAGTGTGTGCTCAGCCTGGTGTGCGCACTCTGTTCTGAATCTTCCCCCCAGATTGTCCAAACAAGCCCGAGCAGACTGGCAGGCGCCAGCGCGGTGACGTCACCCATTCATCCGAGCTTTGACGCCTGTCAGCCTGGCGCCGCTCGGGCGGTCTCCATGGAGACGTCAAACAAGAGCGCTCACACTCCTCAGTTCACCTGGGCGGCGCGCGGACCCCTGAGAAACCGGCTCCGGAGCTCGGGTCGTTCATTTGGCACCTACCGCCCAGCGCACCTGCAGCCAGGAGGAGGGCTCGGCATGATGTTGTTACCGCAATTTAACACTAAATAACTGGTGCATTCCATCACTGCCCACTTTCACTAGTGTGTGCCACCTTGGTCACTGTAAAACTGTGTGACATTTGGGTTTGTACGTTTCTGTTCATTAGCAGGAGTTTATCTTCCCTGTCAGTGATGGATTATTGTGTAGATCTATAAAGACTACACCGTGCCTGGAACTAATTTATAGAATATGAAGGCATACTAAAATAATAATAAAAAAACATGCATTTATATTAAAAGAAAAAAACTACAAAAAAAAGAGAAAAACATTTTACTTTTACTGACTGTTTTACCCATTTTCAGTCAGTTCCATTATCATGGTGGGTTTATAGTAAGATCATATCAGTAATAATGATAAACACTCCAATAAGTAGCATAAAACTTACTCGAGTAAAAGTACTATGATCAACACAATGTACTCTAATGGCCAAAAGTATTTATTGCACAGTACAATGGACCCTGTGAGTGTTACTTTATTTTATTTTATTAGTGGATCATCATTTCCCACACATTAAGGTGTAAGCAGGACTTTATTATTGCAGATGGCCAGTCATTTTCCTACTTTATATGCTGCTGGGTGTTTTAATCTATAACTGCAGCATATTAAAAGATTATGTCTCACATATAAAGTCAGAATATGTGAAGTAATTAGTAACTACAGCTGTGAAACCAATGCAGTGGAGTAAAAAGCACAGCCGTTCCACTGTGAAATGTAATTAAATGAAATTACATTAAAGTACGTTACTTGAAGAAATGTGTGTTGTTACTGTTCATTCAGTAGGATTTTACATTTTATATGGATACATTTCTGCAAGTCAAGTTTTAAATTAATTTACATCATCATGAAGAAACTAAAATAACAGCTAATTTTCTTCCTCTTAAGAATATAAATGCTATTTGCTAACATCTGCACTGTCATATACCAGACTAAACATAACACCAGTACTGCTGTCTTGTAACAGCATACTGTAAGTTAAATGCCACAAGGACTGTTTCCTGTAGCTGTTGCAGTAGCCTATAAAAAGTTTTTAAAACACTTCTCTTTTTCTTTTTTTTCTTTTTCTTTTCTTTTTTTTTTTTTGCCCTCTGTCCTAGGTCGCAGCTGACAGGGCGGAGGGAGGGCCGGGTGGGCAGAACAATGGGAGTGCGGTGCAGGGATTGTGGGAGAGAATCTAGGCTGGAGCCACAGTGTCTGGAGCGCCCCTCCACTCCCCTCATCCAGCTTTTGTTCAGCTGCAAAAGCTATCAGCACTTCCTACTGACACCAACAATAACTCCACACAGCTGGGCCCTTTTTAGCCTGTTTACAGCACATCAAGGCGAGTGGAGTGAGAAGACACAGGGAAGAGGCAGAGGAGGTTAAAGAAAAGTGAAACATATTAGCTCCTGATTTTAACTGACAGAATGGCAGTGCCCTCTCCCCTACACTCCGTCATCGCTGACACAGAATTCATTTCCCAATGGACTCTTTATTTGTGAGCCAATTATCACTTAGTATTTTATGTCTATGACAGGCTACTGTTTGTTTCAATGCTGTTGCAACATCCTGCATCCATCAAACAGCAGAAAGGCAACGGTTGCCTTTTTTCATTTTTTTCAGGACACAGTGTATCTTGGCTGTATTTGTGCTAGCACACAAACCATTTCCCAGTAGCTTTTTTCAGGATAAATTGTTCCATTTGGTAGAGGGGAAATGTATTAGCTAATACGCCCTCTTTATCGCTACAGCAAATAGATCTACAAAAGCACACTACAGGAAGCCACCAGGGGAAAAGTTGGTGCAGGAATTCATTCAGAGGAAATAGGACATTCCAGCAATGCTTTCACACTTTTGCTGCTGTTATTATTGCTAGGAGGACAATAAGTAGTGCTCGTACTACTTCCTGAAACATGAAAGTGACCGAACTATAATAATAGCAGTGGTTTCTTAGAGAGATGATTTTACTTCAATGTGATTATTGCTACACTGTTGAAAAGAAACTGGGAGGAATTTGATTATGAGAGAACAGTACCACAATTTTTACACACACACACACACACACACACAGAGGCCATCTCCTTGCAGCTGTGGGATTAGTTTCCAGTTCCCAGTCAGGCTCTTCCTGTTTGCTTGATAATGATCACACCTGTGTGCAGGTGTGTGGACAGGCTCATATGGGACTGGGAGGAGTGTGTTTGTGTTGTCAGATACAAAAACTTTTACAACACTGCAATGTGTTACAAATGTCCTTGGCTGAGTGATGATTGACTTATGGCACTCAAGACCCATCAGTCATAGAGGGAGGATATTTTTGCTGAATGTTAGTGTTTGTAATACTATGTGTCATGGCTTCTGTGGGTGTGTGCTATGTATGTTTTTGCCTGGATTCCTGGTGTGCCCCAGCGTGGCCTGGCACCTCCCTGGGCAGCCCGGTCTCTGTAATGACTGAGGGCCAGTGGTTGGGAGTCACTTCCTGTGGGAGTCCTGGTTCAGAGATGTGTCATCTGTAGCACAGACTGGCTGGAGCCTTGACGCCTGATGGGTGTTTTTCCTGTGTGCAGACAGCAGACTGGGTGGGTGGATGGATGCCCTTCCCAGAGAGTCAGGGGCAAGTTGCAGGAACGCTGATGGTGTGTGCTGAAGCCTCTCGGAGATCCTTGAAGCCCCACAGGTGTCCTCTGCTCTGTGTCCTTGGCCCAGGAGGACAGCTTGGTCTCACTCTATCTCTTTTTCTCACTTGTGTACTTGTGTGTGTGCGTTCACTGGACCCAAAACTCACCCCTCCTTCACACCCCTGTGGTCATCTCCCTCCGCCTGGTTCCCACACACACTATCAAAGCCCTTTAATGGCTTCTAATTAGCTCCCCATCTGCTGGTGACAGCACACTGGTGGCATGCTAAAGCACCCATTGAGAGCATAGGCATTGTGCTCTGGAATACTTTCCACTCCAGTGGCAATTGCCTGGAGAGAGAGCTTTAGTTGGGGGTGTGGGGTGCTGTGGTGGAGCTGGGTTAGAAGGAGGAGGAAGAGGGGATGCTGTTTGGTGTTCTCTATGGTCAGGGGCTTGGGGGAAGGCAGGGGTGGAGCCATACACAATAGGAGACAGTGTGATGGCTTGTTGAAAATTTAATAACAACCAAGTCCCTTTTCCATGTACTGGTTATCACCCCCCCCAACCCTCCGCCACTCCCACCAGCACCAATTTTACAATTCCACCTCACCCTTCCGTCTGTTGCTTCCACTTTGGTGACTCTTTGCCTCTGATGTCAAACAGCGGACACTCGTGTGAGTTAACAGAAACTTTGCGCTGATGCTGTGGAGACTGGCAACACAATCTGGTGAGGTGCTCCATTGTCCCTAGTAGCCCCATGGCTACAGCTGGCCTCTGGGAACAATAGGTATACCTCTATAGAAACTGTAAATGTAGCCTAATGAGGTCTCTTCATTAGCAGAACCTGTCGATGTGTGAATGCTGTCTGTTTGTCAGATCCTATAAGGCCTTCTCCTTTCCATGACTTCCAGCAGGGCCTAGGTCTACTGGTAGCACAAGGGGAGACCAGCTGTTCCCAGCTGGTAGCCAGAGGATGCCTACAGGGGACAGGCCTGATTACTGCTGGCCAGCTGCCCCCTGCTGTAGGAGGGAGATGGGGAACAAACCAAAAGCTACTTCTGGGAAACTAACACATAAGTTCCAGTATTGTCTCCGCTCTGTGTCCATTATTTGCTGTGTTGGCTGAATGAGGGAATTATGAATAAATAAATAAATACACTGTACATATATTTGAATTAAGCCATTTAGATCACTCATTTACTCACTTTATTTTTCAAAATGTGACTACCTTTCTTTTATGAAGGTCTTAAAACAACATATTAAAGACAGGAGCTCACTGTGGTCTTTTTACAACTCCATGGCAACTGAATGCACCACTTTGAAATGACAATAACCCACATATTTGAGTGTGTTTCTGTGTGTGAGACAAATGGTCTGTCACCTGACCTCTCTCTCCGTACCACACACACACACACACACACACACACAAACTCACACATCCCCACAGCTGCACAGAGGCGTCCAGTCAGCACGGCCAGGGGACATGGGAGCCAAAGCCCAAAGATGGAGCATGGACAGTGGCAGCTGGGGAGCTGACAAAGCCCCATTCAGAGGGCTCAGGCCTGGGGACAATGGCTGGGCCAGGCTGAGCCCTCTCCTCCACTCTTCCACGCAAAGATTAATACTTCAGATGGGCTTCCCGGTGGCAGGCAGGGCTAAAAGGAGAGCCCTCCTGTTTGTCACTGGGCATTGTGCGAGTCGCCTGAGAACCAACCTCTTAGATGGGCTTGACAAATGAGAGCTGCCATTGACAGTGAACAGATTGGGCCTGCCACTTTTGTTTTGATTGTGCAGCGGGTATAATCAAGTTATTTGGGCCTCGGGGAGTTTTTGTTTCTCTCTCCTGATGCTCTTGACACTAAAGTCCCACCTTAACAGTCTCTGCTGGCTCAGCTGTGATCTGAGCGCACTCAAGTTTCCCCTCTTGTTTGTTGTTGCTATTTATCAAAGCTGTATGGAGGGTGCGATGAGAAGAGGAAGTTAATTTACTTGGGTGTGGGAATCTAGCTATCTATTCATGTGGCATACAGAAGGCAGTGCAGGTGCAACAGGTGTAGGTGTGTTATTCTTGTCACAGTCAATAGAGCTGCAGTGCAGCGTTATTGTAATGTTTTCTATGCAGATGTCCCCTGCACACCTGACATGTATAATGTGTTAAAAGAAACAGCTCAGCCAAGAGCCTACAGTAACCAGAGACAGGGTGATGGATAAACACAAGCAGCTCAGTTGTACACCATACACACACACACACACACACACACGCACGCACACGCCCTTTTTCTGTGATGCCTGTGACTGCAGCGCAGGTGTTTAGCCCCCAGCAAAGCAGCATTTCAGGTTAAACTGTAGAAACGCTGCCCCACCTTCGCACCCGGGAAATAGAAGTGGCCGCAGAGTACACAGCGTCACACCTGCACACCTGTGCTCCTAGTGTGTGTGTGTTTTGGCTACTGTGATCATATCACATGATTTCAAAACAGGAAAATTTCTACCACAGAATTTTGTCAGAAAGAAAAGCAAAGATTCACTCTTTTATTTGGAAAAGTCAATTGAAGCCCAGTAGCTAAAACTTCATATTAATTATTTGACTAAGCAAGAACTAAACCTTTGTGTTGTAAGGGAGTACAGTACAGTAAGGAAGGCCTGGGGCCATCTGTCCTGTCTGTCCCAGTGTTATTGCTGTGTATCAACCAGCCATTCTCACGATAAAGGAATGTGCCTTTGTTGTAAACATTCATCGGCCCCCCGCAAATGCCACAAGCTCCATTCCCTTTCTCTGCTCCCCTCATCACTCCTCTCACTCCTGGGTGTCCCTTCATCCACCCCAGTCTCCATCACCCTCTCATCCAACCCCCCGCCCCCATGTCTTTCTACTGCCAGTCTGTCAGTCTCATCGGCTTCCTGGTGAAGATCCTCCTCTGGTTCCCATGTAGAGCTGGAAGGCACATAGTTAAGACAAGCGTCCTGCTTTTCACCCAGGGCCCACTTCCAGGAATCTGCTTGTGTGAAACTTCAATGCAGCAGAAGGTGCCCTACTTTTAAACCTCATTCTTGTCCCTGGGATTGTTTCGGGGGGCTTAACAAAAGGGGGAATAGCCTGTGTGTGGGTCAGCATGGTGTGTGTGTGTGTGTGTGTGCATCTAGGTTATACTGGGGTTCATGGGTTCGCGTGCATGACCGTGTTTATGCAACAGCGCGTATGTGTGTGTGCACGTGAGAGGAGGGCAGGAGAATTATAAAGAGGAAGTGAATGGGAAGTACACACTCAGTGACAAAATAAGAGGGAGACATTCCTTTGCTGCCCCTCCCCTCCTCCTCCCTGCTCCCTCTTTCTCTCCTCTCCCTTTGCTGTGGCAGGGCCCTGGGAAAATCAAACAGGTGGTTTGGGACTGGCAGGAAAGCTGGCTGGGCCCGGGGTGGGCAGGCCTACAGGCTGCTGGGGGCTATCAAAAGCTCTTAGGCCCAGCTTTAGGCCAGCACTCTGAATGGCCCCGGGCTTCATTATCATGTGAATTCTGGGAACTGCCCCGGGCCCCCAGTAACACCAGTGAGCTGCCCATATGGCGATCACTTGGCAACTAGGGAGACCCCCTCCACCCCTCCAGTGCTACTCCTCCATTCCAGTACTCCTGATATCAAAGGAGGACAAGGAGGAGAGGGAGGCAGACCCAGAGTCTGCAGCCTCAGCCCTCTCCTGGGGGGGCTGGACCACACAGAGCAGCAGTGGACAGTCCTTTGGGATTCTGGATAACACTGCTGCCCTACAAGGCATTACTGCTAGATTGGCTCTGGGTGGATTTCACCATTGAATTAGCATTAAAGACACATTCTAACCCTGTCAACTTAGCATATGAACCAAAGCTTTGACAGCTAAAGATGTCACGAACCTCTCCACTTCATCAAGGTGCTCCTAAACAGCTGCCCTCCTTTCATCATCTCATTTATCACTGTGGAATTTAGAGGGTGAATTCCCATCTGTGTGTCTTTGCAGATGTTTGGTGATTTCAAGTTTCTATTTACTCACTCCTGGAATTTCGTTATTAGGATTGTGCATCATTTTATGCATGGAGAGTCACTGAAAGGAAGAAAGCTCATCAAGCTTGTTAGCTTGATTGCTAACGCGCTGATAAGTAGACATTATTGTTATTCAGAAGAAATTTTTGTACCACTGACTCATATCATATCACCCTCTTTTTATAGGAGAGTTTATATTTCAAAAGAAGAGGTGACAACACAACTAAAGACAGCTTCCTTTTGGTCGACAGAGCATTTGCATTTTTTTTTACTCTGGATTGAGCAAATGCAATGACAGTATGAACTAATTCTGCTGCAAAAGATTGACATTTTATGTCCTTTCAATGAGCCTTGGCAACCAAAATGCTCAAATTGCTTTCATTGATCTCTATGTTGCATCTGCAGTAATATACTTTGGGTATACTGGCCCAAGCAGCCATGTATATGCATTCCACTTACATTAGCAGTGACATTAAAACCCAGATGAGTGCAATCTGAGGTAAATAACTTTGTGAGTCATCTGATTTTCCTGGCTGAGGATGAGGACACTTCTACAGGGGAGATGTCACTTAACAACAGCAGGAATGTTGCTCCGGCTGTGGCAGTTGGCCACCTGTGTTAGAATGTAGTGGGGGTAGGAGGAGGAGGAAGTGATTGAGCAACGTGTGTTATATGTGCCACATGATCTCATGCTGATGAAGCGACTTTGGGTGGCTCCAGCATTGTTCATTGTTATTCCTGATGTGTGTGTGTGTTTTTATATTTCTCTCTGTGTGTGCACGTGGAAAATCTAGTCAGCTTACTTCACCACTTGCACCTGTGATTTAAAAAAAAGGCGAGGTAAAGAAAACAAAAGAGGAGGAGTATGAGAGGCAGAGTGAGAGAGAGAGGTTGAGAAAGAATTAAGAGAGAGACGAAAGCGTGATCTGACTTCTGAGGAACTCTACTGGTGATTCATGCCGTTACACATGGAGCAATTCACTCCCACTGCAGCTGTGCAGGCCACATGCGCAATATGATTTCACAACTTCTTCCCCGTCCTTGGAAATTCCTTTTTTTCATGCAACCCCCCTCTCCCCTCTCCGCCGCGTCAGTATGCTGGCCCTGAACAAGAGGCAGGTGCACGACTTAGTCATTCTACACATCTCCAAATGGCTCTGTGCTTCAGTCAGGCTTCAGTCAGCTTGATGGACTCAACCCAAAAGCTCTGTCATGTTTTTATCATACACAGTAGACCTCAGAGTGCTGCTGCTGCTGGTGTTGCTGTTATCACTCAGTTCATCACTGCTGTCTTAGGTGTAAACAGCCAGCAGGAGCAGAGCTACAGAAACTCCAGTGACTCAGCATGTCTAGTTTTTGGTTCCTGCTTGAAGCCCTGTGGCCTGTGTTTGTCAGTCTTTACAGTATCACACTCGCTCCTTGTGGGATTTGATCCTCTTCATGTCCAGTTGTGACACAAGGGGGGAGCGTCTGTGGGATCCCACCCAGGATGACGTGTGTGTGTTGGGGATATGATTCATCTTGCAGCTTTCCCCCTGAATGGCTCTGCAGGAGCGTCGCAGGCCGGACTGTTTTTAACAAATCCAAGCTCAAAGCAGAGAGAAAACTAAAGCTGCTTTCGTACTTGGAAGCAGCAGCGATGCTGTGTTCAGTTATCCAGGTAACAGGATTGTTCCAGACAGATTAGGCTCCGTTCATGTGAAGCTTGGCATCTGCAAGGCCTGATTTTGTCAAAGCTTTGTCATTGCATGGTAATGCACTTCAGTGCAGGAGCTAAGTATCATATAGATTACATGAACAGCTCTCCTGCTGTCATAGCTTTTGTAACTAAACAAACTAATAAGTTAAGATTATTTTTCCAATGACATCCTTATTTTTTACAAACTCTAACAAACTATTGTGAATGCAATAGGGATTCACCAATCCAATACACCAGATCCAGCAAATCCCCATCTAAACAACAGTATATATGTCCTTCAAATATGAGTCACAAAACCATTACATGCTTACCGGACCTTAGTCACCATGGTCAAAGTCGACCCATATGACCGTTCAGTCGCCATGGGAATAATCTTATGGAACTGTCGTGGTTTGGTTCGTTTTGGGCACAGAAACAGCTTGGTTAGGTTTAGGAAAACATTGCAGCTTGGGTTAAGGTGTACCAACCTACTAATGCAGGCTTTATCACGCCATACAGTGTACTATGTCATCCGATTCGCTACTTTGTGTGTGTCATAATTACTACAGTTGCTATTGGTCAATTAACAAAAATGTAACTGCTGGTCGTAATAACCAGGTCAGTGTCAGCACTGACACTGACACGTGACGCGTGACAATTCTAGTACCACAGCAGTCCCCCCACAGAAAATAACACCATGAGGTGTTGATCAGTGCTTAGTATCTACAGATACAGATATGAAGCAGAGTCAGGCTTGGTTTCAGTTACTGCCTGCCTCAAAGTTAAATTGTATATGTGATAACAGAGCTAAGTGAACGGATGACAAAGCTGGGAGCATTAACCACCACCACAGTAAAGGTAAAATGTTTACCAATGCTGCAAGCACAATGTGTTAGATATAAAGTATTTGTTCAGTGCTACTATATTCATTGTCTCCTGCAGCATTTCAGTTCCTAATCCCCCTCAACCCCACAACCCACACACATACACATCTCATATCCCACTTCGCGCCAAAAGAGCCAGCAGGAGAAACTGAAAGAAAATAGAGAATAGGCCTTCAAATGGCGAGGAATGAGAGTTGAGTTGAGGAACAAGTGAGTGAGTTAGAGTATGAGAAAATGAGAGGGAGAGACAGCATGGATTCTTTTCTCTGGGGCCTTAAAGACATGTTTCCCTCAGATGTTGGCTCTTCTTCAGATGCTAATGGTTCCCTCTTATTCCCAAGCTGTGCCTTAGCATAACAATGCAGTGGAAGTGAAAGAGCTAAACCTCTGCTTTCTTTAAGAAGCCAAAGCTGGGCTTTTCTTCTGGACTAATGCCCCTCTCCCTCTTTGTGCTCCCAGTGAAAGGCCTGTGGAACGTAAAGGCAAGGTGATCACAGAGTTTACTGAAAATGAGACTGAAACAACACACGGGTCCAGCTAAAATTGCATTGGTGAAGTCATTTTAAACCAGCAGAAATGACCAAATATAGAGCAGTGAGTTGTCTGGCTCTGAGCCAGAGTACTCACTCTCTTGAGTATGATGACAGCAGTCGTTTTGAATATTATCAGCTTTTGCTTTTAAAGCTGTGCTGAATTATATCTGCTGGAAGACTCCAACCCAAATGTTATGGCTGTGTGTCCTGTGCTGACTCCAAGACGCCAGAGTCCCATCTGAAAAGCAGTTGTGAGCCTGAAGGGTTTTTGGAATAACTGCGTTCCGACCTTGACAGAGCCCCAGTAGATACTGTTGTAAGGCCCTGATAGCCTGAGATAGCAAACAGAGAACAAATGGTTTTCTGCTTTATCATTTATCATGAAAGAATAAACAGGATTGGAGGTAAAGGGTAGGAGGAGGACACAAATATACTGTACAAACACTGATAGTTGTCAGCGGCATCTTGCTGAGACAGACAGCCAACAAGCTAAATGGCGTCACTTCAACTTATCCATGTTTGTGCAAAGTCAAACTGTTCCTTCTTATTATATGTCATTCAGTTTTCTGCCTTTTTTGAAAGTGGTTCTTTGAAATTTGGAGCGCTCTCAAAGGGCACATTTTGAGATGTGGTTTCAAGGCTGGCTGGCACTTTATGACTGCATGTTTATGACACAGATGCACATAAAAATATTGTATACTGGAGTATATGTTACATGACATCCAGAGGGAATTTGCAGTTTTAAAGAGGCACTCTGAATTTTTAAAGTATTAATACTATAATGGAAACATATGATAGACTATACGTTTATTGCTCCTTTAAATGGGAATGAAAGTGTCATCAAGACAAATGGTTCAAGAGCAGATATGTGTGGATAAGATTAGATTCAACTTTATTGTCATTGCACGTTACAGTACAAGGCAACACAATACAGTGAAATGAATCAAAAAAAAAAAACAATACCATATGCCATAAGAAGCAGAAAAATAAAGGTGATACACAGCCCATGCATAAATAATAGTTGGAAAGGTGTATAACACATTATGGCAATAAAATAAGCAGTTGGGATGGAGGGGGGAAAATAGTGTAGAGGTCAGCTGGTACGAGAAGAACTGACGTCACTGCGTTGAGTGACGTGAACTCTAAGAAATCCAAATGAGGCTTCATCTGCTGTTCCTCAGGCCTCATGGTCAGGGCAGTCGACTAAATACTCCCCAATTACCAGGTTTTAATCCATTTACACCTCTGATGTTCTCCCTGTCTCTCTCTGTCCTCCCTCTCTCTCTTTATGCAGATGAGCTGTGGGTCCAGGTGCATCATAGGGGAAGTTAGCACCTCCTCAGCACAACAACAGACTCTATTTACATGCAAAACGCTTGGCTTAGTCAGAAGATGTGTGAACACAGGTGTGCGTGAGTGCAACTTCGTGGGGTTGTTGTCACCAGAACCACTAATCTGTTTGTCCTGACGTACCCCGTGTTTGCTCTGATACTGTTGAGTTGCGGTGTTGTGTAATTAGATGCTTTGTGGAAACACATTACAGTTTTCTATTGTAGGAGACTGCAGAAGGACAGAAGCAGCTGAAAATATGCCTCTCACAAACACAAGCCTGCATTTACTTGTGCTGAATTGAGCTTTTTGTGCTCTTTCATTTGTGTGTGTATATGTGCGTGTAGGTTGAGAGGAAGTCAGTGGTGGCACCCAATGTCATTTGAAGCGGAGCGCCTGGCGCCACAGCATCAGGGACATCACTCCCTGGTGCCAGGCTCATTTTTATAAGCACTCACTAAATGACACACAGCTGGCAGCATGGAGACAGCTGTCACTGCCGTCACTACGCCCTAATCTGTCTGTCTCTCCTTCTGTGTGCCTTTTCCCTCTCTTTTTCTCCTCTCTCACACTCTGGTGTTCAGCTGGGCTGCCTCCCTTCCTCCTCCCTCCTCCCTCCCTTTAGGGTCCAGACTTCGTGGAGCCGAAGCTGCAAAAACTCACTTCCTGGAGCTGGTGTTCACTTCCTTTTCTTTTTGTGGGACTTCCTGTGCTGCCTCTGTGATCAGACCGGTCAGAGCTGACTCTCTGGGAGAGACTTCCTGTACAGACAGCTGGGGAGATAATTCTCTCTTTCTGCCTTTGTCAGGATTTTTCCTTTTCTCCAGAGGTCTTCTTTTCCATCTGTTGTGTTTTTCAATTTACTTTGCTAAGCTGCAGGTTTATGATGCAAAGCGAATCTGTTCCCCCAGAGATTGACTGTCTTCTGAGACAGCAGACCAACGAATCACAACATCACAGGAAAATGAGCCTAGCAGACATCATGCAGCCTAATGATATGAGACAGAGGCACAAAGTGCAACTCATACCTGTTGATCTGTAGAGAATATTTTGCAATATCTCACAAGTCTGTCCCATCCATTAGGACTGATGTTCACCTCATCCAGCACCTCTCCCTCCCCTCTGGCTGCAAGTGGAGGAATGTAGTGGGTGTGGATGTGTGGGCCCTGGTTGCGAGCAGAGACTGGCTCTAGTTGGTACGCCAAGCCCAAGCACTGGCTCCCGTGATGAGGCAGGCAGGGCAGAGCACAGACAACTTGTGAGAAGGAGGCCTCCGTGGGTGAGTAAATACGGGCCAATGGAGAAACACATGGAGCCTGAGAAGGAGCATGAGGAGTGACAGTGTGGGAGGTATAGGAGAAAATATAATTTGATTTAGGCGCCTTTCTGTCTGCGCGCCTGGTGTATCCAGTCCCTCCAAAACATCTCCCATCATCTGTAAATGTAATTTTACCATGCACAGACTGCAACTTTTTTATTTCTCATTTAGTGTAAAAATGAAGTTTCTAGCAAAGACAGGCACTTATTTTTCACCACCATATGCTCACCTTATGTTGCTTCCATCTGGCCACCTGGGCCACTGGTGACAGCAGGGTGGCAGGTCCAGGGTCAGGCCCATGGAGAGAGGGCAGCAGGGAACAGGACTAGAATCCTGCGGTGCTGGCCAACCTGGTCTGAAGAATGGCTGTGGGCTGCCAAGAACCACTGTATCACCTTAACCCCACCCCACCATCACCACTATCATACACATACACACACACACGTGCACACACAGCCTCCAAGCTGTGAACGCCTCCTTTGAACAGAGGGGAAGCAGCTCACACCAGTCCTCCTTACAGACAGAACGCGTTGCCTGTCAGCAGGCTTTATGCTTTGTGTGACAGACAAATGGGTTTAGTGTATTGCTTCTCTGCTTGCATGGCTGCTTTCATATGACTGAGGTTCTCTGAGGGCAGTGACATTGCAGGAGGCAATAAATAGTTAGACTGGATAACCAGTGTTGTTTCACCTGAACACTCAATCAATAGTCAAACAAGCCCAAGGATGCCTATTGAAGTGTTCAGGTTTAAATGACCTCTGTTAACATCTATACAGATAGTTTCACGGTATCTCAAATCTGAACTATGCAAACAGAAGTAAAAACAGACAAGTAATACTGAACAAATAAAGATGCCTTGGACAGATAGCTATCTTTTGTAGCCTCTGGCAGTTTCACTTTCCTTTTACAACAAAAATACACTGCAGCACTGAGACAATCTCATTTTCAGTTAATCACTATTAAAACTCTTTGGACTCATCTTCAGGAGGTTTTGGCAGGAGGGAGAGCTGAGCTGTGGCTCCTGCCAAAGATGAGGCCTGTGCTAAAGGCACGTTCTGATGGAATCTCTGCTCCATCTCTTCTCTTCTATGGCCTCGGTCCGCCTGGCCCGGCTATTCCTTGGAGCGCTGGAGTGACAGGAGTACATGGCGGCCTCTCCACATGTCCCTCCACTTCCTGAGCTACTGCTGTGCTCAGAGCTCCGCATGGCAGCAGGCTAAGAACACACACAGGAAGAGGTGACATCTGAAGCAGCAAATGCTGCACCAGTTTGTGTGTCATGTCATCATCTCATCACAGCATACGCAAATAGTATCCAATATTCAAAATCAACATAAATCAAACGTTTGTTTTATTTCATGAAGGTGCAATAAAACAAGCCTGAGAGTGTGAATTCCAGTTTGCTCGTAGTTTATTTCACACTTCATGAAAGAATAAATAATTTAATCAGAAAAGAGTCTGACATATCGGTGACACTGTGGGAAAATAAATGTGTTGACAAATGTGCTGTTAATACCTTTATTGCAGCAGCAGAACTACAGTACATTTCATACGCAAGACTTTTTTTTTTTTTTTGCTTGCAATCATAAAATACAGCTTCATAAGTCCATAGAAGTCCACTGAACTCAAACACTTCCAAGGTATTAACCAGATTAGTCCAGAATGCTTCTTTCATATAAAAGGAGATGGTTTATGAGAGCTCAGGGATGAATGTGTAATGAGCTCAAAATAACCTAAAGCCCTTTTTTTTTCTCTTTCTCTTCTTCTGTGTCCTCCCCTCCCTCCTCCCTTCCCTGCCTTTTTTTCTCCTCTTTTGGGAAACATGCCTTTCCCAGCTGCACAGCCCCCACAGCGCGAGGCCAGGCCAGGAGCACAGCTGGCCAGACTTGGTGGAGCCAGTCGACAGGCGCATGGAGCGCAGCCCGCCCAGGGCCCGCTTCCTCCGCAAACATGCCCAGGTGTGGGGCCTCCGAGCTGGGCTTCTGATCTCCACCAAACAGTACTGTGTGTGTATGTGTGTGTGTGTGTGTGTGTGTGTGTAGTAGGGAGGGACGGAATGAGGGATCAAGAAGGCAAAAGGTGGTGGTGGTGGGGGGGGTGTCATGATGTAGAGGGAGGTGTCCCTGCTGAAGCTGTGTCAACATTGTGTGTTAATGTGTGTGAGTATGTGCATCTGTATCTGCATGTGTTTGTCTTTCAGGAAATGAGAGGGTCACCCCTGGGGGAGACAGTGGGCAACAACAATTACTGCAGCATTGTAGCTAAATTGTGTCTGAATTGTATGTCCCTGCCCACAGAAAGCTTGGAGTGAGTAGGTAATTACTGTGCAGTGGTTCATTTGAAAGATGTAACACTGCTTATTAGCATATAATAGAAAATAAATGATTGCTTGCAGAATGAGTGCACACTCAGAGGGCTGTTTGGAGAATGTAATTCTGAACAGATTACTGACTACCCTCCATATATACCTATAGCTGAGTACTTTCTGTTAACTGTGGATTTCTTCTGTGCTCGTTGAGCTGTGGTCTAAAGACACTTAAACAAAAACATACTCGGCAGTCTATCCAGCTCAGGCCACAGAGCTCGCCTGAGTAACTTTCCCATAAATCACTTCATAAATCACTGCACAAACGCACATTTAAACAATTTCAGATTGCTGTGGAACAGTGACATTACCTGCGGTTGATAGGCAGCCCCTTCCTCTAACCCCCCGATTTTTTTTTATTGTGTTACAACTGGTAGAGATCTCAACTGGCCTGGTTGACATCCAACCCAAGCATTTAACATTATATCCAGATTCCAGCACTCACAAGCCTTCAAATGCATGCATGCGCACACACAGGAACCACTTCCACACACTGCACCAGATAAAACATAGTGTAACAGGAGGCGTATGAGCCGGGGTCACATCAGATAAAGCGAAGCCAGACAGCCACAGATAAGCTCTTTGAACCGGTCTATCTGCAGCGTCAGGGAGACGTTCTCCCCTTCCAGCCGTTTCACATGATGACCGCTGGCCAGGCGGCTGTTGCTGGCCTGATTGTGGCCTAGCCCTGCTACTAATTAACCCTGGGCCCAGGGCCCTCTGACTGACTGCCTTGTGTCTTGCAATCCCCCCCACACACACACTCAGGATTGCTCATGCATGCATGCATGCATGCTAACAGACAGGCACAAATACACACATAAACACAGGTTCCTGTCTGTTTGTAGACCCCAAGAGGATCTTAGGTGGTGTTGGTGGCCCTCTTGTGGTACAAAATGGAGCCTGTCGAGGATAATAAGCGATTCGCAAGTGTTGCTTTTGATGAGTCTCATTCTCCCCAAATCCTAAAGTGTTGCCTAAACCCTAAAAAGTAAACAGTGGAAGAACACATGGGATCAAAAATAGGGTAGTGATACAAACTGAAACTGCTAAATAGGTTTGAAACTAACAATTAAATTCATTACTGAATAATCTGCCAGTTGTTTTTAGGATGAAGCAATTTATTGTTTAGTCCCAGCAAGAGGTCTGCGAAAAGAATTTAAAACAGCTCAACTGATATGAAAAGTGAGTTTGAGGAGTTTGAGTTTCCCTGTTGTGGGACGAATAAAGGTTTGTCTTATCTAATCTTATCTTAATATTTTAAGTCAGTGTGACACCTAAACACCATGTGTTTACAACAGAAAGTGCCTAAAAGCCAGTCTAAACAGCTAAAAGTGAAGAGATATGTTGTTGAAATAGTTGGCTAAAAATAATAAATTGAAAGTGATTTAAACTATTGAAATGATGTGGCTAAAGTAGTGCATAAATAGTTTGAATGGATAGCTAAAGATAATGTGTAAACAATTCAAATATGGAGATAAACAGTTAAAATAGTGAGCTAAAATGATGGGATATAGGACTAAATAGAATAAGGTAATGGATACATTACATGCCTACAGTTGGAACAGCTAAAATACTAGAATAAGTGTAAATGCTAATGGATAAATCTTTGAAATAGCTAAAAGTCATTGACAAATATCTATAAAAGTAATGTAAAATGTTTTGAAATCAATTTGACTCACTTATGTTAAGAGACACACTGTATGAAAAACAAAAATTCACCCTCCAATGAAAAGGAACATGACAGGGCCGTGTGGACATATCACACAAAAGAGGTTCTGGAACCACTGGTTTACTTCATCATCTCCCAGATCCTTAGGTGACACCCTCAAATTACTTCTTTTGTTTGAGTCGGCTCAAAAGCCAAAGATATTTGGGTTACAGCTATATAAATACACAGAAAAGCAACAAATTCCCATGGGAGAGAAGCTGCACTCAGTTAATGTTTGACATTTTGTCTTGATAAATGCTAAAATAAAGATTACATTTCTGTCCATTAATTAGCTAATCACTTCAGCACACCTTCCCTACTCATAGACATCGCTTTCTTTTTTTTTTTTTTTATCTCTGTTTCATCATGTCAAGGCACACTGTAGATTTTAACTAAACATGGCTGGGTCTAAATCTCACAGTATTCTTACTGTTGAATCTTGTGCAGCTCATTGTCTAATGTAAGCTTCTGATGACAGTCCAGCTGGAGGTCTGTGCTGTGTTTTAGCAGTGCTCCCCTCCCACGGTGCAGAGGTTAAAGCCCAGTTAACCTCGATATCTGCAGGAGCATTCCAGAGACCGTCAGCTGTTTTCTCCTGGGCCTTGACGCTGGAAAGCCTCCCTCTGTATCCTCAAGACAAGGAAAAACAAAATCAAGGCATTTGAATAGTCACAAAGTGAACACACAGTAACACACAGACTCAGAAGGAGGCTGTTCGAGTACTGCAGCTACTGGAATCTCATTATGAGTAAGCATAGGTGTGTTTAGGAGGATCAGCTGGGGTTTGTGAGTGTGTGAATAGGTGTATTTGTGTGTTTCAGATAGTGTGTTTGGATCTCCTGGTAGGACTGAAAATGGTGGCTTGCTCACCTGTTCACACACACAGGGTGGAAAGAAGGGGAAGCAGCCTGGCTGAGCGTACACACACACACACACACACACACACACACACATAAACAGACACACACTGCAACAGCCTGACCTCCACATTTTCCCCTGCGTTCACCTGTTTGTTCAGAGGATGTCTGCAGCTTCATCAGCTTAAACACGGCTCCAATGTTTTCCACACTACCTGTTTGAACAGCTGAGCGAAGCGTTGACTTTAGCACTTTGCACAATAGCACAGGATTGGTATGAAAGCACACACAGGCCTCCTCCTCTGCTCTTTCTACTATCATGTACTTGGATGTGGTAAACGCCGCCCGGTGACCCTCTGAAAGACTTCATTCCCCTTTTAAAATAGCTCACTCTGGTCTGATGGAGTACAATAAGAAATCTGGTTTTAAGTGCATGCTTGCGGTCTGCATTGCTTACTATATATGGGCTGAGCCTCCCAATCCAACATCTAATTATGTGTTGAGGGCTGATGGGGAAGGATTACACACACAAACACTAACATCCAGCAGGAATGTGTAATTGTGTGAATACGGTCTGTGGATGTTGGAGGGGATGGGGAAGCAGTGCACTCTTGAAGGAATGTCCTGGTGCCAGAGAGACGAGCTGTGGTGGAAATGAATAGGAACGGCAGTGTGACACCCAGCTGCATGTATAAGCAGCTGTACACTGGTGGACGTCACGTGCATTTAGAGGAATACATACATGCGCATGCAAACACATACACAAAAAAAAAAAAACCAGCAGGCAAAAAGGTGTACATGGAAATGTGTGGTAACTTTTTAAACTTGGACCTTTCGATCTCATACAGGCAGTGAGGTAGATTATTACAGGCGTAACGCAACGCAGCGGGCTCATCGGCGTCTGTCTGTCGCTGGCCGGCCTGTTCTGGGGGTCCGGGTGGAGGGGTTTTGTGGCTGCGGTGTTGCCTGAGGCCTGGCTGGGCTGATTTACAGGCGGAGTGGGGACATGTGCCGAGGATACTCCCAGAGCAGCCTGGTGGGGGCCAAAACAGCCACACTGCTGCTGCCTGCACATCTGGAGTCTAGACTGAGTGGCTCTGCCGAGTGCCTCGCTCCCTCTTTTCTTCCCTCTCCACATCCACATCCACATCCATCCATCCATCCCTCTGCCTCAGCTGCTGTCTCCCTGCCCCCAACTTCATCCTCTGTTTGTGTAGCTGCCAGGGCTCAATTGAAATTTAAGATTAGCTCTCACTTTTTCCTCTCACCCACTCACTTTCCTTCACCCTTGTCTCTCGCTTCTCTTTCTTACGCAGGCTCCAACACATCTGATGAAGGACAAAATAGTCAAAAAATAATGAGTCAGCGTCATGGAGCGCATGTGGAAGACATCACTGAAGGGATTATTATTATTATTTCTTTCTCCCTGAAAGCCACAGCCTAAGTGTTCACATGGGGACCCTCCAGTGATCTTTCAAGGAATTGAGGATCAGGCTTCTGAGCCAAAGAACGGTCATATAAACATATTGGCTCTGACATACATAATAAACAGCAGAGCGATAAACATGATACGTTGCATACTCACTCTCTCTCTCACACTCAATCACACACACACACACACACACACATTCACAGCCTTTTTTAATAGTGGCTCCCTGTTAGTTGCTGTGAAGATAAATGTTTCTTGTTCTGGTGAAGACCTTGTAAAAATGAGACTGCTGCCCAAACTGACATACAACCACTTTATCTTCCACTCCTTTACTTTCACCGTCCACATACACATAAACATCTTCTCTCACCGTTCCGCTGCTTTGCTTTGCCTCACACCCATGATAAGATGAAAAATCTTATGATGATGTTTTTCCTTTCTCACCGTATACACTTTTCTCATATATACATCACACAAGGGAACACCAATTAGGTTTGGACGGGGGCCCGAGATGTGTAAACAGACACATATGTGTTATCTTTCATCACACTGAGATGAAGGATGAAGCACTCGGCTTTATGAGATAAATATGTTAGGACTGATGGTCTTGGGAGGTAGTTGGGAACTTCAGTGTGTTCTAGCAGAAACATGAATTGTTATGCAAATTATCTCCTGTGCCTGGCAGGGGCTGTTTCATATTTTATAATCCAGTAAACGATGAGTACCAGGGCTTTCCCTTGACACATGAGCACAATCACAATAGTGTCTCCCTTTTAAATTGTGGAAAACTGTAGCAGAAACAACTTGTGTCAGAGAAGTAGGCGTCAGTGTAATTTACTGCAGGCAAACAGGGATTGCTCTTTCTTTCCATGTAGCCTGGTTTCCTCTCCCAGTAAAGAATATGAGCTTTTTTTACTGCCTTGTTCACCCTATCGCGTTCGCACTGTGTCGTACACCATGGGATAAATGGCTGCGTTCAACTCTCGGGTGTTAAACAGGTCGTAAAACGCTGCCACGTGATACTCTCCAACAAGGCCTGAACCTGTGCGGCTGCTCGCCTCACTGTCGCCTGCCTTCCCGCCCATTAGCCCCCACCCCGCTGCTCTACTCAAATGGAACAAATTATCCAGCTACTTGGGTAAAACAAGGTAATATTCATTTTAGAAAAAAGTCATGAAAGAACGAAGGAAAACATCTGGATAGTCCTGGTTGGTGTTTGCCTTCTCTGGAAGCCATTAGAACAAAACATTGTTCCTGCTTTGAATGGTCTTCTCTTACTCTCACGTTTCACTCTGGTTGAACCTCGCACATCCTCTCACCACCTGTGTCAGCTCTGGTTCCCACCCTCATTTTTTTTTTTTTTCTTGTCACAGGATAGATACACAGCCTGAGAGAAGGGAGAGAGATAACAGGGTCCAGCAGGAGGGAGTCGGCGTGAAAGACAAAGAGAACAAGTAGTCCTAAGTGCCAGAGGTGACCTCAGGTCTTCATGTTACAGGTGCAAGCCATTCGCACAGCTCTCACCTGTGTCGACGCTGTGGGGCTGAAGGATCACTCATGACAAAGGTTGAGGAGACAGGTTTGAGAGGCTCACAGCTCAACAGCTCTCCACAACTGCTTCGAGTGCCAAACTTGACCCTGACTGACGTGAGAAAAAGTACTCTCAACTGATGTCCCAAAATACCCCCTATTGGTCACTGACCAAAGCTAAAACTAAAGCTTTATTCAGTGGAGAATCATAAAAACATGTCTGACCTTTCAAAACGCAGCAGCAGTGGTCAAAAGACTGCTGATACACCTATTTTTGCTCTATTGACACACATCAGCAGACCTTAATGCCAAGTGATTTACTGTGAACCAGACCCAGAGTCAGCTGAATGGATTTTGTTTTTTCAGGACTAAGAGCTGAATCACATCGTCCTTGTGAGACTCATATCTTGCACAATATATGTGTGTGCATCCAAGAGAGAGAGAGAGAGAGCGAGAGAGAGTGTGTTTTGTAGTCATGAACCTGCACAGATAAAGAAAGTTCTTGGTGTCTTGTCATTACACAATAAGCCACCGGCTAGCTGGCTAGGCGTGTGCACCAATGTGTGTTGAGACCTGTAAACTGGCAAAACACTGTGTGTGAATCATCAGGCTTAGTGGGGCAACACCACTGTCAACACAGGCTTGCCCACTGGGAGAGGCTCAACAGCAGTGGTGGTGCAGCCAGACTTGCATTAGCTGTGAGTTAGGCAAACACAGATTTAAAATGTTATCCAGTGGATTTAAGCAAATTCTCCCCAAAGTCAGGTACGCATAAAAGCAATCAGACTGCCGCAGTAGGTGAAACGTGCTGTGTGTATAATCTGACTGCTGATAAAATGGTAATAAAGTTATAAAGGGAGGTGTGAAGAAAAGCAATTACACTGCAGTAGTGCAATATAATTGCTGTGCATATCATCTGCCTGGTTTTATAAAAATAACAGATGGTGATTATTGTAAATGCTTCTTTAACTCCACTCCTAATGTTTCTATCAATGCCTTTAACTTCCCCTAAAAGTAAGACTAAATGATAAATAACGCAGCCATAATCTTGCAAATGAAAAATAAAAGTCTTGCGAATAAAACCCCTTATTCTAGTGTGACCAGTAGTCTGTGGTAGCTAAAGTTGCCTTATGTTTGTGAACTTTAGGAAACTACTTTCTCATCTATCTCTTGCTCTATGATTTGCTATGTTACAAAAGAACATGTCACTGATGTGTAACACAGATATTTGTTTGTTTCCACAGATGTATTTAGAGATCTTCTTACTGGAGATTGCAATCAATGTCAAAGCAGATTACGCTCATTATTTGCTGTGTGTGACCCACTACAGGCTTACACTGAGTTTGCTGGCCTGGCAGACCATCTTTTCATAGGGTTAAAAAATTTAAAAAATAAGGGATTTTGTCTCTTTTGGGTTGCATTACCAAGGTTAGCCACTCAAACCATCTGGCAGCAAGAGTGATTGAATCAGTGTGACCTGATATGCCATATCCTGCTCTCTGGTCAAATTCAAATCCAAAATACAGTTTTTCACAATTACAGCCATACATCAGGAAGATTCTACTAGTGCTGGAGTGTTAATGTGTCGTCATCAGTGGAAAGTAAGTAGTGGGATCATTTCTAATGTTATGTATATTTGAGAAGTGCTTTACATTAATTCAAGATTTATAGTGATTTCTCTACCAAAAGGTCTGCATCTCTTTACTTTATTAACTTAATGATTATGCTAAAAACTAATTCATCATTGCATTTAAATAAAAACTGCATTTGGGTTTGAATGTGTGAGATGGGATGGTGGAAATGACTGAGCAATCTCTGCATGTCAGACCTTGTCAGGTAAGACCAGGCCAGAACAGTCTCAATAACTGATAACAGAAGATGTGTTATTGTAGCACTGACTTAACTGAATCATTTCAAAATAAGATTCATTGTTCAAAATTTGTGTGAATGTCTCTGTAGGTGTATGTGAGCCTGTGTGCATGTGCACCGGAGTATGACAAACCAGTCCATCACAGTGACTGTGTAAAATGCTTTACTGTGCATCAGCTCAAGTTGTAAACTACAGCAGTGTGTTAATTTGGTTTGTAACAAATTGCCTTAGGAGCCCCCTTTTTTTTATGACGGTGTCCTGAACAATCCGCTATCTCCAGGTAGCACTTAGCCTTTCCCCGAACTTCTTTCTCCAACTATATATCTCACCTCTTTCACTCACAGTCTCATCTTTTTGTTGATTCAACTAGTTCAACACGTGAACTAAAATGAATCATCTTTCTATAAATTTATCATTTATCCAGTTCATTTCTCTGCGATCTGTCTGTTTGCCTGTGACAGCAAACCAAACATGTTCCAGGAGATACTTGTCAAGCTCACAGTAATGCCTGTAATAACAGCTTTATTGGTAATCACAACAATAATTGTCAGAGGCATATTTAAAGAGATTAAGGGCCCCTCTCACCGGGTGCAGGCTGTTGTTTCACGTGCTACGATTCTACCACCACCTTGAGAAGCTGTGCAAATACAAAGGGTGAAGCTATTATTTGGTCTTCGTGGTTACAACAGTTTTTAGGACCGAGAACAGGACTGTTAAGGCAGAACATGTACTTTGGACGAGAAGCTCTTCATGAGTATGACGAGACTCCTCTTCCAGGAGCTCAGGGCCTTTGGGATATAATGAAAAATAAACACTGAGACTTGATGTTGATTCAGAGATCAGTGATCCATGGGTTATTACTACACACTTCTCCCTGCTGCTCTCCCATGGCGCTTAGAAGAGTTTTCTGTAACCTAAGCAGTTTGCCCCCCCCCCCCGCTGTCCCTCCTTGCAGGGCGATGGATGTCAGACACTGCTGTCATGTCTCATTTACACCTATTGCTTTGCAGCTGTAATGAATATATGGAGGGTATTTATGACACTAATCTTCATGAGCTGAGATATTCTCACTCAAACTTCGGGTCGAGTCAGTTAATATGATCGATCAGTTCATGTGATAACCATAAGCAGCAGTTCTTTCACAGGATACTTGGAAATACACCTATGAATTTTTACCCCACAAACCAAAAACAGCCTATAAATGTTGTGTAACAACTGAAGTCCTTCCCTAGTTTGTCTAAATGTCTTCTGTCATCAGTAAATATATGGGCCATATGGGAACAAATTAATGATAACTTGAAATTCCCCTTAATGTGTGTGTCATTAGAACATAGGCTGGAGACAGGAGGATGGAGATGAGGATGTCAAGGAGAAGCCACTAAAAGACAAGTCCTTAACTGATGTAAAAAGATTCTCAAAGTTTTTCAATATAAAATTAAACCACCTGGTCAACTACAGCAACAAGACGCTTTCATTAAAAATGTTGAGAAACATTTTCCAGTTGTGCCTGCCTGTCTGTACTTGTAGCACTTAAAATTAACTGAGCTGGTGGCGCCCCCTTGTGTTTTAAATTAGCTAATGTAACAATAATGGAAAATATGGGACTGATTTGATTAGTATTGTAACAGACAATCTGAATTATGTCATGTAAGATAATGCTATTGTCCTGCTGCAGGAGCACACAGGCCTGTGATAAATAAAAATAGGAAGGGCACAGTGTGAATTTGTCTCTGTTGTTTACTAAACAATTGTTTAAGCATATCTATAGTAATGTAGCTAGAGCCAAACTTTGGTATGTAAGTTACCTGGCAACAAACATAGTCTAAAATGTAAGTAATCTAGAGTTAGGGTAACTGATACCCGCCGTGGTCTTCAGGTGTATGCAGCTTTAAAAAGGTAAAGTCAATGGAAAGGTGTTCTACCCCTGTACCAGTCCCGTTTGCAGTGCTGTTATAGCTATGCACAGGATTACTTTCATCAGACTGTGAATTTGATATTAATAGGCTGTGAGAGATGTTTGGTGATTCAATAGACTGAATGAATTATAGATGATATGTCCTGGAAAATATCACTCTAATCTCTGAACAAAACATTAAGAACTCAAGAGCTATTAGAGTTTTCTTCCAGTCTGCCCCTAGCTAGAGACTGGTCTGTCATAAAACTCTTTTAAAGTTTTTACTAAGACAGAGTGGTCCAATGTGTTTTTTTATGTGAAAACCTTGTCTGCAAACTAAGCTGTAACTACAATAGTCTGGTAAATTGGTTTAAAAAGAAATGAAGTAGCCATTTAAAGTTTTGCAAGCCAAAAATGCCCAATTCAGGTCGCAGACTCCAACAGTTGACCATGTTTAGTATACATACCTCATTATGTCACTTTTTCCAGTGTGAGCACACTGCAAAACCTTGTTTTTGAGTGTTTCACAGAAAACATTATGGCATGGTCACACTGGCAAAAGCACAGGTGTAAATATTAAAATGAGTGGCGACTGATTCCATATAACTGTTTTGATGTTGAGTGTCCCACATGTTGGTTCAGTGTCATATTGTAATACTGGTACACTTGTACAGGAACGATCCTTAATGTTTTCACTAACCCCAAAACTCTTCCTACCTAGGAGTTAAGGTCTGCTATGAAAAGCCTTATAATCACTTATTATTATTACAAGTTAAATCTAGACTTAGATATTGACAAATATACATACAAATGTGTTTTTCGATGTGTATATCCGCAGTCTAAGTGCTCTTTTTCACATAGAGATAGCATACAGTATGTTGTTGCAGGTAGTACAGATTATAATGAGATTATTATAATCTGATTATATGTAACACATTGCTCCTCAGCCTCTTCATGTGCAGGGATTTTATAAATTCACCTCATCCCATCAGTAGATTTTTCTTGTGCACACTGAGCTCAGTGTGTGTTGAACACAAGGTTGCTTTTGGTGCGCCGTTGCCCCCCCCCCGACGCACCCCCAGTCCCCTCTATCCATCCATCTGTGCTCTTCACTCACTGACTTTGTCTCTCCTCTGAGTGCGTTCCAGCCATATTGTGGTTTGAAGTGTTTTTGCTTCTAATGAGCCAATTGTTCTTGTGTTCTGTTCCCCTCAGGGAGCGTTGTGTAGCTAACAACATTCTGCTCACAATCATTTTAAAACATATTCACTGCACCGGGGAGGGATTGAGGCCAACAAAACAATAATGCCTTGGAGCATGTACAAAATGAAAAATGTGTTAATGGCAATCGCACTAGCGAAGTGACAGCGCATTCTTTTCCTGTCAATTAGATCTTGGTTATTCAAAAGCAATTTGCAACTCCCTGCAGAGTAAAATGTGTGCCATCTCCCAGGCCTTACTCTATGATTGTGTAAGTGATGTATTCATTCCATTTCTCTGTGTGCGTCCTACTTTGAGACATAGACATAATATTAAGGTTAGGCACAAGCCACAGTACTCTATCCACATAGTGTTCCTCATATAAAAACAGAGAGAAGTATAGGTGTGTTTTGAGGTGTGTGTGTGTGTGTGTGTGTGCGCACTTCTTTCTCAGTTCACAAGTGTGCCCAGTTCACAAGGGGTATTGATACAGCTGGCATTCAAGACCCTGATTAATTGCCATGGCATTTGGCTGTTCTCAGTAAATGCCATATCCCATGCTGAGTGTTTGGGTAATGGATGTCTGCCCATTGTGGTCCCAGCATCGGCCCTTCCTTGCCTCCTCCTCATCATTCTTATCTCCTCCTCTCTCCTCTGTGCCTTCTCCTCCTCCTCTGCTTCACAAAAGGTTAGCTGTGCTTTATCAGCAGGAATAGACACATGAGTGGACCTATCCCATGCAGCTCAGATGTCAGTGCTCTTGACAGTTTTGTCCAGAGTGGGCCTGCTTATAAGAATCAGCCTCCTGTCTATTTCTGACAGCACCAGTTGAAAGGTAGCTTAAGGTTATATCTTCTCCCTTCTTCTCTTTAATCTATAGTAAATATGTTGTGATAAGTGCAGGGAAAGAGCTCTACCTTCAGTGTGTATACCCTCAAGACCCAATTTCAGTTTGTCTCTGTATCTCTAAGAAGAAAAAAAAAAAGATATGAAGAATTAGCTTTTGTCCTCAAGTGAATTAGTTTGCTCTATCTTAATGAGGTTTGCCCTGTCAGAGGGAAGAGTCGAGACCCTGCATGCTGAACAGACTGAAATTGGAACAGAATATTAGCTCCATAACTGCAAAAATACCTTCTTTTCAGCTCTAATTCCAACGCTGTCATGCAATTACCGTTATATACAATTTTATCTTGTCACTTTCAAATGGAAATAGAAGACCAAGCCGAGGAGAAATCATCTTATTTTTTCTTTTTTTTTTTTTTTCTTTTTAGAAAACTAATTCCAAAGTCTAATTAACTGCAGGAAAACATGTCACCAGTTGGCTGGAAACATCGAACGTAGTTATGCAAATGGAGCCAAGGATTGTAGAATGAGATTTGACAGAATCTCATTCTGAATGGTGCAAGGCCAGATAGAAAGATTACTCAGCCGTATCTGAGTGGAGGCAAACAGGAAGCGATGAGCCTGGTAATTTATTGTGTTTCTGTTTCTCCGGTTTGACTTTAGACAGCTCATTAAGTGGCGAGGTGTCACCGGGCTGGACAGAAAGACAGAAAGGAGCATTTCTCTGCGGGGCCCTCCTCTGCTCTGTGTGCATCAGCTCGTTTCTGCCTTTTGCGTTGCTGGCATAATCTCTGACTTTTTTAATATGAGGTGCCAAATAAGATTTTACGCAATTCATCATTTTGCCCATCATAGGGGAGAGGGAGATGCTATTTCATCCTCCCACTTGTCTTTAGCCTGCTTACAGGGCTGTTTCAGGGCAGTGACGCAGAGGTGGCCAGAGGCTTGAGATAAGTAGCAGAGCTCTGTCTTACACTTTTTTGGGATGTGATGATGATGATGATGAAAGCCACAGTATTACACCTGCAGATGTCATTCTGCTGTAGCTGGCTCGTGTTACTTACTTTTGTGAAGGTGCTGAAACTCAATTTATATTTGTCTTTGCTGAAGAGTACATGCTCAAATATGTACACAAATTGTGAGGATATTACACTGACTTTGATATGGCCAGACACCCACTATATATTGTGTTTGTGTATGTAGTAACTAGTCCTTGAATAAAGAAGGTAGAGGTCAGGATTAGATATCAGATGTACTTTAAATGTTAGGATATGTTTGACTCCATGCATATTTACAGACGTAGCTAAGGAAAAGGAATAATGCACTATGCAAGGTATTTTCCACAAATAGTTTGTACAGTAGAAATATTGCATTTGGTATATTTCATTTGAGAAATGCTAGAGTATTTAAGTATTTAAACCTCAAACATGAACTCATAACGTAAAGCAGCCTCTGTAGACAGGTTTATGTATAAAACCATATTCCCACACTGTGAGAATGTGTTCCCTGCAGCACTGATCTCTCACTGTGATGTCAGCCCCTACATCAGGCTCTTCAGGAGCCCTCCTCACACTCCTCCTCTGCCAGCTCCTGATTGTACACCAGTAAGTATATGTTTACAGACACAGAGAGACATACTGGAAAGAAGCGACGTCCACTTTGGTACAAACAAGTAATTAATTATTGAGAACCCTAAACACGGCTGCTTGCTAATCTACATAGCCGTTTAAAGCCTCTTGATTTATAATTCAGACCCTTCTTTCGCTCCAGTGAGTGCTAAGATTGGAGGGCTCCACTTGAAGCCCCTGAAACTTCACTGGGGCAAGGTGTCCTGCATGACTGAGTGCATGCATGAGCTGCTCGCATAAGTATAGGCATGTTTGTGGTGATCACCATTTGAGCATGTAGACCAAGCGCGTTCACATACAGATGTTCAATTAATCATATTGTAACATTCACCTCTGTTTCTGAGTAATTCTGCTCCTCTGTGTAGATGCCCTCACTCCATTTTGAAGTGATTACAAATGTATTTGTACTAAAAACACTGGGGTGCCTTGTTAGACAAACCCACAAGCGCTTCCTATTTAATATGTGAGGCAGATTACACTGTGCAGTACACTTGCACAGTGCTGTACATTAGGAATGCAAAAAGCACAGCGTCAAAGGAGTTTTAGTTAATTAGCTGGAGATGTGATGCTGGCTCTAGCTTGTAACAGCTTGTGTTCCTTGGGACTGCTGACCTTGACGGGGGGGGCGCTCTTTGATCTGTGGATCCCACGGTCGGCTAACAGTTCCTCAATCTCTTCTGTGTGTGTGTGTGTGTGTGTGTGTGCGCGCGCGTGTGTGTGTGTGTGTGTGTGTGTGCACCTTTAGTGCATGTGACTTATCCAGTCAGTTCTTCCTTTGCTTATTAAAAGCTTGAAACTATTCATGTTTGACCATTGAGAGTTTATGGTGTTTGTCTGTAGAAAATACTGTTTTGTTTTTTTTTTCACTACAGAAAAACTGCAAAAATGTGTCTCTTCTATATTAAAGGAAATCTGGCAGCATTCAGTTTGATTTCAGTGGTTTCTTCAAAGATTCAGTTTATCATAAGATTTTACATTCTGCACATGATTTAAATTTTTTTAATTTTATTTCACTTTTGATACTTACAGAAGTATAACAGCTCTATAAATGTTAATTATGAAAAAATAACTGAGCTGGTTATTTCTACAGTAACACAGTACATGTGAACATTTTACCAAAGCAATATTTCAAAGGCATGCAGGGTACAGAAAGACAGCGTGGGCAGATGTAGTTTTTGTCATTAATATTTCAGGAAAAAGAATGTAATATTAACCACATATTAATCAACTTTTAAAATCAATGCAGTTGTCTCTTCAACCTCCGAGTGATGTATCGGTGTTTTTGTTGCTCTCCTGGTGCACAGAGGAAGATTTATTCCTTCCAGAGTACACCTCTCCCTGCCAGCTGACAATCAACCAACATGGGCGTCTTTAGTGAAAACTGGCAGGGTGTCCCAATTCTCATTACTGTGTGCTAATACATCATGTACTAATACACATTGTTTTGGCAGATAGTTTACACAAGAATCAATGTAATACACTGTTTTGTACTAAAATGAAAGATACAAGCCAATCAATCAAGCTTCAGTTTGTGAACAAAATTTTATAAATGAAAACTGGAACTTTTAAGCTGAAATTTTATTTTACCAAAGGCTTTTTGGCCAACCAACATCTTTACTTAAAATTTTCCTATATGTGGTATATACTTCTGTTTGATATTTTTCTACTGTGGAGATATGCAGCTGGATCATTCTAGTGTTTTTTATTCCTTTTCCTTAGCTACGTCTGTAAATCTGTTGTTGTTTTTATGTTTCCTTCTCATTGCCAGAGTCACTGTATAAGTAGGAAAGCAGTGCAAAACCTCCTCAGGAAGGTGCTGCAGGAAAATATACAGTCCGTAGTACAATTAGGGAGAATAAAGCACTTGTCACATTTGCCTGTATTGAAGATTTTTTATTTTATTGCAAAGATTTTACTTATTTAGACCTTATTCATTCTAAAAGCTTAGCAATTAAATTTGAAATCTGTGGTGGAGAAAACTTTGCTCAAGCCTCTGTTCTTTTTAATTGTACCATTCAGAGTTGTGGGACACTCATAAATGAATTATAACATCACCTCAGGCTATGGAACCAACTGCAGGAAAACAATAGTCGCTCATAACTGAATTATTAACTATTTATATTTTCACTGAGAACTTATAACATGACAGTGACAGGAGGGATGAAATAAATAAGATGAGACATGACAGGACAATGTGCGTGCGTCGTTGTCGAGGTGTACTGATGTCAGGCTATTCGGCTAATTTATGGCTGGCATTCTGATGACCTTCTGCACCAAAGCAACTCGAGTGGAGAAAACACGGTCCAAGAGCACAGCTGCAGAATGGGACCGATTGACTATTTAAATTTCTAATTAGCCAAGAAGCTGTCCTTTGGACTTTAATTAATGTTTGTATGTGTGGTGTGTGTCTGGGCACTGTATTTAAACAGACGCTGGAGGTATGTTTATAGTATAAAGCTGTGCAGGAGGTGGTTGGTAGTTAATGTGTGTGCCTGTCTCTGAAGCCATGTGCTCAGAGGTTAGATGGCCCTTTTACTATTCTACCTGCAGAAGCTGTTGTGCTATTTCCAGGAGAATTGTTTCACAGTGCCAGAGCTTCTCTCATTCTCAGTTCTGTCAATCCTGTGTCCTTGAGTCTCCACATTGCCAGCTCCTGGGTTTGTCTCTCTTTCTCCCACTGTTTCTGTTCTTTCTGTCTCTGTTTCTCTTCATAATGTAGCCATGGTGATGTAGAGCTGTCTCAAGGACCCACTTGCACATGCAGGGATTCACTGAATGTATGAAGGGCAAGTTGCAGGGGATATGTGTGTGTCTGTTTGTCCTACCTTTGTAAGAATCATTTGGAGCATAATTCTGTTGGAGTGAGGACATTTTGGCCGGTCCTCACTTTTTTTAGACACACGTTTCAAGGTTAGAATTAGATTAAGGTCAGGGTTTGGTTAAGGGTTGGCATTTTGATGCGATGTTTAAGGTTAGGGTCTGGGAAGTGCATTATGTTAATGAGTGTCCTCACAAAGATAAAAGTACATGTCTGTGTGTTTGTGTGTGCACCTGGTATTACTCACACTGTGGGGACTTGGCCTTCCTTGTGAGGACTATGCAGATTCTGGCCCCCAACATGTAAATTATCGTGATGACTTGGTGTTAGGTTAGTGTTAGTTTAAGGTTAGGTTGAGGGTTAGGGTTAAACAAGTAGTGGTTAGGGTAAGTCCCCAGGAAATTAATGTAAATCGACATGATGTCCCCACAAGGAATGAAAACACTCTTAGGTATGTGAGTGTGTGTGGTGGAGGGATGTGAGCCTTGGATCAAGTAGCCCAAACCAAGAGAATAATAGCAGGAGTGCACTCAGAGATAGAGAGAGCTGGCAAGGAGGAGAAGACAGTGAGGGGGTCTGCCTCATTTGCACTGAGTCCTCTCCTCTTTACACACCCAGCTGACAAGGGATATTTTTATCAGCCTGGCACACACACAGCGCAAAAAAGGGACACATTCATTTGTAACAGCACACTCCCAGCCAAGGACAAGATCTCAGCAGGATAGAACATAACTGTCTTTCTGTACTATGAGAATTGAAATCATTCATGTTTATTTATGCACCTGCCTTGGCACTATCATTCTAAAGTGGAACACATGGCCTTGCATACTTTGCTTTCAATGAAGCTGAAAACAGAAAAACAAAATGTGTTCCCCAAGTATGGAGATTTCTCTCTGCCAACACAGACATTTGTCTTCTTTTTTTTTGCACCTTGTTTTTTTTTTTATTTTTATTTCCAATTTCTGTTTGTGTCTTTTCTTTCTGACTCTGTGAGAATTTGTTTGAAACAATAAAAGTTAGAAGTTATCAACCTGTAGATTTCATATAAGGAAAGTTTACCCTGCTCACTGTTCACACTGGTTTGATTTAGAATACATCTGTTGATCTAATTAGACGTCAGCCAGATGACACAGCTTAAGTGAGAGAGCGAGTCAGAGAGTGAAAGCATGAATAAACCATGTGCTAAAGTGGTGTCACTGGGCTGCTGTTTTGGCATGTTCGCATTGCTCGGGAAAAACATGGCCGTCTCTGGGGCATTGTCTGTAATTCGACATGTTAGAGCAGCTAGATGGCTCCTTTATGACATCAACTCATATGCATACAATAGTCACTTTTCCAGCAGTATATTTTGTTTTAAGATGAATATAAATAGTGTTAAATCCATCCTTTTACCGGGATTAGTGTTGTATGCACCTGACGGTAAAGCAGTGAGTATAATTTTTTCTGTCTTCAAATACTATGTAAATCCCTTGCTCTGAATTGTATATTTTACATTTGCGAGGAACAATTATGACAAGAAAAATACCGCAAAGCAGCAGGGTTTCATCTCTTTGTTGTGACACAAATACCACAATATGCCAAGCTGACAAACAGATGATCCATTGCAGGCGTTGTAATTGAAAACACAGAGAGGGGTGGACAATTAATCTCTTGTTCACCCCTGCTTCAACTTTCTATGGAGAAATACCTTGAAATGCAGATAATAGATAAGAGTGGTATTGATTAGATGGGGAGGGAGAAAAGGTGAAGAGGTGCAGAGGTTCTCCATCACTAATCTCTCTGGCTGTGACTGCATCTAAATAACCTGCACAGAGGGATAAACAGGCATATCCATCATGGGACGGCTGGCACAGACAGTGATGGATGCATCCGCCATCCACCAACCTCTTCTGCACCTCTCATTCCTGGTCAGGTATGGGAAGTGACATTGGCACTCAGGAGAAATACCTGGCTTAAACTGAGCAGGAAAATGTCTGTTTTAGCTCTGCTATAATGGAAGGATTCAGGGCAGACTTTATGTGTGTGCCTGTGTGAGTTTGTAGAATTGTCCCTTGTCCTCCATCCCCTTGTCTTTTTGAGTTTGTAGGATTATCCATTTTGATAGATCCTGTTTGTTTTGTCAGAGAGGAAATTGGTTTTGTGGATTTGTGTGTGAGTTAGAGTCTGTGTGTGTGTGTGTGTGTGTGTGTGTGTCTGTGTGTGTGTTTGTGCATGCGTGTGTGTGTGTGTGAACTCACCCACAGATATTCCTTTTGTGCACGTCTGTATAAATTGATTTGGGTATGTGTTTCTTTTCTATCTGCGTGCCCATGCACTGTGAGCCAAATCCCCTGTGCTGCCTGGACCCAGTGAGCGTATCCACGCCAGCTCGCCACAGAGGTGCCAGCCTGATGGATACGGTGTGTATGCCAGGCTGTGGCTTCCCTCCCCACCCCTCCAGCATTAAGATTGATCCGTCGTTCCCTCCCATTCCTTTCTCTCTCACTCCTCTGTGTGCCTCTGCCTTTATGAGACTGTGAATAGGTGAAGCTCACAGGCTCCAACAGATGGCCAGAGCTACCCTGCTTCACTGTCTCATTCACACACACACACACACACACACACACACACACTACTGCCCTGTGAATGAGAAGCCAGAGAGAGAGAGGAAGAGGTGTAGGAAATGTGTCACACTGTAAGAAAAGAAACAGGAAGCACGACAAGACAAGACAGACTAAAACTAACAGAAACAGAGAGCGAGTGAAGAATAACACACGGACGAAGACAGAAACAGAGAAATGACAGAATAACAGCAAGAATATGCAAAAGAAGAGGAAAAGGGATGCGGGAGACAGAAACACAGCTGAAAAGGGAGTGAGGGCAAAATTGAATTGTAGATTGAGGGACTCTCACTCCTCCCTCTTTCCCTCCCTCTTTTATTTATCTCATGTGAAACCACGCCTCCATCCTTTCACTTGTCAGTGCATCTATAACAGTGAGCTGTCTGCACTGGGCTGCATGGGGGTGAGACGAGCTCCTCACTCTGCCAGCACAGGGGACCGGATCTGAACGGACTGGACAGGACTGGATGTTACTGGACTGGCCAGAACAGGTGTGTGAATTTGTGTTGGGCATGAATGCATTTGTGAAAGATGACAGAGTGCAGCATGCATATCACTCAGTGTTTGGCTGTTTGTACCTCTCCAGGACTTCCTTTCAGAGTAGCGTATCTGGAAGGTATAGCACTGGAGCTTTGCCCTAGTTTACACTTGAATGCTCTGATCTGTTCTGTTCGCCTGAGATTTATGCATGGAGTCGCTAACGGTGCTACTCATCAGGGTAAGAAAAATAAGACCTCTTGTTCATTGCATGCACTGGACTCTTTTCACAGAGCATGTTGCTTTGAAAGAGAGCAGTGGGGAGAGATGCTTCTTTTTTGTCTGGTGAAAGTTGGTAGATTTGAGGATGGACCTTGCTGTCATGTGCTGTGTTTTTGTTAGGTTCTTTAAGAAATGTTTCTACACATCTTATAGTACACTGTTTTGCTGTGCTGAGAATTCATTATATTCAGTGATCAAGTCAGTACAGTTTTCACAGGTCTTTGGTCTGTCTTAATTTCAATTTGAGGTTTCCTGTTTCACAGTCTTTGCTGTTTTAAAATGTGCATTCACTGCCTCAGCATTGCTTTGTATTTACTCAACCAAATATAATCCTGACTGTTGCTGCATACTGTGTAGGGATTAAAAATTAGTATAAACAACAACTACAACAAGGAAAATATTACTTTTTTTTTCAAAGGAAGGGCAGGTCGAGTTGTGGATCGTTTACCTTGTGAGACCTTACCTTTTTAGAAACCGGCGAGGTACCCACCATGTAGCATTCATTCAAGAGTCGCCATTTCAACATTTGCAGCCTCTCCCACTCTTATAGAAGCCTGCACCGATTCAGTCTACGAGGCTGGTCCCAGTCAATGTACTCACTATCAGTGTTTTGTCAATATCCTTATGGGTCAAAAGGCTGTGTCATCACCCAGTGGTGCCGGTTAAAAGCAGCGGAGCAGTTTGGGGGGGGTGTGACCACTGACCTGAAGGCTGAAATATTAATGATAGAGACAGCTGAATGTCCTGTGGTGTTGTAGCAATATGGGTGGATGGATGAACAAATGCAGTGATGGAGAGAAGGGTGGAAAGTAAAGAACCTTCAGGGATCTGTTCTTTAAGCATTCATTATTTACCACGGCGCACTAACCCCCACATCAACTGGCCTCTTTTCTCACTGAGATGCCAGTGGACTGAAAGAGGAGGCTCCTGCTTAGTCTACCTGTCAGCTAGTCCCCAGATATGTTAAGACAGCAGCTCCATGTCACGCACTCCGCTCACATGCGCACATGCCGAGATGTACAAAACATTTTGTTCATATTTGTCTTACAAACACTATCTCTCTATCTGTAATTTTTATTTGCCTGGTTACTCTCACTGATTTAGTGGAAAGTGCACATAAAATCACTTATTTGCACTGCAGTAACCTAAACACACAATGGCTGCACTCACACTGCATATGTTTTTCTTAAGGCAAAACTCACACATACAGATTTGTACTCATTCTTTGTGGTGACATTGACTTACAATAATTTCCTGGGGACTTTCTTTAACTCTAACCCCTAACCTAACCCTAAACCGTGCTGTCACACTAACTATTTACATGGGTGTGGACCAGCATCTGTCCCTATGAAGAAGGCTGAGTCCCCACAGTTTGAGGGTGTTAACAGGTTTTTGTCCCCACATTATGAAGTGCACTCACACACACACACATACACATATTACACCTATTTATTTTGCTCATATCTTTCTCGAATGCCTATTTTTCTTGTTCAGTTGTCCACGCACTCTTTCTGGGACCCGTGAACACAACACACACACACAATCAGGGGGAGTGACGACCTTGAGACCTGTTGATGTTGTTTGCGGCAGCCGTGCTGTGAATACATAAGAGGCCATGTGGGACTCCCAGGCAAATTGGGCGCTTGACATGCCGTTTGTAAAAATGGCTGGAAAATGTGCAGGAGGGCTGGCAATGCAGTTGAAGGGAGACACTGGCATGAATATGTATTGTATGCTAATGCTGCATGCTGAGGCTGTTGACTCAAGCTGTTGATGAAAGCAGAGGACATGTTCCCCATCAACACTCTCAAGAGGAAGTGCTATCGACAAACCTATTGTCGACGCAGCCGCATCGTTGGCCACGAGGGCAATGTGGTGACAGGTGGCAGATATCAGTGACAGCAGCCAAGGTGACACTGCTCAATGGTCTGTGTGGGCCCTCAGGCACCCAGGGCAGCACCAGTATCTGCTCATTTTACTGCCATTTTGACTTTTTCTGGTTAGACACAGTGAGGTTAGATTAGAGGGTCCTAAAGCTAATGTCCCCCATTAGCTTTATTCAGCACTGTCAGAGCTACAGCTTGTTACACCTGCTCCACTTGCTGTCTCTCTGTGTTTAGTAGGACATGTCAACAGCAACACCTTTTCTATAGCTACACCAGGTGGTGCATTGCTATCCATTTGTTTATATGCACACTTTAAATGTGCACATATTTGCAAATGTACATATGAAATCTGAGAAGAAGCAATAAAAGCTAATGGAAACAGATTTTTCCAATATGGCTTAATGTCACTGTAACTACTGCTTCTTCTGCTGTAGTTAACCGTGCATGCCATGCCGTCAGGCACCGTTACATGGCTGCACTCCACCACAAAGACCCAAAAATTAAAAAAAGAAAGCAATTAAATGTCATGGCGTATCAAAGTAATCAGCTCGTGATTGTCTTATATTTTGTGGCTTCAATAGAAAGATGATTTTACAGGCTACATTGAAATATATTTGTATGTATTTATTTAATTACAAATTAAACACTACAAAACGGAGAGATAACTAGTTTTTCATTACTCATTCATTCAACCAACCTCTAGAATACATTAACAGTAAGCTGACAGTAAACAGCAGTCACGTGTTACCTCTCAGTCCCTGTTCATCTGTATGTATGAGCTGCTGTTAACAGGTCCTGCGATATCAGCGGCATCAGAAAATCTGTGCGTAAATCTCAATGTTGCTGCTCCCCTCAGCTCTAATGATAGAGGTAGAGCCGCTCTTTGACAACGCCTCTCAAACAGTCCTCTCTCAAGAGGGTGTAAAGATAGGAGAAAATAAGGGGAAGTGTGTTGGTGTGTGTTTGTATGTGCATGTGATTCAGTATGTGTGTGGGATCTGTCTCCCTGTGGTTTTGCCTGTGCCACATCAGCTCGCTATACACCGTACATGGAAGCGTGATTCCCAGTGTTCACGTGTGGACACCTCTTCGACTGCTGTGTTGAGTGCAGTTAGATTTCAATTTCTTCCCTCTGTATGGCTGAGCTATTGCGGTATTCTCCCCGGGGAAATGTAATTATACCTTGCTGGCCTCAGAGCACGGGCTTCACTGCCCTATCTGTCTCAGGAGAGACAGCGGCTAGATGCCCCTTCTCACTTGCTGTATCAAACAGCAGAGATGCCACTAAGGCCCTGCTATATGTCCAGATTTTGTATTAAATCCCTGCTGCAGTCTCCTCCTCTAATCAGCATTTAGATCCTAGGGTTATCAGTGGCATTTTGCTACAGTGTTGTTACAGCTGTGAATAATTTAGGACAGAATTAACTGTGGTTGCTAAGAGCAGTGAGATTGTGTGATTTTGGAAAATGGCCAAAATCTGACTCAAGTTTTTTTTTTTTCTGAACAGTTTTTCTGTCTGATAAGCAAACTCTAATTATAGAGGTTGCAATTTTTGCTGTAATTATTTTTATCTACAGTTCGACACCCCCCCGCCCTCCCTTCTCACACAGGATCCACCTGGTTTTACTCATGTCTGCCCTTCTTTCTTTTGTGATTGTCTCCCCTCCACTGCTTGCTGTTGACTCTGCTCTCACTGAGTGTGTGCTGAGATGGTGGCCATTAGACGCATCCCATTCTGCTGGATTTAGGCAAACAATCAATGAGAGCACTCAGATAGCAGCAGTCTAAGTGGCCCATTAATGATACAATTAAATGAATGCAGGATACAGTGGCGATACCAGGACATGACAACCCGAACCCACTAAAATAGGTTATTTTCTATTTTGAAAATCTATTCATATACTGGGATATAAAGCATCATCCAAAACCTTCTCTCCACTTTAGCAAAGAAGGAGGGACCATTATGGTAAATGCTTTATATATGTAGTATATACTATACACACGCACACACACACACACACACACATATATGTGCGTGTGTGTGTATACATATGTATGGTATATACTACGTATATACTATATACACTATACACACACACATAAATATATGTTGTATAAATATATACATATATGTGTGTGTGTGTGTGTGTGTGTATGTATATATACTGCGTATACACTGCATTTATCATAATATATGTATATATAATATAATATACACATAATATATGTATATTTATGTAAATATACATGAATATAAATATGCCTGGCTGCCATTGCAGTCATGCCGGAGCATTTCTGTTTTCTGTGTTTTCATTTCCCTGATTTGCTACACTTTCACACTACCTTAATCTTCATTTCTGTGTTCATCACCCTCTCTTTGTCCCTATGTTTAGCCTGGTCACAATGCCAGCTTCCAACTCTCCTTTGCACTCTCACCCCTCCCTCATGCTTCTCCCTCAGGGTGTAGCAGCTATTGTTGTGCTTAATAAGGTTTATGGAATTACAGATCTCTGAAATTGGATTTTCTCAGTCCACCAAAGCAGTGGGATTACGGCTTTAAGGTCGGGTACATCGGGCCACAACTGACCTGTGACTGAACTGCTTTTTCTGACTGCACCCTTAAGGTGGACGGATCAAGAGATTGGCATGCCAAACAGTTCTTGTGAAGGACAGAATTACGGGCAGATTCCTTGTATCTGTATAAAATTGATTCTGAGTCAGACAGCTACTACGTGTGATTTTCTGCTTCTGTCATGTCGACCACTCTCACTCACACACTCCTCCTCTCTGTCTGTCCTCACAACTTTTGACTGTGTTTGATCTGATTCTAATCTAATGAATCTTTTGATCTTCCTCGCGTTACACCCATACAGATCCCAGATTTCAACATTCATCATGGCACGGTTCATTATAATCTTCAAAATCCATCCATTAGTGAAGCAGTCGATTCCCATTCCAAGTTACCTCATCAAAAAATCCAGATTCAGATCAACATTATTTGATTGAACATTAAATACAACAGGAGTGGAGAAGTGGGAGACAGAAGTAAGAAATTAAGTAAAAAATGCACTAAAGACAAACATGTAGTTAATGAAAAGACAAACATGTAGTTAATGCAGCATTGGCATGTTGGAAGGAAGGTAGTATTTAATAGGAATGGTCCATTGTGGTGGCTTAGAAATTAGGGATGACGGATCAATCGGAGCAGAGCCGTGGTTCCACCCTGCTGAAATCAATCAACTTCCTGCTTGACAGAGAGAATGCAGACAATCAAAGAAAACATGGCCTCCAGGTCCCGCTCATTTCCCCTCTCAGTCAAACTTCATCAGGATCAGCTGGAAAAGACAGCTCATTCCAGCCTATCTCAGTGCAACAACGATGAAGTCGTTCTATTGCTTTTATTTAACATGGTCATTTGAGGTTATTGCTTGAAAATGTCATTACGTTTTTAGTGTAACTCTGCCAAGAAGAGATTATTGTAACTAATAAAACATGATTCATTAACACAGGAGCTCTGTAGAGAAAGGAATATTAAATGAAACCCTGGTGTATTTTTAATCCACTACTAAAAATGGTGAATTTCCCCTCTCCTTCCTCTTCATCTTCCTCTTCGCCTGGGTAATAGCCATCTTTCTGCCCTGTCACTTTTTGATGTATCATCCTCTTATTCATATCAAGGACAAGGCCAGGTGTTGCATTTTCTCTCAGTTGCCACGCTTGTCACACTGCCGTGTCACCCGCAGCCTGTTTCGTTCCCCTCCCTTCTTCCTCCCCCTCTCTGCTTATTTATATTAAATCTGTCACTCTTTTATTTTAGCAAGAGAAAAAGAAAGTAAATCACTTTTGCTATTCGCAGCCTGCGGTGTCTGCTGAATGTTGCAATTTTATGTGAATGTCATCTTTGGCCAAGTAAAATCCTGTCAAAATAAATGATCTCTCTGCTGTTTTGTATTGTTGCCACATAACTGAAATTTCTCCTCCTCGTCGTGTCCTTGGCTTCAAATGTCTACATCAGTTAAGATGGGAACATGCTACACAAAGCGAGCCTCGACAGGTCTTTTTTTTTATTGCTCCAGATGAAAAGACAGAAAGATAGACATGCACAGGTGTCTAGCCTCACTTCTTTGGTGCCCATGAGTGACTGGCGGAGCTGGCTTGGGTAGAGAGCAGCTGGGATCAACTTGGCAGTGAGATGCATGTGAGCCTATAATGTTCTTTCACATGTTTTTAACCTTGCTGCGTATTCCTGAGGGGTGTATGTGTGTGTGCGCGTCACAGCACTGTTTCGTGCGAAGCATCTCACTGAAGACGACATATGAAACATTAGATGCTTACGCAGTAGAGAGATTAAAGGCCAGACCACACAGCACGATAATGGATATATTGGTTTGGCTCAGACGTTTACATGCTGGACACTGACACTTCTCCAATCACAGATCAGACAGCTTCACCCCTGTCAACATGTCTGCACAGGCAGAACAAGGCCTCGTATTGTACATGATCAGAATTCGCTGTTGGAGGCTGCTTGGTGTCAGCGTTAGATGGCAGCTTGATGGAAAGTCCTGAGTGAAAACAGCTATTTTTCTGTAACTCAGCTGCTTCTGACACCTAGTTTAAAGCAGTGGAAGGATTCGCTCATCTGTAAGCAGTGCTTACATAGCAGTGCAAACAGAAACAGATTAGTATCACTAGCACAAAAAAGTCCTGCAGGGTGAGAGGTAATTACTGTATGTACAAAATGAGACCATTTTTACTCTCTATTTCTGGCAAAGGTCTAATTGAACCAGCTCCTGAACTATTGCTTGCTTCCTCAGGCGTAAGTCAAATATAAATCTTGTATGAATACCTCCAGATATGTGTGACTATAAACCATGTGGTATGATATCCCACTCGTGGTTGTTTCTCACCAAATCCTCCAGTTTGTCGGTGTTTTCATCTAAAACATATGTGTCAGCATCCTCAGGGTATGTGTGAGGGAGGAGTGGTGCTTGACAGTGGCATCTGGACTGTAGAATGGCTCGTGGTGTCTGTTAGGACAGAACAATACAGGAATGGAAGCACCAGGATCCATATAATATTCATAAGTGGAAGTTGCATATGATCCAAGTACCCATCCTCTCTGGACTTTGTGTTTGCTTACAGAACTTGGCAGTCAGGAGAGGGAGGAGAGAACCTCAGAGACAGCTTGTTTAGAAAGAGAGGTAAGGCTGTTCACCTTTACTCTGAAAATGAAATCTACTTCTGCCCTCTCACGTTTCCCTCTTTCACACATATACGTAGTTGCCCCTCTGATGTTTTTTTCATGCATGCTTCATGTCTGCACAGTTCATCGCTGAAATGTAATCACACTACCTGTGTTTGCAAGGCTCCCCCCGTGTCTGTGTGGTCTCCACCTATCATGCATCTGTTGTTTTTTTTTTTTTAGACCTATCAATCCAGCTATCACTCTGCTGTGTGAGCAGAAAAAAAATCAGGTGCTTATTGTTGCTCCAGTTACCATGGATTCTCAGAAGAAACAAACAACACAGCAGGCTAACATCAGCACTTTATTTACTGTGGGGGCTATGTCACCTCCAGAGGCAACTCATGCATCACTGTGGTTCAGGCGGTCTCAAAATCACATTCCCTCGTTTGATCTGCCTGCCAGTGATTACCATTTGATTGGGCACCAATAAGAGGATGGTTATTGTTGGCCTCGCTGAGATGGAATCTATGATCAAAGAGAGCTGTGGGTGTTGTGGATTGTGTTGTGGCCACATAAGATGCCCCCTCATTGGCTGTCATGTTAAAAATGAAAAGGAGAGGAAAGAGAGTAAAATGAAAGATAGCGAGAGTGGAAGGAGGGGGAGTTGAGGCGGCAGGAAAGACTTGTGAGAATTAATGAAAAAGCTACAAAGCCAAGAAATATTAAATCGATAGCTGAAAAATCACCTTTGCCTCTTGTGGCTTTGGGCTATAAAACAGCTTCATGTGTTTACTAAACAAGCAACAATAACACAGGCCATGTTTAATGTTTTAATTCAGCGTTTAGAGGTCATTGGTTAAAAATGGAAATGTTTTTGTGCAAACACTGTTTTAAAGAGGCAATAAGTCTGCATGACTCTGACACATCACCACCACAGCTCTACCACAGTCCTGTTGGCTGTTCTCCAACAACACACTTGTGCTGCTGCTGTGACCAGAGTCATCCTGTGTGAACAGTTGGGTAGCAGCAGAAGAAGCAGCTCTCAGCACATGTGGGTATATTATGAGCACAGCTGTGCACAGCTGACTCATTATCACTTGCAAAAACATCAGTATGTGCGGCTGCAATCAACTCCCCTTTTTGATTAACAAACAACTCACTACAAACAGCTCCTAATATAGCCATGATAGTTTACTCTTTTGTTTGTGAAAAAAAATCTGCCTGACTGCGTAACTTTTTTTTTTTTTTTTTTTTTTTTTTTTTTGACGGAGCATTTGAGGGAGCTGAACTTTGATTTTCCCTCTTGTCTCCGTGACACTAGCAAGAGTAGACAGGTGAATGATGTGCCTTTGGTAAGCTATTCTGTTTGAGAACTGATCTCCACTTCAAAACCCCAGCATGAGGACAGTATTCATCTCTTTCTCTTTTCCTAGTCTTTTTGCTGGCAGAGGGGGCCTTCGGCAGTGCAGAATAAGAACCAAAAGTCTGCAAGAGAAACGCTTCAAAGGCACAGTTCATCTGCTGAATGAAGACCTCATCAATTCAGTTTTCTTCTCCTAAACCACTGTCCCTTCCACAGAGCTCTGGTTGTTTATGAACGGAGTTCTGTGATATTTCTCATCTATTTCTTGCAGTTGGTTGCATAAGGTGCTATTGATATATTGTGAGTGATGAAGGGATATTTGCCCACAACACTTTGGGGGATTAGCCTTTTTGAGGCTTTTTTTCCCCCAAAATGACTCTCCACGTCCTCCCTGGGGAATGTGGGAGCATGTTCCTGACCCTCATGTTTCATATCCACAAGGCGGAAACTGCCAGCTTGCTGCAAGCCTGCCTTCTGCCCACTGATTAAAAGTCAAATATTAAAGTGCTCTGTTGTGAGTTTGCCCTAATTGATTCTTTCCGCCGGGTGCACACAGAATGGGCTGACAGCAGGCGATACCAGGCTTTGTCAACATTGGGCATGCTGCCTGACGCTCAGGACGGCACCCCAGTAAAACCCCCTGTGAGCGTGCCAACCTGCAGCGCCACACACAGAGGGGCTTGGCACTCTGGCCAGGCTTTAAGTAACAACTGAGAAGTAGCTCATTCTTCTGCTGTGTGTCAGCTCTCATTGGCTGGCTGGGAAGTCGGTTCTCTATTTGTAAGTAAGTGTCTGGCTGTAAAGAAAGTGTGCATGTATGTGTGTGTTTTCTTTCTACACTTAAAAACAATATCTCTTTTGAGACACTTGCATAACCACCCATCTAACTTCTCTCAGCTATCTGGGGCAGAGGTGCTGAAGGGATGTTTCAACTGAATTCAACAAAAAGTCCCTCTTCATTTTTTTCCTAATCTGCACCCTCATGCTGGTAAGAAAATAGCTGAAATAGCTTTTATTCACAGATATGTTTAACAAGGAGTTTACCAAACACAGGACGACACGAAATATGTCATCATTGGTCACCAAGTGAAAAACACAAGACAGCTTGTGGAGATTCTGGTTAAGCTTCATATCTTTTTCTTATGGTGTTTTATCCTCCCTTAACTACAATGGAGGGATAATTAATTGAATCTTTACAGCAGTAACACAGTGTCCCTCTGTCTTCCTTAGATCGAGACAGTGTATTCATGTCCCTCTCTTGTCTGCTTACCCTATGAATTTACAGGCCTTTTTATGTGCATCCTGAATTGTCTTTGCCTCCCATTTATTTTTAATGCTTTCCAATTCACATGTAGGAGAGTGCAACAGAAGTCTTGGTGCTATACAACGTTCATTAAGCACAGACATTCATCCACGTCTCTTTTCTCATGAATCTGATTGACCTTTTTCGCTCGGTGGAATCCACAGTAAAAGGTTATGGGCGCCTATTAATCCCCCCATGCTTGAACAGCTGGGTATATCTCCTGTCCTGTCTTATGCTTTATGTTCCATCTGAGCCTGATAGGACGGTGCAGTTGGAAGGTTTAAAGGTGTGTGGGGGTTGAGGTCAGAGAGCTGGCCGATGGCATGGTAATTACTTTGTTAGTAAAATGACGCTGCACTCTGATGCACCACAAATTACAACACAAGAGTGATGAAGGTGCTGATCAAGGTGCTGCTAATTCATGTTTAATATAATAGAGAGGAAGAAACAATACTGACTATACACAAGAGAGGCCACAGGGTAAGGGCAAGCAAGGTGGAGAATGTTGAGGAGGACATTGTGTACCTTTTCCATGCTTGAAAATTAATTTCATTTCATTCATTCATTCATTCATTCATTATCTATACCCGCTTATTCCTAATTAGGGTCACAGGGATTGTCGTGTCTGGACGACCTTGATGCTTTCCGTGGAGATTCCAATTTGACTTTTCTATAACTGAGTTAATTTTCCTAAGTATAGCTGACAATCCTCTTCACTAGGATCACAAACAGTAGAGAAACAACTAGATCCAAGTTCACAGGTGTTTATTCCCAAATCACAGTACAGACAAGGTGAGTTACGGTGAGGTCACGGTGAGGTCACACAGGTTTGTCACAGGTTTTGCCACAATTAGTTTCCCTTTTTTAGACATATCTGTATATTGTTTTCCCCTCATTCCTTTTTTAAGATGCTAGGGGACCATGTCCACTCATCTCTCTCTCCTATAGATGGACAGGCTTCCCCTGCTCGCCATCCTGTATTTAGTTTTGGTAAACATTTACTTTCTCTAAGACTTATTTTACCCAAGTATCAGTCCTGTACATACTTGGTTTCCTGTGCATGCCTTTGAGGTCTTACATACATGCCATTGATCCCACCTGTTCCCGTAGAGTATTTTGGTATTTACATGAACATGTCTTCAATAACATACTTACAGGATACATGTTCAGCCGACCCATGGCCTTAGATTTCTGGGATAATACACAACAGGATCTGCTGGATCCTATCCCAGCTCTCTTTGGGTGAAAGGCAGGGGTACACCCTGGGCAGGTCACCAGTCCATCACGGGGCCACATAGAGACAAACAATCTCACACACTCACACTCACTCCTATTGGCAATTTAGAGTCACCAATCAACCTGACATACATATGTACATGTTTTTGGGCTGTGGGAGGAACCCGGAGTACCTAGAGTAAACCCATGCAAGCACAGGGAGAACACACAAAGTGAATTTGAATTTTTTCACAGCGCTTTTCAATGTGACAAGTCACGGAATAGTCTCCTGGTTATCGCAGTGTCATCTCCCCTGAGCACTGGTCAATACATGATTTTACCTCCATCCTGTTCTGTCCCAGATGTAGAGCTCAGACGGGTCCAGAGGCTGAGTGGAGGTCGTGATCATGGGGTTGGGCGGTGAAATGTGGCTGGCACACTGACAGACACCTAATGGAGGGTTAATAGGGGAGTCAAGTACCAGAGACCACTACTGTGGCAGGCAGGTGGAGAGGTGGAAGAGAGATTGAAAGGTGAAGTACCATTACAGACGCTGATAGGGCAGTGGTTTAAATATCTCCTTTCTCCCTGAATTTTTTTTTAACTTTGCTTACCTCTATTTCCCAGTTAGTGACGCCACAATGAACTCCAATTTTGTTGGCCTGCATCAGAATAAAAGTTTAAATATTGTTTTGATTTTCTGCAAAGTATTACTTTCCTGCCTTTTATTTTTTTTAGTATTGTTAGGTGTTATTTTAGCAACTCTATTTACAGTATTTTTAGTTCTGATCATGTATTAGATCATGTGTTACAGCACCTTGATCTTTTGTTACCTCATGTATTTTTATTACTAGAAGATTTTTTTTTTGTTTTATTAATATACTTTTAAATGTAATTTATTCTCAAGTAAAGTTTACTACTAGTATTTTAAACTTAATGACTTGACGTGCAATTAATTCCCTTAATAATGTGTGTCAACTGTTGCTAACAGAACCTGCTAACACTGCTAGCTGTACCTAGAGTGGATGTTTGTAACTAAAGCAAGTACATTTGCAAGTGAATATTTTACCTACAAGTAAAATTGACTTTAGGGAAAGAAATTCTTAGCAAAACACCTTTGAAAGTAATTATGAGGGTTTGCCCAAGTCCAGTCAGGCAGAAAACCGAACGAGATGTATAACTACACAGAACAGTGAGCCAGTAGTCTCCTTCTCAGTCAGGGATTGCGCTCTGCAGGAGGTCAGCCCTGCAGGGACAGAAAATAAGCATCATTCACAGTAAAGGAAGTGTGACTACTGCCTGATCAATCTGAGCTCTCATTAAAAGGCTGCCAAGTCCTTTGCAATCTGATACAATATCAATACAGTAGCACCACAGAGAGACCTCCAGAGCTGTTAGGCAAGCCGCTGGCAGCTTAACTGTCATTACCGGGCAGGCAGCTTGCCAGAGACCCCCTTTGTGGGCCACTTAGGCTCCCTGCATGGTCCCAGACACAGGTCAGGCCAGACAGATGGGCTGTTTGGGCAGCTGTCCCAGGGACGAGGCAGGGAGAGAGATGGATAGTAACCTGTAGTGGAGGAGACACCCTGTACTACCTCACAATATGGAGAGATTATGTGGGCAGTGAGAGTTGACTGCGCGCAGTTACACACAGCTGCAGTTTCACCTGAGGCCTGTTTGTTTGTCATTGGTATTCGTGTTCATCATTTACCCTGGATGATTACAAGGACCATCACACACATATGTGTTTAAAGTGAACAAAAGACAAAGTGTTTGATAAAAAGAAAAAAAAACACTCTCTGAACTCTGTAGGGGCTCTGCACTGGGTTTTGGCGTGTAGCCCAAGATTCCTGCTGGGAAAACCACAACCCCTGAATAGTGCTCTGTAGTGATTTCTGAGTAGAGCAAATGGGGGGAATATAAGTGGCCGTACATAGAAAGCCTCTGTAATTCAGATCATTGTGTGGAGGTCTTAACCTCCTGTGTGGTTCCAACAGGGGAGGGAGGGATCAGTGTGTGCGTCTCTAAACCCCCAGTAATCCACTGACAAAAGGGCCAGGAGAAAGATAGCTGGCAAAGGTGGGGAGTTAGGACAGAGAATGGGAGGAGTAAAGAAGTAAAGTAAAGAAGTGGTTGCTGCCTCTCCAACCCCCAAAGGGTGTGTTCAACATTAGATAAGATGGTCCTCACAGCCACACAGACTCCCATCACCCCATGGTAAAAACTGTAGGGCCTCCTTGAAAGAGCCATTGTCTGTCAGTTGAGTAGAAGAATCCACAGTCTATAGAAATGATCACCTCTGCAGCAGCTGAACTACGACTTCCAGCCAGCGTATTGATTTATCTGGTTCTGTCTGTAATTTATTCAGCAGGCGGTCAGGCAGCGGTTGTTTACTGAAAGTTGAAACAGATATTGCCTGTAATCATCACTAAGTCAGGGTCATTAGGAACAGTCCCCACTGCAGGTGCTAATTTGATGATGGGAGAGAAATGGCATGTAATTAAAACACAGCAAATGACAGCTTAAAATTTACAAGTCCTGTGGAACATGATCTAATTTTACCAACCCGTGTAGCTCATAAACTAGAGTCAGACAACATTGTTTAGAGGGATAATTGCATTGTTCCAAGCAGATAAATATCACCATAGGCATTCCAGTAATGCTTTCCCATCAAGCTTTTTTAGTGTTATGGATTTCTTAGCACACCATATTTTGAGAAATGTTTGATTTCTCGTTGGTGCAGTAGTTATGCAGTGTCATGCAGAAGTCACTTGGCTACACTGAGGTCTCAGTGAGGTAGTTCGTCGGTGGAACAATGGGCCCCGGCTGATTTGTCTGTAATCCATTTAGCTAAGATGTGACACACTGTAGGAGGGCTTTGCCGCTGGTCAATAAGTGCCAATAAGAAACAGCAATCACTCAGCAGGCTGCCCTGTCCACCAGCTTGCTCACTTGTTTCAGCTGTCAACCCCTGTCTCAAAGGAGCTGGCGATTGTGCCACTCTTTCGTACGCACCACAAATGGCTTTCACATACAAACCTCAATAGGACAGAAAAGGCAAGGACACTTGCAGACTGCAAAGCGGGCACATTTCCCTCTGACATCTGAATAAACCCATCTGAAGTGAAAACAGCTACGTATTTTCAAAACACCATTGACAGTCGCTTATTCTCTGTTTTAAATCCCTGGAGGTGGGGTGGTGAGGAGCTGAACCCAAGTCAGGGACAATCAGGGCTCTGTTTGTGATTTCGCTAACACCTCCATGTCCTCTTTGGGCTCTCTTGGAGCGTACTGCGGGGGTGCAGGGGAGGAGGAGTAAATGCCGTGACCCTGCTCTGGACCCTGACTGAAGGCCCCCAAAAAAACCTGCAGACCACCACGCTAGTCCTACATGCCACTCGGTGGCTGCTAGGAGACAGAGAGCAAGACTAAGGTGGACATGTGCAAATAAAGGTGAAAACTGGCATCTCCAGAGATAAAGACTGGATTCAGTCAGCAAAGCATCTTCACTGCTGTGGGTTTTGACATTGTTATTTGTGGCATGGCCACAATTTGTGCTCATTATGAGGAATATCTTCACTGAGGTAGTTTGTTAAACCTAGAGGAGACAAAAAAGGCAGACAGTAGCTGTGTGATGTCCCTCTAGTGCTGCTGGAGCCAAACAATTCGAGAACAATCCAACAATACAACACTGTTCATTTCCTCCATATTCAGAGATAATTAGCCTAACTGTTGTTCTCTCCTATTATGTCCTCTTTTTGGAGAGAGAAGTTTGAAGTCTGAAACACAGAGTGTGGGAGTGTTTGTGTGCATCTGTCTGTCGCCCTGCCTGTATGTCTGTGTGTGCGTGTGTGTGTGTGTGCGTGTGTGTGTGTGTGTGTGTGTGTGTGTGTGTGTGTGTGTGTGTGTGTGTGTGTGCGTGTGTGTGTCTGGTGTACATTTATAATCAACACAGAGGACCCAGGGAGTCTGTCACAGCTCTTTGTTCTCCAGCAAGAACACATCACTACTGGGCCTTTTGTTTGAACTGACACCATCATACACTCTCTTTCTATGTCTCTCCCTCTCTCCTCCTCACCCTCATATTTTTTCCATTCACCCAGCTTCCCATCACTCTCTCTCGAGTTGAAAACATTTAAAAGATAATGGACCCTGTGGATTGCGGAGTTACAGGGATGAGATGATTTTTTTTCCCTCATGTATGGGTCCAGACCATGCTCTAACTTTGTGAGAAAGTCTTTCAAAGTATAGCATGACTACCAGAAATCATCTTTTGAGGACAGTTTCTCAGTATGTGCGTTTGAATTCATAATTTATCAATTTGGTCATTACACTATTTCAGTGTAACTCAGACGTACATACTACTACATTAAGAGTATTCACACATTAAAGTGTGTCTGCAATAGTTGAAAGTCTTTTTCCAAAATTATGGTCATAAACATGCTTTTAAAACCGCCCTCATTCTTCTGGAAAGGTTTCCCACAGCATTTTGATTTCTTGCTTCAGTTGCATGCTCCTGCTCAGTCTCAAGGGCATTCGTGAGCTCATACATTGATATTGGGTGATAAAGCCTGTGTTTCATTTCATTCCGAAGGTACGGATAGAGTTGAGATCAGGGCTCTGTGCACCATTTCTATATGAATTCTATATGGTTGTGGCTAAAATATTATTGTATTCTGTAACATTAACATTTCACTTGCTTAAAATTTAGGTGCCATAGCCTTTTAAAATAAAGCTCTATTCCAGGAATGTAGTTTGGCCCGTGTAACGTAGATAAACTTAATGTAGGTGGGTGTGCCTAGGAAAATTTATTCATTCACCCCTTTTCTCAGGGCAACAGACTCACTGCAGGATTAATGATGTGTTAAGTAATAAAATTACACTCATTCATATTTCACTGTCTGGGCAGCACATTCCTTGTGGTATCAGAGGTTAGGGAAGAGAATAAAGTATAAACACAAACATAGAGGTGAACAGTTGAGCAGTAAATGGAAGAAGAAATATTTCACACTTGAGTCTCAGTATCGCAAACTGAAATCTCATTTTCTCTCTTTTAAAGTCTACCCACTGCTTTTTTTTTTTTTTGTATCTGTGTATTCAAACAGAAAATTGCTGTGCAGGTTCTGACTATCATCTTAAAATGCCTGCAGAGCACTGAGCTTATCAGAACCTTAGGGGAAATCTAAATTAAATCTTTCTGATGAATGGAATCCGCCTCAGCATTATCTCTTGTCATTCTTAACTATTAAAGTTAGTTATTATGAAGTAAAGGCACATTCGTCAAAAGAAGGTGGAGGTGCTATTTTAAACCAAAGAGCAGTTGGAGAGTTATTGAATATGATTTTAGGGTTATCAGCCAGGGACTGGAGAGTTTTTTTGGCCTATGCTAATCTGTTCAAGGAGCCGCTGTCTTTGGCCAATCACATAATGTGGGACGTCAGAACATGAATGCCCATGGGAAGAAGACCTGTTTCCCGTGGTATATGCACAGTGCAGAGGGTGCATCAAGCCAACATTTATAATCTCAAGACCTGCCATGACGTCACTAGCTAAAAAGCTTAAGCCTGCCCATGTTTACATTCAGTACCAAAGGAGGAACATTCGTTACTGCAGAGAAAGGCAAATGAGTGGGTTGTGAGATAGTTCAGCACACAAAAGCAAGAAAAAGCACGGCTTGCATTCTTATAAGACGAGACATTACCCAGTATACTGATATCCCCTACCATGATAACAGCATTACCCAATGCTTAAAGGAGAGTTTTAGTTGACTATACTTAACCCTACTTGTCCATGGAGTCAGACAAGCAGAAAATGCTCATATGTGCCATCGCAGACACTGTCAAAGCTGCTGTGCTTTTCCAGATTTTGGTGGCGGAGTATAGATTTGTAAGCAGTGAAGACAAATTAATGGAGGCAACACGGCTTCTTATTATCATGAAAAAAGCATTCCATACTGTATTGAGAAATGCAAATCCGTTCTTCCACTGACAGATAGCCACAAAAACACACATGCTCACATACACACACATACTTCTCTGAGTGAAGTTACTCTCACATAGATGCATGCCTTTGCAGAATTTGCATCTGAATGCCAACTTTTGTTGGTAAATTGAAGGGTCCTTAGAGTTTTTTCACATTCTGCTCAGAGTGAGGCAGCCCAATGGGAACATAGTCACACATGAGCAAAGCCCTGCCAGCCTCAATTATGACCAAAGGGATGGGCTTGTTGCAGCAGGCCACATTCAGAGTTGGATGTATCTATTTAAACTTTCCTGGCCACTTCCTTTTATGTTTTTTCGGCTTTGGGATACAATGGATGGCACATTTCTATGTTGAAAACAACACAGAATAGATTTGCGTGTTTGGTGCAACCAGATTCTGATTTATTCCGTTCTGTTTTATTTTGAAGACTTGGTCTGTGAATCTCCTTTTCATGTTTGGGGCTCAAGCTCTGTTCTTTCCACAGTCCATGCCTAGAGGTTCTTTCCCTTTCTCGCATTTCCTGTGTTTTTCTCTACATCTTTCTCTGTCTCACAACATTCAGGATAGAGAATCCCGGAGTCTGGCTTCAAGCTTGTGGGCTTTCGCCTCCATATTTCATATGCATTATGAGACACTGCTGATTAAATTGCAAGTGTACGCCATGACTCGTCCTCCTTCAGTATGCAATAAATGTCTGTTTTTTTCCTCAGTTTTCTCATATTCTGTCCTCTCAGGGGGCTGCAGATTGGATGAATCAGACTTTATGTCTGTTTCAAAGCCCAAGGTGTTTTATTTATGGAGAAAAAGTACATTAACGCCTCTGCAAAGTCTTTGGAAGATTTATCAAGCACTCTCAGCTTCCTCACTGCCTCACTTGAACTGTGATACATTAAAGTACAGATGTGTGTTGTTGGGCAGTGTAATATATCTGATCTGGTGTGTACTTTCATCCTTCCACTCCTGCTACCGTCGTAGCATCATGCCCATGCTGTGACATGGCCAGCTATGTTGTCACAGCATTTATAATTCAGTCTTATCAATAAAAGATGGGTGGCATTAAGTTTTTATCTGGTGATGCAGTGCTGCTGTCTCTTAGAGCCTCTGTACAAGCGAATGAGTGAAGAGCAAAACTTTGTTTCCTCTGTTCTGACTTCTAGGCATCACTTGGCATTAGTATAACCTTAAATGATCCTTGTTCCTCTAACACGTTTTTAGAAGCTTATTCCTTATGATCTCATATTCTGCCAGCTTACTCCTCAGCCATTCCTCTCCAAGCCCCCAGCATTTAATGAATTTTGCTGACAGTTATATTTACTGATGTTGTTTTGTGAGTCTGTGTAAAATGGCAAAAATTCCTTTTATTTTCGTCCTATCGGGCTGAATCAGCATTGTCATTTTGCAGTTGACTTAGTGCAAAGAGCTGATGTGGGCAGAGCTCCGACAGGAGAATCATCCCAGTTTCCAGAAACAATATGGTTTGCTTTGCATTATGAATATGTACAAATCATCACATTGGTTATGTTGCTGGAGCTTGGCTTAAGTCCAGCTGTTTCCTAATAGTTGCCCATTTCTGTTTTTGCACAAATCAAGTATAATGGCTTGTGTCTGTTTGGATATTAAGGTTTCCTCTGCTTTTGTGTTAGCAGTTTCATGTAGCATCTGCCACCCAAAGAGCTGAACAATGCATGTATATAAAAGAGAAAAGAGAGAACAAAGTGGAGAGGAAGGACTGTGTGTGTGTGTGTGTGTGTGTGTGTGTGTGTGTGTGTGTGTGTGTGAGAGAGAGTGTGTGTCAGTTAGAGCTGATAAAAGCCTGAAAATCCAATTAGTTTTCAGTAGTAAAAGGAAGGAGGAAGGCCTCATGGGACCAATGTTAGGAAATATCCACCACAGTGACATGTCAATACAACACATTTACATATTTGGCTATTGATAAATCACTGTGTGAAAATAGCAGGATGTTTTCTTGTAGATCAGGACTCAATTTGGTTTTCTTCCTTGATGAGTTTTGCCCACATCAGCCTTGTGAACAGATAACTGACAAAAGGAAGCACTGTACCTTCCTTACCACAAACCACTCTAAAAGCAGGCCCAATGGCAGAGGACCAGCTAAATCCGAGCACACTGAATCCATTCTTTATTCATTATAGATTTCCTGGAATCCATTTTTACTGATTCCACACAGAGCTGGTCAAATCTGTATCTTTTTTGTTGTGCATTTCATTGTCGCTGGTGCCAGAGTGGGGTAGGCAGAGCGCTGGCATGATAAAAGAACAAGGACAGTCTCAAACAACACAACGCCCGAAGTCAGAGCGCATGTGTTTCTCCAGGGAAGAACCACATGCCCCAGGAGAAGGAAACCAGAGCAAACACAGCTGCTGCTGTACATTTCTTTTGTGTGTGTGTGTGTGTGTTCCCATATTCATGCAGTGGTGTGTAGGAGCCTGCGTCTTGTGCAGAGCAATACTCGGGAGTAGGATGAAGGACATACTGGATGTGGGTGTTTGTGCAGTAGTGAAGACATTAATGAGCACAGTCTGGACAACAGTGTAGACCAGAGAGGAGCAGGGGCCTTTCTGTTTGAGAGCAGCGCTCCAACATTCAGCTCATGATAAGTTAATCAGCAATGACTCTGCATGAATGAAATATTCATGAGTAAAATCCTTCCACTGTAGTCATCTCTTCTCTTATGTGTTTAATATATTTTAGATTTTTGAACCCAGATTGTGTGTGTATGTATGGACACACATGTTGCAAGTGGGTATTTGTTCATTGGTTCATTAGCGTATCACCATGTCAAACTATATTCCAGTCAGGTTGTTGTTATGGAGGAGCTGCAGTCCCAGCAGAGAGAGCTTGCAGTTCTGTTGTTGTTATTGTCTTCATCTTCAAGCACGGATTGCTCTGGTCACGAGGTTCTTGTAGATTCACACACACACACACACACACACATGCCCAAACCCCCCACCTGTGTGTGAGAGTGGAGCACCTTATTGTGCACAGCGATGCTGCTGCTTGTAAACTGTGTTTATGATCATGGTCATTGGGGTGTGTGGCAGCTCGGATTATGTGTCATGATGGAACAGGCAGAAAAGTATTTCTGTTTATCCCTGCAGCTTTCATTGAATAATAAATGCATGACAAATAACAGCTCAATGAAAGATATGTCAAATCAAATAGGTTTTGTTTATTAAGCCTTGTCATACTTAAAGGTCAGTTTGTAAATGTAAACTGCTCTACCTCATGTTTGTCAAGCTCATGTTTTATGACAACATTTAACCAATACCAACAGTCGCCATGAGGTATTAGAGAACTAATAGGATTGTAGTGTCATTTTTAACTGCATGTGGGGATTAATTAAGAAAATACATTTTACACATACCTGAATATAGTTAACTTAAACAAGAAGAGCAGAATTTGGAAGGTGCTGTACATCCAGAGGTAGGTTGCTTTTAGCTTTGCTGATATTGCTACATTTTGTTTTTCCTGCTTTCATTAACGCAGATACTTTAGTAATTTTCTGTTCCACCCTGTCTTGTGTTGTTTGAAGTCTTTAGAACTGGGGGCACATGTTGTCTCTCCATTCACTGACCCCTGTCTTCATTTTTTTCCACTCATCATCTCTTCTTGTGTCTCTCTCCTTCACCTCTGTCTCCCTCCCCTCCTCTTACTCCACCTCTCCACATCCTTCATATTCACCCTAACCATCTCAGGGGGAAGTGCGGCCTGAGCTGGCCCCAGGCCCAGGCCCATTAGCCCCAGCCTGGCAGCCATGTGCTCATCACCAGAGATCATTACACCCAGCCAATGACACCACTCTAATGCATCATTAATGATTGATTAACGAGCTGAGCTCAGCCCAAACGGGTGCATTTGTATGGAAGAGCACCCTGTAATGGCTGTGCAAAGCTTGCATCTGGTATTTTTACCATGTTTAGCGTGCACGTACGTGTGTTTTATTCTTATCAGTCTCCCTCTGCATCCTGCCTCTCAGGTCGAGTGAAGAAACTTCAGACTCCAGTGTGTTAAACGAAGGAGTGAGCAGGTGACTGCAGGGCAGCGTAATGGCAGGGCGGGGGCTCTCTGCCCCTCTCCCTCTTCTTTTGCTCCTCCTTGTCCTGGTGGGAATTCTTCCAGTGGCACAGGCCTCAGGTTATCTGTCCGGGTATCGCCTCCGGTCTCGATTGCAGAAAGACCGCCACATCCGGAACATCCGCCCCAACATCATCCTCATCCTCACTGATGATCAGGATATCGAACTGGGTAAAATATCTTCCCACATTAATTCTTTTCTGTATGTGTTTGTGCATCTGTCTCTCTCTGTTGGCTTTGTGTCCTTGTCCCATGGGTATGGATATTCTCTCCACGTGTATCCAACAGTATCGGCAAGAGAAAGTCAGCCTAATGCTGCCTCTTGGCAATGCAACAACTGACCCACTCAAAGTCATGTGCTCCTCTTGCCAGCTCCTTCGTTGCTGGCATGAAATGAGGGCGGCCTATGGCTTCCATTGTCTGGGTGCCAAACCCTGGCCATCTCCCTACCCGCTTAAGTCCTTTAGCGGCATATTGGACTGGAGTGGCTGCATAATGGCCTCGTTGACAGCCTTTGTCCGTCTGTGATCGCTAGTGTGAAGACTCCCATTGAAAAGCAGGAATTTATGGTCAAGCATCTGTTTCCCCAAACAGTCACCATCAGCCTGAAAAGCTTTTAGAACACAGCCATCCAAATGTGTTACACTTCAGCACAAAGATTTATTTCCTCATTTACTTTTCCCTCTTTTTTCTCTCTACATGTCCGTAAATGGTATTTGTTCCTACTCCCTTTTGCCATATATTTATATTTTTCACTCTTTACACTCTGTTTTTCTCTATCTCTCGCTATTTTTTTTTCTTTTCCATCGTTTTTATGCATCCCTGAGTCTCTTTTATTTCTCACCCTCTTTTCCCTTTGTAACCCCACTGTTTCCTCCCAGGCTCAATGCAAGCCATGAACAAAACACGGCACATCATGGAGAAAGGCGGCACACATTTCTCCAACGCCTTCTCCACCACGCCCATGTGCTGCCCATCTCGCTCATCCATCCTCACAGGAAAATATGTGCACAACCATCACACCTACACCAACAATGAAAATTGCTCCTCACCCTCGTGGCAAGCCCACCATGAGCCACACACCTTTGCTGTGCACCTCAACAACTCCGGCTACAGGACGGGTGAGCTCTGCAAGTCTAGCCCATATAAAATAACGCACATTGTTTAAGTTGAGAGTTTCACAAATTTGCTGGGGCTAAAAAAAAACAAAACATTAACATTCTGCTCTCCTGTTCCTCACTCAGCCTTTTTTGGAAAGTATCTCAATGAGTACAATGGCTCTTATGTGCCGCCTGGTTGGAAGGAATGGGTAGCCCTGGTGAAGAACTCACGCTTCTACAACTACACCCTCTGCAGGAACGGAGTACGAGAAAAACACAGCAGCGACTACCCAAAGGTATTATTATTATTATATACTCCACCTGAGAAATATCACACCTATGTTCACAGGATGATTGTCTTCATAAGTCAAACTGATTATTTTAAAATTTTACAATTTACCATTTTCCCATGTCTTAAACTCCCCACCCATCTGTAACTGTAGAGAATGTCCCAACATTTCCAAAGGTGTCAAACATATCAGGCTTATTTGTGGGTAAATGTGTATAATGTGATGTATAAGGCCTGTAGAATATTTCTATTTGATTGATTGTACACACAAGAGCTTAAGTTTGAATATTTCCTTGCTGCTGTAACCAGCCTGATATGGTGTGGCAATAATGATTTTTTTTTTTTTTTTTGGCTAATTTAAAAGCAACTTAAGAGGATTAATAAGATGAAGTCCTTAGTCTGCTCTGTCAGTCATTCATGTTTAATGGATGATATCTGCCCACTCCTCAGGACTACCTGACAGACATCATTACCAACAACAGCATCAACTACTTCCGCATTTCCAAAAGGATGTATCCTCACCGGCCAGTGATGATGGTCCTGAGCCATGTTGCTCCACACGGACCAGAGGACTCTGCTCCACAGTACAGCGCTGCCTTCCCCAACGCATCACAGCACATGTAAGTAATATTATTGACCCAGCTACGAACCCTGAGATTGTTGCAGGTTTTGGGATGTTTTATTATATTAAAAACTTACCTGAACTCACAAGGGGGAATTGCTTAAGGAGAATTGCCTTTGCCTGTTTGATACAAACATTTTTCACATTCACAGCTATTTGCTTGTATATGAGTCATCCACATATTCACGCTTCCTTTCATTTGACCCAGAATGACACAGATTCCACAATCTCAGCTCGATCTTATCTTTATGTGCCTGCAGTATGCTGTTGGCAGCTGAGCATTTTTTTGTGCACAGCCAGTGTTTCGCTCCAGTTTTTTTGGCTCACGTTCACATTAGTGTTACCAACATAATGAGCTCTGCTAATTTGTACCATTTTGTAGCCTAGTCAAAGAGAGGGATAAATGATGATATTTAATGCATAGGTAATGACCTGTGCATGTACACACACACACACACACATACCTTGACCTTACTACAGTTATGAGGACACACATTCCCCTGAAACTATAATGGTTTTGAGCTACAGACATGTACAAACATATACACACACAAACTAACACATACTATACATACCACATTAAGCTTTTGTTTTTCTGACCTTCCATGCTCCTCGTGGGCTGTATAGTGGCACTGGCTAATGGCAGACCTGCAATTGGCCTCCAGGGACAGATCCAAGGCCAGTAATGAGACTGCAGTTTCTGCTCCCTCCCTCCCACCCCCTCACACCATCCTCCAGCTTCATCTAATCCCTCCAGCATCATTAACCTGTGCCACACAGGCTTTATACACAGAATATACTAAAAATTCAGTCCCAGTGTCTTTATACAAACTTTTAATTGCACTTTCTCCATAAATTTGCTCTCCCTCGGGTGATGTTTTGTGGGAGTGCCTTCACCAACTATTTCTCTCACTCCATCTCCCTCTGTCGTTATCAACCACATGAAGAGGGAGAGAGAGGTAGTAAAAGTCTGGCACCTCTGGTGATAAACTCCTTCTCACCCCGGCACCTTGCAGACAGGCCTTCACACTACATTTGTGTTGCCACTGTGGACCAGGCTGTGCAAGACATTTCTTAGCTTTTCTTTTAAGTTCAATCGATTCACTTTAAACATTAAATATATTTTCATCTAGGATCTCATTAGCTATTTAGCAGTGTTTATTTTCCTACATTTAAATTCCATATGGCTTGGAGTTAAATATTGATCAAACTGTGCTCACTGAGAACAGGCCTATTGATTGCAGTGCTTTGCATTTTACATGTTTTATATAACCTCCAGTTTAGCATTACATAAACAGTTTTTTGGGTACTTTGGAAAGAAAAGGATAAAAGCAGGGAGAAGATATTATTATGGATGCTCATTGTAACTACATACATTAGTACACTTTGTGTAATCCAATTCCCAGCAATTGAATATGGAAACTAGACATACAGGGATGGAAAAAGCAAGTGAATCCAAATGTATGGTGAGGTACATTGACATATACTGGATTGGCTTGTACGTTACTATTTTCACCTAAAAATGTAAAAAAAGTTTTTTAAAAAAATGTCCGTTTTTTTGTGCATTAGTTTGATGTTTTTCTGTCTTCGATGTTTTTCAGAACCCCTAGCTACAATTATGCCCCCAACCCAGACAAGCACTGGATCCTACGCTACACAGGACCCATGAAGCCCGTCCACATGCAGTTCACTAACATGCTGCAGCGCAGGAGGATGCAGACCCTGCTATCAGTCGATGACAGTGTGGAGAAGGTAGGGCAAGCAGTTAAACAGACATATGCTTAAACACAGAAGCCCACACACACACACACACACACACACACAAACACAGTTTATATGACAGGCTCAAGTCCTGAGAGATCTGTGCTTGTTCTGACTGGGACTGTATAATATATTCACTGACACACTTGGTAAATTGTTGAGTCCCTCTTTCCTTGAAACTGGCACAAGAGACTTGAGCTATCACACATGAAGTTTAAGTTTTTACACTCTGTGAGTGTTTAATGAATTATATCATCCTCAGGTGTACAACATGTTGGTGGAGATGGGGGAACTGGACAATACCTTTCTTATTTACACCTCAGACCATGGATACCATATTGGTCAGTTTGGGCTGGTCAAGGGCAAGTCAATGCCTTATGAGTTTGATATCCGTGTTCCCTTCTATGTACGAGGACCTAATGTGGAGCAAGGTGCTGTGTGAGTGACTGAGATAGATATTTTTCTGTTATTCATATATCTATATCTATATCTATATTCTCATATTTAGATACTGTCATATATGTGAGGTTAATGTGTCATCTTTTTTCTACAAAATTACATTCAGAAATACAACTATTCATGTTTCCTTGCAGTAATCCTCATGTAGTGTTGAATATTGACTTGGCGCCAACGCTGCTGGACATGGCCGGCATTGATATCCCTGCAGAGATGGACGGCAAGTCTATTCTGAAGCTGCTGGACACAGATCGACCTGTCAATAGGTGAAAACACTCATCAGCTTTTTTTTCTCAGTATCTTGGGATTTAATAGAAAATTGAATGACATTGAAAATGTTGCTCTGGTTATTATGTGCCAAACAATAATTTTATTAATTTGTTGTCCTTGTGTTTTCTTGTACAAAATGAAATCTTCAATCCAAATATAGCTACATAACAATGTAACACCACTGTACAAGGATGGCATTTGAAAGTAGACTGCATGTTTGCTCGATCAATCAGTTTCTTTTACTTATTTTCCAGGTTCCAGTTAAGCAAGAAGGCTAAAACATGGAGAGATTCTTTCCTGGTGGAGAGAGGGTATGTTTATTATTTGACCACTGTCTTTGCAGGACATGTGCTCATTCCGCAGATTGTCTCTTGGTGATGTCAGACTCTCTGTCTTTGGTTGGCGGAGAAATACTCCTGTGTTCTTCTGTGTTCTTCCAGGAAGCCTCCGCACAAGAGAGCTGATGGGAAGGACATGGCCCAGGAGGAGAACTTCCTGCCAAAATACCAGCGGGTGAAAGACCTGTGCCAGAAAGCTGAGTACCAGACCTCCTGCCAGCAGCCAGGACAGGTACCTAACCTGCAGAAGCTAAAAAAAGGGAGGTTATTAAAGTTACAGGAGAACAACATGGAGTGTAGCTCATGCAGGGTGATAATTTGCAATCTGGTTGACAGTTTGTGTAATAAGCAGTCATTGTATTGTAAGGGTTCCATTAAAAAATAAAAGTTTCACTGAATATGAAATTTTACATATAAGACACATACAAATATTTTAGTACCAATTACATAGAATTTGACCTTTGAAAGACCCCCATTGGATTTCTGTGGACAAGAATGTGATCACAAGATAAAGAGCATTGTGGGTTTTCATGCATTAAAACCAATTCCCTGGTATGGTACAAGCCTGAAAACTCAATGTTATCATATTATTCTGCTTTGTTTCAGAAGTGGCAGTGTGTGGAGGACCCGACTGGCAAGCTGAGGCTGTATAAGTGCAAGGGCATGGCTAGTCTGTATGCCCCACGAATGCAGGCTCTGGTGGCCAGTGGTGCCTCCCAGCTGTCTCTCACATCCAACTCAAACAGCTGCAACTGTGGTGATGTGGGCCTCAAAACATCCATTCTGAAAAAGAAGAAGCTTCTAACCAAGAAAAGTAAGATAGTCCTGTCACTCATGTGTCATGTACCATTGTTCTGATAGTTATTTATAGTCGTGATTTTGTTCAGGAAGATGCGTATTCTTTATTTACAAATGCCCTTGCAGTAGTCCGCAAAGCTTTGCCAAACAGGGCCATTAATCTTAAGCTAAAATAACCAGCTTTTGAAGTATTCATAAGATGAAAAGGATGTGTCTGTGCTGCCATCAAGTGGTTGAGGAGAGTAGACAAGTGAGCCTTTTATCTTAGGGCCTTGAACTAACAAATAGAAAATGTTGTAAATTATTCAAGGCTTATGATACCAAATGCATGAAATGTTAATTTATTATTATTTTTTTGTCATGTCCTGGTCATTTTTCTAAATTAGCATACATTCTGTTCTACAGTATCAAAAACACATTCCTCTTTTTCATCTTATTCAGATTCTTCTGTCTCATCTTATTCAGAGATGAAATCCAGTAAGATTTCATCTCCATCTAGGAAGCGCTGGGCTCGCTCTGTTTCGTTTGAGCTGGATGGGGACCTGTATGCTGTAGACCTGGAGGCGGGCTACCGACCCCTGGGATTCAGGAACAGCAGCTGGACCAGAGACAGGAGGAGAGGAGTGGGGAATGAGGAGGACAATGAAGAGTTCAGTGGCATGGGAGTCACAGCCAAACCCACCACCAGCCATAAACTCACACCACCTGCTGCTCTTAAAGTCACGTACAGGTGTGTGTGTGTGTGTGTGTGTGTGTGTGCGCATTTGTGTGCACTGACCTTTGTTATCGGTGATAAAAGAGAGAAATTAGGATTAATCGTTTTTGTTTCCTGCAGGTGCTCTATTCTCATGAATGACACTGTAAAGTGTGATGGAGGACTCTACAGGTCCCTTCAAGCATGGAAAGACCACAAACTACACATTGAGCATGAGGTCCTTCATATTTGCTCTTTCCTGTTAAATGTAGCTCAACAAAACCATTTCTCAGTTGTTAGTAGCCTGTGGTGTATAACACGCTTTGTGTGGCTGTGTGTTTGTTCTTGCTCTGTTTAGATTGAAACCTTGCAGACTAAAATCAAGAATCTACGTGAGGTCAAAGGTCACCTGAAAAAGGTGCGGCCAGAGGAATGTCAGTGTAACACCCTGAGGTGAGAATTTGTGACAGCCACACTGTCAGCAGCATAGTGATCATATATTCATATATTTGACAGTTTTCTTTTGTCTTTTCAGCAATCTCCTGAAGAATACAGAGACTTTCGGGCTAAATACAGAACACATGCATTCAGTCAGGTAAGAAATTACATTGTTTGACAGTGATTAATGATTCTGAATTCCTCTTACAGTCCCACTCTGTGAAATGTTTTTGTTCTCATCAGAATACCATCCAAGCAGAAGAGTGAGTGGCTGCAGAAAGAACAGAAGCGCAGAAAGAAACTACGCAAATTCCTTAAGAGGCTCCAGAACAATGACACCTGCAGCATGCCTGGCCTCACCTGCTTCACCCATGATAACCATCACTGGCAGACTGCCCCCTTCTGGACAAGTGAGGAATAATATATAGCTGTAGACAGTGATCTGAAGAATATTGTTTTGGAATGTATTTTGTTAATTTTCCAAAGCAGATGTGATGAAAACAGCATTTTTGGAACAGTATTGTTTCCTTTTCCACACACACTGTTTCCTTTCTCATCCACTCCCCCTCTTGTCCTTCTCTCAGTGGGTCCATTCTGTGCATGCACCAGTGCCAACAACAATACCTACTGGTGCCTCAGGACCATCAATGACACACACAACTTCCTGTTCTGTGAATTTGCTACCGGTTTCCTGGAGTATTTTGACCTCAACACTGACCCATACCAGGTATTTCATTTGTACAGCCACACCTGCAGTATAATCTAAAAACCTTAGCAGTAAGAGATATAAAACTATCCTATGACATGATTCATACTCCAGCAGGTATAGGTTTCCCAGTATTTTCCAGAGATTTTCCAAAGTTTGAGAAGCCTTGCTGACATTTTGTCATTATTATTCCTGTAGCTGATAAATGCTGTCAGCACCCTCGACCGCAACGCACTGAATTCAATGCATCAACAACTTATGGATTTGCGGGGCTGTAAGGGACACAAGCAATGCAACCCAGAGAAGGGTGTGTAAAAGGCCTCTAAAGCAAGAAAGATTGATTACAGTGTCTCCAGTAATGTCAGGCTAAGACTAATGATACCTCCACTTCCTTTCAGGAGGAAAGGAGCGAAACTACTTCAGTGAATACAGGTATTTTCTTCGTCCTCTTATAGCACAGCTGATTACTTTTACAAACACTGCAGATGGAAATCACGTTACCATATGAACTCAGAGAGGTTAGAGCCTCCCTAGTGAGTCTTTGGTTATGTTTCTGTTCATAGGGAGTAATCTGGGGAGTCAAGGATATAAAATACAGTGATGTTGTGCTGAAATTGAAACTGCCATGGTTCCTTACTGTTATGAACAAAACCTTTTTAGCATGCAGAAGCCATAGAGGGCCAAAATGCAAGCCTGCTTTTCAGCTTCTGCTCTTCCCTTTTTGTAATGAAGCCTAATTGCTTGTCTCTGCTGTGCGTGTGAGGGTGTTTGTGTGTGTGCCTGCTTGTGTGTGTGCGCGCATGCGTGTGTGTGTATCTGTGTGTGTGTACGTGTGTGTGTGTGTGTGTGTGTCTTTTGTGTGTATATACCTGTGTGTTTGTCTCCATGCACGTGCATTTGCCCTGCGCGTGTTTACGTGCTGTGCATGCTTCAGGCCAGTTCATCGTCGAAAGAGGCCAAAAGTGAAGAAACCTTCCTCCAAATCGCTGTGAGTTTGTCATAACCCATCTGTTCTTCTCTAGTCAGCCAAGCTCTACTCGTATCTCCAGCCAGATTTTTTTTTAGCTTGGTCAGATGACCCAGCAGCATGCTTTTCTCTCATCTATTTACTGTAGTTCTGTACTCCTCTACTTACAGTAACTCTCATTTACCTGCATTGCAAGCTGTACCATCTTATTTCTCACTCACCCACTCAAGTCAAATTCAGTAAAGCAATGCAGATGTAAAATTGTCTCATTATGTTGTGCTTTCAGTCCTGTTATTGTCATTTCTTACTTTTCCTCACAGTGTTGGTAGGAACAGACCACAACTGGAGCCATGGTTTCCAGTGAATTCCTCAAGTGGTACATTTAACTAACAGTATTTGTTTTCCCACAGAGGGCAGATTTGGGAAGGGTGGGTTGGTTAGCCACCTGCATCCCACAACCACAGCGGCCTCCTCCAGAGAAGAAAGGGGAGTGCAGGCAAAACCAAGGACCTTGACCGCACTTGGATGGACCATAACCTTACATACATCTCTTCTCTAATCTGGGTTTTCATTTCTGAGAGAGCTGCTCTTTGTAGAGCTTGCCCAGGCAGAGGACATGCTGAGAGTGAGAGAACGCTTAAAGACTCTCCAGTTGTTATTTCTACCTTCACAAACATTTCATTTTCATTTACATCTTCTGTTACCTCCAGCTGTTAGGACTATGAACATCAACACAATGCTGTGAACCAGGTGGAACAGTTTGGTGTCCATGAGCCATTCAGTCCAACAGTACTGCTTGTAGATAAGATATATCATTTTTAATCAGCTTTCTTTAATGTCATACGGAACATGCCAACTGTTCTGCCGCACAACAATGTCATGGTCTCATGATGTCTCTGTGGCACATCCTAAATAATTAGTACTTGGAGTAACAACAAGACATATTTTCTTTGTTTGCACATGTAATTGGTACAGAGTATGAAAAAAAAACAATGCCATAATATTTTGTACTATAGTTGATCTTAATGCTGATGAATGTTCTCTATAAAGCACCATCTTCCTCAAAGCTGTGAGGTGACTAGAGTTTGCCTGCCTTGATCCAACTCTGTACAATGTCAGCCACACCTTGAACAGGCCTACACTAACCACTGTCTCACAGTGTTACAATCCAAACCTTCAGAAAATCCAACCATGGCAAAATGTTGATTAGTGAATGCCATTTTACTCCTTTGTATTGTAAAAGTATCCGGATAGTTTGTTCTGCTTGCTGTACATGGTGCTACAGGATAACAATACAGAAGTAAAATCTTGCTCTACAGTACAGTATGTATTTGAATGTATGTTGTGCAATTAATATGTTTACAATATTTTTTATAATACTGAGGAGGCAGATCTCATTGAATGACAAAATGAACTTATCGGGAGAAATGTACCTAGACAAATTTCATTGCCCGCAGTCTGTATTTTTGTCTTTTCCTTCTTTACATCAGGAAAGCACTTAAAGGTTTCACTGTGAAAAATTGTGTCATGTACATTTAATGGATATATAGTTTACTCTGTGCCAGAGGAACAACACAACAATGTAATACTTATTGATGTGAATTTAGCTACCTGCTTTGTTAGCTTGTTTGATTTTTTTTTAGCAAATATTTCTATAGACATGAGTGCTGATAGTTAATTGTGAATAAAGTGTTGTTTGACCATAATCATGACCCGACTTTTATTCTGAAATGACACGGTGGTCTAGTTGTGTTCCTGTCCAGCAGGTGTCTCTGTCTGTCTGCTTGTCCACTGGCTAACGAAGCTTATCCTACAGTTACAGTGGTGCAGAGACAACTAGAGACAGGTAATGTCCTCGGCTGTCTGACTCACTCAGTCAAGTGGAAATACGTTTGGAAATCAGCATATCGCTCGTATCACTGATAAAATACTAAAATACGGATGCAGTTATGGAAAGTGTCTCATACCGGGAGTCGCTTAGCAACCGCGTTGTTCTGTTACAGGGCTTAGTTCAAACTACAATCTGCTCCTTGGCTATTTCAATTGCATATCTTTCATAAATAAACACACAACAGTGAGGCTGTCTATGTGTAACAACCATAATAAACAAACACTGAAAGTAAACTGTCCAAAACAAGTCAATGCAGCTGTTTTCATTGACAGAGATTGAGGACTTTGGAATCCTAGAAGTTATTTATCTTGCGCCAGCTACTGAAAAAGTTGGCAGACATTCAGGGCCGTGATGTTCCCTCAAACTGTGATAGTTTTAACATTTTATCTCCCTGTTTGTCCAGCCAACTGAACCGCTAAATGCTGTTTTGGTGCTACTTTCCAGCCAGCCGGTCGTGGGGACAGAGGGTGGAAGGGAGGTGGGGGGGGGGGCAGCCTGGGTGACCCTCATCCCAACCGATGACTCACGTGGAGAGGCGGAGTCTCCATATCGGATCCACCACCGGAGGACCGTCCCGCATTCAACGGTGGGACCGCGCCGCGCTCTCAGAAAACTTCATCTCGTTACAGACAAAACATAGTTTTCCTTTTGTTTACGCCTTGTTTACAATGTGAAGAGAATGGCCAGGATAAGGTAAGCTAACTCCCACTCTCATTTCATAGCGGTACAAACTTTAACCGGAGAAAGTTCAGACGCTGCAGCCTGGTCGCCTCGCTTTCACCCCGCCACCAGCAACAGCGTTGTGAGGGCAGCCAGCACACACAGACCTCCACACTCAGCTCACAGTCCTGCTGTAATACTTTAGAGGTTGTGTGCTGAAGTGTGTGTGTGTGTGTAACGTTACATGGAGTAAATGAAAAAGTCAGCCTCATTGAAGAGAGTATAGCTGGGATGAAAGGAGTCAGAAATTTTAATTCGAACCTATTGTGTTACTATTAACTTAACATTAATATTACGTACAACGCTGTGTAGTTTCCCTTATTAGCAGCTTGAGTAACTATGTATATTAATAAGTTTGACATTTAGCTAAATCAGGTGTTGCCGTCACGCAGTCTTACATTTTAGTAGATTGTAATTAGCTAACGTTATAACATTAGATCTGTGTGTGTGTGTGTGGTACTTTAATTGGGTCTCTATCAGAAATCAGTGCCAGCCCTATTTTCTGATTTCTTCCTTAACGGGTCCACAAATTGACTGAGCTGGTTTAACTCTTTGTTGTGGGTAAGAAACCCTGTAACCTAAACGGAAGGGAAATGTCCCCCTGCCCATTGGTTACATCCATTTTGGTGAAGAATAACTGGGGATCTTAGCTTTAGCTTCTTTCTCCCAAATTTTGTTTAGCTCTCATCAGTTTAATCAGACACATCTTTTAGGCCACACAGTCCATTTAAACTACTGAGATGTATGTTATTTGGCTACTTGGGCCCCTTTCAAATGTCCCCTTTAACTGTTTTCATGACTGTATTTTTAAAATTAAAATTAAAAAAAACAGAACAGACAGAAACAAGCTATACTATAATACAAATCTAAATGTACTAGCTAAGAGTAGATATCTGAATGACAAAAGTTATTTGTTTTTGATGTTTCAGTGTTGCCCTTCCTCTCAGTGTCCCTGCCCTTAAATACTGTGCCATGTAAAGTGTGTGGCAAGTGAGCCACCCAGTCAGATGTCATTCATATAGCCTGAAGCTGTTAGTTTGGTATGGCACGCTTACTGGGTGCAGCAGTTTCACTCCCTCCCTCCCAGCTGGTGCTGGTGGTAGCATCTGAATAGGGTGAGTTACTGCAAAACAGCAAAACGTCTCTCCCTGTTCAGTACAACATCTTTATGTATCACATCACCTTAATCTGTCCAGCTCTACGTCATACACAGTGGTCCTTTAGTTGTTGCTGTCTCTTAAAACTTGTCTTCGTTTTCATTTGGGCTCGTCAGTGTGTGATGCAGACACTACAGCATGGTGTGCAATTAGATGCAGGCAAAGAACAAACCATATTTCACCCTTATAAGATGGATCAAAACTGGGACTTTTAACAAAGACAAGACAGGATGTCCATCCGGAAGAAAATTTGACAATGGTTGCCTGTTGAGAGGACATAGTTTTTATAGCTTGTACTCCGGTGACATCAGATAGTTATTGGTTGGGATACGTTCACCTTAGAACAATTATGATTGGTCTTTTTCTTTTATATATTTTAGACCGCAAATCACATTTTTTGGCTTCCATCCTTTTCTTTCCTGCTTTCTGTCCTGTAATGCTGGTCACATCCCTGTGGATCAGTGCACACGCTTTTCATCTGACTTTGATTCTCTGTGGCCTGCCACAATGACACCATAATAAGGTTAAGGTGATTTGCCCAAACACATTTTGCAACTGCAGATATTTTGAACCTTCTCTCTGCAGGGATTAAAGGCTGCTTTAACCTAAGTGCAATCTAATGCTAAAAGTGCTGATCATCACTCATTAGCATTACAGAGGATACTGAATGTTGAATTGTGATACATTCAGATTGATCATTACTCATCTGCTTCAAAGACTTGAACAAGTCGGTGTAACTAGTGAGCTGCGACATGTGCACAGCTCTGAATATAAACACCCAAGCACATACAATATTATCATTGCACAGAAATGTAGGATTGAAACTGAGGAATGAAATGTAGTGCAGGGGCTACCAAGAAATGAAATGTTTTAGCCACTGATGTGCAGCATTTCTCTTTCTCACACGACCCAACAGACTGTTGTTATTGGGAAAGTATTAATCTGTCCCTACACCGTTGATCCCCCAGCAATGGCCTCTTAAATCATAATCCACTTCACTTGTTCCCTTGGGCCTGGAAAGACCCAGCTTTAACATCTTCACTAGATTGCTTTGCATTTCTAATTCAGGAGGCTCCACCGTCTGCACCTTCACTTCCAGAAAGTTTTTTTCCTGTGTGACTCCTTGGCCAGCCACTGACCCCCACTCACCGTGTAACTCTGCTCTGGGATTAGACTTTGGCCTCGTTTGTCATGTCAGCAGGGGTGGAGCCTTGGGGGGATGGTGGAGTTCAACTCAAAATGAAGTAACAAACTGACACTGGTGTTAGGCAAGCAGGTCAGATACTGTTGGAACATGTTTTGGCAACACATGGATAGCACAGATTTGATGTTTGTTTTTTTTAAAGGTTATGTATAATGTGTTTTTATTCATGACGTGCATCTGAAGTACATGGACAATTTGGTCAATGTTTGGACAATGAATGTTTAGGTTTATTAAACCCAATTACATCCAAATAGATGAATTCATTTCTCTTGTTTGGACAAGTGACACCATTGTCCCCGCTCTGACAGCTGGTGTACTGGGCAGAAAGGCCGTCCCGTGTGTGGTAAACACCGTGATCCCATCCTCAGCCTACCCTGCATATGTTCGCTGTCGTCCAGAGTCTCTTGTGACCTAAAAAGTCCCCATGTGCTCTTCACCTAAGGAAAGGGGTGGATTTTAGGAAGGATGGGGACCTCTGTTTGGTCAGGCTTAAACCTATAAAAGGAAATTTAGTGGCCCTGTTGCAGAGTAGTTTCTCAGACAGACAGACACAGTGTTCATCAGAGCAGTGAGGCTGCCGGAAGTTTCCAGCATTTCTGCTGAAGGCTGCAGCATTTGCAGCAGGACAAGACAGTACTCTCCATACAGAAATGACAGCGAGTCGCTCCTCTGCTGTCAGTCTGTAGGCAGATAACAGCAAGGGTAGCTGATGTGACTCTAAAGACTGCCAACACAAAAATGTTCTCCTGGCACCAGTGGCAAGGTAGGCACTATTATCTTATATCGGAATCGGTTTGTTGCAGTGGGGTTGAAAATTTGGCAGCTACAGGGAATAAATTCACTTAGGCCGTGTAAAATCGGTAGTTGGAAAGCAGCTTGGGAAAAATTGGCCCTGCTGAAGGTGGCTCTGCAACCTTTTGCAACCTTTTGAGATCTGGTCTAATCCAGTGCCAAGTGGAGAGGGGAAACTGTCTCTAGTTCTGGATTATGGCAGCTGTTGAGGGAGGTCACCCAAGACCTTCTCTCCATGTCCCAAATCCCTGGGCCTAGTGCTGATTGGCTGGAATCCTCAGTGTGGAGGCAGCACAGAGTGCTCACTGAATGAAGTCTGCCTGTTGATCTGACAATAGTCTGCATTGTTCTGTACCATCACAGGCTTCAGAATAGGGTGCATTTCACAGGCTTTGTAATGCATATAAACAATAGTCACTACAGAACATTCTTGCCAACTATGTAATCATTTTGCTGTTGAAAGAGCTCACAGGCATATGTATAACAAGAACTGTTGGCAACTACAGCAAAAAGGAATATTTTTCTTCTCACTTCTCAAGTAGATCAGATGTGTTCATGAGCTTTCACATGCAAGCAAAGCGTTTTTGTTTACTCTTGTGCTGAAGATGGAGTAAAGAGTGGTATTGTGCAGAGAGCTTCAAAATGCATTGCATTTTCATTACCACACCATGGTTTTAAAAATAGACCCCATGCCCAGCGGTGGCTCACTCTTGTATAGGTCTAACATATACCACACAGACCAAACTGGACCGTCTGGTTTTTGCGGTTTTAGGCGTGTGCCGTCATTTTAGTGACTCAGAATTGGTAAGCATGCTTTTCTCAAGCAATACTAAACCAGATGAAAGAGCTCATTGGAAGCATATTTATTCTCAGTGTTAACTGAGGGGTGACATTTCCTTGTTATAGAGCTCAGGAGAATTTCTGAGACAAGAGCTGTGTTGGTTGGTGAATTTTCTTTACCTTTACTTCTTTATTGTGTCATAGATGCAGTATGTGTGCGTTGCATAGTATTAGTAAACTACTACTATAAGTAAACGACTGTGCTTTTTTTTTTTTTTTTTTTTCCATTTTGGCACTGTTAGAACTGCCACACCCAGCATCAGAATCTCATTTGCATGTTATCTGTGCAGGCTTTTTAGAGGTGAATCAGGTGACAGGGTGAGCTCAGGAGACTCCCCCCCTGTTCATCTCCCATCCTACCCTTGTTCTCCCTGCCAGGCATGTGGCTGCCTGGCTCTTTAGCCTTAAACCGCTTTACCTCACCTGCCATTCCTGGCAACCTGCCCCCGTGGTACCTAGGTTGCATCGCATAAGGCTGGTTCTACCATGCCTAACATGTCACACTGTGTAAGACGACCACTAAGCTCATTCACCAGCATCAGCGCATGAAGAGTGAGGAATAGATACTGACAACTGCTGCTGAGGGATGAGAGGAAAAAGAGGAAATGGTCAAGAGAAAAGGTCTGAACATTTTTGAGGCAATATCCAAAAATCTGATTTCTCAGTTCAAACTCGGTCCCTCCCTGTTTGATTAGAAACAAAACACACACATACACAATCAGTTTGTGGTTTGTAGTCCCACATTTATGTCTGTCTGTTGTTACTGTCTGAGGACTGACGTGTATAAACAAAGTGATATTCAAAAATGCTGCCTGTTAAAAGACTAATGGCTCTGAAGCTGTTGTCTGTCAACATTAACAAAACATGTGTCAAAGAGAAAACCTGTGCGACTGGCTATACACAAGTCATCACAAAGAGTCAATGGAAAGAAACAGCTGAATTTTTCATTTCAATAGTTGGCAGTGACTGGTGACCTGTCCAGGGTGTACCCCTGCCTTCCACCCGAAAGAGAGCTGGGATAGGCTCCAGCAGATCCCTGTGACCCTGGTTCAGGAATAAGCCGGTATAGATAATTGATGGATAGTTGGCAGTGTTTTCATTGTTACAGTTGGTGATTCAAGGTTGTTCATCATCAATTGTTGGGAAACTGCTCATTTTTTGTGATAGCAAAGCACTTAGTGTTGATAGAACGCCTGGGCAAAGAGGAAAAAAACATACTTTTAAAATGTATTTGAAAAGGAAAATTGGTAAGCTAAGTAGGATTTTGACAGTCCAATGGATAAGACAGACAAAAGCATGTAACTCAGCTATTAGCAATAATATTGATGTGAAGGAATAAGTTAACAGAAATTCAAACAAGGGGCCAAAGAGTAAGCAATGCTGACAATGTACAGCCCTGTGGGTCTGGTTTACAAAGCCCATCGGTGTTTATGTCAGAGGACAAGATAAATTTGCTGCATCCTAACCCCTAGTATTAACTTTATGAGGCATCCATTACTGTCTAACCGACTCAGCAGTCCTTACGCTGGTTTGTTTATTAAATAAAATGCAGCATGCACGCAGACCAATTGTGCAGGGAGTTTTACTGCTCTCTAACTCTGGTGACTCGACAGGAATGGGAGGTGTTAAACAAAAGGGCCAAAGCAAAGAGTGTGTGTATGACAGGTGCAGGCCTTTTTTCTGTCATCTGAAACATGTGCCCTCCCCCCTCTCACTCTGATTGTTTGGGATGCCTGGGCGGAGTGTTTGAGGCTGCTCGCACATCCTGCACAGAGACGACCCATATACACCTCACCCCAGCTGTGGTCCCTACTGAAACATTTTGTTCTTCCAGGAAAACATGTTAACATGTCTGTTATGTCAACAAACACTGTCGCTGTAGATTTTTTTTTTTTTTTTTGGGTGGAATCATCTATGTTGAGACAGATGTAGCTACCAGCACCCCCTACGCACACCACCAAATATATCATTTTTAAAGTGAAATCATATAATTTCTCCATTTATTTCAGTATAGTTTTGTCTTTGCATCTCAGATGGGGCTACATGCACTAGAGCTGCTGCCCTCTTGACTCCAGTAAACAGGACCATGGCCACAGCTCGCAGCATGCTTGGTTTAAGGTTACGCTCCGTGTTAGTCACAGCTACTGGAACTGCTGCCAAGCACTCAGTAGTTGGTCAATGTCCCCACTCTTGTTTTACAATATTTAGATAAGCAGGTTGCCTAGCAGCCATGTTGAATAGACTTTGTACATCATTTATACATAATCAAATAGAAGTCTGCTTTTGGCAGATCACTCCTTGTATTATATTGAGTTGCAAGCCACTGCTTGTCTTAGTGAGAGCAAATAAAACAGTATTTTCTCATTGTTGCTACATTTTGATTAGTTTTTCTTCCTGTAAGGCCAGGTGAGCTTAAAATCCTTCTTTTTCTGTGACTTATTTTAAGGCCAGTATCTAAGGAGAAAGGACGTTTTATGTTTCTAAATAGGAAATAGCAGGTCCGTAAATATACCAGGCAGGGTGGACCTTGGCACTTGTTGCTGCGCCTAGTGAATAGAGCACTAAGGTTTCCTCTATGAATGGCAGGCCCTGTTTGAGAACTCAGTCTGCCTTGGTCCACAAGGGACAGCCACAAGCAACAGTTCAGAATAGTCTGTTGTTGGAGGAGGTTAGAGGTCACCTTACAAAAGTACGAAATCGTAAATAGGAGTTTAACTGGCTCGTTGGTTTTGTCTGTTATCTCACCCTAGGAAGTTTATGGACAAATGGATAAGGTAATACCCTCATTTGGCTCACTTTCTGAAGGCACTCTTATCTGTCCATCAGAAATGCCACAATAGCGCTTAAGCATAAACCTGCATTTCAACCATTACTAGATTACCTGATGAAACACTGCTATTATAGTTTAGTCAAAACTTTATGCTACACAGAGAAAATTGTTTTCCCCCTCTCCAAACAGTTTATCCTTTTGATGAAATCAGCAACCACATTGAGTTTGTTTGACATCTGAAAGTGAACAATGACACAAGACTGCATGTTGCCCGATTTCTAGTGAATGCATTGTCCAGTCCTCTGTGTTTACCGCTGCTGGGAAAAATGCCATTTACACTTTGGCGTTGGCTTTGAACAATGGGGCAGATTCCATGAGCTATATTCTGTTGTTTCCCTCTCTCTGGGAAACCGCTCTCAGTTCTAGTTATTTTTGGAGCTGACTGTAAATCGTGGATGATAGATGAAGTATTTAAGTATTTCTCCTCTGGCACATAGATGCTTTAGTAGGTGTGCTTGTGTGCACAAATCTTTGCACATGTTTGCTGGTGTACATGTGTCAGGTTTGACCCCTTGATCTCAGAGTTGCTTTTTGACGAGCTTTATTTTTGGTTGCTATGAATTTACCATAAGCTGCTGAAGCATCTCCTTCAATCAAATGGGAGACAAAGACCATGTGTGTTATTATTACACACAAGAGTGAAAGGTACATTGGATTTCACAGTTAAATTTAAATGTTTTCTCTGTATGGGTTATTACTGGAAAAATATGGTTGATGAATAAGAGAAGAAATAATAATACAATTTATAATAAACGCCTTGTGTCAACTGAAATTCCTGAAAGTGTTTCTGGTGGAATCCGTAAAATCCAGTTACTCCCCCACTCTCTGTGTTCATGTGTTTACTGAAGGCAAATTTAGGACCACACGACCCCCTTACACAAGTCTCTAGCACACAAGTCCACTTCAGTTAGATTGAGTTTCCCCAGAGGTAAATCAGGTGCTGTGTCCTTCAGTTATAGGACTGTGTGTGTACGTGTGTAATAAGTTAATTTTAGATCAATATAAAACATTTCTGCTGGGAGTTAAACTGGACTGAGCTGGTGCAGACTGCATTCCAAACCATTTATGAACATTTGCAGCACAAGGCAGTCTGCTTCAGAGTCCGTTCGGACTCTTGCACTATATTTTTATACCTGCCTTTTTAGTCAGGGATTAACCTGAAGGTGAAGAGGATAAGGTTTGTTTGTGTGGCTTTTATCTAATTTTGATGGTAAATACGGTTTTATTATGGTAAGAATAAATAAATCCATTATCATTTCTAGTGAAAGTATTTTGTCCTCAGTCTTGTTAAAGCCTACAGATGACAGGTCCCTTTATATGAGACACATCTCTCACATGTTGTTTTGAGTAATTCCAGATCCCAAAAGGGACGTTCCAGGAATTTCATAAGTTGAACACCGGTTCATCTTCCTGCTTATCTGGTCATGTCAACAGAGTCCAGTTGGCTTACTCTCAGACCTAACTGTTGTTTATTTACCCTGAAGGTACAGTTGAGCCACTACGCCCCGTGCTGCACAACCTGTCAGCCATGGCCTCCACTGTTGACTCTCAAACCCTGGTTTTCTGCTGGTTCAGACTGTGCATCATGTTGAAGTCTGTGCTGTAGTATCCCTGTGGTATCACTACTGCAAATAAAACAACAGGCAGGATAATGCAGGATCAGTTTTCTTTCTCTCCATGTTCATAAGGGATTGGTTTATTTTGATTCAGATACAAACAGTAAATTTTACAGAGTGATGACAAACACAGAGCTGAATAACAAGCATTGTAGCATGGAGGGATCAGTTTCTCAGTCTGGGAAACACTCTTCTGGAGGCTGGGAGAAGTATGAGGCTGTGGTATGTGTGGGGTGGTATTGGCTGTTTTGGTCTTAGCTTTGAGTGCCTCGTTATTTACTAGAGCTTCCCGCCCATTAAGTGGATCTAATCAGCATGAAAGTCATTTCAAATAGTTGGTCGTCATTGTGTGAATTGAGACTGTAAACAGTAATCCAGGCCCTACAACAGCGACAAACAGTCACACGAACATTTCCCCCCTCGAAATTTCCCCTCTCACCTTCTTGTCATTCCAGGTGGGTTAAAAACACAATATAGACTAGATAAAGACTGCAGGTTGAGCCCATTAAGGTCAGGGCTACTTGCCTGGTGTGAGAGATTAGACCAGATGGCTTCCCAGCATAGAGCACTGGGACACATGGGTTGACAGTACGTGGAAGGCACCTATATCCTCTCTGTGCTATTTCTATGTTTACCTGGCTATTAAATCGACCCATGGACAGCCTGGAGCTACTGTTGGAAACACATAAAAGACATTGAAATTGATGCTTTATACTTGATGAACAGGTTTGTTACTCAAGGCTTTGCAGACTCACAGCTGAGAACAGCTGTGAGTGTGACCTGGCTGCAGACCTGATTGACACCACACTCCACTGTGTCTATTTATGAGGCCGGGGGCTGATTTGGCAGGCACGTGTGAAACAAATGTGGGTATTTGGTGGGCACTGAAAGGTCTTATCCATGCTAGGCTTCATTTCTCTTGTGGTCATCACAGGTATCCTATACAACAGGCTTGTTTCACACAAAGCTGTGACAGGAGAAAGAAAAGCTTTTCTGTGCAGAGAAAGCTGGGAAAAGATAAAAACCTATGGCAGATTCTCGTGACACTAATTTCTCCACACTGACAGTTATCTCTCAAAGAAACTAGGCTAGAGTAGGGTGGGATAATAAGGAAGAGGAAGGACTTAGCCCTGCCAGGACTCCTAAGCAGTCATTACAAGAGAAGAGAAGGGAGCATTGTGATTTAGTGAATATTCTGTGTCCTTCGTCTGGCTCTGAACTAGACAGCTACTGTGATGCCGAGCCTGGAGAAAGAAATCTTTCTGGCTGTTCACACTGTTCCCACATGGATTTTCTGGCACTGCTATGGCCTACATTAGGAAACTACATCAAAGATGACATAATGGAGCACACTGAAGGGTAGCATGACCTGGATAGACCAGAAAACTGCAGTCCTTGCTTATTTGTCAGGTGTATTTATTAACCCAGATTTTAGGTAGGCTCTTAAAGCACATACCCATAATTGGAGGTCAGACCATTCACTTACACTGTGCCGTACACTTTAACACAGTTTAGTGTCTTCTATACCTCATCTGAAATTCATCGAAAAGTCTAATTGTGAGCAATTTGTTGTTCTTTCTATCAATGCCTGTGTGATTTCTCCAAACTGGGTTGTCGTCTTCTCCGTTTCTGTCTCTCTTTTGCACCTCCCCCCTCGAATGTCTCTGTTTTTTGTTGTCTGCGTGCATTGTGCTGAGCTGGCTGTTGTCACCCTGTGATTGTCGTTAAGCTCTGTGGTTTTTGAGTTAGTTGCTCTCAGAGCGTATGGCTCTCTTTGGTCCCTGCTGACTCCATGCCTGGTGTCTCACTGTGCATGTCCACCTGTCTCCTTATTCTGGAAACACACATACACACCATCACTCGTGCCGCTCCATTACCTTCTAAAGAGATGACATCACTTCTATCATACACACACACACACACACACACACACACAGGTACACGTAGGGGACACAAACATTGATACCGTCTCCATATGGGCAAGTGGGCCATTTTGAGCCTCTCAGTCGGTAAAACAGTGTGAGTTGTTTACTGCTTGTCGAGCTGATTATTACTCATGCGTGACCTTGGCCCATGATGCATCATTCTTGCCATTTTCAGTTCTAAAAAAACACTTCATGCCTTGTCTTGTATCTTCTTATTTCAGTGCTGATTGGGTGGAGATCGTGGAGCCACGCTCCCATGAACGTATGTATGTGAACTTGACCACTGGTGAATGTGGCTGGGATCCCCCTCGAGGATCTTCTGTCCGCCAGTCAGACGGTAACCAGTGGTGGGAGCTGTTCGACCCCCACAGTGGCCGCTTCTACTATTACAACTCTACTGGGCTCCGCACAGTCTGGCATCGACCCGAAGGAGCCGATATCGTGCCTCTGTCCCAGCTCCAGGCCATGAAGCAATGCGGTAAGGCCAAGCGGGCACCTGGAGGGAGCATGGATAGGCAGCACCATGGGACCATTGGGAGTACCAGCAGTGGAGGGAGCCAGGGCCGCTGCACCCCTCTACCGGAACACGATGGTGACAGCTCTATCCCCAGATCCCTGGATACCACTGAAGAGGCTCCCAGCCCTGAACTGGAACCAGCTCTGGACAGCAGATCTCAGGGAGACGGAAGCAGTACCGAACACAGATCAGATGGCAGCAAAGAGTCGCAGAGGTAAGCCAGACCAGACCTCCAGTAGCCTCTACAGTAAGTCTAGAAAGGGAATTGTGCTCAATCATTAGTGGATCATATTGCCAGGAGAAAAGTGGGGAAATGTGATAGTCATCACAGCAACAGCATGTGGGCATAGAGTGAGTCGTAATGACTTTCAAATGCTTGTGCCTTGAGAACTTGGAGGATTATTTTGACTTTCGACCACTCAGGCTGACTCACTCTGCTTTTTTATTTTCATTCTGACTTATCTGCACATTCCATATGTCCCATGTTTCCATACTATTGCCTATGAACCATGCTCAGCCATTTCAGCAAATCGCTACCAAATGGGGAGAACGGTCAGTAGTGTTACAGAGCACAACATTTCTCCCCTGACATTATGGTGACTGGCGCACACTGGCCCCTAACAGTAAGTCATTCAGAGACCCCATCATGTGCTTGATGTTGTGGCCTCATCCAAACCACCATTTCTTCCCTCCAGGCCAGATTCCAGACATGCCACGTCTGTTTCCCCTGGCACAAGGCCACTGAGGCCATCGTAGTGTCCTCCTGTGTGCTCACTACCTCCCTGCTCTGCTCTACTCCAGTGCAAGTTCATTTTCCTAAAGCAAATCTAGGCTCCAGGCCATCAAAGACTGTAACACATCTTATGGGTGAGAGCTTAAATGTTCATGCATGAGAGGCATGTGAATAGCCTGAGAGAGAGTGTTGTCTGTGGTTAATAACAGACAGAACTGCTACATTCCAGCTACCTATAAACAAGACGACCCCTTATGGGTTTTTTTTTTTTTTTTTTTTTGGCTCTCTGGTTCCTTTGCATTCATAAGGTCCCTCCACTGAACCTACAGACCTTTGGGATTACTTGAACTAATTGTTTAGCCATGGCTTTTGAGTGACACTATTGGACACCTTGTTGAATTCTGTCTGGTATGTGTGTGTGGCTTTCCCAGAACCCTTTCTGTCCGACCTTAAAACACTTGCCAGCTGTGTATTTTAGAGGAGTTTTTAGCCCACTGGGGCTTGATGCCCTGTTCAGCCATGTGCTCCTTCACATGCTCACTAGCCTCTTTACCTCTGCAGGTACCGTATGTACCGGACTATAAGTCACACTGTTTTTTACTCCTCTAGGGTGTAGTGCGAATTGACATATATATGTATATTTACATTCAATTTATCAAGTAGCCACTGGTGTTAGATTGCTCTCTTGGCACTCTTGAAAATACTGTACTGCTGTAAAAGTAAAAACGCTTATTTTCACATTTACCTTTAAATCCTAGTGTAACAAGTGAAAATGCCACTGAAAAGAAAGTAAAATTTTAGACTTCAAAGTGCAGGTAATAAAGTAGGCAGCTGAAACAAAGTTTGGAGTGAGTGTCAGCATTTAGGCAATGCAAAAGAGGAAGCAGACATGGTGTTTCATCACCCCCCACCCCTCCAATGTTAGCGCAGTTGTTTAATGTTGCTTGAGATGGATGATTGAATTTGGTAATGCGCTTCTGTTAGTTGTTATGCCAAGCCTATGTGCTTTATAGGCTAATTTGGACTAATTGGTATAATTAGAAATTAGACTTTTTGTCTGTTCAACAAGGCTGGTTTTGCTAAAAGCAGCTAATATTCTGGTGCAACTTATAGACTGGTAAATACGGTAATTAGAAACCACAGTAAAATGTAGAGAAATATGACAGCTCATAAGAAACTCAGAGATGCTTGCCTTTAGTCAGTGTGCCGCCTTATTGATAATGACAAGAATCCATGGATTAAAGCAAGTGGCAAAGTTTAAATAAATAATTGTGGCGGTCACAGTGGTTTGAGGCTAGTTAATTGTTGTGTCCCACCTAAATATGAAGTGTTGCAGTCCTATTGTTTTTTTGTTTTTTTTGGTGAGCCTGTGTCCAGTCGTAAGCTTTTTAAGTTTCACAGAGCAACTGGGAATTTCAGGTTTCTCAGTGTTTTGGTTTCAAAATCCCAACGTTTTTAGACATGTCTTGACATGTTCTCTTTTTTTTTTTCAGCTGGGATGGGAAAAAAGTTATTAACTTCTGACCTTTGAAAAACAATGAAGTTCTTTGTGGTGATAGGACCATCCCAGTTCTTCCATCAGTAGTTTCCTTTTGTTTTGAGCTATTAATATATCTGTTCATATTAGATAGCAGCGTTTCCAAAGTTTCCACACAACACGCCCTATGCGATATTCTAAGGACTTGCTGCTTCATGTGGCTTCTTTTCTCTCCATCTGTCTCTCTCCCTCTCAACTGTCTGTGTGTCCCAGCTTAGAGGAAGTGTAAGGCATATCAGCCCGCTTGTGTGTCAGCTTGAGTGCCAAATCTATTACTCATTGGCTAAGCTTTATCCTGGGAATTTCTGGGTACTTTGAACCTGTTCAGCTCTTTTGGGAAGTACCAAGGTGTCCAGGAGTAAACATGTCAGTCACATGAGGTGATGTGTACAGGAAACTGCCACAAACTGATGATGTTAGACCTATAAGTGTTACAGATCAACTGGTTTGTAATGTCTGTATTGAATTTAACTCACCTTTCAATGCATGAACGTGTCATACCTTGTCATCAACCAGGTAACATCTGTATGAGATTTCACCATAGATGTGTGTGTGTGTGATGTGTGTTAATTGGTCCTCACTGTGTGTGGGCTTACTGTCTACAAAGCTTTCAAAGTAACAGGAGACTTACTGAGGCATAGTGGATGTTAAGTCTTCTGAGGATACATGACATGACAGCATGGTGCAAGACAACCCAGCAGTGACCCAAAATGGTTCACATCAGGGCCACAGTGCTGTTTTGTCTCATGGGCTGGCCTGGGGTGTGTAATGGATCACCAAAAGGAACAAAGGCCCTCACTTAAACCCATTTCTCCCCCAGGAGCAGCTGAGCACTTTGTCTGAGCAGGAAGTGTAGGTATGCTCAATGGAGAACAACACCAAATGATTTGTTGGTGTCTTCTCATTTACCTCTCTAATGATATAGTGGTGCACCAGCAGTCAATCTAAAGCAGTCACACTGACATTAGGCATTTAAAACTTGCCTTTCCTGATTGTTGGCTGTCTCTGGATTTCTTTAAAAAGAGAGCCCACACAGGTTTTGCTGTATCAATACTTAAGTATATGCAGCTCTGTTTTAGTTTAGTTTGTTTGTGCATGCTTATGTCAAAGCTTGTACGTATTAAAGCGACAGCTGGCTTTGTATGAGTGTGTAACGAGATTTGTTAAAGGCAAGTTGGGTTTTGCTTATGTGTTGCATGTTTTAGAGAAGCTAAAGAACAAATATAGATGTCTGTCACCTTTGGGTAGGTGATTTTACATTTCTCAAGTTTCTTATAATGAACTGAAAAGCAGAACTGAAATCTTTTTTTTTTTATTTCTGTATCCGTTTCTGTTTTGTGGAATTTTTAAGTACATTTTAAGATACACCGTGAAAATGAAAGCAAAACAATTGAGAAGTCAAAACAAACAAACAAACCCTTTATATGGTTGTGATTGGCTGTGAGTCATACAGGGAAAATCACCAGTGAGTTTATTTAGGAAACGTGGGGCTGTCTTATGGGGTAGATAAAGTTTTTAAGTTTTTTAATGAGTCACACATTTTCTGCATGTTTACTGCAAGCGCACAAGCCTGTCGTGCTTTTCATCTCGCACCACTCTGAGGATGTAGCCACAACATTTTTACACACGCTGGAAAGACTTGTTTTATCTCTACACTCCTGGTGTGGTAAGCTCATTTTTCAGTTCCTTCCAGATGGGGTTTTAAGGGTGCCTATAATAATAAAATAGTTTTTTTTTTTTTTTTCCTTTCTTGAAAAAGTTGCTCTTTGAACTTAAGAACCAATGTGCTTAAGAGCTTTAGTCTGGTTAGCAGTGACAGTTCTTTTATTTTGTTTCTCTGCGCTGTTTCTTTGCATGTTCCACATTTCACTCCGTCTTTCTCTTAAATGCAAAGTTTATGACATTCTCACGAACTAGATTACAGAGCTGCTGTTTTATGTGTCTCACTGAAGCGGTATATCCAAAACCTCTTTTCCTTTATTTTAGATATGAGTGACTGCTCTTACAGTTGACTCTCTTTGATGCTGTTGACGCACTGGAATATTTCCAGTGCTTTCATACAAAACCAGTGACTGGCCTCAGACATGCTCCTCTGACTACCTCAGCTGATTTAGAGCAGGATGAAATTGTATTTTTCACGGTGCTTTCAGAGCTTTTACTCACCATTCATTTCTAATTCTTTTCATTTCTTTTTTACTTCCGTTATTGGTGTTTTTTGTGTTTTCAGTTCCTGATGATATGTTTAAGATTTAAGAGTGACAGGGACGGGTTTTGTGTGTGAGAAATGATCCAGTTTTAATGTAATCTAAACAGTTTCCTTTAATGGGATCTGGCTGCATAGAAACAGTTGCAGGTACAGTAATTCTAGAGGTGGGTCTCTAGAATCTAGTTGGAATTAGCTTCATCCTGTCTCTTCAAGATGATTCTAGTGGCCGTCCTCCGGCCCAGCCCGGCACTCCTCACAGGGTCAGGCTGCAGGAACCGCAGACATGCACAGCTGGTAGACATCTTGGCTCAGAGGAGGGCGGTGTGTCAGTTCAGCTGTTGCAGGACAACTGGCTCTCAGAAAGTGCCTCAGGGGGCTATCAGTTTTGCTTCAAGCCTGACAAGTTATTTTACACCTCTGCTTAATATGTAATGCAGTGTTCAAATGCGAGAGAAAAAAATGAGCCTCTAACATTGATGAAGTAGATACATTGTCCTCAACAAATCCTCTTTGTCTTTTCAGTTTCCTTCCTCTACGTAAATCGTGGTGCTCCCATTGGTCAGTGGTCTGAGGTGTTTGTGTAGCAGAAGCTTGGCCTCTGTGACTTCATTTCCTCTTCCTGTGCAGCCAATGATAATAATAACCCCTGTTTTTCAGACCCCACTGTTCTCAAGAGACATATTTAAGAACTTCCAAATCCATATTCCTATCCGTCAATGCGATTCAGCTGATGGCTTTTCCTATAACAGTTATTTCAGGCTGGACAGAAAGGAGAGAGAGAACATCTGCTGATATCAGAGACCCCGGAGTATATTTAGTTGGTTATTGAGATGACCTGACTACAGGAATATCTAAAACAGTGACAGAGGTATCTGATTTTGTGTTTGTGGATGTAAGATACCAGATATGCTGGGACTAATTGAAATGTGCTTACTCTTAAGTTGATTTGCTGCCCCAGAAGCCAATCAGGTTTTTCCGTTGGTTTCCAGGAGGCCTCACACTTTATTTTATTGTGCATTTCTATCTTCTTAAGGGTTACACATGCCAGCTCCATGCTCTGAAAGGGTTTGAAATTGCATGGGCAGACATACCATAGGGGTGTACACATGCATTCTGTATGTCTAATCATGTGTGCTTGTGAAATAGTTAACATGAAGATTATCCTTTTGCAAACAGTGAGAGCTTTGGAAATATCTAAAGGGTTCTTAAAGTCCCAGTGAAAGTCACGTCTCCTTTAACTTCCATGATAAATTGTTGAGTATAATCCCCTCCTTTAGCTAACATTCAGCCAACACCTGACATGCTGGCTACTGGCAGGCAACACACCCTTCCTAAACAACTTTCATTATGGTTTAAATACAGTCTAGGCCTGTTCAGTGTTATGTAATAGCCTGACTGACCCTAGATATTGAAGATGGCTCTTTCAGTCCCAACCTCTCCCCTATCCTCTTTCTCTACAGCCTTCTTGTACTCCATTGCTGTCATTGAGGGAGGTGTCTCCATGACAATGGCACAGCCTTGCATTGTTTGAGGCTCCCCACACTGCCACAGAGGCCCCTGAACGATCCCTGAGGAATGCCAGCCTTCCCGCTCATTCCCTTGCTGCACTCTCCCACGACTAATCCCCACCCCTCCTCATTACTACTCATTTATTCTTGTCTCTCTAGCTCTGTTCTCCTTCACCCCCCCTCCCAACCCTCCTCACCATTGTACTGTCCTTGTCTCTCTTTTGGTGGAGGCTTTGTAATCATACTTTATTTGCTTGACCTAGGGTTCATTGATATGCAAGTGTTGTTCTAGCTGTCTAATAGGATTAGAGTCTTTGGATAAAGATTGAAGACACTGTGCAACCATACTGTTAGCGTTGCCTCTGGGCTCCATGAAACTGTGATGCTCATCACACACAACTCCCTGCTGACACCTAGCATAATGTGCCAGTGCTGGAGGGGGTGCACATGTTAGACCTTTGCCGATCCCGGCCAGGACAATAGAAGGCAAACAACAGCGACAAAGCCTGACAAAATCCTTCCCTCCCAGCACTGAGAGCTGAACTTAGCAGGGTGCTCCTCCCATTTCAGTCTCTGAAGAATCAGCTGTTTAGTGTTGCTACAGAATTCGTTATATACAGCATTGTGTTTTTGCCCATGAAGATTAAGTGTTTCTGGGGCTACTTGGTCCAAGCATATAGAATTTCCTATGTATATATAGTCTGATATTTTTGAAACGCTCTGTATGAACCCTCTGTAATTAAATTTCAACCTATATTTCCATCCTGGACACAGCGTGTGAACATTACATTAGGCATTTCCTGTTTGTGCTGCATATGGGGAAGCCCTTTCTCCAACTGTGCACAGGACCTCCACACACAGGAAGTAGTGGTCATTGCTATCTCAGGGTCAGTCCTCATAAAGTGCGTCACCCACCCAAAAAGAACAGAAAGGCAGATTCATGTTTTTTATTTGTGTGGATAACGGGTTGATTTGTTTGGTGATAATAGAAGAAGAATTTGATTATTGTGACTTTATGTGTGAGGTCTCCTGTGTTCATTGTCTGTCCAATTATAAGTAAAGCCTTGATGTTTTATATGTGAGTTGTTCCTGTCTTAGTAAACCGGTGCTAAATGGTCAGCTGTTTGTCAGCTGCTGAGGTGAGAATGATTTTGGAGCATTTGTATCACCTGCTCCTGCTTGGCAAGGCCAGAGTGAGAAAGCATACACACTTTCAAAGAGTACACAGTGGCTTCTCATGTTTACAGCTGTCTCCTATCTACCCCCCTCTCCATCCCATATAACCATAAGCACTCACACTTGCTTGTAACAACTAAACAGTGGTGGTTTGGGGTGAATCCCACTCATCAGAGCTTCATGTCTTCACGTGTCTATGTGTGTGCGTTACGTGCTATTTAGGCAGTAAACCGTTGATTGCTGTCTGTAAGGTGGGGGGGGCTTGGAGCATTCCCAAGAACAGTGGTTGTGGCAGGCTCTACTGGTGTTGTGCCAGGTGGCTGAGAACCAGCTGTTTATAGGCCCTGCCTGGATGGTGAATCTGTAGAACTGTTTGAAGATGAGAGCCTATTTGCATTGAAACCGCTACTGTGACTCACTCTATAGATTGGGGGTGGCACATGGTCCTGAGATAGGACTAAAGGAAGTTTGCTGTTAGCGTGAGGACCTCAGGGGAATTGTTTCAGCATTGTTCCAGAGAGATGTGGGGAGGAGAAGGGGGGTCACTCCACCTCTTTCTCTCCTCCCTCTGCATCCATTTCCTGCTGCTACTGCCCAACTCTCAACTGAGTCGTAGTGCTTTTGGAAAAACGAAGTCTCTGAACACAAGCTCTGGGTCTACAGAGATCTGTGTTTCTGTCTGGGTTTATAAGGGCAGACGGTGATCAGCTTTGATCTAATTAATTACCCCACTTCATGTTTAGTAGAGGATGGAACGAAGGATGGTAAGTCTCTTTTGCTTGCTTTGAAACCTATTTACCTGTTTGAACTTTGATTAAGCAAGGAAGTAAATTAAACTTGTACATTCTTTACCGTATCTCATGTTTCATTCACACCAGCTGCCAACTGTGTCTGTGGTTGCATGTGTAATAATGCTTTAGATGCACTCATTGGCTTAAGAGGGCAAGTTTTTGATCAGCTGAGGAATGAAAAGTCCTGGTGGCAGGCGAAGATTATGAGGCGATGGCAGTGGAGGGCAGCAGACCATAGCAGCATGACTAGATTGATGGCGGATTGTTTTACGTTGCTGGGATTAGAAGTGGGCCATTGGGTTTGAAGTTAGCTCAGCTGCTCAACCAAAAGGAGAAGAATTAACCTTTAGACCCAAGTGAAGATCTTCTCAGCTGAAAATACTGCTATCCCAACTTCTTTCAGATCAGCCGCTTTTGACCTGATGGCTTACTTTTCCAAATGTTCATTCGTTAGTTTAAATGGCAGATCCTCCACAGCTCTTGTCACACATTAGGAGGAAATGTGGATGGGTTTCAGTGAGGTGTGTTGTGGTCAGTCACTCTGTATTTTTAAATACTTGGTTTGCACAACACACACAGGAGTTATTGTCTCATGGATCTGACAAGGCTATTTTGACTGCCAGACTAAAAATGGAATAAAATGCTTGGAAGTCAGTCAAATGTTTAAGAAGAATTTGTGGATTACCACTGATTTTCCCAGTCTTGTCAGCCTCACATTTTCTAAAATACATGAAATATAACAAATAGCTTCATGCCTGTGCATGACTGAATACAATGATAGTGCGTATATGGCACTGTCTGTTAACGTTTGGATGTGTATTCAGTCTTTATATTTGCTTTATAGCTTTGATTGATGTAAATATTATTCTGCTTCTAGGGATGCTTCTCAAAGATGGCAGCCTGCACCTGGTTCTAAGGCAACTATGTTAGTAAAGGTGAACAGCATGAGCCGTACCCAACCCAGCCCGGCCTTGCAGCAACAGCAGCATCAGCATGTCCAGCAAAGTGCACATAGCAAGACTACCCCCTTCACCCTTCATCCCTCCAGCAACAACACCCAAGGAGGACACTTAAACTCCACCCAGGGATATAAAACTGCCCCCTCTGGCAAAATGGCAGCCGACGCACGCCAGGCCCATCACCTGAGAAAAGCAAGTAATGGCAGCTTCTGCTTAGTGACATCCAGCAGTAGCCATCCCAGTCCACTCCTTCACAGGTCACAGAGCAGTACACCATGCCCTGTGTCTCCCCAGTATGGCTGCTCTGCCCCAATCTATGATGAGCCACTTTCAGACTGTCCCATATATGATGAACCTCCAGTAGACATGGAAGTTGAGGGGGCACACCTGTATAATGGGCAACCTCTGTCTCGCCAGACACCTACCCATAGCCTGCAGAAACCCAGACATCTCCAGCACCCAGGTTCATCTCAGCCAGGGTCCAGACACAAGAGGAATCCTTCTGCCTCTGACTACAGCCCAGCTGGTTTAGAGTGCATTAAGCACATGGTCAATGTGGACCCCAAACAGGGACTCCTGTCTGGCTCTCCTCTACCCACACGTACGCCCTCCCCTACCTGCAAGCAGGATCCTATCTTGCCCCAACCTCAGCCACATCCTCAGTCCCAGGGCCACTCTTTGCCCCAGGCTCGAAGCCAGTTGAGAGACAGAGAGCCAGGGACCCCTGGGCCAAGCACACTTGACAAAAAACAAAATTGGCGGGTCCTGGAGGCCACTGTACAGCGTGCCATGGAGGCACGACATAGCAGGCAGAGCAGCCAGGCCTCTCAGGACTTCCCCTCCTCAACCCCACAAGCTACCGCAAACTATCAAGACTCTGGTTACTCCACTGGCCCCTCCCCAAGTTTAAGAAGAAAGAGCAGGAGAAGGGTAGGAGCTGGTGGTGGTGCAGGAGGCAGACCGGGGTCTGTAGGTAGCAGTGGGGAGCTGTGTGCCCTAAATGAGAGGCTGATGGCCGAGATGAGGGAGGTGGTGAGCCGCTCCAACACCATGAGGGAGGTGAGAACAGAACTGGATTTGGAGAGGGTAGTTGTACCTCGGACACGGTCCCCTGCAGACTCACTCAGGTGGTATGGAGCTGGAGGGGTGACGTCAGCAGGCCGGTGTACTTCACGAGAGGATCTCACCGGGGCTCCCCGCTCACTGAACAGACAAGGTCATCATTCTGTCCTGACCCCTCTCGAGATACCAGGGAGGCAAAAAAGAACATATGAGAAGGTGGACACCTTAGAGATGAGTGTGAATAGCCAGGCTAGCCTGTCCTCACCAGAGACCCCAGGACCACCTTCCCAGGTAAACCCCACCTACTATTATGTTTTTGTTTTGCTCTGTGTGCGTGTGTTTGCGGCAAACAGCAAGAACTTAATGATTGTTAGTAACATAATAGATATTGTAAGAGAATATTTGTTAGCTAATCCAGTGTATTTTCAGACCTGATTAAAACCTCAGCTGTGTGTGTTGTGTGGTCTGTTCACTTCAGCAGGTTTGCTAGGATTCAGCTTTGTTTGGTCTGGAAATGCTGTGATTACTGATGTCTCTCTCAGATTAGGATGTCTGTGTCAGATGAGGATGAACAAAGCATATGCATATTATGGGATTTTTAGCTGCTGTTTTTGTGTTGTTGTATTTCTAGTCTAGTGTGTGGAGACAGACATCACATTTTAAATAAAATCCCTAGACACTGGAATAGATTTGGTAATATTTTTAACTTTGTAGAGCCCTAAAATGCAAAGCTACATATGTGAATGGACCATGATGATGGCTTATCTCAATGCCAAAGGTCCTTAAAAAATGTTCACAAGATTAAAGATAAAACTGTTTGACTTCTTACATAAGTAGAAGCATGTGGACACACTTCCAAGTTTTACTACTTCTAATCCACAAATCCCCTCTTGCAACAGAAACACAGCCCCATACCTCCTTACATTAAAGTTGTGTTTTCAGTCCTAGTGAACATCTGCAACTGTAACAACGAATGTTTGATTCAAGAGGGGGCGCCTTTGATGAAAACTGTATGGATAATCTGTCTCCTTGAAAAAAAACATGAGGCGTAATGTGAGTAATGCCTCTAACATTCCAGTATTGAGTGCCTAAATGTCCCCAGGACATTAGACAGTGGGCAGCCTGGGCACCACTGACTGTAATGGCCAAGTCCCAGCATTGCCTGTCATCCTCTTACCACCATCCATCTGCCCTGCACTGCAGGTACCGTATACTCACATGCCAGCTCTGTGCTTGGGTATCTGGGCCCGTGCTTGGGTATCTGGGGCCCATGCCAGGCCAAAGAGATTCAGGACATGGCTTCCCTTGGTCAGGAAGGAGGGCTACTGTGGTCCAGATGGCACAGGCTTGGCAGTGGAGGAGGAGGAGGAGGAGGAGGCAGGCTGGTAGCACTGTAACTTTAGCATGTTAGCTAACAGCCACAGAGCTCAGGGCAGGCCCCCTAAGTCTGTCCAACAATGCTCTTCAGACCTGCTATTATATCATTGACATACAATCACAGATTATGGCTTGCTGTGCATGAGCAGCAGTACTTTTTCCATATGTGAAAACATTTTTCTTGAAAGACCTCTGACAGTCCCTAAAAATACCACTTTTTTTTTTGTGAAAGCATTTTCGACTGTTTCACTGTTGTGGCCTAATCCACACTGTGACTAAACTGTAAGGTATCTGTATAATAGTGTCATTTATTGAAAGTAGAGGTGGACAGCATAGGTCCTATTTCCTAGTTAAACATGCCCTGGAGCTGACCTATTTAAAAAATTAACAAAAAAAATTATCTATTTTGTATGACCATATACACTCTCTGCCAAAGGCAAACCTCAGATCGGCTCCTTTTGAATGAGAAACCAAAATTTGAATTCCAGCTTATCTGGCTCCCATTCAGCTCCATATTACTTCAGGGTCTCATTGAAAAGACATTTTTTGCATTTTGTGTTCCATTAGTAAATTTGAGTTTTGATTCTAGCTCTGGTTTCTTGTTGTTCCTGGCTGTTTGCAGAGCATATCTAGGTTACTGGTTTTCTCTGTTAGGGGAGCTGACATGCTCCTTACGGTCATAAACTCCACCGCAGGGATCATAGGGAGGTCTTGTGTAAAGTGTAACTTCGTTTCTGTGGGGAAGGTGAGGCCGGTTTTTCAGGGGAGTGGGGGTGTTAACATTTTTTTCTCTGTGCAGTTCTTTTGTGGCATTAGGAAATTAATGTGCCAATCCTGCAACAATTCCCCCTCAAGCACTGCAGAGCAGTCCAGCTCTTAATTTATGGTGAACACTCTGCAGCACACATACACACTGTCTGTAGTCCTGCTGCACTTTTGCCTTACCCTATATGTCTCTTTTCTTATCCTCCATCCTCCCCTGTGTAACTTTTGTTTCCTATCTCATGTCCATGTCTTGTTCACCTGTAGGCGGGCACTCTAGAACTGCAGGCTCAGTTGGAGAACCGAAAGAAAGGCATGGTGGATGGGCGGACCGCTTCCCTGGGCCCTCACCGCCCTGTCAACCATGACAACATAGAGGGTGGTGATGGGACAGCAGATAGAGCAGGAGGATCCTCCTACCAGCTCTCATACGCCACCCTGCGGCAGCCCCCACCTCCTGACATGGGCATGGAGGACTGGGCCAGCAAACACCTCAACATGCACACGCAAGGCCTGTTCCGCCGTCGCGTTTCCATCGCAAACATGCTGTCGTGGAACCGGGGTTCCATTAAAAAGCCCATGCTAGTCACCAGCAACCGAGCCATCAGGAAGGAGGCGTGCGAGATGTTCAAGCTGGTGCAAGCCTACATGGGAGACAGGCCTTCACGTCTGGATCGTCGTCACTGTGCCCTGCTCATCGTCACCAAGTGCTGGGACATGCCAGGGCTGCGGGATGAGCTGTATGTGCAGCTGGTAAGGCAGACCACAGGTAATGCTAGCCCCAGGAGCTTAGCAGCAGGCTGGGAGCTGATGGCAGTCAGCTTGGCGTTCTTCGCCCCATCACCAAAGTTCCGTTGCTACCTGGAGGGTTACATCCAGAGACACACGGAGCCTGCCAGCGACAAGAAATGTGAGTCTCAGACTGAGCAGCAGGGTGGGTCACCTTTCTTTCTTCTGTACCTCCCTCTGTTGTCTGATTATCAGTGTTGTTTAAATAGGGCTGAGGAATGTTTTAATTACTTCTTCTTCCTCTTTTTTCTGTAAAATTGTAATTTAGTTTAGTCAGTATGATCCTGATCAGAAGAGCAGTGTTGTTTTTGATGAGCCCAGTTACCTGTTTGCTGACCTTATGTTGATCTATCTGGCCATCAGAAATGTGACTGTTGCTGTTTTCTCTTTCAGTGACTCAGTTCATTTTGGAACAGCAGGAACTAAAAATGAAGAAGAATTCCAAGTCTAGAAAGAAGCGAAAACAGAACACAGAGGAGGAAGAGGGTAAATCTTTTTTTCAGTTACTTGCTCTGCTAAACAGAATATTGCTTTGCGTGAACTGGATTTTCTTTATTTTCTTTATTTACTGTTTGTAGTGGCTTATTTGTTAGACAGAGCATGAAGCAGGTAGGGGAGGAAGCCCTAGCTATGTTTTGCTACTCTTCAAAAGCTGCCTACAGTCTCTAAGCAATGCACGCCATTACAAATCAAACATATCGCTCCCTGTAGTGACAACTCTGAGTTGTGGGATGGAAAATTCAGTACTGTCAGAGGAGCATATGCCTATGTACTTTCAGACACAATGAATGGGTTTCACAGAAAGTTGAAAAAAATAATGTGGGAGAATTTCAGAAGATGCTGTAGGCGCACAAAGGACCGCTCTGTGACTCATTTTAGTGGTCTCTCCGCCTGCTTGCATGTCAGACTGCCATTTAAAAGGATACCTACTCATCGGCACGTGCCCTCATTAAAGCAGCCCACAGTGCCAGCTGAAAAGATGATGTCACCAGAGTGGAGCCCAATCATCTGACAGTAGACACCACAGCAGTGACCCTTTACACATTGTGTTGGAGTGACTCAGACTCAGGGCTTTCTGCTGGCAAAACGCGAGTTGACTAAGAGGTCAAACAGAAAGCCTACTAAACATTTCTGACAAACTGAAAAGGTTTTAGCAGAAGGAATATTGATGTCAGCCGTCAGCGACGAGTATGTATCATATGTACCAAAACAGCATAATGAATGCTGCTGTTTGCTTGATAGATGGACGAGCTGGAACATTGTGTTTGAGAGCAATGAGCAGCTGTGAACAGCAGGAGTGGGAGTTTCATGTGGGAACTAGAGACCTGGCCTGTGCTTGGAAGCTGACTTCTTTGGGCTTGGGGCCCAGGGCACTTTGGTTTCAGCCAGTACTTGGATGAATGACTCATAAACAATAACCTAGACAAGACCTCAGCATCCTTAAATGGCTTAGTGTTTTTGTTGTTTCAGTGTGTTTAGCTTTATCCTGTTTGTAGACAGGTGTCATGCTGTTCTCAGCCCGGTACAGCACACTCAAGCTCCTAATGAGCTTGTAATTCTCCTGGGCTTCGGTTGCCTGGTTGTTGTTTTCATGCCATCAGCCCTGGTGTAAATATAGACCACCGGTAGTGTTCAAACCATTTTCTCACTGCAGCAAGAGGCTCTGCACTCTCCCTTTTCTCAGAGTAAGTGCACAGTCTCTGTGTTGGGAGCCCTGGGGGGTGGGGGCATGTCTGTGCCAAGATCAAGGGCAAATTATTGGTATGATCTCTCTAATTAGACATAATTATAGTCAAACTCAGTTAGATAAGCTGCAGTCATCGGTATGCATAGGAGTCACCTGTTTGCTATAAATCTGGGAGCTTTGACTGTAGGGAACATGCTGAAAAGCGTTTGTTGCTTTTTAAAAATCCCTTTGGCAAGTTTATCCATCTGGCCCTGGTTCAGGTGCCTGATACAGATTCCCTGAGATTGTGGGAACGGGAATAAACCCCATGAGAGCCCCATGAAAGTATTTGGTGCTAACCCGCTACCACAGAAGTAAAGAATATGGATTCTTTCTCTTTTAAACACATACAATGACCTAACAATCAAGTATTTTCAGTTTGCTTTTAGTTTGACAGCTGGAGTTGTAGAGAATTTCTAGGAACATTTTCTGGGACACACCAAGTTTTTCTGCTGCTTGAGTCTCTTGAAATACATCCCACCTCAGAAAGTGACATTGTTCCTCTAATGCAGTTACTTGCAAAATAGAACTGCGGCCTACAGTAGCTGCTAAAGGCAGGTAGCAGACAGGAAGCCTCTGTTCTCATTCTCACCAGTGGCCTTTAAGTCTGTGTACACTGATGAATCACCTGAATGCTGGATGTGTAGGCTGGATCCTGTCTCTAAAGCTTTTGTTCAACAGCAGTAAATCTTCCCTCAGCTTGACAGTTTAGCTGGGCCTGTTGTAATCCCCGTATACCAGAATCACACCATCAACATGTTTCTCCAGTTACCACTGCCTGTCTCACATTCTTGAATATCCTTGGGGGAAAAAAACTGCTCGTCATGTTTGTGGGAAAGAATTTAAATTATGTATTATTTTGTGGATGCAGTAATGCCCCGATGCTCAAGGGTTTTAATTAAAGTCTTTCAAGACACAGCCAGAGTGTACAGAGTATGTTTTGCGGAGTTGGGTTTCATAATTCCTCAGCCCTGAACTAGCCTCTCTGTCACCCTGCAGGCCTGCCTATCAGCACATATGCCAAGTTCTGCTATCGGAAACTGCAGAAGGTGGCTATCACTGGAGGCAAAAGGGTAAGCTACAAGAATAAAAAGATGAATTAAGGTTTAGATGTTGCATGTTGCTGTAGGTGAAAATATTTCACTTTCAAGTTATTAAAAATAGAATGTTTGAGTATGAAAGTTGTGATTTGCATCTGAGTCATCTGAGATAGTGTCAGAGAGAAAGACATGATTACAGGCACAGTCACAGAGCCACTGCTAAAGACATAAACAGATAAAGTCACAGTAGCACAGCTGCAGACACAACCATGACATATCCAGGTAGTAATTCTTCCCCTATCTGTACCTCTCAACCCTCCAGGGGCTACGAAAGCCCACCTTGGAGGAGATCGACCACAGCAGGCGGGCCATCGTCACGCCTTCCCTGTTCGGCAGTTCTCTGGAGGAGGTGATGGAGAGGCAGAATGAACTCTTCCCAGACAGGAAACTGCCCTGGGTGCAGGTTCAGCTTTCCCAGTATGTCCTGGCTCTGGGCGGCGCTCAGACAGAGGGTATCTTCAGGTAAGACAGACTCAAACTCAGCCAGTGACATGTCTCCACTTGAGCGGAGTGAGAGAGGTGGAGTCAAGGAAATTAGAAGGAGGATATTATGTCCTGCATGTATGTGTGTGTTGTATTGTATGTGTTGTGTATAAAAACAAATGTGTGTGGTCTCCTGTAGCCCCTTATTTTAGAGTAGGTTCTCCCTGTGTACAGTATACAGTAAAGACAGCAGAACAAACACAGCCCTGCTTTGCTCTTGAGACAAGCACTGTTTAATTTGATACATCATAATATGTGTTTACATGGGTGCTTAAGCTTACAAGCACGAGCTTCCCAACTGTGTGTATGTATAAGGTTTATTCCAGCAAATATATTTCTGTAACATCTTGACTTATTTAGAGAACTGTTCCTTTTGCTCAGATGTACTTTATACAGATCTCCCTGTGAAACTCTTCCGTATGGGGACTTCCCTGAACAGTACGCTTAGTTACATTATGTTTGCTTGTTTTTATTTTTTGTTGTTGTTTTGTTGAAAAGAAGTATTGCAAACAAAGAACAGAGTACTTTCAGCCACCAAGCCACATTTGAAGCCAATTGGGTGTGCATGTATAATGAATTTGCCAAAGGGCATGAAGAATGTGTAATGGTGGAAGTCGAGGTCCCTCTTGTGGCCGCTGATTGTAACTGTGCTGCTTGTGTTCTGTCCTCAGAGTGCCTGGAGACATTGATGAAGTGAATGCATTGAAGCTCCAAGTGGACCAGTGGAGGATTCCTGAGAATCTCTCTGATCCCAATGTTCCTGGTGAGGAAGGATGTATTTTGTTTATGCATGTAAATATGGGATTTGAGTAAATATGTCAACGGTTTATGACATACAAGTCCGTCAGAGCTTTGACGTTGACTGCAGAACCTTGCTTATTTGGTCGCAATTCTACAGACATTTAAAAATAGATATGGAAATCAGATCGCATTTAAACAGGTTAAAGAGTGTTTCTCTTTTGTTTTTGCTCAGCCTCTCTGATGAAGCTGTGGTATCGGGAGCTTGAGGAACCTCTCATTCCCATGAACTTCTATAAGCAGTGCGTCAGTAATTGTGACGACCCTGTGGCAGCCATCGCTGTGGTGCAGTCTCTGCCTGAGCTCAACAGACTGGTACTCTGCTACTTCATCCACTTCCTGCAGGTAATAAAACACATCAACATAGATTTATTCTGCCTGGAAACACAGCCCTTAACCTCATTTCCCCTTATCGTTCCTGTTCCACTAACAGCATTAGGACCACATGTGCATGTTCTGTGTCCTGTTATTTTCACATCCGTATTTCTATTTAATGAAGGAACAGCTTTGTTTTACAGGCACACACCTAATTTTTGTAAACTGCAACTCTTTAAAAGAAGTATTTAGCGCAATGTAGAACAAAATGGTAGAAAGATTCATTAGCTCAAGCTTACAAAATGATTTGTCATACCTGCAGATCAGAAATAAAACTCTATTTATTTATTTTACTCTATTTATTTTAGATTTAATCTGTTATTTTTATGTTTCTTGTATTGTTTTTAATGTTATCTGTAATGGACAAATGTATATAAAATGCAGGCTATGATTTTTAAATGTGGAAATTGAAATTGGTAAGCTAATTCCCACTGTTCTATAAAACTTAAAAACACTGTGTAGTCTAAAGCCTACACTGAAAATAAGCCTAAACAAACTTGGACTAATGGCACCTACTGTACCCACATAATTACACTGATTAGAAAATGACTATTCATCACTTCCTGTGTAACTGTGTGTGAGTCATACATTACTCACTGCAGGTCAAAAGTCAGTACACTCAGTCTTGCTGCTTTTCCTCTCCTCGCATTCTGATAATCACTAGGTATTTGCTCAGCCGTCCAATGTGGCTATAACCAAGATGGATGTGAATAACCTGGCGATGGTCATGGCCCCCAACTGTCTCCGTTGCCAATCTGATGATCCACGGATCATCTTTGAGAACACACGCAAGGAGATGTCCTTCCTGAGGATGCTCATCGTTCACCTGGACACCAGTTTCATCGAGGGGGTGGTGTAGACACTGTAAACCACAGAGCCCACGCTCGGGTGCATCTCCAGTTACACTTTTCCAATCATATATAAACACTGTCTCTGTTCAAACCACACTGGAAATATTACACCTCCTACAGCGCGACAAGTGTGAAAACAGCTTGGGTTTCAGGCCATGGTGCTCTCCTGCTTTCTAAGAGACAGAATGCATCACTTTAGGATTCACTGTGTTTTTGATAAATCGACAGATTTAAAGTGGTTCACACTTTAATGACTGTATTTTCTAACTGCTGCATGTGAAAACATATTTACTCTTTCATTTCTCATTGAATGGGTCTTACAGTATTTACTTCTTAAGTATTCACTCGGACAGACTTACTAAAGACAGCAGTGTTTACCCTCTCCTTTTTTGTATTTTTGGCCCTCTGGTTTAATTGTGTATGTGTGCTTGTTAGAGTATGGATGGAAGACAGAACTTTCTTTTAACATGTATAAAAAATTGATATTAAAAGCAAAAAAATTCTGATAATGGTGTCTCAGTAATAAGCTTGCCTGTTCTGTTTTGAATAGTTGTACTGATAGCTGGTCTCATCATATTTAATTTTACGAGCCACAGCAAACCACACCTCCACAACTATTTTGATGCAATGAGTGCAATGAGCCTTTGTTTCAACTCACAAACCAGAAGGATGTGAGAAAAGCTCTGTCTAATCGATAGTGGTTATTTTCTAAGTGAATAAACTTGTAATTATAGTTTTAATTTACAGTTTGTGGGAGACTTTATACAGCACTACTCTCACTATAAAGGTCTTTGAGTTGGAATTGTGTTCTCTTTTTTGTGGACTGTGTGTTTTTGGTTTGTCTTTTTTTTTTTTTTTTTTTTTGGCTCAGGTCTTATTATAAAACGGGTGTTGGATGTGGTAACTGGTAACTGTACATGACGTCCCTCACACTTTGAAAATAAATCTGCAACAAGTCCCTGTACTGAGAAAGGACTATTGTCAACTGTCAAGCACTATGAGAATGTAGATTACGCTTTTTGTGTCCTCTGTTAGGCTTTGCTGATGTAAATAAATTCTATATGTAAATAGAATAAATTCTCCTTAAGTATATTGTAATGATCCAGGTTAAGGGTGAAGTTAAGTGTTGCTGTATAAAAAAAAACTGTTTTTGTAATTAACTCTTTATTTCTCTGCTGTAACCGCCTGCCTTTGAACATCGAACTAATTCAAACCACTTTCCATGTGTGTATATATGTGGTTGCATACATTCTTGCTAAAATATGGAAATACTGTCCATAATAAAAGTTTTGTTCAATCTAAGTTTGAATGCCTTGGGTTTTTTAGGGGAATTTTCCTTTATTTTGATAGTAGATGACAAAGAGGAAACTGAAAATGTCAACATGCGACAGAGACAGCTGTGACCAAATAGCTAATAAATTAAAAATTGATCAGTGGAGAAGTTTTGATTAACCTCTGGTAAAGAATTTAAAAAATGAAAGAATTCTGATTAACTATATAAGCTATTAAAATATTTTATTGAATTATGTACATGGTTTAGAAGTTAAGAAATAGAAAGCCTTTACAACTAAATGAAACTGGAAATCACTGCTGAATTTTCACTTTAAACTGAGGTCCTTAAATTAGCCTAAAACACAAATCCATTCATTAAAACCAAACTAAACTAAATTATGTATGTATTAAATGTTCAAATTAATGGTTATGGAAATTTTAATTTAAAATTAACACTAAAATAATTTTTTGGGAGGATCTGCCTGGTCTGTATTTTAAATGCTTTTGTTTTGATTCAAGAACTGTTAAGGTCCTCTGAAAGACTGCACAGAATTGACAGGCTTATTCGTATGTGCCTGTGGACAGGTGTAAGGCTTTGCAAACAAATACAAGCTGCTCCCTGTTCTGCTACTGGGCATCATGTCACTCACCCAGGATGTACATGTTTGTTCTTTGTAGGCACATCACTGGTGAAAAGCTGTGCAGGTACTGACACTATAACAGCAGGGTGACAGGGCCTGTGTGTCAGCCTGTGGGACTGGAACAAGTTAAAGAAAATAGTTCCAGAGGAAATAAACCCAAATGACAGCTGATTTCAAATTGTATCTCTAAAAGATAGTACAAACCCATTAGTAGTACAAGAGAGTACAAACCCATCAGTCATTCAAAGAGCAGCTCCAATTTCCAAAACCATCACAATTTTATAAATATTATACTGCCTGCACAGAATCACAAGGTTGTTCTAACTGTACTCTATTGTTTATATGCTACTATATATTGCTACAACACCAGTTTAATTTATCACAATCTTTTCATAGAATATATATTTTATTAGTTGATGGTACTTGCATTAGGTGCCAGAGTGAAATTTTAGGTACTAGAGTTTTATCCTACATGTGATGTAGGTTATGATAATGAATACATCACAATATGATGTTCCTGCCAGCCTTGAAATAAATTTGGGTTTAGCTGGGTTACCCTCCCCCGTGACCCTGGTTAAGGAATAAGCGGGTATAGAAAATGGATGGATGAATGGGTTACCCTCCACTAGATCCTGTAAACACGCAGTTGCTTTCAATGAACGATGGGTGGCGCTATCTTCCCGGACAACAGATAGGCGTCAACACCTTTGATACTACACAGGGCCTTCTCTGACTTATTGGATCCAATTATATGTTTTCAGAAATATACCAGGTTATCATTTGATTACTGTAGGCCAATGTGTTTATGATATTAACTGATGTTGCCTCCACTTAAATAGCTTTGACTTGTTAATTAATTCTATTTAAAATAGGTTTAAAGTTATTTCGTTTTATAAATATGACCTGATTTAATAAAAATTAATAAAACACAAATATTTAATATTTATAGGTAAAGGCTTTATCGGAAAGCATTAGGCTCAGGCCGTTGTAGGCGCATGCGCATTGCAGCGCCACACTGCCCGCGCCAGTGGTGAATGCAACGGGAGAAATACAACTGCGTGATCTGGAGTAGACAGGCAGCGGCGGCTGTATCTGGACTTTAACGGGATTACACTGTACATTTTATCCCCGGCCGGACAAAGAGTGACTGGAGAACAGGTAGGAAGGTCAAATTGTATTCCCTGTTTGTATTTCATGGTGCGTAATCCCCAGGAACATCGTGTATGAGGCCCGCTTGGTGGATGCATCAGCAGCGTTAACGTTAGGCGGTGTGATGCCGCATGTCGGCTTTTTGAGTTCAAAACAAACGTGGCGAAGTAGGCAATAAAGAGTTATATTTGTACATTCCGTTCAGCTATTTGTTTAATTATCGCACGGTTTCTTGGTCGTAGTGTGACTTTCGAAGGAGCTTTTAAATGACCCAGTGTTTTGTCAGTTGGGAAGTTTAATGCCGTGCATTTCCACGCCACTCGCTCACAGCAGGAAAACTATCAAAAAGTAGGCCTAGCGCGAGGCCCGACAAGCTCTGCGAGTGACAGCTACACGGCCAATCAGACGCCAGGGCCCCACCCACAGCCGACCCATTCGACCAATCGTGTTTCTCTAAAACGTGACGTAGTCATGGCTCCTCTCGCGCTACACCCACCGGTTATAAAACACCGGACAATAAAGTGTCAGTAGTGGTAGAGGCGGTCAACAATAGGAAACCCAGGAGAGCACGAGGCTACGTTTTCTCGGTGTGTTTCTGTTTTAATAAACGGTTCAGCTTTGGGAATATTAATGGCTCTGTGCGTGTGGGAATTACAAAGGTGTGGGGGAGTCAGTTTCTTCCCTTTATTATCGCCCTACGATTCACTCATGTCTGTCATTACAAAGTGTCTCACATAACCTCACTTAAACCATGTTCATAATCTCTTTCCTGACTCATGATAGCGGCATCAACAAATCCCGGTGTCACATCCGTCTGGCAGTCTGTGCCGATGTCCTATGTCCGTATCATTTCATTATAAAATCTCGCATTTTACTGAATAGGGAATCGTGCAGTCTTCGATGTCGTGCTTGGTGCGCGCATGTAACAGTCGGGGGTCTTTGCTATTGTCTTCTATTGTGTCTATGTGAAGTCGACTGGGCAGAAAACACGTGGGCCGAGTAGTGTGAAGACATCCGGTTTGTGGGTTCCATGAAATCCAGTAACTCCGAACTGTCTCCGCTATGGTGAACAGGTAAGGGACCGTGATTATATTCTGAAACCATGTAATTTCTAATGAAACGCGCCGATATATCGGGCTATTCTGTGTTCTGGATGTGTCACGAAAGAGGCGCGCTGTTGGCGGAAGGCCATCGCTCTTTTTCTCTGTGAAAGACGATTTTTTTTTTTCTCGTCCACCAAACCTTTTATCACAGCTGAAGGGCTGATCATCGTTAGTAATCTTAGACTGCGAGCTTGTATTTGCAGCTGCATTGTGGATGATGCTGTATAGACCAAGAGCCAGTTTAAGAAGTATATGCTGATAAATGATTATTAGTTTGGTGCAAAATTACCTCCCTGTACCGGGTGCGGTGGGGAAGGGGGAAGTGGAAGCTATGAGCAAGTTATCGTAGTCATTCTTGGACTTTCTGTCACTGTGCCTTCATTATAGGGAATCAAATAACACTGAAGGTAAATATTACTTATTTCAAGGACTGGACGTCCTTGCTGCCTTAACTAGTAATCACTGAACATCTGGTATTAGTTACACATTTCACATCCATTGGAGGGGCATGGCTCACCTTAATATGTCAGTTTTCTCTTGTGTATACTGTGTTGCATCATACTACACCATGTGTAATCTATAGCTTGTGTAGGTTTCCTCAGCTAGTCCTGCACAATTGTTCTGCTGGCACACAGTGGGAGTGGCTTACTTAATTATTTTCAGAGTTGCATCTTGGGTGCAATGCTTTGATTTTTTTCCACCTTCCTGTGGAAAAATAATTGTTGTGATGAGCAGGACACAAGGGTGATTGCAAGTTTGTAAAATCCTTGGTAGTCCAGTATTGTGATCATTGCTAGACACAATGTGCTGCTTCGTGGTGTATCCAAGATGAAATGGCTGTAGTTGAGATTGGTGTGTCTTCTGGTTAATGTGTGTGTGTGTGTACGTACAGGAAGGGAGCCTTGATGTGGGCAGTATGAGTAAGACACCCCCTAACAGAAGAGGGATAACATTTGAGGTGGGAGCTCAGCTTGAGGCCAGAGACAGCCTCAAAAACTGGTGAGTCATGGCCTTGCTCATTCCTCTCCATCCATGTTACCGTTCACATGCCTCCCTCTCTCACTTAAATTGTCATTCCCTACTCCTCCTGTGGCCTTGGGTTAGCTATTCTTTGTGCCTATAAAACATTAAAAGATAGAGTGTTGAAACCCATCCAGCCTTCACATTTCATCACTGTTCCTTTGCCAGTAAGCAACAGCTGGTGGGGGATGTGTGCCTGCAGAAAGCCACTAAACTAGACTGGATTAATAATGGAAAGACCTTTTAAATCATATTATAAATTGTTTTAATGGTTACAAGTATACTAAAATACAAATGAAAATGGGCATTGATACATCAGCAGATATGTTATTTTTACCATTGGCCTCAGCAATACTTTCTACAATAGTTACTCTGCAGTATCAGGTATTAATTGCATTACTCATTACATTACCTCATTCCACCTGGTCATTTTTGAGCGAACAATAGAAGTGCTGGTGCTGTGGGTCCCAAAAAGATAAACACGGTTCATATCTAGGATGTCAGAGTAACAGATTGTTACTGGGGGTTGCAACTTCAGTTGTGATTTAATTGTGTTTCTTTGTCTAATTTTTTTGTCTTGTAGGTATGCTGCCAACATTGAGAAAATTGACTACGAAGATGAAAAAGTACTAATCCATTATCGCCAGTGGAGCCACCGTTACGACGAGTGGTTTGATTGGACAAGTCCTTACCTGAGACCTGTGGAGAGGGTCCAGCTGAGGCGAGAGGGCTTACAGGACGACGCCCCTGTACCTGTAAGCCAAAAACTGTTTATGCATGCTATTTCTGCTTGATATGACCTGTGTATGGAGGATTTAAAAAGTCTGCCGCTATTCTGCATTTTATGTTCCTCTAGCATTTGTTGTAGTGTTTCTGGATATGGTGGTTCTTTCTGTCATTCAAAAAACACACAATGTTAGAACATAATATTGGAGGGTTTTTTTTGGGGGGGATAAGTTTTATTCTTTAATTTAAGAATAAAGTTTAAGCACTCTGTGATTTTAATAAAGATATAACAACAGTTATAGTTGGTAATTAACAGCTTCACCTTCTAGGAAAGTTTGACCACCCACCTACTGTTTGTCCTTGATCAGATGTCCCTGTCGTTCCTCCAGGGCTTTCACGTGAACGATAAGGTCCTGGCCAGCTGGTCTGACTGCCGTTTCTACCCTGCTAAAGTCATTTCAGTTAATAAAGATGGTGAGTATTAATAACTTCAGAATTTAAAAACAACAATCTTTGAATTTTTTGAGTTAATGTGTAAAATAAATTTTGATTGTGCAACCTGGAGGATCTTAAAGGTTTTCTGATGATTATTCACTGAAAAACGTGTTTTTGTAGTTGTAAATCTCAGTCTAAACAAAACATTGATGTAACTACCTTAAAACTAATCTGCAGTTGGCTAAGTGACTATAAGCTGGTTACTGTGTAAAACATTGTCTGCATCACTTTACTCTCCTTTCTCCCCCTCAGCATCCTACACTGTGAAGTTCTATGATGGCGTCATTCAGACAGTGAAGGGGATACACGTGAAGCCTTTTATTAAAGAGGTACATGTAATTTAGTGACCATTAACTCTTACATATCCATAATCAGTCTCACTGTCTGTTTGCTCTCTGTCTGCCTTTTTCTTTCTCATTTCCTAAACTCCTCTTTATTCTGCTGACAAACAGAGAGGTGGTGCTGGCGGAGGGAAGTCTCGGTCCAGTGAAAGGAACATGGTTAGGAGGGTCCCAAACCGTAGGGACAGGAGGCCTCAGGAGAACGGGGTTCCCAAAAACAAGCGAGCCAGACGCAGCATTTCAGACCAGGAGGAGGAGAGTAACAGTGATGATGACGAGCGGGAAGAAGGGATGATGAATGAGAAGAAGAAAACAAATGGGGAGGTAGAAGGTGCACCCACTATCAAAAAGGAAGAGGAAATAACTGAGCAAATAGATCAGAACAAGCCCATGGATGCAGAAAAGGGGGCGGGACTCACAAATGGAATCAAGGCGGAGGAGGGCGACGCGAAAAATGATGATATGTGTCATGTAATAGGAGAGGTGAAGGAGGAGGAGGAGGAAAAAGAACAGAGTGGAACAAAGCCATATACAGAGACACCCAAGCCATACGCAGAGTTATCCACTCAGACGTCAGCACAGACGGAGCAGGTATCTGTCACTATGACAACCACAGAATCCAATGGAGATGCAAAGCAGAAGCCAAACGTCCAGTCAGAAAGCTCTCGGCCTCCATCAGACGCACCACCTCCCCAGCCTGTGAAACGTAAGTGTTAATGAAGTAATTTAACAGATGTCATTGGGTCTGTTGGACTGTGCAAATGAATAAGAGTGTAATAAATGCCACATAGTATCTGGGCATATTTTAAAGACTTATGTGAATGAATGAGTGAATGCATTTATCTTTTAGCGGTCAGGAAGCAGGGTTTCCACAACCCTAACAGATTCAGCAGAGAACCATGTGAGTACACCCCAATATTGTTGAAAAAGTTAAAGGTATCACTTGCATAATTTGATGTGTCCCTTTGACTCATTTATGTTGCTCCCTTTCTTTAGTGTACAGAGTTATAAAAAACCAACCGCCTCCCGTCCTGTCCATCAATCTTGACCACAACCCCTTTAAGTGCAGCGCTCCCGGCTGCACAAAGTCATTTCGTAAGGCCAAGCTGCTGCACTACCACATGAAATATTACCATGGAGAGGAGCAACCTCCGGAGGAAGACCGCAGTCCCACAAGGAGCGTCCAGACCAGGGCCTCTGAAAAACAGGCTACTGCCACCGGTTTGGATGGCCCGAAGAGACGGCGCACCATCTCTGCCTCTCTGCGTGAGTTTCTTTTACAATTCTAAAACAAGGCCTATTTGAAAATATACTTCATGTTTAGAAGTATGTCCAAACTCACAATTCTTAGTGTAAATATCAGGGCTTTGGGTTTTATTCTCCCTTTTGTTGGATTTTTCTCAGAATCAGTTGGAGCTGCCACAGCTCCCCATGGTGAGGTGAAGACTGTAGGCAGACGCACGTCTGCCCCACCTGCAGTCAACACCCAGAGCCATCAGCAGAGGGCACTGTTGAGGGAGAAGAGCAAGGAGAACCAGCTGGACAGGAATGGATGTCAGCAGCAGGACAGGGACTCAGACAAGAGTGGTTTTGACATTGGTCAGTATGAACCACTGAAATACTGTCATTTATTAAGTGAGAAAAACATTGCCTTGTGTGTTAGTTTCCTTTCATACAGTATGTTTATGCTTATAGGATTGTAGTGTTACCTGTGCTCACACAGGGCTTAACTCTTGCCACTCAATGGTCCCCAGGGTCAGTAAAAGACAAACTGAAAGAGAAACCCAAACAGAAGGACTTTCTCCGCATTAAACTAAAGAAGAAGAAGAAGAAGAAAAAGAAAGCCAAGTCTGGTAAGAATGGGTCCCTGCTGTTAGGCCTTCTCACATAACTGCTGCGCTGCATGTGCTCGCACTGTGACGTGGAAACAGCTAGCCTGCAAAGCATAAAGTACTCCATTCACTCCTTGATGTGGTGACTGAGCCTCTGTGTGTGGGAGAAGTGTTACATCTGTCGCTGGCCTCCGATTCATTTCCTTTACACTTATTAGGCAAAACCTTTATTTGACAGCACTGGCAGTTAAAAAGCCAGATTTTATTGTGGCACCAGTATTGACTAACCTAAACACAAATTTAACACTGTTCTCAGTCATTTCTAGATTCACACTAGTATGTTTGGCATGGGCACAGATGTATGCACAAAGGTAGATGCTTTACACTGATTGGTTATTTCACACAGTTTAAAGGCCTGAATTATGGTCCACATGGTTTTTGTCAAATTGAGTGACTCCTAACTATTGAGTCTTATCGTTTGTTTTGTTGTGCCACATGTTACGTCCTGATGGGCATTTGTGTAGCATTTTCAAAGTTGACATTTTTGTTCTACATCTGCTTCCCCCCTTCCCTGTATTAACAGACTACACAGGTAGTGAGGAGAATATTGACATCTCAGTATTGGGTCTTCAGTCCAAATTGAATTTGCCACTCAAACCCCCCCTCTCACACAATCACAAGCCTGAGGCCTACCCCAGCAGGCCTGGATACAGCTACTCAGAGCAGATACATGTGGATGGTGGGTATCTCTATGGCAGCGTGTATGTGTTTGTAAGAGTTTGTGTGTACATGGCTTCCTCTCCCCTTCATTCTTTTAATCCTGTTGGATTCAATCCACCATGTTTTAGTTTGATGTGCATCACTGGGTTCACATAGTGACCTGCAGAATAAAATGGACTGCTCACAGAGGTGGCCACATTTTTTAACACTTGGTTGATTGAATCCTTGGCTTTTCTTAACTGCAACAGCTTGCTTCATCGTATAAAATCCACAAATATTCATTGAGATTCACATAGTGCAACACATTTTGTAGAATAAAAATGTAATGAATTCTTCTTTGTCCAAGGAAAGTTACATCTTGTTGCACTGCTCATGTGTCCCTGTTAAAGTAGATGAGGATAGCATCAGTGACTGGTCTACTGACAGCTGTGGGTGGAGTGATGATGACTTTGGAGTCGATTTGGACGTCACCACGCCGCCCCTCAGTGTGGACTCTGGTGCTGTGGACACTAGTGACCAAGAGATAGTGCGATGTATCTGTGAGGTGGAAGAAGAGAATGACTTCATGATCCAGGTGAGCCAGTTGTCCACTTATAGATTGTCTGTTTTTAGGGCATACAAACTTTATTCATCCCTAAGGTTAATCTGATGTGAAACATTTTCATTAATTATTATTACATTGTCCTTCCCACAGTGTGAAGATTGTTTGTGCTGGCAGCATGGCACGTGCATGGGACTGCTGGAAGAAAACGTACCAGATAGGTACACCTGCTACATCTGCAGAGACCCTCCAGGTGAGGGATAAACCAATCTTTGAATCAGAAATGTTTTGCTTTAGATTGCACGCTCAGATTTTAAGTATTATAAAAGTATTATCTGCCATCTAGTGGACAACAAGCCAAATGACACTGTAGTAGTGACAGGCAGTGATTATTTTTATCAAAAAATAGATAAAAAGAGTACCTTTTCAATCATGTACAATTTTTTTTTTTTTTAATACCAGTTTGTATCAACTTTTATCATAAAACTTTCTCAGCCTGTGGTTTGTACTGGTATTTTTTCCAGATTGTATTATCCTTATACATTTAAATATTGCCCTGCTATATATCCTATAAAAATAAAAATAAAACTGTTTATATTACCCCTACGGTCAACTGGTTCACAGTGTGACAAGCCCAGGCCAAAAGATGCTCTTGGTTGTGTGTGTGATGATGAAAGCAGGAAGAGGTTACCTACTAATTATGATTTAAAAAATCCTGAATGATTATAAAGATGCTTTAAATGTCATAAACGGTCAGCTGAAATAGCTAACAATAATGAGCTAGAATTATTCTCACTGCTGATTTGTTTTTAGGCATAAATTATAATGTAATTCTAAGTGACACAGTCTTTTAACGACCTAACAAGTTTGTCCACAGTAAATGTGGAAATAAAGAGCTACATGATTAAACAATAGCTGTTTTTTACCTAAAGAAAAATGTTTTATGAGGCAGCTTTTGTTGTTATTTTGCCAAGGTGGAAGAGTGAACAATCAGGGAGACTGCAAACAGATCTCCTTTTAAAACTGACAATTTCAAAGTATTTGTATTTTATTATTTGTGTTGATTGTGCTATACGCCTGGTGCAAGATGCAGTGTTTTTCTATATAGGCTCTACACATATTAAGAAATGCAATCTCTAATTTCCTGAAGCCAAAAAGTGTTAGAACCCAACCCATCCAACTGAAAGCAGGCACAGGCTGCTTCTCAAAAAGAGACCTTGATCGTGCAAGAGTTTTATATTTTCATTACACCTAATAAGAATTTCATCATCACTCCCAGGTCAAAGGCAAAGTCTGCGTTACTGGTATGATCGGGAGTGGTTGAGCAATGGCCACATGTATGGCCTCTCGTTCCTGGAAGAGAACTACTCCCATCAAAACGCCAAGAAGATCACCACCACTCACCAGTTGCTGGGAGACGTGCACCACGTGGTAGAGATCCTTAATGGACTGCAGCTCAAGATGAACGTCTTACAGTCAGTACTGAGGCTGTTCACAACCTAAGCCAAATTAAATGAGAGATATCATGAGAGAAATTACTGTTGTGATGTTTACAAAGGGGTCTGATCTTTGTTTTTGGCTCTTCAGGAGCAATGCTCACTCTGACCTGCAGCTGTGGCGGCAGCCGTGGAAGCATCTGGAGAGGTCACGGACCAGCTCTGACTCGTGTCGGGGTAGCAATGCAGCTCCATCTCCTGTGACTCCTGATGAGGATATGAGCCGAGGAGAGATTTTAATGTCCAATGCTCTGGAGAAGCTGAGTCGGGCTGCTACAGCTGCCACCTCCTCTTCATCCTGCTCGTCCTCCCCCTTCCCATCCTTCCAAGACTCCTACATTACCAGTGAACACTGCTACCAGAAGCCACGGGCATATTACCCAGCAGTGGAGCAGAGGCTGGTGGTGGAGACCCGGCAGGGCTCGGAGCTGGAGGACAGCATGAGAAGCACTGAGGAACTGCTGGAGCGGGAGCAGCGCTACGGGAGCCTGTTGGAGACAGACAAACCCAAATCAACAGACAACAATAACAAGGTTAGATTTTCTTCTACAGCAGACATGAATGCAGTCTAGTTAGTAGTTATTAGAGGTTACAATGATTATTAGATAGTGGTTATTAGTTACAGTGTTCCAGAAATACTTTTTCCTCCTGTAAAATCAAATGTGAAAAGTTACAAAAGCGTGTTCATCACCCAAGCTTTTTTTTTTTTTTTTTTTTTTTTTTTTTTAAAAGGCACTTAATACACCATCATAACTTAAAAATGGAGACATATTTCTCATTAAGCTGAATTGTCAGTTTGTCAAGTCAAATAGCACTTAATTATTGCAGTACCCATGACTCCAGGTACAGATGTAATGGAGAAGATGTCAGCCAGACACAGGAATGAGCTGTCACTAACAAATTACTGCTGAAGCTGCAGAATTGATCTGGAACTAAACAAGATCCTGTATGTGATGTAATTAAACCTCCTGAGTGTAGTTCAGCTTTATAAGGGTCAGACTTTTCACTTCCTCTTGTTGTTAAATTATGTACACAGTCTTGGTTGTAGAGCAGACAACACAACCCTTTAAAACTGAAGTGGGGTAAGTTGTCAAGGCAACACTACATTTGAGTCACTAGAGTGATTCAAGGATTTGGCTCAGCTTTTGTTTGACCACCAATCACAGTAAATGGTGTGGTTGTTAATCTCTTGTGTGCGTAAATAATATGATTTGGCAGAAAGGGCTCTTGAACAAGGTCTGAACCTGACTGTAACGACACTGATTTCAACTTGAATGTCATTAGGCTTTGTTGTGCGGCTCGTGGTTCCAGACTGAGATGAAGGAGAAGATTGGGAGAGATCCTGGAGAGGCAGCAGATAATAGTAGACAGCATCAGCAGTGGCAAATCAACCTGCTGGATCACATTGATGCAGTCCAGGACGAGGTGTCGCACAGGATGGACTTCATTGAACGGGAGCTAGATGGTAAGAGCTGTGGACCTGACTTAATTACTAACAGAAATTTGATTTAAAAAAAAAAAAAAAAAAGTGCATATGAGACCTGCTTAAAAATGATGGTTTATAAGAATCTGCTTGTTGTTGCGTTTCTTACTTACACAAGAAAAACTACAATTCCTACACTAGACCTGTAAAAGTGTCCCAACTTGCATAAATGTAAAAGGCTTTATTGAGATTTGTCATCACTGGTTAATATAGAGGGAAAGAGATGGGTCAAACACAAGTCCTCTGTCACTTTACTTGCACATACTCTGTGTTGAGCACAGAATGTAAACACATTTGCTTTTGATGATGTGTAAAATTATTGCAACAGCCCTGAGGTCACTGTGATGTGCAGCTAGCTGTGAGGATCGCATCATTATCTTTATGTGGCCCGATCCTGCTTCCCAAAACACTCTCAGGTTGAGAACTTGGTAAATCTCTGAGGGCTAAAAGAAGCAAATCCTGTGTAAACATGTGCTCACCTCTGGTTCTGATTCTGCTCTGTTCCCTTCAGTGCTGGAGAGCTGGCTGGACTATACAGGGGAACTGGAACCTCCTGAACCTCTGGCCCGCTTGCCACAGCTTAAACACCGCATGAAACGGCTGCTGACACAGCTGAGCAAGGTGCAGCAGATCGCCCTTTACAGCTCCACATGAGGGCGCCAATGAACAGCAGTGGCCTCAGGATCCATGCAGCATGCAGAAACAGTGCAGCGGAGGAAGCTCACTGGACCATGAAGATAATGACATTAATGCAAATGCAAGGCTGAGATTGTTCGGCACATTCTCTCTGACCTGATTTCTGCCACCATTTCTCCTCTTTGAAAAGGTTCTACGTGGTGGAATCTTCTGATGCTGCAGCCAGCCAATATTTCTATGAACATGTATGGAAAGTTAGCATCATAAATCAGGATTAAATGCAAAAATTAACCTCAAATGCAGGAGAAAATCCCTAGGACCAGATTACACTTCTGTGGTTCCCATGCAATTCTATACCTTCTGAATGCCTTTTGTCTGAGCTACTGCTTAAGGTTGCCCTGTTTCTCTCAGTACACAGTGCTTTACATGCAGAAATGTATATTCAAAATTGCAATTGAGCTCCTGAACCTACACAGCCTCTCTGCAATACTTTTTTTAAACAGGTTTTCAGATGGTCACTGTTTGTGCATTAACAAATGTCCCAAAGTTAAGTTTTGGTCACATGTTATGCCATAGTGTGTTGAAACCCTTGCTTTAAGTGTAGGCAGATAGTAACTTGAAGACACTGAGTATGTAATGGCTCTACAAGCAGTCTCTACATAGACTTTGTTCTGTTTTTTGATCTACTCAAGGGTTTTGTTTTATGACACTGTGAAGTTATTTTTGTCTGGAGTCATGAGCATCTTGTTTTCAGCTTTAGAAAAGGTAACAAGTGATTTCTGTTTCGTCTTAAATTGTTAAGCCTCTTTCCTCATCAGTGTACCAGTTTTATTCGTCAATCTTTGTGTGTCTGTCAGTTACCATATACCTTACTTATTACTCTATACATTGTTGTTGCTGTAGCACTTGACCTAGGACTCACTGAAAACTGTAATGTGGACTTTTCTCTTCTTAACTAGCATCTTGTGCTTTATCAATGACAAATACTACTTAAACCTTTAAAATCCCTTGTTTTTCTGTTGTTTCATCATTTATTTACAATATTTTGGTTGTTTGTAAATACTCAAAACATGCTCTTTATTGAAAACATTCTCCAAATACAGATATTGTATGCTACTGTACTGTAAGTGTCTGGCTTAGAAGCAGGGGAAATGTCCAAAACAATGCAAACAGATTTGCTGGTACACAAATAAACTATCATTGTTATTAATAACTATGTTCTTGGCTATTTTAATATCATGGTCCTGTTCTAGAAAGCAGAGTAGCTGAGGAGGATGATCTGTGACGGCAGAAGATGAAATCAAGCAGATAAGACATATTTTGCAGGCCTTTGATTTCAACACAGTAGTCTAGTTTAAAAGGTTACTTTCATTAGCGCCACAATCATCTTCTTATAAATATTGATATGAACTAATATATGGCAGCTGTGGTAGGAATGATCCATGAATGCAACTAAACAATGAATGAGAAAACTGGAAACTGAAAACCTGTTACCCAGCAGGGTAGTTTAACAAAGTTAGCACAATAACTGACCTAGAGTTAAAACGATGGTTGTTGTTGGAGCTGTAAACTCAAGTTTCCACTAAACCCACTTGGTGGAATACACAGTCTCAGACATGCTGCGTGTTGAAGGAAGGGTGGTCCCTCTCATCCTGTTTATCCAGCTGGCAGCCACTGAAGTCTAAGGTTGCATCACTGAGTTTGATGTAAGATGTTTCCTTTGCAGCAGATTTGTCCTCTTACACAATCAGATTGAAATTGAGCTGTGAAGACTAAGAGAATCTGACTGCTTGCAGAACTAGAGGAAATCAGTGGCAAAGACTTTCCTGCTGAGGTGCCACTGAGCAAGGCATCCAACCTCCAGCTCTGCGGTGTAGCTGTGTATGACCTAAAAACAGCACTGGTTGCAGCTGCGGCACGGGGAGGTGCATGAACGAGAGGGGCTTTACTGGAAATCAAAACACGACATAAAGGAGATTGCGTGCATACTTAATGTAATATGTTTTTATTGCATAGCCGATTTGTGGAGTTACATAATCAGATTGAAAATGGAAACTTAATGAGAATTCAAATCGGGTAATCTCTAAAATGTGAGCCAGCATAATGTGGTGACAGAGCAGGGGAAATGATATGACCATGACAGATTTAGTGTGAAGCCAAACATGTTCATCTCCTGATCCTGGCGACGGACTGGACTGTTCCCAAAGAACAGTAAAACAAACAGAGCTTTGACATTCATTTAAAAGAAAAACCTAAATGAATACAATTATCTCAAAGGTGGGCGTTTACTCCCAGACATGCGCTGTCTGCCTTTTATCTTAACCCGAGACGAGAATCATCTTTGCCTCATAGTGACAGTGTAAGTGGGACCTGAAGCTGCGAACACGCAGCATTTGATTGTGAGCGCAGTCACAATACTTTGTGGTCGTGTACAGTTTGTCCAGCTGACATCAGATGCGTTTTCTTGCTGTGTCTCAGTAGCAGAGTGCCGTGCTCGTTATTCGGGAGGAGTGAGACCTCCTGCCTGCCCCTCCTGTCTGTGCTGCGAGGCGCCTCCTCCCATTGGCTCATCCGCGGTGTCTGCGACGCAGCGTGTAGTTCCGCCCGGAGCCACAGCCAAATACTAGTGGAGGCAGAGGAAGCGGCAGGCACCGTGCACTTAAATATACATTTAACCGCTTTCCACACTACACCGGCGAGGAATTGACCGGAGAGTCGTTTTACCGACGAGGTAAGCGTTGCATCCGCGATTTCCCGGTAGCATTCCTCCAGCTGTGACTTACAGATGTGTCCGATGGCTCATGAGATTAACGTTACCTCAGCTCGCTGGGTGCCCCCACCTGTTCATGTTCATGGTGCTGTGTGTGCCGTGTGTTAGAGGCGAGCGGCCGCCTGTACCGACCTTCGTTACAGCACGTCAAACCCCGGGAGAGCCGGTCTAGCTTCAGGTGGAAAACTGGACACCGACTCCGGGCTGCGACACGGCTGCTGTTGTCACCCCGTGTCTTCGTTTTGTCAGTGCGCTGCGTTGTTTACTTTAGTTGGTTTTGTGTAACGTCGTGTGCCCGCTCCATAATAAGCGAGGCTCTGTGTGTTCCATCCCAACGAGCCATTACAGAGCTCACCGAGCTGAAACTACTAGTTGAAGAAATGCTAGCCCAGTAGCTTAGCTTCAGCAATTAAATACGCACTTCACACCTGGAGCCCCTACGGGAGCAGATGTTTTTCGTTTATAACGGAGCAGGGTTCTCTAAAAAGCGAACAGGCTGGGGTCATAAACTAATTGCTACACCCTGAAGGTTAACTAGACGGTTATAAATATGATTTTTCTGTATCATTTCATTTTGCCTGGAGTTTGGGCAGGAAGCCCTCATCTATAAACATGCCCACTGCTGTGTGTTGGATTTCTTTCCAAACAATGTCCCAGTCCAGGCTCGGTCCCTGTCAGTCAAGTCAGTCGCAATGATGTAGCTGCAGGTGGTGCACCACACACACACACACACACACACACACACACACACACACACACACACACACACACACACACACACACACACACACACACACACACACACACACACACCACATGATGGATGACAGTGGCACCATACGAAGGTCATGCAAGTGGGAAGTGGAAGAGACTGAGCATTGGGTGCTTTCCCTCTTTACAAAATTACTATTTTACACCTTGGGCAATATTTCAGACTGAGGCTGTGCTGTGGCGAAATAGTGGAGACATTGGAAAATGAAAGTGCCAAAGATTAAAAAAAAAAAAACTTGGGAAGGTCATTATAACCTTTGTGTAGTTATGCCTTAATTCTGGTGTCTGACTGTTGAAATTATAGTATATAGTTTCATGGTTTTTGTGTTGAGTTCAGGTGTCCTTTCTCCCACAATGCCCTTAACAGTGTCACGTGATGAGAACTGCTTGAATGGAGTTTACACAACAAGCAACAACTAGGCGTTTGTTGTCACAACACTTTTGGCTATAGAAGAAACTGTTAACACATAGTTGCTGTAAATTAATCTGTACACTGGGCTTTTATTTTGAAAGCAGGAGAATGAGCAGATAGAGGGCAGTTAGATGTTTATTGTAGTGTTATGAGAGGCGGTTCACTCCTGGTTGATTATTACAGCAAAAACCTGCTGCTTAACTAATGGGAGTGTCAGAGGTTGTTTATTAAGCCATTCATGTTATGCCAGGTCTTGAATCTGCAGGAAATATCTTCATTTGTCCTCTCACAGCCCACACAATGTTTGAACCGTTTAAAATGGATGTATGTGCTTTATTACATGACTTTGTTTCAAAACTGTCTGATCTTCTTATATTCTTTTTTTAGAGCAAACTTACCAAAACATACAGAGTGAAAGCAAAGACAGCATAATGCAACCTTTTTCTGCTTTATGCTGCACTAATATTGGAAGTGAATTATATAAAATAATTTGAGTTTCATCAGGAAATGGCACTATTAATGTGCCTCTCAGCTTGGATTACAATTTACACGCGGTTTATTATTGGGATTATAGCGTACATACGTGTGGGAAATGCTCTTGTGCGGAAGAGGATTTCTTGGAGGGATGAATGTCAGGGAATAACACTCACTGGAGGGATTGAGACAGTAATTAAACCACTGTGCTGACAGTCAGCCTGCTTTGTGATCACCCCCACCTCAGCATTACTGTGTCTCTTGGCTTGCCAGCCCTGCAGGGCAAAACATAACCTGTGACAGACATGGACGTTTACTGTGTCACTTTGTCTCATAATTGGAAAAACCTCAGTTGTCAACAGCACGTCCTCATTTCACATTTGCTGTAGCCCTTCAGTCATCTGGTCCCTAGACAGACCCAGCTACCAGGTTTGTCTGTTTTTTGAAAAATACACAGCCATGAGAATAATATTAACACTGAATTATTTGTTTCTCAGCCTAACCCTTTCTCTTGGAGCTCTGGTGGTGCTTTTGTGTTTGTGTAACTGAACTGCACCTGTAATTTAAGATGTACGAGGCTTAGAGTTACAGCACAAGCTTTGCACAGCAGCTCTGAGCTTTCTAAGCAAAAACAGCTGATGCACGCATACCCCTGTTCCAGGTTAACATCTTCCATTTCCCTTGACTTCAGCCAAGCAGCATCTCCAGACAGCTATCCCATGCACCCATTCTCCATCAGTCTTTACTGCACCGATACAATGGAGAATAAATATACTTGAACAACAGAACAACAGAGACAAACGCTAGCAGGTTTTATGTGAGGCAGAGGCAGTGTCCACACATTTTTTAGAAACACTTACCTGCTGGGATCACACCCCTGGTGGAAAGGGCTCTCTTTGTCTCCATTTCCTTTGTCACCATCAGCAGTAATATCAGCAGGTGGTGATGAGGGCAGGCAGAGCACAGGTGGGAAGCTTGTTGATCCAAAGTGTTGGATACAAGCCAAACTGGAGCTCTAGATGCCCCGAACTGTCCTTCAGTGCCACTGTTCATTTAGGATCATATATTTTACTAGCCTCCCTCATGTACCTCCACATGCCTTTTTGCTCACTGCACATATTGTTTCACACCTACTCTCCTCTCTTATCTTTTTAATTGGCATAGGATTTCTAAAATATTGCTATTTCTTATTCCTAAGAAGCAACTTTATTTACTCTGATAAATCATCTTGCATTTGTATTGTATGTAACATTTTGTCCTCTGCTTGCTTTAATAGTGTAGGAAACACCAGTAAAGTTAAATGGTTTAGTGGTCATTATTGTGACGGAGCAAGTGGCCCTGATGGTTTGACGATTCTTCCCCTCAGGCTGTGCTCCTGTGAGAAGCTGTTAAATTCAGACAGACATGAGCAAAGAGCCAAATGATCAAATGCTTGAATTTCACTTAGAGGCTGATTCCCTGGTGACTGTGTGTAACTCAGTGTGAGCTGTGACTTGTACACGTTACACAAGGTCAATACATCTGGGATGAGAAATCTTGATTTTTTTTTATGAGTCCTTTGATGCCTTATTACTGCACTGAAAATGGATGATAACCACTTGAGCGTCCTAAAAGCTGAGTGGAAGCTAGCCTGACTGGTAAAGCATTTCACATTGAATTGGTTTTTATGATGAGATGACAGTTACTTTATGTAAATTCTTGTGAAAAAGGTCATTCGATTTCCATGGCACCACCAGCTGAGCTTAGGAGGCTCGGGGGGGTGGCCGGCCTGTGGTTGTCAAGGACACTGTCGACGTCCACAGTGAGCGTTTTGCAAGGGAGGTGCCAGAGGAGCTACTATGTGTTTCTCTGGGAGATAGAGTTGTCAGTAATCAGTCATTGTGACAGCCAAGCTGACCACATGGATAACTCTATTAGCAGAGGCTGTGTTCCTGTGAGGCAACAGGTCTCTTAGCACTGATTCATACACTGGAACACGCTGAGACAAGCCTCGGTGTATTCACAAGCAAGGGTCGGTATTATCTGTGGTCATAAGGGCTCTCATGTCTCTGGGCTCTGTTAATGTTTTATGGAAGTGGTTTCTAATGTTTCCACCCAGCTTGGTGAAAGGATTGTGCGTGAGTGTGTGACAGCCAGTGGCTAGGCTGCACAGATGGTCTCGCTGCTGCGGCCACAGCTGCCCCTCGGACAGTCTGCCCACCGTCTCAAGATCCTGCTGAGCTTCCAATAGGACTCCACTGTTCTGGAAACTCTGCCTCCAAACATCCGTGAGCTGGGAGCAAGGACACGCACGCACGCACACACACACACACACACACACACACACACACACACACACATACACACACACACACACACAAAAAGATCCCTCTGGCACATTGGTTTTCTCTCTGATGTCTGTGCACTTGAGCTTGGCAGAGGAAATCCCCACAGACTGAGTGGCAGCTAGCCTAGCGTAGCAGAGGAGGGGTAGGTACTCTATTAGCAGCACTGAGTGCAGGCCGACAGGCCTGGCCATTCAGTCTTATTTATAGCCACATACCAGGAGGGGCTCAACCAGGAGAGACTCATTCAGCCTGGTTCGCACACGTCTCTGACCTGTCACAGCAGATTCATCGACATTCATGTCTCCTGGCACTCCCTTACTAGTGATATGCTTTCCCCTGTTTACTTCGTCCTGTCTCCACTCCATGCTGCTATGTACTGATTTATTAATAATATGTGTCATATCGAAATTGTTGTCTGCTTTGCTGTTCTCTTATTAGTCTATTCATCATTGTTTGAAACCATTTATTGGGGCAGTGCCTTACAGGCTATTTTGTGGAGTCAGAGGAAAGATGAAGAACATCATTCATGAATGTGTGTGTTTGTGTGACAAGCAAAGTATGAATGTACCATGTCTTCCTATTGTTATTAGAGGACAAGAAATGGTTACATTAACTGCTGAAACCATAAAAGTTAAAGTACATAAGTGTATAATATCTCCCTCCCGATAATTGCCTAGACAAGTGTAGTCACTTTGGAAAATGAGACCTCTGCTTAATTTGAAGTTCGATGGAGTGATGTGGTTAATTATCTGAGGTTACCATGTATGATAAAAATGAAGATGTAAGTTATTCCACCCTAGCATGCACTATAAATGTTGAGTTCTTTTGGTGCTTTTGTCTAAAGTGACTTATAGTAAATGAATTGTGGAATTGAAGCTCAAATGCCTATAGTGGCCTTCTCTGATCTGGCACAAATAAATAAAGAGAGCTCTGGCACTGTTGGCTGATTGGTTGGTTAAACCTCTGGCTGAGATATCGCTGATTGTTATAGCCAGTCATGTCCAGTCTTAATTTATAGCCCTGTGGAAGAAAAGGGGGAGCTCAGAGAACAAATGGACACAAACACTTCTAAGAATCCAAAATTGATATGCAGCTTAGTGCGAGAACCTTTCTTTACTTATACATGAAGACCAGAATAGATGTTTGGTTACTCTGTGAGGCGACATACTACAATGCACTAAGAAACCAAGAACATAGAAGGGCTGACTCACATCACAGCTGCCCCCGCACATGCAAACATGCAGTGAAGGTCTAGCATATCGTACACAAAATTTGTAAATGCCACATACACATCCTTCCTCTGACGCAGGGCTAATGGAGAAACTAAATCCAGTTTGCTGCTTTGAATTATTACTTTACCAGTGGAAAATATTGCTGTTAGTCTCTGGGTCTATATTAGTGCTGTAAATTTACCATGCTGCTATAAGTTATGACAAATAATTTTATGAACCATAGCACTGCATTTAGGAAGCCAATCTGCTGTCCTCTCTCTGGATGGGTCTTCATGTAACAGCTCAAGCATGCTGATGATGCCAGTAGATACCGGTATGTATTTATAAATCAATATATCCAGGTGCCGCTCTTTAATCTCATAAGACCATTAGCAGATAAAGTGGCCCCTCAAGATATGACTTAATTCTTTAAAAGCCTTCAGAGAGCAATGAGAAGTGTCCTGCACAATTAAAGATGTAAGCATACTGTGCTTTTAGCTCCCTCACACTATGTGTGTGCAAGGTGGTTATGTGCCTGTTTACATGGAATGTGAATGTGAATGAGTGAGTATAGAGCTGAGTGTGAAGGTATGTGATCAGTACAGTGACTAATGGTTTTTGGTGATGAACCAAGCTTTTCTTCACAGACACACACATACATAAAAACATTCAACTGACAGATGTTTGGGATTTCCTCCATAAAAAGGTGGAGCCTTATAGTCCATTAGATGTTTTGCAGAGACAGCCACTCAGTAGACATGGTCATGAGTCTTATCCCATGCACAAACGCTAATTGGTCCAAGTGTGCGAATGTTTGCCTTATACCTTAAGAGTAGCAGTTGCAGCATTGTTCCTTGATGTGTTTGTAATATCCTGCATCCCATCTCATCCAAGTACAACTTCTGCTACATTTTTATCACTTGCATTATGAGTTACGGCTGGCCTGGGGCTCAGAATACTTAATGTGCTAGTGACTGAGTGAGTGGGCCTTCACATTCACTTTCCTAAAGAGGGGATGAGTCAATTATAGTAATGCAGTATTTAGCATTTATTAGACATCCTTAATCCTGGACCAATCATGCAAGGAGGTCGATATTTGAGAAGGAACATTTGTTTCTCTTATTAACTCTCTTAAAATAGCTAGACTGAGTTCCTTTTTATCTTTGCAGCCAATGCAATTTTATTGATTTTTTTTTTTTTTTTTTTTTTGTCTCAAAGTGGCCAAAGCAATTGTTTCCAGTTTAGTTTTAAACCCTTGTTCCACATTTTAAGGTAGGATAATGCACTTTGACAGAATCATGACAGAAAAAGTCAAAAGAGATGTATCATCTTTTTTTATATTGTCAAGAGAAGGCAAAAAAAGATCTGTCAGCTGGTATCAGGAGAATCACGTAAGCTGTAAGGAGGATGATGAGGCCTCGGGAGAGCGAGCTGTCATTTAATTAAATAGACATGAAACATGGGGAGCTGTGTGTGTGTGTGTTCGTCTGTGTGTGTTTGCTGACAGTATCAGCGGGGGATGTTCTGTGCTATAGGTCAGCTTTTCCGTGATGGAGAACAAGAGAACAAACTGCAGGTCAGATTTCCTCCTGGGTTGTATCCCTTGCCTCTACAATGCATTTAGGCTGAATAATATTCAGATAACATTTCTACCACCCATGTTGTTATTGACCTGACAAGAGGGGGTGGTGTGGGCTAAAATGCCAGACAAATGGATTTTTTTCTCTTCTAATTCTCTTACCAAACGGCCTGGGTTAGAGCTGTAATCTGGAACTGAGCCTTTACACGGTCCATTAGCTTTACTCTTGTGCGGATTGCTGTCTCCTTGGTTAGGGGGACTGTAAACACTGGCTTGGTCTGGTTATGAATAACTGGAGGGGAAAGAAATTTCTAGTGACGTAGCCCCTGGATGGAAAAGTCTAAGGGTAAGGCGTCACCACACTGGTGACTGCACAGGAGTGAGTTGTTTCCATTGTCTATAACCCTGACAGCTACACATTCATGCATATTATGAAGCATGTACATAGACGTTAGGCTGTCTAGAAGGTTGGCAGGAGGGCAGAATCTCTGGAATTTGTGCTGGCCTATTTTCTATTGTGTCATGAAGCCTGGTGAAGTGCTGACTGAAGACCGAGGCTCTAGTAGAGGACTGACATGCTGTTCTTTTGTGATGGGGGCTGACATTAGAGTAATTTGGCCCCCACAGAAAGCAGGCAGCAGCAGACTTCCTCCTCTGGCTGGAAATGAGTCGGTAATTGTTGCTGTGCCCCAAATCAACAGCTCCATCCTTCGATGGACGCAGCAAAATGAGGTGTGTCCCTCAGAGGCTTCCAAGGCTTGCCTGAACCTGCTCTTTTGCTTTAAGGAGAACAGTCTAGAATCAAAGGGTGCAAAAATAATGGCTCATTTTTCAACCTGTTACAGCAAACATGTATCATCAGGAAGTTACTCAGATGTTCAGAAATAGTTTAGAAACCAGAGGTGGACCCTCTGCCATTCAACATATAACTAAAAGTCTATATGACAACATTTTCTATAGTTTCTATGTGGGAACGAACAGCTACTAAAACATTAGCAAACATCAACTTCTCTATGCTTCTATAGAGCTGTCACCACCCCATGCCGAGCCTTGTCAGCCTACAGTCATCATGGTGTGTCTATGTGCTGACGTGGAGGCGGAATAAAGGATGACTGATATTTTCTTCTATGGATGACGCTGTAGTCAAGTGATTTTGTCAAAGAAGAAAACTACCACAGCTTTTTTCACAATTCATGGTAAAGTTTCTTCACTGTTAAGTTAACTGAAATATAAAGTGTTTGTATATAAACTACTGATGGAAACAGTTTGCACATCCAGAGAACCAAAACATTAAAGGAAATGTATGCCATTTTTTGACTGCTTTAATGCAAGAAACCCTTTGGAAAGCATCTTTTAAGTAGAATACGATCAGCATCAAGGGATAGTCTTAAGGGAAAATAAATGTAATAAATTATTGTCTATTCTGTCTATTCTTGTCTATCCTGAATTAATACAGTTGTGTTGGGAAAAACACAACAGTGGCTGAAAAAGTCTTCCTCAACCTGTCCTACTTGGTAAAATAAAATCAGTTTAAATCGCAGCCAGTGCACTAGAAGTGACACAACTGTATTTTTCAACATCAAATATATGCCCCGTTTTATCTTGGTACAATTTTAAGGCTATATTTGGCAGGCTGAGTTCAGTTTCCACCACAGCTTTCTGCTGTAAACCTCTCCCCACTACACAGGGTGACTGTGTGTGGACACATAAGGATTTCAGATCTCCATGGCAGGATTCCAGGTTCTGCATAGAGACACAGGTCATTTATTATCAGACCATCATGATGACATTCACCTTGTTCAGCCTGAAGCCACAGAGGTCAAAGTCAAAGCGCACCCTGATGTGATGAATCGTGACAGTGGTTGAATTTGGTGTTTTGGTTGCCATGGTAATGACTAGAAAAGAAGACTTGAATGGGATAAAGGGAGGACCAGAATCACCACTGGGCTCTCAGTCGTCCATCATGCAGCCCAAGGTGAGATGAACATGGATAGACAAAAACAGGGAGAGATCGGAGGAGGAAGATGAGTTCATCGATCACTCCATGTTATCTGCTGACGTGGCAGCTACAGGACTCTTGCTGGTTGGCAGAGACACTAAAAATCTGCATAGGTGTTTTGGCACACGTTGCCGTTTCCACATATACATGCGTTCTGGCCCCTGCACCTCAGTGTAAAAGCATGTCCTCAGTCTTCTTACAGCCCTAGAGAAAGGGTGATGTGTGTGAGGCATAGAGCAGTGCTTGCCCATAGGAGAGGAGAAAGGGAGGGATGCTAATTAAGTTACTCATTTATTAAACTGACAAATTTGATAAAGTCATTGTGTCAGAATTGAAAACTTCCAGTCTGCCAGAAGGAGTGCTGACATGAGGTGTTATTGAAGGCTGACCTCTGCTGTGTGGAAAGGCCCTCGTTGTGCTATTCTTCTGAAACATTTTGTTTCAGCTGTTAGTTCACTCAGCACATCCCCTGAGTTGAACAGATTCTAGTGACGAGGATCCCATTTGTGAGAGAGATCCACTGTAACAGACAGCCATACTGTCGAGACCAGAGGGACTCATTGTTAATCATCAGCTCTTTCAGTCCTTCTCCATCCACATTAATGGTTTGGTTTTAATGTGTGTCAGACCCCACAAGCCACACAGATTGCAAATGGAATTTCCCCTGTCGGCAGGGACTGCTTCTCCTGTTTTTGCTAATACAGTTACCCTAAGCTTTGCTGTCATAACTAAATAGTCTGAATGGCTTATTTGAGTCTGCGAGATTGTCAGGGCTAAATGCTGTTGCTAGCACATGTTTAGAGCTTAACCTTCTCAGTACGTCTTATTTCTTCCGCCATCTATTCCCGGTGTCTCCTTGCTTCACATCTGTCCCTTGGGGATAGCCCATCTTAGACTAAACACTTGCAACCAGTTTTGTCTCTATGGCAACAGCTGCGCTGACTGAGCAGTAGAGGGGGAGTGGAGTAGGGAGGATGGAGTTGCGATGGTGGCTGATGATGCTCAATGCATTCCAGTGTTGTGAGATCCGCCGGAACCTGCAGGGGATACTTCTATCTTTCACATGGAGACCAAAGGAAGGGTGATGTTGGGGGAGTGATGGTTGTGGTTCTCTGGGTAACCCTGGGTGGGCTGCAAAAGCCACCTAGTCAGTCTGTCAGTTGGTTTAAGCCCACCCTGACCTCTTCTCCCTTTTATTTTGTGGCTTGCCAGTTACCATTAAAGTCGCCTTTGCCTCAATCCCACTTTTTGTGACAGCCTGAGGAAGTGTTGGATTGAGCTGGCCAATACGCTCAATCCGCTCAAGCATGCAGAGTATTTGTTTTTGTTTCTTCCTGTTTCACTTGTCTAAATATTATTTAGTTCCACCCTTGAGCCGGATTTGTCAGCAGGGATTTTGCCGGGCATGTTTTCACTCCCCATGTTGATGGCTGAGTATTTAAACACTTGATGTTTATACATTTTTTTCTCCTGTTTTATGTAATTTGAGGATTGTGCTCAGTTGTTCCCATCTGCTCCCCTGGTTGTATCCAAGCAGAGTGCAATCTGTTGCCAGTGCAGGATGACCTCTGATGGGATACATGCGTCAACAGGCAGCTGTCTATTCCGACCTCTGTCAGGCAAGCAGAGGATGAAACTGCTGGTAATGCAGACATGGAGTGATGTTGCTGCGTGCACCTCCCGCTGTTAGTTCATCTCAAATCCACCCTGAAGGTTATGTGATACCAGGAGCTCAAGGTTATTCCAGTGCAGTTGGCTGTGTCTCAGAAAGTGGGATGTAGTGGCTCCTCCAAATGATCCTCAGCCCTATTCCTGTTGCCCTTACCATCATATGCATCTGTTCTGATAGATGCAATCCTTTCTGTATCAAGTCTGTTTGTGGTGCATTGTGGGAAGATTTGGCTTTGTCTTTCAGTTGTAAGTATTGACCAACAAGCGGGAGAGGCTGCCATTTGCTGTTATGTGCAACATGAGCCACTCCTCTGGGCACAGCCAGGTAATTCAATACCACTTCCTGTCTTCACCTTGTGCCAACATGCAAGGCCAGAGAGGTATCATTTCAGTGAAGAGGGGAATGCAAGGTTAAAGGGGGAAAACAGCTGAGGTTACTGTAGAACTTGGTGATAAACCTTGCCTCACCCTGATCCATCTGTGTATGCATGTTTGTGCACTACCTATATAATTTCAAAATATGACCTTTTCCTAAGAACTGACAAAGAATACACTCTTTGCCCTTCCTGTACAGGAGTTGTATAGTATTGCTCAGGAGGTTGACTAGATGCCCCCAAATCTTTCACATTTTACACACTGCATCTTTGATTAATTGAGCCGCACATCCCACTTCATAAACATTTGAGTTTAATATCTTTTTTTTTTGCACAAATGTGCCAAATGGACAAAAAAGGCACGGGTGTTTTATGCAGTGGTCTAACTGTTTTCAGTTTTTCTTGTCTAGCTGACTTTTATAAGTGCCCCTCATGTTTTTGTCTTTTTCTTTTTAGACAGTGGTTTACAGTGACCAAACAGGAAGATGGATGAGCTGCAGGATGTACAGCTGACTGAAATCAAGCCTCTGCTGACCAATAAGGTGAGGACAGGACAGCCACAAGCTGCTGTCACAAAAGAATACAGCTCTCCATCTCAACACATCTTCATACCCACAAACACAAAGAGGACAGAAATGTGTGGTGTGGTGTAAAAGTGCACCCCATATGGTATTCCCAGGCAAATATATATATATGCTAATACACTGGGCGTACATGCTCTACAGTCACGTTCATCAAAGCGAATTATTCATATCTACTTGACTTGAGAAGGAAAAAGAAAGATGGAGCAAGTCAATAGCAAAAGGAGGTTGTAGATTGAAGAAGGCAAGAGAGAAGAAGAGAAAGGAGCATATGACATAAGAGTCAGAAAAGACAGGCAAGAACGAAGAGAGATCAAAGGAGAAGCTGGAAGAGAATAATTTCTTATTTCTGACAGCTTGAAAGGTTCTAGCAAGTGAGGGACAGCAAAAACTGAAGGTAATGTGGAGGAGGGGAAAACACAAGCAGCGGCAGATCAAAGCTGTTTCCATCTTCAGGCGTCATCCTCTTCCCTGTCTCATCTCAACAGCTGATTAACTCATTTGAAAGAGGGTGTGTCTGGGGAGACACTGGAGTGTTTTGTTTTCTCCCCATGCAGCTGTCACGTACAGTCAGGAGGGTATTCTGCCTCAGAGGAGAACCGAAGAGTGATGTTTCAGGTCAGGGGATTACAGAACACCAGTAGCGGGTGTGAATAATGGCCAGGAGTGTATTTCTCTCTGTGTGCCAGTTAAAGCAGAGGACTCATGTGACGTAATAGGATGGGAAATCTACATAATAAAAACCTTCTGAATGTAGGAGACTGGCACTGACCTCTTACTCCACCTAGTGGCTAGCTCATTAAAATAAAACCAGGAGTTGTGAAAACAGATCATGTTTACCATACAGATAATGCATTTATGAACATTTACATTAATGATCACAGCAAGGTGTGAGGAGCTTATGAAGCTTATTTTAACATAATTTCTGTTGCACAGTTATTTCAGTGGGAAGAAGAAAGGGAGAGCTTAGTAGCTTCCAACTGCCTCTACACACGAATGCACCATACTGGTCTGGCCTACAACTGAATCCCACATGAATCTTTTCTCTTTTCTACTGCCCACTCTCACTTCTCTGCCCATCTACTCCGTAGCCTCCCACTGTCTCAGTAAAGGCAAAATACCAAATGATATGTGTAAAAATACTGCACCATTAATTATGTTGAATGCAGAGCATGAATTTGTATCTAATGCTTGTCACAGTAAGTCAAACCTAGCTGAATGAGGCAGAACCTGCTGCAGATGCTCATAGGTATTACATTAAGCTCAGTTTGAATCAGTGATGCGTACAATTTGTTGGAAATTGGGCATATCCCACCAATATCAAACCTAATTCACTGTAGTTTAACAAATAAATATTTTCAGCTAATTCAGATAAAATATGTTTTAAATCAAAAGTGATAAGGGTATAAAAAGTGGGACACCAACAGATTTGCAGATTTGATTTTTCTTTTTTGTGTTAAATTCTATATTGTACATTAATGCTGAAGATGTTAAACACATATGGGATCATGTAGTAATGTCGAAAGTGTAAACAAAGCTAAATTAGTTTTAAATGTTAGATCATTTAGAGTAGCTGCCTTTTGCTTTGACAACAGTTCTGCACACTCTTAGCGTTCTCTCATTCAGCGTCAACACCTGGAAGAAGTTTCCACATAGACTGAGCACTTGTTGGCTGCTTTTCCTTCACTCTGTGACTCATCCTAAACCATCTCAGGCAGGTTTAGATCGGGTGATGGTGCAGGTCAGGTAATCTAATGCAACACTCCATCACTCTCGTGTCACTGCAAAAACATTGCTGGTCATGCTAGTAACGTCTGCCTTGAATTGAACCAGTAAAACACCCCCACATCATCACACCTCCTTATCCATGCTGCACAGTGGGAAGCACACACACAGATAGTGTGCTATCCGTTTAGCTTCTCTGCATCTCTCATAGAGACCATTAATCTTCTTTTATCTTTTTCGCAGAATGCTCGCAACTTTCAAGACTTTGACTGCCAGGTGAGTGGAACTCTTTATGTCGCTTTCTCACTTTGTTACACTAGTGGAAGTGGAGTGGGACGCAGAGACATAGTTGCGAATTCACCTCCCTACAGCTGAAGTCATTTGTGCCTCATCTCATCATTGTCTTTCACCACGACATCCAGTTTTATTACAAGCCACATACTGTTGTCTTTATGGAGAAATCTGTGAGTCATCCACACAAATGTTCAATAACTGATAGAAGTTTGAACACTTGTCATACAATGTTTTTTTTTTTTGGCTTGTTTCCAAGTTTGTCCTTTGTTTATACTGACTATAAGAAAAGCAGAAAAACAACAGTGCAACAGTGAATCAGTCCCCTCGCTGATTATGGTTGCACATAACCTGTGTCTGTGCTGGGACTGGCAGAGTTCAAATTAAAGAAACCCTGCTAATAATTTTGAAAACTGAGTCTGTATACAAAACAATACTGAAAAGAGACATTGTTGTTGAGTGACCTGATAAAAATGGGGTTGCATTGTAGCAGTTTTGCTTGGGTGCATACCCCGTCTGTGTGAATTTACTGGTCGTCATCCTGATGACCCAGTTGCTGCACTTTTTGTAAGGACTCATACACCCACTAATTCCCAGTGTGAATCTGGGTGAGAGCTCATGTAATTTTGTAATCTCACTCTCTCCCTTGTGACTGACTACTATCATGAAATAAAGTCAGCAGAAAAATACACTTAAAAAAACAACTGGACTTTCACACTGTGCAGTTTAAAATTTAGTGAGGACTTAAAAGGTGCTTTGTAAAGCCTTCTACATTGTACGTCACAAAATGATGTAAGCATGTGATAGGTAGAGGTGGCTCTGTGAGTGATGGATTTACTGTAGGTGATATTAGGAGAGTCTGCTTTCCCCCCCCATGCCTTTTCTGCATGGGACAGTAGATCACAGGCTCTCTGCTTGTACTGTACAATTATTTTTGTTCTTGCATGAGGAAGAGTGACTCCCTACAGGCGAGCACTCTGCAGGATTTCATGAATATCATGGCTGCAAATGGTTAAACCCTTTATCCATCTCTCATATTCTGCAGTCACGCCTGCTTCCAGCATCCCACCAGAGCTAAATATAGCTGCTGCAGGCAGGGGAGGAGAGTAAGCATGTTAGCTGGAGCAGACACACTTCATGCTCCCCAACATCCATTCCTGTCTGCATTGTCACTATTACATTCACTTTCATAAAATGCTGCTCACACACATCTGCTCATTTTGTCAGAGTGGTGTTTTTTTTTTTTTTCCCCCATTCGTCCAGGTCTTGCACTTGAACTATGGAGATAGAACTGTACTAGAACTAGTCTCAGTGGCATTGAGGCAGGCTGTATATGACCTTATTACTATGGCAGCTGCCAAAAATGAGAGTATGCTGTGACATATCAAAAGTTTTCATGGCAAACATATTGGCATGTCACAACAAGAAAAGAAAACAAATAAAATAATTTATGATTAGTAATAATTTATGTTTTAGTGTAGTACTATAAAGACAAGAGGAGCCCACATATAGTACATAAGACATAAGACATCAGTAGCAGGTTTCCCATAAATACAGTCTGTGGGGGAGGGGTCCTCACTGTTGCACCATCACTCAGAGCCGCCATTCCAGCAGCTGGAGGACAAATCCAGCTGCTCTCCCCCTGCTGTTCCTGCTGCCAAAGCTCCTACTGCAGGCAGTCCTAGGGCACTGCAACATTCATGCTACCCTGTGCAACTGCACGAGGAGGGCAGTGTTGATGGTGGTGAGGTGGCCTCATAGAGGACAACCTAAGGGTGTGGTGCTGCAGTCTTATGTCTCATTGGCGAGGAGGGCAAAAAAGCCTTCTCCACCCATGGGGCCTGCTGTGTTTTAAAGTGCATGTTTAAGAACACTGAGGTACTTCATGCACATGGAAATGGCTGACTGTACACTTTAAAAATAGAACATCTTTGGGTTAGTGGAGTCTACAGAGAAGAACAAAACCTAGAGATGGTATTCATGAAATAATTGCTTTTTATGTTTGGGTTTGTCTCAAAGTTTTTTCTGATCTCATATTTGAAATTATTAGAATTTTATTTTTGGTAGTTTTTTTTCTTGTCTGTTACCCATCACCTTTGCAATTTGACATCTCAGGGTTACATTTACTTCTTATACAGTGTCTACTCTTGACCTTGTGCTCTTACAAAACAAAGATTAGAAGACCCTCAGTCTGTCTAATTCAAACAGAGACTGCCAAGTTCTCACTTTCTCAATAAGCTCAGCAGAGGGCGCCATAAGCCTGTTCATTATCTGGAGGACTGCTTTTGTGTGATCTCTTTTCAGTCCCCTGGATGTCATAAAGTTCCTTTTAGGCATCACAAAGTCATAGTGAACTTCACAGATGTAGCAAGCTCACCATCTTGGAAGTGGATCAAATTGATCATGTTATATGATGGACCAACTCATGTCATCAGGTGGACAGAATGAAACATTTATTTCATAGTTTATGCATTTTTTGTGTTCTGTAATATGTAACTCAAAACTCAGATTGTGGCAGTGTCAGTGCAAAGCTCCACACTGCAGTGAGCATATGCAGACCAGCACCACTGTCGCCTGTATATGTCCTAAGGCTCCAGAGTCCTGCTGAGACGTTTGATGACTCAGTGTATGACACAAAGAGGCACCTGCTGTGTTGAGAACGGGGTGTGCATATGTCGTGTGTGTACATACATCATCTCAGTGAGCGAATTTAAGCGAATGCGTGTACACTTTAATCTGTCATAAATGATTGAACATCAGTTCACACACACACACACACACAATGCGTCACATTCCCACCATAATGTGGTTTAAATTACTATAGATGGAACAAAAACAGAATGTGTGCACATTTTTTGCAAGCCTTACAATGTGGAAAACAGTTTCTGTTGAAATTAAACATCAAACATGTCTCTCTAATATGGCATTACACTATACAAAGAGTAGTTTTGTAGTATCTGTATAACTACAGCTGTGTAGTCATTTAATTGTACATACACTACATGTGTGTCAGTGGCACCCTCTGTAGGTTAGGACAGGAAGAGATTAGAGGAGAAAATGATTTACAACCAAGCTGCTGGCCCTCGTCTTTTGTAACCCCCCCCCCACTCTGTCCTGTCTGCATGTGTGCCATTGGCTGCACAGTACAGTCTGTCTCATACAAAGCCATGACACCCTGCAGTTCTAGCAGTTCTGCAGGTGACACAAGACTAGAAAAGGAGAAATCAATAAAGTTGATCAGATGACTGTGCAGGCAGCCTAGAAGAAATAGATCCTCTTATGTAGGGTTGTGAATATTTCATAAAAATAGTAGCTTTTGTGGTTTGTAGTTCCTGGTAAGCCTGACATATAATGAGGGTTATTTTTTAAAATGTCAATACTGCAATGAATGCTGGAGTACCACCAAAGATTTATATGATTATGCCCCACTGCAGCATGAGCCAACATTTGCAGCTGTTCTGTTGGTGTACGTCAGACTGCTGCATTTTATGCAACTACTGTTAAGTGACTCACTCATGCATTTGGAGATCCGATGGTGGCGATTCACATTGATTCAGTATTCTGTACTGAGATTCCTTTCTCTGTTGAACTGAATCTGGAGACATTTATTGTTAAATCACAGTGATGAGCAGCCATTTTGCTGATGCAGTACACAGCCCAGGAGAGCTGTCAAAGTCAGCCTCCTCTCTTTACTTTATCAGTATCTTGGTGTGACGTCAGTAGCCTGCCCATTTTCCTGAACTGCCTCTGCATCCTTTGCACCCCATCACCTCTCTTCCATGCACCCATCCCTCCTCCTCTTCCATTCTCCTCTAAGCCCCACCCTCTGCCTCTACCCACCTGACCCTCTGCAGTCCAATTAGACGCACCAGTGGCTGGATGTACGGACGCGCTGTGACTACCAAGCACAAACTGCAGTCTCACTCTCCGCCCCCTCTGTCTCTTATCCTGCTCTCTTTCCCACCTCTTGTCTCTGTTTTTCTCTTGCTCTCTGCATCTTATCCAACCCCCCGCTCTTCTGCTTTCATTCAGATTATTTACCCATCTCCTCCTCACTTACTCTGCTGTGTCTTTCTCCTCCCTCTCTTGTCGCTGCTGCTCTACTCACCTCACCCCACATCTCTCCTTTCCTAGCAGTACTCCCTCCTCCTTTTCCTCCTCCTCCTCTTGGAGATCTTCAAAGCTGCCCAACACACTCGCTCATAGCATAATACACTCCTCTTCTGCGTGGGAAAAACATGTCAGCTATTCTGGACCTGGACCATATTGCATGCTCTGGGAATGGAGTGGTGAGTGACAAAAATGCGTCTTGTCTGCCTTGACACACCTGGCTGGGTCCTTGCAGCAGGGGCTTTTGGCTCAGATGAGGAATGGGGGATAGTTGTGTGGTTCCCCTAAAGGCAGCTGGCTTCAGGAAGGGACAAGCTGGTGGGGGTCTTTACTAGCTTGTCACCACATTTGGCAGACAGCTGAGGCTTTGGACTTTTTCTTGCTGGGCAGCTGTTAGTGTGAATTGAACATTTGCTCTGTTTGTGGGTCTACAGGTCACACAGTGCAAGTGTGTGCACACAGCACACCCTAAACATGCTCTGTGCGCAGTGGTACATTTTAATGTGATAATATCAAAGGTGCATGTGTGTGGTGATGAAGTGTCTCTGAATCTGCAAATGTCATGGTAACAGGATGTGTACGTGCCGCTCAGATGTGGTTATCCATCAATAGGGTCATTGGTCTTTGTGTGTTTCAGGGTGCATGTTTCTCTGCATGTTTGTTTTTGTGTATCCATGACTGCAGGGATTCCAGTTTTGCCCAGGAAGTGCTGAATGGTTGTAGATGTGTCCTATTTAATTCTAACTGAAAACAGACAGGGAGGTCGCTCACCCCACACGTGGTGACGTCAACACAACAAAACCATAAAGCTGATTTCTTCATTTTCCTGCAGAAACCTTGAATTGGTAGTTTTAATGACACACTGCAGGTAGGGAGGGTTGTGTCTGAGTCCAAAAGGGGACCAAGGGGACCTGTACCTGGGCTAACCCCAATGAAGCATGTGCATATGAGATATTGATGCCTGTGTTTGTGTGTGTCTGTTTACAGCAAAGTCATTTGCAGGCGTTGGTGTATCTGCCATGTAATGCTGCTCTCAGAGGTGATGATGCTGTTGCTAGCAGGGTGGAGGAAAACAGGCAGAAGGAGAAAGAGGGATTGCAGGAAGAAGAACAGGCTGACATACTGCTCTCCTTTTTTCACCTCACTTCACTACCCTCACCCTCTATCATTCTGTGACCTAAACCTAAGCCCTTACCTCCTTGTTTACCCTGGGTAACCTCCCGAAGCCCCTCTTCTCAAAACACAAATCCCTACTTAGGATTCCTGTCTCACCTATAACACACACACACAAACGTTTTCTAATTGCTAAGCAAGGGGAAAAGGTTGCCGCCCAGGGCCAAGTCCTTCTTCCCCCACCCTGTAGCTGTCCTGGCCATCAGCCCCACCCCACATCTTTTTTCCTAATGCGTGCGTGCGTGCGTGCGTGTGTGTGTGTGTGTGTGTGTGTGTGTGTGTGTGCATATATATTCATACATCTGTGTGTGAGTTTGAAAGGAAATGATGACCAACAGATTTCCCAGATCAATACAGCATTTAAATCAAAAGCTAAGTGGATGGATATTTTGCCCTGTCCTTCACTCCTGATCCACAGCGCTTTGTTCCACATTCTCCACCCTTGTTTGTGCCAGGACCCAGGATAAATTAAAGCATTGCATTCCTTCTGTTTTAAGGCACACCCTTTTGTTAGTCATACAGGACTCCTTCTGTCTTCTCTCTCTTTCCTCCTGTCTCTGTCACTCTCTTCCTGCTTACTTTCACGCTCTATTTCCTCCCATCCTCCTCCAGACTCTCTCTAAATCTCCTTCTAGCTATCTCATCTTCAATCTCTATTTTATTATGTTTTATTTTCGGAGCACTGGCGGGGCGCACACGTCGCCTTTTCTGGCACATGTACAGTAAACACACATGACTGAAGGCAGGCCTTGTTTATCTTGTTTCTCTGAGCAAAGCCTCTTTTTCGAAACTGAGTGTCCTTGACTCTGTCCTTGTGTAAAAATGAAAAATCTGCAGTACCACAACCATAAGAGAGAGTTTCAACTCCTTCTATAATAGGCTGTTCTGCCCCTCCACCAAGCCCTGGTTGCAGAATCATTTCATTATCTGTGAAAAGGCCCTCAGATGAGTGCATGGCTTTCTGTCAGCGGTAGAGTTTCTTCAGGGCTTTGTCCATCTCAAGAATAAACCTTTTTTTCACCTGTAGGTTATAGCGCACTGTCACCAGCAGGTGGTGAGGATTGCTTTGTGGTGCTTTGTGGTGCTTTGTGGTGCTTTGTGGTGCTTCCTTGTGTGCAGTTTTAAGGTTTTGTGTGACAGACTAATCTCTGTACCAACACCAACACTCAGATGAAGATATCTCATTCTCTTGCTGACAGACTGAGCAATTTCCCTCTTGCGTTACTGTCCATTAGACATTGCAGATACAAATTACTGCAGCCTTGTCCTTGAGAATTAACCTTTATCTTCTCTGAAGCAATGACATGTATCCATCAGACAAATGCCTGTGTACTGCTGGAGTCACACTCCCTGTGTATCTGTCAGCCATAACGTGTGTCTCATCCACCCAGGCCAGCTCTCTCTTTATTATTAATGGCCAGTGGGGCCTTGAGACCAGACGAACCCCAGGCCCCACTTTTGGCTCCCTGTTTGTGCAGCACACACACACACACACACACACACACACACACACACACACACACACACAGCTACATCATGTGTACCAGTGTATGTATCACCAAATCATGCTGACCTTGGGAAGTGTATGTCTTTGTCACTTCTTGTACATTGTGTCATGTTTTTAACAAATGTAATTTCAGGAGAAATTTGTCACCTGAATTTACATTGGAGCAATTTACTGATGTTTTTGTTGGAGCACTGTGAAATACTAACACAGGGCTTCTTTGTGCTTGATAGAGAAAGAAATTCAAAAGAAGACGATAACAGAATGGGGCTGGTACGAGCTCTTTGAATGTTAATGGCTCGTACTGCAAAAAAAAAAAAAAACTTCGCTAAATTAAAAAAACTGACATTTTTGCAGAGTCATGTTTGTGAAAGAGCTGTGAGCTTCAGACCCCCAGATAAAGACGCTATTTTCCTAAGTGAAAAGACTGTTTACCACACAGCCCATTCTCTGCTTTGTTTGTCCATGGGTACAGGGAATGTGTGGTGCAGACAAGAGGTGCATGCTTTGCATCCTCAATCTCAGATAAAAACTTGTGTTGATTATCGAGTGTTGAATTTAAGGAGTACGTGGGTCGGGCCAGATTTTTATGAATAAAACCATCCCTTGTTTGTTCCTCTGTTAAAGCGCTGGTGTGGTTTGAAATTTTTCCTGTCCTTATCAGTCAGGATGGTATAAATGTCTGTTTAATTGATATATTTCCTGTGTTGGGAATGACATGGAGAGCCTCTTGCTATTTATTCATTGTGAACAAGTTATTTGTCTACGTACATTCTGAGGCATGCTAGGCTTTTGCATGAAAAGTACAGGGGTGGGTTGAATTTACATTAGCACTTTGCTGATTTCCCAAGTATAGTATATAAGGATGTATGTTTTTGCTTTCTTTTAACAGTTAATAGGCTGTTTTTGTTATGAGATGAGATGATAGCTCGGCACTACTTTTACTGAAATAGGCTGAGCTCATGTTTACTTGTTTTCATGTTTGCAGAGACAAGAAGCAGTCAGCTGTTATAAATAACTTCAGATTTGGTTCAGTGACAAGTGTGGTGATACGTATGAATTTGTATCATAAGTAAGAATATAATCACATAACATACAATCAGCTGTCAGTCTGCAACAACAGTTAATGTTTCTTGTGATTGTCAGTGTAAATAGCATGACCCAATCTAGTTTGCCAAACTGAGAGAAATAAACTACACAGGCTGATTTCATCGTGATAAAGAAAGGCTTCACCTGAATCTGTTCACTATAGTTGATGCTATTGTTCTTTTTTCTGTGGCTGTAGGAGCATGACATTGAGACTCCCCATGGCGTTCTCCATGTGACAATGAGAGGTGTTCCCAAGGGCAACAGACCCGTCATCCTCACCTATCACGACATCGGCCTCAACCGTGAGTCAGCCAAGTCGATATGCAGAGTCCTGGATGTGATGCAGCTGTCATTTTAGTCTCTGTAGCAAAGAGTCACACTTAAGTCCTCGACCGTTGAGGTTGCTGAACTCTTACATTATGGTCATTTCCTCTGTTTGCACTTTTTCTAGACAAGTCATGCTTCAACACCTTGTTCAACTATGAGGACATGCAAGAGATCACGCAACACTTTGCAGTGGTTCATGTGGACGCACCCGGCCAGCAGGAGGGGGCACCTCCCTTCCCCAGTGGGTGGGTGTCAGGGGGGCGGTGCAGATGTTGAGGAAAGGGAACTCATTTATTTTAGTGCTGGTAGAGGAGCTCCAATCAATTCACTTAGTTGGAATGTAAAGCGAGCTGGTAGTTAATTTGCTAATGAAAGCATGTTCATTGTCCAACACATTAGTCAAAAACCTAAAGTGTTTGCATATTTAAATTTATAATAAACTTCTTTTCTCTCATAATTTCAAACAAAAAGAACTGACCCTGTACTTGCCTGGACTCATGTGTTTCATCTGTTCCCAGTTATCGCTACCCAACCATGGACGAGCTAGCTGAAATGCTGCCCTCTGTGATGACTCAGCTCAAGTGAGTTGCCCCCGTTGATAGCTAATCAATGATAATCTGATGAATTGTCAATTCATGTCCAGTTCCACTCTAAATGGTGGCTTCTATGCAGGGTCAACAGTGTGATCGGCATCGGCGTGGGAGCAGGAGCCTACATCCTCACCCGCTTTGCAGTGAGTCCATCCTTTCTATTCTCCATCCCTGTCCCAGTCTTTGCTGTCCTCTTTATCTTATCTCTAATGATCTGAGGTTTTCAGACCACACAGCTTGTTTCACCAAACATTAAAGGCTGTCATCATGCCCACACGGGGCAGCAGGTGGCTCTACAGTCGGCTGCATACTCTGCCATTGCCCAAATGACTAATCACCCCAGTGATTCTCTTTTGTCTTGCTTCCATGCTCATCTTAGTGCAGCTAAAATAAGCATGATCTGTGTACAATAGAGGAGAAAGAGCTAGACGTAACAGAGAGGTGTGAAGGAGTACTGAAAGTAAATACTTTGTGGGGATTAGGAATTGTAAGACCGGGCTCTCTGTGGAGACTTTGCTGTTGTTGAGAATTAAAGAGGAAAATTGAATTCTGAATTGCATTTGCTTTAATCAGCTTAGAACAAAATATGGTTAGATAGGTGTAGAGCAGTTGTTGTTAAATTGCATTTGAAAGCAGCATCCACAGTATTCCCCCAGCATTGGGCAAGATGAAGCTTAGATTTCCCCAGACAGCTCTGTTTCAAAACCACACCCAGAACTGCACCTTCATTGTTTCAGGTCTTCCTTTGTCTAAGCACATATGCTTCAACTTTTATCAAGTTTTTGAAGATTGCAGTTTTTATCCTGTACCGGCACAGTTGGGGGAAAATACACATCGAAGAAATGACAAGCTAATTCATTGTACAGATGTAGATATTCATAGGAAGGACACTTTCAGTTCACTAGATGAATGAATACTCAGACTGAACCACACTCTAGATTTACAAAAGAGCGAGAATTCACTCATCTTCTGAAAACTGAACACCCATGTAATTGTATTTGTCACATTTTCATTCTGTTTATAGCTCTTGTCATTGAAACTGATATGTTTTTTGCTTGGCAGCTGAACAACCCCACCCTGGTGGAGGGGCTGGTTCTGATTAATATTGACCCATGTGCTGAAGGCTGGATTGACTGGGCAGCTTCAAAGGTCGGTATTATCTCCGCACCAAAAGCATAAAGCGTCCTGAACACACTCTGCAACATGTAGCTTTTATCGAAATTATTTATTTTTTCACCTTCTGAGGTTACATTTATTTTTCTTTTCAGTTCTTAGCTTGCTATGTCCACATTTTGATACTAATGTTAAAATGATGAGAAAATGTTATTACAGTGTATTTTATTTGATTGAAGAAGTACAAAAGCTTACTTACTTTCATGTGACTACATGTAGACACACACACCCATCTATTTTGACAGAATACAAATCAGATCAGTACCTAAAGTTAACTTGTCTTTCCTGTTGTGCAGCTGTCTGGATGGACCAGTAATTTGGTGGATATCGTCATGGCTCACCACTTCAGCACTGTGAGTTTCTCTTGCAGTACAACATTGCTCACCCTGTTTCCATTGAAGCTTTGAAAAAGTGACTGAATCTCAGGAGGCTTTTCATGATTTCCCTTGATACATTTACCTCACATCTGGCTGATATGTAGGTTACAGACTGAGTTTTGTAACTAAGAGCGAGAAGCTGTCAGATTAACTCTCTTCTTTTCTCCAGGACGAGCTGACAGACAACCAGGAGCTGATTCAGACCTACCGTCTCCATATTGCCCAGGACATCAACCAGGACAACCTGGCTCTTTTCTGTGGCTCCTACCAATAGTATGACACTGTCCATTCATATAAAATTTATATGAATTCTTTTCATAAGCAGCGTCTTGCATGTGTTGTGCTCTTAATGACATGACTGCTGCTGTCAGTCCCTCTACTAGTATCAGAACTTGCTGTTAGCCAGACCTGAATACATAGCAACAAGCCATGCATCACAGGGCCACACTGCTTTATTCAGACTGTGTGGTTTCTGCTCCACTAACCATAATTTGTCCCTTCACCAGTCGCCGGGACTTGGAGATTGAGCGGCCAATTGTAGGTCTGAATGAGGACACAGTCAACACACTAACGTAGGTCTCGAGAATAGGATGGAAGAACTAAGCATTTGTTGCTGAGTGCATGATGTGATTTGATCATATTCACATCTCATCTGTGTCCGTCCAGGTGCCCTGCCCTGCTGGTGGTTGGCGACACATCACCTGCTGTGGAGGCTGTGGTGAGTTACACCTTAGTTCACGTTAGTAACTTAAGAAGCTTTAAGAAGAATTTGCGACAGCAGAACAGCAGCTGCTCCATTTTTTCCTTTTTGAACTCTGCAGTAACCTGTCTTTGATGTTTCAGGTGGAGTGCAATTCTCGGTTAAATCCAACCAAGACCACACTGCTTAAGGTGAAAATTTTACACATTTTATTATGCATTAAATATTCTATTCTGTTTTTTTTTTTTTTTTTTTGACTGTGCAAAGGATTTATTAATGAGACTGATAATATTCTGTCAGATGGCTGATTGTGGAGGTTTGCCCCAGGTCGTGCAGGTAGGTTTTTAATTTTTCTGACACACAGACATCATCTAGCAGGTTATTAGTCTAAATTATATGCTGACTTTTATCCTTGGTATTTTCACAGCCTGGGAAACTTGCTGAAGCCTTCAAGTACTTTGTTCAGGGCATGGGCTACAGTAAGTAAACATACTTATGTGTCATGTTTCACTTTATAGAGTTTGAGAGTAAAAACATCCAGATATCTAATGAGACTGAATTAGACAAGACAACCACAGTCAGTGTCCACGAATTGTTTTGCACACTAACAAGTCTTGAGCTGACGTGTTTGTGGTCAAGGTTTCTCCATCCTCTTCTTTGAATTTCCTGTTGATGTGTGTGAAATGAGAAATGTTTCTTAAATGAGGATTGTTTTCACTGCAGTCGTCTATCAGCTGTTGCTAAACACCCTCCCTAATGCATTGCTGTGGCCAGCGTGCATGAAAGGGCAGGGTTTTTTTTTTTTTTTTTGTCACCCTGGTTACAGAGAAGGAGCCTGTGTGGTTAGGTGAATACTAACACCATCTTCTCTTCGCTCGTTGCAGTGTGTGGCACCCACAGCCTTCAGTAGGTGAGGTGCAAGTGCTCCTAGTGTGACTGAAATGACAGTGGCACTCAAGATGTGCTGAACAGCAAAGCGCTTCCTGTTCATCTTGGAGTGTGTGATAGAAAATCTAATTTTCTTTTGGACTGGTGTGCCTTTCTGTCCAGAACTGTTTAGTGATGCAGTGTCTTTGTGCAGAGACTCCAAGTGCATACAAAGTGCAAACAGTCATTCAACTGCCAAAAAACAACCCGAACACATTTCTGTCTGACCATACTTGACTTAAAGTGTACCAACCAGACACCGATTCATGGATGGATGTTGGTTTGCTTGGTCTGGACACACATATGACACTTCTCTGTATGTGTATTTCTGTGATGCTAATTTTCTTTAGCTCTCTCCCGTTCCCAAACCTTTCACTGTGGGAGGCACCCTCGGGTGTCGCTAGTATTTCAGCCTCCTGAGTGTTGCTTTAAAGGCCACCGAGTCCTCCTATTGGGTAAATGCCATTGCAGGATTAGAACAGATTAAAATGAGCGTTTTCAAGCAGAGAAGGTGTGGAAAATGAATCTTAACACCTCAGCATGTTTCTGAAAGCTGCTTTTCCCTCATTAACACATTGCTACAGTGTGAAATGTAATAGGGAACAGCTGAAGAGTGGAGAAAATAAAGGTTCAAGTTTGCACATGTGCCGGGATTTCTGACCTGTTGATAACATACAGCTCTTTCTCTCCAACAACCACCTGAACAAGAAATACAGAGGTGAAATAAAGCAACATAAAAGCTACCTTTTCAACATTTCTCCCTTTTTCTTTCTCTCTTTCTTTAATCATGGCTTTCAGTTCCCTACGTTCTTCTCAGTCACCTGAACAACGAATCAGGTACCACGTTTTTGAGCAGCTGCCAGAGTAGAAGGCTTTGAGCCCAGTGGCCTCGTGTAACAGTTTACAGTGGATGAATTTCACTGTATGCAAAAATGTTTCATGCTGGTGTTCAACAGCAGCTCAGTGTGGTGGAAACACAGTGAGATACTTTTTGCATACTTTGACAAACACTGGTCTCCATGTAGGAGTTTCTCCCATTGGCATGGGTTCTGATCTCACTGTCCTGATTGTTGCATGACCTGCTGATGTTGCTTCCTGTCCTTTGAGTTGGATTGCAAATGCTGAATTCTGTTCTTTTGTTACTTTCATAATGTTCTGTAGTGGGCACATGCAAAGTGTCGCACGTTTTTATTTGCTTAGTCTCCGTATTTGAGAATTGTTTGCATGGTAAGCACTTGAGTTGTTGCCGTATCCGGCTGCGTGAGTGTTCCTACACTCGCTGTCTGTGTGTGCTGTGTGAGTGGAATATTAATGCGTGTGTCTCTGTTTCAGTGCCGTCAGCAGGAATGACTCGTCTGGCTCGCTCACGCACCACCTCCTCTTCAAGCATCACCTCCATGGACAGCAGTCGCAGCCGCAACAACCTCAACAGTCTTCTGGAGGACAGCACTACCGGAGCCCTGGACAGCCAGGCCAGACCCCAGACCATGGAAGTCTCCTGCTAAACCCCACCGTACCCTCTGCAGCCTCCCATAGTAACTTATATGCCCTCTCTCTCTCTGTCTGTGCTCCTAAGCAGCTCATCACCAGGAGGATCTGTACTGAGCTCTCTGATTAGAAAAGATGTAATAAATATATTAACAAACGCATATTATTAAGTATTATCTTGAATACATAGTTAAAGTCCCATTCCTATAAGAAACCATAACTACATTCAGATGTGTTGTATGTTCACATGGTCAGACCATATCATTGACTCAACTGTCCAACCTCACCCCTTGTATTTATTTGTTTTCCATATCATTTTTATTTTAAATGTCTTCTCACACACACCTGTGTGTTGTAGATTTCTTTTCTATTTAAATGTGTGGTACAACACTGTTTTAACTGATTGCTAAACATGTGGAAACTTAGTATGAGTCAATATATTTTTGCCTCGAAGGATCACTGAACCTACTGTAGGGGTTCCTACAGTCCAGATTTAAAATTCTGCAGGGTAAAGTGATGTGGGTGATACATGACGAACCACTGCAGGCTAGAGCACACTGCGAGTGAAACTAAATGAAAGCTGTGGAGACAGCTGCTTTTAAACAACATTCAGTGTTAAGGAATAGTTGTGTACTCATGTCAACTCCCACTTCTAGTACATTTATTCATTTTCTGTTTCTTTTTGTAATTTCACTCAACATTACCTTTTCTTTCTGCCTCGTGTTAATGCTCTTATTTAGTTGCATAGATTATTCAGTGATGATTTAGCAACTTTTAACAAGTGGGTTTTGGCGCGAAGAGTATGAGTCCCTTCACTGAGGAGCCCATGGGTGTTTCTCACTGTCTGCTAACTCATTTATATTACTTGTGAATAAATCTACAACACAATAATATGTGTGGTGTATTTGTCAATAAAACAAAATTGTGATTTTATTTGAGTCAAAAGTGCTTGTCTGTGCTTGTACTTCATACTCTTAGTGGAAAAGTGAGGTGAGTGTGGTGAGTAAGTTTCCAACCACATTTGTTCTTATTTCCTCACTCTGAGAAGTGCTGTCACAGATGAGGCAGTCTATATTTAGCGCATTCAAAGAACAACAATAGGCAGATGATGATATAAGATTGACTTCAAAGTGAAGTGATACACAGAGTACATGCTACAGGTTAATCCGTTTATATCACTCATTAAGCATTCTCATCATTGTGTTCTCCAAAAAAATACAGACCTCTCATAATAGTTTAGCAGCATAATGCAATGCCACCAGCCTTGCATGCCATGTTTTCTTTGAGAAAATAGACTTGCTTACTGAGGTCATAATTTGTACTGCAGTATTGGATTTCAGTCCAACCCCTGTGCGCTGAACTTGAACCTTTTTACGATGACACTGTTGTATTTCATTGCCATTCAAATAAGGTTTTACCATGGAAATCTTAGTGGTGATAACAAAGTGATAACAGCTCTAAATTGTATTTGGTAATAATTGAGGTAATAGCTATACGCAGTGTGAATAAGAAATCCTATAGTGTTATGGAATGATTAAACCTTTGATACAGCTTTCTTTCACCCATGCTTACAGGCAGCTCTTACTGATTCAGCACAAATCTAATCTGTCCTGGTAATGATTTAAGTGTTTCCATTGTTGCTTCTAAAGAAACCCATTATGCCTCCTTTAATACTAGAATGAAGTGTCATTAGCATCTGTGAACATAAACATCTCTCAGCAAAGACTGACAGGAGGCAATTCAAATTATACCAAATTATGCTATCACTAATGCACGTAGATAAATATGTACAGCTTAGTGTTGCACAGTTCAAATCAAATAAATGATTGATTTGAAAAGTCGGTTTGAATATTTTAACATCCAAATAATTTATTTGTACAAAATTATTTTTGCAGATTTCTACAATTCTGCTTTGTTTGACAGGCTCTTTGTCAGCACACTGAATCAACATGAAACTGCTGATAAATCAGGACAGGGGTAGGCTGGCAGAGGAACCTTCATCATGCTTCTGCAGATTTTGAGCTCATATCTGATGTTCACTCCAGGGGCCACACTTTATCTTGATTGAAAGTAATAAATGTAATGAATGTTCTGTGCTGACAGGAAAAATGTTTTCCGTCCACCAGACATCATGGTTCTGAAGGCAGATAAACACAATTTTGGCCATTATACGCCTTTGCATACAGACTGTTAGAGTGAAATGATGTCACTACTGTAATTCACCACACTGCACACGGCACACCATGTCAACTCTGCTTACGTAGAAATACAAAATGATTCCATAAACAAGTGATGCACAACAAGCTCCAGCTGAAAGCAGCCTGCATCAGAGAGATCAACACAAGCCAGAATGTCAAGGTCTTGAGCGTCACAGGAAGTTGCAGTAGGGTTGACATACATAAAGACCATGCAGGAAGCCTCCCGTCGAAGATAAACAGCTGCAAAAACAGCAGTCTACATAGGAACGGACCAGAGGGCCTGTTTGATCAGCAGGTTTGAGAGGCAGATAAACATATTTTGTCAAGAATATTTGGAATTTATTGTAATTGCTCTGAAAAGATCTAACTTCCTACCTTTAAAGAAGACAATTTCTGCACAACTTTTTTTTTTTTTTTTTTTACCACCGACACTGAAAGAGGTGAGTGTGTTGCATCACACAAGTGGTAGAAGTCTGTTCAAAGGAAGTTTTCTTTTATTCTTTTTGATTTTTGATGAATGTCCTGGCTTTATCTCCAGAATATGAGCAAACCTATGCTCATCACTTGTGTTAAATGGAATATTGATTATTTTCACTTGTTGCTGCCCGTAAGAAGGAATACATCATGAGAATAAAATCTCTTTTCGTTAAGTTTTTTACACCGTCTTCTGTGCACTAACCAATTCCTTGCAGAGAAGTTGCATGGAAATTTTACACAGGATATCAAAACCTCATGTCGTGGTTAGGCATCTTCCTGTATCATCTAGGTTTTACCGTCAGGCTACAAATGAATGTGCAGTGCTTGGAGTTACCAACACCTCAGCGAACACACCATTTTCTAATTATGCTCCTTATCTAACCCTTTTTCAGCCACAAGAACTATTTTAAAACCATGGGGACTTGCCCTATCAGACATCAATCGAACTTGAGCGTCCTTGAAAATACACCTGACCCGGCATCAGGTAGGTCTAATCCCATCAACGCACATCAACACACAAACTGAAAATAAGACATGGTACTTATTGGTATTTATTATGTTAATTTCCTTTCTCTTTGCAGACCTTCATGAAAGCAGTATTGTTTCCCTCTATAACTACCCGTCCTTTGGCGACACAGGATTGACCATGTACCTTGGGGAACGACTCACCATCATATCAGAGTATGTGATGTAGCTCCTAATGTCTCACCTTCCCATTTGTTTTCAAGTAAGCAGATACAGTTAGTCATGAACACTTATTTGCTCCAACAGCGATGGTGATTTCATGATGGTGAAATCTTCGATCACAGGCCGCGAGAGCTACATTCCCACCAACTACACTGCCAAGGTGACACACGGGTGAGTTAGAGTCGCACAGACATATGTGAAGATGTGTGTCTCAGTACTGTGTGTGCATGAGAAACAGCAGAGGAGTTATAGAGAAGTGAAATAAATGAAAGGTGGGGAGTTCCCTGGTAGGTGGGATAAGTCTGTGTAGGAGAACTTTACCTCAGAGGAGACAGATGTTTGGAACATCTCTTCAGTAGCATGACATCAATCTCTGCCTCCTATAGTTTCACTCCTCCTCCAGTGGGGAGTTTATTCTTATGCTGTTCCAGTGGATTTTCCAAACCCCAAAATAAAAGCAACATATGTTTCCTCTGCATGATAAAGTTCTGTGTTATTGCCCCACTAGTCTAAATGTCTTTGTGACTTCTCTGCCAGGTGGCTGTTCACAGGCATCAGCCGTTACAAAGCAGAGGAGCTGCTAATGCAGCCAAACAACCAGACTGGAGCCTTTTTGATCCGAGAGTCAACGACGAACAGAGGTGACAGAGTTGTTGCTTTATTTCTTGTTTCTAAAAATAAAATACGCCTTCAAATATGCATGTAGCTATTTAGCTTAAGTGTGGACCATGTGTGCTATTCTGTCTTTAGATTGTTACTCCATGTCTGTCCTGAGGCGAACTAACCCTTCATACCTGGACTGTGTGAAGCACTACCGCATCTCTCATCTCCCAAACCGTTGGGTTTATATATCCGCAGGGCTCACCTTCCCCTCCCTGCATGAGCTGGTGGAACACTATTCAGGTTTGTGCAGAGGATCTAACTCGGTTTCCTTGCCTCAGCATACCAAACTCTAAAAGATGGATATTAAAATGTTTTCTCCTTTACAGCGACTCCAGATGGATTATGCTGTCGGCTGACAGTGCCTTGCTTCATCCAGGATTCAGACATCACCAGAGAGGCCAGGCCTGTACCCACAGCTATCAGGAGGCCTACAATGAACTGGAAGGACATTAGCAGGTGTGGAAATCTTTTTTGCTGTGCTTTGACTGATGACTACCACAAGATGTCACTCTACCTCTAAATGTAGAGTACTACATGAACCCTTGGCAGTGTCAGAAAGACAATGATTCAACTCAAGAATAGTTTGTGATTCTGTGTTGAGTAAATGGAGTGAGATGAGATGATACAATAGCAACAGAAAAGACTTCAATTTCACTAGGTGTCTGCTAAGTTTTGAAGTTCCCAGAAATGAGGATTAGACTTCAGTAAAGTTAAGCATTATAACCGATGGATAAATTATTTATTAGATCCATGTTTTTCAATGTGCTGCAAAAAAAAAAAAAAGAACCTGTTATTCAGTTAATTTGGTTTTAAATCATTTTCTTAAATCCTTGTCTCTTCTAGTTCCGTGATCTTCAGGAGGAAGAGAACTGAATCAGACAACTCTTTGGTGAGCGAGGGGCTGAGGGAGGCCATTAGCTCCTACCTCCAAATGACAGAAGGCAATAATCATAACTGGGACACTTGAAGAAAGGCAGTGCATCAGTCTGAAACAATGAAGTCAAGAGAGATGGAGAGCAGTCAAATACTGTCCTGCCTCATCTGCAGTTTGGGCAAGTCATCGGAAGACGTTGTCTGTGTACCCCAGAGCAGTCTTCATGGACAATCCTGGAGTGGCAGGAGGGCTGAAACACTACAGTGCTTGGAGCTGTGACATAATGTGTGTCAGCAACACACTTTTTGTGTCCAATGAGGCATGCAGTGGAGGTGTGAGCTGACAATGAATGTAAAATCATCATTTATTTTAAAAAGTTGAATGTATCTCTTAATTTAACACCCATTTAATGTACTTTTACATTTAATATTATACTTTCATTATATTATCATTGTTTTATGGTTATGTGGTTATATTATTGGAATCCAATAAAATATGGTAACTGGGCTATGTGATACCTGACCACCTCAACACAAGAGATTCAGATTTGTACATTCATGTCCATATATGTACATATATATGATTATGTGTGTATGTACATATGCATGTAATGTATGTGTATGTATGTATGTGTGTATGTATGTATATATATATGTAGTTACGTATGTATGTAACGTATGTATGTATATATGAATGTATGTATGTGTGTTTGTATGTATATATGTAGTTACGTATGTATGTAACGTATGTATGTATATATGAATGTATGTATGTAATGTATGTATGTGTGTATGTATGTATATATGTAGTTATGTATGTAATGTATGTATGTGTGTATGTATGTATATATGTAGTTACGTATGTATGTAACGTATGTATGCATATATGAATGTATGTATGTATATATGTAGTTACGTATGTATGTAATGTATGTATGTATATATGAATGTATGTACGTAATGTATGTATGTGTGTATATATGTATATATGTAGTTATGTATGTAATGTATGTATGTGTGTATGTATGTAATGTATGTATGTATATATGAATGAATGAATGAATGAATGCATGTAATGTATGTATGTATGTACATATGTAGTTACATATGTATGTAACATATGTATGTATATATGAATGTATGTATGTAATGTATGTATGTGTGTATGTATGTATATATGTAGTTACGTATGTATGTTATGTATGTATGTATGTATATATGAATGAATGAATGAATGAATGCATGTAATGTATGTATGTATGTACATATGTAGTTACGTATGTATGTATGTATATATGTAGATGCTACTGGACTCCAGCAGGGTGCAGCCCACTTCTCTTCCAGCAGATGTCGCTTCATTGCCATCAATAATTAATCAGGGCCTTCCACTTCCTGCGTGAACAGTTCAGTTCAGGAAGAAGAAATAATGGCGACGCTTCTGGGGTTCGAGTCCCCTTGTATTGGAGGAAAACGAAGAAATTGCAACAGAAATATTGTCACAAAGTTTACGGTCGGTAAAATAACTGGCCAGGGGTTCAGTCGAGGGACACAGGTAAGGGAGACGATGCATGCAGCGGTAGTAATGACATTCCAAAGTTGGTCGACTGAGACCAGGGACTTGCGCTTTCAGTGTAGCCGGATAGTGAGGACGTTGTCCCGCAGACCTGACTAGGGATAGAGTTGTCCCTGTCGGCGATTAGCCACGACATTAAGGGGCGCACTTTAAAACGCAAACACTAAACTCTGCCGCAGTTGGATTGCGGATAATATTTGCTCGCTGACAAGTCAGAGAACAGCAGCATTAGACGAAGTCAACACACCAGGCTCGGCTCTAGTGAGTCTTTGTTGTTAGCTCCGTGTTAGCTTAGCAATAAAGGCCGTGGTGTCCACGATATGAAAACGCTTTGAGCTGAACGTTTGACGAGGTGGTGTTGTCAGAGATCATAGACAGGCCGTGGTTTGGTTTGGGAAACCACCCAAATCACCGAACCGACGGCTGTAGCCTTTGGTAATGTTAGAAAACGGACTAACGTTAGCTAGCATTAGCTAATGTTAGCTAACGTTAGCTAAGCCAGCTGAGCAGCTCAGGTGATTACGTAACGCCACACTAACCACAATAACTATCGTTTCCATAAATGGATGCGCCACAACAGCTTTCTGGGTAAGTTAGTGTTGGCATGTTTATTTTTTTTTACACACAAGCATACATCTTGACGTTATTTGTAACTTTGGAGAGCCTATTTGTTATAATAATCTACTTTACGTCAACTGTTTTGATTCCGCCCAGGCGTCGTACCTGTCCTGACATTACGACACATTTAGCCGCCGCACATCTGCTCCGCTTTCTTTACTATCGAAACCCAGTAGGTTCAAACCAAATAAAGCAATGTTCCCGTGTACTTATTATAACTTACCTTTTGAAATATCAGTGGATTCATTTTACCCTCTTTATTGGCTTGCACTTTAATGTAACATAAGCTAAGCTAGTTGGTTATGTTTAAAGTCATTTTTCATTATGAAGCAGACCTTTTAACAACAATTTTGTAATGCTTTGTGACTCTAGTAACTCAGAAAATGGCCACTTCGACCACTTCTTTCACCTTGTTAAAATAAAAATAAATATGCTGGTTTTGAAAAAATATCAACACTGTAATTGGAGGTTTTTTCTGCCTTTTTGGTGCTCTTTGCAACACCGTTTCTAATTTCAGAGGTTACACAGACATCTCCCATAAACTGGATTAATAGTTAAACAAATATGAATGATTACAGGTGCCTGTTTTACTGTCAGAGCTGCAGTATTATGTTAATTTTAAATCATTATCATTTTATTATTCAAAATGATTTGATTAGCATCTGAATGAGAATAGGCAGTGTGGGCTTCTTGTTTTAGTCAGACTGGTTTTCATGGCTTTTAAAGATACTTGAGCAGTCAGAGCCAGTTGGACAACAACAGTAACAAGGGAGTTGTGATTGTTATATTAATCACCAGAATAGACCCAATAACCCAAATTTACAAATTTTTTCTTCCTTTCAGAAATATAAAATTATGTGCTGTATGTAAAATGCGTTGCTGCTCAAGAGTTAGATCTATACCTGCTTACTCTGATATTGAGTCACAGGGATCTGCAGGAGCCTGTTATGATTTTTCCGAAAAACTTAATTCAGAATATGCCACGACACAAATGAGAAAACCAATGCAATTTCAAGATTTTGCTGCCCCTTATGGCCTTCCATTGTGATACAGTTACAGTTGTGAGCCTAGACGCTCTTGTCATAAGTTGCTGATGTTGCTTTTAGTTTCTGTGCTCTTTGTTACAGAAGTAATGCTGGTCTTGTTAAAAGAAAGACTTAACCTTTGTATTCTGATGCCTTTAATATTGTCTGAGAGGGAAGAATGAGGTTTTCATATGCAGTATGTGTTTCATAATATTTGTATAGATTACATATGCATTATGTTTTATGGATTTTTTTTTTTTTTTTTTTTTTTTTTGCTGTAATTCACACTGCACTTTCCTCTGTATAAAATGTCAAAGAAAAGTTTTAATTACTCTCAAGCCTGCAGCCTGATATCCAGCAGTACAAGCAACAATAGCAGCAATAGACCTTTCTAAAGCTCCACTGCTAATAAGCATACATTTTGACTGTGTGCCTCTCTGTCATAGCTCCCGGTAGGCTTGCTCCAGGAGAGAGATAAACGTGCCAAGTGGAATGGCATCCCTATTCTGCTGCAGAAGCTCTATGAGAGCAGCCATCCCAACAGTGACCTCTCCTATGCCCACACCTTTCTTAAGGTAGTCAACACAGCACTAGTCCATCCACTGATAACACTGTGGATTACTGCTGACTGAATGACTGCATTTAGCCACTTGTTTGTGAATGATTTGCTCTGGAGACTTGGTGATGTAAATTACATGTGAACAATGGTTTATGTCAGGTATTATCATCCCACCTCTCCATGGAGGCCATGTCTTTTGTCACGGAGGACAGAAAAACTGCTCAGGAATCCACCTTCCCCAACACATACACCTTTGACCTCTTTGGTGGTGTCGATGTAAGTTTGACATTCCTAACGCCTGTAGTATTGTTATTAACAATGAGAAATCAAAGCTTGTTACCTCTGGTGAATGAGTTGTCACAAATAGTAGAGCTCATAGTGAGACATGCTAGAAATAAAAACAGTATATTATGCTCATTGTCCTGTTTCCCTGAAGCTGCTTGTGGAGATCTTGATGAGACCCACACTAACTATGCAGAAGAAAAAACCCAAAAGTAAGTAGGACTAATATCACATGTGTACATGTGCTTTCATTGGAAAGTGAACATGTTTTTATATGAAGGTATTTGATTTGATTTGTGACAGTCTGACTTATGTTTGTATTTCTTCTTCAACAGTGAATGATGACTTGGTCAAGGACTGCCTTAGTGTTCTCTACAACTGTTGTATATGTGTAAGTATCCTGTTACATATTGCACATACCAGAGAAATGTCAGGGGTGCCCTGTACCTTGCTTCAACTTAGCACATGTCTATAACTAGAGTTATTTTCCTCATAGTTGGTTTGTGCTCTTATAATTTCTAAAAGCAGGAACGTTTCTACAGACAGGAACAGGCAGGAATCAATTAACATGCCAATTTTCTTTTGTTGATTCTTAGACGGAGGGGGTTACAAAGAGCCTGGCAGCAAGGGATGACTTTGTTCTGTTTCTTTTCACCCTGATGACAAACAAGAAGACCTTCCTACAGACTGCAACCCTAATTGAAGATATTCTTGGAGTCAAAAAGGTCAGGGTTATACTTGGATTAAATTCTCAGCATGAGCATTAAACATCTTTTATGGCCCTGCTGACTCCAGAATTAAAAGCCCTTTGAAGTCACTTTAAGCGCTGACTTTTACGAGGCCAGTGATCTTACTACTCTTCTGTCTCTCTTTTTTTAAAAATAAGTTTTATTTATTTTTTTTGTTATAATATTAGCCATTTCATTTTTTGGTCTGCAAATGAATTTAAGTTGTTGGATTTGTTGTCCATGTACAGATGTCTAAAGCCACATCCAAGTGTACAGTGAACAGAGCTGCTTACCCAGCATCACACATGTGCTATAATGTTAGACACATGTTGTGTTCACCATGAGCTCCTTTTGTAAATAATGATTTTAAAGCTTGGTGCCACTGTTTTTGATTAACTCTGTATTATGAATAAGTTATGGGGACATTTTGCATGCTCCATCTTACTTGCTTCTCTGTATGTTCTCTTGAACCCTGGCAGAAATGTATTTAATATAATAATATAATTAATAATATATAAGGAATAATAATATATTTTCTAAATGTTTTAGTCATGCTGCTCCACTGGGTGTTTGATGCCTCCTTGTGGAGACTTTGGAAATTGTAATCTAGTCAGAGAAATATAACTCTGCTGTAAGGCCTCTTATATTCTTATCAGGCTTGTAGCAGCACAAAGCACAGTAAAAGCTTTTCTTCTCAGTCTTGTATAGAAAAAAGTATGATTTGTATGTTAACCCCTCCTTTTGGGAAGAATTGGTAGAAATGCAAAATCAGTAACAAAGAAAGATATTTCTTGTTTTCAAAAAACATTTCTGCATCCGTGGAGATGCAAAAATTCTGTTTTGTGACCATTTTTAACTACAGTGTTAGAATTACAATGCCTTAGTTTTCCACTGTGTGTATTCAAACTCTCAGAGCAGCAGATGGATGCACAGGTATAGCTTGGATGGATTATTTAGTGTACCTTAGGAAGCAATCTTGAGACAATGTTTTTGGCTCAGGTCACTATTTCATATCATTATTTCAGATCAAAATATATGAAAACATCTCATCAGGAAATTAACTACTGCTGCAAGCACTGATGGAGAAAACAAACAGGATGCCATTGCCCTGTTATATATTCATTTACTGATCTACTGAAAGAAGTAAAGAAAAGCGACTATAATTTTAGCAAAGTAGAAAAACAAAACTTAATTTTACGTGTCTTTCTCTTTTATTTCACTTTGGTAACAGGTCATGTATTTGCATTTTTCAGGAGATGATCCAGTTAGAGGGCATCCCCAACTTGTCTAGTCTGGTCCAGAGCTTTGACCAGCAACAACTGGCCAATTTCTGCCGCATCCTGTCTGTCACCATCTCAGAACCTGATGTGGGAAACGATGACAAGCACACCCTGCTAGCTAAAAATGCTCAGCAGAAACGCAATGCTAGCCCTTCACGGGCCGAAGTCAACCAGGGTAAGTTATCTACAAGGTACAAACATGATACACTGTATAATCAACAGAGTAAGTAGACTAAACCTTCTGGGGCATTGCAGAAGAGTGGATGAGTAAACTGTGTTAATCAATCATTGTTTTGCAACAGTAACCCTGCTGAACATCCCTGGCTTCATTGAGCGGCTGTGTAAGCTGGCCACTAGAAAGGTGTCTGAGGCCACAGGAGCTAACTTCCTGCAGGAGCTGGAGGACTGGTACACATGGCTGGACAATGCTCTGGTGCTCGACGCCCTCATGCAGATGGCTACAGAGGAGGCTGAACAAAGCAGTCCAGGTGAGACAGCAGTTGCATATGCTTCTAGTTTCTCTTTTCTCTGAACTTCTATATAGATTTTTTTTTCCCTTTTTTTTCCATCCTCAGAGTCATCAGATGAGAGTTCCTTGGCCACCAGCCCCCTGAGACACCGCCTGCCCCAGTCCATGAAGATTGTCCATGAGATCATGTATAAGGTGGAAGTGCTCTATGTGCTATGTGTCCTTCTCATGGGAAGACAAAGAAACCAGGTACTTAACAGTATATCTCTTCTCACATTGAGATTAAAGCTAGAGGTTTGACTCTAAAGCAGAATTTAACATAATATTTCACTGATCACTGAGCTGTGTGTCCACTCAGGTACACAAAATGTTAGCTGAGTTCCGCCTCATCCCGGGGCTCAATAACCTCTTTGACAAGCTGATCTGGAGGAAGTACACCGCTTCAAATCATGTGGTGCATGGCCAGAATGAGAACTGCGACTGTAGCCCAGTATGAGCATTGAACACAGCACACTATTTAGAAATGAAATGTTTTTGGGTTTAACATAACCAGTATCACACTATTCTCACCATGCAGGAAATATCCTTCAAAATCCAGTTCTTGCGGCTGCTTCAGAGTTTCAGTGATCATCATGAGTAAGTAATCCTCAACTGAATTAATCTGAATCTAACCTTTCCTTTTAAGTTATGTTTGTTTTATTTTTTTGAACATGGTGCCTGTCTTGCAGGAATAAGTATCTACTGCTAAATAGCCAGGAGCTGAATGAACTCAGTGCCATATCCATGAAGGCTAACATCCCTGAGGTGGAAGCTCTAGTCAACACAGACAGAAGTCTGGTGTGTGATGGGAAGAAAGGTCTCCTCACACGCCTTCTCACTGTCATGAAGAGGGAGCCTCCAGACTCATCCTTCAGGTCAGCATAGCACAGGCCTGAGATCAAAATGAAGGAGGTAAGGATGTTGATATCTTATTTTTGTTTGCTGACAACTGCTCCTGTTATGTAGATTCTGGCAGGCAAGGGCAGTGGAAAGTTTTCTCAGAGGAGCCACTTCTTATGCAGACCAAATGTTCCTGCTGAAGAGAGGACTACTAGAGGTAAAACTACAGCACTGATTGTTTTTCCAATAGGCAATGTAAACAACCTACATTTTACAGATCTCTCCTTGATTTTTGACTTCTCTTAATTGAATGGGTGTTCACTTATTTTCCCATCCTCGCACAGCACATCCTGTTCTGCATCATAGATAGCGGCTGTACATCAAGAGACGTCCTACAGAGCTACTTTGATCTGCTAGGAGAGCTCATGAAGTTCAACATTGATGCCTTTAAAAGATTCAATAAATATGTTAACACTCCAGAGAAGGTATAAGTGTGCACCTTATATGCCTTATACATGCTGTCCTAACAAAAATATATATACACTTGTGTGTTGTATGAAGCTGAGTGTCTAATGCCACAGATTCATTTCTCCTCTGTAGTTTCAGACCTTTCTGACCCAGATCAACAGCTCTCTGGTGGACTCTAACATGCTTGTGCGCTGCATTGTCCTTTCATTGGACCGCTTTGAGAGCCAGACTGAAGATGTTAAAGGTAATGATTTCCTGCTTTGGATTAAGGTTTGATTTATGGCTAGATTTAGATGTTGTTTCATACACACTTTGCCAAATGGTTGCTGGTGTTTGACAATGTAGAGTAACGTAAACACAGTCAAGCCAAGAGCCGACCGTATAAATAAATACTGTCCATTATCATGCACGTCTACACTGGAACAAATGCCCCAAAAATAGAAACAGTTCTACTTTCTGTTTCAAGCTTTAAAAGTTCTGTTACCGTAAGTGGTTTTTTAGCAGTGGCTTCAGTGTTGTGCTGTTTTTCTCCTCTCCAGTGGTAGAAGTACTTTCTGAGTGCTGCCTGCTGTCCTACATGGCCAGGGTTGAGAACAGGCTGTCCTTCCTCTTTCGACTCATCAACATCATCAACGTACAGACTCTTACACAGGTCTCGTTTCATTTTTGCTTTGACATGAGTTTTGAGAAACTCAAACAGTTAGTTTCACTACAAAAAATGAAATGCCATTTTACTGTAACCTAGTAATGTGAACTACAGTTAGAAGTTTAATTGAATTTAAGTTTTTTTTGTTGTTTTTTTTTTTTTGTAACCATGCCATCCCCTGTTCCCTGCAGGAGAACGTAAGCTGTTTAAACACCAGTTTAGTGATACTGATGCTGGCCAGAAGAAAGGCTAAACTGCCCTTCTACCTCAACGCCCTGCGGGAGAAGGAATATGCTGAGAAGTACCCAGGCTGCCTGCTCAACAACTTCCACAACCTACTGCGCTTTTGGCAGCGCCACTACCTCAACAAAGACAAAGACAGCACCTGTCTGGAGAATGTGGGTAGCTCTCACTCCTGCACACAGTTGGTTTGGTTGTTCTGTGTGAAGAATCTTTTAGTGGAGAAGGGCCTTGGGTTTTTGCTACACCTTCATGACGGTGTAGTGATGCATGCATACATTACAAATCAGTGCTGAAGAACATGCAGTGCATGTAAATGAGTTAAGTAACATAATTAGTGATTGATACAGTGAATTTGTGTTAAAGTTTATTCCTGTTGGGCTTCCCTCCTCAGAGCTCCTGTATCCCCTTCAGCTACTGGAAGGAGACAGTGTCAGTGCTGCTCGGCTCAGACAGGACTTCTCTGTGTGCCATAGCGAGCTACATTGATGAGCCCTTCATGGATGTGGACAGAGACCTGCTGGAAGACTGACCTTCAGCATGTGCACTCAGTGTGCTGGGGTTGGGACAGGGCGGAGGGTCACAGGGAGCATGGACACCTGAAGCTGGTGACTCTGCTGAGCTGAGCCATCCAGGCGCTTTGAGACTGTATCCTGGATGCAAAGATTCAGCTGTTTGCTGTCTGTACCTTTGCATGGAGGCCATCCTCACAGATGTGAGGGGACATCAATTGCCCAGCCGTTGTCTTAAATTATTCCTCCTCTTCAAAGGACACCTGTATGCCCACCCCTTATCACTTATGTCATATAATAGACAACTAAGGGACCTTGGGAAATGACACCTGCATTGTTTGCTTTAGGTGATATTCAAAGAGAGCCTTTTATATAACCTATACAAATTCTATGAAAAAATATGTATGATTCAGCAAATTATATAGAAAAAAAAGATACTTTTCGTGTGGACTTGGTTTACACTGTCAGCCAGATGTGCAGGTCAGTTTGTGTGTCACAGACTGCTAGGAGTCAGGAGCCTCGCTTTCTCACTACCTACACACACTCTGTTGACTCCATGCTGCCCCACTGCCCGACCTGTGGGGGAGACTGGTGATATCAGAGTTTTTGCAGGGGTTTTCTCATTGAACAGCATTTTCATTTAACCTGTCTGTGGGTCTGTTTCATTTGATGGCTGTTGTTGATTGGTGCTTTCTGGCTCTACTTGGCACATTTAGGTAGCTTGTGAGCCGGCTGACATGTTTCACTAATCACACAGGACTCCTCTTACCTTAAACCATCCCCTCTGTTTGGGCTTCAGAATTTTCACCCAGGGGCTCGGTTTCTTTTCCGGGTTATTTTTGATTTATTTTTGTCTTGTTGGAAACAGCTTTTAGCTCTGGATAAACTGTAGAATAAAACATTGCACAGATAAAATTGTTTTTACTGTTTATTATATTTTAACACATTTGTTGATTAAAAACATCTTCATTTTGTACCAAAATTTGTATTAGTGTTGTCATGAGAGATGTTTCGGGAAGAGAATAAACTATGCAGGCGCTAGTTTTAAAATATCACTTTTCATTGTTCCACGCAACAAAAAGTTTGTTGTAGTGAGTTAGCCTTCAGCACAACATCGCCACTACTTCCTGTAGTGTTTCATGTCTCAGACTGAAAGCTGAGGATGACAATCTTTGTATCTAACAGATGTCTTTGCATGGTCCCGCTTGACTTTTGGTTTGGATTGAGATGAAGCAGCGAGCACAGCTGTGGCCTGAATGTGTGGCTGTTTTGTGAACATTGTAGATGCACAGCTGAGCAGATACTTGGTGTCTCAAATTAAACAGACTGAACCTGACACAAATGGATGAGCTACCTCATACTTTATCCTGACACCCTAAAGATCAAACTTCTGACAAGTGTACAGATTTACTCCCGGCATGTCATAATACATATTCATGTGAATGTATAAGGGCGTTTATACAGTTGGGCCCTCATGCCATGAGTTGCTAGTGCTATGCTGCCTTGGGATGCAAATACACACATCCTTTTTACTTGTGAAGCCTTTCATTTGCTTAATACCTAATTAGCCAGAAATGTTTTATTTTCAAACTTCCATTCAGCATGTCTTAAATCTGTCAATGGCTGTGCACATACTTTTAAATTTGTTTATCTGTTGTGCTTTGCATTGAAAGTTAATCAAGTACACTTAAATGCTTCTCAAGTCTCTTTGCTGGATGCCCAGGATAACTGCTGTTTTCTTGATAACGTGATTTCACAACATGTTATCTGCTGCAGTAGTGTTACATGTTGAATGTCTGAGATCATTAATCTGAATCCCTATTAACACTCCAGCCATCCACAGTCGAAGTCGGCGAAGCTGTTGCTATCAAAATATGAATGTTGTCAGTGCTCTTTTGGAGCAACTATTTAAACCATCCCTTGACTTCTGATGCTCTGTGGTCTAATTTCTGAGAGTGATCCTAATATAGGATGCACAAGAGAACTGATTAACAGTCATGTTGTATATGGTGTGATGCTCTTGGTAGGCCTTAGATGACATTCATTCATTAGTTTGTATAGAAAATGTTGAAGTGTTATCCTTCTGGCCAAGAACATGCTGCATAGTGTTTAATATAACACAGTATTTAACGTTTATTTTATCCCTGCTATTTTAATTTTAACTGTAAGTCTATGTAATGGTTGGCATGATGAGGATATTAGACACTTCAATCATAACCCATCAAAAACGCAATTGATCAAAAAATGATTGTATCTCATTTCATCAGGATCAGCTTTCTACCAATGTTTTTTTAGAAGAACGACTAAGTTGATACTGGCAGCGGAATAACATGATGAATTCATTTTAGAAAACAACTCGTTTTTTTATGTTGCCATCGAATGATACATAATGGTTCTTTAAAATCCACCACTGCACTCTAAATTTTTCTTTGACCGTCAAGCAAACGGGAGAAAAGGTTCATGTTTAGTTTTTACCTTCTGTAGCCAACTGTCACCCTCCATGTTCTTCCTCTAATGCTAACACCATTTTTCTTATTTAACAGCTGTCAAATTATAATAAATTCTTCTTTGGACCGTATTTGTCCGATTTCTATCTTTATCACATTTTCGCACTTCAATAATAACAAATCAGTTCTATTTAAAGTTTTAAAAGTCTTTATTTGGATGCGCCCACACACTTGAGCACAGCTGTTGCAGCTGGCTGGCTGTGATATGTTTGGCTGCAGCGTTCAGCCTCATCGCATCACTCAGCAAGCTGAAATACACAAGACAGGGGTGTTTATTAGCAACCACATACACACTGTCATAGTTGTGACCACACTAGAGATCACATGAGAAGGCTATGTGAGGTCATCTTCAGAGGATTACATCCAGTCTCTTCTAAGTATAGTTGTTGTTATGTAGCCTGCTGGCTAATTTTAATAAATTCTTCCAAAGGTCACACAATTCTGGAGTATACTGTAATATGAAATGTATTTTTTATATTTAGTTTGCTAACCTTGCTTCCTTGGTCACGGTTGCGGACACGGAGCTTGTTGACCTGCGATTCTGCCATATCAGCCCTCTCCTCTGCATCGTCAAGCTCATGCTGCAGCTTCCTGTACTTAGACAGGTTGGTGTTTGCCTGCTCCTCCTGCAGAGGGGAGGGCACCAAGTAAACCATTTAGTGTACAGAGAGCTGAAGTGTTGCTGACCATACACTAACGGCGGAAACTGAACTCACCGCATCTTCTGCCTGTCTTTTGTAGCTCTTCAGCTTGACCTGCAGCTTGTCAATGAGGTCCTGCAGGCGGACTAAGTTCTTCTTGTCTTCCTCAGCCTGTATAAAACAGTACAATGAGCTGTTAACTCAGTTTCACTTTGTAGCTCTGGAATACTCTACAGCTCCAACAACAGTACAAGTTTACCTGGTAGGAGAGCTCTTTGATTCTCCTCTCATACTTGCGTACTCCCTTTTGATATTCTTGACTCTTCTTTTGCTCCGACTCTAGTTCATTCTCCAGTTCTTTGACCTACCATAAGGATACACAGTCATTACAAGGATTATCAAGCTGGACCACGACTACATAAACATTTCATTCGTCTCAGCTCTTACCCTGGCCTCCAACTTTTGGACTTGCTTCTTGCCACCCTTGAGGGCGAGCTGCTCAGCCTCATCCAGACGCATCTGCAGATCCTTTATGGTCTGCTCCATGTTCTTCTTCATCCTCTCCAGATGGCCACTGGTGTCCTGCTCTTTCTTCAGCTCCTCTGCCATCATGGCCGCCTAGAAATGCGGAGGATCAGTAAAGGGGCAACAAGTAATCTCTTAGTGGACTGGAATCAGTAGCGGCACATAATAAATGTCTTGTAGCTTGATGTTGTGAACTCTTGCAGACTATATTTTGCTTACATCAGTGATGGCCTTTTTGGCCTTCTCCTCTGCATTGCGGCACTCCTGCACAGCATCGTCCATCTCATTAGACAGAGTCGACAGATCATTCTCCAATTTCTTCTTCTGGTTGATCAGTGCCGTATTCTGGAGCAAAAGAGTCAATTGATAAACCCTGCTCAAAATTTAGTTCTTCATTGACTATAGTTAGGATTCAATTCATCCATCCAATGTCTATACCCATACATCTATACAATATCTATACCTGCTTATTCCTAACCAGGGTCACAGGGATCTGCTGGAGCCTATCCCAGCTCTCTTTGGGTGAAAGGCAGGGGTGCACCCTGGACAGGTCATCAGTCCATCACAGGGCCTCATAGAGACAAACAACCTCACACACTCACACTCACTCCTATGGGCAATTTAGAGTCACCAATCAAAAAACCCACGCAAGCACAGGGAGAACATGCAAACTCCACACAGAAAGGCCCCTGCTGGGTTTCAAACCCTGCTTTGAGGCAACAGTGCTAACCACCATTCCACAGTGCTGCCTAGTTAGGATTCCATGAAACCTAAAATAACGTCAATAAAAAAAAATCAGAGCAGCTGAATCCCCACTCCACGCCTGTTTAACGAAAGTAAGAGACCATCCTTTGATAAGCTTGTTTATTTATTTAAAGTGATTTATTTATCATAAATGTGCTGCAAGCTGGTTTTAAAGTCACCTTCCTACCTGAGAGTGCAACAGGTTGACTCTCTCAGTGGCCTCGAGCAGCTCATGCTCAGCTAGCTTGCGTGTGCGGTCATTCTGCTCCAGCAAAGTCCTGAGCTCCTCCAGCTCAGCAGCCAGCAGGTTGTTTCGGCGCTCAGTCACCGCTACCTGCTCCTTCAGCTCCTCGTTCTGGTGAGCAGTTTCATCCAGCTCCAGCTGAACGTCCTGGAGTCACACACCAGAGTGTAAGTGAGAAACTTTATTGTTCTGTTCCACTTGCAATGAATCTGACACATCGGTTAAGTTCATCAACTGGCTGCAGCGGGGACTCACCTTGATCTGGACCTGCAGGTTTCTCAAGACCTTCTGGGACTCTGAGGCCTGCCTGATGGCGTGGTTCAGCTGCACCTCCATCTCATTCAGGTCTCCCTCCATCTTTTTCCTCAGTCGCACTGCCTCGTTGCGAGACTTAGCCTCAGCATCCAAGGTGGCCTGCATTGACTCAAGTGTTCTCTGGTGGTTCCGGCTGCGAAGATGATACAGGTAAACAGAAATTTTAGCAGGCTAAGGTATAATGTGAGGTGGTTCATCAATGGATTTACAAATTTGCTATAAAATGAGATTATCCGTAAAACTCACCGAAGGTTGTCGATTTCCTCATCCTTCTCTGCCAGCTTCCTGTCAACGTCAGCCTTGAGCTGGTTGAGCTCCAACTGGATCCGGAGAGTTTTGCTTTCTTCATGCTCCAGAGTACCCTGAAGCAGAGAGACATGGCACTCAGGTTTTCATGATATTCTCCTCAGTGAGGAATATGTCAAAAATGACAACGAGAAGAAAGTGGGAGAACTCAGCGAACTGCTTACTTCAGCTTCTTCTAGAGCAGCCTGGATCTCACTTTTCTCAATTTCCAGACTCTTCTTTGTCTTCTCCAGGTCATGGATGGTCTTCCCTCCCTGACTGATTTGATCAGACAGGTCAGCAATCTCCTCTAGAGGAACAGAGATGGGAACTTATTTCATATTTCATAAAATGCAACTTTCCATCTGAGGAACGACCGAAGCTACAAGAAAGCATACCCTGTAGGTTTTTGTTCTCCCTTTTGATGGTCTCCAGATGATCCAGAGTCTCCTCGTAGGAGTTCTTCAGTTTGAAGAGCTCAGTGCTCAGGCTGCGAGACTCTTTCTGAGAGGTCTCCAGCTCTGACTGGCACTCTTCATACTTCTGTTTCCACTCAGCCAGCACCTGGAGGAAACAACAAGGCAGCTTATTGCAGTGGAGCAAAAGTTATGATTCACCATGGATTGTGCATGGCTCCTGTCCACAGTCCTACCAAGTCATCACAGAATAAGACAATGGTTTGAGATCAGCTTACACATTTCTCTGTAATACCTGCCATCAGCTAATACCTTGTCAAAGTTGCGTTGCTTCTTGTCCAGGGCAGCAGCTGCAGCGTTGGAGCGTTCCAGGTCGATGACCAGATCCTCAATTTCTGTTTGGAGTCTGTGCTTAGTCTTCTCCAGGGAGGAGCATTTGGCATTGGAAGCCTCCACTGTCTCTTCAGCCTCCTGCAAACGTATCACCAGCTTCTTCCTATTGACAGGCAAGCAAATTTGGTACTTGTATCTTCACCATTTGATTCTGCAAGTTTTTAAGTAAACCTCACTCACTTGGCTTCCTCCAGCTCCTCAGTCCTCTGGATGGCATCAGTTTCATACTTGGTTCTCCACTGAGCCACCTCAGCGTTAGCCTTGGACAAAGCCCTCTGCAGCTCAGACTTAGCTTCCTGCTCTTCATCATACTGCTCTCTCAGAAGATCACAGTCGTGTCTAGATGACTGCAGCGCATGGGCCAGGGCATTCTTGGACTTAAAGAGACCAATCACAATGATTAAGAGCAGTTAGTTGACCTGAAGGAACTTTTACAGAAATGACTGTAACAATCAGTGACTGAGGCTGTAAATATCTGACCTTATTCTCTTCCTCCAGCTGTTTCTTGAGCTCCTCAGTACTCTGGCTGAAGGAGTTCTTGGCACGCTGGAGCTGGGATACCATGGATTCTCTCTCTTCAAGTTTCCTGCCCAGCTCACCTTTGCAGGGAGGAGAAAAGGTATGAGTTACTAACTGGTCTGTGAAATTTGTGACATTTATGATGAAATGAAGTTTCCTTACCACTCTCAGACTGAGCACGTGCCTTTTGGGTGTTGACGTCGCTGAGCTGCCTCTGGAGCTCTTCAACTTTGGCTTTAGCTTCATTCAGTTGGTCTTCATACAGGCGACACGTCTTCTCTGAAGTCGCCTGCAAACAAATGATAGGAACTAGTTTTCAGGGGGTTTAGTTTGGACACATACTTTAAACCTTGTGTTTCTTATTCGTCACCTTGCTCTTGGAGAGCTGCTCCACAGTAGAGGCCAGATCATCAGCTTCCATCTTGGCCTCACTCCTCTCCTTCTCCAGTTTCTGTTTGACTCTCTGTAGGCTGTCGATCTGCTCGCTCAGTTCTGCAACGCTGTCGGCGTGCTTCTTCCGTAAGGCTGCCGTCGTGGCCTCGTGGTGCAGCATGGCCTCCTCCAAATCTCGCCGCAGTTTCAGAAAATCCGCCTCTCTTTTCTTGTTCATCTCAATCTGAGCAGAGGTGGCCCCGCCGGCCTCCTCTAGGCGCTCGCTCAGCTCCTCCAGCTCCCGAGCCACATCACCACGTTGCTTCTCTACTTTGGCCCTACAAGCTCTGTCGGCCTCCAGCTCCTCCTCGAGTTCCTCTGTACGGGCCTAGAAGAAAGAAAGGATTAATTATTTTTGCCAAAAGAATGATTTATAACTGCTCAACTAAAGGTTAAGAGACTATTTTCCACCTGCAGCTCCTTTATCTTCTTCTGGAGCTGATTAACTATGGCTTGCTCATCTTCAATCCTTGTACTCATTGCATTTATTTCAAAGTCTTTCCTGGTGAAAAAAAAAAAAATCATGATCTTACTTCATTGCTTAAAAGACAAGATGAGGTTTTCTATGGATACATGATGAATACAAAAACTCACTTTTTCAGCTTCTCTTCAAGTTGCTGCTTATCATTCTCCAGGTCCATAACTGACTCCAAGGAGAGCTTCAGGTCTCCCTCTAGCTTACGTTTGACCCGTTCCAGGTCCAAACGCAGCTTCTTTTCTTGTTCCAGTGAACCCTCCAGCTGATTGAGATCAGGACAGTAGAAGAATTACATATTATTTGTAAAACACATGACCCCTTACTGGACTGCATAATACAAAAGGGATATATACTGAATGTCCTGGCAACAACTGAACTCACATCATCTACTTGTTGCTCCAGCTTTGCTTTGGCTTTGGTCAGAGAGTTGACTTTGTCTTCCTCTGCCTGCAGGTCATCCAGAGTCTGCTGGTGAGCCTCCTGGAGAGCCTTCTTCTCTTTGGTCAGTTTCAGTATAGTTTCATCCAAAGCTGACATTTCCTCGACCAGATTCTTCACCTATGAGCAACAAAAAATTGACACAATGACACATTTATTTTCCATATTCCTTGCATATAAAGGAAGAATGTCTTGTAGGTCTTTGTGTGGCCTCTTAGTGCCCTCTGGAGGGAGCTCACTGCTCTCCTATTCCTTTCTCCTCACCTTGTTCTCAGTGGCATGTTTCTCCTTTTCCACTTTAGCCAGGGTGATTTCCAGATCGTCGATGTCTTTCTTCAGCTCAGCGCACTCGTCCTCAAGCTTTCGCTTTTTGGTGAGCAGATTAGAGCTCATCTCCTCTTCATCCTCCAGTCTCTCCATGATTTCTTTCACCTTGGCCTCCAGCTGGATCTTAGTTTTGATGAGAAGCTCACAGCGGTCCTCGGCATCTGCCAGATTGTCCTGTTCCTGTAGGGTAGAGGAGAAAAAGAGTATGTACTCTATGCATTCCCCCACTAGTAATCCTAGAGCATTCCCCTACTACAGTTCTTCTGAAACCTGGATGTGTGACTACTTACCGCCTGCAGCTGAAGAGAGAGGTCATTCTTCTCTTGGATAAGGCTGACCTGCCTCTCCTCCAGATCTTTACGCTTGACCTCTGATTTTTCCAGAGCCTCCTTCAGCTTGACCATCTCCTCCTTCAGAGAGGCCAACTCCTTCTCGGTAGCGGCGCTCTTCAGCAGGGGTTTGATTTTGAAGAAGAGCTTCATCCAGGGCCAGTGCTTGACTGCGTTGAATGCGCGGATGTTCCACTGGATGATCATCAGAGCTTCCCTGAAAAGGCAAAAGAACATAAGTAAGAAACAGAGTGATGATTTTTCTATCACATTCTATTAACGTCTGTTTAAAGTATATCAAGAGAAGAAGATCAAAAGGTTTTGTCCTGGACCCGTCTGTTTTTTTTTAGTTACTTCTCCTCTGTGCTTGATTTTTGGCACTAATGCTGCAACTATCAACTCCCGAGTCTAACTATGCACTGAGAGATGCAGCTATAACTCCTATACCTAATGCTGCTTTTGATATTTCCTGGCTGTGACCAAACAGGATTACTAGATTGATTTGATCTCAGTAGGACGGTGTCTTACAATCCTAAATATGGCTCCAGTGCAGACTGGTCAAGGCCTTCCCGACAGTGTTTAAAGGGTGAGTTTGAGTGAGCGTGCACACACCAGGGTGTAGGGTGAATGAAATGAGGGTGGGGGAGCTGATAACATTTTTGACGTGACTCTATGCCGGGTGCCTCTCAAAGGTGAGTGTCTGTGTTTATTTAGAAACTAAAACTGTCTGTCCAGCGGGCGGCTTTAATCCTCTGTCACCCTCCATGTATCCTATCAATGCACTCACTTAGAAGTACAGGCGCCGCGGACAAAAGGAGCCAGGGGCCATTGGGCATCCAGGGAGGGGCTTGAGGGTTGTATTTTTAGGGAGGGCCTGAGCAGCTGCCGCTTGACACATGTTGCCACCTGGCTCTGAGGACACCGTCAGCATTGTTTCTTTTAGAGAGAGCGGTTGGAGAGAATGGCCGGAGACCTGTAAGGGTGGTATGTGTGGTTGTGTGAGAGGGATAGGGCCCTTATTAACAGTGGGGCCACACACATGCCTGGTAACCATACAAGGGGAAGCACACGCCTCATACACGCTGATAACACTGCCCTTGCATGCCCCAGATACCAAAGTGAGGGAGTGAACACTAAGGTATAGGGTAACACTAGCCCAAAGGCTCATGGCTGATTGTGTTGAATCTGTTCAGAGAAGCAACTGGTGTTGGAAGTCTTTTGTACTCATCTTCACCTTCAAAGACATTTGTGCACTTATTAGTAAATTTACTATAAATTCAGGAAAAAAATGTAAAATGATCCTTTACCTCCTTTCCATCATCTTCTGCAGCTCCATCCTCATCAATTTGCCACGAGCTACGGCCTGCAGCAGCGTCAGGATTTTGGCCAAACGCTCGTCCCTCATCTCTTCGAGGTGACCCAGCAGGCCAGCTTTGAAAAACACCTAAAGTGAAGGGGGGAAAGGAAACAAAAGTTTTAAACTGATAAGTAATAAAATCATGGAAACTGAGAATGGATGACATAGAGCCATCGCTGCCTCTGTATAACACACACTTACTTTTGTGTGTCCAAATCTGTACTGGTTGTGGTCGATATCCAGCGTGGCCAGCAGCTTCTCTGCAGCTTTCTTGCTATCCACAAACTTATCGTCTGGGATGGCATGGGGATTCAGGATGCGATAGCTGAATAAATGCATAAAACGAGTGTTTCGGGACAGATTCTCAGTGACATCTGACTATGGCTCTCGTAGTATCCAAAAAGTGGTGTTTGCTTTTTCTGTGCGTCTTGTTCGTCTTACCGCTGTTTGAACTCAGCATAGAAGATGCGGTTGGGGAAGCCCTTTCTACAGATCCTGATGCCTTCCAGGACACCGTTGCAGCGCAGCTGGTGCAGCACCAGAAATGGATCGATAATCCCTGCGCAGAATGAGTTTTACTTACAAATCACGACCTGTATTTCTTTGTTCGTGATAAGATGTGGTAATGATTGTGTTACCTGGAGTCTTGGTCTCATTAGGGATGATGCAGCGAACAAAGTGAGGCTGGGTGCTGCGGAGGTTCGTCATCAGCTTGTTCAGATTTTCCTGCAGGAGGAACAAAGTTAATGAGTAAATAAAAATACTGTGTGTGTGTGTATATATATATATATATACATACATATATAGAAATAGTTACAACATCAATCACTGAAAAACAAACTACACAGAGCCTTCATGTAGCACATTTTCACAAATCTTTGTGTTCCACATCTTGTCCTTGATGCAAATGAGAGAGGAGCCAGCACAGACTTAAAGTGATGTTCATGTGATCATTGCCCTAAACATCACTGCAAGTCTTAACTGCCTCCGTCCCAGCTATCCAGTGAAGCCCACAATTCCTCACACCATCCATAACACTGAATCATCTGCATTCACACGCACCATTTTATTAGTGGTGTCAGTCTCACCTTGTGAAGCTGAGACACAGTCTGGAAAGAGGCTGCTTTCTTCCTCTTTTCCTTGGTACCAGGCTTCTGCTCGAGGACTGTGAGGGTATTAGCAGAGTGAATAAGGTGACCACTCTAAAGTGAGCTATATATCACAGTCAGAATCCTGTAAACTGTACCTGCGTCTGAGCCCACGTAATTCTCATACAGAGAAGCTAACAGCTTGTTGGAAGACTTCTGGAAACATGCCACCACTGTCTCATTGAGTGGGTCTTTGTTTTTGTCCAGCCAGCCGAAGATATTATACGGCACCTGGGAAAATCCAAAAAAAAATGATTATGGTGAATTATCTCCATAAGACTGTGTTATTGCCAGCCTTTAGTAAGAACACACTTACCACTCCAGCATAGTGCACCAGCTCAAAATGAGTCTCGTACTTGCGCTTCTTGTCTAGCCGTGGCTTCTGGAAATTAGGTGATTTGCCAAGGTGATTGTCATACAACTTGGCTTTAAAGCTGTTGTCTGTGGCCTTTGGGAACATACACTCCTCTTCAAGGATGGACATGATGCCCAGAGGCTGGAGGAAGAGCAGCATGTTAATCTAATTTGTCTCTAGGAAACATATTTCTGATTACATTTCGCATTAATACTTTAATATTTTTTTTTACCTTTTCAATGAGATCAATACAAGCTTGGAGGTCCAACCCAAAGTCAATGAAGGTCCATTCGATGCCCTCCCTCTTGTACTCCTCCTGCTCCAGGATGAACATGTGGTGGTTGAAAAACTGTTGCAGTTTCTCATTTGTGAAGTTGATGCAAAGCTGCTCGAAGCTGTTTAACTGCAATCAAAGAGAAGTGGGTGTTCAGAAGACGCATTAGAAATGAACAGCATGAAGAACATAACATCTTGCAGACATTCACCCTGCAGTATCACTAATTCGCCACCATGGGAAGAAGGATTAGACACAAACAGAGCACCTGTTAATTTGAAACCAAAATTTAACAATTTTAATATCCCCATTAGCATGAAAGTCAACTTACTTCAAAGATCTCAAACCCAGCGATGTCCAGGACTCCTATGAAGTACTGGCGAGGCAGGGAGGTATACAGGGTCCGATTGATGCGTCCCACAAGCCATTTGAACATGCGGTCATACGTGGCTTTGGCCAGAGCGCCGACGGCATAGTTAACCTACAGCACCCACCCACAAACACACATCCACACACATGCAGCAGTACAGCTGTCATTCACTTGGAAAGCCGCTGTTGCTTAGATACCAGATCCTAGTGTGTGTGGAGTGGTAAGAGTATTGATCCATGTAGGATTAAGAAGCTGTACCTCGTCAGCATACCAGTCCAGCAGAATGAAGTGACACTGAACACACTGAATCTTTACTACGCCGTTAAAGCTCCTTTTCGCACTGCAGCTCTGCTTTCATCTGTTCACCATGTTGACACTTGTGCTTCATTTTCCATCTCATCTAATACTTTGGATTTCAAAGTATTAAGATAATCAAATAGCAAAAAGACCTCAGACATTGCATCTCCTCACCTGTTCAACATTCTGTCCTTTCACCACATACTCATTCCCCACCTTCACCCTTGGGTGGAGCAGGCCCTTGATGAGGTCCGCTGAACTGACTCCCATCAGGAACGAGGCCTTATCTGCACCTGGTCGACAAACACAACACAAAAATTAAACAAAAGTAAATCACAAACTCTTACATCTGTTTTTTTTTTTTTTTTTTTTGTCAGATGTCATAGAGCCGGTTCCTACTTTCAGTGCCGTCGGCCTCCGCCTGCTCCTCACGCTGCTTTTGCTTGAATTTCATGTTGCCAAAGTGCATGATGGCTCCAACTATTTTATAGCAGCCATACTTTTCATCAGGCAGGAAGCCGAGGATGTCCATGGCATGCTGCAGAGGGCCCAAGAAGATGTGATCTCACAAAATGATCTGCTCTTACTCAGATGCTGCTGAGTTTCTTTTCTTATGGGGGGGAAAACAAGGTAAAAGCTCTTACATCAGTGGCCATCAGCTCCTCTCCGTCATCCATGCTCTCCACGGTGGTGACACCCTGGGAGCAGAAGTGGTAGTCGTATGGGTTGGAGGACACCAGCAGCATGTCTGGAAGAAGGATTTACAGGCTCATGTGTGCTGCATTCAGTCACAGTCAGGAAGTAGGACATAGTAAAATGGCCAAAGCAGCCGGAATAACAAACCTAAAAGTTCTGGTTTCTTCTGCGACATGATCTGGTAGTAGATGTGGTAGCTCCTCTCACCAGGCTGCTGAAATATCACTCTGGATTTTTCCAGAAGATCTGAAGGTCAGGTGGGACATGTTAATATTAGACATGAAACAAAATGAGAAATGTGTGATGTTAAGAGACGGTGTGTGACCATTAACTCACAAATATCAATATCAGCTGAAGCCAGTTTCCCACTGGGACCAAAGTGAATCCTGATGAACTTGCCCTGTGGTGAAATGGGCCAAATATTTATAAGACAAAAAAAAAATGGTAGTATTAGGACTATTAACCAGTAAAAATGCATGTACTACAATAAATAAACTATTGGGCTTTTTTTTAGGCGCTTACAAATCGGGATGAGTTGTCATTCCTTATCGTTTTGGCATTGCCAAACGCCTCCATGGCAGGGTTCGCCTCAATGATCTGATCCTCCAGAGTCCCCTGGGAGAGAAATGTAAAATATCCAGTCATTTCATTTTTCAGTTAAAACTTTATTTTAAACCGCTATTAAATTTTTTTTTGTGCAGGTGGGACTCACCCCTGTTTTAGTGGCAGGACCATGCTGTAAAGGAAGAAGGCAAGAGGACTGTGAGTGTGATATTATCTCAAGCATGACTGAGTAATGCTTTCAAAATCAAAAGGGGAACACCATGATCAACTGGAGAATTAGAAATTGGTTGTTGTTAAAGCTGTGGTAAAAACCAATGGCCACCTTGTTTTATATGATGAAGTTTGGTGAACGCAGGGGAGAAAAAGTGAGGAAAAATGAGCATCAAACAAGAAGGAAAAGTCAAAAACCAAAAATCAAAGCAAGGGGAAAGATAATGGAAAACATCTGGGGAAAAAAGAAATAACACGGACAGGGGAAAAGAAAAATTCAAAAATCAAGGAGGAAGCATAGCAGAGTGGCTGAAATGGCTACACAACAAATGAGGGTAAAGACTCAGACATGAATTTAATCAGTTCTCACATTCACCACTTTGACAGTAAAGCAAATGTATGGACACAGTTTAAAGGGAATACACTGAACGATTCCTGGGGCAAAAATAAATAATAATAAAAAAAAAAATACAGCAAAAAAAAAAAAAAAGCTTTAAAAAGGGAGGTGGGAAACAAAAATATGAGTTTCCACTTCAGCCTTACTCCTTTTTTGGCAGATGTTTCCCCAAGAGCTGCCACAATGGCAAAATACTGAATGACACGTTTCGTGTTGACAGTTTTGCCAGCACCGGATTCTCCGCTATAGGAGTGTGAAAAATAATAAGTACACATACAACAGGTACAATACAAAAATGTTCACAAAACTGGACACGGTAGTGTAAATCAAAATCATTACACTGCAAGTTACAAAGCAAAGAAAAAAAAAAAAGTCAAAGCCAAAACGTTTCAATGTAAAAGAAAAATCAAATGTTTAAGTGGCTGAGTGTGGTGTCTACATGTTATATGGCTGCTCATGACAAAAAACTATTTATTCTAGTTTGAAGCAGTTAATACTTACGTGATGAGCATGGACTGGTTGTCCCGATCTGGTGGAGAGAGAGTAAGTGTGTGTGTTTGTATGTTGCATATGCATCAATGCTTAGATACTTATGTATACTGAATTTTGTTATTAGTTTTAAGTGTGTGTGTGTGTGTGTGTGTGTGTGCGTGTGTACGCACTCCTCAGCATGTCATTGTAGGCATTGTCTGCGATGGAGTAGATGTGCGGGGGAGCCTCAGAGCGCCGTTTGCCTTTGTAGGCAGCGACCACAGGGGCTGTGTAGACGGGTAGCCATTTGTACGGGTTCACTGTCACACAGAAGAGCCCAGAGTAGGTCTGAGGAAACAGGATGTGACACAAAACCAGCTCAGTGAGGTACATCACCTAAAAGTTAGGATAATTAATAATCCAGATAATTCTACGGTCATTCGGATTATTATTTCTTTCAAGAGAACATGGAAAACAAGAGAGAGGGGAAGTAACATCTGTACATCAGTGGATACTCACATAGATCATCCAGGCAGAGTAGCGTCTGCGCAGGTTGTACAACACAGAGGCCTCGTTGAGGTGCGTCAGCATGGCCATGTCTTCGAGCATGTCATACTTAGGAGGATTCATCTGCTGGATGTCACTTTCCTTCACCGTCAGAGTCTAAAGCAACGTGAGGAGGGGGATCAGGGGCCTGGACTGTGCCTGTGTTGTAGTGTTTAAGGGGAGTGCAGAGGGGTGGGGATGCACACTTACCTTCCCATCTTTGGTCTCACAGATGACTTTGTCACCTTTTGTCTCCTTGATTTCAATCTCAATGTACGCTTCTTTTTCATCAGGGACCCAGGCTCGCTTCTTACCTAACAGTCCAGCAGGGGGGTGTGTGTTCAGTGGCAGGGGGTAGGAAAATTGCAAAACTCACCAAAATCCAAAAGTTGGCAAAGAATATGTTGGAAACTGATTGAACAAAATCATCATAAAATATTACACAAATTAAAGTGTGTGAAAAAATAATCCAACTGATTTTCTTTTTGTAGAATATCATCTTTTTAAGTGAAATAAAAAAAAGTTACAATTAAATATTTTTTTAAAAATACTGACTTCTCACTCCCACAAAAACAGACAAATAATTTCTGTATTTCCAACTAAATCATTTTAAAATAAAATTATTTTGTACAAATGTTCTCTTTTTTTACATCTGCTGGATTTTAATCTTATTTAACAACTGATACAAATTTTAAATTAAATCAAAAACTAATAAAATAAATAAATAAAATAAGATAAGATAAATATAATTTGATGAAATTTTTTATGTGATGTGCGCTCTTAGCTTCCGTTACAGCGTCCTTATCAGGCCTACCGTCAAAAGCGACGGTGTGCTTCGTCAGCAGCTCCAGTTCAGATTTGCGTAAAAACGGTGCAGCCTCCCCGAACTCCGTCAGGTTAAACCGCGACATGGTGCCAACTCCTCGCTGACCCTATCGAAACCGGACGCACCAGTGAGACAGCCGAGTTGTGGAAATCCTTTTTCAACAACAACAACAAAAAAAAAACAACTTTGTATTAGGGCAAGTACTTCTTAATATGTTTAAACAGTTTTTGCTGTTTCGTCTTCCATTATTGATAAAAACGTGGCGATGAAAAAAACTGGCTGTGCGTAAAGAGCGCAAATCCACTGTCTCCAAACGAGAACAAAAGCACAAAAAAAACGCAAAAACATGATGGACACATTATTACTTTACTGCAACAGATGAAATTAAGACGCTTTCATGTGCAGCCCACACACTCGTAAAAAAAAAAAAGTGCATAATGATGAACCTACCAAAGTCAAAACAAAAAAAAAAGTTGTCCACTGACCTTAGGACGACCACAACGAAATAACAGCTTGGTGAGATGTGCCCTCCTTTATACTGTGTTCCTCAAGGTCACGGTCAGTGGACATTTGTCCCTCATTAGCATAGGCCACCTCCTCCGACGCCTATTGGTGCTGGGCGCCTGTCTCAATTGACACAAAAGGAAAGCTACGTTTTTGTCATTGCTCTAAACCCAAGCCGGCTATTTTTGTATCCCAGTTATTTTATGCACTGTACACAGTACGAGGGAGCGGGAGAGATTGGCATTAGGAGCATCATTGTAGGGGGACATTTTTCACTCTTTTGAATCTGAAGGACAGTGCATCATTGCCTCTACTTTGTCCACACTGAGCAACAGAAACTTAAAAAAAAAAAAAAAAAAGTAATGGACCATTCAAATGAAATGATGTGCGTAAAATCTTAAAATACCAAAAAGCTACAGCCTGTCAAGGCCTGAGAGCCAAGACCATTTTCATCCTGTTTTTCCTTCACCCTGAACCTCATGCCAAACACAAATGAACTCATTCCACCTTAGGTGACTTTGATGCTCGTGAACTCGTGTCGGCCTTTAAGTAATAGTGCTGTTAAGTGCCAACAGGGATGTTTGCTATTGTGTGTGGCCACAGAGGATGCAACCTTAGAAGAGATTATTTCAGGCGCTGTGTGGCATTAAACATGCTACTATAAATACACGACATTATATTAATAGCGAGAAACATGGCGTGTGGCTCTTACCAGAAAAAAACAGAGTGCCCTGTATGATTTTTAAAACAAATAAACATTAGTGGCGATTCAGACATATGATGTGAAAAAAGACTCCAATTTTAGTTTTAGTTTTTAAAAATTGTTTCTGCATATCCGTAGCCAGAAACATCTAGAGCTTTAGTGCCTGGACCTCAGGTGTACGGAGGTGTCCCTGTAACCGTCCACAGATCAGCTCAGTGTGTTATATTGTCTTGCACAGCTGCTGTAAATTTGCGTATCCAGTAATTCTGACATAAGCGGTGCACCTCTCACACTCTACCAGGTCTGACCTTCAGAGCAAGAGGAGAGGTTGGTGCCTGGTATGAGAGCACGGTGACAGTGCAGCACGGGGGGAGGGAAAGGGGCCACAGTTTCTCAGAATAGACAAAGCCAGAGTCCAGCATTCCTGATAGGGAGATTGACTGTTAACTCTTGGCTGTGTCGAATTCTACAAAAGCCATGTAGATAAGCCAGAGACAGGACCCTGACACTTTTACAAACCCTGAGCGGTAATAGGCCTGCTTGTAATTTAACAGCATAAAATTGCCCCCTTTTTTTACTACACACATACGCATATATGCACACAGACACAAGAAAACTAACTCCTAAATGGATGTCTTGACTTGGGAGGGGGGGGCGGCCATCTTTGTTGATGTCGCTATCTGTTGCCGTGGCAGACTTAGAGGTGTTGCCGTGATGGCTGAAACTTTCTTAGGCATCAGTTAGATACAGCAGGCCTGAGCTATTCTGGGCCAAGGGGCTCTTCAGTGAGGCAGAGGCTGCTTTATGTACTATGTCACTTGGTGCACCATTTGAAAAGCTGGCATGATGATAACACATGAGGAGGAGATGAATCCCAAAGTCCCCAGAGCTGTTGGCTTTAAATAAGTCCAAATACGTTGGCATGTAAACACACACACACACACACACACACACACACACACACAAACACATAGTGAAGTGCATGCAGAGCAAGCATCGTCCCCCAGCACATCTCTCCGCACGGCTATAGTGCAGCCCACTGCAACAGCTGACTTCTCAGAGCAACAGCTCTCCTTACGTCCCCAGTGTTCCTTAAAATCATTTAGGCCCTAATGTGGCCAGGCCCATTAATGCTCATGTTCTGATTACTGGACATTTGTGCAGCTTTAAATTACCTTCCCATATAAACTGACCAAACTGACGTCCAGCTCAGGGCCTCAGGCCTAAAATGTTGGTAACTAGTCCTCAGTTGATTCTCGGGGGACAGGCTGGCCAACAGTTTGGTGATGTGCAAGTGGGGAGACGACAATTTGGACACGAAGACTTGATCTGGGGGTTGGTCACAGTTGTTTTAGATCATCGTGCATTGAATGCCACCAGGCTTAGCCACTGAGATGGAGAGAGATTGAGAATTATGGCTGCAGTCATTCTGAGCGATGTTTAATCACACATGACACAGTCACCTCTCTCTCTCTCCATGTTTCTGCACAGGTGGGACTGTTCATCAGGAACACTACTACACTAATGTTACTTCAATAACATTAACTTTTACGTCCTATGGAAAAACACGGACAATCAGACAGTGTAAAGGTGAATAGGTATTTCCTCCTTTCTCAACATATTTCTGTTCTTTAGTTAAAGCACTGTTTGAAAAGAAATGCATTTCCAGTATGAAAGGTACTGCATGTATTACTGTCTTTTTTGAGACTCATGATCTCTGCACAGGGCGTCAGCAAAAATATTATGGTTTTCTGTGCATATTGTTATATAATGCCTTTTTAACATTTTTGATTAGTTTCTTTTTTCTTTTTTTCTTGCCTCTATAAAGTAGTTTTTAGTTTGCTTGTTTGCTTAGGAGAACAAATACTAAGATCCCTATTTTGCTCTACAGTAATCTAACCTATGACTGTCGCCTAAAAATGGGCGATGAAGCAGTGTTTCATTTTGGATCAAAGCATTCATCGCTGGTGGATATATCTGTAATCGCCTCGTGCCTGCCCGCAGTATGTTGCAGCAACTGTGGGCTCAGGCCTTAGCCATCGGTGGAGACTGGCTGACGCGTGGCACAAACACACTCTAAAGCCTCAATTACTCCTCCACACTCACTCCATCCCCCTAACATACACCCATACACAGGCAACAATAACACACAGCAGAGTTAATCAGTCTTTTAGCAACCCACTCGGAGGTTTGATATCTCAGCTATTAGCCTCTGGCTCCAGACAATAGCCCGTCTCTTATTGTGCTAAGTTGTGGTCTGGGTCAGTGGGCCCGGCCTGCCCTGCCCTCAGTATGCATGGCAGCCCTCAGCTGTCTTTCTATTTCAAGAGTATGGAGGCATTCCTCAACCCAGCTGGGGCATCAGAGACAATGGGCATGCTGCCTTATCCAAACACAGGCCCGCAGACAATCTGACGCACTCCAGGATCTCAGTGAGAGCCCCGCTGCAAACCTCTCCTGCCCGGTAAAGCAGAAGCAAAGAGTTAACAAGGCTGGCTGCACAGACACTTACACACATCACTCAGGAGGCTTCCTTTAAACACTATGATGAACAATCTGCTGCACTGAAAGATTAATTTGCTGTGTGACATGTAGTGAAAGACAGGAGTGTAGTGCAAAGTAAACGGCTACACCCCCGTTTATCCCATTTCTTATTTTGAGAAAGCAGTTGGGCTGCTTTACAAGCTGACGCTGAGCCTTCAGTATATTTACTGCAGCAGATCTTTGGAAATAAAGTTACTATGATGGAATATAAAAATGACTGACTTTCTGTTTGCACACATTAATACATTTCTGAAAACTAAATGAAATATATTTACACTGATGTGCTGATTAGCTCTTCTACCTCTTTTTTTTTTTTACTGCTGCATCAGTGATCAGACACATTTGTACCACAGTTAAAATTATGTTTGATTTGTAGATTTGTGTCCCATCTATATGGCACCGTTCACACAGATACTGCTCCTTGTTTTTAATGTATTTAGGTTCCAATGGAAGCACAGTGGGCCACGACTAGAGTTGATCTGCTTGACTTTAAATAGACTTGGAAGGGAAACTTGTCTCTCGGCTTGGAAAGACCTTCAGTTAGTGACCTAGAGCATCTCACTGTCAGGATAGACATAGTTTCTTCTAATTTATTCTCAGTCCCATTGGGGGACCGCGAGAGGCGTCCAGTGATGCAGGTGGCTGCGCACGGCCTCTGACCATAATTGCTGTTTAGACAGAACTGCTGTCACAATGAGAGGCATTTCAGCGAGCCGCGTGGTGGCTCTTTCACAGTTTACACAGGCTCCGTGCCCTCGTATGTTTCCTTTACACACACGTACACATGCGTTCACGCTTACACCAAAATACACCTCTGCCACATAAGACAACATCACCTGTCAGATGTAGCAACTGCTCAAACACACGGAGAGGAGTGGCCGACTGGCACCACACGTTATCGAACTGTGAGTATCATTCAGAAATAACTAATCAATTGTTGACAAAAAAAAAAAGATTTACTAGAACAGTTGGAAGAAAGGAGACTGTGTTGAAGGTTGCTTTCCTTGCAGAACCTGTTCTGCCCTGTAACACTGAAATCACTTCAAAAACTTTCTTTCAGGGAAAGATAATCCAGATTAAAATAATGCAAATCTTGCCACAGAAAGAATGTTATACATGCCCATGCTATAAAATTTAGGTCTCGTTAAGAATTTCAGAATGTAAGTTAACTCACCATTTAATCATAATCAGGAGAAGAGGCACTAGCATGCAGAGGTAATAATGTGTAAAAAATGCTGCTGGATTTTTAATAATATGTCTCATTCTTATCTTAATGATTATACATTATATTCATTATACAGGGTTCATTTACTGCAACAGTAAATGTTGGCTCTGTGATTTGTTGCCTGACTCTAGTTTTTCCAGCCAACAGAGGGCATCAGCCTCTGTCCCACCTACAGACTCATTCACATGCCTCTGAGAGATTCTGCCAATATTTAACATCTAGCTGGGTCTACACAGGATGTCATGCAGTAAAAAGTTGGAGCTGGAACAGGTAAAGAAAGTCTTGAGGGAAAGCCCTCAAGTCACTGTCCGAGACATAACACAAGGATCAGCTTGGTATTCAGAGGAGTGCTACTCTACGGCTGCGGGCCAAGCACTTGGACAGCTGGCACTCTGTGTATGTATGTGTGTGTGTGTGTGTGTGTGTGTGTGTGTCTCAATTTGCCTCTTCTCTCACACTGCATTTAGCTCTCAGTACAACAGTGTGTTAGCAGTCTGTTGTCATCTCCTAATTGGCAGCATCAGGACAGCGTTAACACAAGAGTCTGGAGTCTCAGGAGTCTTTTTACCTATTTGACCTGCAAACAGAAGCAAAAACAACCTGGATCACTGAAATAAAAATAAATAAATAAATAAATAAATAATTAAAAAAAAAAAAAAAATATATATATATATATATATATATATATATATATATATATATATATATATGTTGGTAAAACAAATGTTCCTTAGAAAGTGTTACAAGTCCTTATGTCAACTGTATATTAAAGAGGATTTAAATTGTGAAACAAATTTCACTCTTTTGGTGGGAGCTGTTGTTTGTGAGCAATGCTACCCTCTGTTGCCACAGACCTTCAATCACACATCCCCGCTTTCTCTGAAATGTGCAGATTTAGTTCTTGTATTTGCAATGACAGTGTTTTTGACTGGTCTCAAATTAAAGGTCCACATTTATTTTGCCATACTGTAGTAGATACGTGATGATTTCTTGAAATCGACATGAATTTGCTTATTTATGCACTTTTGTCAATGTCTTATTCTTTCATGTGGAAAGAAAATAAATAATCTTCCAAGGATCTCTGATGACTCCTATTGAAGAGAAGGTTTGCACTTGTTTTTTCATCATTAAATGCACATCTTCAGACCCATTATTGTAAATGGGGAGCTAGTGCAGGATTAAGATCATTGTGCAGTTTGATTGTGTCTCCAGGCGTGGTTTATCGTCAAAATGGGCAGTCATTCAAAAGGAGTTTTACCAGCACAAAAAAGAAGCATATTTTTCTTTTCTCTGTGGAAAAGAAAAAGAAAAAATATGTAATTCTGATTTGATGTTAAGTCAGTGTAATGTAAGACATGGTTTGCATAAATAATGGTCCTGTTTGGTTCTAAAATCTCATCATAAGAAGAGCTTTTGTTTAAATAGTACGACCTGTAAGGCTTTTTGTAATAATAAAATGCAATCAAATCAAAGTACTATATAAATACAGATTTTATAATCAACATGCAGAGCTCAGCTGAAAATCACAACTTTTGTCTGTAAACTGGACACATAAAGACAAACACTCTGGTGCAGTGCTACACATTGTCCAGCAGAGGGAGCCATGCACCTGTTCACATCAGGTCAGTTAAGTTTGAGAAGCACAAGCATTTAGTATGAGTGAGCTGCACCTTGCAAGCAGCTGGTTGTACTGTGTGCTGTTCACCACAGGAACAAAACAAAAGTCCCATTTAAACAAATCAGACTTTCTAAAGTATTAGTGTATCTTCAAAGGTCCATGGAAGCAAGATTACGCTCATCTGGCTGTGTTCCCTTACAGAGTAGAGGTTATAGCACCTAGCAGTCATTAAAGAGCTATTTCTCTATGTTTCTCAATGACAGGAAGGGGCTATCTCATAGGAAGTGGAAGTAGGAGCGTCCCTTTCTCTCTTTCTCACACACACACACACAGTTGTCCACCCGCTTGCCCATCCTGTAGCTGCGAGTAGTGTGAGCCAGGAACACCCCCTCTCTGTAGGGCTATGGCTGCCTGCTAGTATTTTGGTAATCGTCATCCTCCCTGACCTGCTGGCCCGATCCTGGCGCCAGGAGTCTCTACGCCTCCCCTCCACCTCCCCGAGCTGACTACCCCCAACCCCACAGATAATTCAGACCAGCTGTTGCAAGGTGCCTTGCCTACTCCCACCCACTATATACTCACACTTGCCTCTGCTACAGCCTTGAGTTTGTCTTAGAAAAAAAAAATGGGGGTCCGGCTGTGGGCTTTTTTGGAGGCCTTTCAGGCTTTGCATGGGGTCTCAGTGGTGCATAAAATAAATTCAAGTCAATCACAGGCCTGGTTCTTGCTCTGCAACAAATCACCACTGTGTCTGGATTTGATGTTGCAATATGGAAACACACATTTAGTCGTTTTTTTGAGGTGGCAGGGAGTCAAAATGTTGATATTTGCTTCCCTGTTCCTTCACGAGTGTCGCTGACCTGAATTTCTCTCATTCTTCCAACCATTCAGTCTTAATGAAGTGGAATGTGTGTCACTGTGAAATGCGAGGCCCAGACAAAATTGAGTTTCTTATGCCTATGCAGAGCCATCTCCTCATTGGAGTCACATGAAGAGCATGTGTGTCCTCGATGATCAAGTGATACTGTGGGGGGATAGAGAATTGCTGCCAAGGAATGTTTGACGAGAAGGACGAGAAAGAAAAAGGCCTTGATTTGCCACAGATAATTCTCCTCCTGGGTTGAATTTGTGTAGCAGGAAAGGAAGTGTTTTCAGTGCACTTCTGAGCTTTTCTTTTGTATGGCTGAGTGTTTTTGGCATTTGGAGGCTCTGTGTAAAGTAAGGTGCCTCTCTGTCTATGGCCTAACCACAGTGGGACTTTGGACTGAGCTGGAGGGGAACCCCAGGCTTTTGATCCCCACTCCGCAGCCCCCAGCACTGCTGAGTAACGGCCCACGGGTGAACTACATGCACATGTGTGTGTGTTTGACAGAGGTTTGGATTGTTTTTTTCACAGTGGTGTTGGTGGTGGTAGTGGTGTGGTTGCCTCATACAACAGCAGTGGATGGTTGTCAGAGACAGAGGCCCAATAGAGGGGGGTGGGGGACTGGTACAAAGAACTGTTCTGCTGGAACTATGGAGGAACATAGTTCATGCTGCATTGGGATTTCCTGCCTTTGCCCTGACTAGCCCCTCCTCCCCTCCCTCTCCCGTCTACCCACTCTGTTCTCGACACCCTTCAGCAGTATGGAAACTGCTTGGACAATATTTCAGCTGGAGATGGGTGAAGCAATTGATTTAATGAAATGGACTGCAGGGATCATGGGACTAGACACTGAGTGTTGATCCAGACTTTTGCAATCAGGTTCCCATATTTCCATTTCCTGCCTTAATCTGTCCACCCACAGGCTTTACCACAGATGAATAGTTTTGACTGTGCACAGTGTTTTATTATGTCTCTCACATCAACATGCAATATACTGTATGTAGATGGCGTTATCTAATCTCTTATCATCCGCAGCTGGAATACACATTACTTTGTCCTGACATTAGCCCTGTGAATGTAGGCCCGAGACAGCCACACCGCTGTCGTGTTAAATGTAGAAAGGACAGGTGCGTCACCATTTGACTGCCCTCAGACATATCGCATGGGTGTCAAAGAGGAGGTGGACGGGGGCAGAAGGGGTCTGGGTTTAAATTTTCTCTTCCAGGACTTTGATCTTAGGTGTCAGTGGCAGGCTGGGGGACATGTGTCACTCATTAGCAGTGTGGTGAGAGTGTGCTGGCTCACAGGTTTTTCAAGCGTGTAGCAGCATGGAGAGGATGCTGTGAAAATGGTTGCTCATGGGGTGTTCCTGCTAATAAATCCTGAGGGTGGCGTCACTTTGTGGGGGTGGGTAGCCAAAAAAAAAAAAAATCCCTGGAGGAAAGCAGTGCAGTTCACTTTAATAACTGCCTATGTGTTGAGCATCACATTCATTGCCCTTTGTGATGCACACACTTATGCTAAACTGATAGCACAGGAAGTCGAATAGACGATTTCATTGAAAAGCTCCACTGCCAACATTCACTGTCTTGGGAGAGGAGGGAAATGGAAACCAGATGTCTGAGATCCACCGTGAATATGTCAAAGCTCACATACTCTGTCTGTTCCTCCATGTCCCATTGGTGGACTGAAACGTTTCTGCACCGTCATCACTAATGTCGATAATACTCCCTCCCTGTGGACATCTTGGCTGCAGCTAAGTTCCAAAAGATGATTTTTTTTTTTTTTCCTGTTCTTTAGGTTTCAGCCCTCACCACATTCCTCAAATTTCAGAGTAACTTCCCATATCCCAAGGCTCGTTCGGGTGGCAAATCTCTCAGCGCTCCTTTGTGGAGAGATTGCTTTCTCTTGCTTGAGAAAATAACAAGCTATAGAGTAATGACTTAACAGGCAACAGGATAATGGTTTCAACATGTGCAGGACTGTGTGTGTTTGTGTGTGTGTGTATTTCTGTGTGCATGCATGGATTTGGTATTGTGCGAGTGCTTGCTCGCTCGCCAGTGTGAGAGTGTATGTGTGTGTGTGTGTGTGTGTGTGTGCGTGAGGGTGTGTGTGTGTGTGTGTGTGTGTGTGTGTGTTTGTTTCTATTGTTTAGGAACCAACTGTGCAGAATCAACTGGCTCTCTGTTTGGTTGAAGTTGTTTGAAAGCTGGACCGCAGATGAATAGATCGCTCTCCTCCAGATCTGGAGCCTAGGAGCCTTTGGGGAACCAGCACCGTCACAATGACAGAGACGGCCTGTGGGGTGTCAATGGGAGTGCCTGGTGTTTTCCATCATAACCAGCTGCTGCAGAGGCCTCCCACACAGAAGAGTGCTCCTCAGTGTGTACGTCTGAATGTTCACCTATGTTTGTGTGTTTGTGTCTGAGGATGTTGCAGGCAGTGTAACAGCATCTGTGCTGATTAACGACTATATGACAGCTGCCGTATGTAATCTGTGTGTGAGTGTCTGCGTGTACATGAAGGGGGCTGTTGGTGTTTACTATCTGGTGTGTTTTGATGCCATACATCTGTTCCTGGGGCGCGCTGCCTGAAGGCTTAGCTTTCTTTGAGCTCCATTCGAACAAATGGGAAGCACTCGAAACCTCGGTCTTCACCAGTGACAAACCAAACTCTTATTCCATCTCCAAGCAGACCAAGACCCTGTGAACCTGTGAGGCTGTTCATGGGAAATGACACGCTGCACAGTCTATCATGACTCAATTGGCAATCCTCTTCCTGTCAGTCACATTAAAGTGTGTGACGCATTTAGTCATGGCATGATCCAGCTTGCCTGAGTAGGTGTTTTCACACACTGCTTTTTACGTTTCAACAAATCAAAAGCTTGTAAACTAAGAAGAAAGTGGGGATACAGTGCGTTTCTCAGCGCACCACCTGATTCTGTTTACACACTGTTACACAGAGACATGCCCTGACAGGTGGGCAGAAATCTACATTACCTCTTTCACCTCTTTGCTCTGCCAGAGCCTCCGGCGACAGCTTAACGTCCTTTTGCACCTTGTCTGGGAAAATATGCTCAGGTGCAGGTGTAACAAACAGGTGCAGGTGTAACAAACAGGTGATATTTCCTCCAGTGTCAGGTGCAGAGGAGTCCTGTGTATAGGCTTGACATGCCATGTGTAGCCATGTTTTTAGCCATAGTAAAAAACATGGCGGTTTTGATGGCGGTGTTGTTCTGATTGGCCAGTCGACTGCTTTGGTACAGATGCAGATTTGGGTGAATTGCCGTTAAATTATGTTCAGATATTTGTGGTGTCTGGAGGATGAATCCTCATGTCTTTGGTTGGTTGGCTATCTTTGTCATCAGTTAAGCTTCTGTTTTGACATATGTGCCATATTTGTTTTTTAGAGGATTGTCTCACTATGGGATTGATTGTGATAAAAAAAATTTGGTACACACAAAGAATGACTTGTAAACACATTTAATCTTGCACCATCATCAAATCAAAGTATTAACTTATCCAGTACTTTGTTTAACTTCTATACTTTAGACCAAAAGCCTGCAAAACTAATGGCAATGGAGCAGTCCAATTAGAATTATGACCTTCTGTAAACTTAATTTATTTGTCATTCTGTAACGCTCAGAAGAAAAACTGTTTTATTTGCTTTTCTTTACAGCAGGCACACTGAACCTCCGCTAGCCGAAATGCCACACAGGAATTTGGGAGTAATGACTGTTAAAAAAGCTGGGTCAGGATACTTTCTGAGAATCTCTTGTTTCCTGTCCCAGGGTAGAAGTCAGGTTTATTTTCTCCCTCTTTCTCCTCTCCAATCCAGCCCCAGTGTGAGGCAATGCCCAGAAGGAAACACAGAGGAAAAGCAGAGAGCTCAGGCGCCATCCATCCTTCTACCTCTCCCCCTTCTCTTCTCTCTCGTTATGCTTCTCACTGGCAGTCCGCAGCAACACATGTCTCTGATCAAGTCCAGCCTGCGTCATTAGTTAGTAAACTCCAGGCTCCAGGAAAACCAACAGAGAGCACATTCATAGCCGGCGACCCTGTGACTGAGTGTGTGATTCATTACTCTTTAATATGCACCCCCTACCCCCATCCCCTAACCCACCCAGCCACTTCTCCAATCCAGCCTTGGGGCAACTCCACAGCCTGATCAAATCCATCATTAAGCATACTTGTGGTGTTACTGCTATTGGCCTTCTTGTTTACCAGATGCAGCGCTTGTGTCTCTGGCCTATTTGCAGCACAGCAAGAAGAATTAACTCTGCATTTTGGCATTTACATCAGCCCTCTGTACTTAACCTTGTCAGGGAGAGACAACGCCTATACAGGAGATCGTCTGGGAACAAAAACAGACAGGGAAAGTTATTAACACCAAAACATTAGAGAGTAATGAAGTGCTCTTTAGCAAGGTAACAGACAATGAGAGGCGCTAATCTTGACAGAGAAGGCCAGGAGTGTAATACATGAGGTGAGAGGTGCTTGGGGAGGACAGCTTGAATGCAATTAAAACTACTCTGTTTTTAGCTGCATTTTCACCCCTGCCCCACTTCTGAGATTATATTTTACTCACAATCCCAAGTAAAAACAATGCAGTCATGCTTTATTCGGATTGTCTGCTGCTGATTAAGAGCTTACTATCAAGTGACTGTAATGCGGCACATAAAATAATACTAACTTTTTGAGGTGATAGTGTGATAGACGGCCTATGCATATTCAGTGTCAAGGTTCATTCTTGATCAGGTCATTGACAGGCACCAGGCCGAATGTGTCTGCAGGTTTTTCCTGGGAGAGTTCGCTCCAGGTCTTGTGTGTCATGAACGCAGGATGAGTCCTGTTTATGAGACGCTGACAGCTCCTTCCTGTCTCCCAGGCCATGAGACCAAACTGCTGCTGCGCCGAAGGCCACTATTTAGTTCTTGGCCCCCAGCTTCACCTCAAAAAAATGGCTAAAAGAGCAGCATTGGGTGTGACAGCTGATGGGGGGATGGGACAGGGCGATGGCAGTGGCAAAGTGCAACAGTGGCAGCAGCAGAAACAGCACTTGAGCTCTGTAGCTCCTCAACCCGAGGCTGCTTTTTTTGGGTAAAGTAGGCCAATGTAAACTCCCACTTCCTCTCGGACTCGGACACGTCTCAGAGGGGGAGAGATGATCATTCTGTGAAGGGGGAAAGAGCTGTTGCTCTGTAGGGACTGTTTCTACTCACTAGACACACACACACACACACACACACACACAAATAGAAATACAGCAGTAGAGGCAGGCAGAGAGTGAGTGGGAGAGAGCGAGTGAGTGAGAGAGTGAGGAATACACAAACACAGTGGGGTTCAGGAATGTTAAACACATGCTTTATGGCATAAATAGCAGCCACTTTTGGTAAATTACAGTGAGTGCTCTGGCACTGTAAAGCACACAGCAGGAAAACGCTCTCAGATTTCAGATCCAGGCCTTCCACACTCCCTAAGGAACAAAAAGGGGAGCATGTTGTGTTTTCATTTCTCTATAAAAAGGCAGAAATAAGTACATCAACGTGTGATGCAGCAAAGATTTGAAATGTATGAGTTTATTCTGGCAAAATGAGGCTGTGCGGCTTCTGTTGCAATGTTGAACTGGGGAGAATAGGAGGCAGAAGTAGGCGAGTTGTGCTAAAATGTTCATCTCTGGAATGTAAAAAAATAGAGGAAAGTAAAAACATTCTCAACAGAAAAAGTCAACCAGGCAAACATGAGAGTGAAGTTCAGAAGAGGGACTTGTTTTAATTGTCTCTGCTAACAGTTCTAACACCCTCACCTCAGGACATACAAAGCTGACATCATCATAATAGTCCCAAACTAACCTCCAACAGCTGAGATCTTAGCAGTCCTTTTATCCAAGAGCGTCCTGGGTAAATGCCATGAGAACAATGGCCAAAAGGAACCACATTCAAGGACTCTTCCATTATTTCCATTTCAGACCAAGTTGGGTGCTTGTGCACAGATGTTTGAAAATCTGTGTAAGTAATTTGGTTTCAAGTGCTGACTGTATGAGGTGACTCACTGCTACATGCTACAGGGGTCGTGGTGGCTGGTAGCTGTGAGCACATTTCCCTGACTCAGAAGGAAATAAGGAACTGTGCTGTGGAACAGCTTACCTCACTCTGTGCTGGCCCGGCTGGGCCTCAGCCCACGCACACCGACTAACTGACGGGCTGACTAGTGGCTTGACTTACTGACTGAGAGCAGAGAAACCATGGGAACCTAAAGCTCCAGTCTGAGCAGACTCTGACTCACCGTCTAGGCGGAGGAAGAGGAGAATGTTATACTCTCCCTGAGGAGGAAAAAAATACACACATGTATGCGCGCACAAACACACACACACACACACACACATGCACACATCACAGCCGTAGCATACTAGAATGCCACAAGATTATTTCAAGAGCTCTAGTGAGCACATATCAATTCGTGCTAAATCTTGGGATTGATTGAAAACAGAAATTCTCTTTTAACTATACACGCACACTCACAATCACATTTCCAGCAGTGTTTGCACAGTGACAGTGAGAAGTTGATAGCAGGTGGAAACTGGAAGCAGGTGCATTCAGTTGTTCCTGTCCATCACACAGTGTGTTCACCTGCACATCTGCAATTCAGCCTCAACACAATGGTCAGTTCACTCCCCACACGTAACGTCAAGATGTTCAACAGAAATCTCCCAGTTAATGATCAATGATCAAACAGAGCTTTTATAACCAACATATCAGCTGCGCCCATTTCTACATCACATCAAGAACTGTACAAAACCGCCCGAGTGCGTTTTTTTTTTTTTTTAAACCCAGACAAATGACAGAGCAAAGTTTAATAAACATAAATTACTTTATTGAATGAAAATTTTTTATCAGTTTACAACATATGAGAAATAGAAGTGGACACACAAGCATGGTACAAAACTGAAATAAAACATTTGCACATTGCACTATAAAACACTGCCATAAAAAGTTTAGGAAAGTTAAAAATTCATCTTTGCACTGTCCATTTACAGGATTCTGATCACATTAGGCAGCCATGTCTTCATGGTGTAAACTTTAAAAATCTTTGGTCCCAGCCTTCTTGTATTTTCAAACTATTTGGTATTAATTTCTACTAATACTGCACTCAGATAGTGTTTTTCTGAAGCCACAAATATTAACGAGGTAAAAAAAAGAAAACAATAACAGGCACATTTTGGCTTTTAAAAGTAATACAATTTAAAGGCACAAATTCATATAAGTTATAAAAAAAATGGCTTTGGCTGGTATTATTAACACTGTGATAACCTTGAGCACATGGCTTGCATTGTCACCCACATTACAGCAAAGCTGCAAAGTGAAACTTCTTTGGAAGATAACAGACAAACAGCTTTTCCTATCTCTGAAATCAGATTAAAGAGAAGGTTTTGGATGTCGTCAAAACAGAGGCTTAAAATGATCTCCATGGGTGAAAAAAGACTAACCGATGCCATTCTTTTCTAATGACATGCTTCCTCTTTTTTCTTAAGCAAACCAAGGGCAGTGGAAGTCACCTGCTATCAACCAGCGAAGGTCATGGCTGTACCACCTGTTAGCACCTCATCTATCTACAACACAGTACCAGGGACAGCTGTGTGTGCATTTGCTTTTGTGTGTGTGAGTGTGTGTGTGTGTGTATTTGTGTTTTGAGGCACGCTGAGAGATTTATTCCACCCACGCACCCCTACCTCTCAGCAGCTGTGTCTAGGCCATGATCCTGGGCTGGCCAGCACCAGGACAGAGACAGGAAAGAACACCTCTTACCCCATTGAGTTCACTACATATTTGGTCTTTGGAATGGGCACAATGGCAACAAAGGGGCTGATATATCAAGTGAGTGTCGGCATTACTCAGTTTATATTTGGTCCAGCCTCAGGACTTCAATCTAGATTGGAGGAAAAAAAAAATCTGCTTCTCAGCTATTTGGTTTTCATGGAACAGAGGTTCATAAAATCAGATCCATAATGAGACTCAGTTCCCTCCAGGTCTCTTAATGTTGCCCACTTCATGCCCCCTGTGGCCCTACAGGTCATCAACAGGCTAGGTGGGCTTGTGTAGACCCTCTCTCTGTGTCCACTAGTCCTCCACTGCCCTGAGCTCTGAGTGGGTTCTTCTGTCTCTCTAAATGATGTCTCACACCGCAGTGGAACAACACCCTGAGGAGCTGTGTTTCTGCAGCAACGACATGCGGCTGAAGGTGCGAGAGCAGACGCCACACTGGTACTTCTTCACCTCAGCGTGGGTCTGCAGATGAGCCCTCAGGTTGGAGCGGTCAGCAAAGGCCCGGTTGCAGTGAGGGCAGGAGAATGGGCGCTCACCTGGATGGAAAAGGATAGAAACACATCATATGTCTTTACTGGCATTCCTGGTACATGTGGTTACAATGGCAGCCCTCAAGTGTAGCCTGACAACAATCAGGTGTTCCTGAGATCACAAGAGCTTTCCATTAACACCTCACACACACAGATTCTGGTGTGTGTGTGTGTGTGTGTGTGTGTGTGTGAGGCAGTCAGGCTGTGGTGGGGTCACAGCCTGACTGAATTAGCATGATTCAATCAGAGGGAATGAGATTAGCACAATAACAAGTTGTTGCAGGTACAATGTGCTCAGAGATAGCAAAGAGCCTTGAGGCATTCTTTAAAACCCTTTGTCTTTCCTGTGGCCCTATTCTGTTTTCTTCCCCAGCAGCCGTGATAAGATAATTAGCTGACGAGTCATTGTTGCTGGGACATTAAACACAATGAGCGATCAATGAGTGCAGGGTTGACAGAGGGTTCCCCAATGTGATAACGTCTGCTGACTAAGTGTTGAGTTCATCAAACTTATTGTTATGGATATCCTGCTGTCTCATGTCACAAATGATGAGGGACTGACCTGGTGAGTCCCAGCGATAGCAGGTCAAATGTAGATTTACAGTTTTACTGCATCACATACACTGATTTCTTCACTTTTGAATCAAGTGGAACTTTAGCAGATGTGTAATGGTCTTAAAGGTCTCTAAACATTGTTCTTACCTGTGTGTGTGCGGATATGGCCACGCAGCAGCCATGGCCTGGAGAAAGCCTTTCCACAGGTGGTACACACACAGGGTAGGGTGTGTGAGCGGATGTGCATCTTCAGAGCCCCCAGGCTTGTGTACTCTTTGGGGCAGTGTTTGCAGAGGAACGCTGGTCGGGCCGCTGTGACAGGGGCCTCTCTCTCCTCCTCCCCCGGGGGGCTGACGTGAGCCATAACGCCAGTGCATTTCATCCGCTGGCGAGGGGCATATGTGTGTACAGGTTCGGGGCTTGGGGGGTCTGATGTACGTCCTTCATCTTCCTCTCCACTGCTGCTGGCACTGCTGCTGAGGCTGGACGGGGAGCTAAGGTCCAGAGGGCCTGGAGTGGTGGAGGGCTCTGTTTGGGAGGCGGGCAGATAGAGGGCAGGCAGGGCACTCAGATCCCACACCAGACCTGTTGTGAAGCAGGTGGCAGCAGAGCTGTTGTCCCCGGACGAGAATTCAGCAAAAGGAAACCTCTCTGATGAAGTGTCTGGGAAAAAAGGGAGGGCAGGAACACAAATGCAAAGCCAGTGTCAGACATTACACAAATGTTTGGTGACGTTTGACTGAATCACACAAAAATCTAACAGACTTTTCAAAACCCCATATACACTTTTGCCTACTACACACATTCTCTCTGTCCTCATTTTGGTTGTAAATTTGCGCTTTTGACAACATTTACTGAGTGTAAAGCTGCAGCTAGTAGAAGGTTTCATGGGCCGTTTACTCCCACGTATTCACAAGGGCTTGTTACATGAATGGAGCTCTGTCTGGTTGTAGAAAGGGGGGAAAGTGCATCTAACGGGCCCAAGCTTGAATGGGGAGTAGCCTGGATTGTGGCTGAACCAGACACCGTATACTTGAACAAATGTTATTAGATTTTACTGGAAACTCGACAATGACCTCTTAAGAAAGGAATTGGCAATCTATCTTATTTGCGCACTTATGTAAGGATGCTTTCATAATTCATTTAAGGAACAAAACAACTTCTTAACTCACCATTCTGACATTCCAGTTCACTGTAGTTTGGTTTTTGTTTAGCGAAATACTTTTTGACCAAGAAAGATCGAGGCATTGTCCTTTTTTTGTGTGTTAAATAACTGTGCGTAAAAGTATCCTGTGGTCACGACGCACAGTTTCAGCCGAGAAAGAAGTTAACAAAATCGCGGTCCTTGGATCCTTCGGAACCAGAAAAATATCCCTCTATAGTCCACAAGTAACAGTGGACCTCAGCAGACAAACGTGTGTGCAGCTTTCATGCAGAATGACTAAATGCTGGCCTCTGTTCTGAAATACTCTGACACAGGCGGTAGGGGTGTGCTCGCCCCGAGGGCCCTCCCCACCTCCCCACCTCCCATATCATTACACAGGAAGAAGTCTTCATGCTCACACACTTTATAACAACATAAATACGAGCTTCACAGCGTTTACACACAGGAATCCAGCGGCGTTGACCTGCGGGAAAGAAAATGCAAAGGATCTGCATCATGTCGCTTTAATTATTGTGCGTAAATGATCGCATGAGTGTCAAATTATAGCCACACTTCGTGACACTGTGTGGTCTGATGGTGCAGACATGTTGATACCTGGAAATCTGTTGCATAGTTTGTTTTAAAAAAAAACTAATGTGAAGGATTAATGTTTCCAACAGGCCCATGTACTGAGAAACAAACAGCCATGTCTATGGACTGTAACGTTCAAAGCTGTTTAAACATGTGACCAAGATCTGTGGATCAATCTGTGTCCACTGACCTGTTCGCATTGACTGAGTCACCGGTGTTTCCCTTATTTTCTGAATTAGGAAGAAGGATTAGATCCAAACCCAAAACAATGTGCTAATAATTACAGGCCTTTCACTGGTTATTGTTACTGAGTCGAAATCAAGAAGAGGATGTGGCCTTATTTTAGTGTTTTAAAGCTTAAAACAGGTCCGTGTTGTGCTGACTGTGTTAGTTTGGTGTCGTCACTGCAGCATCAGATCTGTCACCTGCACTTTCATTTAATAAACCTTTTTTCTGTACACACACATACCAGTGTAGCAATCTCACAGCCTCAAACGACTTCAGCAGGCTAACTGCACCATCTTCTGGAAGAAAGCGAGTAATAATATGTGACCAGTTCATTGTATTGAACACTGGGTGGCGCTATGTTAGAAGTCAGTCTGTCGACACATCCATCCATCCATCATTTATACCCTCTTCTTCCTATTTTAGGGACACAGGGATCTGCTGGAGCCTATCCCAGCTCTCTTTAGGTGAAAGGCAGGGGTACACCCTGGAAAGGTCACCAGTCCATCACAGGGCAGCATTGACACAGTTGGCAGCACAATGACAAAATAATTGGTAAAATGTGAACATTTACAAAGAACGAATACATTTTCTAAATAAATAAAATAAACGTAAAAAAACATAATTTTGCTTGTAATTCAACCTTAAAGCGACTTGTCAAAATGCATTTATATAATCAAACTGTAATTTTGTGGTTGATGTGCTTTTTGTGCTTTCAGATGAAAATCACCAAAACAGACGTGGTTTACGGGGATTTTCGCAGTAAAAGCTCCCTTTTTCCCTCTGGGTAGACTTTATGAGGACCCAGATCATAATTCTCCTCATTCAAAACTTTTTTCAGTTTTAAAAAAGAAAGCAATCCTATTTTTTTTAAGTAGGCTACGTGTGTTGATAAATTAATGCAAAAAAAATAATTTTTCTTATTCGTTTTTGTATTTAAAACTGAAAATTAGAAAATGAACATATTTTCGTTGTCCGAGTTGAGAACCTGGACTGGACACAAAGTACACGTATTTTCAACGAAAAACTGTGGGTATTGGCAGAAAGCTGAAATATCCACTGATCTTGAACGAAGCACAGTTACGCACGCCCCGCCCAGCCTCTCTCTGATTGGAGGATTAGTCCGGGTGGGCGGGCCTTCTGGTGTTTGAGCTAAATTGAATATTTGAAATCCAAAACATCAGTATTGTTTCCCTGCAGCAGTTACAGGCTTTTAGAAGCTCATAGAAAAAATAAACACTGCAAGAAACCTGTGAAAATCTGCACATTTACATGGTCTCCGATTACAAACCCTAACCCGCAGGTAAGGACCCCGCAGAGCTACATATACTTTACAGAAATATATCCTGCTTATATATAATATATTATAATACATTAAACAGTTTTAATACACAGCTAACGATAGCTAACTAGCATCACCCTTACAGACATTAGAGGCACATTTTAGTATCTGGAGATATGGTTTGACAGGTACCGCTGGTTGTCTTAGTTTATCTGCATTTGCGGACATGATCACGGCGTCACCGTTAAACACCGGTGACTAATCATCTAAAGACCAGAAGCTTCGTATAAAATCTATTAAAACTGAATCAGTGAGAAAGGTTTGATCAATCAAAGCTGCAGTGATGTGTTAATCCTATTATTCCGGTGTGCTTGCATAGCATTGTCTGAAAACACAACATGAGCAGTGCAACACCATAATAGTTAGCCCGCACTGCAGAATAATATGAAGTAATAAAGTGCAATTGCTGCACAGAGAACCATCCCAGCCCACTGAATGGTGCACACAGGCTTTGCACTGGCAGGCTGCCTGAGCGGAGGAGCCCCTCCCCCATGTACATTATCTAGAAACTGATGGAGCCTAACAATGAAATTCTGGCGGAGTGGGCATTGTTATTCAAACTAGATATTTTATTGGACATCCCAGAAAAGATGAAGTAGCATTGCTTGGATCATGAAGGGAGGATGGGTCTCATGGCATCACTCACTCCCAAACAATAACACCAGAGTAAGCACTGCTGAAAAAAAGCAGTGATGTTGTATGAACATGCTCATGTCTTGATGATGATTTTTTTTTTCAACATCTGTTCAAAGCATCAGCAAAGACAAACAACTGAAGAGAAGGACAAAAGAAATCAGGGATGTTCAAAACAATCACCCGTATGCTGTTTGGGGCAGAGGAGGAGACACTTGAAGTTATTAAGTCTGGAGAAGTGGTAGAAGAAGGTTGGCTTGTTGTCACTCACCAAGGTCGGTCCGATAGGCACAATAGTTTTGCTGTTTTCTCCAAGAAAATCTTCCCAGTAAAATATCTAAATATCTGTAATATAACACAATATATACCGATATGCAGTGTTGCAGGCTAAGCAGGCATATATTCTCATCTCTCTTAAAGATTTATTTATACTCATAAATCAAAATCTCTCCTTTCTATTCATAGTAATTTAAAGTCAGATCTCTGAGCTGAGCTGCATGGTGATGTCAGAAACATTTCATTCTGAAACCTTATATGTAATTTTGTTTACATAATAAATTACCTGTTAATTGCTTTGTGAGAGAAGTTTGCACTTTGCGTACTTACTGCATATGGAATTATTGCACAAATATTATGACAAGACTATTTTTGCTTTCACAGAAGCAGATCCAGCAGAGAATCAGGATGCGCAGAATGACACTGAACCATCTGTTCCTCATGGAGAAAGAATTGCAAGCATGGAAACTGATACAAGGTGATGGGGGGGGGGGGGGGGGGGGGGGATTACTTAGCTATATACTAGCTGTAAAGAGCATTTGGAGAGAGAGCATTTAACACATGCAAATACAATCCAACTTTATTTCCTTGTACTACCATTTTACCTTTACATTAACTTATATTAGTGGGTACTGGCTCATCAGGTTATTAACACTTATTCACATTTTCCTGTGTTTCTTTCCAGCATGTTAGATCCAGAACCTGCAGTTCAAAGCAGCAGCACTACTGGTCGAGCCATCTCTGGCTATCTTCCCCAGGCCAAAGCTGTGGCAGAAGTGACACAGCTAACCTACATCCAGAAAGCTAAGGCCTGGGCAGATCGACACCACATGTCCCGTAAGGGCATCCAGCGCCAAAACCATGTTCGCTATGGAGTCCAGCAGCACTCCTTCCACCTCCAACAACCAGGACATCGCAACCTCAGTCACTGAGGCCCTTGGTTGGATTACAAGGAGACAATCTTTTAGCATATATCATACACATTTAAACACACACACTAACACACATGTACGCACAAATCAAAGTTGCCAAAAAAGTGTTTGTCCATCCGTTTCTGCACATTAGTATTCTATATTCTAGCAGATTTAAGATATACTTCTGGTTTTGATGTCAACTAATACTTAAGCAGGTAATGGGCAGTCACATTCTAAACTGTAATTAAGATGTTCACCTCATGAAATGAGATACTGAGATGGGTCTTTTATGGGTGTAATGTGAATTTATATGGAAAAAGAAAGAAAGAAAAGTGCAGCCTATGCAAAATGTATCCTATAAAAAAACAAAGTGATGTAATTTTTGTGTCAACATGCATTTACCTGTATGTACTCATTTTAAATTTTTTTGTTATGGCAATAAAAATATTGACTTTGCAGCTTGTGCTTATGTATAGGTGAAATCATAATCCCCGAATGACATTGAACTGCTCACGGGTTGACATGCAAATGCTGAGATCTCATTGGTTGGGAGGTAATTGCGCCTGCTGAGCTTGATTACATATTAAGCCAATAGCAGAGTGCCTCTGTGGTGTATGACGAAGGAGCCTGCTGTGTTCTTGAGTTGAATGTGTTCTGAAGTGAATAAAGAAAGGATGGATGTTTCTCCTGAAACAAAACTTAGCAAGCAGTGGATGTGCAGTTACAGAAGTTTTGATGCTTCATGTCAGGTGACTGGTAACTCAACACCCAGTGACTTCAGCTGTGACTTGAATGAAAATTCTGGTGAGGATGCATGCACAATGTGAAGTGGTTTTCTGGCCTAGTTGTCAGCATACAAGATGTATGTTTTCCACCTTTAAATCTGCCATGGTGCTAATTTGCCAAAGTACAGCTGTGAAGTCCCTGATGTGACATCAAGAAAACATGCTAGATCTCCTGCTCCCAATGAGTTGGGCTGAAAACCGTTCGATTGAGGAAATGCACTGCATTTACACTCTGCTTAAAGTTTGCATGTTGTTTCCTTGCTGCTGCTCCAGATCTCAGCCAACTATCAAAAGAGATACCTCTGAAGCAGCTGGCCTCTGGTAGCCCAGATGTGTTCAGCCAATCCCTGTCCAACGTCAATGGGACAGAAAAGGATGGCTCCAGTCAAGACATGCTCACACCCATCTATGCTGTGACTATCACCTTTGCCATTGGAGTGACAATTGCTTTGATCCTGCATATTTATCTGGGGGAAGGTTTGGTATGTCATGCCATAAAAGATATTGTTCAACCACCACTGCTTAGTGTATCCTCATCCTAGTTGCTTCTCAGGTGTTTGTAAAAGGTGCATTGGTGTCGGATCATGAGCGCTGCACTACACTTGGCCAGAGAGTTCTTCATGATCATGGCTCCAGTGTGGATGCAGCCATTGCTACTGTCCTTTGTCTGGGTGTTGTGCATCCACATGTGTCAGGTATCGGTGGGTATGTGACTGGCTTGTTATTGATGTGATTGATATGTTTTCTAAAAAATATACAGATGTTTGCACTCAGCAATTCATGTTTATTGTCTTTCTGTAGAGGTGGGGTGATGATGGTTCATGACATCCATAAGAATGAAACCAGGGTTATAAATTTTCAGGGAACAGCACCTAGAACACTTACTGAGGATATGCTGCAAAATGTTTCAGAGCTTAAGGTAATACAAAAGTTGGGAGATAGGCAGCATAAACATGTTTGGTTGTATTTGTATGTCAACACCTAAAATCTATTTTTAGGCTGGTCTGCAGGTAGGAGTGCCTGGTATGCTCAGAGGGCTGCATCTTGCTCACTGGCTGCATGGGAGGTAAAAAATATGAAGAAAGTTCTTTCTTTCTTTAGGTTTTCTTCTACCATTATGTCAAATATGTTTTACCACAAAATCACTGCAGTCTGTCATGGGAGGATGTGGTTATGAGAGCCGCAGCCGTAGCCAGAGAAGGTTTCAATGTGTCTTTCAGTCTTGGTGAGTCAAACCATCCCTCTTTACATTTTCTGCCCCCGGTGATTACTCATAATATAACCTGATGATGACATGCCAGGATGTGACTCATTTATTTTCTTCTACAGCTGAGGCTATAGCAAAGTTAAAAGGTGAACAACTATCCCAACATTTCAGGGGCACATTCTTCCCAGGTGGCAAACCTCTGCGGCCTGGGTCGTTTCTGAGATTGCCAGGACTGGCACGGGTCCTGGAGGCTGGTCTATCAAAATTCTACGATGGGAACTTCTCACAAGAGATAGTGGATGAAGTAAATGAGATTGAAGTATTTAAATTCTAATTTTACTAAATTTAGATAATGTGAAATCTTATATTCTGGGTTCCTTTAAAAGACATTAAAAATTCAGTTTTACAGTCTTTTCTGTGGTTTCTTTTAAAGGTGCGAATGAATGGAGGAGTCCTGAGCAGAGAAGACATCAGTAACTACAGTGTAAAAGTAGAGCAACCAGCTGAAGGCCTGTATAATGGTAAAGACTAAACTTGTTTGGCTGAAAAGACATGTATGTCATTCATCTGTGATGTCTTCATCAACATGTTACTTTTGTCCCAGAATTTATAATTCAGGTTCCTCCTCCCCCGTCTGCTGGTGCAGCGTTGATATCAGCTTTCAACATTTTAGAGGGCTTTCATCTTAATGACATTAATAACACTGACAATCAAACAAACCACTGGATTACTGAGGTATTGGACTTCAAAGCTTAGATATCACAATGGTTTTGTTGAAAGGGTATGGTAGCTCTCCTACATAAGAATATTCATATATACAGTCTCTCTCTCTCTTTTTTTTTTTTTTTCTCTGTGCAAAGGCTCTGAATGCCGCTGTAGCTATGGCCAGTGGTTTGGGTGACCCTAAATATGACTCTTCAGTGACCAAGCTGCTCTCTCACATGTTGAGGTAAACTGAACATAAACACAATTTTGATTGAGTTGCAATTAAAGATTATGTTCATAATCAATTAATCAAACTACCTTCCTGACTACTTGATGAATTTGTCAGAAAGTGTGGAAATTCTCAGCCATCGCTTATGTATCTATTTTGTGTCATAATTGACTGCTAATCCTCCTGAATAACACCAGACTACATAATCAATTTCTATAAACTTCCTTTTCATTTTCGCTTTGCTCTTGCTAAAGTAAGAATCATGCTGATGTGCTTCACCAGAGGATCAATTACTCCCATGCATCTCCACCCGAGAACTACAGCTCCACTCCCCACTCCCTCCAGACAGAGTTGCAGGCTGGACAAGTTGTAGTCATGGGACCAGATGATCTTGTGGTGTCAGTAGCAAGGTGATTATGCTACTGGCTATGGTCTGATATTAATCATCACAGTGGGAGGATATGTGTGGTATGCGCAGCTGGGCACACTGACATTCTTTTATCTTATCTCTCGTCTTTACGATCTTACAGTTCATTGGGCAGGTCATTCGGGAGCCGACTCATAACTCGGTCAGGTGTTATTCTCAACAGCCTGACCCTCCAGTTCTCCTGGCCAAGTAAAGACACGGGGCCACTCCAGGCCTACCAGGTGAGTTTAGAATCAGAAATGAATCAGCTGATATATTCAGCCATTGAGAAAGTACTGACTTAAATATTTCTGCCTGTGTGCTTGTGTTTTGTATTATAGAGAAACAGAGTTCAGCCAGGAAAGAGGCCCCTGTCATATCTTACCCCCACAATAGTGATGCCAGCCTGGTACAGATGTGGGATCTACCTGGCAGTAAGCAGTTCAGGTGGAAAGCAGCGTTTCAGTGCAATCACCCAGGTTTGATCATTTTAGATTATAAAGAGTTTTGGATTCTGATTCAGTGGAAGATGTTAGAGTTGTAAAACATGTGTGGTTTTTAGGTGTTGGTCAATGGACTGTCCCACCATAAAGAAAACAATGACAGCACCTCTCTGAGAAAACACCCTCCCCATCAGTCAGATAGACTTTTTGTCTGTAAGTATATGACATGGTAGTTGATGTTTGCTTTGAATGACATCACATTAGTCATTTCCTGCTTTCCAAACTGTCCCTCATCAGCTGAATTTCTAGAAGACGATGTTCTCTTATTGTATGAAGACAGCCACGTGTTTCAAAAAGTGAAGACAAACTTTGTTGTCCAGGGGATCCTGAGGAGCGAAGATAACATTAAGGCCATAGCAATACCTTTATCTGATGGTTCATTATAGTTTTCTACTTATCATGGACTTTACTTTTTCCTAGGACATTTGATAAAAGCATAGATCTAAATAAACTGTACACCTCATGATGTAAGTACAGTTGTTTTCTGGTGTTAAATCCCCTTGTGTTACTGTGATCACCAGCCAACAGAGGGCAGTCCTCCCACATGTACCTACTATTAAATGTCTGATTGATTGTCTGTTCATATAACCATCTTAAAACTTATTAAAGGAATATTTTCCTCACATCCAGATCCAGACTGCTATTTTGCAATAGATTTGTTCAAAGATTTGATGCTGGCTGATGAAATAAGGCCATGAGGCATGCTGTTTGCATGCTAAAGCGAATGAAGGCTGTTACGTAAAGCTGATGAACCGCAAAGATATTGTCACACATAAATGCCAACTGCCTAATCCACTTTCATTGTGGTGTTCGCATGATTTCTTTTGTATTTGTGCCCCTTCTGCTGTGGTAAAGTGCTAAATAAAAAAAATAATCATGTCACGTGTTAAGTCTGCATCCAAACATGTCTCAGTTTGCTCATAGCCACTGGTTACTGCAAACTTTTTTTTTTTTTTTTTTGCTCAATATCTGTTGACACTATTTCTTCCCAGCTACTGGTGAGTGTTTTAGTGATGATGTATCATAACATGGCATTTCTGTGTGGTTTTATGATTAAAACGTCAACGAGAAACACATTCAGACTTATTGTTTTCATCATACTGTAAATGTAAATGAAAAAGTGGAACTAAAGTTAAAAAAAAAAAAAAAAACACCGCAAACTTTCGGGACACTACACTGATCCTGGCGACATTAATTCCCAGCTGTCGCCTAATGATAAAATGATTATTAAAAACTGGCTATAACAGGTTGTGCGTTATTGCGGAAATGTGGAGAGGACAGATGCAGGGCGGAGAGTGTGTGAGCTGCCGAGGGCGTGCTGTCAGTCACACACAGGTCTGTATTTAAGGTGAGCTGGGAGGAGCAAGAGCCGTCTTACCTCTGGAGCTAGCTGTCTTTGGCATGTACCGACACTGGCTAAAAGCTCTTGATAAATTTAAAAACCGTAAGTAAGACAGCGCTTTCTGCCCATGCATTTCAAAAAGTGAACGCTACTGAGTGTTAGTTGTTGGTACAAAGCAGCTCGGTGTGTTTGTTTAGACACGGACTATCCCGGATCCTATTTTCATCCCTGGAACCCGCAGGGACTTTTTGGTGTTGTGTAAACTGTAGTTTGTTTTTACAATATTCTTACACACCTTTTGGTTATTTCTGTTTTCATGCCGTGGTGTTTGCAGTGTTCATCACACCGTGACTGGTGGTGCTTTTTTAACAGAGACTCGTGTCATTTTCTCCCACTTTGTAATTAAGTAGCTAGAAGCTGTGTAATAGTGCGGGCCCACCTCTGCTCCATGGTACAGCTATACCCTGCACAGCGTCTGCTACAGAACCTTTTAACCGACTACACTGGTGGTGGAAATCACATGTTTCGATGGAGCTCAAAACTGTAGCAGAGGAGAAGTTTTTCATCGTCATACGCGGCAAGTCCCGGAGGGGCTTCAGCCGGGGCTGCATTGGCCGTGTGGAGGCAGAGACGCAACAGGGGGATCTGATGGGGCTGCTGTACTGCGGGGCCAGCAGTACGGGGAGCCCCAAGTGCGGAGGCACGGTGAAGAAAGAGGACACTTTCCCCCTGACCCGTCACCAGGCCCAGCTGCTGCTCTTCATTTTCTCCCTAAGCAAACGCCTGGAACTGCTGTGTAACCCCCAGCTGTTCTCAGCCATCTGTGAGCTGTCTCAGGACGACCTGGTGGTGGTGAAACACAAGAAGGGACACCTGCCCGGGCTGGTGAGAAACCTGATGCAGATTGGGAGGAAAGAGAACAAAGATGACCTGCACATGCTTGGCTTTGAGGTGGAATTAATGGTAAAGCTGTTTGTTATTTGCAGCATTAAATTGTGTGCGTGTTGGATAAAGCACAAGGTAGTAGCTCATAATTATGATCATCAGGTTACCCTGTAATTGCACAGGCACCCGAATGTAGTGTAATGAAAGAATTGTATTAAGACAGGGATGGTCGTACAGCCACAAGTGACTGGTGTGTCAAACTTATCAGTCAAAGAATTGCCAGATATGTAACTTAATATCATTAGTGCAAATATTATGTACATAGTCAGAGCAGTGTTTATCTTTTGTTCAGTAAAATGTCACGTCTGCTTTGGCTTAAAGCAAACTCTTCCTTTTTTTTCCTTCCTTGTAGGAGAATGACAATTTGTCTACTAAGAAACCTGCTCCTCTACCTCTGTTCAATGCTGCAGACATCATCCAGGTGATCCCATCTTATCCCTCCCTCCCTCCGCAATGGAGAGATGGCCAAAGTGTGGGTAAGTAAAGTGGTCTAAATCACAGCTTGTCTTTTTAATAGTCAACATATAGTATTTCTGAACTTGGTGTTGGTATCTGTGATTTTACCATATGTAATCTTTATTTTAGAATCAAACAAAATACATTTTGTTACAAAGCATATTTAACATCTCCACTTAATCAGCAAATGAAGTTCCTGACTGAATATTTTGATCCAACACCAGAGGGGGGTGTAGAAGAACTGGCACTCTTACACATCTAGAAAAACTGGTCTTGTTACTTTGGAATGAAGAAAAGTAGATTAATCAGGGGTCTGGTATTTTTGCTTATTGAGCTGTCTACATACCTCATATGTAGATCTGCATCTTTTTGCTGGATGACTGATGAATCAGCATGCGACAAGTCCTTGTGACATGTTTTTTAAAAAAATGCCGTATCACTTTCTTACCATCAGCTTCTTTAACCTCTGTATCTCTCTGCAGGTCTGAACAGAAAAGCAGTGACACGTATCAACTCCATGCCCAGTATTGGATGTCGTGCACGACAAGTGAGAGAGAACAATATAGAGCACAGTGCCATTCAGAGCCAAAGTAGCAGCACATCCCATGTGCCTCTCGAGGTGGGCTCTACGGTGGAGGTATTGAGTAACTCAGGAATCATCATGTATGGGGTTGTCCGGTGGTTGGGGGTTCCTGCAGGCAAGACTGATGAATGGGCTGGGATTGAATTGGTGAGTGAGTTAAATTCTGCGCACTTAAGTTTTGTTGGCTTTAGGATTCTAAGACAGCATATGTCTGATGGATTTTCATTGTTTCAGGACTATGAGGTGAACTGCTGCTCTGATGGGACTTATGAAAACCAACGATATTTCACATGCCAGGGGAACATGGCTTTGTTTGTTCCTGTCACAAAGTGCAGTCCTGACAGTAGGCTTTTCTGCTCCTCTCCTGTAAGGAAAACCCCGAACACTGAAATACCTCAAGGTTAGACTCTTCTCCTCCTAGTGGGTCACGTACACAAGCATTACACATTTGATGTTATTGCTTCTGTTACCTGAAACGTCTTATAAAATAATTTTAACTAAAATGTTTTTACATTTTACCAGTGTTGTATTTTACGTCTCCAAAATAATATGAATTAATCCACTGTAAACTTTTTTTCTATGAGCTATTATAATGGAAGGGGTATGACATACAGAGAGATGTGTGTCATTCCTCTTACATCCCATTTCTGACTGTGCAACACACACCACAGAATGAGTTCTGAGGAACTTGACATCCTGCTGAAGTGACAAACTAGGGTTGTACTCATGTGAGAACGCTGACAGATCTTGCCGTCTAACTGGATTAACTGACTTCACATTTACCTTTCTGCCTCTGGCAGCATTTAGTGAGGCAATATGTCAGTGACATCAGAAACAGTACCTGGGTTGGGACATTTTTTCTGGTACATGTGAGATGTCTGGCAATCCTGTCAGGTTCCTCCGTTGAAAAAACAGATTCATTATCTTTGAAGTACTGTGTGAATGTCATGTTGGATTGTGTTTAAGCTCTCATTGCTCTTTTCAGTTCCTTCATTTGAAGAGTCGGGGGAGAATGCACCACCTATCCCTGAGTCTGAGGCCTTGTCTTTGTTAGTGGGAAGAATGAAAGGGATTCAGGGTCACATTAATTCCTGTTACCTTGATGCCACACTCTTCAGGTAAAACTAGCTCACCAACCCTAAGCTCATTTCATTCACACTTTGGAAACTGAGCTCATCTCATCTGTTATCTCACATCATCTAATGTAGTTTTTTTGATAGCAGATCACGTACAATCAATTGACCATGGTGACCTGTATTCAGACAAGCAGTGAGGTGATAGCAGAGTGGTTTTCTCTCTTCAGTTTGTTCAGCTCATCAGTGACCTTGGATAATATCTGCCAGAAGCCTGCTGACAAAGACCAACCCATAACCTGCACTCTGAGAAAAATAGTCAACTGTTTACGCAGGTACAAACACTGTCTTCATTAATGTTTTTTCTGGGGCTGTGTATTGTTAACTAGTTTGCAAAACAAGAACATAATGACATTTTACATAATCTAAGCTGGTAAACAAGTACTTCCTGTTTCCTCTATATTTTGTGAATACTCTATTCACAAAGTATAGACGGTTGAACTTTCGTCATATAAAAAGGTGTGCCCTTGTGTTTACTCAGCTGTTCCAGTGTAGGAGTTATTCGGTTAGGTAACTGATAACTATTGCACTTCAATAACTAACTATAACTATATTGCAGACAAGGGTTTGTACCTGCTGAGAGTGTGATGAATTTACGGAAACAGCTCGGCTGTGACACTTTTCAAACAGAGGAGAAAGGTGAGCAACTATATCATAAAACATAATTTGTTAAAAGTATGTTTTAAATAAAGGAAGTAGTGTTATGTTTTTATTATTTTTTTCCTTCACTGCAGACCCAGAGGAATTCATTACAGTCCTTTTTGAGAAGGTGCTTTGTTTGGAGCCACTGCTCAAACTCAGGTATGAAACCAAGCTGCCTATTATTAAATATCTTGTGATAATTGACTGTGTAATGTTGAGTTATGGAAACTCAGCTTCATTTCAGATCAAGGCAAGAAACATCTCAAGGTGCCTACACTTTCCAAATATTTCTTGAAAAAGAGCAGATGGTACAGATGCCCACAGTCCAACAGCTGCTGGACACATCCTGCCTGTCAGGTGACCTAAAGTTTGAAGATGTGAGTGCAAAGAACATCTGCTGGGCTTATCAGGTTTTCTTTTGTACTGCCATATAAGTCCAATGTTACCTTCTTTTGTCCTTTATTGTATCCCCACCCACCACCCCTGGTCCCTGCCCATAGAACACAGTTAGACAGCTGTAAAGCTCAGAGCTGAGCCGACTGGAGCTTCTCCTGGTTGGTGCTGTAGGGCAGCTGCCTTTCATCAGCAAATTATCCTCTCTATTTGTCCCTCAGGTGCCATCCTGTCTTATAATTCAGATGCCAAGGTTTGGAAACAAATATAAAATGTTTTCTCACATCATTCCTTCCACTGAGCTGGATATCACAGACCTTCTATACAACTGTGAGGAACACATCTAACCTACATGTACTCATATCATATACCATGTGAATGTATTTTAATATAATGTTTTCAAAGAACTTAAAGATGTTTAAAGATCAATTACTTTTTCCATCAGCTCCAAGAGAATGCTTCATCTGTGGGAATTTAGCAGAGTACGAATGTCTTCATTGTCTACCAGATCACAAATTGCAGCCAGGAAGAATCAAACAATACTGTGCAACATGCAACGCACAGGTAAACCACATGGGCATTTTAGCTGTTAAGTGTCCTGGTGACCCAGTCTCTGGTGTAAAACTTTCTCCTTGTTTTTTATAACAGGTGCACAGACATCACTCACGACAGGGACACTCCCCAAAAACTCTAGAGGTTCCGACAGATGTAGCATCTGATGCTCCTGTGCCCAGGCACATGATGGAGCTGTTTGCTGTGCTCTGTATTCACACCAGCCACTACGTGTCCTTTGTCAAATACGGCCGAGACCCTCGCTCCTGGCTCTTCTTTGACAGCATGGCAGACAGATGTGGTAAGAAAAATTGCATCATGTTTTGTGTCTGTTTCCCTTTTTTTTAGGTTATGTCTTTTATTAGTTTTATTCTGATGTTTGTGCGAGCACCTGTTTTTGTTTTACTGTGAAGTGGTTACCCATAACTGCTTTAGTTTCTGATAATACAGCCTCAGCACTATTAGATAAGGACCCACTCTGACGTCTACAACTAGTCTTTATCTCTTTTCGAGCTGATGTCTAATCTTAAGGTCGATCTATCTTACAGGTAACGATCAAATTGGCTATAACATTCCCGAGATACAAGCCTGTCCAGAGCTGGGTGACTTCTTGTCCCAGCCAGAGGAGGAGTTGGCTCGGACCAACCCCTCTCAGGCTCCTGAACTAGTGCGCAGGCTGCTGTGTGACTCTTACATGTTTTTATACCAGAACCCAGTCATGGCACTTTCAAAGCCAAATCATCAGGAGCCTTAAATGCATGTAAGGACGAGGACAGAGTGTTCTCACAACAGTGCCTTAGTAACCTTGCATCACTGCTTAATCAGCAAGATTTTGTGCTGTCATTACATCAGCAGGACCAGAAACAGATGTTTTTAACATCATGGAAAGAAACAATGTTGTTGAACAGAAAAACAAAACTGTAGTTCAGGAATCTGACTTTAATTAAATCTTGGTTGAAACTTTTATTGATATGTGTGGAGACAAACTATGAACAGTGGAATATTGCACTCCATACCTGTTACTGAGATTATTTATTCTGAGTTTGTCAAAATGAATTGTTGCATGTCAGTGATTTTTATGACTTTATTCCTATCTGCTTTTATTATGCTGTTATTTGGTGAATTAATCTTGGACAAATGCCCATTTAGGGAAAGGTCTGTGTGATGCTACATAATCTTAACTCTGAATTGTCAGTGGTGATGTAAAACACTTACTCAAGCTTCCCAGATCATAAGAACCATCTCCTTTTTTGTTGTTCATGGGCTGTCTCAAGAAAATCAAAGATTTGGAAATTACATGTATGGTTGTATTTTATTTAGTATAAACAGTTGCACTGTGTGCAGATATTACTTAAGCATGTTACTGGATCTTGACCTGTCCAGGGTGTACCCCTGCCTTCCACCCGATAGAGAGCTGGGATAGGCCCCAGCAGATCCCCGTGACCCTGATTCAGGAAAAAGCGGGTATAGAAAATGGATGGATGGATGGATGTTACTGGATCTGTAATATAGTATTTTCGTTAATGTAATGTACAGAAAATGGAATTTTGATATCGATGAAGTCATCCTATTTTGTAATAAAAAAATAAGCAAAAACAGTTACAACCTTTGGAGTTTTAATTACACAGAACCTTCTAATGCAGATACAGATACCTTGTCAGATACCTTAGACTGGCATTCTCCATTCTAGCAGCCTCACACTGTGTGGAATAATACAGGTTGATCTGTTCAATTAAATATCTAAACCACATAAGTCTAAACTAGATGTAAAGTAGTGTTTTCAGGCTCTGAGAGGACAGGTTAGTCCTGTCAGTGAATATTAGGGATTGCAGTGCCCTCTGGTGGAAGGCATGTGCTTTTCTTTGACAGCATTCATTCAGCTCCACCACCAAACAATACTTTTTATATATAACCATTAAACATGTATGCACACACAATATAGGTACTGGTACCATTTTTAATATGCTGGTGTTTTAGTTAACTAATACTCTGAATCTGTTTTCCTTTGAGTTCCTGTTGACTCTTAATAAGGTTGTGTAGGGCAGGATGAGCCTCTGTGTGTTGTGTGCCATACATTCTGGCTTACACCATATTTCATATCACTAAAAGCACAACACCAGGGCCATGGAGGCAAGATAGGTTGTGTCATTCACATAGTGAGAATCTCACTTAACTAACATTTAGCTGCGCTGAATCACGCAGGTAACTGTGGACTCTTGAAGACACCTTGTGTCTCATCAAAATCATCTTCAGGTTGGACTGACTGTATATATGTACTGTATATCAATGTCTGCTAAATATGTCTGTAAATTGTTTTTTAGCCGTGCCATTAGACAAACTGTGAGGTATGCCCTAGTATGCATTGGCCTGTTCACTAAATGACATAAAGCTGAGTGAGGTCACAAGAGGACTAATCTCTTCAAACACCATGGTAATAACTATAATTGTCTTTAGGTTTTTTTTTTCTTTTGTATTTTTTCATTCAGTTACGTTTTGCTGTTTATCTATTAGGTGAAGTGAACAAGTCTAATACTTCTTTTGGTCCCAGTCTACATGAGTACCTCTCTGAGCATGGTGGGAGGGAGGAGCTTCACTGCTCACTACCATTTAAACTGGGGCGCATGCGCATTAGGGCACAATTGGGACTTGAATCTCTTATACAACCGTATCTTTTCTTCACTCTGCTTGGTTCTCCTCGCCGGTCTGTGCCGACCTGACACGGCTTTTATTTTTTAAATTTTTAATCAAACCAGCTTTTAGGAAATGAGTGGGGACCATTCCCACAACGAGGACCAGGTAAACCTGGATGTTGTCTTTAATGTCATCACTCGTGGTTGACCGGTATCGTTTGTTTTCACGGTTCTATTCGCTCGGTTTGACAACTTGGCTAACTGTTAACGGTGCCTCTTAGCGCGCATTAGCCCCGTGTGTTAGTAAGCCAACTCATTCTGTCATTAACGGGGAATTGACACGTTTCATTACATATTTATTGGTAGTGTTACGGGAATAACCTGTGGATAGCTTTCAGGTTGATGTGGCTGGCTATGAACTCAGACACAAAGTGTGGTGACGCTACATTTAATTAGCAAATGTTAGCCACATTAGCAGCTAGCCTATGGAGCTAACACAGCTAGCTGCTCCAGCAAGTTCAAAGTTAGTTAGCCGGCTAGTTAGCCAGCACGGGATTTAACGTCCACCTGTTTTTGCTTTTTTTTTACAGATTGACTGTGGCTCTCGGCTCAATGGTAAGTTTATCACGCTAAGCTAACAAGTTAAAGTGAGGGGTTTGCCCCGTTTTCTCTGATGAAATGTAACGTTGCGTTAGTTCTCAGCAGAGGACAGAAATGGCGTCCAGAGACTAAGTCCTCTGTCTCACTCACAAGCCTCTATTGTTCAAAAGGAAGGTCTTGTTAAAGCTTTTCCCCAAATCATTTTCTCTGTTTGACTCAGATTTGGCACACAGCTGGAGGTGTTTTATCATGTGGCTGCATTAGATTTTTTTGTTGGTAGGCTTTTAACGCCGCATTTCGCACCTGAAAGTGAGGGTTTGGGGGTTGAGGACTTAGTCTCTGCGCCATTTTCTTTTTCGGTGTAGCGGCCTGACTGTGCTGCAAGCTGAACCCAGGCTGAGGAGTGCAGATGGCTGTGGAGGGGACATGCGAAGGCATAGTTTTTCACCAAAATCCAATGTGGTGACCGAGAAGAGTCATACGTGATCCTAAAGCTTTTTTCATAGCTTTAGGATCACATGTACTCTTCTTGATTTTTGTTTCTTTTTGAGATTATAACTACAGCACAGTCACCTCAGGAGAAAGTGGAGCATTTTAAGTTAAAGCAGCATTTCAGTGGTCAGTATGTTAACTGTAACTTTATTCCATCATCACATTGCATTTTAAACCTGATAGTGGATGTTAAAGGGGCATAATGGTTTGCAAGGTTTGAGCTTTTTAATGTCATTCCCTTTTGTCCAAGTTCAGCATTTTACACTCAAAGGTTTTTGCTTTTTCTTTAATTCAGCTAAGCATCACTGACATTTGTTTACTTACACTCAAGACAAAGATTCCAAGACAAAATCCTAAATATGTCTTTCAAATTGTCCACTCTTTGAATAAGAGCTGTACTTTGCTATACGCCATTATTGCTAAAAAAATTATCTAAACAATTGTACCATATCACTTATTTGGATTTCATTAATAAATGGAAAAACATTTGTCTGACCTGAAGGGCCTTATTTATTTCCCTCACATTGGACCAAACGAACATTTAACTAACTTTTTAATGAGACATTAATTTTGACCTACTTTAAGATTATACCATTTGGTGGGTTTTAATGTTCTCATCCATTTACTAGCTAATATTATGCTTCTATACAGTTTTGTGTAGCACTTACTTTACCATGGTGGGCATTTATTTTGTATTCATTTATGGACTGTAAAGCCTATATGAGAAGTTTATATATTTTTAATATATATAATATATTGTAGTCAAAGGAATCTGAGTATTAAAAATTTGTCATTTGTATAATACAGTATAATTTTGCTCATGTGAGCTATGTTTGTGTTATACTCTTATACAACGGCAATGTGGACAGCTTGTTTTTAGGACCTGTTAGTAGACTGGACTGATAGCTGTCAATGCTGTGGTTGATAGCTGAAATTGGGTGTCAGCTGTTCTATATATTTATTTTTTTATGATTTGCTTTTTTCCCCCTAGATTGAGATGAGCCTGTTTTCTCCCTGTCTAGAGGGAGACGGGGAGATTAAGTTGTTCATGTGCAGGTTTCAGCCTGTCACTTGTTTTGTATTGTCAAACAATAAGGCCTCTACAAGCAGTAGGAGGTGCTGTGCTACTGTGTGATAGATTTCTGTTTACAGGCTGCATGTCACTCAGATTATAGTACATGTTCAGATTTTGTGTCGCAATGAGGGTCAAGTGGACTTTGAGTACTTCATAGGTTGTCTCTTGATTAGTGATATTGAATGTCTTAGCCTGTCAACATCAGCTCCTAGGTAAGAGAAGTGCCCTTTCTCTGCCCCTTTTGTATAGAAATATAATAGGTATACCTTGGCATTTAGGTCGATGCAAGTCTGACCATTTAAGTATGTTGTTGGATTGCTTCAATGTTACAAGTTTTGAAGAAAGTAATACTGTTTTCTCTCAGACTCTCACAAGCATAAAGACAAGTATAAAGAGAAGGAACACAAACACAAGGACCACAGGAAGGATAAAGAGCGCGAGAAATCAAAACATGGCAGCAGGTACGGTAGTGCTTCCAAACCATTTATCAATTCATGCTTCTCATGTCTTCTCAAAGTAGACTAATTACTACCATTGGAAATGTAAACTGTTGAAATTAAGTTTTCTTTTCAACTTAAGTGATTACAAGGAGTCATCTGAGAAAAAACACAGAGACAAGGAGAAGGAAAGGATGAAGCACAAAGATGGCAGTACAGACAAGCACAAGGAGAAGAAGAAAGAGAAGGTGAATTACCATGCAAATAACCTATAGAAGAATGTAGTTGTGTAGTATTGTTCTACATGTAGTGTGTGTGTGTTTTACTTTTTCAAGTTTTAACTATATTTAAACTGACAGCAAAAATGTATGTTAAATTCAATTAGATTAAAACATTTAGTCTTTCTGATGATTTTGGTAAATTTGTTTTCATAATTGGGGCTTCCAAAAGTTGCCCCAAAAATGTACAAAATGAGCATGCTACATGTGTGGGATTTATTTTAATTTCAGATGGATTCAAACTAGATGATGTTCATGTATTTTGGCAGAATTAATTGGGTTTGTTGCTCTGCTCACTAAACAGGAAAAACATTTACACAGTTGGTCTCCAGATAGGGTGGATGTTGATGTAATAATATAGTATTATACACAGAAAACCACTGCATAGCACTTTGATTGGAGTGACAAAAAATGTAAGAGTAACTTTCTTTTTTTTCTCTGCCTTTCATTGCCAAGTATCTTTTATTCTGTTATAACAATTGGTATGATTATCCATTTGGCAATGACTGGATGGTCACTAAGCTATACTATTGACTGGCTTGATTGTGTTTTACACATTTTCCTCCACTAACCACTTTGTGTAAACCTTTCAGATGAGGTCCCTTGATGGTAAGGTCAAAAAGGAGAAAGAGAATGGCTTTGCCAGGTATGCCTGGACTCCACATCTCTTTTGTGTGCTTATATGTAAGCTACCTGCAGATCCATTTTTATATAAAGCCTCAACTCATTTTGGCTGGCTCTTCTTTTGCAGCCCTCAACATGTGAAGTCTGAGCCTGAGGATAATTTTTACTACTCTCCTAAATATGAAAAGTCTCTAAAAAGACAACGGGATGACGATGATGAGTAAGTGTCTCTTACTATAAGAGTTATCACATTTCTTCCATGTCTACCTCATAGCGTTAGGGTATCATTGTCGTCTCTGTGACCAAAGTTTGATCTGTCAGACAATGGTGTTACTTTTCAGCTCTGAATTCAAGTCCAAGAAAATAAAGACTGAAAATAACAAAAAGGTCAAGAAAAGAAAACAAGATGAGGTAAGTTGAGTGCAAATTTGGTCTTGATTTAGATTCTCTACACAGTAAAAAGAGGTTTTTGACACCTTGCTCTAATACTTCTAAGACATACAAAATAAGTACATGAACAATTGGTGAGGGTCAAGTCTCACTCTTGTTTTTAATAATTATTTTCTGTAAACCTGAGAGAATAAAGAACTCAGTTTCTCTTCCCTTTTCAGGACATAAAGTCCAAAAAGACAAAAAACAAAAAAGGAGAAGTTCTTGATGGAAAAAAGAAAGCAAAGAAAGAGCCAGAAGAGAAGTGGAAATGGTGAGTTAGTCATGTCAGCCAACTGCATGTTGCCAGTAACACTCTGTGGTGATTGTGGATGCATGGTGTTGAGTTTTGGTTCTGTGGTAGATTGAAACTCCTTGTTGAATAGCTTTGCTTTTTGGTTAATTCCAGGTGGGAAGAGGAGAGATACACAGATGGTGTGAAATGGAAATTTCTGGAACACAAAGGTCCAGTGTTTGCACCCCCATACGAGCCTCTTCCTAGCCATGTCAAATTTTACTATGATGGTAAGATTCCATTTCCCACAGGAGTGCTCACCTTTTGAAATGGTCACTGGCTGGACTACAGAACCGCATAATGGCAAGTACAAATGTCAGTGGCTTTTGCATATTTTAGGAAAACCCATGAAGCTCAGTCTAGAAGCAGAAGAGGTGGCCACGTTCTTTGCCAAAATGTTGGACCATGAGTACACCACTAAAGACATCTTCCGCAAAAACTTCTTCAAAGATTGGAGGAAGGTTGGAAAAGAAAAACAAATTTTCTGAATAAATTGACACCTGTCAGCTTTCTGCAAAATCTGAGTTTTACAAGGTAATTGTCCAAAGATGTATGATTGAATGTATCATGTGTTTCTTACACAGGAAATGACTGCAGAGGAAAAGTCTAAGATCACTGACTTGACAAAGTGTGACTTCACTGAGATGAGTGAATACTTCAAGGCACAGTCTGAGGCCAGGAAGGCCATGACAAAGGAAGACAAACAGGTCAGCTACTACATATATATTTTCTCAGAGCTGAATCTGACTGGTATTTTCAAAACTAGGGATATGCCAATAGGACCACAGTGTATATCAACCTGTTGTGGAATTCTATTGGAAACACCGGTTGGTGTTTTCATGTTTTCCTTTGTGAAATTGCATAGATGTTGTGTAATGGGTAACATGCATTTATTTCTGAAGCACTTGGCCCTTATTCAGCATTTCTTGATCCCACAGGTGACACAATGTGTTTAGTCACTTAAGCATCCAGATAAATCAGTTACTCAGACAAATTCTCTTGAACAGCACCCCATGGTGCATAGCATTCATTTTTGCCAGAATATTGGAGGATTTAAATAGTGTCTTTGCATAGCAAAGTTTTTTTCTTTTGCTCTTTTTTGTTTTTGAATGAAAATTGATGCATTAAGGATTTTTTGGACAGTAGGATTGTTGAGACAAGATGGTATTCTGATGCTTTTATATTTCCTCTCCACGTGTAGAAAATAAAGGAGGAGAATGAGCGTACCTTGCAGCAGTATGGCTTCTGCATCATGGACAACCACAGGGAGCGTATTGCTAACTTCCGCATTGAGCCCCCAGGCCTGTTCCGTGGTCGTGGAGACCATCCAAAGATGGGAATGCTCAAACGTCGCATCAGGCCTGAAGACATCATAGTCAACTGCAGCAAGTGAGTGAAGAGTTGTTTTTAAGTGCTGATGAGGAGATGTGTTAAGTGAGTATAATGATTAAATGTTTTATTAATAAACTCTTCACAGGGACTCCAAGCACCCTGAGCCTCCTCCAGGCACTAGATGGAAAGAGGTTCGTCATGACAACAAAGTGACATGGTTGGTATCATGGACAGAGAACATTCAAGGCTCCATCAAGTACATCATGCTGAATCCCAGTTCTAGGATCAAGGTAGGCTGAGTTCTGCACTACAAGAAAGCTTTGACCTGGTTTAATGTGGGTTTTAAATGGCTGTCCTGTTCAAATGACTGCATATAGCAATGTCGTATAAGACGCACTTCCCACTGCTTAAATTAAAATTGCTACTTGCTGTATTAGATAAACTACTGATTTTGACATTCACATGACTGACACACCCATATATGGGCGTATACATAGCTCATTAAATACTCTTATCTCATTCTTCTCACTGTTTGCTGCAGGGAGAGAAGGATTGGCAGAAGTATGAAACAGCCCGTAGACTGAAGAAATGTGTGGACCATATTAGGAACCAGTACCGTGAAGACTGGAAGTCCAAGGAGATGAGGATCAGACAGAGGGCTGTGGCACTCTATTTCATTGACAAGGTGAGGTGCATGATTACCATCTACACTGTCCTTGGACTATACAGCTTGAGGGAGTTTAATGTGGTGTAACTGCTATTTTAACAATGCCTGTAATTTTAAAGTGGGATTTACTGGGTTTGAAGAAACTAGCTTCAGTGAGGGTGCTGTCTCTATAAGGTGGCTTTAATCCAGCTGTTGTGATGTACTCTAGCTGGCTTTGAGAGCAGGAAATGAGAAGGAGGAAGGAGAGACTGCAGACACTGTGGGTTGCTGCTCGCTGAGAGTTGAACATATCAGCCTTTATCCAGAGAAAGATGGTCAGGAGTATGTGGTGGAGTTTGACTTTCTGGGTAAAGACTCCATCCGCTACTACAACAAAGTCCCTGTGGAGAAAAGGGTAAGTATTGTATGATAGTCTGTCTAAGTCTCCAGGTACTGCCTCTATGTTAATGTGTGCTTTGCTTCTCCTAGGTATTTAAGAATCTTCAGCTGTTTATGGAGAACAAAGAGCTTGATGATGACCTATTTGATCGCCTGAATGTAAGCAAAACATCAGTTTATGATCAGAATTTGACCTAGTTACCATTGTTTAGATGGCTTGTCTTGTGTTTCAGACGACAGTATCAGCCTTTTGACACTTAATAGCAGTTTTTTTTTTTTTTTTTTTTTTTAAATGATTGCACGTTTACTTCCAGACTTCTATACTAAACAAGCACCTCCAGGAGCTGATGGACGGTCTGACGGCTAAAGTTTTCCGTACCTACAACGCTTCAATCACGCTGCAGCAGCAGTTGAAAGAGCTCACAAATGGTATGTCACTCACCAGCAGGCAAATGATTGAAGACCAAATTTTTACTAGAATAAATTTTCCCTCTAAAACAGGAGACAGTACCTGAACAGTTTGCTATTCTATGGGCCTTTAGTATATCTTTGCATTTGTTTAGTCATTTTAGTTACAGAAAATGAATTATACTTTTCTCTTTAGTGGAGGAGAACATTCCAGCCAAGATCTTGTCCTATAACAGAGCCAACAGAGCTGTGGCTATCCTGTGTAACCATCAGAGGGCACCACCGAAGACATTTGAGAAATCTATGCAGAACCTGCAGTCTAAGGTGACAGTGTGTTTTGAGTACCCTCGAGCACTTTGTAAAACCTCATCTTTCTTATTTTTCTTTCTTGAACCAGAGATATATGTTAGTATATATATCGCATCATGCTTTTGGTAGCTTTTATTAAAATGCCATCTTATTATGGTATTTAAAAAAAAAAACTTTGACCTTCAGTTGTCTCTAACATGCTTGTCATGATGTTCAAGTTCGATTCTACAAGTGCCTAAATTTCAGTGTGATTCATGCACTGTGTACTCAGAAGTACACATGTGCAACAGCAGTGATTTTTACACTATGAGCTCTCTACTTCTCCAAAATGTCTCGTCATGTCTTGCCTGTGTCAGTTTTGAGTCCCTTAATTTTGACAAAAAATGGTACAGATATGTTAGAAATCTCTTGTTGACAGTGTAGAAGTTCCTGTTAAGGAATTGCTGTCAGTGTTGCATAAGTATAGTAATCTCTGGTTGTAATTTTCTAATCACTGACTTACTGTCAATCCTTTCCCTTAGATTGATGCTAAAAGGGACCAGCTTGCTGATGCCAAAAGAGAACTGAAGAGCGCCAAGGCTGATGCCAAAGTACGGAAAGATGAAAAATCCAAAAAGTGAGTATCACTGGATTTAGTATAGATGGATAGTATAGATACTTCCTGGTCAGTCTTGTTAATGGTTTGTGCTTCTTGGCCCCACCTCCAGGGCTGTGGAAACCAAGAAGAAGGCGGTTCAAAGGGTAGAGGAGCAACTGATGAAGCTGGAAGTGCAGGCGACTGATCGTGAAGAGAACAAGCAAATTGCCCTCGGCACCTCCAAGCTCAACTATCTGGATCCTCGCATCTCTGTGGCTTGGTAAATTCTTTTTATTTTGGTTACCTATTTCTTAAGCGTATATGCACAACAAGGCAATGTGTTGTAATTATATTATAATGTATAATTATAGTTATTAGTATTATTTCACCATCCATCATTATTTATTTATTTTTGTCCCATAGGTGTAAGAAGTGGGGTATTCCTGTTGAAAAGATCTACAACAAAACCCAGCGTGAGAAGTTTGCCTGGGCTATTGACATGGCAGACCAAGACTTTGAATTTTAAGTCCCAGTTTGTGGTTTTAACTATGATCCACTCATCTTTTATCGGATACTTGGTTTTTAAGCTTAACTGAATTCTGCTCAATGGCCAGACCTGGCAAGGGATTTCAGAAAGTTTGAACAGAAAAACAGTGTCAACATGGTAAAATGAGACGAGGCCATTATGAAGTGGCAGGCGGGAGTTGTGGGTAGTCTATAAACATCTGATCTGCGATCAGGCATCCAGGCTGAACTGAACCCACGGCCAAGCATCAAGGCATAGTCTCAGTAACTGAAAGACCCTTTTACTTTCTCTCATTCTGCTCTGGGACAACACCTGAACTTTGAACTCTGTGGTCCGATAGCTACTGTTTTCAGCAAAAGCAAAATGCTTTATCATTTTAAGTTTTTGTTCCTTCGGCTCTGTATTTTAGCCCTCCCATGTATTATTAATGAATTCTATATTTTGATAGACAAATTTAAATCAAATTCCTTAACTACACCCACACGCCTTTTGAGGAAATGGAAATGTGAGCTTGGTGTGTGTGCGTGAATGTGAGTGTGAGGGGCTTGGCCATGGATGAATATTTTAAACTGGACTATATTGAATCATTGAGTATGAAAGAGGATGTCTGGGCAGGGGGAGCAGGGGGGGTACTGCAACCATGTTAATATTTACTTAAACAAGCAGAATGTGAACATATTGTTTTACAGCCTCTATCAGGGACATCTTTTTCAGTGTAAATGTGAACCAATCATTTTTATCCTTTGAGTTGCAAGCATCCTCTGAATCTCTTTGCATAGCCCTGTCTGCATCTGATTTTTAACTTAATTTAACAATTGTTCTGAGAAAAAGTCCCATATGTTACTTGAAGATAATGCTATGATAATGTATTTAAAGTCAGTAAATAGAAAGTGTTTTTCTTTGAGATGGGTATGTGAGGGATATCAACTTTGCCAAAAAAAATAGCAAATCTGTTACAATTTAGGCAGTTTTTTTTTTTTTAAATTGTGTAAAGATTGAGGATAAAGTAATGTAACATTTAATGTGAATTATCAGTTCATTTTATTCCACACTTAGGATAGGAAAGTTGATGTAAGTAGCTGTAAAGTCAACAGCCTATTCCTGTTTTATCTTTGTCATAACCTTTGATCATGTTTTATTTGAGTTGTATGCTCATTGTAGGTTGGAAAAAATTAATAAAACCCTACAAGTGAATACACAGTGTACTTGGGATAGTCTTCCATGCATGTCACTGAGGTTTACATTTAGGAAATGTGATACTTCATTATAAAACGAGCCCAACGTAGCAAAGCTGCCTGTTGGTTTTGGATTAGCAGCCATAGTGGAGGTGTTGGCAGTGTTAGTCATATTTGCTTTGTTAAATGCACTTGATCTATTCCTACAAGGAGAACAATATCTGGAAGGTTCGTGTCCCCTTTGGCCTCTTAATTCACATCCTTCATTGTATACAAAAGCTCTTATCATTTGCATATGTACTCAAGACTAACTCACAATACACCCTACTGACCTATTTAATTAAAAGTTAAAGTAATTCTTCAATGATTACCTACTATGGAGAACAGGCTAAAGTGTTTCCTCTGTAAGTCAGCTATCACCAGCTCACTGTATTGCCAGCTGCTCACCAGCAGGTGAGGCTGTGTGCATTTCTCTCTTCCCAGTGTGTTGCAGGTTACTTTCACATTCATCACGCTGAATAATTTGACTGGTATCCACGGAACGATTTGTATTCACCCCTGATGAAAGGTGTTGAGCAAATAATGAGCCTTTAGTGCTTGGTGAGTATTCAGTTTATTCTGTAAAGATTCAGAAGTGTAGAAAGGATGATACAACAGTGCTTTATGATCAGACTATTTCATAAAAGTTTTTTAAGTGATCATAACACCGTAAGTCCAGATTCCATTTATCTCAAACCAAAATAAATTTGTAACATTCGACACAAGTGCATACACTGCTGGTAGGAGATCAACCTCCAATTTCACTTTGGATGGTATAGCACCGTTCTTAGCTATAGCAGCTTGACAAAGATGCAGCTTAATAGGATTCATGTAGTGACTGTATGTTTATATAAACACAAGAATATTCAGAGGAGAGCAAAGATCTCCTCATTTGGCTCTCTAGCTAGACAATATCTCACTCTGTCAGTGTCTAGGGATCAAATTGATTATTTTGCTTAAAACATTTTGCCAGTAACAATATTTGATGCAATTACAGCTTAAAGTTAAACATCTCCAAGTGTACAGAAAGCAGCACAAGATTTTTTTTTTTTTTTTTTTTTTTTTTTTTTCACAGATATAGACCAACAGTGACCATCAATGTACTGGCTTGTTTTTTTTTTCTTCTTCTTTTTTTCTTAGGACAGCACAGTAGCTGGAAAGCAAGGTGATGGGCAGACAGGTCATATAAACACATGGACAGAGCTGAGTAAGGCAACGTTAGCGTGACAGGCTTCTCTCTGTTCAGTTTGCAGGGCAGTGTAGTGTATTGATCTTGACAGAGCTGTCAATACCTTCATTGTGGGGCAGTGTGATTTTTAGCATTGCTGTCTTTAGTGCATTGTATATAGTCTCTTGCGTGTAGCTCAACTGCAAAGTGATCACCAACATTTATACAGATCTAAATAAAACACGTTTGATTGCATCTGGACTTACAGTGACTATAGAAGAGTAAATAGAATTGAAAAACCAAATAACGGAAAAAGTAAAATTCAAGGCAGTGCTGAAGTACTGGTTGCTAAAAAAAGTAAAAAATATCACAAAGCCAACAATAACATTTCCTTGACACATCTTTTGTTTGTCCAGTCAGTACAAACCCTATTTTATAGTGCAGTTTCAATCACATATATCTATATATATATATATATATATACATATATAGATATATTTTCTCCCTCTGACCCACACAATTTCTCTCAGCCCTATCCTATCGTTGCTCATTCAAGTCAGTTTTCCAGTCAGTGTGCGTCTTTTCTCTTTCTTTTCTTTGATCCCTCGTACTGACCTCATTGTGCACCCTCCCCACACAACCACAAAGAAGCATGAAAGGCTTAAACATCACAGGACTCAAAGGTGAGAAGTTCTTTCTTTTGACGATGGCAGGAAGTGATATCAGATGGAAGAGGAGGAGGAGGAGCAGGAGAAGGAGGCAGAGGAGGAAGGGTGGGGGGTATTCACAGTTACAGTCAGAGTCCAACGGTCCAGCTACAATCACATCTGCTGTCATTATGAACACTCGATTTTTTTTTTTTTTTTTTTTTTTTTTTTTGACCACGGCCAGGGTAGCAAGCCAGCTTCTAAAACATCATGTTCCTCTGGCGAGACTTGGTCTGCTTCATCACACCTCCAACAGCTCCATCCTCAGGCGATCCCTATCAGCAGCACACACACAACATGCACAAATTGTAAGAAAATGATTGAAGTTGCTGTTGCATTATATTGCTGTTGTGTAAGTGAGCTACATTTTGGGAAGGGCCTTGGTAAAAAGATGCCTGTGTTTAACTCGCCTCTCTAAAATCCACCTCACAAAGACAATTGTCATGATTTATTCACATATATTTGCATGCTCTTTCTATAATTCAACAGCCCAGACTTCTACTTATCTAAAAATAGCTCCTTAAACACAGACCTTTGATTGCCTGAATAAGCTGCTCAGCATGTGTATGTGTACACACGGCCTCCTTTTTTACTGTACATCACACAGCAGCCACTACAAATAACAACCTGTCATGCTGTCATCACTCCACCTGGCTTACATAGTTTTTGTTTTCTTGATTGATAAACAGCGTCAAGCTTGTAAAATATCACAGGCGCTGTGAACAAGAAGTGTGCCTTAGTTCAGTAACATCTATCGTACCTTGTAGTTCAAGCACTATGATTGCAGTACCTGGCCTGATTGGCATCAGTCTGTTGTTCAATGAGTGACTGGCCGGCCACTGGCTCCTGGTGGTCTTCGGCTCTCTCTGACCAGGGATCCTGCAGGACTCCTTGCTGTGCTGACTCCTCGACCTTGCCTCGCTCTGTGCTTCCCTCGGACCCCATCAGACCCAGCAGCGGTGAGTATGAATCCTGCCACACAACCCGCTGCCCTAAATTCTTTCCTGGTTCTCCTTCAAGGTGCTGGTTCATGTCTTCCTCAGAAAGTTTTTTTTTGGCCACAGGAGGGTCTTTTGGTGACTCTGCTTCAGCATCTCCATGGCCCCTCGCTTCTTCTGACTCTGCGGGTGGTCGCTGATAGGTCTCCAGCCATTTCAGCTGCCCGTTCTTGTGGCTGTAGCGGCTGTCACTGAACCAGCGAACCACCTCTGACTTGGGAAGGCCGGTCTGAACACTTAGCTCCTCGTACTGCTGACTGCTGGGCCAGCGGGTGTTGGAGAAAACCTGCCGGAGGATGTGCAGCTGCTGCGGAGTCTTGTTGCCCCAAGGAGGTGAAAAAGACGGCTGACAAGCAGACACCTCGGCTATCTCAGACTTGTTCTCCTGTTGTACAATCTCAGATGCAGTCTCTGGTTCATTCATCTTCAGCCTCTTAAAGTTGATTTTGATGGGGTTAACTTTCAGCTCTGGGCAGCCTCTGTCCCCGGCAAATGGGTCCTCCTCTTTAATGAGCTGTTTTAAGATTGACATGCCTTTTATGGGAAAGTCACTGTTGCATTTGCTCTCATCTGCAATGGATGGGGTGCTTTTTGTAATGACAGTGGTGCTGGTGCTTTCGGTTGGGGATTTGCTGGCATGGTTCAGGGTAGGGACACTGTCATTACAGGTAGTACTGGGGCATTCACTGCTAATACTGCTGTTGTTGGCCTTGTGGATGTAGTTGTTGCGTTCGTCTTCTTGGTTTGCACTGTGGGTCTGCTCTTGTGGACTAGTGGTGGTGCTGCTATGATTGTTACAGGTGATGTTGGATTTGCTGGTGTTATCGATGATCACTTGATTCTTGGCATTGTTTGAACCTTCCAATCCGATGTGTAAACTGTTTTTGAGATTTGGTTTGCCGTTGGCATCAGCAACACAGTGCTCATCATTATTGCTAATGTTGGTAGAGCAAGCGACGGTGCTGTTGATGCTGTTGGTTGGGCTGCTGTTATGAACTGGTTTCCTGGTGACAGTCTCACCACCATTACTACTGCTGGAATAGCTGCTGATGCTGCTGCTACTACTGCAACTACTGCTGCTACTGCTGCTTCGACTGCTGCTGGTGCTACTGACACAACCACTGCTTCCAGCCATGTCCAGGCTGAGTCCATTGCTCTTGTCTGGCTCCACAGTGGGCTGAGTGTTCTTGGTCAGTACCTGTGTTGTTCTGACAACGGATGGAAACTTTGGGGGGACAACTGGAGTAGAGTATGAGACCCTCGTGATATGGGGATTACTGGACATGCTGGCCTGTGTGGCTATGACTCCAACAGGCCTGGTTTTTAGACTGCCATAGGGAACTTTGGCCATCTGAAAGTTTGGTCCTTTTGAGCCTGGATGGGCAGTGACAGTGTGGTGAGTTACAATGTGATTGACGTGCCGCTGTGAAGCATGTTGCTTTTGAGGTGCTCCACCCTGGAACACAGTGTTGAACATCTTCCTCCTGGCCTCTTCGATCTCTTCAGGAGACCAGCTTATGCCCTGCTTGAGTCTTTGGGCAGTAAACCACAGTTTGATTTGCTCTTCGGGGAACTCTGAGACCACCGTTAGGTAGCAGAGTTCGGCTTTGGTCGGGTAGGGGAACTTACCAAAAGACGTCTTGAGAAAGCTGCTGGTGTCCATGGCGGCATCGTAGGTGGGGATGCTGCTGAGTGGGATCATCACCTTTGGAAGGTCTTTACTGGAATCAGAGGAAGGGGGAGAGTAAAGGGAGGGAGTGTGCTGGTGAAAGACTGGGTTGGACACTGTCGTCGTAATCACATGAGTGACAGTGGTCCTCGGCATAGCTGGGGCACCAGAAACACTGAGAGCCCCGTTTTGGAGTTCAGGCACATTTGTCAGCATGCTGGGTTCTACATCCTTTCCAGTGTCTATCTTCCGTACCTCAACAGTGTGAGAAACCACTATCTTTTTGTGCTCCCCTTTGGCTTTCATCATCTTTGCAATTGGTGTTTTGGTGACAGAGATTCCAGTTTGTCTGTGGTCTTCTCCACTGGCCGTGAACAGGCTTTGTTCTACAGTAGTAACTCCATCTCTTTTGTTGACAGTTAGGGAGGCGGTGACCAAGCCCTCCATAATCTTCGGGTGGGCATTGGCATTATGCAGAGCCAGAGCCTCAAAGCGGACGACTGACACCCCACAGTTCAGGCAGTAAAAAGTGGGCTGGGCCCTGAAGTCTAAGTGGCAGTTGTGCATGTGATCCAAAAAGTAATTTAGATCTCTGGATTCGAAACGGCAAGTTGGACAGCTGTATGTACCTCCCTTCTGCATCTCACTGCCACTTTCGGATTTGGAGGAGCTGTGAGAGAAATGACCAGACTCTTCTCCAGAGATGCTGAGTATGCTATCTTCTGGGATTGTTGGTAGGAGCTCTGGTAGTGAGCCCAGTATGATTTCCTCACGCACATGTTTGGATTTGGATGGTATCATACAGGGTACAGTGGATTTCCTCTTGCTGGCCATTGCGCAGCTTTGTGTATATGGGGTAGTGAGTGATTGGTTGTCCAGTATGATGAGAACAGAGGGTGGGTGGATAGTGGAGAGGACTGAATGTAGGTTAGTGTCATGGACCAGCCACTATGATCTCACAGTGTTGCTTCATGCCTCCTGCCACTTTAGCACTCCTGTCACATGGACAAGTTTAACAGCTCCAAGAAAACCTGTGAGGAAAAAGTAAAAAAATTGAACTTTTCCAGCCTATATTATATTTAATTTAGTAATTACAGAAAAAGAAATGACAGTACGAGCAGAGAGGAAACAGAATGGTATATAAAAAGAAGGAATCTAATAATTCAACCTTAATATCATGCAAAATGTATGTAAATGGATAGTATGTATATATGGCTAATGTTTTAAAATGAAGGAAAATGAAATATAGATCTATGACATAATCTAGTAAGAAGAGTGCAGTGTAAGTTAATAACCGCACACAGAGTAGTAAGTGTAGGTAGAAATACAGTGTGATAAGTGTGGGTGGTATTTCTCAGCAATTACAGCATCGAAGTAAAATAGTCCATGGGGTTTCTTTTTAAAGAAACCGTATGATTTATACTAAAAAAAAAAAAAGAAGAATACATTAAATTACTGTACAGAAAGCAATAAAATGGATCTCTCTCATTAGATACTATTTGAAAAAAGGGCATCACGATTATTATTCAGATTGGGAAATTACATTTGACTGAAAATATTTAGCATAAAATATATCAAGGAAATCTACAAAGAAAAAGCCTTTTCAATAATAAAAAATAATTCATGCACACACACACATAGGCACACGCACACACATGCACACTCCTTCAATCAATGCAGCCTGTCAGTGTTCTGGTTATTTACTAGGATTTACAGACTGTCTGTCTAGCTGCCACTTTTTATGAATTTATAAAAAAGAGCGTAATAATCAGACAGAGCCAGAAATGACAGTCTAATCTCTGCAATGTTTGTTGTTTTCCTTCATTGCTGCCATAGTTTTGGCTCTTCTAATTACTGATGGCATGTTTCCACAGAGTTATTTTTAGCAATGCTTCGTGATATTAACAAAACATGTAAGGAGCACTAAGTTTAGAGCAGAAGTAAATACTATGTTAGAGTAAATGTGATGGGTTTGAATGCGTGTTAGGAGCTTTATTGCCAGATGTGACCTGCCTCCCTGCAGGAAACGGTTAATATCACTAAATAAATATCGTACACAGACCGCCCTTACACCTATTGGAAGGGATGCACTTCACCTCTCCAAATGAATGGTGTCGGATGTGCCTAATAATAACAGCTGGGTCACACTGTCTGCAGCAACCTCAAATACGCAAAAATATGCACACAGGTTTGTGCAGAAATATTTCATTCCCATCTCTTGTGTCTGTAATATTGGTGTAAATTATGAGTATTTTTAGAGGGGGAAGAGGATGATATTTTTAATTTAATGCTTTAAATGCTTTTTTTTTTCCATTAACTGGGTTGGACTGTCCTTTTCCTCTTTGGTTTTATACTGTAAAGCAGCAATATGAAGGTTAAATGACTGCTGGTCAGAGTTAGCATTTTACTGCCACACTTGGATGTGAGCCATGTTTTACAGTGTACATGACAGATAGATAGATAGATAGATACATGTACTTCATTAATCCCAACTGGGAAAATCTTTTGTTGCAGCAGCAAGGTATTTACAAAGTATTTAAAAGTATGTGTGAACACAGACTGCTTCACATACACTAAAAATCTACATAGAAAAGTGTGCAAAATATACATAATTAAAAAAAATATCTAAGAAATTAAGTATATAAGAAACCAAGAAACCTATACAAAGTGTTAATATCTTCGTAGTTGTATTGAGCAAATGATTCTGATACAGAGTCCGGTGTGTTATCTGTCACAGAGGTGAAAGCGTTGTACAGTTTTATAGCTTGTGGCAGGAGCGGTTTGTGACAACGAAGCTGTCTGGGTCTTTTGGAGCAGGTGCTTTGTTGTCTGTCCAGTATGTGATGGAGAGAATTACTGTGTCTTCCCAGCATAATACAGTGTCAAGAGGGGCAATCGAGTGACTTCCATGGATGTGTGTGTGTGTGTGCGTCCCAGCAGTCAGCTGACACTGGCACTGTTAAGAACCTGAGGCATTCTCACAAGGTCTGAGAAGGTTACTGCAAACAACAGTGAGGCCATTTACCAGCTCTAGGTTCAAACCGTCTCATCCTGCATTTGTTCAACAAGCAGCATGGAATCGCATGCATCCATACAAACACAATACACAGATCACTGGGTGTGCAAATCCATTAGCAAACCACATCTACAGGCTTTCTCTTCCTGTAACGCTCCAGTCATACGGATGGATATGGATTTTCTCTGCAGCATTCAACATTTCTCTTCTTTCTTCTTCACATTACAAACTGAAAACATGCTTGTCGGACAGAAAGCCGCAAATATTTAGTAAAGTCTGTAAGACAAGACAATGAATACAGCCAGTTTTTCATTAGCGACACAGCTGGTTTTAATATTGTCATTTTAACGCTGGGTAGAACAAAACACATTGTATAAAATAAATGATGAGAAAGGAATATCAAAGTGGAGCTCTGCACTCTGCCCTCCGCATGAACTTGTGACACACACACACACACTCACAGAGCCTCATCTTCTCTTTCTGAGACTACAGAAGCGTTGATGTGTGACATGCTGCTGAAAACTAGTCTCATCCAATCATCATCTATTCATTCTACTCAGGCTTTACCTTGTCACGCACGCACGACCACTTTGGAAAAGACATCAGCTACACAAATTCAACTGCCATTCCACCCAAAAACTGCATTCTGTTGTATTCCAGCATACTTCACCATCGGGTATGACAATTTTTTGGTTCCAGAGAAAACTATTTCACATACTTTCAACAGGTTTTTTTTTTTTTTTTGTCACACCGCATATAAACACAGTGAAAAGCACTTTCACAGACTTTCGTTTCACTGCATCCACGTGCAGGTTCACCACGGCTGCCCTTGATGGTAAATAAAAGATAAACCTGTTCCAGAATTAAAGTCCTCAAATGACTGCCCAAGCAGTACACGCTGATCCCGCACAGACTGTGGTGTCCTCGCTACAACTACCTCTTTTTTCCATTTCTACTCAACGCTGTTGCCTTCTGACAGCAAAAAAAAAACTAAAACAAAACAAACAAACAACAACAAAACTAGGTCACCAGCATCTTATGCAGTAATCCCGGTTTGCTGCATCCAGACGCAGGCATGTGCTGCATGTTTTGCCGCCAAAGAGGTCATGATATCCTCTGATGGCACACTCGATTAACCCCTGGTGAGGACACGGTGTTCATTGAGTTTGTTCCACTGAATGAGGGATTTAGGAGTCAGCTTTCATGCAACAGAGGGATGTAGCCATGCACATCTAAAACATCTGTGTGAGAGATGCCACTCTGTCATAGGACTTGAAAGAATCTATAAAAAAAAAAAAAAAAAAAAAAAAAATCTGTGTTGACTAAGTTTAGCTGTGCTGAAGGGGTTAATTTTGTTTGTCCCACAGACACCACACTGTATAAAGTGATGGAGAAGGTGATCTGGTTGTGACGGTGGGCTGTGACTGCTGTAGCAGCCCCCAGAGGAGACGCCCGTCTGTGAGTCAGACGCTGGCCAAGTACAGAAGCTCCCCTCCCCGAAAAAACACTCCACATCCTGCATGAGAAAACCCAAGACAAGCCAAAGGTTGAGAAAGGTTACATAAAGAATCAGGTCACCTATCAAAAGAATGGGCTGCTTTATCTGGCGAGCGAAACGTGCGATCAGACACAAGACAAGGGCTTCCCAGACAGAGAGCCATTGAATGGTTCCCTCTGAAAAGACAGGCCTTGTGTTTCACCGGCGAGGTAGACAACGCTCAGACGATCACTGTCCCCAGTGTGTCGTATGTCCTCGCGCTGGCACTGGCTCTGTGGCATAGGGGGAGGAAACTTTTCATCTCAGTGGAACCAGGGGAGTCATATCTGAAGTGAGGGAAAGTGGCAGAGGCTCTCAGACGTGCTTTCTGAACACCCACATGCAGCATAAGCGGAGGGGCCTTGTCTGGCAAGCTTGAACCATTCAACTTTTCAAAAACAAGCGTTTCAAAACAAATGGGATTAGGCTAGGTTTATACCCTGACGGGGTTTATACGTTCCGCCTGTTTTAAGATTTACAGGAGGGCCTCCCCCTATGTGCTCTTACACTGTCAGTCCTGTAACAATTTTATATTTACATAGAATTCATATTTAATTATATTTTCTATATTTTTAATGGTGAACAGCTTAGTGTACTGCTCCCATTTCAGCAAACCAATTGAAAGAAAGCAGCATGTACTCCCTTTCATCACCTCATAAACTGCTGCAGTAATTACAACATTACAACACGAAAAACATGCCCAATCTACAGCGAGCTGCTACCAGCGGAAAAGGGAGGCGAGGCTGCAAAGTGGCTGCTAGACATTAAAATTTAATTCAAAACAGTTCACTGATTCAGACACTCCCAGATTGTTGGGTCACCTACAGCTGACATTAACAAACGGAGACTGGTGTTTTTGTTGTGCTGCCTGTCACATGAAGGAGAATGTGAAGGCTGGAGAAGGGAGAAGGACAAAGGAAGACAAAACTCAGACATTTGGGAGTGAAGTGAGAGGATGACTGATGATGATGACAGGCTGTGCTGTTTCAATATTCCTCCCCGCTGACACCTCTTAGGCACACATCTCCACACAAGCTCCTCACACACTCCCTCCTCACCTCTGCAACATTTAGCACCTGCACCGTTCTGAAAATCCTTCTCTTTGAACTGAAGAACTGTCAAGGACTCTCTTGATGCGACAGTTGCAGGAAGGAGAAAAATAATTCTTTCACTTATGACAGTATTTGTTTTGTGTGTAATTTGCTTTGACAGTGATCTGCGACTGTCTTCACAGTCTGCTCCAACCCTTCCCACCCCCCCACCAAATTCACCAAAAAAAACTACCTGTCATCCAGTAGGGCTTGGGGCATAGTGGGGGAACTCCTGACAGGTGCATTTTGAATGATCAAAAAAAGAAATCTGTTCAGCAGGAACATTTTCTGCCAAATGTCCATTAAACAGATTAACGTCATGTGAGTGGATCAGCTGGACACCCAAATATATAAGCCTGAGACAGAGAGCAATTACTGTCTTGCACAGGGAAGAGATTGGGAACAATGGCACCTCATTTATAAGGGAAACGTGATCCAGCACTGGGAGCCTTTAGACGGCTGACTGCCGAATTGCGATTGTTCTGTTTCCTGCGTGTATGGGTGTCTCATGTGCCCATCATGCTGCCAGTGTGGACGAATGTGGGATTCTTTTTGACAGTAAGGGTGGACAGATTTAGTTTGGGGACATCTTTGTGGGTGAATGACACTGTACACTTGCCAGCATGCATAAGTATCAAGCTCCAGTGTTACGTGTGCCGAAGAACAATTCAGAGTCACCAGGGTCATTAGCTCAGTGCTAATACAGCTCATGAGTCCACACTGTCTTCGTCCAGCTGAAGACACACACACTGGCTTTAGTGTGTAGTCTCCATCTCTGCTGTGGGTTCTTATTTTTTTTTCCTGTATATGGGCGTGTTTGTGTGCGAATTAGTGTCTGAATGTCTGAGACGCAGGTGTTGCCAGCCATCTCGTCCTCGTTCTCCTTCTCCTCATACACACATACACACACTGCCCCCCCCCTTTACCTCCATAACTGCAGCCTCGTCCACTGGGAGACCGGTCGGTGGTGCCACTCATGTGTTAACATCGCCATGGCAACCCCTCTCTTCCCCTTGCCCACCACTCCACACACACAGCGGAGTCATTTGCCCACACCCACCAACCTCAACACACACAAACACATATACACGCTGAATTCCTTGGACTGCATATGGTGCAGGACAAACTTAGTCCACATGCCCTGCCAGCCATCTTTGAAAAGTCCATTCATGGTTCAGGTCTCTTTCAGATAACTTTGGGTGAGGTCCGCAACAACAACTTCACCTTTTTCTTCTCAATGAGGTTATAACAACACAGAAAAAACTCCCCGGTTCCGCTGTTCTTATGTTTCTGGCACTGGTCTGTGAAAGGAATAAGGCAGCCGTAATGCTAGGAATGACCTCCTGTCAGTGTTATTTTCTCGCTAAATCAGGGCTGGGGCCTGGAGACTGGTGTGGTACAGTGCAGACCTTCTGCACTCTGCCTGCCCTGCCTGAGCATCTTTGTTGCATGGTCCTGTTTTGTGTTAGGGTGAGTGCTCACTGTTGAAATCTTACATTGTTCTCTGAACCCTTCTATCTGTGGCCCAGATGAATGACAGACAAATAAACTCTGGTGTGCAAAGAAAAAACTCTGAGTCATGCATCCTTTTACATCACTTTTGATGAATAACATCTTCAGTTCTGTAGCCAAGACTACAGGCATTCATTTGGCAACTTCAGACGAAAAGGAAGAAAGATGGCGGCGTACCGCACATTGTAGCGTCAAACCTAAAATGGCTGACATCACAGCCTTTTTTAACTGCCAAAGCCTGGCAAATGCCAGCTCCTGCTGACCAAAACCTTTCTTGCATGGGACAGAGAAAGTGGCAGGGGCTTTTTCCCAACTAGCCCCAAGGTTTTTTCCCCCCGACAGTGCACAGGCATTTCTTTTGGTTGGAACTGTGCAAACATGCTGTTTTAGTGAGGCTTTTGAGCACTCTCGGGCTTCGATACGGCATTGGTTCGACGACAAAAGCAATACCAAAAAGGATGAAAGACCCAAATGAAAGTGAACCTGTACAAAATGTCACTCTTTCTGTTGGGAAAAATAGGACTCAGCATTGGGTTTTTGGAGAATTTTCTGTGTGGATCATGAGGTATGCTGCTATCATGAATGCTTGTTTGTATAAAAATGGATCTGGTTGGCATTAGATAGTTCATTTTCTTCTCTCAACCCAAGGAATGTTATACACTCCATGTCTGCTAAATCTGAAAATCATGACCATATGACCTTCCTTGGTATTTTCTGGCAGGGCATTTGTTTGGAGCTGTGGGAGGCACACACAAACATTACATCCACAGTGGCTGCTGTTAGAAATCAGAACACCAAATCCTCAAAAGTATAGTATTCCAGGTATATGAGGGGTGGCATGTGCAGAGCTGCTGGTTTGCAGAGGGGAGTGGGCACTCTTGGCCCACTACATTGTGTCTGTGTATACAAACACTCTGCTGTGGCCATAACGAAAACTGTGAGCTGTGCCTAATTGCAGGGAGAGAGGGATGAAAGGCAATATGCCTGGCCTCATTAGAGCAGTTCCGAGAAGGGAGATGGAAGCCCGTTCCCAGGGATCCACAAAGGGAATTGACATTCCCCCAGTGTAAGTGTCCTGCTGGAGTGAAAACCTCCACACACACCGAACTCACCGGGCCAAGCTGAACCCGGTCCGCTGGAGCTGCATAACGAGAGCTCATTTACCTTTGTTTCTGTGGTCATAGCACACGCCTGGAAATTAACTATCAGAGTGCAGAGATGTCCACTGGAGACTGGACTGTGCTCCACACTTGGAGACACTCTTCCACAGACCAAACACCTACTCTCCCAGGAAAACCTCAATGGCAGAGATGTTGCAGAGTCATTTCCGTGACCTACATTAAATGTAACAAGCTTAGCTGGTTAAATAATTAAAATACATTCCAAATATTACCAGTGACTCATGCTTGTCAAGCTGGAAGCTTGAATAATGCGGGGTTGTCTCTTGCGTTATGGACACTGGACCCACACATGATGCACAGAGGCAACATTAGTCAGAGGTCCCTCCCCTAAAAGCTGAGGGAGACACATGGCATTCAAAGCTGGGTCAATATTTATGCACAGATAGAAAATGCAACCTTACAGGAACTGATGATTATAATACAATGCTTCACTGATAATAGATCTATGCGCTCCCGGAATGAGCAGCTCTTCTTACTGAACTGTATATGTCTTAGTGCGTGCGCGGGCGCGCGCGCGTGTGAGTTGGACAGCAGCACATGTTGGTAGGAGGAAGAGGAGGAAATGAAAGAAAGAGTTCTATGCATGGAGATATAGGCCTTATTTCTGCTCTGGCGAGAGGAAGGAATCTGTAACGATCAATAGTCTTAAAATTGATAATTGGCATCCAGTCCGCGCATCTATTGACTCAGAGCTTCTTATACCAGCCCATAAAGCTGCTATAGTACTGCGTTCAAAAGTCTTTCACAAGTAAAAGCGCTCCCACGGCACAGTGGGGAAACACAGCGCGTTGTGCAATAAAATAAGCAGATACGCCACACTGTATAGCGCGAGAAGGAGCACAAATTCAGCCAGACGGAGGACCCGTTGTTGTAACTGTAACAAACTGACGAGTTAACCCGTTTCGCTCCATACACAAGGCTCTGGGGCAACACACTGCCTCGGAGCCTACTTGCCAAAGGCGATCTGGTACTCTATATAACCTTATGAATATTCCCAAAAATCCTCCACCCCCTCCTCCACCTACTGTCGCCATTTTATACATTGGCGACTTCATGTAAACTGCCTTGACTACAGCACCAGATGAAAATTCAATATTCAATAGCGACACATAATTTCAGTAAACAACTTTGGAGATCGCACCTCGCCAATCATGACAGATATTCGTGCTTTGGAAGAGTAGATGTGTCCTTACCTCAGCGGTCGGTGGGAAAAAATGGATTCCGACATTAATATATAAATGAATAATATTGGATTAGCTCCGATCGTTGCGCTTTGAGAAGAAGAGGAGGCGAGCAGGGGGTGGGAGCTCTCCTCAAGTGAACCCGCTGAACTGGCGTGAACCCGTCAGTGACCACGGCAAGGTACATTACATTACATTACCTTTCCACCCCTCAGCCACACTGTATGGAGACGGCAAAACAACTATGGTCGGCGGTGCAGGACGAGGCAGCTCCAAAAAAATTATAGCGAGTGTATTTCCTATGAACACGTGATTCGGAGCGTCATCCAAAATCCAAAAGCCCTTTCATCTAAAATTTTGGAGAGGGGCGGGGACGAGATGGGGATGTGTGTTCGTGTGTGTATGTGTGTGTGTGTGTGTGGGGGGGGGGGGGGGGGGGGGGATACTTATATAGAGCCCAGCGCACATTTGGATATGTCGTTATAGGGGTAAGGCTGTGCTCTAACAGATTGGGCTATACATAACTAGAATGGCTCCGCGGAGCAGGCTGAACAGATGGATTGTATTGTGTAAATTATTTGGGATTTGACAGTGAGTGCAGTGTTCTGTCGTTTCAGTGAGCTTCATCATCCAAAAGGTTCCCTTAATTAGGCCACATATTTTTTTTTCAATAGATGACTGCCGTCTTTAGAAAAAAAAAAAGGGCTACTATGAATATTAATCGTTATGGGAATAGTCATTTAAAGCACTGACCTATTAGTTTACTGGCTTAAAATAGACTTTTACGCACACCCGTAACAGTGATAGACCAATTTACGCAGGTTCACAGTAAATGCAGCCAATCTCTTCATGTTCTGTTTTTTATAGTTAGAAACAAGAGGCCATATTTCCTTGAATCAAATAATTAATGCTAGTTATTTGTGTAAAATATAGTTTATACTTCCGTGACCCCCATGACCTTGCTGGTATTGTGTGCGTAAAGGCGCGCGGAGAGAAGCGCAGAGACAAAGATAAAAAAAATGGGATCTTATAGAAATAAGGTAACAGGATCAAAACTATTAGTAAGCTTAGCAAAAAAAATAGTTGTGATAAGGTCGGTCTAAAGGTATTGGGTATTATGGAAACATATATCTACTTAGAAATACAATATACCTACTTAGAAATACTATAGACTAGTAATATAGCTGATTTAAACAAGTAGACTAGACTAGAGCTACGTGTAAATGTGTAACAGGTAGGAGAATATGGCCAGTAGATACCACATAAATATAACATCCTCATTACCTGTTGTAAAATATAGGGCAAATGCAGGCCTCTGGTATCTAGGAAACATGGATTTGCTCTTCCCTCCCAGTTCATCCTCACTGTAATTGTTATTTGTGGACGTTGACTGTATGTGGCTGTATCCAGTCAAAAAAAAGAAAAGATTATCTATCAGGACGAGGAATCACTCAATAATAAAACAAAACCCATAATGTGGTTCTGTGGAAGAGAGATGAATGCCTTCTCTGCTCTGCTAGATAATTGACTCATATTTGATTGCAGCAATACATTTGGTGCACTAAGGCCTATATGCTGACTCAATGCTGAGCACAGCTGTCTGGTCTGTAAAGACTCAGTGCAGTATAGGATTTAAAACTATGTTATAAAGTGTGAGCCTTCTTTTGAATTGGTGCAGACTCTGTGGTGTGCTGGGGGGATGATTTAACAGGAGCTATTCTTCTCTGAGATGCAAAACTGCCCTTTCTGACCCATTGGCCTATACACAGAATGTTACTCACGTTGAACACGAATGTACAGAGCGTTTTCCTCCTGATTCTAAATTAAAAATCACATTGGTTCTTTAAGGCTCTAGTCTATTTTCTGCAGGACTATGGTGCAAATGTAATGCACTGTAAATGCAGTGCTCTGGAATACCAGGCTTTCATTCCCATCTCTGTCCGTAGCCCCAGGGACAGACAGCACGGTCTGTAAGTAGGTCTGCCCTCTTCACGCAGGCTGGATATATTGTAAAGCGCTGTATGAACACAGGAAGCCAAAATATAACAGGACATCTTAGAGTGATGCACCTAGATGGACTGTGATTAAACCACAATCCATTAAAAAAAAAAAGTTTTCGACAGTCATTTTCTCGCACAGTTGGATCCGTTTTGGATGTGAGTTGTGGTCTGGTAACCATGAAGGCGCAGCATCCAGCGGACGTCGCTTCTGTCGCTATGGTTACCCCAAGTTTGCACACCTTGCCCGCTGATTTTTAAGATAATAAACTGTTGACCATCACGTAACTACTTCAGTAAACTACCATAACTCGTCTCCAAAATATGTGCTGCCTTATTGTGATACATTTAGACGTTGCAGTCCATTGTGCTCACTAAGCCTAAGTGTAATCTATCCAAGCATGGGAGCATTTGACAATATAAACCTCAACCGCGATCATTATGCAACGCAGCTTTTAGTACTGTACACAAACATAACCACTGATGAGCGACCGGCTTCAGCCTCAGTCAAACACTGCGGGCCACCGGCTCAGATTTAGTGGGAAATGTGCTGATTGCTTCACACCATAAAACAGACAATCCTGCCCCTCATAACTGCAAACAGCTTCACAAGCTTTCTACACACACGACACACAAATGGGCACATCGGGAAAATTATTTTCTAGATTTTTTTTTTCTTCTTCTAAAGTGAAAGTAACAACGTGTAGTATAAACATATATGTTTTCATATATATTTTAATAAGCACAGTTTTTATATTTGGGGACTGGTCTCCTGGAATCACTCCGTCTGTGATACCAGGGGAAACAGTCAGAGTGAGAGCTCTTGCTGATCCCTCAGATCTGTGATGCAACCGGATCAGGGCAGAGCAGAGGGACGAGCAGGGGCCTTGTTTGCTTCCAAATGAGCCAATGAGACCGGCTTTTCGTCAGAGTGACAGCCTGACTCGGCGAGCCGGGAGACGCCAATCTGGTTTAGCGACTATCCGACAGCCAATACGGATCCACGGTGGGCAGGGACGGAGGGAAACATCAAAATACGAATTTGTCTTCGGGTAGGTCAAAACGTTACCTGTCAGCCGTGACACGGTGCCACCTGGTCCACAACAAGACGGAACGACGGTCACAACAATGGCCCTGTCGCAGTGCCTGGACGACTCACCTCTCAGGCTAGGTCCAAAACACTCCAGGGCCGACGACCTGAACTTGCAGGAGGTCTACAATGAAAGACACCGGCTGGCCCTGGAGGAACTGCTGTCTGGGGGAGTCGACGACTTTCTGGAATTCCTGCGTAAAGAAAGGATCCCGAACTTTCTGTCGGACGATGAGATTCAGAGGATCAGGAGCGCCGCCGTTCCTCCTCCGTACGTGTCCCTCCACGGGGAGGACCTGGTGCTGGAGCAGTCGCTCAGCAGCTCCGTGGACTGCTCCTCCGTCACCTATTTCCCCGAGGTGTCCGACGTGGAGCCGCCGATGCTGGAGATGGGCTGGCCCGCCTTCACCGCGGGATCCTACCGGGGAGTCACACGGGCCGTGGCGCACTTCCAGCCCAGCTATGGGGAGTGCATTTACAGCTGCAAGGAGGCTGCGAGGCGCATGATTAAAAGTGCAAGAGAGGTATGCACCAAGAAAAAACGTCTTACATAATAATGATATTGTATAACTGCTCTTGTATTATCTTTCTAAATCACCATACTGCAACCGATACAATATTTTTCTCTTTGAGATTCCCAAAGACACACATTGTGTAATATCCAGATGTAATCTTGTATTCCCAGTATTTCATATTGTAATAATCTTATACCTGTAGTTAGATCCTGTAGTCTCTAAGGACTAGCGATGAAATGAGAGCATGTGTTTTCTTGGTTTTATTCTAAAACAAAATTTTCTTTTTGGTAGTGTTTTAATTCAAACTGATGTTTTATCACACAGAACAAGTATGTATACATTTATGCACACACACTTGTGTGAGTGTGTGTGTATAAATGTATAGTCATTTTTGGGGGAAAAGCCAAGTTTGGGATTTTGGAATTTAACCTGGTCAGTCTGAAAAAGCAGCAAACAAAGAATAAAACAAATAAGAGGAGCATTAATATTCATGGTGATGTTCCTGATGGGAGCTGTCGGAGCAGCCTCTGGGTTTGGGGGGGAAAAAAAAAAAAAAAATCTACCATGAAGGGAGTCTGTGGCTCCAGCAGCACCTCAGGCCCGTGTAGGGCCTGCGTACCAGATGTGCCTCGACTTGCTCTGCTCCCCTCCGTGACAGTTTGCATTCCCACTTTCATTAGAGAGCTTTAAACTCTTAATTCCTCCTCTGGTTTACAGCGAAGAGATGGTGGCACATACAGCCGGTTTCTGGCTGACAAACAGTCAAAACCAGGTTGCCAAGTTTAAGTGTAAGATTGTCTGTCCTTGTGTAACTTTAAACCACCCACTACACACTTTGTGACTGTAACAACACACTGTGTGCATACACTGTCACTAGTCAGCTCACAGGAACAGCATGGACCTGTATTTCTGTGAAATAGATCTCTGCTTTTACACATTTTCCTAAAAATAAGCACCCACACTATTATTCAGATAAAGGGGTGGGGCGGGCTCCTGACAAAGCTGCATGTGGATAACACCAGTTTGAAGCAATAAATCTGAGATATGTAAACATCCGTGTCTAATCCTCCACACACAGTCTTTACCGCAGCATGAGAAATTCCATTCCTCTTTGCGAAAAAGAGAAATCTCACAGCAAAACTAAGATCAGGAAAATGGAGGCAAGCCCTACAGTGCACCTACTAGTCTCTTGTATAAAAGTCATTTGTTTGCTGACCAAGCGTTACTGCTGATTGCCATGGTAACAGACCACAGTCAATAGTAAGCTCATCAGCACGCACATTACAGCGAGTGTGGCTGACAAAGATTTGCAGCTCTGTTTGAATAAGACTCTGCATTTGATAATAATGAAAACACAATCATGTGCTACATCCGGGAGCGCGCGGCTGCAGCTCTAAAAGGAATTCTATTATATTACCTCTGTAATTTTCCACTGCAGGTGATTGCCATAGTTACAGACTCCCTGACAGACCCGGATATCTTCAAGGATCTTCAGGAGGCTTCTTCCCAGCGCACAGTCCCTGTCTACATCCTGCTGGACCAATCGTGCGCTCCCGCTTTCCTCAAGATGTGCAGAAATGTTAACGTACGCCTGGATGACCTTCGGGTATGTGGTTAGTTTGGTAGAACTGGGTGTGGCACTGTGAGTTGAACTCACTGGGTGAGTTTACACTTAATCATCACTCCTGCTGTTTCTCTTATTTAATCCTTATAGCACATGAGAGTTCGAACCATAACTGGCACAACTTATTACATGAGATCAGGAGCGCGGATTACTGGGAAGGTTCATGAGAGGTTCATGCTGATTGATGGAAACAGAGTGGCTACAGGTTCCTACAGGTAACAGCCTGTTAACAATTTTACCTAAAGGTCAAACAGGATACGTTGTGCTTTAGCTGGATATTATGTAGCATGGCGGAAACGCAGACTGTACAGAAATACGTTCATCTTCCCGGGTTAACAGATATGGCTGCTTTCTTTCAGTTTGTTGTTAAATCTCTCTGATGTGTGCAGGTTCAACTGGACTGATGGGAAACTGAACAGCAGCAACCTGATCGAACTTTCTGGCCAAATAACAGAGAAGTTTGACGAAGAGTTCCGCATCTTGTACGCCCAATCTCTACCTATAAACAATCGGGGCCCTCCGAGTGTCCGTAACAGCGTCATCTATGAGCACCCCCTCATCAGAAACTCAGTCGCCTCCTCCCCTCACCAGGCCAGAGAGAGGCCAGCAGAGCCAGTTTGCCTGACCAGCACGCCCAGCCGCAAGCCACAAACCTTATCAGTGCAGCCTCTGTGTCAACTCTCTGCTGCAGATTGTATTGAAATCAGTCCAGCGTCTGATGCCTCCACTCTAGGCGAGGACTGGGCAGAGCAGCAGAAAATGCAGGAGGAGATCCTGGCTAGTGGCACCACACGACATTTCCCTGCAGAGCAGCTCGCAGAGAATGAGCCAGTGGCCCCCGCTGCTGCCTCCTGCAACGCCTCAACTCAGACCAGCCAGTTGATGAAGGACAGTGACGCCCAGACTGACCTTCAGCTCACACAGTACCCCGATATTATCACACTGACGAGCACAGGGCCGAACCAGGCCACCACTCCGCCTTTTGTGTCTTCTAGAGAGATCTCATCCACCCAGGTGGCTTCAGACGAGACTTTGAAGGACTGCTTCCACAAGCTTTCCAAAGAGCGCCAGTACCACTACTCAACCATTCGCTCCAAGCTGGAGCACATTGTGACCAGCCTGTCCCAGAGGCGAGAGCTAGTGGACGTCACTAACATGACTCACGGGCTTGGCGGCAACAACAGGCAGAGGGTACACAAAGACTGTGAGCGGGAACAAAACCCCAGACTGCTTGTTGAAAATGCAGGCATGGGCACATGGCCAAGAGCCAGATGTGTACACTAGTTTGTCTTCAGGGATGAGGGTAGTGGAAGAACTGTTGCACGGTTTCTGGTGGAGGTTCTGTTTCAAATAAATGGTTTGGGCTTATGTAGTAGAAATCCAGCTTTTTTCTATTTGACTTCTTTCCTGAAGTGCCCACTTTTGTCCTCTTCATACTGTGTCCTGCCCATGTCAAAGCAATTCTTGTGGTATGGTAATGCCTTATTGTAACTGCCATCAACATCTTGCAGAAATCTTTACTTTAACCAAAGACATGTCAGTTTAATGAATGTTATTTGCGGAGGCTGTGGGCTATGGAGCTAGAACAGTGACAGCTGATTCATGAAAATACCCACAACGTTCTTACTAGTAGAAACTACAGGGTGATGTTTACAGCATAGTTTGCACAGAGAGGCATGAGCTGTGGTGTTTGTTTCTTACTTAATATGCCAATAATATGCAGAACATGTAGTAACCATGTGCCTTGGCCCCGACCCTCAGAGCCTTGCCCTGCACACCAAAACTGACAAATCAGAAACTGGAAAAAAAAACAAAAAAACTTTGGCACTAAAAAACAGACTTTGATTGTAATTTAGATTATTGTCACTTAAAAAAATAACTTCAGGCATTGAGAAAACTGAGAAGGTAATTGTAGTTATTTTCTGTATTAATACTTTTCTCAATGCCATTGTTTTGTTTTTCAGTTCTGATTCTGTTTGCAGTTCCACGTCTTCTTACTGACTGCCCAAGTTCAACTGTCACTGTTCTGGCTCCATATAAGACTAGATAAATATCTGCTGTAGTATGGGTGAATATGCATTGAAATGCTGTATTGTTTATTCAACTCACATTTGGCTGCTGTAACTGCACCTGAACATCATTCCAGAGAGCAGCTGGCTCTCATGGTGCCTTACTAATAAATAAAGTGGTATTTTGCTAGATGAATGCTAATTTTTTTTTTTGTGTGTGTGTGTGTTTTTAATCACACTTCCCACTTATACTTCCTTTGTGTTTCATTTTGGCCTTGTTGTAGTGTAAATTTCAATCAAATCGCCCATGAAGAATATCTTAGAAAATATTTGTTCAGAAGTTCCAGGATGCATGAGAAAGCAAAACATGCCAAGTGACTTCACAAAGAGAATGAGCACCTGCGCCTCATGCACCGTGCTGCCTTCACGCAATTAGTTTAGAGACAGCATCTGCGATACTGGCACCTCTGCTGATTATGTAGCCAATCACAGTTGCTGTCCAGGGTGAATTTGGAGGAGAAGCTCTGTCACAGATTACAAGTGTAGATTAGGATGAGTGCTGAATGAATGCTTCTTTACACACACAGATGGGATTTTACAACTGCTGATTCCTTGCAGTTATATTACACTTTTTAATATTCCATCCAAATTCCTTTTAACAAGTTGCGGTTCAACAGCCAAAAATATTTTTTATGCAGCAGTCAAACAGGATTGGCATTTGTGTGAACATAACCTACTTGAATCTCTTCTGAATCTTTACATAAAATGAATCCTGGCTGTATATGGGCACGAACTGCTGCTGAGCATGGCTTCAACAGTGTTTCAGCGCACACATTGCATGCTTAAGCACAAAGGTCCCACTGTGAATATCAAAAGACGTCAATGTCTTGGCTCTGGTGAGGCGTGTGCTCAGAATGCATTGAGTTATAAATGCATTAATCACTGACCTCTATGTGATTAATGTTTAACTATATTTAACTATTGAGGTGCAACTATTTCAAATGAAGGCATAAGTGTAGCTTTGTTCACACAGGAAGGAGACCTGCTGGATGTGGTTTTAGCACATGATGGGATCAGTGGCTGATCAAGTGATTGTGCACACAGATGAATAACCACTTAATACTACACTTAACTAATGAGTTGCAGGGATTTCTGGCTCACTGCTTGTTAAATGTAGAAATACATTTGCTGTGGTTCAGGTTTTAAAGCAGATCTACTTTTACGGTTTTACTATACAGTGAATTTATAGAGTTATATATATATATATATATAGATAGAAGCTCTATATATATATTAATTATCCACCACCTTTGGAGGTGTGTCCCATTTTGCCCTCTGGACCTCCAGGCCTTACTTGGCACAGATGTTCCTGTACACTATGTCAGCTACTTGGTTATGGCGTTCCGTGTATGCCCTGCCTGCTAGCATCTTACAACCTGCTGTTATGTGCTGGATTGTCTCAGGGGCATCTTTGCACAGCCTGCACCTGGGGTCCTGCCTGGTGTGGTAGGCCCCAGCCTCTATCGATCTTGTGCTCAGGGCCTGTTCTTGTGTTGCTACGATTAGTGCCTTTGTGCAGTCTTTCAGTCCAGCTTTTTCCAGCCACTGGTAGGACTTTTTGATATCAGCCACTTCGTCTATCTGTCGGTGGTACATACCGTGCAGGGGTTTGTTCTGCCAATATACTGCCAATATATATATATATATATATATATATATATATATAAGTATGTCTTTGCTTGATATACATAAATGATGTTTCCTACATAAGTTGTGTGTAAAGTAGTTAGACTTAGCTCTACTTTAATTAGGTACAACATTAAAACACAGTTTAATGCACTAGTGGAGCCTTTCTTCTTTTTTTACTTTAAGTACATTTTGTGTGAACCTTTAGTGATTACTTCTTCCATCACTGATTTAGTAAATAAAAACAAAACTGGCTCACTCAGTATCAACTCATTAACTGACTGGTTAATTGGACTTTCAACCGTGAGGTTACAGTATAACATTATTAAAGTAAAACACAACATTAGTTTAATTAATTTAAAACCAAGAATTATATGTTTTATATAATAGCATTTTCCATTTACACCATTGTGTGGCAATAAGGTAAGAACAGCAGGCCTTTCAGCAGCTCCACCCACAGAGCATGCAGCTCCTACCAGGCAAACACATCAAAAGCCTCTGCATTCATTATGTAAAATGGTGCAGCTGAAGGGAACTGATCTACACGTAAATACAATGGTGGTAATATGTGAGAGAATGGTATTTGATTTTAATTGGCTGCCGCAAAGCAACCACTGGCTGTAATCAAGGAAGCAGTGGGGGATCCACAACACAACAGTCTGCACCTATTAGGCTCAGCTCACTGGTAAACAGAGGAGCTTGTATCTTCCACTTTACATGACAATTAAAAACTATATTTATGACTCATTTTTTAAGTATTTTGTAGATGTTTTTTCTTGATACAAATTTCTTATTTTTTTTTAGGCATTTACTAGATTTCTCATGGGAAGTGTGGACTATTAGCTGCAACACTAGCAGGACTCAGCCAGCAGAGAGAGCCCTGCTCTTAAAAAAAGACATGCTCACTAGTTCATTATTTCCAGTTTGTCCTGCTTTATTCCCCTCACAGAGAAGTGTTGGAAATCTGGAAATGCCAAAGGTGTATTTCTTAGAATGAAACAGCACCATATCACTTTTTAAGCCACAAAGATTTTGATTTTATCACAATTTAATTCAAAATTTTGATGGATTTGTTATAGATGAATCCTGTTATCTGTCTTACAGTGTCTATAAAACTGCATTCTATCAAATATTGTGTTAAAATCCTAATCCAGATATTCAGCTGGTAAAATAACCTTTAAATTGGAGCTGTGTAGGGACCAGGGACAACAATAGTGATCATTTGTCACAGCAGGTTGTATACATGCTGGATGTCGAAGGGATGAAAATGTGGACTGTAATGTAGTAATGTAGTCAATATACTATATCTGTGTTTGTGTATGGATTTTATGTTTATTTCTTAATTGTTAGCATATGAAAAAATGGGGATTTGAAGGATGTGTGCATAATACGATGACAGTATTTTACACTAACAGCTCGTCCTTCCCCTCCCCACCACCTCAGAGTCCCAGAGGATAGAATAGATCAGGATGATACAGACAGCACTCGCCATACAATTGATTATTGGATTCATATCTATCACCATGTACATTTATGTGACTGTGTGTTGTATCACAATGCACTGGTCATATTTTTATTATCATATAAAATGAATCAATCACCCAGAGCAAGTGAACCTGTGTAAAAATGGTCAGAATTTTGGTTGAGGATGTTGGAAGTAACAGAGATGAAGCTTGGCTTCTGACACTGACTGAGTGAAACAGCTCTCCCGATGCTGAACATAAACCTTTTAATTACTGAAAACATGGCTGATGAGTTTGAAGCTTGATTACTTGGCCTTCATTAGTCAAAGTGCAAGCTATAGTGACTCCCAGAGGCACAATTTGGCATCTCTAAACACTGCCTGCGTCTGTGTTTAGCAATTACATTTACCCTACATTACTCCCAAACAGGTGTGTGCACCCAAATACACACACAAAAGCACATGTATGTGCACTCACGCTTTTGATGATCAACTTAAACAAGCTGGGCTGGTTGCTGGAATTTCCGTCTGTTCTCTAATTTACAGCAGAAACAGAAAACAGATAAAATGTGCTCGGTGTGCTGAGTGCTACTTTGTTGAAGTGTGCCTGTCATAATGATTTCATGTTTACTATGGCATCTTGGCTTTGTTTTCCATCAGGGCGGTTGTTGTCACTGCACTGAGGAGGGAGTGTTCTGCCTCTGGCCATGGCACACTGATAATGAATGTTCAGCTCAGTGGAAAATAAAGTGTGTCTGAATTATGTGGTCAGAATCTATGAGTCAGACAGTTCAGATTATGCTCAGATTGCACAGGTCAGTCACTTCCTGTGCTGCTGATGCCCGACCACAGTTGGGCTAATGCAGGTGGAAGGTATTGCTGATAGGCTCTCTGTACTAAACTGCATGTTCAGATTTTACAAACATGCTGTCCGGTGCGCAGCCTTGTTGCTATTTTTAGCGGAGTACAGCTGCTCCTCAGCACCCAGCCTTAAACCAGCCATTCACCAGAGATTTATGCCACAGGCCTATGAGAAGCAGCTGTAGTGTCTTGCCACTTGTTTGTCCAAGGAGTGCAAACTGAGGTCTATCTAGAATTGTTTTTATGTTGTTTACTGTGATGCCTATTTCCCAACAGCTGATGCTAGTATTAAACACAGTTATCAGTGAGTGGGATGCCTCACACTGTTGGACGTTTAAACCACAAGTCTAGAGCATCCGGAGCCTCAGCGATGAGTCAGCCTCTGGTCACCACCTGTGACCAACACAGCTTCACCATTTGTGGTGAGCTACTCCCCTAAAACATCATGTGTCCTTGCACAGCACATTAGCTGACCATACAGTCTAAAAGCTGCAAAATAATGAACAGTTTATTTCTCTTTCTGTCCCTGATGTGGTCCAGTGTTTGCTCACATGTCCCTGGTGAGGACAGAGAAACAACAGATCTGTCTTTGTTATTTTCTTCCTCCTAATACTGTTATCAGTTTAGTTTACCACAGCTTCTTCCTGACCAGGACTGTTGTATGATTATAGTTGTGTAAATTTACTACAGTAGGGAAGAAATGGGCCTAAGAATGCAGTTCCTCTAGCCACACTATAGCACCTAAGTTTAGGTTTAGCTTATCAGTGTCAATCTGCTGTCTACATTATTCAAAAGGACACAGTATCAGCCTGGGTGGCTCATATTTGCCTTCTCTGCTGTGTGCTCCACACAGTGATGTTCTACAAGGTTCCACATTAACTCTGGTGTCTATTTCAGCAGCTCTCTATCCATTTATCGATGCATGTCTTCTATTGATTGCAGCATTGATTTGTCATGCAATCCATTACCCATCTGTCTGTTTCAGAGAGCTTTTAAATGATCTGTCAGATTGCACTATTAAGGGGAGTAGTGGTGAAGTCCAAATGTTGCTGATACAGTGGCACCAGCAGGTATTTAGATCCTGGCACTTTTTCAACTTTATCATGTTGATGATTGATAACCTTTAATGACAAAATGAAAACACATTTTTGCAAATTTGTCAAATATTATTAAACTGAACTCTCTTGTCTACAAACATGTTTGAACCTTTTGCTGCAGCTAGTTGTATTCAGGTGCATCCTATCTGCTTTAATTACCTTTCAGATGTATCAGGTACTTGACTGGGTATAAAACATTCCTAAAGTTTTCTCAGGTGCATAGCGACCTCAATAATTTTGAAAAGGTTAGAAATCTGGAACCACCAGGACTTTGCCTAAACTGTGTGGCTGGATGGAAACCACTTTGAGAAAAAGGCATGTTAATCTAGTTGGGGTTTACATTTGAAGGACTTAGAGAGCTTCCGTCTGATGAGAACAAAAATGGAACTTTTTGGGTGTAACTCCAATCATTTTGGTGAACACTAGCAGTGTTGATCAGCTGCTAATACCATCCATACTGCATCACACAATGGGGGATTTTTCCACAGATGATCTGTGGAGAGACCTTGAAGTTTTCCACCTGACAACAGACATATTTGGGGAAAACACCTAATTAATACAGCAATCTAATTTCTGGAAATTTATTTGACTTGGATTTTTTTTTTTTTTTTTTTTAATTCAGAAGTGCAAGCTGGGATTTTTTTGTGTTTTACATTTTTTAAATTACTGTCTTGGTTTTTTGGGGTAGCACTTTAATCTTCCTGAAGAACACACTTTGAAGAAACAAAGAAAATCATGCCAGCCAAACCTAGATGTGAGGGGCTAAGATGGGGGGTGGGAGAATTTCAGATTGAGATGCAAGATGGATTCATATATATTCATGAATTCAGTCAGAAAAGTCAAACGAAAGCAGTATGATAATCTTGCAGTAATTGCGTTTTTCCCCTCCAACTGTTTTTGGCAGCACTGAGAGCCACATCCTAAGACATGCGACAGGGAATGCAATCGTGAGGAGCGCCACATCAGTGTACAGTGGATACACTCTGACCCTGCACCTCAGCCAGTCACTCTACAGCGGGGTCAAGTGGTGGTTATGTCAAATCCATTCAATTCATGGGTAATGGGATGGTTATCATTAGTGTTTGGATGGTCAATTATATGTTTAATTAAGCAAGACAGACAGCAGATAATTGAACTATTGACTGGTCTGTCCAAGTCACATTCTTCTTCTGATTCGTGGAGGCCACATATCAGATTTGTTTTGCAGGCATGAGATCCTGATGAGAGCAGATATAAAACCCAATCCTTTAATTTTACCTGGCAGATTCACTGGATGTGCTGACCTCTGACTGAAGAACTTTTGTTTAATTTTCCAACTGTGCACTCTCTTCTCTTCTTGGCCTCAGGAGACGTCATTATAAGCCCACAAAAAGAAACATCCAAACCATATTTCAAACTATCAGCCTTTTTTTCATACATGTCAGTCTGCTGGATACATGTCAGCAGCCGTCTGAAAAGTGCTGACATCGCTGCCCTTCTGTCCGGCAGTCGGCTCCCTCTTTGTGAACTTGGATTTAGCTCAAGGGTATAGCCACCTTGCTAATGTGATGTAGCTCCAACCAGGAAACAAATTGGCCTGACGTCTCATACACTGCTTCTTCTTGATTGTGTGATGGCTGCTGCTGCTAATGTGTTAAGATGGGTAGACCTGCATGGAGAGATGAGTGTGTGTGTGTGTGTGTGTGTGTGTGTGTGTGTGTGTGTGTGTGTGTGTGTGTGTGTGTGTGTGCCTGAGTGAGAAAGAGGGAGGATGGGGGAAGGGCCCCAGTCTGCAAGATCAGCACAAGTGGAATTGCATTGATTCAGTTAACTGCAGAGTTGGAGCGTGATGTGGAATTCTGTTTATCAAGGGTGGAGTTTACAAGATAGACTCCATTTTGATCCTATTTTCCACATCATATTCATAATCAGTCCCTGCCTCTTTTCTTTTAGCAATAAAATACTAGCTCAGCCTTATATATGTAGCTTAGCTATAGTTGCAGTTATTTTTAATCCAAATAAAAAGAACAGACATGTGCTTCTACTGATTTAAGGTCTTGAATCAAATGGTCATATAATATATGTCCCACTGTTTTTATACCAAAAATATAGCTACAAAGGCTCCCACTGCTCAGATGTGATGATCCTGGCAGATAAACACTGTAAGCATCATCATAATCACAATTCATCTACAAGATCAGATGCACACAACTGACAGCGTGTTCTGTAAATCACCAGGAAATGTGCCGCATACTCTAAATAAATACTGACTCATGTATTATATTCAAACTGAAGCCGCTGGCTCAGAATTGACATCTGCTGAATCTTAAACTGCAAATAAATTTCAAAGACTGTATTAATTAAATTGAATCAAGCACAGAGTTGTAGCTCTGCAAAAGGCCATTTTCCATCCATGAGGAATTCTTGATGGTAGAAAATATGCACAAAAAAAAAAAAGAAAGACAGAATGTAGCCTATTTAACATATGGATTAAATTAATAAGTTAAGTGATGCTTCTTGTGATAAATCTCTAGGCTCTTTCTTAAACATACACTTAAAATAAGCAGAGGTATATTTTCCTTTCTCTTTTCCCTCTCTCTTTTACTCCCTTCATTTATCTGTAGGGAATTTGTCTCCAAAGGGTTTATCATGACTGCCCCATACCCCCCCCCCCCCAGTTTGTCATTTTGCTGATCCAGACGCTTTTTCATATTTCAGTATTCTTATCATCCACTGGCAGTAAGATCATCCATTTCACTTATTTCTTAGAAGTGTGGCTGCAGCCTAAGTCAGTATCTACAGAATAAATTCAGTGAGGGGAAGGTTAGCTGAGGAGGGACAGCTAGTTAGCGGCAGCGGTGCTGGTGGTACTGGTAGAGCAGGACACTTTTTTATCCAGAGTCAGCAAGGGTAAAATGTCAAGCATTTCTTAGGGAAGCGGCTCCATCGGATTCCATTCAGAGCTTTAATCTTAATTGAGAGCATCGCACATTGATATTCCATAGGCCTCTTTGCCCTTCGCCTCTCAGCTACTTTCATTTAGAGGACAGCCATACTGCACTAGAGCATGGGGATTGCTTTGTCAGACAGCCAAGAGGCCAAAGGCAAGGTCAACCTCTCTTTGTGATTGTTGCTCACTACGGAGTGAAGGCATCACCTCTTTGATGCTGTCAGTGCTTTTGTGAACACTTCCGAGTCTTTCTGAAGTTGGACTGAATTAAAAGTTTTACATTTTGAGCTTATATTGGCATAAAATAATTATGGAGCACATGTATATTTTAGTTTGTAGTATCGTATGAGTAAAGTTAAATAGTTTTGCAGCTTCTTAACTTTAGGCTCTAAAGAAGCCATGTGTTTGCCCACCAGCCCCAATAAGAATAATTCAGTGCAGTATGGCATATTAAACATAGCAGTCAGATAGATGATTTACAGTAATCATGCTTAAGAGAATCAGGAAAAAAGTTGTTGGACTCTAAATATGGCCTTTCCACATGGGAAGATATCTGTGCCATGTTTGTGTCAGAAAGCTTTAATTTAGTACTCTGTAGCTCACCGTGGGTGCAGTATCATCCCCTACTTCTCCGACAAAGGGAAAAGGACTAACTGGCCCAGCAGAGATGCAGCGATAAGACCCATGTCATCAGATAAGGTGAGGACGGGAGGGAAGTGCGGGAAGGTAACGCTCTCACCACTTCTGTGGGAAGACTTGTCATGCCACCTTTCCAGAGGCAGTGAAAACATGAAAATGAAGTCTCATCTCTCACACCCACACACACACACACCCACACACACACACACACACACACAAACTGTTTACAGCCCCTACCTGTGAGACTGAGAACCAAGCTCGCCTCTATTGCTCATGCTCTGACCTCAGCCCGCTGCTGACACAGATATACTGTAAAGAGATAGCACCATGAAAAGGTATGCATGTGCATGTCACAGTAGCCCCTGGGGTGAGCCGGCCTTAAAAACACACACAAAAAAAAAAAAAATAAAACATGCCACAGTTTCTTCATTAATCTCAAACTTTTATGTGACATTTTAAATTGGTTTGGGGAGCTCACGATAATACATTTAAGTCTTTGCAGAAAACACAAATATCTTCTGCTGATGAAACACTGAATTAGAATAAAGGGATTAGTCCTTCAAAGATTTGCTTTACCATGAATAACAGGGTCCTATAGAGGGGTTGTAACTTGTGACAGATTTATAGGGTGATCAGGGTTTGATAAAGCTCCAGAGAAGTCGCTCCTATAATTCAAAGTCTTTTCCTCTGGTTGTGTGGGAAAGCCTAGTTCCATTTTCCACTCCTTCTATCAAACAGCCACAGCAGCCTTTACCAAACCTCTCGGCTGCCACCAACAAATCAAAACAGTTAGCCTCTAAATCGTTCCAGTCAACAGAGCAGCTGAACTTCTCAGCAGGACACATCCGTTCACATTATTGCCTAGATCAATAAAATCTATTCTAACCAGGCAATGATACTTCACTCTTTCCATTAATACTTGCCATGCTACTTATAAAGCAGCATGAGAACATTACTCAAAATATGAGTTTATTTTCCATGGCTTCATTTCATATTTAGTTGCCTTTTTGGTACCTTCCTTTATTTAAAAAGTTGCAGAATTTTTGTAAATTCAGCAAAAGATTACACAACTAGGAGCTTAAAATAATGATTGTCATTAAGTCATACAGATGCAAGCATTTTATTTAGGGCAGTTTAACAAGAAAAGAAGTTCAAATATTTCTCTGTTGCGTATGATCCACACGTGAGTCAAAGCTGTTCCTCTCCTTGAGATTTAAATATAGTCCCACTCACCATTACCACTGTCACTCTCAGACTTGTTGTGACCTGCTGACCCTGCCTGTACAAAGGAGGCGAGATGCTGACCTACCCCTCCAAATGTTTTTCCCTAGTGCAACCACACAGAGACAGACACATTTTAAGATTTTTTTTTTTTTTTTTTTTTTTTTGGGCTTCGATGTCATCAGTCTGCAGTCTCATGGTATTGTTTTCACTCATTTGTCGGAGGTTTCATCTCTGCTCCACAAGACAGTGCAAGTTTACGGGAGGCAGGCAGATGGGGTGTTCCCACAATAATGAGACAGATGAACGTTTCTCAACACCTGATGTGCAAGCTGAGGTCAGAGTTTGTTGGGCTGCGAGTCAGAGGCCACCAGCTTTTGTTGTACAGCTTGGACATGTTAGTGCTGCAGGCTATACGGCTCAGCTGTATGTGGGCGGTGTGTTCCTTCACGCACTTCTCCTCTTCTCTGTCAGTGGCCTGATACCATAGCTCAACAACTGTAAAACTGATTGCCCTGAAATGTTAAACAGATAATCATGGTGCCCAGAGGATGGTCCCATGACTTGGGAGAAACAACGATCATGTGTCGTCATTGTTTATCCAGTAAAATCTCTCAACAACTACCCAGAGGACAGATGCAATATTTGCTCCCTGTGTGGTCCCCAGATAATGGATTTTAACGACTCTGGTAAGCCCCTGATTTTCTCTCCATTCTGGCACCTAGAGGGTGAATTTGGTCATTTCAAAAAGAAATTTCTCATAATTTGTGGAATGGATTGCTATGACATTTGTTTCAGATATTCATGCACCCCTCCAGATGAAACCTAACAACTTCAGCAACTGCCTGAACTACCCAAATATTTTTCTTTTTACGTTAATCTGAGACCAAATACAAATGCAATCTTTACTTAGCATTCTTTGAAAATTATAAATACTAGCATCCTAACATACTAACCATGGTACTCCCACTATTGTCATTCTAGACTCTTAATTGTTATTGTATAAATGAATATGATTTTAATTATTTTAAGATTATTTGGGGATATTTTGCCTTTATTTGGCAGTGGGTAACGGAGCGATGGACAGTATACGTTGGGAGGTAGAAAGAAGGAGACATGCAACCATGGACATTGCATATGTGTGGCAAACGTCATAACCATTCAACTATCAGGGTGCTCTATGATCAAATGACCATTCATAATGTGAAAAGGATTTCTCATAGAGAAGTATCATCTGACCTCGTCAGAGCATTTTAGTGTCTTTGAGCTCATTGTTTTGCTTGTTTCTGGCCGTAGCTTCCCAAAAATTGAATTAGTCCTTTAAAAGTTGACAAAATTGAAGTATGGTGTTTATAAGGAATGTGTTGGCATGGTTCTACTCTGACCAGGTGGACAAAAATGTGCATGCAGGGTTTAATTTCACAAAATATTATATATATGCAATACATACGCAATATATGTCACATATGTATGTATATATATTACATGTTTTATTTGTCAAATTTACTTATTTTCCAGCAACTATGAGATTTTTTATTTTTGTTTGCAAAAATAAAGTTACAAAAAGTGGAATGATGTAACTGTGGGTAGTTTTCAAACATTTGTCTAACATCTTTGAACTACATCTTAAAATCAGTGGGAACTCTTATCACACCCTCAATAAACTTTGTTGTTTACTTGTAACCTTTCATTTTATTTTATTTTTTTTTTTTTTGAGTAGTTAGGGTTTTTTTTTTCTGCCGTTAAATCCCAGAACAAAGTACTTCCTGTATCTTGACCACAAAAAGAACAAACATGTACATGGGTTCACTGTAGTATAAAAGCCTGCGGTCCCCTTAAATAGCTCCCTCATAAGCTCTGTGTTGGCCAATGAGAGGTTTCTCTCCCTGACAGTCTGACCACAGCACACAGTTCCTCAGTTGTGTTAGCGGAGACTTAACATCACACATGATGACAAAGATGGTCAGAGAATCAGAGTATGGGTGTGTGAACGCTGTTCTGTCAAATCGTCCAGCTGTGTAGACAACAGAGGCGGATAAAGCTACGCTAAAATCGGCTGGAAGGGAAAATAATATGGAGTTCAGTTCGGTACAGTGTTTCTGAGAAACATAAAGGAAGAGTTATGACAGAAGTCAGATGTTAACATGACACATTCGTGGGAGAGTGACACACCCAATTCCAAAGAGGCCTGTTAGATTTCACCAGAACATATGACACTGCTGCCATATTGTCATGTCAGAGGCACCCTCAGAAACTTATGAAGAAGGGTGCTGAATGGTACATGTGCAGTGACAACAGATCAAATCTCAGACCCCATCATACATTCAATTTTTACTTTAACTTTTAAATAATATTCATTTTTATAACCCCCAAAATGTTCTGCTTTTCTGGGATATATTTTTGCTGTTGTCAACACAGTAACAACAGAAACTAATTATCTCTGCTACACGGAAACATGAACCACAAATTTGCTCTGATTTAAAACCACCAAAAAAACATTTCCTTCTCATTCATTTCCTAACAGCAGCAAGGACCGTTTAGTTTCTCATCCGTAGCACTCTTCCCAAGAACTGGAGTTACACCATTACTTTTCCCGGATGCCTCTCTGTTATATACCACAGACACATTTCGGTCCCTGAGGGTTGGACCTGCTTTCCAGGTTGTGTTAAACTTGTCAGGGTGCGCATGCAGTTGTCGGAGCAGGAGTTGACCCTTAATAAGCGAAGCTATTCCAACTGCAAATGAAAACCACAGTATCTGGCCTATAGATTGGTAGGTTGTAAACTCAGGGCCAGGGGCTGTGGAAAGGGAAGCGGCTGTCAGTGGGGGAAGAGCCTGAGTTAACCTTTGTGGCTCGTGTTTCTACCGTGCACTAATGGACGCCTGTCATCATTATGGACAGAAACAGGAGGGCGCCTGCCAGCTGCATGACCCCCATAAAACAGGACAGGAAATCCTAGCATGCAATAGAAAGGAAAGAGATTTTCTTCTCTTCTCTTCTCTTCTCTTCTCTTCTCTTCTCTTCTCTTCTCTTCTCTTCTCTTCTCCTCTCTTCTCCTCTCTTCTCTTCTCTTCTCCTCTCTTCTCTTCTTCTCTTCTCTCTTCTCTTCTCTCTTCTCTGCTCTTCTCTGCTCTCCTCTGCTCTCCTCTCCTCTCCTCTCCTCTCCTCTCCCTGGCCTGTTATTTATGCTGTAAAACTGCAGTGTCACTCTCATGAAACAGGACAATATCCTGTGTATCTCACAGGGAAAAAGTCAAGGAGTCGAGGGTTTGATTTTGACTCAACTACTAGAAGTCCAGTTACCATGAGTCAGCTTCTAGATAGCTTGACCTGATATATGGTTGAACAGTTCACTTGTCTTCAGTGTGCATGTCAGTAAAAACCCCTCTGTTTTTCACCTCATTCTAAGACACTCTGGGCCTGTCTTGTAATGGTTTGTCACACTGGTAGGAGCCTGTCTAATTATTACATGCAGTTGTACACCCTTTGCTCCGTAGCCAAAGTCCAGGGTCTGTAATGTGACAAGACTTCGTCACACTTCTCTCAGTGGTGTCCACTGAAACGTGACAAGCGCTTTATCAGTGAGCCTTCCTATCAGATCCTCACGAGTTCATGCACAAACACACTCAACCTGACACCCCCAGGAAGCCAGAGTCCTTATTACAGCCAGTTAAAGAGCAGGACAAGATTTATAGTTGTTCTGAGGCTACACATTAATCCAATCTGTTGGATCCTGCAGACCCAATCATATGATACTTTAGTCATTACCAGTAGTACAATCTTAATTACTGTGGAATCTTTCAAGATGTGGCAATAGGGGAAATAAATGTTCACAGACCACACATCGATCCACTTATGATAAAAACATTTGTCAGAATAATATGATTTTGAGGGAGCGAGAAATGAAATGAAATACACACGAAAGCTTGTATTTGCATATGTATGCCTGTGTGTATGTGTGCTATGTCCGTGGACATGTCAGTGTTCGTGTGTGATCACTGCATGATTCACAGTGTCACAACTGCGCGCAGAAACAACTGGACATCCTGAGCGGAAACCACAGCCGCCGAAGCTGCGCTTTCCTGCGACATACAACCGAACACTCTCACAAAGAGTCACTTGACTGGACGCTCATATAGGAAGTGAAAGAGGAAGCCCATCGTCCATCCTGTCCTCCATCCCAATCTCTGCTCTGCACTTCACGTGAAACCAACTCTTATAGACGATCACTCAGTGTGAGGTTTTAACTGTTGCAAAACAACAGTGAAAGAACTGGCTGTGGCTGGAAATGGCTTGCTACTGAGGGTCAAATGTCTAGTCAGTTGACATCTAGCCACAGAAGATAAGTTACAATCATTATTGTGAATGTAGAATTCACTAATTGATCAGCGGTGTTTGTTTGAAACAAAAGAATATTTACACAGCTGATAACTCTTACGTGACAGGCCATTCTGTATGTAATCTTTTTGTGACAGGTCAGGAGGTCTTCGACAAGATACTCAGTGTTCAAACTGGACTAAACCAACACTGTCCAGGGGAGATCGGTATGATGCCACAGATTGAAGTGGTGGTCGTTGTTTGACGGTGGGGTCTGTTGGCCTGGCCTTCCCTGATGCCTCAAGGCCTTTGGCTGTGTTCACTGGTGTCAGTGTACGTAGCCTGGCAGCCTTCATTGCTCTGGCTCGCCCCACACAATAGCGAGTATCTGCAGCAGTGTGTGCTCGCTGTCTGAGACACAACCAGGCCTTGGCAAATCCCAGTGCTCAGCCAAGAGCTTGGCACCACATTCATCTGATTCACAAGGACACGCTGGAGTGTTTTCACTGAACACCGGTCATTCCTAGGTGTTACTGGGTAAAAGTTAAAACAGTTAAAGTTAGAGTGAACGTATTGTCACTTTGGAATAAAAAGACCTGTGCAGAAGAAAATTTTAAAATAAAGTATTATGATACCTCATCATTAGCCACTCTCATATGGACTATTTTTTTCTCTTTATTTCTTTCATCTATTTTAATTTAAAAAATGCAAATGCATCTATTCTAAATCATTTCCACAGCTCTTTATCCGTCTCCAGTTATTTTTTTCTTTCTTGTTCTGATGCCACAGCCAAGCAGACACCTTTCCCTCCTGCTGACTCAGTAGGTAGCCTGAGGCGCTGTGGGCTGGGGGTGTTGGTGGTGGAGAGGAGGGCTGGGAGGGGGGGTTGCGGGTCTGCTACATCAGACCCACCAGCCTATCACATGCAAGCAAAAAGAGCTGGCTAATCGTTTCTACAATGGCACCCTGCACACTGTCACACAGTACCACAAACCACTCTCCTTGCCAGCACTTCTACTGTATTATGCCGTTGTTCCTGGGAAATACACATGTGATGCATGCTAATGCATAAACATATGACACTGAAGAAAGAAATGCTCTTTTTGAAAAACCACACGATCTACCATCAGTATTTGCAGTAAAAAATCATGCAAGTATACATATAGATGCATAGCTTGCTGTCCGTTGTCTTTACTATAGTGTGTGCAAATATGCACATACTTAAGTGAATTCAATATAATATGCTAAGTAATTTGGGACAGTTTAGCTGATGTTTAAGTGGTTAGCTTTTTAATATTTAAACTAATTGTACAATTTACAAATGAGAGTGATGCGTAAAATTACAAATCACAAATTAGTTACAAAAGGTTAATGAGCAAAACATTTAATCAAAATAATTTAAAACATTTCTTTCAATAATAATGGCGGAGCAGTCATCCGAGTTAGTTTGGTAGCCTATTACTTAAATATATTTATGGGAACCCTCTTAATACAGAGGAAACTTAAATTTAATATTAAACCAAGCAAAACATTGTATTATCCCATATACAAGAGTTACTGATTAATGAGGTCTTGGATATAACATTAAAGTATAGAGCAGCATTATTTGTTTTTATTTGGTTATTTTCTGCTGCTTCCTTTATCTTTACAAACTCATTTATCTACATCACACGCTCCCAAGCGCAGTGGGCCGACCTTCAGGAATTAGGGTTGTTTTCAGAAGGAAAGTGATTTTGCACCTGTGCTGTGATTTTGGAGCTGCTTTCTCTCAACATAAGTTAAGGTCAAAACTTGTCAGGGGTCACACATGAAAAGAGAACCTGGTGGCCAGGCTAAAGGGTGGTGCCGTAAAGCGAACCACCTGCCCAGCTGAGCTCTCGCAAATGGAGAACAGTAAAAAAGTGTCCACTGACACTAAAAACTCTCTGTGGCGCTCTGTGCACAGGCCATAAACTCAACTTACAATGTGACCACTTATCATACATTATCACACTGGCCTAGGAGCTATTACAGCCATCCAAATATTATTGTAGTCCTAAACTGAGAAGTCTCTGTGTTCAGGAAAGTGTCTTGAGGATTTAAAAAAAAAAAACACACATTAAGTGAAAAAAAGATCATCTGGAGCCGAGCAGTGGAGCTTTGAGCAGCAGGCCATGGTTGTTGTTTTGCTCTTCCTGTTAATAAATGCAGAGGTGATCTGTTTGTGTGAGGAAGAGAGCAGAGGGGAAGCCTGATTTCCACTCTGTTTTATCTGTGCCCCACAGCCCCTGCCAGTTAGCCCCCTGTGCTTGCACATGCTGGGGTCCCACAGGAAGCAGCACTCCATGAAGAACAAAGGTCAGGGAAGGATAGAAAGCCACTCGTCCTTTCATTCACCAGCAAACTCACAGATACACAACACTGTCTGACAAAACAGGCTACATATGACTTAAATTAACGTGTGTCTTAAGACTGACACTGAGTATTTTTATTTTAAGGATTTTAATAGAATTATAAAGTATACATTTTCATGGACAGAATCATTTCTGAGCTTGTGGTCTCACTGACTGTACTGCCCACAGATTACTGTTTACTTTCACATTTAAATATTATGCACAAATATTATGTTGGATATGTCTGTGTGTATGGATTCAGGAATGCATAAACCTTTTTTTTCTAACTGTGAGTTGTTAAAAATGTATATGGAGTTCTGATGAGTATAAAGAAAACACACCGTCAAGGGATCAAAACTGCAAAAAAAAAAAAAAAATGTGTGAGGAAAATAGTTCACTGTTTTTTGGAGGATATGAATTTGTCAGCAGATGAGACACAATTTTAAAAAGTCACAATAAGTTTATTGATCCATAGTAAATGAAAAACATAGTAGATGAAACAATTTGCATAATTGTATAGAATAATTTTAAAAAGCAAATAAGGAACACATCTGTCCTGCAGAATAGGTTTCAAAAAATAATATAAATGTCATTTCTAGCATCATTCCTTTCAGTATGTTTTCTATTTCCAGGAAGGAGAACACAAAATACTTGAGCTACAAAAACCAAAAGCAAAGTAAAATCACCAAAATAGAAGTAAATGAAGCAGAAGGATTAAAGTTTTGTATTCATAAAAGACAATATTCTCTGATTTCAAGTATCTCCTTTTAGACAAAATGTCTGTATAAGATCAATATGCCTGTATAAAATAAAAACATCTCAGTGCGCACATGTCCTGCATGCATGCTTCTCTGTATTTTTCCATTAATAACTTGTTGCCTTGTTGCATTTATAACAATTCTATCAGCGATGCCCCCATTGTTCAGCATTGATTAAAGCTTGTGTGTAATCCATGAGATTGTTTGTGAAGGAGCAAGGCGAGCTGTCAACATACATGCCTCACTGTGGAAAAGAATCAGTTCTGTGGGGAATTAACAAACTCACATTAAATACTCGGGTGAGGAAGGGTTGTCACTGGTAGACCCAGTTTCGTGGTAACAGTGCGCACCGGACAGTTTCTCACATTTAAGTTTGTATGCATCCCTTTCCCGGACCAGTCTGTTGAGTTCGTGTTTCAGCTGCTCGACCTGTGACACCAGGCTGGTCTTTTCGTGCTCCAAAATGTGTTTCTGTTGGACGCGCTTGAAGCGGCAGGACTGTGCGTAACCTCGGTTTTTCAGGGTTCGGCGCTTCTGCTTCAGACGCATCACTTCGTCCTTGCTGAGGCCTCTGAGAAGCCGGTTGAGCTCTCTGACCGACATAGACACCAGCTGGTCGTCTGAGAAGTGGATATCGGCGTTGGATCGCCTGTCGTGGCGGCTGTGCTGCTGCTGGAGATGATGGTGCGCACCGAGGACCTGCTGGGCCTCTGGCGACTGAGGGGACGCGCTCCCCATGTCGTCTTTGAGATAGGGGTCTTGGCAGTGACTGCTGGGCATACCTTGCATGTCAGGGTGACCCGGCAGTCCCGGGTAGTGCTGCACAGGCTCGTTCAGGTGACTGTATCCTTCGTATTCAGCTTGGAAAGGTGGCGCGTGGTGGCTGTGGGGCGCAGAGGGGTGTCCCTGCTGCGCTGTGGCGCCGATAAGGGCCTCAACTGCGTCCTCGGGTGTCAGGCCAAAGGCTTGAGGGTACATTTGCTGAGGGTAACCCCCGTTGTTGGGTATCCAGAACTGGTCGCTCCCCGGGTTGTTTCTGTGCTCGTTTGGGTTTAGGTTTGGAGACGAGGGTACCGAGTTACAAGGTGTGCTGCCAGGGGTGGAGGAGACTGAGTCTGGTCTCTGGAGCTGGTTGCACGGCCCGACGAAGGAGCGGTCTATTCCTTGCATCGTCTCCTTCTTAACGCCGAACTTCATTAAGTCGAAGTCGCTGACGAAATCCATGGCGTTTTTCTGCAGTCTCAAAAGTGAATGCGCCTCAGCGGTCATTAAAATGGCAAGCTGGCCTCTTCACTGATGTCCAAATGTCCACAGCTATTTCATCCAGTCAGAGAAAGCGCAGTCACTTAAAAAAAATAACAGTAATTCCAAACTTTGATTTCAGCTCAGAAGAAGAAAAAAACATGCGTGCATGTCAGACTCTGAGTGGTGACTCTGCACTGCACAGCCTGCTCGGCTTTAAGAACCACAAAGTACAAGTCCACTAGCCTGGACGCACATCTGCCTGTTCTGGAGAAGCGCACTTTGTTCATAAAGCTGCATTGGCGTGATGTCACGGCGTCCAGACTACACCTCTGCGCTTCTCTCCAATGAAAGCACGTAGAAGAGGACGATTTGCATAAAAGCTGCTAGGGGTATGTCCCATCGAGTGTGGGGGGAACAGATCATTTGACCAAAACCTATAAATACACCGCGCCACATATATTCTTCTACAATATGTTCTTCTTGTTTCGACTCGTCCCCATTTTACATAATAAACACAGGAGAAGTTCGATATCACAGTGTGTATAAGTGTCTTAGTCACTTAGATTTGATTGTGCAGTAGGCTGTTCATTTTCATTAAGACTTGTGAATTTGCCTCGCCTACCATAAATCTATATTAATACAGCCTAATTTCATTTGAGTTATTCTTTGAACACAGTTTAGGTCATTTCGTAATTTGTGGTGGCTGACTTCCTGAAACAGCAAAAAGAAACTGCACAACAATTCATCTGACACGTTGCTGCTGCTGTGTCCCCCAGTTAGTAGACTACACAGATAAATACAGACATCATGTGGCCACAAGCTTACACTGCAGCAGCCTCAATATCTTGCCCTCCCTCCTTGTTTTGCAAGCTGCAGTTTTCTGGATTATCCTCAGTCTGCAAGACTGTTCATGTGGAACCGTGCATACTGGGCTCAGAATATCTGTGAGAAAGCCTTTACAGCAGGTCTGCCAACCTGAAAAGCCACAGCATCCTGGGAAGAGCGTTTTTAGGTTTTAGAAATCATGAGCTCTCTGCAAATAGCTCAGCAATATCTCCGACACGGTGAACATGTTGGGAGGTCCCCTTTGTGAGTCAGGGCTGGTAACCCTAACAGTGTCGAGAGGTGAAAATAACTGGATATCAGTGGGTTAACTGATGCTCCTGCCCCGAAATGACCCTCTCATGCAGCGCTCACTGTAAGGAGGGTAGAAGCTTCACTGTAAATATAGAAGCCCAAACCAATAGAAAACAGTAAGCATTGTTCTGTTGCTAGAAAGAGAGGAAAAGAGGAGACAGTGACTGAGCAAGGACAGCACAGAACCATATGTTAAGATTCATGCCAGCAGGGCAGCGTCTGGTACAACTTCCACTCATGATAGGATGCCAACAGCTTAGTGCAACAGACACTCAGGGAATCAGCTAGTTCACTACAACACGCAGGTATGCAAACAGTCACTCTGCATCAACATGTATCAACATCAGTAGCTCAATAATTGCAATACATTCCCGCTGGATAGTAGTATTCTAGTTTTTATCTACAAATAAAAAGACTAAAAGCAAAATGTTAGTCTGTCTCTTAATAAGAACATATTTGTTCATTTGATTTTTAAACACATCTTGCTAATTTCTTAAATAAACTGGACACTAGTTTTTAGCAGAATGTTAATCAAGCGGAAATAAATAGTGCATGTGTTACGGCATATTGTCACCAACAGATTCATACACATTTGTTGCACCTGCTGCTCTTTATAGCAGCAGAACAGTGTATGTGGCAGTGTATGCCGGAAAATATGTCACAGTGTTGGATCACAAATGATGGGAACATGTGACCCTGTGCAAAGTTGTGATTCACTGATGTGTTAGACTTCTTTCTCTATCTGGGCTTTGGCTAAACAAAGAACACTTGTCAATAGGATTGATTTATAGTTGGTTTAGTCTATTCTCAAGGTTTACAAGAGAATGAGAAAAATACTGACAATCACCTGAAATTCCTTTTAAAATTGGGGCTATAGTTAGAATGCTTGTCTGGGAATCCTATAGGCCAGTAGTCCCTTTTTGCTTTGACAAAGTACATTTGCATGACCTGCATTGTCATTGTTTACAATGGAGTATGCACACCAGAAAACATGACTTTCTAATCTTCTGTTGCAGGAAAATAAGACGTTTTTTTCTTTTTTGTTGTTTTTTTTGTTTTGACTTTTGGGTCTTTGGATACCCTTTAATGTGACCTTATTATCCCATGAATACTTCCTCTCTTTGGCATCCTGACAGAAATGTACCCTGCCTTTCTGTATACACAACACTCCTCCCACATGGCATTGGGGTTCTGTTTGTTTCAGTGGCTGTTTTGTAAACACAAATGGCCATAACTAAAAGTGAGCTTCACTTACTCTGTATTCCAGAGATAAGAAACATGGAGCCAACGAGTAGGCCTAACATTAAGAGAAAAGGCATGACTAGACAACTTAAGGCTGAAATCATGATTGCTGGAGAACAACTCAGGTATGAGGAGAGGGTGGCAGATAGAATAGACTTATAGGTATTTCAAATCTTCAAAACCTTAATATGAATTGAGATTAAAAGTTAGACATATAGCTCAAGTTTGGTTTCACGTCAGGATTATAGCTAATTTGAACTTTGTTTAAAGGTTGAAACTTCACGATGGAAAACTGATTAAAGACCGACGCTACCACCTTCGCACCTATCCTAACTGCTTTGTAGCACATGAGCTGATAGACTGGCTTGTGAGCCATAAGGAGGCTCCAGATCGGGCAGCAGCTGTCCATCTCATGCAGCACCTCATGGATCATAACATTGTTCACCATGGTAAGAAAGAAACATCAAAACAAGCCATATTTAAAGACCTTTTGTACAAATATAGCAATTTTATTATAGCTTTAACTAGACACTCCCTAATGTCAAGATTTATTGTGTTGCCATTTCTTAGCCTGTGATAAGAGGCCAGTTTTCAAGGATGCCAAGCTACTGTATCGTTTTCGCAAGGATGATGGAACATTTCCCTTTAATACAGAGGTGAAAATCTTCATGCGAGGACAGCGTCTTTATGAACAGTAAGGGCAGATTTGTTTGTGCTGGAGGTTTCCTGATTCAGTGGGATCCGGCAGTCTTTATGTGTACTATGATTACATGCAGATATGATTAACAGATTGGGGTTAAGTTTTCTCACACACAAATAGGTCTATCTTGTCAGATCATTCAGCACAATGCTCTGTCCGGATTTCTTTAAGTAGCCTATTGTACCTGAGAATCTGTTCTGTGTTTTGTGTTGGTTTCTACAGTCTCATAGGGGACAATAATTCCATTTTGCAGCTGAGAGAGGAACATGGTGTTGCATATCAGCGCTCCTTTCCTGGATACCAGCTGATTGACTGGCTCCTTCAGAATGGAGAGGTAGAGAGCCGGCGCCGAGGGCTGGAGCTGTGCCGTGCATTGCAGGAGCATGGGATCATCCAGCACGGTGAGAGGAGTCCTCATTTGCCCTTTGATGTACAAACTAAATGAGATTGCTGTCAGGAGCAGCCAGCAGTGGGTGGCAAGCTGAGACTATTACAGTCTAAAGCAAATATCAACTCTTTGTGAAATATCCTATTAATTCTAAGATGTGTTTCATTGTTGTTTTGTGCTAGTTTTCTCTCTCTCAATCCCAACTACAGTGGCAAAAAAGCATGATTTCTTTGATGGCGGACTGCTCTATCAGTTCTGCATCAATTTTCGCCGTCAACGGCGCCTGTGTGAGCTGCTAAGTGACAGTGAACAAGACAACAAAAATGAGGAGAACCATCCTGACAATCCATGCTTTCTGTGTAAAAGTCCAAGTCATAGGGGCAACAGTGCTTTCCAATCAGGTAAGAAATAAACGATTCCCTTGTCATACATTATCCACTTTGTTTGGAATACTAACTATTGTATACTAATTTAACTATTGTTAGATTTGAACAAAGAGCTGAAACTGGTTACCAGTGGGCATCGAGACAGCTTGAATTCCATTAAGCTTAACTCTGCTGGACTTCCTTTTGCCCAGCTGTTATCTGCCTCAGTGGTGAGATGCAATCCCAAATCAGGCAAGGGTCAATAAAGTTTTAGCACCTAGTATACTGAGGTATGACTGTGAACACATATTAATAAAACATTTTTAATAATTTTACAGTGCTTAGAAGACATTTTACATGTGAAGAGTTATTGGCAGCTGGTGCCCCATTCAACAAGAGAGTGCTGACGGTGAGTTATTGACTTAGCTTTAGTTTAGTTAGTGTCTAAGCTGCAATTTATAAAACCTCTAGGATTTTATTGCACTGGTTCAATATAACATTACACCGAAGTCTAAAAGTAGTCATTAAACCTCTATCTGCAATGCTATTAAAAGACAAATCAAACTAGGCTATGTCTTTAAAATAGAAACTTACTGAGTGTGAGTTTTTTTTTTCCTGAAAACATTCTCATCTATTTTAAAGCTATAGCTAAAGCCTATTTACCCCCTGTCATAATTCACATTAGGAGCACCACGTCCTGCTAGATTATTTTCCTTCTGGGCTAATAAAGGTGTGTTCAAACCTAAAGTGTATAGCCAGTTTAGTTTGAATGTCTAATTTATGTCATTCTCCTGACATCCCAGGTGACAGCAGATGCCCTGGGCTGGGGCTTCGTGGTGAGAGGCAAGGCCCCCTGTTATGTGCAGGCTGTGGACCCCTGCAGCCCTGCAGCTGTTGCAGGGATTAAGGTTAGATAGGCTGCATGCTACACACACATGGCACTGAAGGAGAAAGTTATATTGAAATGTCAAATGTTGGTCCTGATATATGTATATATCCTATCTAATGTGCCACAGGTGCGTCAGTTTGTGTGCCAGGTGAACGGCAGGTGTGTTCTCTACCTGGACTACAGGACAGTGTTCAGACTGGTCACCACAGGGCCCCGCACCGTGGTACTGGAGGTGATGGAACCACTGGGATGACAGTGTCTTAACCCCTGGACCCCGGTCTATTTCCTACAACTTAAATATAATAAAATAATAAAGGTCTTTCCAGCTGCATATATTAGAAAGGATCATATTACTGCTACTTTTCCTCAATGCAAATGTTTGGTCCCAGCAAGAGTAAAGAACTGCAAAAGGTTGTGATCCCTGTGATATTTTCATGAGCTTGATTTCTGAACAGTAAGTGTATTGGTTAGAAGCTGCAAACAAAAGATGGAAATAAAACGAGCACAATGAATGGATGCAAACTTTTGCTCATCTAGCCCCCACTGCGACTTCCGTCTTTGTGCTGTCGCCATTTTGGACCGGGCTGCCTCTGTCTGGTAGTGTTAGCTGCTGAGCTAGCTGACCGGACCGCCGCTCGGACCAGGCCACTTTTTGTGGTGGCCGTGGCAGCCGTGGCTGGAACAGCTACATGTTATACAGTTTCTCCTGACATGTGCACCACTCCCCCCTCGGTTTGCCGTCCCTCCAGACAGACAGCAACAAAACAGAAGCGAAGCTAACTAGCTAGCTAACACAGCACCGGCGCTTATGACACCGACCACCATCGGTCTGCACACCAGGGGTGGCCCCTTAGCCTCTGGGTTAGCCGTTCATGCAGCGAGGCGACCTGTGTAAGGCCAGTCTTCACGCCACACGCACGGTGAGTAAAGCGCTTCGTCAGTGGAAAGAAGAAATAAATGACCGGCTGTAGAGCGGTAGCTTTGGTGCTAATGTAGGCTAGCATGCTAACGTTAGCCCAGAAAACTAACAGCATGTAATACTGCTGCACTGCATAGCGGAGCAGCACGAGACCCTGGTCAGATCAATAATCAATAAGTCAAATCAGTCAGTGAAGACATCCAGAGACTAACGTTGCCGTTAAACGTTAACAAGGCTGTCATTGGTGAATGTGTTGACAGTGATTTATTGAATGGAGGCAGGAGCTGAGAGGGCCTGTCATGTCTGTTTGTGAAGTCAGCCTCTTGTGGCATCACTGTCTAACATTATATTAAATAAGTCTTTATAAAATGCTATAATAGCCATGTCTAACAAACCAGCGGTGTGTTTTGTTTTCGTCCAGAGAGATGTATCAGCTCCCAGTGAATAACCTAACACGAATCCGGAGAGCTAGGAAACAAGTGAAGAAAGCACTTGGAGACATTGGACTGGAATTCTGCAGGGAGGCAGCAGAGGTGAGACTGTTTTTAGGTGGAAGAATGAAGTAAATGTAGAAAAATATATATGTATAAAGGAGATGTGTGTTTCGTTTTTTTACTTGAAATCTCTGCAACTGTCATAAAAGTCTGTCTAGAAATTATGTAATAATTAATAATAATTTTTTACATTTATTTTCACAGGAGTTCAGAGAGTTTTGCCCTAATGAGCAATTTGTAAAAAGCACTCTATGCCTTGATATTTGTGCTTGGGATCCATCATACTCTAAATCACAGGTAAATCTTATTTTTGTGTTTAAGCTTATGCACAAATTGCCAGATTTGTCTTGATGCTTGATTGTTTTTTTCCTTGATGTGTTTCAGGAATACAGATCAAAGCCGTTTTGCTGCACAGAGTGTTCATTTTCTTCCAAATACTACTCAGGCTACAAGAATCACTTCCGCAATGTACACAGGAAAATCTTTGAGAGTAAAATTCTTCTCAACTGTCCCTACTGCACGTTCACAGCAAGCAAGAGAACTTTGGAGACGCATGTTAAAATATTCCATTTACCAAGTTCAGCACGGCAGAATTATGGGAACTCACAGAGAATGCTGCTGGGAAAGGACAAAACATATCTCGAGAGACACAGGCAGGGAGATGGTGTGGAAAAAGCAATGTACTTCTGCAAAAAATGCACATTCCGGGACACACTCTACAACGTTGTGAGAAGGCACATCTACAGGGAACATTTTCAGCATATTGTCTCACCATACCTTGGTATGGTTTCGGAATCATCTGTCAGAAATGGTGCTAATTCTGTTAACGGTAATAACATTCTTTGTAAACGCTGCCAGTTTTCCACTCGCAGTTATGAGGCTCTAGTACAGCATGTTATAGAGTACCATGAGCGTATTGGTGCTCAAGTGACCACCATGATTGGACACGCTAATATTTTTGTGTCCAGGTCTCAGACTTTACCAGTCCCATCTCAGAAGCCCCCCTCGATTATTAGCATGAGCCACACACTTCGAGCTGAACCAGTAGTACAACCAGTAATTGGTTATTTAAAGCCAGTGGTTCCTGCTGGTAAAAATCACTCCTCAGTTGCTGCCAGTCAACGTGTCACAGTTGTTAGCAACAGCACTGTGGGGGAAAGTAACACTACTGGGATAAACACAGCCCAGACCCAGAAATGGAAGATATGTACAGTTTGCAATGAGCTTTTCCCTGAAAACCTCTATAGTGCTCATTTTGAGAGTGCACACAAGGCAAAGAAAGTGTGGGCACTGGCCAAGTACATAATGAAAATCCATAACTTCACTAGCAAGTGTTTGCTGTGCAATCGCTATCTGCCCAGCGATACGCTGCTTAACCACATGCTGATTCATGGGCTCATCTGTCTACAGTGCCACTCTACTTTCCACAGTGTTGAGAGGATCATGGAACATGTGGCCCAGGCTCACCCAGCTGATTTTGTTGGACCACTTGGTGGATCGCCACTAACTTTTGATCTCACTATTAAACAAGATAAGTCCAGGAACGTTCAGCTTGTTGTTCTCACTTTTAACATGAAGGAATCTATTAATGGTCAAGATCAGTCTGCACCTGCTCAGAATAGTGTTACACCTCTTGTCAAATTAAACCCTCCAAGAATAACTGAAAAGAAAAGTGAACCTCTTGCTATAAGTCTCCCTTCATCGACTCAGAAGACTGAGGTTGGGAAGATTCTGTGTCCGCTGTGTTTCACCATCCTGAAAGGTCCCGTCTCTGATGCTTTGGCTATGCATCTAAGGGAGCGACACCAAGTGCTCCAAACAATGCATCCTGTTGAAAAGAAGATGACATACAAGTGTATTCATTGTTTAGGAGTGTACACAAGTACCATGGTGGCCTCCACAATTACGCTGCATCTTGTGCAGTGTAGAGCTGTGGGTAGGAACCTGGCAAACCAAGGCTTTAAGTCTGCCTTAACTCTTAACTCATCTGGGGCGGGGTTTCTCAAGAGACAGCCACCAGTGCAAGCCACCTCCAATGCCAAGAGGATAAAACTGAGCAAAGAGTCAAAGATTTCTTCCTCCACCATTGGAAATCAGGCTGAATCTGATGGTCTTGTTCTAGATCCTAGAAGCTATGAGCACAAAACTTATGATGCTAGAATAAATTTCCTGACAGCCTACTTCAACCGACGACCATACCTTTCACCTCAGGAAGAAGACAAGCTGTCTGCAGGTCTGTGGCTGTGGAAATCTGATATTTGTAGTCATTTTTCAACCAAGCAAAGGATGTGTGAGAGACTATGTGAGACCCGGAAGGTGTCTGTGCTGCTTGGCTTTGACATGCATGCTTTAAAGAAGGTTCAGCATGACTTGATCTTTGAGGAGTGCAAGTTTGAGGGCACTTCAGTGGGGAGATCTGGAGGCCTCAAGTCAGGTACTCCTAACACAGACCAAAACAAACAGTGTCACACACTAAACTGTACTTCAAAACTCAGCACATGCACAGAGACTATTTCTATAGACTCAGACAGTGAACCAGAAACAGAGGCTCGACCTCCTGAGAATGGGAATGTTGACATGAACCAACATGAAAATGTAAAATCCGAGGAGCCACCTAAGCTGACAGAAGAGGTAGAACCTGTGAACACAGACGATCCTTCTACACAGAAAGGGAACTCTTTGCAAGAAGGAAAAGCAAATGCTTGGATGACTTTTTGTTAGTGTACCTGCTTAGCGGTGTGCCTTGGTTGGAGAGCAGGACTGTCATCATTGAGACAATGATAAAAACAGATCTACAGTCGCAAATCACTGAAATGGCATGTGTCAGTTAAACTATTTCCAGATGTTGACCTGGTTACCGGTGTTGGAAAGAAGGAAACACATTAAATTATAGTGCATAAATGTATTGCATATGTAAATGACATTGTATAGATTTTATCCATTGTTTGTTAGTTTCTTCATACAGGCAGTTATTCACTGGTCACCTGATTATGTGAACTTCACTACTTTCACAGGTTTATTTCTCTGCTGTGACAAAGAACTGGTTGTCCTGTCATTTGACACTTAGAAAACTTAGGGTATGTGAATTGCTTATGTACACATTTTAATGAATGTTTGTTTAATAAAAACTTTTTTTTTTCTTAGACCAATCAGACAATTAGCTTCGTCGAGAGTTATAAAAACAGTATGCTGCACAAATGATCCTCAAATAGTAAATAGAGGAGCAATATAGGTTCTTGAACAATGTAAGAACCACAACCACATTTTCACATTAACCCACTGTGTGATTGCATCTTCTCAATAAAAGTACTTTCTTCACAAAAATGGTACAATAGTGAAAACACTGCAAACTGGTTGCGAGCAAAAGAACTCAATTCAAATATGTTCATCACACTTAGGTAAACATATCCTGTTAGCTTTTCTGTATCCCGTTTATTCCACTGCACTGGTGTTTCAGGCGAAGTAATGAAACGATACAGCCAGTTTGGAGTAGGTCCGTCTAGATTTGTGACTGCAAACCGAAACCCATCCATCTACATCCTAATGATCTGTACGGGCCCCCTAGTTTCCGGTCTGCCTTAGGCGGTGATTGGTGGAGGAGCAGCGGGGGGCGGGACTTCTGGCTGGTACAGTAGCGGAATTGGCCAACCGCCAGCGTGCATCACTGTTCAGGCCACAGAGTCTGCAGCTGCAAAAATGTCCATATTGTGTCTGCATTCATACCTACAGCGTTTACTAACTCTGTAGCTGCACTCTCAAAGGGAGAATAACATTTCTAACAGGTGTAAGTATAGCTGTCAATAATGATTAGCTCCGATCAGTCACATGCATGTAGTTTGTAGTTGTTTTGATGCGTTTCCTGTGGGCTGTTTATAAACAGCTAGTTAGCACATGAAGCTAAAACTGGTGGTTTCTACGTGACTTGTAGCCTGAGCTGTCATCGGCTGCAGGTTGGTATCTAAGCGCACATATGTCCATGCACCGAAACCATTTCATGTTAGCGGGTTTTATAATGCTACTCCTGCAATTCTGCTAGTGAGCTAATGTTTGTTAGCTCGTGTTTTCTTTTCAAATTTTTGCGGCAGTTTTAGACGCGTTTTGGTTACCATTCAAGTTCTTCATTAGTTTTCATTCATTTCTGTACATCAGCCGATGCTTTTAGCCGAAGGCTGAGAAGCCTCGATCAAGCCTGTCCTCGTTTTTGTCGTTTTCCACATGATCTTCCTTAGCGCAGTGCACATATGTCAAATAAACCTGCAAATGAACTTCATTACCCAGCAACAATCAGTCCTAATGTAGCGCACACTTGATCTTCATAAGCTTTCCCATCTGCAGAAATGAATGGAAACCAGTCGATGCAGAGACAGAGGCAGCATGGGTGTGTAAATACTTACTGATAGGGAATGTTACCTTTTCTCATCCCTGTATGTTTTTCCAGGCTGCGACACAGGCAGAAGAAGCTCTGCTCAAAGACTGACTAGAACAACAGGACAAACCATGATCTGATCAGGCAGGTTGTGTGTTTGGGGGTTCAGAGTGTGAAAAATAATGTCGTACAGTAACAGAGAGCTGGTGGAGTTCTTTATTAGCTACAAGCTGTCTCAGAAGAACTACCCGACCTCTCTGCTGAGGCCAGAAGATGCTGGTGGAAGGACAGAGGGAGACATGACCGGTGCAGCTGCCACCAACGGCTTGCTGGTCAACAGCAGGTATGTCAGCGGCCGGCCGGGGATGTCATCATCCCCACATGGAGGCGTAGAGGCTGTAAAGGCAGCTCTTAGGGACTCCGCTGAAGAGTTTGAACTGCTCTTCACTCAGGCGTTTAGTGACCTTTCCTCACAGCTTGACATCACTCCTGACACAGCTTACCACAGCTTTAAAAGCGTGATGGATGAGGTGTTCAAGGATGGAGTCAACTGGGGACGCATAGTGGGCCTGTTTGCTTTCGGTGGTGTACTGTGTGTGGAATGCATTGAGAAGAACATGAGTGCGCTGGTGTCCCGCATCGCAGATTGGATGACCATGTATCTGGATGAGCACATCAGTCCGTGGATCGAGAGCCAAGGAGGCTGGGTGAGTTCCCAGTGCGCCTATATATGTGCCACTCTGACTGCGTCTGCAGGTCTGTAGATCTGTCTGCACCATATAACCCTCAGAAGCAGAGTGGGTATGTTGGTAAATGTTGGATTCATAGAATTTCAGAAATATGATTTTTTTTTTTAGATAACATAATTAGATAATACTAATTATCTACTGAAGACAGACAAACACGCAAACAACAGTTTTTCTGTTATATTGCTGTTTTGTAGGTGACCACTTTCAGGTTACACATGCATACTCTTTTGTACAAAAGTATAAAAGTGTCAGCATTTTCGGCCACGCTTGTAGTTATTCCGTGGAGCTGTAAGATCTAAAGAAATCAGATTTGTCTATTAACGCGTTTTTACTATCTGCATCAATTTTCTATTCCAGGACTGCTTTGCTGAGATTTTTGGGCGAGATGCAGCTGCAGAAGCAAGGAGATCACAGGAAACCCTGAGGAGGTGGCTGCTAGTTGGAGTGGCGCTGCTAACGGGAGTGCTGATAGGTGTGCTCATCGCTAAGAAACAGTGAAGGTGCTGGATCTCATTTACCATGGCACGCCCTGTGTAATGCTACGCCAACAGAAATGAAACTAAATAGTTAATGTTTACAAAAAGCCCAGTCTGCTTGTGCACTGACAGAATGTGGATTGACCTAAGCAGTTTGTGGGAGTATCCATAAATATGTAGCTTGGTGAGTTGTTGTACTTCTCACTCTGCTTTATCCAGCGTCTTTTATTTTTTTAATTCAGAGCAGAGATCTTCAGTTGTTAATGCTGCAGACTGGAAGTGCTTTAAATGTACCTGATAAGCTAAGAGACAGCGAAGCAGACTAGCTGGTTTGATGAGAATGCTTTTTATTTTGACCTTTGTGTGTTATCCAAGGACCAATTTTTATTACTTACAAACTGACAGCTGACAAAAAAAACATAAGTTATAGTTCCTTTCCACTGTGTAATGCTCGGCTCCTTTTTGTTAGCTGTACTGGAGTGTAAGGCATGCTTAAAAAAAAAATAAATATATTTATGTTTTTCTTGAGTCTTTATTTTGTGTTGTTTTATAGATTGGCTTGAAAAATACACACACATATTTACAGTTTGTTAATCTGAGTCCTGAGTCCCACATTACACTGAGCCCTCTCATATATTCCAAGTAAGATTTTGAATTTATTACAGAAAGAAATGTACTAGTCTAGTTCCATACCTCTGAATCGATGCTGATGTGTCTTGTCTATTCAGTGATTCAAATTGATTGAATGAACTGAAACACAAGACAATTTACTTTGACCACCAGGCTGGAAAGGTACAACACTGTGAGCCTAAATTGGCTGTTTTTCAGGTACATAGCAAACAGGTTTACATGTAAAAAAAAAAAAAATCTAAAATCTGACCTGCAGCTGATGACAGTGGGGATTTAGCGTACTGTTAAAAATATTTTTCAGTTCATATTCAACACTGATGAAAAGAGCAACGTCTGCACAGTGAGTCCAAACCACAGATGTATTTTAATTTTTAACCCTGGTCACCACACCAATAATATATATCTAAGCACCAATATACTGGCACATATGATACATCAATGAATACATCAAACATATTCAGTATACCTAAAAGGTTTAAAATATATCCAAAATAATTGTGAGATACACAAACTGATTGACTGAATATATTAAAAGTATATTTAACAAAAAATAAATAAATATCCACATTTTTCTGTTAACATCTATCAACAGGAAGCTAAAGTAGGTCCAAAATATGTCTACATTTCCAAAATTCAGGTAAGGATAATAACCTCCCCAGCTCATATTTCAGTTTGCCATAATCTGTATCAACATTGTACTTGACAATGAAAACTGTTTGTGTGTTATCTCTTCAGTGCAGTTTAGGGTTTTACATCCTGTGGCAGTTGAGAAAAAAAAAAACAGAGCTGCAGTGTTTGTTTGTGCCATCTGGAGGAGCTCTTGTACCACATGAATCCAGATGAGACTGTACGTCAAGCTGTGGTGGCTGAATTTAGTCATAATTTGTTTGTCACTGTCACCAGTGTTTACGGGCTATTCAGTCATAAAAGTCTTCATTTCATTTGTCTTTTAACAAGGATAAATTACACACCATCAAAACATCAATTAGCCCAGAGTTGAGTTTGATCTACTACAAGTCTGGAGGATAAAACAGGCTGCATGGAAAATGAAAGCAGCACTCAGTGTGAGAGAAAAGGCCACTAATGGATGGCCTTGTGAGTGAACGGGGGCAGGCGTGTGGTTGCTAATCTGTCCCCGTCATTTGTTGCCATTTCCCCAGAGCAGAGCTGCCAGCTGCAGCAGATAAACAGCAGATAGAGACAGTTATGGAAAAATATAAATTATGGACACAGTTGCCAAACAATATTGAATTTCATGTCTTCTTTTTTCAAACAGTTGCTTGTCATGAAGACATTTGCTGATTGTGATAATTCTCACAGAAAGACATTATGTAGATTTTTCTCTGTTTAGGTTTAGCTTACAATAAGCTTTATGTGCATATGATAAAAGAATTGCGATAGAAAACCCCTTATCTCACTGTGTACTTCAGGGGATCATCGGTGTCCTGTGGGAATCATATGGCTTAAGCAAAGCGATGGTTGACTGCTAATGATCCTCTGGATGGTGGATGGCACTTTACAGTACTTGGAATTCTTGATATATGCTTGCTCCAGACACCAAGACAAATTCCTAGTACTGTAAAGTTTTCTTTGCTGTACCTGGCAATAATACCGATTCTGATTCTGATTCAAAATGTTTTGCCCTAATATTGGTTTATCGCTTCTATATTCCAAGCTGTATGCATGTGAGTGTGTTGCAGCATCATGGGTGGGTGGCGTGCCCAGATGTTCACAGGGCTGTGTTTGCTGAGCTGAAACCAAAAGCATAAATGAAAGTCTTGTTTCTCCATTATACCTGCACTGAAGCATGCACAAATCAGCCATGAAAACGCCTAGAGCGAAATTTATAGATTTGTGAAGTGAAGCATCATGTGTGCACCCACAGATTATGAAACCCGACTGGATTCATTTGACTCACTTGTGACATATTGATTTTAAAACTAAACACTTTAGAGCAAACAGAGCAAATCTAGAACAGCGGTGACCCTTGATTTGTTTGTCATAACTCTCCTGAGTGTCATGTCTAAATGCCTGAAGTGTACACAGTGTCTCTGGCCGACTAACTGACAGGAGGGTGTGAGGGTGGCGGTGCCAGCAGCAGGTGGATGGTTTGGGGTCTGTGGCCTCTGTGATAACTTATCAGTCATCACCCAGTCCTGAGTGAGTAACCCCAGCCCTACTGCTCAGCATAAAAAATACAGTACACATACATGTTGCTGTACTGTGTTTACTGCATTTTAATTAACATGCCATTCCTAAAGAAAATGGATTTAGAGGAAAATTACAACACATTTGATGTGCATTTATTATAAGATTTTTGGCTGCAAGTTCTGTCAAAGAACTTAGTTTAATCTAATCAGTTATAAAGACGTGGTCACCAGTAAAACATATCACCTGGATATAAACAATCACAGTGGGCCAGCAGGTCAAAAAGCTAAAGTTAGAAGTTAATCTCTCAATTATACATCAATTATGTAATAAATTAAAAATGTTAATATTGTTTAGAGGTAGTTTTATTTCAGTTCAGTATTTTGATTTTCTGCTACTCTCCTTCATTTTTACTTTTTATTATTTAACTACATATATATTTTTTTCTGCTGGCCTTGTCAGTTAAGACATTTGATGTGCAATAATTTTATGTTTAAGATTTTCTGTTAACTAATTTAACAGAAAACGATGAAGCATCCCTTCAAACCCTGTTCCCTGACTAGTCATTATGTCTACTCCCCATTCAGTGGTTGCCAGGTTTTGTGAGCTATGAGCTACCCACTTATGTCACATCTCCATGATCCCATGAGAAATGACTGACAGTTATTACACACTGATCTGACAGTATAGTACTGAGTGATGCCAAACCAGTGTACCAGAATGCCGGAGTTGCTGTCAGCTGGTCTTTTTTTTTTTTTTTTTTTGGCTTGGTACTATTGTTGGACCCATATTATTTAACTTTAAAAAATGGTCTGGTCAACAAACTGCACTATGAGAACGGATACGAGCGAAAATGTAGAAGAGTCACAAGATCCTTCTAGAGTGAACAAGTTTAGAAAGAAATTAAAGGCTGGTAATCCTTGATAGGATTGTTAGATAACTTAGTAGCAAATGTTAGTATAATATTAAAACATAAAGTGTGATAATGTTTCACTATATTCTGTTCAGTGTGGCTGGCTAATGCAGCCTGACATAAATTTTACAAATACTACAGTTTTTACAATTTTTCAGATACTTTTCAAGACAAAATGATCAGCATGTGATCAGCTAAAAATGGACTACATATATCATGTTTTAAAAACTACACAAGAATATACGTTAAAGTGACCTCCAACCAACTAGCAGTTACAGCTCTTCTGCTGCATATTTAATGCTTTTACTTTTGATCCTTTAGCGTGAATAAGGCATGATGTTATGAAACACATCATTACTCATCATTACTAAGCAACTTCTCTGTAGCCACTGACCTTTGCTTTTAAGCAATGCATGATACTGGAAATTTTATTCATGTAAAAAAAAAAATCCCCTTCTATGAGAATGCCATCATTGATGAGTAATAATAAATACAAACACAACCTTGTTTTGATGAGCTTGAGTATGTTGGCGTGTACAGCTTTACATTGTGAGGACCAATTTGAGATTTGTATGATCTGTCATGTGAAGACATTTTAGTAGGTCCTCACTTTTCTACACATCTCCAGCAGGGGTTCTGTTTGAGGGTTCAGACTTTCAGGGCTTAAGTTAGAACCAGGTTTAGGTCAGGATTAGTGTAAAGACTGAGGGTAGGCATTTGGTTGAGCTGGTCAGGCAAGGGGCTAGGAAGTGCATTATATCAGTGAGTGACCTCTTAAAGATACCAGTACAAACGTGTGTGTGTTTAAACAGAACTGGACTAAATATAAACCCATGTGTAAGTGTTGCACTTTAGTTGAATGTTTGACACTTCTGCAGAATTTGCATACCCACTATGTACTGTACAATTACACTGTCAAAGTGCCGTGCCATCTGTACAAAGAGGCTATTATACCTGAGCAGGAGAGGACAATAACGCCACACAGTAGGCTTTGCTGTGGCCAGTTCCCTGAGCTTTACAGAGGACCTGAGAATTCAAATGACTTTCAAAACAAAAGCCTTTATAACGCCAGCAGAATAAGTCACATACTTATCATTTTGTCTGTAGTTTTAATATGGTAATGTCAATTATGCAAATACAAAACAGAAAACTTAACATTATTTCACATATAAAAAAGGCACATATATGACACTTGAATCAGCTTGGTGTTTGTATTTACAGTTGAAAGAATTTCCTTATCAGTGTGTTCACATTTTCAGCATCCAAGGAGTGACATTTTATCTGACTTTAAACTGGAGGCTAATCAGGATAATATCAGCATTTTCTTCGAATAAAATACAGTGGTAAATAAAAAAAAAACACATGGCAATCAGAGCTGAAACACATATGTACAAATCCACACAAATAAGTGATGAAAAAGCAGGTGTGCTGATTCCCGAATGGTGCCCGATTTGTAATTTCACACGAGTGTGGGCACCATGCCAGTGTTGAGGTGGTGTGTGTAGGGTAAGGAGGCAGGGGTGTGCAGAGGGGAAGGTGCTGGGATGAGGTGTGGTGTGTGGCTGTAAGTCAGGAGAGTCCCAGGCCCAAGGGAAAAGGGCCCACTGTCATCCAGGGTGGCTGGCTGAGACACCTCTGAGTACTGCTCCAACATGGCGGCCTTCTTGCCCTTCTTGTTCTTGTTGGAGACTTTTCTGTTGCGTGTTTGAATGCCATCCTTCTTCATGGTGAGGGGCCTGTTCACCTGGAAATGGAAGGAGTTCATTTTAAACAGAATCCAAACATTAGACTCCAAGATGTGCAAAAATAGTTACATATTTTATGACTCACGTTGTGCAATTTAAAGTAGAGTCCACAGGCATTACACACAGGCTCTCCATTGGCGTTGCGCCTCCACAGTGTTGTTGTGCTTGTGTGACAGTTGGCACACAATGTACCTGCCCGCTTGCTGACAATCTGAAACACAGAAAGGGAGATAATCAGGTTTTTAAAATTCCTCGTTTTTTTTTTTTTTTATAAATAAATTGTAAATTGTTCTTTTAATATTTCACTAAAGAACCAGTCCACGGCCATCACTGTGTCATACCAGTCTTTTCTTGGGCCGGATTAGAGGTCTGTTCTGGCCATTCATCTTGTGGTACAGTCCACAGGCGTTGCACAGGTAGTGGCCTGTACCATCCCGACGCCACAAAGGAGTGGCTGTGGCTCCACAGTTAACACACTCTCTAGCCTCTGTTCAAAATCATCAGTATAATGTTATTGCTGAATGCTTTAATATATAGAACAATACTTAAGCATCTTACACAAAAATGCTTCTTAAAATGAATCAAGTAACACCTGTAAAAAGCGTAGGTCTTCAACAAAATATTTAATGAGAAAATGTCATGTAATTACATTTATTCATAATACAGCCAATAAAAAACTAAACAAAATTCTTTATTTGGAGAAACAATATCATCACAAGGTCAGTATGGTGCCTCTAGTCACATCAAATGATCTTCCTCAGCAGATGGACTTACCAAGTTAGGATTTTTTTTTTTTTTGGTAAATCTAAATTTCCACCACAGCAGGACAACGACCATTTTCAATCTCAAAATGTTATATTATTGACTGAGCTGTTATATGATCAGATTATAATTACAAACTTAACACTGTATTGTACCTGGAGTGGATATCCTCATCTTGTTGCGGAGTTTAGGAGAGTATGAGGGATTGATCCAGGCCCCGGGGCTGGAATACAGTGCTGATGAGTTGTAATCTTGCGGGTTGGTCATATATGAGCTGTAAGGGCTCAGCATGTGAGGGTGGGAGTGGGATGAAGGTGTGTATACACTCCCAGCAGCAGGAGTCAGATTCAGAAAGCTGCTGCTGGCTCCTGACCCCCCCAGTGGGCTCAGGCGCTCCGCCTTCAGGACCTCCTGGAGCCGGGGGCTCTCTCTTCCTTCTCTCCCTGGAGATGAGTATCCATCTCTGGAGGTGGTGAAAGAGGAGCTGTTATAGAGGGAGGTTGGGGTGTGTGAGTGCAGGGGGGTCTTGGTCAGAGGACTGTTGCTCCAGGTGGAGGATGGGGGGTTATAGGGTGAACTCAGAGAGTGGCTTGCCATCCCATCCAGAAGCTGGAAATTACTGAGCAGGTGAGGTGAAGTAAACACCTGTCGAACTTTGGACAGAGGGACAGAGGAGATACAGTCAGATCATGATTTAGAAGGTGCACTCATTGGGTAAAAGCGGGTGGGAGCACTGACCCGAGTTGTGTCTGTAGGTGGATGGTGCTCTGCTGTTGTTTGAGCTGGAGAAGAAGGAGGGCAGGCCAGTGTAGTCCGTGTCCTGGCTGGGGAAGAAGGCCTCACCCTCTTCTCCTGTAGGCAGGAGGCTGGGCTCAGTGAAACTGGCCAGTGGGTCTGCGTTAAGCAGAGCTGGAGACACCCAGTGGGACTGCTCTGACGAATCCTCCATGCTGACAGAAACAGACTCAACCTGTAGCAAGACCACAGTGATGGGTGGATGTAAGACATTTAGAGCATTTTCTCAGGACATATTTGAAAGCTGAAATCAGACTTTATGTTTTTGTCACTCTGGAAAGATACAGTGTAGCGGCAACTGTGTGGTTTACTGTCAAACTGATTGAGGCAGATACACTATCAGAGACAAGATCTCTCGACAGCATGCTTTTTTGAACTTCCTTTTCTAGGATCCTCATTTGACTGTGGCTGAAAGTAAAAACTAAAAATAAATGATTCTATAAATGTAGCGATGCAGCCAGTGACCAAACGGTTACTAAGAAAGTACAGAGTTTCTACAGTAGGTGTGCCCCTTAGATGCCACGAAGAAGCTCAAGAAAACACCACGATGTGCCTGTAAAAAACAAGTTCGTTTTTGTTTACACGCAGACTCGGAGGTAATGAGAGATTTACCAGCATCCTTTGCTAATTTTTTACTTTTTCCAGAAAAGGGAGCTGTAATGCACTTTTCTGTTCATGAGATACTGAAATAAGACTTTTGCTGTCATTTAATGCTATTAATAAATATTTCCAGATATGACTGTTTAAATATCAGCTGAAACAGAAAGTATGACAGCTGAGATTGTTAGCGCAGTGGTATGAGAACTGCAACAATCGACCAGGCCACCGTCGCCCCATATCTTTATAGGAAAGAAAAGAGGAAAGAGAGGAGACAGATAATGCCTGATAGAGTCTGAGAAAATCTGATAGACATGTTATTATAATGCTAAATATATCCAGCACCACTCCTACAACATTAATCTCATCTGATTAATAGAAATCTGTGACATGAGAAAGGCAACAAATAGAAAAGCACGGTGGAATGAGACACCGAGCCAATCAATATAATAATATAATGAGAAAACAAAATAAATAATGATGTTTACATAGAAGGTTAACCTAAACAGCTTTTCACGTGGAAGCTTCACAGAAAACCCCAGCTAATTCACCTGAAGTGTAATTGCACTTAGGTTAGGGTAGGCCTTTAGAACAGTATTTTATATTATTACGTATACAAGCATATAAACAGGATGAGATGTTAGTTGGCATAAATAATAAATTTGGTATTATTAATCATAAATTTGGTATTATTATTATTACTGTTGTTATTAGACTTTAACCCCAAAACATCTAAAAACAAGCCAGATCAATATTCATTTTAAATTTGTCTTTTTGCACTTATATAGCCCCACATTAAGGTGGATAAAAATATAAATAAAGTAATAAAATATATAATTTGAAAACACATTCTGAAGTTAAAGAGGAAATGTCAGTTTTGTTGAGCTCTTATATCTCTACAAAGTCACAGTCCTCCATGTAAGTGATATTAAGTCCTCACCATTGAAAGGTTTAAATCCAAAAATATGCTTTCTTAAGACAGACTTTTTTTCAAGTCGATGGACTCACACTGGTGTCCAGTGAAGAATATAAGACCCACAGGAGAGCCAAAGGGTCACTTACCTTAGTGGACGTGGCAGCTGAAATGTGCGAGCAAAGGGACTCTGCGTTAAATTTATGTAGCCAGGTGGAAGGGGTCACAGCTAGACTGCCTACCTCTGTGTATACTGATGGCTACAAGAACAACTTCTCCAACCACCAGCAAAGTTTAGGGCTACGAGACAGTCCGTGGGAGGGGTTGGGGACAACTCTTTTGAAAGACACACCTCTTTGGTCCAGAGAGAAAGAGCTTGTATGAGAATAGATGAGATATATTTGCAGCTCTGAATGTAGAATGATGTCTAATATAGCTACAGGTGCCCCAACAATGTGTTGTCTCATGAAAGGTTTTTGGCTCCTGAAGCAAGTGCAGAAGGCGAGGGTGTCAGCTTTAAATCTTGGTTCCTCTGCTCTTCCTTTATAGCAGTGTGTGCTGCAGTGTGGTATTGATAACATGTTTGTATCTCTGATGATTTCCACAGAGGAAGTTTCGCATATAAAGAGCATTTCAACCCCAAACCAAGGCCATTATCAAGCAGTTAGGTGTCATGGATGGATAGAAATGGGATGGATAATTTATGTGATATCACCGTATTTGTAGGCTTCAACATTTTCAGAAATATATGCAGAAAATCAATATTCATGATGTCTGTTTCAGGCAGGACAGTCAGCATCCAGCATGAGTGCTTTTTGTCTGTTGATGAAAGGTGCATAAACTTCTGATAAGACTGAACCCACATGGAAAAGAGTCAGACAGACAAAGCAACTGTAAAATACAAAGACTCAATTTCTTTGTGGTCCAGCAACGCATAGAATGGAACACAGTAATGCAAATCGGGAGTAGAGCTGCAATCATGGGGGAGAGATATGGTCTGGACAGGACTTGGCAGTGCACAAGCCTGTCACTGTCCCAGTTATTTGATAGTCAAAACAGCTCCCAAACTCTCCCCTTCTCTTTGTTCATTTACAGTTTTCAGGGAAATAAGAGGAGGAAAACAGTTGAGGGCTTTTTAATTTGCAACACTGTCTTTTTCTCCTGTTTAAGGACTCAGGGTAATAATGGGCTGATGCAGAGACCAGCAGCAGATCAATATACAGGTCATGCAGTAGAAAATTGTAACTGAGTCACACCTGTTTTCTTAAACTTATTACAGTTGCAGTTTAAAGCATATGGTAAAAGTCAGAAGGCCACAAGTTAGAAACAACTCCAGTGAGTTTTTGTCCACATGGGTGTCAGCAAACAGAGAGCCATATTGAAACCCCCTCTTGATCAGGCCCAGAGCTACTGGTCGGGACACCGAGATCATGTCATCAGTGTTTCCTGGATCATGGGGGATTTACAAACCAGTTACGTTTTTCTTTTTTCTTTTTTTTTTTTTTGATTGAGGCAGATACAACATAATGATCACTGACTACATCACCTTATATTTTGTTGGTTAAGCCTTATGTCACACTATGTCACATCTGCCATAAATAGCCTCATATAATCATGTCTTTCTTTCAGTAAAGGTCATTGCTTGTATTAGATAGATAGATAGATAGATAGATAGATAGATAGATAGATAGATAGATAGATAGATAGATAGATAGATAGATAGATAGATAGATAGATAGATAGATAGATAGATAGATAGATAGATAGAAATAAGTAATTAAAAAGTACATAAACAGTGAAGTAAGAACTAATTCAAATATAAAATGTGCATGCTGGGTAAATGTATTAAATACCATAACTTGCTACTTATTATTTATAAAAACACCTAAAGTTTTTACGAGCCTCACAGGGCACATCTTCAGTTTTGTATAAAAGTCTCATCTAGGACTCATGACCTCAGAACTTTTAAAATCATGACTTAGGCCCTGGTCTTATTATGCTTTATGAGAAATTTTATTTATTCCCACTATGGATAATTTGGACCACTGAAAGGGATCTCTAACTTTAATTCTGGTTGACATTGTTATGAGTCTAAGGAGGCTGTTAAAATACTAATGTTATTAATACTAGTGTTATTATTATTGCCTTAAATATATATATATAGTCCATAGAAAGAGGCAGAATAAAAAAGAACCAGGGGTGGGAGATAACTCTTAAGACCACAGTGACACCTCTAATACTATTTGTAATTCTGGTTTATGGATATGTGTGTGTGGTTAGTGGTCCTAAGATCAAAATTAGCAAGTAATGTAAACTAGATCTCCAAATTGCTTCTAGGTCTAACTGTATTTTTCTGTCTGTATGAGTTTATTCTGTGGTAGACGGTGCAGGATGTAATGTGCTTCTCACCCAGTGCATGCTGGGTGGGCTCCAGCTTGCTCTAACCCTGGACAAAGTAAGTGTAAATACATGGAAAAGTGGTTGGGGCTGCTAATTTAGCATGTTGTCTTCTTAAGAATATCCCTTTCTGACATGATTTTATGCCTCTGCAGCTATGCAGAGTTTTGGTTTTGAGGCAGTAATATCAAAACTGAATGGGAATGGAGCACAACAGTGTATGTGTCTGTGTGTGCGTGTGTGTGTGTGTGTGTGTGTGTGTGATGAGTGTTGAGTGTTGAGTGTTGAGTGAAAGAGTGAGACGAGCTCTGTGTGGCAGTGTGGACAGCTGGGCAGGGATGTGGCTGCTGCCGCTGTGTGAGCGGGCTGCTCTGCTCTGATAAGAGGTTATCAAGATGCAAGGAGGAGGCCAGGAATTACAGGCCTGCCGCTCGCTGTCATACAGCAGCACAGCCGTTCATATAGACCTACAGGACGTTGCAGCATGTCCGTGGTCGTGCCATGTAACTCCCATAGGCCTGTGCACACACCCACCCACACACACACACACACAAACATGCCTGCTCTGTTGACAGTATCTTGACAGAGGTAGAGGCAGTTTGGTCAGACACTGGAGCATCTTGTTGGGCAGTTTTGTTGAGGTTATCTGAGCCCATTGATGGATGGTGTTGTGTGTCACCAGTGTTGTGTGTCACTAGTAGAGTCAGCTTTCTAATTCCCAAGAAACAGACTTCTGGGTAGACGGTGGTCTTATCTCTGCCATGCAGGGCTGCAGTGACATGCCCAGGAGAGCTCTCTGCCTCCTTCAGTCTGTCTGTCTGTCTCTCTTACAACCCCTCTCCGCAGGACACAGATATGCAAAACTGTAAACATTGTCATTTTCTTCCTTTTTTGACTCATTCTGCATTTTTCTATTTAGGGCAGCTGTCTGTTTTTTTTTATTTCTTATTATACTTAAATGTTTTATTAATTATTTCCATATTTTTCTCCTTTTTTTTACACCCACCAGAATCATGGTCAATTTACATACAATGTATTTTCAATAATAATAATCTCACTGGGACAGCAGGGTGGCTGAGTGGTTAGCACTGTTGCCTCACAGCAACCTGCTTCGCAACCCAGCTTTTCTGTGTGGAGTTTGCATGTTCTCCCTACGCTTGCGTTGGTTTACTCTGGGTACTCTGGTTTCCTCCCACAGTCCAAAAACATGTATGTCAGGTTGATTGGTGACTCTAAATTGCCCATAGGAGTGAGTGTGAGTGAGTGTGGTTGGTTGTCTCTGTGTGTCTATATGTGGCCCTGTGATGGACTACCCCTGCCTGCCACCTGAAAGAGGGATAGAGCTGGGATAGGTTCCAGCAGATCCCCATGAACCTGGTTAAGGAATAAGCAGGTATAGATAATGGAGGGATGGATGGATGGTCTCACTGTGCAACAGTGAACTACTCTAATCCTTTAACATGAATAATTATAATAAAAATAAAAGTGACTTGCAGAAAGATTTGCACTTGCTGGGATCTATTAATTGTTAAACCTAGATATTTTTTTAAATATATTTTTGTACAGGTTCTGTACAGGTGATATTTGATTATACTAAAAATATGCCCACCCAGCATGATAGAATGAAATGTATTTTTTATGAAAGTAAAAAGTTAAATCTGTTACTTGTGACCTGTGACTGTGAGGAAAAAACACCATAATTCAAAAAGTGGGAAATGTAAGAATTTGAACCTTTGGTGCTGTGGTGTTTATTTAATGCACAGACTGATCGGCCTTAAAGAACATCGCTTCAGTTGAAAACCAGATTGTGCAATACATTAAATCACCAGACTTAGTGCAGATAACAACACCTGATGGCTCCAACAGAAAGGAAATCCTGGAAGAAAGAAGACCCACCTGAGGACTATTCTGCCCTCTAGTGGTATGTTCAAAAAGTATTCCATTTAAACGTAACAGCTACATGTTGGGAGTTTTTTTTATTATCCAAAGCTACAACCTGTAGTTTTTTTTAAAGAGGACTACTTTTTTTTTAAAAATATGGCACTCTCGAGTTAAGGTACTCATCAATACTTCAATAATTCAACTTTGACCTGTGAACTCAGCTGTGTCTTTGGGGGTCATATGATGCCTTCAAGAACTCAAGACACGCAAATGCTTCGTTAGCTAGACCTATATGCATCCTGCTGTGTCTATGAAAACCCTGAGTACATGCTTGGTATTGTTTTATTTATTTGTTTGTTTATTATGGGAGGAATCAAGGATTGTTGTTAAAACAGTTTAAACTTTAAACCCTCAAGGGTTTGGCTTATTCTAGTTGTCTGTTTATGGGAATCATGTGATTATAAATTTGATTATCAACAAAAACCCTTTATATTTTTTTCAGTATAGTGAAGGACGTGTTTGTAAATTAATTTAAGAGCACCTTTAAAAATGTTGTATAATAAATAAAAAACTATGCAAGTACCAAGGTCATAATTTCTCGAGCTTTCAATGTAGCAAATGAAAAGGCGGCTGTTTGAGTTCATGAGTTCAGTGGTGTTAATATCCTGGCTGCAGTCATGATTAAAACCACACGAGCCAGTCGATGAATTGCAAAAGCGGATATTACGAGGAGCACCTGAAGGCAGCGGCAGATGCTCGGTGGAAACAGCTGATACCTGAACATGAGCGACGCCAAAGGTCCCGTCACCCTGAAGCTCATCCTCATAGGAAACTCCGGGTAACCTCAACTTTCTCTGCATAATCTTAGTTTGGGCTATGAAAAGTTTTGATTCGCTCCTCGACCGAGTGTCGTTTCACTTTCATTTGTACAGCGACTCTTTGATTCATTGTGTGAGGTGAGGTGGCGTAGACCCTAAGGGACAGTCTCCAAAGTTAAAGCCTTTTGTTCAGTGGTGAGATGAGACTGACAAGGAACTGCCCTGTGTCTTTTTTAAGGGGAGACACGTTTGAATGTATTGTGCCTTTATCTATTGCGTGCGTGCGTGCGTGTGTGTGTGTGTGTATGTATGTATGTGTGTGTGTGTGTTTACTCAGGGTGGGAAAATCCTCCTTCATGAACAGATATGTGAATCACCGCTTCACCAACATGTACCGGGCCACGATTGGGTCCGACTTCTTGTCCAAAACTGTCCACGTAGATCGGGACACAGTGACCCTGCAGGTAAATTTTCCAGTCCACCAGTCCACCTCCCCACCTGTCCAGCCAGGGCGAAGCACAAATAAGCATGTTCCCACTCTCATATCAAGTCTGAACTTACAGCATCATGCTTCCCTGTGTGTGTTTGTGTGTGTGTGTGTGTGTGTGTGTGTGTGTGTCAGATCTGGGACACAGCAGGTACAGAGAGGTTCCAGTCTCTGGGTACCCCACTGTACAGAGGTGCCCACTGCTGCATGCTGGTGTTTGATGTCACATCCAAGGCCAGTTTCCTGGCCCTGGAGCAGTGGAGGAAGGAGTTTCTGATCCAGGGTGAACCCCAGGACCCGTCTGACTTCCCTTTCATTGTACTGGGCAACAAGACTGACCTGAGCGACCGAGAGGTCAGTGAAAAAAAAAAAAAAAAACAAATAAATAAAAGAGCTTGCTCGCTTTTCCATTTACAATAACTTTTCAAATCAAGCAAACATCATTTTTGCCTTGACCAAGATCCAGACTGATCCAGACTGTTGCTGCAGGAGGAAATCACTGCATGTTAAAATGGCTCCAAAATAGGCAGCGGGGAAAAGAAACGTTGAGGATGTTTTGCAACTCATCACCATTGATCCAGTACTTTCAGACATAAAAGTGTCGACACTGTAAAATATATTGCATATAGTGTAAACATCAACAGAACTCAAAAGATACAAATAATATTTGTTCTAAGAAGAAATAGTTTATTCATTGATGAGTGGGTTGATATAAAACGAATCAGCAACTGAAAATGATGGAAATATAGTATTTAAGGCAAACCTAATTATTCTTTAGCAGATTTTCCAGTTTGAGGATTTTCTGATGCTTTTCCGTTTCATTATTTTGGAGTTTAGTTACTTTTTTTACTTCAATCTGACATTTATAGTCTAAATAAATTCTAAGAAGTAATTACTTTGAAGTGCTGCAGCTTGTGACATTTCCCTAACATTGTTTATATCTTTGTTAGAGAACCTGATTTGAGATCACTTTGCAATCTGTTGTTTCAACATCACATGCTCTCTGCTGTCATGTGATTGGTGTTTGATATTTGCAGTGAGTTCTCGTGTTTTCGTGCAGGTGTCTGGCAGGAAGGCCCTGCAGTGGTGCAAGGCGATAGGAGCCGAGTACTTTGAAGGAAGTGCCAAAGATGATGTCAACATAGAAAAGCCATTCCTGCGAGCGGCTCAGTGCGCTTTAGAGCAGGTGATTCACTTAACTGTGTTTGCATGTAAGAGAAGAAAGACACCAAATCTTTTATATGTTTAACATGTTTATTTTTTGATGATAAAAGATACATTACTCCCTACAGTACAAAAAACACACATTGGAAAATACAGGACATTTCCAGATAACCTGCAAACAGCCGAGAGAAACTCGCAACACCTGTGAGTGCTGAGAGCGGCACTCGTCCCAGTGTGGGAGGGAAAGTTCAGAGAGACCTCGGCACTGCTGATGATGACCTATCTAACGGGGGTGCAAAAATAGTGACCCAGCAAAGGTACTGTGGAAGGAAAGGACACAATTGTATACCACATGGAGAGAGAACAAACTCATTAAATGTTTTTTTCTTTTTTTTCGAGAACCTTCAGCTTATGGTCTAACTTAAGGCATCACTACTAAAATACACAGCTTTTGCATGCATGTCTAGTTTCGTTCAACAGACACACTGACACGCACAAAATTATGAATGCATATGAAGAGAAAGTTTGTTTCTAGAAAGAAATTGGGAGAAGCCACAAACGGAAACCAAGGTGCTAGCCGGAGAAAAGGCGGCAAGTGCAAACCTTGGCGCTGAGCTTCCTTCCTGGCTGTTACCATCACAACTGAATCTGCACTTACAAAGTAGATACACACTCATGTCCAGTCAGAAACCTGCTCCCTGTACAAGTTTGAGTTGTAATGAACCTAGCAGTGATTCAGACTCCTACAGTGAATCAGCTTGACAGAAGCAAATTAGAACAATCAGGGAGACTATATATATTTATATATATATATATTTGTTTCTTTTATAAGTAAAGACACAAAAGGCAATCAAGAGATGACCAACATGTAAAAACAGTTTGTTACAGGTAATTATATAAAAGGCCAAGATGTTTTTTTTTTTTTTTGTTTGTTTTATTCTTGCTCTATGAACGAACTAATTTACAAGTGAGTACACTCCGGCTATGTAAGCTTTCTTCCCAAGACATTCCCACTCAAAGACATACGGATTTACATGTCACAGTTAGCTTGCACACCTTCTGTAGTCTCAAATACAGAGTCGTGGAAGGAAAAAAAATTTAAATTTATTAAATGAATTCACATACATCAATAGGATAGGGAAAATAGGTCTAATATAATTTGCCATTCTAAAAATGAAAGAAGAAGTGAGACACCATTCATCAGCATAAAAAGCATAGGACAACTGATCAGGATATTAATGGGATCAGGTATGAAAAGATCTGATGTTATTTTCCTCATTCCATATTTGGCAAACAAAACAACACAAGCATTTGAATAGTAAAAGTAAAAACTCTTCCCCTCCCTGGGTCCACTTCAAAGTTCGTCAGACCTATAACCTCTGCGGTTCTACGTAGAACAAATACAAAAGTCTTTCTCTCTGTCATTACCATCTGTTAACAAGAACATACGACCAACTGAATGAAGATTTTTAAAAAATACAGTGGCAAACCTCAACACAGCCACCCATCTTCCTGTGAACACAAACTATGGGGATGAACAACAGTTAAAAAAAAAAAAAAAAAAAAAAAACGATGTTTTTAAAAATGCACACAACATACACATACACACAGGAGAGGAAAAAAAGCTTAAAAAATACAAAAATAAACTACACAAAAGATCTTCTGCGACATTGCTTGCTAATTTTTTGGGAAGATTTTTGCGAGATTTTTTTTTTTTCCTGTGTGCTGCAAGTCTCAGTCTTAGCAAAGTCTGTCATTCATTCTCTACAAATCTCTTCCTTTTGTCGATCTTTTTTGTCCACTTCAAAGTGTCAGCCACCGGTCCTCATCTTGGGGTAAAAAGCGCACAGTGATGATGTTACCAGGAGACTAGAGTCCAGTACAATGACTGTACAGACTTGGTTCTTGAAGCAAAATTTGTTTTGAGCAAAATTAAAAAAAAGAAAAAAAAGGAAAAATGATGTCCTCTTGCACTGAGGACAAGTGCTTTATTTGTTTCCATACCGATTTTTCTCTCATCTAAACTAATGCCTCCACAGCCTTTTTCAACACTGTACATCATTTCGTGTAGTCTCTCTCTACATCCCCCCAGGATTCACAAGACAAAAAAAAAAAAAAAGTAACATCGCGCTCAGGTTGGCTCCCAGTTTGTGAAAGATGTAAATGCTTCTCTACGCTGCTGAACTACTGAAACAAGCCAAAAATAGATGTTTAAGGATGGAAAAGGATGTGACTGAAAAAGATAATGTGCTTCTAAGTTTGTGTTGCTCTAAAAATAGTACGACCAACAGAACAAGGAGGAAGGAGGGTTTTATCTACAGAAACATCTCTCAGATTGACTTTCATCTCAGCTTCATATGGTTGTTCTGCCTCCTTTGCTTTTGTGATCTGAGACTTCAGGGTGGAGGATGAGATTAGGATGAGGAGGTGGAGGTGGAGGAGGGGTGAAGGTCACTCTTCCTGATAAAAAGGACAGCAGGTGGAAAAAGGACAAAAGACTGGGAGGGGTCTCAGGGCAACCTCACTGGTCCGTCCTTGCTTTCTTTGGACCAGTAGCCTTACTGTAGGAGGACATATAAAACCAAAATAAGTACTGTGAGTTTTAGTCATCAGCACCATGTTACCACATGGTGGGAAACATACACACTATACTTACGTATCAGGAGAGGTGCCTGGTCTTTTGGGAGCTGGTTTTGCAGAAGCGGCATCTTTGCCAGATTCTAAAAAGCAAAAAAATGGTTAAAATACAGTCCTCCATCCTTTAATTATTGGCTTAGTCACTAATATTCACTAAGTCTTAGTTTTTCATGTCCTGTGCTCACCCTGCAACCATCGAACTTGGGTGGCTGGACCGTAGCCCTTCTCGTTGCGGGCAGCAATGCGGAAGATGATAGCTGGCTTGGTTGTGAAGTCGATGTGAGCGTTGGAGAGGCTGGTCGACTGCACCAAGCAAGAGGGGTTGGGTCCACAATACACACGCATGAAAGCTAGCTGGGCTGGGGTAGAGGCCTTGGCTTCAGCTGTCTGGTTGCTCTGGATGGCCAGGTACACAGAGTACTCAATGATCTTCCCTGATGTCACTGAGGGGGGCTCCCAAGTCAGGTGGGCACCATCTGGGCTCTGTGGACAATACAAAAAAAAAAAATAAAAACAATCTCCTCAGCACCTGAAACTAGGGTCAGAACCAGAACAACTAAAACACAAAAAGGGAAGAAAAGTAGGCCAAATGCTTCAGCCGTGTCTACCTTGCTGATTTTGATGGCACAAGGAGCCCCTGGGAAGCCTGGTAGGCAGGTCTTGAAAGCTGAGATCTCTGAGAAAGCTCCACGACCACAAGCGTTGATTCCAGCAACACGGAACTTGTAAGCCGTTCCAGGCTGCAGTTCCATTTTCTTCATCTGGCTATAGTCAGGCATGATGCCAGAGTCATCCTACCAAAGAAAATAGTTTATTAGCTAAGCAATGAGCACACTAATGTATAATCATGTCTATAATCAAGTATGAAACGAGCCCCTTTAGTCACTTACATCTCCTTGAGATTCATCTGCTGGCACGAAGTAATGGGTGACAACCATATTGGTCACTTTAACAATTCCAACGTCAAACCACTGGTTCTCCTTCTTTACAACAGGCTTCACTGGGGTTGGCTGAGGGGCTTGTTTCTGTATGGGGTAAAGGTCAGTTTAAAAGAAGTCATTTTATTTTCTCTCTCAGACCTGCCAGAAGCAACAAGATGTACAATGACTCACCTCTCCTTCGATGCCATTAGCAACTTCTGCCAGAGCAGCTGCTGCTTGCAGCTTGGCTGGACTTGCCACTGATGCAGAGGGTGCAAATGTGCTTGATGGAGCCAGTGCTGTGGATTGAAAAGAGGAATTAAAAAACGGTCAACAATTTACCAAACAACATCACAAGTAACTTAAACATGGACAATGTCTTACTCTCAGCAGTCGTACGAGGCAGCAGGGACGCTACAGCACTAGTGACTGCGGCAGCCATCTCGTTGTGTCCGTTGCTTTCTACAGTTGGGTCGTTGAGGCTATCAGCAGGGGCAAGACCCTCTGTGGGCAAGCTTGTGTCTACGGTAGCCTGCTGAGCTGCAGCCTGAGCCTCCTGTAGCTGCTGCTGCTGTTGTACCAGTGCTGCAAGCTCCTGCTGGGTCAGCATGATGGGGATGTTTGTGGGTTGCTGGCTTTCTCCAGTAGAATCGCCTTCATCTGTAAACACAGAAAACAATTAGAACTTCAGACACATCAAAATTACAGCACCTTCAAGAGAAACAACAAAATGACAGTGGCTTCTGGAGTAGCAAAGTTAGAGGCAACATTTGGTTCTATCCAATTATAACTTAAAGAACAAATTTACTGCACCTTGCCTTTTCCCCATTAACTACTGTTGAATCTTGTTCCATGGTGCCACTGTTTAAAATCAAAATAAACCAACTCACTCATTACAGCTTGCTGAGCTGCTTGGAGGACAGCCTGGATAGCGAGGGCCTGGGCTTCTTCTGTGGCTGCTGCCTGAGCGGCGGCCTCTGCTGCTGCAGTCACAGCCAGTTCCTCGTCCGACAGTCCTGTGACCATGAGAGTGGCTCCCTGACCCTCGGACATCAGCTCTGAGGGCAGGTTCAAAGCTGCTGCTGCTTCTCCCTGAAAGAACACAGTACAGATGTTTCACAACGTGACTACAAAAAAAAATGCAGCGAGTTTGGAATTTCATAACACAGAGCCAAAATTGGCTGTATGCGACTTTATGCTTTAAGCATTTACTTCTGCTTGTGTCTCCATAGCAGTGGCACCCTCCTCTGCAGGTGCAGCTTCTGCCGATGCTGCCTCATCAGTATGCATTGGTTCCTCAGTGGAACTGGCAGCAGTACTCACGCCCTCTGTGATGGATGAGATTGACTAGAGAGAGACAAATGAATAAATATATAAACATCATCATGAAGATGACATCTGCTGGCATTACTGCCCCTAGAAATGATTTGCAGAGAATCTGCTAACTTTGCTAATAAATGTGTGCTGGACTTACAGGTACAGAGGGTCCAGGGGCTGGTGTAGACTGAGTGACAGTAGTGATAGCTCTGCCCTGGGTGGTGGTGGCGGCGGCCATACCAGTTGCTACAGTAGTAGAGACCACCTCTGCGCTGCTAGTACCTTCTGCTCCCTCCTCTGTCTGCTGGGCCACTGATAAAATACAATAACATAATTTAGGCTGGAATTCATGTCAGTAATCCTGTTTCTTTATCTAACTGAAACAAGAGCACTCTGGATATCAAAGGTTTGCTTTTGTCTGTTAGTAGAAAAGCAAGAACAAACTGAGATGACAGACCTTAAAAGTACATCATGAATAGTTAAAAATATATTCAGTGTAAAGGCATAGTGTAATGTTATTGTTTTTATTGGAATAGAAAATGCTGATGTGCTGACACAATTGCAGTGCATGAAGAAGCACACATACCTGTGCCTTCACCTGTCTCCATGCTGCAGGTGGCAGTGGTAGCTGTGTTGGTGGTCCCAGTCTCGTGTGTTTCACAGGGTGGGTTGGAACACACCCTCTGGATCAGGCCTGTCGCTGTGCTGGTCTGGTCAACTCCCATGCTGGAGGTGGCTGTGGATGGGGTGTTGGTGGTCCCTGTCTCGTGGGTTTCACAGGGAGGGTTGGAGCATACCCTCTGCACAGTACCCATCTGGTCTGCGCTCAGGTTAGACGACGCCTGGGTGGCTGTGTTGGTGGTGCCTGTCACATGGGTCTCACAAGGAGGGTTGGAGCACACCTGCTGGACTCCTCCCATGTTTGCTGATGCTGTTGTGGCTGTGTTAGTTGTCCCAGTCTCGTGAGTCTCACACGGTGGGTTGGAGCAAATCTGCCCTGCTCCAATTGTAGCAGAGGAAGTCGTGGCTGTGTTGGTGGTTCCAGTCTCGTGGGTCTCACAAGGTGGGTTAGAGCAGACCTGTCCTGCTCCAATGGTGGCAGAAGAGGTGGTGGTTGTGTTGGTGGTTCCTGTCTCGTGGGTTTCACAAGGTGGGTTAGAGCAGACCTGTCCTGCTCCAATGGTGGCAGAAGAGGTGGTGGCTGTGTTGGTGGTTCCTGTCTCATGGGTCTCGCAAGGTGGGTTAGAACAGACCAGGGTAACAGTCCCAGAGCCCTCTCCAGCTGCTGCAGCTTCATTAGAACTGGGCTGCTCAGAGGTTGGTGAAGCCAGGATGGACACTGGTAAATCCTGCACGGGCTGAGCTTCTACTCCACTGGGAGTTGTGATCAAAGTCACCTGGGTGGGCTGGTTCTGGGCAGAAAATAGCAATTAATTGATCTTTAAGGCTGTTTCAATTACACACAGCTAAAAGTCTGAAACTGTGGCTGCCAGACAGAAGAAGCCACCTTCTTTTGTACAAAGAGGGTTGCACAGAGACAGAACAAAATCCAGTGTTAGCTTTGGTTTGGATTTCGGCACGGAAGGCGTAAAAATCTGATTGACCTACTGAATTGCCAAATTTACTTTAGTCATCTTACACTGGCCGTAGTCTGCTATTTATACAGGTAGTTCATGTCATAGCTTCAGCAAACAGACCAGTAGGAGCAAAGAACAGTAAGAAATGGCTTATGGTTTGAGTTTGTTTTGAGTCTCACAGCTGAAAAGCAAAAGGAAAGCTCTTTATTCTAGCAGCAGCTGTGTGACTCATCTGTAGTTATAGGAATAAGCATTAATACCCTCAAGTTTGCAAACCTTTTCTTAGTCCGAACATAGTCGTCATACCACTGCCATGATTGAATGTCCTGATGACTAAAATGCTTAATATGAACTTACAACAAGCTGCAGAGTTTTACCTGCACTGTGATTGTTGAGGAGGGCAGTGTGGAGGCAGAAGGCAGGCTGGTCTGGGCAGCTGACACAGTTATGGCAGTTGGACTGATGACCTGGCTGGACAGGGTAGCAATGGTTCCCAGTGTGGTGATGGGGGTGACCAGAGAGGCGTTGGAACTGTCCACAGTGCCTCCTGCCAGGCTAGTAGAGACTGTACCAGTGACTGTCCCTAGAGTGGTGACACCTAGAAGGAAGATAGGTGGCATTAAATGATGACAAAGATCCAAAGTATGTGGTATAAAGTACAAAATTTGCTATCATGACATGAATGTCACTCATATCACATTTTAACAAACATCACGTTCAAACAAAACCATTGTTTTACTTACCAGTAGTCCCCTTGACAACCAGAGTGGTAACAGCGGGCTTAACAGCAGACACTGTCACTGGTGTAACAAGACGGACACCACCCACTGTGCTCATGGGCACAGTACGCAAAATAGTGCCTGGTTGCCCAGGAGCACCCTTCAAAACCACCTAAGGGCACATAATCCAGGATTAGTCTCCTCAGAATGTCCTGTGGCACTAAGATCTATACAATCTAGCACCCACAGTCAGTTTTACCTGTGTCAGTCCCTGTTGGCCAGCTGCAGTTGCAAGTTTGGGCACTGCAGTGATGATTTTACCAGGAGTGCCAGTAGTCATCACCTTTGTGGTGAGGATTGTTATGGGCGTTTTCATGCCTGCACTGCTTGTCACACCTGCATTGAGAAAAGCATGTATGTCTAAAATACATCTTCACCTTATTTTATCAACTCACATCACACTACATTAAAACTGATACATCATCATCATTTCTGTTGTGGCATTGTATCACCAAAACCATTTCACACAGAAGCTCACCTGGCTCAAGTTTCTACTCTAACAATTCTATAAATGATACTTAGTTGCGGCACACAAAGCTCGTTAAGTTCAGACCTGTTGCTCCAGGCTGGGTCATGATGGCCGAGACAGGGATGGTCTTAATGATGGTGGTGCCCTGCTTAGTGGTGGTAGGAGAGACGCCACTGATGTTGAGGATAGTGGGCTTGTTTCCTGTTCCTCCTGCCTGGGAAGTGGTGATAATGGTTGTAGGCTTGCCATCTGCAGAGGTCACCAGCTTCAGGATGGTGCCAGCTGGGAGGGGACCCTTTGTCTGGGGAGAGAGGCACAAATTAGGCAAACCATTTGGAGAAAGACATCTGGTGCCTGACTCAGGAGTTTAAGCTACCTCCTGTTTTTTTTCCTGCACTCATGCAGATAGCTGACCTGTATGATCTGTGTGAGAGGGTTAGTGGAAGCCTGGCCTGTGACAGCTGATGTCTGCACTGGCTTGGTTTGTACCACAGACATCATCTTGCCAAGGTTGGAGATCTGCCGACATAGGAGAGAGACTCAAGTTCATGAGTCACCAGAAAACATCGGACAGCACAGGGAGTTCAGTGGGAAGGTGGACCACTAAACTGGTGGCTCTATGAATCATTCCATCCCTAACTGACCGACAGTCATGCAGATCACTAACATCATGCTTCCTGTTTTATTAGTAGAATTCTCCAGCAGTCACTGTAGGCCAACCTTTACTCCCTCCCCCACTTGTTCTAACATACAGAGTATGTTGTTACTGTCTTGTGACAAGACAATTACAAAAAAAAAAAACAAAAACAAAGAAAAACTTGTGAAAAAGCAATTTATACAGGTAAGCAATTTACAGAACCTATGATTTACATCATGCTTGTGAAAACACCAAAAGGGTGTTCTCAGAGTAGTGTTTCAGTATTGTGCAACAGAATTTCCACAGAATCCCATTTTCTTACCAGAGTGCCACTGCTGCCCATGGTGAGGGGACTCTTGACCAGGGTGATGGTTTTGGTGACTCCTCCCACTACAGTGGTAACCACCTGGGCCTGCTGGGCCACTGTGACTGCACCAGACTTGTGCACAGTGATGATGGGTCTGGTGGTGGTGGTAGGAGAAGATGCAGTTGCTGTGCCCACCTGGGCTGCAGCAGTCTTCAGCATACGAGTGGCTGGGTTACTGACCTGTAAGCACAACATTATTTTAAGAACTGACATGTTATCGACAAAAAACACGTACTCTTAGATATAAGGATGTTTAGTGAAATCTGTACCATGACTGGAGAAGCCACTTTCACTGTGGCTGTGCCAGGGGAAACTGCTACTGTTTTGAGAATCGTGGCACCTGCAGGAACATTGAGGACAGTGCCTGCAGATGACGGTGGGATCTTCTGTGTCGCTGCAGCTGCTGCAGCTAAAGCTGCCATGCCACTCATTTGAGGGCTACTGCCAATTGGCTAAAAACAAATCAAGTAAACAGTGGTTGAACGCATTTGCTCATTTAAATAAATCACACCAAATTTTAAATACAACTTCTCATACCGATCCTTGGGTGGTCTGGGCAGGCACTACCATTCGGACACCTGGAGGGAGGGACGTCACAGTGACTGGCGATTTCCCAGGTTGGCTCGGGCGGACTGTGACAACAGATGTGCCTGTGGCAGACTGCTGAGCTGCAACCTTTAAAACAGCTGTAAAATAACAGAGACCACATTTAGACTTTATGTGTCGTGTTTTTAGTTTTTTCCCAGTGAATTAGCAACAATGGACATGGAAGAACTAGAAAAAAAGAGGAATCACTGGTCACTGAAGTAATACCTGTCTGTGGTAGGCTCTGTGCAGTGGGTGCTGCAGCCGCCGGTGCAGGGCTCTTTGGAGAATTCACAGGCTGTGATGGGGTTGCGCTCATGGCTGGTGAGGCTGCAGCTGGAGTTGGAGGAATATCATACTTCTGCAGCTGCAGTAAGTAGGTGTCAGCAGTGGAGACTGCACCCCAGCTCACCTCCAGAGAGTTTGTGTTGGCACGAACTAACTGTACCCTGGCAGGGGCATGTGGCCGCTCTGGAGAAGCGGAGGACAAGAAATTTAACTGCCGTGACACTGACATCACTGTTAATGATAAGCCGATCATACTACAAAGCACCTACCCGTTTCCAGGTACCAGAGGTCTTTACAACAGACCTGGTTGTTCCAAGCTTTACGATATCCATCGCGACCACTCCAAACATAAAGTCTCGAATTAATAGCCACAGCACAGTGGCCAGCACGCGCCCTGGGGATGTTGTCTTCAAGAGTATCCATCAACACTGACTCCCAACACATGGTGTCTACAGACACATGGTACAAAAAGTAACACCAATGCAAACAAATTTACTCACTCTATTAAAGTGGATAAAAACATTATTATTAATAACAACAATAATAATAATAATAAGAAGAAGAGTTAGACAAACCAAGATTTAGGCAGGCGAGAGTGTTTGTACACTTCCACTCTTTCTCATGTGTGGCCACTTTGACATCATCCATTACCAGAGGAACCCATCCTCCAAAAACATACATCCTGCAAAAAAAGAAAATTAAAAGTTAGATGCTTCTATCAAGCATACCCAGTTCTGCTGGGATTTCAAACATGATTAAAAACAACATTTAGTGTGTTATTGGCAAGGCAAAGCAGTTATCGCACTTGTTTGTGATGGTGGTGGCAGAGTGAAGACTTCTGGGAAGTGGTGCTGTGCCGCTTACTGATGGTTTGTTCCATGTCAGGGTATCTGAAAAGAATGAAAAGTAGTAGGATGTTATACAAAAGCATCAGTTCATTCTAACATGCAATGTTACTTATAACACTAAAGATAAAGCAAATTTACACACATTATTATCAGACATTAACTTGATATCCTCTGCTGAAGGTGTTGCACACCAAGATAGATGATGTTCAACCCTATTTGGTCTAATTTGCTATAAATATCATCTATTCACATGTCAGAAACATACCTATATCAAGTGTCCACAGATCTCCAAGACGGCAGCCACTCATCCCTCCATAGATGATCAGCCGCGATTTCCTGCTCGTCTTCTCTGTATAAACCACAGCAGTGTGGCTCTCACGTGGAGGAGGCAAAACTCCATAAGTGATTGGAATATCCCATCCAACCACACTGGAACCTGCACGAAGCTCCAGTGTGTATAGATCATTCAGATATCTGAGAATAAAAAAAAAAACAGACACTGGTCACACACATTGCCCTTTCAAACCACTGCAACAACTCGTTGCAGAAGAATGTGCTGGAAAACCCCCACCATACCTGGGAATGTTGTTTTTTGGGTCCTCGCTGTCATTAGCCAGTCCACCAAAAAGGTAACATTTATTGCCCACCAGGGAAAAACTGTGGCCAAGACGAGGACAAGGAGGGGGTCCGTTTTTCGGGTTTTTCGCTTTTAACTTTTTCCATTCCCATCTGCTTGCCTGCAACAGAAACCATGGTCCAAACAATGTCCCATGAATTTATTAAGTCACAACAGAAGTTGTAACAAACAAACCAGAAGTTTCAGCTAATTCCTTATTCTGTCAATCTGACTGCAAAAAAAAAAAAAGAATTATAGGATTTTGTATCAAAACTACCATATACTCTCCTTCTGGAAGTGGTAGCAAATAGGACAGCGACATACCTTCTTTATGTCATAGCCCTAAGCAAACTAGATTTTTACTCTATCTTTATTCATGCTGCACAAAGTAACACCTTTGTAGGTAGGAGAATTAAGGTATTTGACATGCATACTGCACTTGGTGCAGGGTTGGTTAGTTGGACTTGGTATAAATAAATCAGGAGCACATCTTTTTAAGACTCCCCCTTTCACATGACCTATGCAGTTTGTTAAACTAAGTGCAGACCTTCTAAATTCTGAATAATAACTTTTATGAACATGATCAAGCACTAAGCACTGATTATTTTTGTCAACAACAGTTATGCAATTAAGGGACTGTAGTGAGGGGATGACCAACATTGAATTGTATTAGTTGTTTAATTCTCCAATTTGCATAGTTGAATGTGGAAACGGTAACTTGGCCATGTAGTTTCCTTATAACACCAACCTGAGTTGCACACAAAGGCTGAAATGTTAGCTAGCTAATGTGCATAGATAACATCCAGTTGGCCTTTATCCAGCGGTATGCATATGAAACCCTTCAATACTGTTTTTGTTGTAAACATGTCAGTCTGTTTGGTATGCTCTCATGAGATGCAACAACAGCAATTTCAAATAAAACTAACACCTGAAATTTCCAGGTTTGATGTAAAGTAACTTGGTATATCCAAATTATTTTGACCCTTGAAACATTTTACTAGGAAGCTGTTACAAATTATTATTCTATGAGCAAATTACCTGTAGTTCATACAGATCGTTGCTGTACTTTCCATACTCCACCATCCCACCAAACACCAGCAGTCTTGTTCCATCACAGACAAAACCATACGCAGCACAACCCGGGGGAATATCACCACGGACTGCTGGGATAAACCACTGGTTTGTTGCTACAAGAGCAAACACAATAAAGATAAGTTATCAGTATTTCAAATTATAAAGTAAATTCATGTAACAAAACAAGCTGTTCATTATTCACTAACATAACCTGATATTAATGATGAACAATAAAACAAATATTCATTTAAGTGTGGAGGTACATGCACCTTTTGTCATTATTTGCAGAAAGTGCATGAAACTGGGGCAGAGGTGCGTTTTTGAAACCACCAGCATCATCCATTTTATTTTAGCCCGCCTTTTTTAACGTGCACTGCAGCCATTGGCCAGAGGAGGGCGCCCTATGTAATCAGCTCGGCCTTTTGAGGCCTGTTCAGATCTGCACATCACGAAAATAAAACTTTTCTGAAGATAAGCTCAAGGCTCGTTGTGTGCCTGTCACTGAGCAGTCTAGCAGTGAGTCTTACCGGTGTTGTACACATGCAGTTCGTCCACGATGCCTTCGTTTCCACCGCCAAACACAACCATTAGCTCCTTTATGGCCACGGCTCTGTGTCCGTGTCGGGGCCGGGGCACTGGACCCGACCATCCCAGGACCCTTTTCCACCGCGGCTGCAGAACCGACGCCGTGGTCCCAGACACCGCGGACCCAGGGGCAGCCATGACTCCTAACACAAGCAACAACAAATAAACATTTGTGTCGGTTTTTGGAGACGGCTAGCGGCTAGCTCCTGAAACTAGCGTCCAGCGGAAAATATAACAACATGTCCTTGTCTGAGCAGCTGCTGCTTCGTAACCCTCTACGCAGGTCGACAGCTGTGCCATAGAAACCCCCTGAAACGTCCTCGGCACCGAGTTGTTCCGACCCATTGAGCTCAGTCCATGGAAGCAGCCATCTTGAGCCAAACAGCCCGCTAACTGCCAGGCTGAAAAATGGCGGAAGCGCCAGAGAAACACAATAGCTGCGGTCACCGCCGAGAAACACGCCGCAGGGAGGGCGATGGTCACACTATCGATACACCATCGGGGTATCGGCACCTCAGAACCGCAAAGAGCCTTAAGCCTAAGCCTGACTCGGATAGATCCCGCAGAGAGAGGCGGCTCTTTTCACGCTGCTGTGGGAGTCGCCATATTGTAGCTAGCAGCAAATGTAACGCAGTTACCGACACAACAACAATATATCACCGTTTTTCGAGCTCCCTGTGGCGGCTGAGAGTAGCAACAGAACCGCGTCTGAGCCCCATCAATCAGTTTGTTGAATAACGCTAAAGCCGCCATCACTTCAGCCGCCTCTAATGTTAGCCTCGCTCCGCTAGCAGCCGCGGCTAACGCTAAGAGCTAATAGCGTTAGCCGCTTCTGTCGTTTTACAATTAAATACAACCTGGTTTAGTGTTAGTTTGAAATGCCCCATTTACCTGGCAGGGATGTAGTCGTAACAAGGCCTCTGACACGCAGCTAATCCAAGTCAAAGTGCACAAACAGGGGCTTATTGTGTTTCATGCCGTCTCTGGAAGCAGCCATCTTTTCAACAGTCGGCCTGCTTCTTCAGCTCCCACAAGAAAAATGGCCGAGCCACAACAAAACACAACAAACCGAAAAAGGCGCAGATATTCAATGGTTTTACTTACGTATTTCGACGCAGTAATTGCAAAGACACGGGTATGTGGTCTTATGGTGTGTTTATAATCCAAACTGAATCGGTTTGTGCAGAAGTATTTCCTCTCATGCCTGCCTGGAAGCTGCCATCTTCTTGACAACCAGAGGCGGAGGAAAATGGAAGAGAGTTGGCGTCACCCAAAGTAAACATGGCGACAGAGACCCACTGGCTGCCTGTTTCAGACACAAACGCATAGACAGCTCAGTTTGTTAGCCACCAAGAACCGGGCTAGGACTCGCATTATACAGGACTGTTGCAGATATCACTTGGAAACTGTGTAAAGTAAAGGCAGCTGAAGTTTCAGCAGATGACAACAAGTTGTGGTGTAGCAGTCGGCTTATTGTCCCTTACTAAAGATGGCGACATGGTGCTAGAGCCCCATTTATTTTATTATTGTAGGCGATGCTGGTTTCACCGCAGACATACTGACACATTCCCCCACATACACAATAATAGTGTATAAGCACAAAGTTACAGATTTAGTGCTCACACAGGTTACAGTTGCCACGCCCACAACCACCATTATTGCGCCCTCCACTGATAAAATACCGCATTACTCTAACGCCATCAAAGACCCTCTTTACCAAACAGTATATGCTTATTCACATGCGTGTGCTGGGGCCACACTGGAAGGATAAGAAAATGCGCTGAAATGTTTGCAAGTTCTGGGAGATTACAAAACTTTTGTCTGTGATAGTATCAAAGGGGTTGTGCAGTTGCATCCTTATTCTCCCAAATGTTTGACAAGACATTTATTGAATCTAGGTAGGCTTGCTAAAAGCGTAATCAAATTTAGGTTAATGGAACTTGGAAATATTACAATAAAATATGGAGAAGTATCTATGGGTTTACATTATATGGGGTATTGTCAAGTCCAGCAGTGTTTTCAGGCTGTAGGGAAAACCTGGACTAATGCAGTCCACACAGTCTACAGATTTCTTACTGTTTCTGGACCAGTTGGTGCATTTGGTACTTAAGTGCATGAATGAAGCTCTTTTGATCTTATGATGGTGAAGTTCCATTATGCAAAACACCCCACATAGCAAAATTTGTCTGGTCCAACGCTAGGCCACACCCTTGCATTAGTGTTGGCCCACATCTGGCTGGGTCCTCGACCCAACACTGGCCCACTTTCTGAAAAAGGACACAATAAATCTGCTCTGGCCCAGTACTGGCCCACACATTGTATGATGACTCTTACCCTTCCTACTGGCCCAGCACTAGCCCACACACTGTTAGATGACTCTCACTGATCCTACTGGACCAGTACTGGCCCACACACTGTAAGATAACTCTCACTGATCCTGCTGGCCCAGTACTGGCCCACACACTGTAAGATGACTCTCACAGATCCTACTGGCCCAGTAATGGCCCACACACTATAAACTGAGTGTTGGCTGAGAATCGGCTGGGTCCCCGGGCCAGTACTGGTCCAAGCACTGTAAAAAGTCTCTAATGTTGACTGATTGTCTACTTCATTCCTGAGCAAGAGGTGGCACAAAAAGTGTCAAACATCCAAATAAAAGAAACACAATTATATTTAGGTTTTAAAGTAATTCTTCTAAAGATCTGAGAACAGCAGTAATGTGATTGTCCTTCCTAGTTCAGGACCGCAGCAGCGTTCTGGATGTACTAGGCCAGATTAGTTGTTAAAAGCAAATGTAAAAATCCTCACTAAAATTTCAAGTCCAGTTAAAAGAGGGTAAAAATAAAGTTAACTGTATAACTGAATTATAAAATAATTGGATAAAAATGAAAAGGAATAAAAACAAAGTAAAACTGGCAGGACAGAAGCAAGTAGAAAAGCGTCTGCACTCTCTCACACAGTAAATGATAATCAGACTCATAAATCAGACTCATGAATGTCCTAATAAGCTTGATCAGAAAATTTGTTAATGTCAGGAAGGAGTGGAGAGTCAGACTTGAACATGTGGACAGTAAGAACAGGAAAATCCCAAATCTATTATTGTTAACTACTATGCTACTAACATAACAGTGAACTAAAAAAAAAAAAAAATTGCTAATTTCTGTCGAACTGAGTTTTGAGATTGTATAAATAAGGAACATGGTCCCTGATTCGGCTACTGCCCCTGCGACCCGGCCCCGGATAAGCGGAAGAAGATGGATGGATGGATAAATAAGGAACACAGTAGAAAACAGCAATTCAATTAAAAATATAAATGTAAGCTCATTTATGTGAGATGCACTTCAACCAAATTTCACTGGAACCAACCTAAACTTTGGCACAATACTGTATAAGTAAGAATTAAACAACGAGAGGGCATACGGTTATACTATCTTAATGCACGACACAGAGCCATAGTGCCCAGGAACCACATTAAAACCATATAACTGCACGCCCCCTGGTCATTTAATTCACTTATAGCATGGTCACATACTTAACATTTCAAGAAATATACGTGCATTTTCTTAAAGTTATACAATAGGCATATGTTTGATGTAGATACCTCTAATTTGATCAAACCACAAAAGCTATAGACCCCTTTTGTGTTTGTGAAAAGTAGCCTACGTTCAAAGAATGATGCTATCAGCACCACAATACTTTTAAAGATAAGATGGAATATGAAGGAATTAGCATTAGCTATTAAATATCGCTCAGACAGACAGATAGATAGATAGATACTTTATTCATCCCCCAGTGGGGAAATTCAGATTGTCCAGCAGCTCTTATATTTACTTAAATTGAAATTTCACTATAAAATATAATAAATAGATAAAGGCACCCAGTCAATAACATATCAACAATTACTATTAAACACTCTAATGGCTGTGGGGACAAAGGATCTCCTCAACCTCATTTACTCAAAAGATATTGTACTTACCTGAGATATTTGTGTTTGTGTTTAAACACACCAACCATGCCAATCATAACGGGCCTACATTTCTCATATGAGTCCACTCAATTCGGGTAAATTTAATTGATTTATTAAAATACATAACTGTGTACACATGTTTTTAGACTGCAAGAGGAAACCGGACCACCTGGAGAAAACCCACAAAGACAAGAGGAGAACATGACTCTAAAGTGACCGCTCCCAGATAACAGACATCACAGAATCAACACTGATTTAATAGAGTAAAAACCAGGAGAGACCACTTGAGAAGACAGGACAACATTCACTCTTAACCCTCCTGTTATGTTGTGGATCAAATTGACCCATTTTAAAGTTAAAAAATCTAAAAAAAATAATAAAAGTATTTTTTCAGTATGAAACTTCTTCTGCTTGGCTTAATAACTGTAATCAACATATAAAATAAAAATGATTAATTTCAAATATTTGCAACCTCGCCCTGCATGTTTATATTACAAACATACTGTTCGGGTCAATTTGACCCGGCAGTGAAAGTGGAGGCTAAAAGGGGTCAGAAGTGTCAAATACTATTTGTTTCTTTGCAACTGTGAGACATATTTCATCCCAGTTTCACGTGCGCGCGCACACACACACACACACACACACACACACACACACACACACACACACACACACACACACACACACACACATTTCCTATTCTCTTGAGCTCATCTGTAAAGTGCAAGAATGCAGGTGTGGTTATGACTTTTGACGGGAACCTTTTCTGTTCCCATGGGCAAACTCCCCCCACATTGAGTGGACACTCAGTGGGGGAGGGGCAAAACATATAAAGATTCTCTGCAAGGGAGTCCTACCAACATCACCCTCTGCAGCTACATATGATGTACTCTCTGGCAGAGCTTTACAAAATGAGAAGCAGAAGTAAACAGATGACAGACCTGGAGGCTCTGAAACTCATCCTTGATCATGACAGTGAAAAAGAGGAGGATCTGTCTGAAGATGTCCCTCACGTGCTGTATAGATGCACACACGCACCTTGTTCATTTCCACCTATTCATTTTCTGGTTCTAAACATTGCATAGTGTTTACTATCACAACATGATGACATGTCACTTGTGTGCTGTGGAGACTCACAGACACATACATATGTGTTTATATTGCTAATCTTATTTTGTTGTTTTGTTATTTTGTTCATTTCTAGTTCAAAAACGATGCTTAAATAAAGATTACTTTCAATACAAATCCTCATGACTCAGTCTTGATTTTAAGTCAGCAGGTCAATTTGACCCTGAACAGAAGCGGTGTCTCATTTTAATTCATCAACATCACTCCATAAAAAGAAAAACTATCAAAATGTAAAATAAAATTTTTAAAAAAATCAGTCATGTAAAACTACTGTATTTTAGTAGGTATTTATTTATGTAGGTATTTCCAATGTACATTAAAAAAAGTGTATATAAAAAAAGTTGCATTTTTTATGAAAAGCGAGTGAATTATCCTCATTGAACCATGATCTGTGAGCGGTAAAGAACACCATTGCACTAAATATTGATTGAAATGGTTAGTGATAATGTTAATAATGAGATATGCCAGAAATGTGATGCCAGCACATCACATTTCATCTTCTAAAGCTGTTGTCAATGTCTCTTTCCAAAGCATGGATTTGCCTCCTGATTTCTTTTTCTGTCTTCACTGCCACACACCATTCCTCCAAACCTTTCTCCTTGTCCAGTTTTTTGGTAAGTTTCTGGACTTCTTTGTGCAGTGCCTCATTCTGCTGTTTCAGGGCATTGTTCTCCACCGTCAGGAAATTAAACGTGACGCCCAGAATGTTTTCATTTTGGAGACTTTTGGAAAGTGTCTCAGTTTTGTCCCACAGTGCACAGTTATCCGTGGTCAGATACTTTGTCTCTTGGATGAGCACTTTGTTCTTCTCCATCTGAGCACGCTGCTTTGAAAGCTGTTTCTCCAGCTCACGGAGATTTCTGCGCAGCCTGTTCTGTTGGTTGACAAGCTTCTTTTTCTCTGTTTTCAATAATTTATGTTGCACCTTCAGATTATTCAGATCTTCAAGGTTTTCATTACAACCCTGAATATCTTCCACAATTTTACCGTTCCCTTTCTTCAGTGCATCTATTTGCTCCTTCAGTTTGTCATATTTATGTGTCCAGGCCTCTTCCTTTGCGAGCTTCTTAAGTTTCTCAGCGTAGGTTTTATATAGGACTCTGTTTTGGAGCTTGGCAGTTTTTTCCTCAACCTCCAGTTCCCTACATTTGTCTTTGAAAAACTCTGTGCTCTGGAGCTGTCTGTTAACATCCTGGATTTGTTGTTGCAAATGATCATTTTCCTTTTTCAAATCTTCCATGCGGGACAAGCCTTCATTGTACGAGTCACCGAATTGTGTAGCATTTTGGTACTCGCTGTTAAGACGTTCGAGTTCCCTCTGCAGGGCAGTATTTTGACAGCTAGCGGCCTTATGTGACACTGTAAGTGCGTCAGTCATCTTTAAAGAAATATTTTTGCCAATCTGCTGGATTTCCTGCCACAGTTGGTCGTTCTCCTGACTGAGTAGCTGCTTTTCTGTTTTCATGTTATCGTATTTTTCACACAAAGCTGTGATCTGTCCGTACTTCTCCTTGAGCAAATTGACCTGCTCCGTCCTGACGCTGTTCTCGTTTTGTAAGCTCTCTGTTTCCCTTAACAGCATAGTGTAATTTTCCTCCAAACCATTAGGGATTTTTTCCCACATGTGCTGAAATTGCTGTTGGAGTTTCTTATTTTCTTTTGCCATGGCTGCTCGTTTGGATTTCAGCTCCCTCATGGCTATCTCTTTGTCTTTCAGTGCTCCGATCTTTACCCTGAGCAATCGATTCCGAAAGTTCATTTTGTCGCTATATTTTTTCTGCTCTTTTAACTTTTCATGGAATGCTCTGTAATTTTTGACTTCCTCACTAAGAGAGTCCATTGTGTCTTTAAGAGCGCGATGTTCTGCTCTTGCAGCCGCCTCTGTTTCCTTAAGTTCTGGATATGTTTTCTCCAGTTTTCTCTGGGACCTCTGAAGCTCTTTCTGGAGCTTCTCAATGTCAGTATTGGCGGAACGAAGGTGTTGGTTTATGGACTCTATGGTTTTCTCAATGGATGTTGGTTCACTGGGTCCCCTGTGTTCACATGAATAATCATATATCTGAGTACGACTCATTTTGCTAGCTTAAAACTGCTGTGGTCAGTTACAACACGCGCAATCACACAAATCCAGTTCCCTGCAAATACTGGTCCGTGTGTTTGTCCTGCGTATAAAATAAAATGAGCGTGATGTCACAGCATTCTAAGACACCAAAGGCCTGCATTTGACGCCATTACCATAGCAATGTTAAAATAATATGACGTCACAGCATTCTACAATGGACACCAAGGGCCTGCATCTGATTGGTTGCCATAGTAACAGAACTACATGCTTTGGCCTAAACTGTTTATTTTTTAATTAATGAATTAAAATTTATTTTAATATTATATTTATTTTGCATAAATGTAATTCACTATTACAGCAGCATCTTACCATAAGGGCCATTAGTAGTGGTCCGGAGCTTTCCATCATTTCACACAGACTTCCTTAGGGAAGGAAGGGGGAGCAGGTGGACTGTAAACAGATTAAATCTTAGATATTAGTCAGTGAGGTGCTTAGTGATGGTTTGTTCATGTATCATAGCTTGTGGGCCAACTGTGTTTGCTGCGAGACTGGTCGTTAGTATCAGGCCACACACTGTATTACGCATGTTTGCCATATTTGCATCCAACGCTGGCAGCTGGGTAGCAAGCCACAGTTGGGCCTAATAAGAAACATAGTAATCTGCCCTACTCCTGCGTATCTGTATCGGCCCATTCAAGAAAAACAGTGCTGCGGCCGACCCGGAACTGGGCCGGTAGTGCCAGCTCTCAGCCAGAATCGGGCCGACTGTGCTTGCTATGTGGGAACTAACTAACATGTAAATAATATTACTACAGAGACTTTATCACCTTTATTCAATGTTTCCCTTCATGTAGAGATGTATTTTCTCAATTCAAATTTTCTATAGATGCTTTTCTTTCTATTTCCACCATAGTTTCTATTTTAAAAGTTTACAAATGCTTTAAGTTTCCAGTGTGAATAGATGCCTGTTTGATCATCCAGTTGTTTTATGAAATGTTGACATCTGGCTGGTTATCCGGAGTAGTATATCTCTACTCTTCATGTAAGGCAAAGATAATTCTTTAAATTTATATTGAAAAATTATATTTGATCACCTACAGGTATAGTGATAGATTTTTATCACTTTATCATTTATCCTTTGTTGCAATACACCATTAGTCCATTAGATGGCAGAATCCTTTGGCTTTTGTTTTGTATTTGACCTTCGGCTTAATGTCTCATTTCACCTCTGCTCAGGGCAGAGATATGTTGGTAACTGGATTACATGAGGACATTGGATATATCTTGAGTATTTAAGTTCATCTGTTTAATTTTGGGTAGGAATGGTGTCAAAGCATGTCGCACCAGGCACCACTTATATTTCATCAGCTTTATTATTGTGAATGCAATGCAGTCACTCCCTGCCCCCATTTCACATAACCTACAAAATAAATACAAAGACATTTTTCTTTATGTCACAGAGCAGAAATCAGAAACTAAACCATTTTCTGCAACTATATTTGATGACAAAAAGTTTTTGTCCTTTTAGTTTCACATATCACTTTGTTGACATACATTGTACTGTGTTGTTCCTGATGTCCCCTGTGCCAAGCTTCAAGATGAGCACTAATGCAGCAACCCAATTCACGACCTAATTCAATGATATTCCATAATGCTACTGAGCATTGCACAAAACATTACAACAACTTGTTAAAAACCAGTGGTTGGGCATGTGTATATTGAAAAAAATGTACTGAAAATTACTTTCATTTTTCTTAATATAATATAAGATCAAAAAGATTACACAGAATAGGCTCCAGCAGATCCCAGTGACCCTGGTTAGGAATAAGCAGGTAGGAAGCAGCTGAAAGGAAAAGAAGAAAGAAGAAGACAATGGAAGGATGGATGGAAAATAACATAGTGATCAATTTTCACAACTGCAAATGCCACATGCAGATTTTGTCTCCTTCTCAATCTTTTACCTGGTGGATCAGACCCCATAATGTATAGATCCACTGACAGAGTCTGTATTAAAGTTATCCATCTCTGGGTCACTGGATGTGGTATGACAAGAATAAGGATTTGTCAAAAAAATACCTGAAAGCCTTCCAATATTCTTCCTTGTTGATGAAATTAGCTTAGATCTGTTTTAATGAAGGAAAAATTTAAGAAAAACAAAAGCAATATGTGAAAATAAGACAGAGCACTGATGAAACTGGGCTGGCTCTCCAGTATCTGGCTGACTTATAGTGTACCCAGACTTGACTGAATCCAGGGCTTGTTGAATGGAGCTCTGACAAACAGCTTGACCTTCCTTACTGCTGTGAGCTGCCTATAGTGGTTTACACATGGTAAGAGCCTTAGGAAATGGCTGGACAACTGAACTTTGAAAACCTAAAGATTATCTAAAGCCACACAAGTGCCATATGTCAAGGATTATGGCAGCAGGAAGGAGCAGGCTTTTGGCAGGTATATGTGTTTTTTCACCAACAATAAGAATCACAGCAGATCAGATCACCCTTTTGTAAAAGACAATTTTCTTCTGTACTAAAATGTGCCTACATATCTCTCAGATTGTTTGGATTAAGAATTTATAGTATGAAATTTTCTCCTCAGAACATTATATTATATTATATAACATTATATTCAGACAATTATTCCCAGTGCATTTGTGGACACAGAGCTATACTGACCACTTGTCTCAGAAAAGATAGATTCATTGATGTATCTTCTGCTATGTCTGCAGTGAAACTCTGACTAATGACTGATTGAAATGTGCATGCTGCACATGCTCCTAGCTGTGCTCCAGTAATTGTGACTGTGGGGCTGGGACTGGAGTGGCGGCATGGTGGCTGCTCTTGCTGTGCATAACATGTAGTAACAAACTCCCACACACACTGACATATATACTCATACACACACTCACATACACTTATTTTATGGTAGTTGTCATCTCTGTGTATCATTGCTGACACTGTGAATTCCAGTATTAACATTATAGTTATTATTGCATTGCACTGTTATCACTGACAATAATAAGGCATTGTTATCACTGACTTTGTTTCACATTGTATTTCTGTCACAGTATAAGCATTATATTTCCCTTCTCTATTTACTCTCTTTCTCTACCTCTATCCCTTCTATCCATTCATCCCCTGACTTGTCCTGCAGCTGGCATCATCAAAATAAACATGATCTATTCAACAAAAGAAGTTTGTCAAACACCTTTGGAAAAGCAACTCTGTTGGCTCAACAAGGCATCCAGATCCTCATATTCTATGCCAAGCAGCAGGACAGGACAGGTTATAAAAAATGTACCCCTGTGGTGTTAATAGTCTCATATTCTAAATGCCAGTTATCCTAATGCTTTCTGTCCTCAAGCAGTTTGAGATGGCATCATATATAAATATATTTTTTATACTGATGGTTTACAGTTTTTTTCCAATTGTGATTGTTACCAATAAAACAAATTTAAATAAAAGTCCCACAGAAGAAGGCAGTGGCTTTACATACAAGACTGCAAGTAAACACATATGAACCCCATCTTGCTTGAAACCCAGGATTAAACCATGATCCCTTAAATCCTCAGGCTAACCCCATTCTTTAATGTTCAAGTATAGTTTACTCAGTAATGATCATTTGTCTGCATAAATAATTAATCGTGTCGTGTCGTGTAGACTTTGGAGGTTCCACTTACAGTGTTTTCGCCTTCACTTTGATTGATTTCTATCAAAGACACAAGAGACCTAGAGGTGATCTTCAACACAACAATAGTCAACAACACCTGATTCTGATATATAAAACATGGAAATGCCCTACTCTGTGCTGAAATCCCTGCTCCACACAGGGTAATCCTTTCTTGATCCTGATACAAGAGATCATCCATGTTAATACTAACAGAAAGCAGGTTACCAGAAGATTGTATGTGATTATCAGTCGTAATAGGTCTAATGACTGATTGTACTTCTTAATAGATTGGATCCAATTATACCAGCTTGGGCACCAGGAGCATACACTGTGCATTGGTATGTGGGCATGTGTGTGTCTGTGTGTGTGCGTGTTGCAGTGAGGACATTTTAGAGTAGAGTTGAAAGTAAAGAGTTGGGATCAGACACAACTATCACAACTACACTGTCATAGCTAAAGTTAGGGTAAGTGGCTAAGGAATTCATTCTGACAAAAAAATGTGCTCACAGATATGAATGTACAAATGTGTGTATGTATATTTCAGTGCACTTAATATTATTGATGCTGACCTGAAATAGGAGATACAATTCCTACTGTCCTAAAATCTGGTTTTCTTCTGTGAGTTTTTTACTTACAACATGCACTATAATTGGAGCTGTTGCCCTTCCTCTTGTATGCTAATCCCTAAATTGGAGGTTGCTGCTGAGTAAACCAAGAAATTAATTATTCAATAATTCAATTAAAGGTTCTGTCAGACAAGCCAATATAGCAGCGCCACAGCCTCTGTAACAGACTGCCATAGACTAGTGGACCTGTAGGATACACTGAACTCATACTGACCAGCACATCCATCCACCATCCATTTTCTATACCCACTTATTTCTTAACCAGGGTCACAGGGATCTGCTGGAGCCTACAGACCACCACATGAAAAGCAAATTTTGATTTTTTTTTTTTTTTTTTTTTGGTACGTGTAGGGCAAAATGAAGTACGATCGTGTTACAGAACTTCCAGAAGATTTTTGGATCCGCTCTAGATACAAATAACATCAAATCTATGAGCCCCTTTCATTCCCCAGGACCATCTAGCAAATGCAAGCACCTACTATGCAATGGATATATACATGTTTAATATATTTGCTTCAGGTACCACCATCAATGTGCTGGCAATTGCATGCACCATAAAACACCAAGAAGCTCAACTACATCTTGGTGAATCTGGCTGTGGGAAATCTTCATGTGTCTGTTGTAGGCTCTTTCACTGGTCTCTGTGCATTTGCATCCAGATATTTTATTTTTGGACCTCTAGCATGCAAGATTGAAGGTTTTTTGGTTACACTTGCTGGTAAGACAAATTTTGAGATTCTGATACAGCAAGATGATACTTAAATTCTAATAAACTAAAATGATTTTACATTCTTTTATTCCAGGATTTGTAAACCTATGGTCCCTGGCTGTGATAGCTATTGAGAGATGGTTGTTCATTTGCAAGCCACTCGGGAACTTTATTTTCAAGCCTGACCATGCTTTAGTTTGCTGCCTATTCACCTGGCTGTTTGCCCTGATTGCCTCAGCTCCTCCACTGTTTGGATGGAGCAGGTAGGCAACAGATCCACACACAAAAATCCATCCCAAAACTGGGATGTACACTCAACATTCTTGCTGTTTTCTATGCGGATATATCCCAGAAGGCCTGCAGTGTTCTTGTGGACCAGACTGGTACATCACAAATAACAAATACAACAATGAATCCTATGTGATGTTCCTCTTTGGCTTCTGTTTTACTATTCCCCTTGCCACCATTATTGTCTGTTATGGTCAGCTACTCATTACGATGAAAATGGTGATTGAAAATTAAACACTAAACAGAACAGCAACAATTTTGTTTTGACTGATGACAGCCAAAGACTCATCTCAGTTTTTACACTCAACAGGCAGCAAAGGCTCAAGTGAAATCTGCCTCCGCCCAGAAAGCAAACAAGGACCAGGATGGTGGTTATCATGGTGCTGGGCTTCATGGTGTGCTGAACGCCATATTCTAGCTTTGCTCTTTGGGTTGTGAACAACAAAGTGCAACCTTTCGACCTGAGATTTGCTACTATACCATCATTTGCCAAGTCCTCAGCAGTCTACAACCCAGTCATATATGTCCTACTCAATAGACAGGTACCAGATGTTGGATGTCATGTCAAATTAAAGCTACACAATTAATAGACTTATAAACTAAAACACCCTGTCACAATATGCAACATAAAGGATGGAATAAAAACAAAAAAATAGACTAAATATAGAAAGGTAATAATTATAATTAATGCTAAAAGGCCATAAATTAAACATTTTAACAGATACAAGAGTTAAAGTGTATAGCTAACACTGCTCTCCTTTAATGCATTTCAGTTCCATTCATGCATGATGAAGATGCTGGGGATGATTGGAGGTGAGGATGAAGAGTCATCAATGCAGTCGGTGACTGAAGTCTCCAGAGTTGGGCCTGTTTAGGCTGTATATTCACACCAGATTTCTTTTATTACACCACTGCCGCACAGGCAACTGATGATTTGTGAATTGTCAATCTGTACACACACTGATGTTTCGTGCAGTTAATTGCATAGATGATACATGCAATTCATTCTTGTAGGGAATGGTTAATACATCTTTTGCACAACAAATATAAAAAACTGAAAAATAAAAAAAAGCTTAATCAAGATGTTCAGCATTATCAGCTCAATATTACCATGTGATTTGTTTATGTTGTTTTTTTCTCTGATGATAATAATGTTCTTTGTGATGCATTGCTGCAATGACAGAGTTACACATTCTGCAGGTTTATTATGATCTCAACATCATAGTCACTCATTTATGCTGAGGAAAGTGGGCAGAAGGCCAAAAAGGTGACACAAAGCTTGAATTAAACCAGCAGAGTGGATTACAAAGGGCTACAGTGCATGGGATTATCAGACTGAATGTTCTTGGAAACAAGATTAGCAGGCAAAGACCTGCTGCACTCTTTCTTAAGGAAATGTGATTAATCTGTTTATCATGGTTTTATTGTTAAGACCAAATATTTATATACCTCCACAATAGGTAGACTGTACACATTTTGCAAGTATAGGCATACTTCTATATGTGTGTGTCTGTGTGTGTGCATGCATGACTCAGTATTACTAACATATAAGTCCCTGAATTCTAGCATGACAACATGGTTATGGTTAAGGTTAGGGTAAGTTTCCAGAAAATATATGTAAGTCAAAGTGAAGTTCCCACGAAGAATGAAAACACATGTGTGTGTGTGTGTGTGTGTGTGTGTGTGTGTGTGTGTGTGTGTGTGTTTGACCCAAATGCCTATATGTATTATTTCTACAGATGTCTAAATGTTAATGTTCAGGTTCTTAATAGCAGGATGTGTTTTGTTTTGAGCATTCATTTAAAATTTTGATCACTGTCTTACATATAAACAGCAGACAGATGGCGCAACACATTCTTTTCAGCCATTAGTGCACACAAGAATGTTTTCTGTATTTTACTATAACAGTCAGACATATTATATATTTCCAGCATATGGCGACTGTTTCTATAAAAGAGTGTCAGAAGTAGTCCTAAAGCCTTCACACAAGCTGTAAATTTAGAACTGTCTGACACACCACTTCAAAGCAGCCAGACTTTAACCTCTTTGGCAGCGCAACCAGATGGGGAAACCATTAAATGACTTAACACCAGTTAATACAAACCCCAACAAATCACTCAATAATAGAACCAATTAACCTATTAGAAGGGATGAGTGTCATCAGGGGGACTTTTATAAAAGACACTCCTCGACAATAGATTGATCTTAGTGACATTAGGAGCACAGACATTGTAGCACTCATATCTGCTTCTTAAACTTAGGTTCTTTATTCTTATCATATGCTTCATATGATTTAGTTAAAGCAACCACATAAACAAGTGGAATCTTTTTGATCTATAGTTGCACAAACAAAGCAAAATGAGAAAAAATCATGGTACGGAGCTGCCCGAGGACTTCTGGATACCCATCGCTCTGGACACGAACAACATCACATCGCTCAGCCCTTTCCTGATTCCTCAGGATCACTTGGGCAACTCAGGCATCTTCTATGCCATGGCAGGATTCATGTTCTTTGTATTTGTGTTTGGCACCGGAATCAATGCCCTTACTATCGGGTGCACCATCAAATACAAGAAGCTCCGATCCCACCTCAACTACATCCTGGTAAACCTGGCTATTGCCAACCTTCTTGTCTCCTGCGTAGGCTCCTTCACTGCTGGCTGCTCCTTTGCAGCCAGGTATTTTGTCTTTGGACCTCTAGCATGCAAGATTGAAGGTTTCATGGCAACGCTTGGTGGTAAGACTTACAATAGTACATAATTCCATTTTAGCTGTTTTTAAATTAACTAATTTATAGCAATTTGAAAAATGCTGAAATTATTTATCTGTGTCATTCCAGGTATGGTAAGCCTATGGTCTCTGGCTGTGATAGCTTTTGAAAGATGGCTGGTCATTTGCAAGCCACTCGGGAACTTTCTATTTAAGTCTGAACATGCTTTAGTTTGCTGCCTATTCACCTGGGTGTTTGCACTGATTTCATCAGCTCCTCCATTGCTCGGATGGAGCAGGTAGGCAAAAGGAACACAGACTGAAATTCATCCCAGAACTGGGAAACTGGGATGTACACTCAATATTCTTGCTATTTTCTATGCAGATATATCCCAGAAGGCCTGCAGTGTTCCTGTGGACCAGACTGGTACACCACAAATAACAAATACAACAATGAATCCTATGTGATGTTCCTCTTTGGGTTCTGTTTTACTGTTCCCTTTGCCACCATTATCTTCTGCTACTCTCAGCTACTCTTTACACTGAAAATGGTGAGGCAAGCAAATCACACTAAATTAATCTAAATGTAGTGTTTCTTTTGTTTGTTTTCCAGAAAGACCCCAAAATTTTCCAGTGTTATCATGAATGAGTAACATTGGCTTATCAAAGCATGATCAGTTTTGTGATGTCAAATCCATTATCTAACACTTTTCTTGACCCAACTCTTTTCTCTGCCAATAGGCAGCAAAGGCTCAAGCGGAGTCTGCCTCCACCCAGAAAGCAGAAAAGGAGGTTACCAGGATGGTGGTTATCATGGTGATGGGCTTCTTGGTGTGCTGGATGCCATATACCACCTTTGCTCTTTGGGTTGTGAACAATCGTGGGCAGTCGTTTGACCTGAGACTGGCCACCATACCCTCCTGCTTCTCCAAATCCTCTGCAGTTTACAACCCTGTTATTTATGTCATCTTCAATAAACAGGTATGTCAATTTATTCTGATGGAAGCCTAATTTGAAAAGCGATGTACCTTTGTTTGTGTGGAAGGTTTTGTTTGTGATTTGGAAAAGCTTTGAGTCAGTTCTATACTGTATTATTTGAATATACCTCACGACTTTTACATTTTAGATCACACATTTCCTTTATTGTGTTTGCGATTGTAAGGTAAATCAGAAACTGGTGAGGTGCGCCACTGTCTTTCTATTCTGTCTGGGTGTTAGAAATGTTTGATTTGTTTAGATTGTACAAGTAGTGTCTTTGATCCTGCCTCATCTTTGTTTCCATTATTATTAGTTAGTTATCTTTTTTTTTTCTCTCTCAGTTTCGGTCATGCATTTTGGAGATGCTCGGAATGGGTGGAGGCAACGAAGAAACCTCAACAACACAATCAGTGACTGAAGTCTCCAAAGTTGGGCCTGCTTAGACTATATCAAGACTTGTTGATTTCTCTACCAGTAATGATTTGTGAATTGCAAATAATGACTGCACTTGTGCTTTGTCATAAGAAAAGTTGTATGCAGTGTTGCAGTACAAGTAAGAACCCATACATAACCTGTTAAGTTAAAAAAAATAAATACCAGTATTCACTGGTTTGGATCTTATGTAGAGTAGACACTGCACATACTGGTTGCAACACAAAAGAAAGTAAGTTATTATTTACAGAGAAGACCAAAAATGCAGTGTTGTGGCAGTGAGGTCAATGCGAACTTCTTCTTTTCCTTTCGGCTGCTCCCTTCAGGGGTCGCCATAGTGAATCATCTGCCTCCATTTAACCCTGTCCTATGTATCCTCCTCACCCACACCAACTATCCTCATGTCCTCCTTCACTACATCCAAGAACCTCCTCTTTGGTTTTCCTCTAGGCCTCCTTCCTGGCAGCTCTAACCTCAGCATCCTTTTACCAATGTATTCACTGTCCCTCCTCTGAACATGTCCAAACCATCTCAATCTGGGTTCCCTGGCTTTTTCTCCAAAACATCTAACATGAGCTGTTCCTCTGATGTACTCATTCCTGATCCTATCCATCCTCGTCACTCCCAGAGAGAACCTCAACATCTTCAGCTCTACTACCTCCAGCTCTGCCTCCTGTCTTTTTCTCAGTGCCACTGTCTCTAAACCAGACAACATTGCTGGTCTCACCACTGTCTTGTCCACCTTTCCTTTCATTCTTGCTGACACTCTTTTGTCACACATCACACCTGACACTTTCCTCCACCCATTCCAACCTGCTGCACACGTCTCTTCACTTCTTTTCCACACTCTCCGTTGCTCTGGACTGTTGACCCTAGGTACTTAAAATCCTCCACCTTCTTCACCTCTACTCCCTGTAACCTCACCATTCTACTTGAGTGCTGCACATCCTTCCCATCTCTGTCTCTCTGCCTCGCCAACCTGTACAAATCCACCTCTCCCTCCTTAGTGTCCAACCTATCATACAAATCCTCATATGCCCTTTGTTTGGCCTTTGGCACCTCTACCGTCCCACTTCTTCTTAGCTAACCTTTTCCTCTTAACACACTCCTGAACTTCCTCATTCCACCATCAAGTCTCCTTATCTGCTTTCCTCTTTCCAGATGACACACCAAGTGCCCTCCTACCTGTCTCCCTGATCACTTTAGCTGTAGCTGTCCAGTCATCTGGAAGAACCTCCTGACTTCCCAGAGCCTGTTTCAGCTCCTTCCTGAAAGCCACACAACACTCTTCCTTTTTCAACTTCCACCACTTGGTTCTCTGCTCTGCCCTTGTCCTCTTCATCTTCCTCACCACCAGAGTCATCCTACACACCACCATCCTATGCTGTCTGGCTACACTCTCCCCAGCCACTACTTTGCAGTTACTGATCTCTTTCAAGTCGAAACGTCTGCACAAAATGTAATTAACTTGCGTGCTCCTGCCTCCACTCTTATATGTCACCCTATGCTCCTCCCTTTCTGGAAAAATGTGTTCACTACAGCCATTTCCATCCTTTCTGCAATGTCTACCACCATCTGACTTTCTGCATACCTGTCCTGCATACCAAACTTACTCACCACTTCCTCATCACCTCTGTTTCCGTCACCAACATATCCGTTGAAGTCTGCCCCAATCACCACTCTCTCACCACTAGGGATACCCTGAATTACCTCATCCATCTCCCTCCAGAATTTATTTTTCCATCTCTTCTAACTCACATCCTACCTGTGGGGAATAACCACTGACAACATTCAACATCACACCTTCAACTTCCAGCTTCAGACTCATCACCCTATCTGACACTTTCTTCACCTCCAGAACATTCCTAGCAAAATCCTCCTTCAGGATAACTCCTACTCCATTCCTCTTTCCATCCACACCATGATAAAACAGCTTGAACCCTGCTCCTAATCTGTAGGCCTTGTTACCTTTCCACCTGGTCTCCTGAACACACAAGATATCCACCTTTCTTCTCTCCATATCAGCCAACTCGCTAGTTTTCCCTGACAAAGTCTTGACAAAGTCCCTACTCTAAGTCCTACACTCCTGCCCTTCCTCTTCTCTCTTTGCCCATGAACACGCCTTCCTCCTCTCCTTCTTCGACCAACAGTAGTTCAATTTCCACTGGCACCCTGTAGGTCAACAGCACCAATGGCGGTCGTTGCTAACCCAGGCCTTGACCGATCCGGTATGGAAGTCATATTTGTGATTCGCATGTTTGATTTGGCTTAAATTTTACATCGGATGCCCTTCCTGACACAACCCTCTGCATTTACCCAGACTTGGGAAGGGCACATGAAGACACTGGATTGTTCCCCCTTGTGGTTGCTTTAGTGAGGTCAACGCAAACTACTATGTTAAAAACAGGGCCACCAATTCTAAGCAGTATATGGAAAAAATATATATTGTAAAGTCAATTGCATTACTGGATTATGTAGAGTCTAATGTGTGACATTTGCTCTAAAGTTCCACAAGATGTTTTTCTTAAGGTGGTTCTTTAATCACAATATTTGGCAAAATATATATGTAAAAAAAAAATACAGTCTATATTTCTGCTTTTGTCAACTTCAGTTTCAACATTTTACCTCAGTCAGTTATTTTTTGTCTTTTAAACTACTGGTCCTGTGCCAGGAGACATATGGCCTGGATCCAGTACAACCCAGCTTTCTGGCAGTCACCATCACTGATCATCAGATTATTTGGGTCATGGGATATAATGAGATAATCCTTTCCCACTCCGGTATTGAGAGTTAATTTACCTCTATATCAGCCCAAAGGTGGTGTGGTTGGTGTGTGTGGGATCTTCTATATAATTTGAAGGAAAAAAATTCCTTTGAGAAATACTCCTTTTGTGATCCCAGAAGCCTTCTGAATACCCCCTCTGGACACAAATCACATCCCCTACCTACCTGTACCTGGTTCCCCAGAATCGCCTAGTGAGCCTAGCCTGTAGCACTTATACTCCTTTTGTCGGTGATTGAAAATGACACCAATATGCTTTCTACTGCACATGCCGTTTAATATAAGAATCTCTGGTCTCATCTGAACTACATCCTGATGAAATTAGCTGTGGCAGGCTGTGGTATTTTCTTACTTTGCCTGCAGATATGATTTTTGGTCGAGTTGAATGGAAAATTGAAGTTTTGCAGAGCATAAAAATCTAAATAAATAATGTAAAATGGGTTATGCGCAATGCAACTATAAAGGCAGTAATTCACTGGCTTTATATTACCGTAGAGGAAAAGATTTATACATGTGTTGTATAAGCACAACATCCTGATTTCCTCTTCGCATTAGTTGCCAGTTGCCAGGTGTAGATTTAAAAGCCTTTGTCTTTGTCTTTAACAAATAACCAAATAATGAAAAACTAAAAAAGAAACTGTCACCGAAGTTATATAACAGTGGCCAGATATAACTAATGTCATAGACCATTTGATTCTTTACCAAGTGACCAACCAGGTCATGGTGTGGGCTCTGTGGTGTTCTGGATGCCATATGCCTCCTTCAGTCTTTGGGCTGGTAGGACACTCAGGCAGCCCTTCTCTGCCCTGGAGAACCTCTGCTTATTCACCAGGTCAGAACTTATGGTTACCCACTACAAATATTCCTTTAAGAACTGAATCCAGAAATCTCCTAAGTTCATTGGGCTCCTTGTCACAGACAAAATCATTAACTACACCATTATTAGACTGCAGCTTCCCAGATTTATGCAGGTTCATCCAATCGTCCATGTCTCTCATGTGAAACCAGTGACCACGAATGATATTTGTCCTTCTTCTGATGTTCCTCTTTGGAGCATGTTTTGAAGCAAATACCGGGTGGCCATCCACTAGCCCCCCCACCTGCCAGGCTAGTGGATGGCCACCCGGTTTTTACTGTACAAAGCCAGTTGGATGTATGGCCGTGGACGGGGAGTACAGTGCCTTGTGGAGTGGGAAGGATATAGTCCTGAAGAATGATTGTGGATTCTAAAATCCTTTATTCTGGACCTTGACCTCATACAGGATTTCCACAGGTACCATCCAACTAAGCCTGATGGGACTCCAGGAGGAGGCCATTGAGGGCGGGGGGAGGGGCTGTCAGGACAGCCTGGGGTTTTGTTTCCTCTCCCCTTTCTCCCTCTCTCTCTGTGTGTCTAGTGTGTGTGTGTGTGTATATACACTTGTTACTGCTGAAACTACGTGACATCAATTTCTTTATTGATGTCAATTTGGACAAAGAAAAAACAAAATGATACAGTAACTAAATCATCAGAGAGCCCCAAAGTACATATTGCTGCTAAATATCATTTTGTAAAACATATTGTATAATAAAAGTAGTTCCCTCAGCAACAAATATGTTTGTCGTCACTACTGATTTTATTTTTGCTTGTAAACACAGGAATTGTCCTGTGGATGAGCAGGGACAATGAGCGAAAGTCCTCAACTTCAGACTCGCTGAAGTTGTTGACTCAGGTCATCGAGTGTTGTAGTGTTGAAAATACTAATGTCTATGCCTTGATTTTGTTTTTACATATGTATTTTATTACTTTGACCCGAGGTAATCCGCCTAATGGAAACACACAGCAAGACTCACTTTAAACCCTGTCAGCCTGTCTTAGCTGTTTCCCACACCACTGGTGGTTCTCTAGTCTACTCACCAAGTACAGACATAAACTCCTTACCTTAGAGTTTATAGGATAACTTGGCAGGTGGACACACACACGTACACACATATTTGTCTATCTGTCTTGGTGAGGACCCTCAGTTATAATGAATTCCTTAGACTCTTACCCTAACCCTAACCCTAACCATCCCAACTAAATGCCAACCCTTACCCAAACCATAACCTAGACCTAATTTTAACTCACTTTGATAGAATTATGCTCAAAATGGTACTCACAAAGATAGAAGTACAAGTACACACATGAATTGTAATAAGTGGTATAGAAGTGAAATAAATCATTATTATTATTATGATAAATTACTTTCCATTTAAAGTTGTTTTGTCCATTTGAATTTCAAATGGTTTTACACAATAAGCTAAGAGGGTTAGCAGAAGAGGGTTACCCAGTAACCTCTGTGAAAACATTCACTAAGCACAAGAAAAGAGCCATGATGTGTTTTTATAAACAACGCCGCAATAAATGTGCTTACATTTTGCTATTTGTATAAAAACATATTAAAACTAAACTTGTTAAAATCTGTCATAAGTTTGTTTTTTTTTTTTGTGGTTCCAAACACTTGGAAAACTAAGAATATTAAATTTGCTAAATCAATACTATGGATTCTATGTCAGGATATCTGCTGCAGGTGAAGAAGAGAAGATACAAGAAAATTCTGTAACATATTTGTAACACAAATCTGAAATTAGGATTATTACCTGTTGTGGAGTAAACACTAGACCATGGATAGCAAAGTTGGGGTCGGTTCACTTCACACCAGTGTAACTGTTTTTGGTCATTAACTGCCACTACTCATGCAGATCACCTGCGATTCAGACAGCGAGTGTGTAAACCAGATTTTTTTCCACGGTCACATAGATTCTCGTCGGTAGTCGGGAGCAAATCCGAGTTCTGCTAGTAGTGAACTTTTACTAAACATGAATAGTTCAGAACTAGCGGAATTCCAGACCTACCCTCAATACATCACAGCACCAACTGGAAAGAGCAGTCAAAATGAATCAAAAGAACATCTACATTCTTACATTACGATACGCTACTGATAACAAGACAATTTAACATTTCAAAAATCATTTTGTTTAAACTCTGGTAAAAATCTAGCAATGTATATATATATATAACATTAGTAGATTTATATAGATACATTTGCAAATAGTGAAAAATTTTGAAAAGTTTACAGATTTCCTCAGGTTCAGGATCCATCCTCCTCTTGGCGTGCAGTCTCTCCTGCTACGAGCTCTTATCAAAAATACTAACTATCTGTACAAGAAGTGCACTCAGAGTCAACAAATTAAAATAAACTGCCACAGAAGATTCAAATAATCTCTTTTTTTTTTCTTTAAGTGATCTGCTGTTCCGGAGAGATTAAGGTATTATGGAGAGAGCATGCCATAAGTAATTACTCTGTGTTAATCTGGTTAGTGGGAGCATCTGAGTTGTCCATATAATCTACTTTAGTTTACTGGGACATGAGCAATCTTCACCTGCATCTCTGTGGGTTAACTAAAGTACAGGATCTTAAACAACATTCGTGGACATAGTGTTAGTTTTACCAGTGTCTGTTGTGGCAATGTTGTGGCTGCCCAGCACAGACACTCTTCACTCACCAATGCAGGCACATCTGTATTTGGCAACGACATGATGAATAGCAGCAGATAAAAGGTGTGTTGTATCTAATTAGTCACCTAAAACCCGAGCTATTGGGGTTAGGTGGAACTAATAAATATAATAACCACAATCCACACATCTTTGAACATGTAGCACTTGTAATTTGTGTACAACAGGTTTCAATTACACAGATTTAAGTATTGTGGTGCAGACAACTAAAACTATGATGTCCACGTATGTGGACGCCAGGTCGTAGGAGGTTAAAATGCCTCTCACAACAGTGCTATACATTGTGGTTATTTCAAAAACCTCTTTAAAATCCTGGCACTAAATGAGAAGGACAAAACAGGATTGTTCTGACATTGAATTTGTGGTGTATCATTGTTGTGTAGACTGAAAAAACCCAAATACACACAGAAAAAACTACCTAAAAAATGAATCTTGCAAATTTGATTTTGCCTTTGCAGCTCATCACACTCAATGGATCTTCAACATAAGGGGCAGACAACACAGATGTTAAACAACAGCAAGGAGAAAGCCCATAGTCTAACAGAACAGATTAGAGATACTGGACAAATAGACATTGTATGTATGATGTTTTCCAAATATTTAATCCAAAAATGTTTCTTATAAAGCTGATTTATTTTGATTTTAGGGTAATGTGGACTTGTGTGGTATCAATATAAACCACCCATATTTTAGAGCCCTAGCTGAATTTAAGATTAAATTCAAAACCAAATCTCACTTTTTCTTCAACTTTTTCGGGACATGTTGCTGCCATCAATTTCAAAGTTAACTTGTTTTTTTCTTCAAATGGTAAATCATCTCAGTTTAAACATTTGATATGTTTTCTATGTTCTAGTATGAATAAAATCTAGGTTTATGAGATTTGCAAATCATTGCGTTCTGCTTTGATGTAGATTTTACAGTGTCCCAACTGTTTTGGGCATTGGTTGTATTGCAATATAATACCCAAAGGCTGGCTGAGCAAATTAAAAAATCAACAGCCTGTAAAGATTGTAATTAAGTAGGCCAGGAGTCACAGATTGCCTAATCACTGGTTGCTTTTATCCCCTAAAGACACGCAATCCTATTGGGCATACTTAGAACTAACACAGCTGTCAATTAGTGTCACTTTGTGAAAAAAAAAACTGTACTTAACATGTACATATATCCGGAATTTACAACTAAATAAACCATATCATCAAGCCCACAATGCAAACTATCCCACAATGCAAACATTTGCCTCTAACCCTTTACCTAATGAAGTCTGTGCTTTAGTGTAAATGACAACAATTCAACAGTCATAAGAGTCACTGACAAGACTCGCTGAAGAGGATTTTTAAGGTCAAGAGGAGTGCTGAAAAATCCGGTGTTCTGCAGTGTAGTCTTTCCGGAGGGATTAAAGGTTTAAATGTTTCTTACTTCCCTCACATGTCATCAATAGTGACTGTCACTCTTCCGTGGATGCTGTCAAATTAAGCTGCTTTATCACTTAACTGTCCTCTGACAAGTATATCTATCAAGACAACATCATAACATGTAAAATTAAGTTGATGTGCACGGTTCTTTTGTGTTTGTTAGCCTGTCATTACACAGTGGATGCAAGTCAAGCAGCTTTCATTTGTCATTTCAACCATATATAATAAATAAAGTCTAGAGTGAAGTAAAACCATGTTCTGCAGGAACGATGGTACTACATGAAGACAATGTAACAATATACGAGACTACACCTATATAGAAATAACTAACTGATAATTAACTAGGAGCCCAAAGCTACAGAAATTGGACAAGTGCATGCGGTGCAGAGAGTACATTAGACAATGTGCATGACAATGTACAAGACAATTTGTGATATTCTCTGCATTCAAACATACAAGAACATAAATATTTGCTTGTATTTAGTTGCTTATTCATTTTTACGTTGCTGAGAAATATAGATAAGACTGACAATCCGGTAGGGCAGGGCTCAATAAAGGAATGTGTCATTCAAAGGTCTTGCAAGTAAGCTTGACTTTTAACAGAGTGAGGAGAAATCTGCTTTCAAAGATTACTTTGGCATTGTATGTTGTCACCTCATTAGCTGATAGTTTTAATTACAGTTTAAAATTAGTTTAGTGGTTTACCACCAGGCATCACAAGCCAAGCCGCACACCCCGGCTGTAACTTGATTGTGACCTAATCCTATCAGATGTCTCAGGAGCACAAGTATAAAAGCTAAAGTCAGATGTGCAGCACCAGTCACCCAAGGAGGTTGCAAGTGACAAGAAAGGCCGACTGCTGAGGACCTCCATCAAAGCTCACAATGGCCGAAGAGTGGGGAAAACCAGTATTTGCTGCCAGACGACACTATGAAGATTCAACAAGTGGATCAATGTTCACTTACACAAACAATAACAACACAAGAGGTACAGTAGCAGCATTTTATTTTTGGAATTAACTGATGGGATGGTTCATTAAATGCATGACTGTAATTTCTAGAGTTTCCTTCTGGGATTAATATAGTATTATATCTGCCTCACAAAGAAGTAAAGACCTTTAACCAGGAACTGCAGGAGAACATGGCCTAGCAAAAATATCCAATGTCAAGAGAGTTACAGTTCATAAGTTTTCAATTATCAGCAAGTATTAATACAGTGACATGTCATGATTGACATTTGATAATGTTATTGTGAGATACCAGACTTTAAGCTCATTTTATTGTTTTATTTTTGCAATTAAATCAACTACAAAGGTCGTCAGAGACAGACCCGAGGCTTAACCCCCATTAATAAGAGATAAACAAAATCTGTTCGCAAAAAAACAATCTGCACTTCTCCACTATTAATATACGCACTTTATATTTTCTCAGGTCCTTTTAATGACCTTAATGCATCTTTAACTTATTGTTTTAACTTATTATTATTCAGGTCCCTTTGAGGGTCCCAATTACCACATTGCTCCTCGATGGGTTTACAACCTTGCAACCCTCTGGATGCTTTTTGTGGTCGTTGCATCAACCTTCACCAACGGTCTAGTCTTGGTGGCCACAGCAAAGTTCAAGAAACTCCGTCACCCACTGAACTGGATCTTAGTCAACCTTGCAGTTGCTGACCTTGCAGAGACACTTATTGCTAGCACCATCAGTGTGTGCAACCAGATGTTTGGTTACTTCGTTCTGGGGCACCCATTGTGCGTCCTTGAAGGTTTCACTGTGGCAACCTGTGGTGAGTGTTCATGTCTTTATTGCTTTTTAATGAAAAAGTGTCTTGAAATAGTTTGTGTCTAAGGTGGAGGGTGTTTTGTGCTGTACAGACTGTGAAGCCCTTTGGGGAAAATGTGTGTTAAATTTGTGTGTAAATAAAACTGACACTACCTATATTGACCTCTTAACACAGGCATTACTGGCCTCTGGTCCTTGGCTGTAATCTCCTGGGAAAGATGGATAGTTGTGTGCAAACCTTTTGGAAACGTGAAGTTTGATGCCAAATTAGCCACAGTTGGAATTGTGTTCTCCTGGGTCTGGTCAGCAGGATGGTGTGCTCCTCCAGTCTTTGGTTGGAGCAGGTACTGTTGTTTGTTTTTGCACTGATATACAGTAGAAATAAAGACACTGAGTGTTGAATTAATCAGGAAGGAAATAATAAAAACACTGAGTGTTGTAAAAAAATAAATAAGTATTTTCTTGCATCAGATACTGGCCACATGGACTGAAGACTTCCTGTGGGCCTGATGTATTCAGTGGAAATGAAGAGCTTGGTTGCCAATCCTACATGATCGCTCTTATGATTACATGCTGTTTCATTCCCCTGGGTGTCATCGTCTTATGCTACCTTGCTGTCTGGATGGCTATCCGTTCTGTAAGTCATCTCACCAGCAGTTTTATACAGTCTAGAGAGTAGATGACAACCTGGCCGACTCTCACACCACACTGACATGTCCATCACAGGTTGCCATGCAGCAGAAGGAATCAGAGTCAACTCAGAAAGCTGAGAGAGAAGTGTCCAGGATGGTGGTTGTCATGATCATGGCATACATCTTCTGTTGGGGACCTTACACCTTTTTTGCCTGCTTTGCTGCGGCTAACCCTGGATATGCCTTCCATCCTCTGGCTGCCGCCATGCCTGCATACTTTGCCAAGAGCGCTACCATCTACAACCCAATCATCTATGTCTTCATGAACCGACAGGTGGGCAGTGCAGTCACACTTCCACACTGATCTACTTTGTACATTGAAATCAATCTGGTTTATATTGTTAACACATTTTTTTATGTTCTCCCTATCAGTTCCGCTCATGCATCATGCAGCTTTTTGGCAAACAAGTGGATGATGGCTCTGAAGTATCCACATCAAAGACAGAGGTCTCCTCTGTGGCTCCTGCATAAACCTTCAAATTCTCAAATTTGGAGAATATCGAACCATTCTGATTTGTACAGGAAATATTTCTTGTTTCATTATTTTCTTTCTCTTTTTTTAGTAAATATAGCTTTCTGGCAAATGAAAAAAAACAAAAAAATATATATACATAAAGCAAATGAAAGAATATATCACTGGTCTTTTTTCAGATGAAGAGAAAAATATCAACTATGTTTACCATTTTTGTTTTTGGTGATTTTCTAATGATTGGTGTTAATTTTACTGTTCAGAAATATAAAAACCTTCAAAGTTAGGATTATGGACGACATGACACACTTCACACATTGCTACAAGTTCTCTAGTGGAACTAGCTAAAGCTGGAGCTGAAACTGTATCAAACGTGTTCAGCAGCACAAGTACTTGATCGAATTAGGGATTAATTCTGATGGTCAACAGTCCACGATTACCCTTATAAATCTCATTTGTCCTTCACCTGGGCTGAACAAAGACTGCATGGGTTTCACAGTTCAAACTAAATCTTGTTTAGGTCAAATTTGATTAATTTATTATAGGCTTGAGAGTGCTGTTGGCTGGAGAAATGAAACACAGCAATACTGCAATGTAACTGGTGTATGAATTTAAAATAGTCTTATCAACTCTACTTTGAATCAAGCAAGAAACAAACACAGCAATAATCCAATGTTTCTCGTGTATGGGTTTAAAGTACAATGTTTTCCCCACTTTTTTTAAATAATCAGTTTTGTTGACATACCAACAGAAACAATACTGATTATTGCTGCTTCACAGGTATTCATGTGAAAATTTCCATTAACCTATAGTGAAATCTCATAGCAGGTCTAAAACTAAATGTTACCTTGTGGCATAAAATATCACCACGTAAAAATGATCTTTATTATTATTATTTAGTCATGAATGTTTGTTTGAGCTGCCATGTAGCATCTGCTTCAACACCATTCATGTAGGTGGCGCATTCATGTAGGTGGTGCATTCATGTAGGTGGAGATGGAGACCCAGTGATCTGATCTTCATCAGGACAATTTGTTTTTTGAGGCATTGGTTGTCCACTTCGTTGCTTGTAGTTCTAACTCTGACAATCAAAAAAAAAAATCTAACCAATATACCAGACTTAAAAGAGCAATCCATCGTCCAAATGAAGACAAAACTGATACAAAATTGACAGGCTTTTAATACAAGAACTAACAGCAACTAGTCTAATTCACATTCTCAGAAGACTTACCAATCAGACCTTCAAAGGATGGAGAAAAAGGCAGCAGTCAGGACACAAGTGGAGCAGGATTGTATGATAAATGAGGCACAAATCCTCAGTCTCAGATTATGATAATAATGATAATTCTTACCTGTTGTCCTCTAACATCCACTAGTTTAGTTTATGCATTTTATCTTAAATGTAGAGTATATTTTGGCAAAAAAAAAGCACACACACATGGACACACAGACACACACTAGCATATATGAACACAGACACACAAACAAACAATAGCATATATTAACATATCTGTATGTAATGCAAGCACAAACTAAGATCAGGCCAGGTGAAAAAAAGGACATTCTGGTCATACAACAACAATAATCAACAACATTTGAACACTAATCTGGGAATAATTTAACTTAATTCCCTTTACTAGTCCCACCCAAGTGCACACTAAGAGCAGTGAACACACAAACACACCGTGCACACACACCCAGAGCAGTGGGCAGCCAACACTGCGGCACCCGGGGAGCAGTTGGGGGTCCAGTGCCTTGCTCAAGGGTCTCACCTCAGTCATAGTATTGGGGGTGGACAGGGCGCTGGCTATTCACTCTGCCCACCGACAATTCTGAACTGAGACTCAAACCCGTGACTTTCAGGTTACAAGTCCGACTTCCTATCCATTAGTCCACAACTGCCGCTGAATAGGATTATTACCTGATGTGAAGTGAACAGAAGACCATGTGTTCAGCAAAAGTGGATTCAATTCACTTCACAAAAGTGTAATAAACAAATTCACTACACACACTGACCAGCTGCTGTTCAAACAGCAAGTGTGAAAAGCACAATTTCACAGCTGGTCGTGGTGGTCACATAGATTCTCGTTGGTAGTCGGGAGCAAATCCGAGTTCTGCTAGTAGTGAACTTTTACTAAGCATGAATAGTTCAGAACTAGCGGAATTCCAGACCTACCCTCAAAACATCACAGCACCACGTGGAATTAAAAGTCACTCACATCAACTATGTGAAAATCTAAAGCACAGCAACAGTTCTAACTCTACACTAAGGTACTACAACGCTCACAGACATATTTGGAGTTAAAGAAATATAGATGAAGTTTACAGATTTCCTTAGTTCCTCTTCCTCTCTGTCACAGCTGCAGCTATAAGGCTGTGAGACTGTTTTCTGTGAGGGAAGTGGACTTGAGAAAAACTGATACACCAGATTAAACAATTACAGCAGCTTTTGATAAAGCCCTGCTGTCGATGCTGCCTTTCCTATGTCATTCCAGACAGATTAGAGGGTTAGAGAGCAAGCCTGCCAAAGGTAACTGAACTTATCCATTTCAAGGAACAGCCTGAGGTGTCCTTCTAAACACGCTAATGTAATCATTGCTCTGCAGGGATGTGACAAATCTTCACCTACATTATCTAGGTCATTCAAAGTGCCAACAAGGGAGAAACGGCTGTGACAGCTGCTACCCTCCAAACTAATCTCTGTCAACTTAAGTAAATTCAGATGCAGTGTTAATTCAAACAAAGCTAAACAATAAATCATAATTACAAAATAATCATAACTTAAGTTTAAACTAAAGAAGCGTTTCAAAAGCATTGAGAGTAATAAAGTCTAAAATTTGCTAATTAGCATTAAACACGAGCATAGTACACGTGAGGCTGACGGAAATGTCATTAGTTCTGCAGGTCTTTTGGTCATAAACGATAAATAACTGAGCAAATAAAAAAAAAAACACTTGAAGGTAGGGCGTCTGTGTTCAGAGAATAATTAATGTTAATATAATTCATCCACAGGGGTCATGTCTGTACATTACAAACATTCAACATTTTTTGGGGTTTTTTTTGGCATACTGTGTGTAATAAAAAGATTGAAAGGTCAGCATCAAAGGATCACGAGAATCACTGACCTTTTAATCTTAATACATGCAGCCTATGTTCAGACAGTTCTCTGGAAAAGTGAAAACAGCTGTGACCTGTTGTGCTCTATGGATGGAGGTATTGTCATCCTGGAAGAAACTGCTCCAATCAGGACAGAAATGTTTCTTAATATTATAAAGGTGCTCACTCAGTGCAGCTTTGTACTGATTTCAACGAAATGCCCCCTGCAGCATAACAGAGCCACCAGACCCATTCACTGTTTGGGTCACATGTTCAGGTTTTTCCTTTAATTTGTCAACCATCTTTAATTATTTTATAGTTATAACTACAAAGGTACACCCTTCACCCCAGGCTTTGTCTAGTGTTTGGCTCCAGTTATTTGATTTCTTTCACCTCCTCTCACCTCTCCTCTCGTCTTTTTCTTGTGTGCTTTAATACACTATTTAAACTATTTGGTGACTCCAATGCAATATATATCCTTGGGTTACTACAAATTATACATTAACATATAAGCACCTTTTTAAACTTGAAGATGGTTAAGGGGATGTTAATAACTTTATGTATTGATAGATAAATTAATTTATATGATTGCATTGTATTTTGAATTGTGTTTAAAAATCCACTAAATAACCAGTAACTATAACAAATTCATGCAGTGAAGTAGAAAATACATTATTTCAAATAAATAAAAAGTATATACTAGTACTACATGCATATACACAGATGACATGCAGGTACCTCAAGACTGTATGTTATAAAAAAAATAATAATATAGCATATTTGCAAGAATGTCCACCCCCAAGCCCCAAGAGACTCCTGACCAGGCATGAGAATAAAGATATTTTCAAAATATTTTTATACAGATGAACTGATTTACTGCATTTAAATTTAATAACAAAATTAAACACCCTAAAATCTTGTATGTATAATCACTTATTTTTTTCAAATATATATATGTTAACAGGTCCATCATGATATAGTATATCTGTGCAGGATATTATGTAGATTAATTTTGCAATTTAATCTTAGCAGTTTGACTATGACTGGCAAATGGCAAATTAATATAAAAAGTGTTTCTCTTTAATAAGCCCCCACAAGGTTTTTTCGTTTCATTTTAATACTATTTTTAATTAATTTAATTAAAGCCATATCTAACTCAAGGTTTATTATTAGTCATTTTCTATAGTCAAATGTATCTGACAGGATCAAAACAGTAACGGAAGTCACACCCTATACAGGTGCAAAATTCTCCACTGTGATATTACCTGCAGTAAGCCCTCTAATTGGAGGGATTAGTGCTGCCTAATTTCCTTCACGTCACCAGTTGAAACCATCTTATCTGTGGAACTTACACTTGTCCAATTAAAGTTTAAGATGCGAGTGTCCCTTTGCTTTCATCAGAAGTCCTTCAACACTGTGCACACTGACAAGTCTTACATTTGTCTTTATTTCCAACATAATATGCAAGTCTTAAATTTGATTATCTAAAGGGTCCAAAGTGACACATACCAAAGCAAATGATGTTTAGAAATGTAAATGTTTGGGCTCAAGATCAAACCCTATAAAAAAAGACGCCTGTGGCACTGTCTGCGGTTAGGTTAAGGAAACAAAAGTACCTTTGACTGAGGTTGTGTTTTGTTTTTAAGTCACTGCTAAAGTTTTCTGTCTCAAACCAGACCTTGATCTTTCTCTGACCTTAACCAAGTCTTGTGAGTTCCTGAACATAACTAATATTAAGTTTATGGTGTCTGTAAACAATAATCTGATAAATTCACTATGAATGTATTTGCAACTTGTCACATCAGTGTGGTCTATATTTTATTTTAGCACATGGAAATTTGCTCCCAAACAAGATTAATCTTATCCTATTTTGTGTCTTAACCTAATTAGTTGGTGACAAATTAGCAAATAATTACAGTACAAAATAAGTTTATTACTTTACTAGTACTCCTGCCAGGTGGCAGGTCATCTAATCCTATCTTGTGTCTCAGAATCACAAGTATAAAAGCTAAAGTCAGATGTGCAGCACCAGTCACCCAAGGAGGTTGCAAGTGCTAAGAAAGGCCGACTGCTGAGGACCTCCATCAAAGCTCACAATGGCCGAAGAGTGGGGAAAACCAGTATTTGCTGCCAGACGACACTATGAAGATTCAACAAGTGGATCAGTGTTCACTTACACAAACAACAACAACACAAGAGGTACAGTAGCATTTGTTTTTTTGATTAACTGATGGGATGGTTCATTATATGAACGATTGGCATAAAAACTAAGGCTCTACCAGGATACCAGGAGTATCAATAATATTAAAAGCAACCAGGGTGATGGCTGAGAAGATCTCTAGCCAATTGTTGCCTCCTTTTTCAAATGAACTCTGGAAAATTGTTATGTTACTTTATATCCCTACACGAACACTGAATCTAGTGACTCCAGGTATGTGAAATGGTCAGTTATACTAACAGTCCCACTGAGCATCACCACTGAGTTTAAAACAAACCTGGTTTCAGGAGCTTTCAGCTCATAGTTTTGGTTGAATTAATAAAACCAAAACAATGTTGCTGCACACCTTACAGTTGTTATTTAATAGTGATATTATGAGAGTTTGCTTTCTGTTTCAGGTCCCTTTGAGGGTCCCAATTACCACATTGCTCCTCGATGGGTTTACAACCTTGCAACCCTCTGGATGCTTTTTGTGGTCGTTGCATCAACCTTCACCAACGGTCTTGTCTTGGTGGCCACAGCAAAGTTCAAGAAACTCCGTCACCCACTGAACTGGATCTTAGTCAACCTTGCAGTTGCTGACCTTGCAGAGACACTTATTGCTAGCACCATCAGTGTGTGGAACCAGATGTTTGGTTACTTCGTTCTGGGGCACCCATTGTGCATCCTTGAAGGTTTCACTGTGGCAACCTGTGGTGAGTGTTCATGTCTTTATTGCTTTTTAATGAAAAAGTGTCTTGAAATAGTTTGTGTCTAAGGTGGAGGGTGTTTTGTGCTGTACAGACTGTGAAGCCCTTTGGGGAAAATGTGTGTTAAATTTGTGTGTAAATAAAACTGACACTACCTATATTGACCTCTTAACACAGGCATTACTGGCCTCTGGTCCTTGGCTGTAATCTCCTGGGAAAGATGGATAGTTGTGTGCAAACCTTTTGGAAACGTGAAGTTTGATGCCAAATTAGCCACAGTTGGAATTGTGTTCTCCTGGGTCTGGGCAGCAGGATGGTGTGCTCCTCCAGTCTTTGGTTGGAGCAGGTACTGTTGTTTGTTTTTGCACTGATATACAGTAGAAATAAAGACACTGAGTGTTGAATTAATCAGGAAGGAAATAATAAAAACACTGAGTGTTGTAAAAAAATAAATAAATAAGTATTTTCTTGCATCAGATACTGGCCACATGGACTGAAGACTTCCTGTGGGCCTGACGTATTCAGTGGAAATGAAGAGCTTGGTTGCCAATCCTACATGATCTGTCTTATGATTACATGCTGTTTCATTCCGCTGAGTGTCATCATCTTATGCTACCTTGCTGTCTGGATGGCTATCCGTTCTGTGAGTAATCTCACCTGCAGTTTTATACAGTCTAGAAAGTAGATGACAACCTGGCCGACTCTCACACCACACTGACATGTCAATCACAGGTTGCCATGCAGCAGAAGGAATCAGAGTCAACTCAGAAAGCTGAGAGAGAAGTGTCCAGGATGGTGGTTGTCATGATCATGGCATACATCTTCTGTTGGGGACCTTACACCTTTTTTGCCTGCTTTGGTGCGGCTAACCCTGGATATGCCTTCCATCCTCTGGCTGCCGCCATGCCTGCATACTTTGCCAAGAGCGCTACCATCTACAACCCAATCATCTATGTCTTCATGAACCGACAGGTGGGCAGTGCAGTCACACTTCCACACTGATCTACTTTGTACATTGAAATCAAACTGGTTTATATTGTTAACACATTTTTTTATGTTCTCCCTATCAGTTCCGCTCATGCATCATGCAGCTTTTTGGCAAACAAGTGGATGATGGCTCTGAAGTATCCACATCAAAGACAGAGGTCTCCTCTGTGGCTCCTGCATAAACCTTCATATTTTGTGATTTGGAAAAACAATGAGAACGGTTATGACTTGTACAGAAAATATTTATTGTTTTTTCTTTATTTCCATTTTTTAGAAAAATTGTAGTTTTCATGCAAATACAAAACAATAAAAAAATTCACATAAAGGAAATAAAAGCAAAGTACTGAAAAAGGTTTAAACTACGTGTTTTGTGTGTGGTCAGAACAACAGGATCTTTTTAAATAGAGGTTTTATTGGTTACCGATCTACAAACCAGACCTGCTTCAAAAATGCAGCTTTTATGGGCATTTTATAGCTGGTCTTTAAAAACACTGGTGTGAACAAATTTCATGAATACATTTGATGCCAATAAAAGTGTTCACATATGCCTGAAAACTTTCTACAACTTTCTGTAGCCCTATGGATTTTTTTGGGGCCACACAGTTTGAATGGAACATTATTAGTTGTTGATATAGCTTTTGGACACTTTTCCATTTTTTACTGACCCTAATGGATCATATTCTTATATGTCTCCATTCTCTTCACCGTAATTCTCTTCCTTCTCCATCTCAACAAATTGCAAGAAGAAGCCATTATTTAAAACAACACTATCACATCAGGTACCTGCAGCTTAATGTTTTGCTGGATTATAATCTTGTGCTACATTTTAATTGTGTCATTTTGCTACGTCTCATCCATCTTGCTCTCCCAGCTCCTCTTCCTCTCTTATTGCATTGCCAGGTATTGTTTCCTCCCTTATGATCCTGCAAATTTATTATTCTGCACTGAATGCTGATTTAATATGACTCTACACTTCCATTTCTGTATGTCTTCGTCTTTAAATGCCATCTCTATCCCCAGATTGTCTGTCTCACTGCTTTTCACGCTCCCCTCTTAGCTTCGTTAGTTTGTTACTATCTCTTCCTGTCTTATGACCCACTAGTACTCCAACTCTGCACTGAACACTGCCAGGTTTGTTCTATAGGGAACAATATTCTTCTCTCCACTGGTTTCTTTCATTCCTCTCTTTCTGTCATGATAACCCATTCTCAAAATTTATTTGTAGCATATTTCAATAGATTTGGCTGTGTTGTCTGAATTTGCAGCATGTGTTTTATTTTGTCACAGAATTTATCCCAGGTGATGTTTGTATTTTGTCAAATTGATGAAGACATTTTTCTCATTTTTCTCACACAGATCTCACGGATACAGCTATTTTATTATAAGGTGGACAATGTTGGTTTGGAGAGAACTATCTATTTTTTTATTAATGAGGTTTGGTAAAGTTATTCAAGGTCCCCAATTCTAATTACTTTGGCAATCTCCTAACTGTAGCATTGGACTTTGAAATTAAAATCAATAACTGGAGGAGCCGTAGTTTCTAGATTAAAACATTGAAAACAATACAAAAGCATAAGAATAACAAAAAATTCAGCAGTTTTTATTTCGAAATGTCAGTTTTCTAATGTTGGCTTTTATTTCAAAGTGTTGGTTTCCTGCAAAATGACATTGTCAATCAAGGCCAGGATTGCGGGACTGATCACAGTGTGATATATCTAATATGCCTGCAGAAGGTCTCAGGTGATTTTGCTTAGTTTTTGCAGCCAGAAAAGAACGCTGTATATCTAGCGCTGTGCAGCAGGTCCAACATAAATTAATAAGAATTAAAAAAGAGTCTTTCCAAAAGTGATATAAAGTGATATAAGTCATTATGAAATAATATTTCATAATAGTGATCATTTTAATAAAAATATATATAATAAAAAGTCATAATAATGAGTTGATTTCATGGTCATATTATGAAATTGTTATATAATAGCGTTATATTTATTCAAATAATTAGTTATTTCATAATGTCTACTTTTATTTTGACTGTTACCGGATGTTGTGGTACCTTCACTCAGTGCGCATGTCTACTCTTTAGCCAAACATGTGAAGTCGGAGAAGAATACAGGACTTGTGTGAAGTTATGTCTAAAGCTAGTACGTATTTTATCGGCTTTGACCCAGTATCTTCTGCCCCTTCTCACTTTTATATCGACTCTATCCTCTTTGTCGTTTTACAGAACAAAAACGAGCCAAACGTCTTGGCGTCCTCGGAAAACTGAAGGTAACTAAACGCTACTCGGCTAATGCTGTCTATGGCTAGCTGCTTACTGCTGCTGTTGCGGATCTAGCGTGGACCAGTGCGACTGGTGACTGAAATACGGTTTTGTAAATGTTTTTGTCAGTTGTCAGTTTGTCTGTTTTTATGACACCGAGTTGGTGTTGTGGTTGAAAACGAAAAAAGGTGGTGTTTTTTGTGGGGTGTTCTTGTCTTGTTAACACAAAGGGTCAAAACATACCACGCATCGAATCAGTGGATTTTTAAAGTCCTAATGTTGTAGCACCTGCACTCGTTCATTTGGACGTACGACTAAAATAATCCTAAGGGCAGTAACGTTACAACCAGGGCCACGGGTTCATCAGTCACAGGACATAAATAGCCACTTCTTCAAATGCATCAAGAGCCACATCAACTACAACACACGCAGAAAATAAACTTAAAGTAATCTGGGTATTTCAGATGTTTGCAACACACACAGCGGCAGTTTGAAAATTGCAATCTTCCAAGTAAATAAGCCTTGTTTATCTTGTTGTTTATCTTAGTGCAGTCACATGAAAGTGTATGTGAAAGCCTTCACTTGTGTAAGAGGGAAGCAGAGAGAAATGTGAATTTAATTTGTCCTGAACAGCTTTCACAGCCAAGTACAACATTAAAAATATGACGATTTCTTTAATGTGACATATTCTTTCAAATAAGAGACAAAAGACAAGAATCTGTGTTGACAGTGAAGTGAAAAACAGATGAAGCAGCATTCAAAAAGACAGCCATACATGTTGTTCCTGTGTACAACAGCGAGCAGTCACAGACAGTGAGCTGACGGTCACCAGCTGAACTTAGGCACTAATAACTCCAGAAACTCTGACATATTGTAATGTCAAGGTAGCACGAATCCCTTGCAGATAATATCAGGACTATGTCAGTTTATTTTCCAGCTCTTTAACAATATGTGGATACTTGGAGTGTATCAGTGGCACTGACTGATTACATCACTCAGACTATGAAGTATGCAGAAGAAGTTTGCTTCATCTCCATGTTTGTGTGTACATTAGCACTCAGCCATTTCAGTGTCACCATGCATGTCTCTATAAACAAGTCACACAACTGTACGGTGGTTATAGGTCAGTACTTTCAAGCATGATGCCTGACAGTGACATGTTTCACAGTTCTTGTCGGCTAGCTATGAAATTATTGTGAAAGATTGTTGTGAAGAATCACATTTGGACGTTTCCTGACTGGTAGCTAAAAACATGACGTGCCTGGCACAGATCTGTGGCTCTACATTTTTTCTGTATGTTTTTATTCATAGGTCCTTGTGTAAAGACTCACATAAGTCCTTTTGAATGAAATGTTTCGATTCCTAGGTTGTATCATGATGCTTTTTACTTAATCACAAGAAAAAGTGTTCTACAACATGTTTGGCATGTTCTTGGCTCCAGGCTAAAGATGGAAGAAAAGGTGGTTCTTCAGGGCAGAAAAAGACTACAGAGCAGTCATCTGAGCAGCATGTCAGAGTCCACAGAACACCAGAAGAAACCAGAAATCAAAGAGTAAATCTTTAAACTTCGTGCTTGTACTCAGATTTGTGGTTACTGATAATATTTTCTTGAGATAAACTAATCTCTCAGTTAATATCTTTACTAATTAGCTCCAAGACCTCCAAGAAAAGCAGAAAATCTCTAGGGAACGAGAGCTGATGAAGAGGAGGAATTTGCAAACCTTTCAGAATGACATCCTACAGCGGCAGAGAGCGTTTGAGCAGAAGGTAAATGTCAACTTATTTAGCAGAAATTGATTCCAGCTACAACCATGGCATACTAGGCAAATTGCTATTGTTGGGATTTCTGCATTGTGTTTTGTGTTCACAGGAGGCGGAGATGAAGACTTTGGAGAAGCATGTTAACTTTGAAAATGAGAATTCAAGAAAGGCATATTACAGAGAATTTAAAAAGGTACATGGCTGCTCCACACATGCCAGTTTGTGGCCCATAAAAAATTCTAAATATTAAAACTTTAGAGGCACATACATAAAAACTATTACTCTACTTTGTGCACCTTTTCTCTTAAGCCTTTTAAAAACCAGTCAAAGTCATGATGAAATATAGTTATTAAACTAGAATATGCATTTCCTCAAGAAAATGCAGTATGATTGATGAAAGCTGCTACTTCCACTGCTGCAATTTCCAGCTGTAAGAATATAGTAAGAGACTGATGGAAATAAAAAGGTGTAGAAGTTTCTAACCAGGATTTTTTTTCCTGCTGTGCCTCACAGTTGCCAAGATATTAGCAAAAATGTATAGTGCCACAATTTTGCAAATATCTTACCACGTGGTAGTGCTATTGCTACTGTTGTAGATTATGTATTGTTCTACTGGGCTGCTACCCACTGTCATTGTCTTGTACTAGCATAAGGTCTGACAGTTACCCTGAGGATTTCATCCTGGTACTTCACAGCAGTCAGGGTACTGTTGGCTGTGAAATGGAGGTCTGTGTCAGCATCACTGACCCACCACCAAACTGGTCATGCTTGATCATGTTACAGGCAGCATAATGTTCACCACAGTGTCTCCAGACTCTTTCACACCTGTCACCTGTGCTCAGTGTGAATTTGCTGTCATCTGTAAAGAAAATGGGGCACTAATGGCCGACCTGCCAATTCTGGTGTTCTCTGCAAACAAGCTGCACAGTGCTGGGCTGTGAACACAGGTCATACTAGAGGATGTTGGGCCCTCATGCCACCCTCATGTGTGTGTTTCTGACAGTTTGGTCAGAGTCATGCAGACCAGTAGCATACTGGAAGTTATTTTGTAGGACTTTCTCAGTGCTCCTCCTGTTCCTCCTTGAACAGAGGAGCAGATCCTTTTCCTGCTGCTGGGTTGTTGCTCTTCTAAAACCCTGCCCAGCTTTCCTGGTATAACAGCCGGTCTCCGGGTATCACCTCCATGCTCTTGAGCATGTGCTGGGATACACAGCAAACCTTCTTGTTTGGAATAATTGGACTAAATGTACAACTCGATTGAGCTGCAGGTACTGCCTCATGCTACCAGTAGTGTCAAGGACACCAGCAAAACACAAAACCTAAGCAAAATCAGGAAGGATAAGGAGAGAACATTTGTCTGTGGCCAACGCATGTAAAATCATACCCTTTTTGGAGGTTGCCTTGCTTTTGTCTCTCCACTGCACCTGTTTCATTTGCACCAAAGCAGGTGAAACTGATTCACAGTCACTTGTGCTTCCTAAATTTATTTTCATAACTGACTTGGTGTTATACTGTGATGATTGTTTCCTTAATTCTTTAAGCAGTTTATGCACATTAGTCTATGGCAATTTATTGCATACATAAACACATATATATATACTGTATATACACACACACACACATCAACTATACAGATTTTCTGTCATCTAAGAAACTGTTCCTTTGACTTCGAAACAAAGCTGAACAGGGTGGAGTATAGATTTTAATATAAACAGTATGTGTGTATATCTCTGTTTTTAATTTTTTTTTATTTTTAAGGTGGTGGAGGCTGCTGATGTTATTTTGGAGGTTTTGGATGCACGTGACCCTCTTGGCTGCAGATGTCCACAGGTGGAACAGGCAGTCATTCAAAGTGGAACAAACAAGAAGATAGTTTTAGTCCTTAATAAAATTGGTAAATTAGCTACATAGAGCCTGTTTCTATAAATGTTGTACAAGTGTTGCAGTTAATTGTGTCAAGTATGTGATGCTTAATTAAATCTTTTTTTTTTTTCTTGGATTATAGATCTCGTGTCAAAGGAAATAGTCGAAAAGTGGATTAAATATCTTCGTAATGAGTTTCCTACTGTAGCTTTTAAAGCATCTACTCAGCAACAGACTAAGAACTTGGTATGGGGTTAAGTATTTGTGTTTTGTTAATCTAAAAATACTTAAAGTTATAGAATAACATTTTGCATAAATACCGAACCATCTTCCTGTCTCCTTCCACCCACAGAAACGCAGTAATGTTCCAGTCACCCAAGCCACGACAGAGCTCCTCAGTAGCAGTGCTTGTGTAGGTGCAGACTGCTTAATGAAGCTACTTGGCAACTACTGCCGCAACCTAGACATAAAGACAGCCATCACCGTAGGTGTTGTGGGTAAGCACCGAATCCTGTAAAACATCAGGTTTTGCTTGTTCACAATGTGAGGTTGTCAAAGTGACATCTTTTTTTTGTTGTTGTTTCTGTTTTGTAGGTTTTCCCAATGTGGGAAAGAGTAGTTTGATCAACAGTCTGAAACGGGCACGAGCATGTCATGTTGGAGCCACTCCTGGTGTGACCAAGTATGTCCTTGTCATTTTTGTAGTCTTTATGAAACCCTGATTCTATTTTCTTCCTGATTTTCTCATTTATTTGTGTGATTTTAGGTGCCTTCAAGAGGTGCATTTGGACAAACACATAAAGCTTCTGGACTGCCCCGGCATTGTCATGGCAACCTCAACGACTGATGCAGCAATGATTCTTCGTAACTGTGTGAAAATTGAACAGCTTGTAGATCCCCTTCCACCTGTTGAAGCTATCCTTCGACGCTGCAACAAGGCCCAGGTATGAATGTCATGTCACCCTACCGATCACTTTGTACCTTATGTCATTGGCACACTTCCATTACTGTAATTCTGGTGAATGTACAGATCATGGAGCACTATGGCGTTCCAGACTTTCACACAGCTTTGGAGTTCTTGGCATTGCTTGCTCGACGTCAAGGCAAACTAAGGAAGGGAGGACTCCCTGACACTGATAAAGCAGCAAAGAGTGTGTTAATGGACTGGACAGGGTGTGTAAATATGAAATATGATTTTAGAAGTTTTAAGTGATGACACCATGTGTTCTTAGCAGTGTGTTTATTTTGCCATGTTGTATTATTCAGGGGAAGGATCAGCTACTTCACACACCCTCCAGAAACACACACTCTCCCTACACATGTGAGTGCTGAGATTGTTACAGAGATGGGTAAAGCTTTTGACTGGGATGACCTAGAAAAAGGAAATCAAGAAGTTCTTGCAGGTAAGTTAAAGGTTCATTTAACCCCATTCACTCAACCAGTTATCTCCAGCTCTATTAACAAAAAAAAAAAAAAAACTTGTATAAGGTTGTCACCTGATCCACTTTCCCAAAATTTAAGCGGGAAAGTCCTTTTTGCGCTGGCCTTTGAACATGTATTGTCCTTTTATTGCATCCACATTCTTCCGCTTAAGTCCTTATATTGGACTAAATGTATTATATACATTTATTAAAATTGTGGAGCACGTATATATGAGCCTGAAGTTACAGTATAGGAAGATGGGGGTTCTTTAAAGTACTTTGATTTCTTTAGATTATCTGGTTTGTGTTAAAATACCTCAAAGAAGGAGTCGCTACTTGCAAGTTGGATTTGAATTTTTTCTGTGTTTTAGGGTCATCTTGTCCTGATGTCCAAAGGGGATTCTGCATGGAAACCACTGGAATGACGGAAGGTGGCCAGATTGAACCTCTTGTTGACCTGGAAATGGAAAGAGGTTCAATAGAAGAGCCAGAATTAAAAGATGACACAGAATCTATGGAGGATGACCAGGACCCAGAGGTGAGTAACAGTGTTGTTCTTAAAGCTTCAGTGTTAAATAAACTGCAACATGTTATTCCCTTAACTTTTGTGAAATGTGGTTAATTAAACTCACTTTTAATTTCTTATATTCTTCCTGCTTAAAATAGTTTGGACCAATGACAGTGGAGATAAAATCTCAGAAATCAAAGACTGACTTACTTGCAAATGATGCTGCATCTAAGGCTCCAGATTTGAAGGACATCTTGAATGTAGATCCTCTACAGCAGGGCCAGGCTCTCCTGGCTGCAAGCAAGAAGAGAAAAAAGCAACAGAAAAGAGCTGGTTAGTATAAATATCAGTCCCAGCTGAATGTAATAATAATAATAATACATTTTACTTCATGGCGCCTTTCAAACTCTCAAGGTCACCTTACAGAGAAAAAAGGAAGCATACAGCATGAAATACAAAGAGTGCATTAAAACAACAATAACAACAATGCATAAACAGAGGGCCAGAATGTAAAGGCAAAAGTGCAGAGCATCCAGGAAGTGGGCGATGTACAGCAATAGCAAATTGAAACACAGAAACCCATATGACAGAACAACAAATATGAAACCATATAATATGAAAACCAGACAATATGAAATAGGCGGAGGGTGGTAGAACATCACGGGCTGCTTTGAGAAGTTAAGAGAGTTACGTGGAAAACGCTATACGGAACAGATACGTTTTGAGTGATGATTTAAAAGTTGATAAGTCCGGAGACGACCGGATGCGATGAGGGAGAATGTTCCAAAGGCGGGGCGCAGTGTGGCTGAAGGATCTAGCGCCCATGGTGGCCAGGCGCACTGTAGGGGTGCAGAGGAGAGTGGAACTGGACGAGCGGAGAGTACGAGGCGGAGAATAGATATGAAGTAGATCAGTGATGTATGGTGGGGCAATAGAGTGGAGGGCTTTGTAGGTGAGAAGGAGGATTTTATAGTTTATACGGAAGGACACAGGGAGCCAGTGAAGTTGTTTAAGGACAGGGGTAATATGATGTGAGAATGGAGTTCTGGTGATGATTCGGGCAGCAGAGTTCTGGACAAGTTGAAGTTTATGAAGTGATTTGAGAGGTAGACCAGTGAGGAGTGAGTTACAGTAATCCAAACGAGAGGTGACAAAGGCATTAACGAGTATGGCCGTGCTATCGATGGTGAGTGAAGAGCGGATGCGGTTTATGTTACGGAGATGGGAGTAGGCCGACCGGGTAGGGGTATTGATATGCTGAGTGAAGGAGAGAGTACCGTCTAGGATGACACCCAGGCTTTTAGCTTGGGGAGAGGGGAGGACAGTATTGTTGTCAATTTGAATGGAGAAGGTGCTGGTTTTAGAAAGGGTGGATCTGGTGGCCACGAGTAGAATTTCAGTTTTGTCGGGGTTGAGTTTCAAAAAGTTATGGGTGAACCAGGATTTGATATTATGTAAGCAGGTAAGGAGGGAGGGAGGGGGGAGGGTAGAAGATGGAGCAGCAGAGAGGTAGAGCTGGGTGTCGTCTGCATAACAGTGGAAATTGATGTTATGTTGCCTAAAGATATGTCCGAGAGGAAGGAGATAAATAATGAAGAGGAGGGGCCCCAAGACAGAGCCCTGGGGCACGCCACAACTGACAGTAGAGGGCTGGGAGTGGAAGTTCTGGAGATGGACGGACTGGGTGCGGTCAGAGAGGTAGGAGGTGAACCATGAGAGGACCGAGCCGCTATGCCAATGGAAGCAAGGCGATGGAGGAGAATATTGTGCGAGATGGTGTCAAAAGCTGCAGTTAGGTCAAGGAGGATGAGGATGGAGACAAGGCCAGAGTCTGCGGCTACTAGGAGGTCGTTGGTGATTTTGACCAGGGCAGTTTCAGTGCTGTGAAGATGGCGGAAACCAGATTGAAAGTGTTCGTATAGGCTATTGGTGGCAAGGTGGGTATGGACCTGGTGGTGGACAACTTTTTCAAGAATTTTAGAGAGGAACGGGAGATTGGAGATAGGGCGGAAGTTGTTAAGGTTCGCAGGATTGAGACCAGGTTTTTTTAGGATTGGTGTGATGATGGCTGTCTTGAGTGATGGGTAATGTACAGCTTAATGTGTACATTATTTTGTCAGTAGTGTGGTGTGTTCTTAATTACAATTTCTTTATTCATTATATCCCTATGTTGAAAAAATAAACCAAAAAACTTTGTCGTTTGTCAGAAAAAGCCAAAGCACAAATCCATTATTATTATATTATGTTAGGCAGGCCTGAGATGTGGCCTGATGCAATAGAAAGAACCATTTCTGCTATGAAAGGGCACAGAAAGTACATGAGCAGGATTCTTTGCATTTTAGTGTTTTCCTTTTTTTTTTTTTTCTACATTTAATCATGCAAATAATTTTTTTTCTTTCCTCTGCAGACAAACTTTCCACCAAACTATCAGACACTTTGACATCAGCAATGGACTTCTCATTTGCAGACAGCTGATTAAAAATGTTGAAATACATGATTTAAAAAAAAAATACATTGTACTGTGTTTTGTCTTTCTTGCTACATTTCATGTCAAAACTACCCATGTGCAACACCAGCATCTCCTTTCCTCCTTTATAAAAATGACTCACAAGGTTGACTATTTTCTTGCAGAGGCAATGGTCCTACTTACCAGTGCACACATTTTGCTTAGTACAAGATTGTCTTTTGCATAGTTTCACTTACAGTCTCCCTCTAGAAACCGTAACTAAATTTATTTGATATCACATGATATTTTTTCATTTAAATGGTAATGGTTTGCATTGAAATGCCAGATGACCTCAGGTAAAGCACAGCTATGACAGCAGTCACCTCGCAGCTGTCAACAGGTTCCGGGTAAAATGCGTATGATGACGTCAGCCCGTCGGCTCGAGGTAAACAACGCCGTGGTGCTGTGGTTAGCGACTGTTGAAGAGCTTCAGGTCAGCAGCTTGAAGAAATGGCCAAGAAGACGGAGGCTTTGGGGGATTTCTGGCTGTGATTACATCAAGTGAACCTATTACTACAGTACGTGTTTATACTTAAAGACCTTATCTAGCTAAATGGTGTTATCTTGTTGGGGAACTAACGGGTACTAGCTAGTTAGCTAAGCAGCAACTTCCTATTCTTACTTTCCTGGGCCTGTCTGGTTTTGAGCTGTGGGGATACCGCTGCTTTACTCAATAACAGCTCGCCCCCTTTCATTCGGCCGCCGTGAAGGCATTTATAGTGTGAGGATATATGTTGGCTTTAGATACCGTGGAGGTGTGGGCGTATTAGCAGCACTGAGCTGTCAAATGAAAGTGCGCTAAATTAGCTAGCCCCAAATACACATGACGAGAAACAAATCAGCCATCCAGTTCCCCGGACTGTGAAACAACGGACGTGTCGTTAAGCATTTAAGTCGTGGGTGTCACATAAAACAAAACGGACACTTTACTGAACTGCCATTTTTTATTTTCCACAGCAGAAGAGAAACTGAGAGCCAGGTGTTACACAACTGGGAGCAACGTGTTTGGACTCGTGTGACTGCTGTAGTGATTTTCCTCCTGCAGGCTGAATGTAATTGAAAGTACTGTGATCTAGGGCAGAGTGTAAGTGCACATGGATGCAGATGTGAGGTGGTAGCGTTATGGCTCGTTTGTGTGTGAAGTCACGTTAACATCTCTTTGGTAATCTGAAATTTACAAAACTATTAAGACCCAAAGTACCATTGACTTTTTTTATTGTTGAATATAAAGATTAGAGCCATTTCCCTTGCTACCACCTCATATGTGACTCGATGTCCATGATAATGGTATTAGCTGAAGCTCGTAAAGCAAGTTCACGTTGAATTTTGTCCAGAGTTGATGAACATTAAGACCTCAACCCCAGGTCACCCCTAACTCCAGATCTTCCCGACACGGGTTTTGTTCCTTTTGTCTAAAATTAAGTTTATCTTGGAAGTGTTTATTAATATAATGTAATAGTCAATATTTTATTATATCATATTTGTGAATATTTTATTCCATTTAGTTTTATAAGTAGAATAGTATTTTTACTGTGTATATGGACTTTACTTACACCACCTTCTCATGCCACCCTGACAAAATATTTTGCCACCCCATGTAAAAATTTCTGGATCTGCCACTGCCTCGATCAGGTGTGTTTAGTCAGCCAGAAGCTTAAAGATACCACCTTGAGGGCCAGAATCTCCCAAACCTGCTTTGGAGGGTTATGTTCCCTCTCGTCAGCAGCTTTTAGGGCAGCAGGATGAAGCATCTGTTTTTCTCTACTTATATCAGTCATTGTTTGTGACACTTTATTCACAATCTGGAGGAGTTTCGTAGCAATGTTAATGTAGGATGAGTGGAGGAGATAGTGTGGAAAACCATTTTAAAATACAGGATGTTGAGCAGTTTAGGTTAAAACTGGCCTTTCTGTCTCACATTCAGAAAGAAAATAAACGGTAAGACATTTGGAACTGTAGTTCTGGAAGTGACCAGCAGTTCTGAATTGATTGTTACCTTTCTTCATTTTCCTTAGCTTCTCAGCGCATACAGAATATAATAAACTATAATAACGTTTGTTGATTTGTCCAGATTATGTCATAAGATTTTGATGGCTATAGAACTTACTTTCTTAAATTATTCTAAACCAAATGAACCATCTGGATAAGTCCTCAACACGTAATCACTAGTATTCTGTAGTGGATCCTATTAAGGATAAAGTAGTTTCATAATCTAATTACATCATGTGAAATATTGATAAATGTACCTGTCTGTTCTGTTTTTATTTTCCAGCTTTTCCTAGATCTGGAATTCTGTCCTTAGCCATGTCGTCACGTGTGTTGCTGCGGCAGCAGCTGATGCGAGAACAAGCCCAGGAGCAGGAGAGACGTGAGGCGCAGCAACAGGCCTCTGCCTCTCAGCTCCGGGCCTCGGACTCCACTCCAGCCATCTCCGTCACGCTACCCCCAAATTCTGCCCGCCCTCCTCCAGCACAGGTGCCTGTGGAGGTGCTGAAAGTAAGCATGCCCTTATTGTGCTTGTTCATCCTTTGTATTCTTTACTCAATGAGTTTATGTCAGAACACAGGGCATTAACAAGTGTTGAAATAATCAGGTGCAGACCCACTTGGAGAACCCCACCAAGTACCACATCCAGCAGGCACAGAGGCAACAAGTGAAGCAGTATCTCTCCACCACTCTGGGCAACAAGGCGGTTACTCAGACAATTGGCGTGTCCCCGGTGCCACAGTCCAGTTCTGCCCCTGAAGCTGCCCCATCTGCAAGCAGTGCCCCTAACAGTCCTATGGCTCTGCTTAACATCGGCTCCAACAAGGAGGAAGTATGGGAAATTCCTGTTTATGGCTTAATTTCTTGTGTGTGGGTTTGGTTTTGCTGGTAAAGCAGATTACGCAACCATGGCAAAAGATGCCTTTCTGCAAAATTACAGTGCATATTTTGCAGACGTTAAATGTCTAGCTTACTGCTCACTTGTTACTTTACTCTGTGTTTGTTCTGTAATGATGTTCCTGGAGATCCCACCGTGACGATGCATGCCTTTTTTCATTGTACCCTTTTTGGCCTGTTGTCACAATACAATGTTAAATATTGCACCCACTCTGTAAGTGACCCAGCACTCCTCTTGCACACATCTCTCTCTTTGAATTTAAGCCTCTTACATTTGTTTAGACCATGTTACATTGCTTTAAATGTTTATTATTGGCATGCAATGCCTACAGATTGCTTTCGAAAGGACATTACACAGCAGACATACATGTTGATTAATTTCATGCTAATTACTTTGTAACACCACTGCTTTCTCTCATCTCTGTAATCTAGATCGACGATGTGATCGACGACATCATTAGTCTTGAATCCAGTTTTAATGATGACATCATTACGTTGATTGACTCAGGTCTTCAGTTACCCAGCACGGTATGAATAGCAATCTGTTTATTTTATTCTCAAAACTTCCTTTGTAAATTTCGTCTACAGTTTCCAGGTTCCTTAATTTTAGAATGACTTTCAAAGCAGAGCAAATATCAGGCAGCCTTTTAAACGTGAGTGTGTGTGTGTGTGTGTGTCTGTGTGTGTGTTTGCCCTGCATTTGATTCCTATTGGGTCTCTTGAAATATGCCCCTGTGATGTCTCTTTAATGTATGGAATTCTGAAGTTGTGGGAGCAAATATACACTTTTGGCACTCAGCTACTATTCGTCACTGAAGTGCTGCCTGGGCGGGGTAAAGCCGTCAGAGGATACAAGACAGGGAGAAGCAAGTTAAGAGAGCTCATGCAAAAAGCTCAGTCCAAAGTTGCCAGGTTTTAAGCTTTTGATTTGTCACAGAAGAGAGAGGAGTTGCCAAAAAACCTTTGCTGCTATAGAAAAAAAATGGGAATTATGGTGATGCTGTTGGAGGAAAAGAAAAAGAGTGAGGTAAAAGCTTTTGATGATTTATCTAATAGCACCCGGTATTGCTGTTTTTGCGCTGTTCTCCTAAACAGGGTGTGTTCATTAAGCGTTGATTATTTGTATGTTGTTAGAGTTGACCTGTTTAAGCTTATTTGGCCCGGTCTGTAACTTGCCTTAAAGTACTATCCAGAGTTGCTCTTTCTCTTCTTTCGACCCTGTCATCGGGGAGTAGTCTCGATTTTCTCTGTTTTCTTTTAAGAACCGCGATTCAACCAAAGTTTCATTTGTATAGTTTATATACGGAGAAGTAGCGTTTGTGTGAGTGAGATTAGACGTGTTGCTTTTATATTGTTGGCTTGTTCGGCTGCTGCTTGATACTCTGGTCGCATTGTTGCAGTTACGTGCAGGATTTGACGGTTGACGAGCGCTAAACGTGAGCTCCGCTCCACTCCGCTCCTCTCGTCCCCGAGAGCAGGGGGAGGGACGTCTTCGGAGACCACAAGCTCAAAGAAAAGAAGGATCGGCATTTGATTCCTATTGGGTCTCTTGAAATATGCCCCGATCTATTAACTGTGCTGTCTGTGTGCAGCATGAGCATGCACCACATCATACCATTGATTCTGTTTTGAACTCGAGGAACTGGTTGCTCTAAATGTGTCAGCCGGAATGGGGAAGAGGTCCTATTTAAATATTTGCTTCTAGCTTTGTGGCAGTCAGTGAGCATTAATGAATTATATAATTGAATATGTTGAACATGTTTTGTTTTTTTTGGTTTTTTTTTGGTAGCTCCCAGGAAATCTGTTGGATGTATACCACAGCCCTGGAATGGCAGCACCTACTATCACTGTCAGCAACTCCTGCCCTGCTGATCTTCCAAAAATTAAAAGGGAAATAACTGGTATGCACATTAACTTTTATAAACACATTTCTTTTTCTGCTTCTTCTTTTTTTTTAAGTTACATAGTTTTATATGAATTTGTCTTTTAGATGCAGATGCCAAAGCATTATTGAAAGAAAGACAGAAGAAAGACAACCATAACCTCAGTAAGTTGCCAGTTTTCCACTTGTACTTCTGTGTTGAATGAACAGTAACATCAGAAATACAGGGATGTCCCAAAATCAGTAAATGGCCAGATTCAGGACTTTTTTTTTTTTTTTTGCTGGATCAGTATTAGCTTTTTTGAGCCAAGCCTGAGCCTTTGTTTTATGTCTGCTGTCACATAGGCATCCTAAACAAAGAGTATAATTTGCAGCACATTACTAACATGTCTGCAGGGTGGAGATGTTTTAAATTAGAAAACTAAAACTGTCCAGTAGCCACTTGTAACGTCTAAAATGCAGGCAATCTGTGAATGTTAAAGTTAGGCTGTTACACCACTAAGTGGAAATGAGCTATTTAAGAAATATTTTAGTTTGTTTACAGAAACTAATGTTGCACTTATCATGGGAGCCATATAAAAAAATATGTTCAGTTTGTAAATAAAATAAAATAACATAAAATAAAATAAAATGTCAAGGAACAGCTTTGATGGAGACATTTTATTCTTAATGCATTGTTTGATTTGAATAACTTTAATGTACTTGAAATGTGCACTGTGAAAATGTATTATCTAAGGAAATAAAAGTATCTGAAAAGAGACTTGATTGGCACGTCCCTAAAAACAGTTGCATCATCTGTAACATGCAGCATGGTGCAGATTTAAAGGACATACTGAGTAAATCTTTCTGCATGTGTGGCTTCTTTTAATTCCAGGACATCCTTTGTGCTCTTGATGTCCATGTATACCAAATAATGCTTGTTTAGTGACAACAATGAGTGCTGCAGTTAAACGTATGTGTCATTGTGTTTCCTGTCTGCCTGTGTACAGTTGAAAGGAGGCGGAGATTCAACATCAATGACCGTATCAAGGAACTGGGTACTCTGATACCCAAGTCAAGCGACCCGTAAGTCATGTCTTAATACAGTTGAAGTGTTTGAATTTTAGTTTTGAGTCACTGCCTCTGATGTTGTTTTCCGTTTCTCGTGTCTCTGTGCCTTCCTGCCTCCCTGCTCCACAATACTAACTGATATCACAACCATGACAGTGAGATGCGCTGGAATAAAGGCACCATCCTGAAAGCTTCTGTGGATTACATCAGGAAGTTACAGAAGGAGCAGCAGAGAGCTAAGGACGTCGAGATGCGACAAAAAAAGCTAGAACAGGCAAACCACAGCCTGATGTTACGCATCCAGGTCAGTATTTGGTGATCAGCTGAGTCTGGATACATGCTTCTGCAGACTAGAGAACAATTTATTTAGAGTCACCATAGCTAAAGGTATTATGCAACAAAGCCTGTATCCTATAACATGTGTCAATACATGTTTTAGGTCATTGTAGTATTTATGATGCAAACGTTTCAGCTGTTGGTTGGCCTGCAGGTCGAAGTATTGTGTGTTGGTAAATAAAACTGAAGTTTACGTGAAGATCTGAACATGTCACATTAAATAAAAGCAGCTGTATGACAGTCACACAATACCACATACGGGCAAGTATTCGTAGTTATGCAACATAAAGCTGTGGTGCACCAGTAGAGAAGGAACAAAAATGTATATTTCAGTTTGTGTTTAAGAAAACTGATTAAAAATAAACAAGGTGTAATTTTGTTAGTGTGCAAGCCTGAAAACACAGTAAAGCCACAAAGGTGATGTTTCAGTTCAAGAAAACACAACTTTCTTGCTCATTGCATTTTTGGATCACCAATGTTTAAATTTGCTGTCTATCACATTTAGGTGACATAGCTTAAATGTACTTTTTAAAGGTAAAGTTTATTGTAGGGGAATTAGCTCTCAAAGACAAAAAGCATTAACAGCTCCTTTTTTTTATTTAATATAGGTATTCTCAGTCATTCCAGGAGCTGGCACCTTAATGTAAATGTGCTGCTGTTCTTTTCAGGAACTGGAAATGCAGGCACGGCTCCATGGCCTCGCCACCTCTAACAACCTCTCCTCTGGCCTGAGCTCTGATCCCTCCCTTCTACAGCAGCAGCAGCTCTTACAAGGCAGCCAGGGACTGCCACCCACTGTGGGAGGAGCCCCCACCCAGAACCCTCTCAGTATGGGAGCCATTGGACAGCCTCTGCCAGCCTCCTTCCTGTCCCCACCCTCCTCGGACTCTACCGCAGGCGTTACCATCAGCAGCCCCCTTGACCTGGGCAGCCTAAGCTTCGCTGAGCTAGACGACTCCTCGGCCTCAGCACTCTACCCTGATGTGGGCTTGGGGGATATTCTTATGGACGAGGGGTGCACCCTGTCTCCAGAGAGGGTGGCTGAGCCGCTCTTTTCTCCTTTGTCACCAGGTGCCTCTAAAACCAGCAGTCGCAGGAGCAGCCTTGAAATGGACGAGGACTTGTGATGAGCCCTGTGTCGTGGTCAGAGACTGTAGGAACACGAATGTCATGAAGGGCAGTCTATCCATAAATAACATTAGTCTATTTATAGGACTGTAGAACTGAACTTAAAAAAATAAAACTAGCTTAATTTAAATCAAAACTAACATAAATGTTGTATCAGGATAAAGTAATTTCTGGATTATATTTTGCCATACAGACCTAAATATTATTGTTCCCGTTGGAGCCAGTCTAATGATCGTGTACAGGTTTATAAATGCAATCTTGCTAAAAGTGGAATATTGTATCATAGGGGCATGCAATTAGCATTAAGAAATAGTATGTTGCTAAAGAGTTTTTAAGATTTTTTTCAAAGATTTAAGAGGGATATAACGTTTGCTTGAATTTATTATGCGCCCATTTGTAGAAAGGAAAGCTGTGAGGTTACTTTTTAATGACATCAATGGCATAACAAACTTATTAAGAGATGCCAACATACAGTATATATTTTGTTTTGGTTTTTTTTTTTTTTTTTCAACTGACTGGAATCAGGGTTTGTTAATAGCAGTCACATGCTTATCCACGTTGGGTAGTTTAACCAGCAGCCATAGAGGGAACTTTGTAAAGTGAATTGGCACATTGTGAAATATTTACTGCATATTGTATATAAGAATATTTTATTTTGAGCAGGTTTATTGCACCTTACTTTATGGCAGTCTATGCATTTTATGAAAGCTTTTGTCTGTTTTTATTACTATTACACACAGTGGACAGCTAATACCTAGGTTGCATGTATTTGTAACAAACCTTACAAGCAGTGGAAAGTCACTTGCTGCTGTAGCTAGTTAGCCAAAGCAGGACTTCTTCCAGAGTAGCTACAAATTACAAATCAGCATTTTATTTTTGAATATGTACTCTTAGTCATTGGAAATGACAGACATTTATCCTTTTATAATAGTACTGTAGTTCATTACATATTTTTTGCTACCTGAAAAATAGTTTGATAAGTTGTTTCTCCTGACTAATACCTGTGTTGTCAGTGATTGTGTGTCTACATTAACCCTGGTGATCACTGAGTGATTTTTTTTTTTATTGGTTTGCATGTTACCAAGATTGTGACTTTTTATTTGACGATCAAAAGAGATAAGTCGAATAATGCATTATTGCTAATTGTAGGATGAATTCTGAGGGCTTTGGCCTTCTTTTAAAGCAACCACTAGCCTCACCTCTCTAATAATGTATAACTGTTTGTTGTGAAACTTGCATTTATTATTCGACAACATAGCCACAAGGAGTCAGACGCTTAACCAGACGTTATGTACAGTTAAGAATGTGTGTTTGACAAAGTACTTGCTTATGTGTAGTTGTAGTTTTTAACACTGATGTACTGTATGTTTTTCTACCAGCACAAGCTCCAAGGTATTGACACATCTAGATTTTCAACTATTCATTGAGCTGTAGTAACATAAAAAGAAATTTGTCAGAAACATTTGTACTTTATATCACTGACAGTACAGTAAATTTAAGGTGTTTTGTCCTGTTCATTCTGAACTTTGAGGAACTTTTGGCTAAAAGCAACTCTACTCCATTACTCACTTCTGCCAGTTGTTTTTTTTTCTCTCATAAGATTAAATAACAATGGTCAGCCTTTTCCTCTCATACTTAATTGTGCTCCACAATATTAAATAACAATCTGTGTCTTACCCTGGCACGTATGTTTGAGTGCTAACATTGACTGTTAACCATACACGTAATGTTTGTGTCTTGTGCCTACAAGCTTTGAGAAGATTTTAACAAATAAATGATTCTTATTGGTTGATGTCTGTGTTTTTTTTTTTTTTCTGACAGCCAACATTAGTGGTAAAGCATTTGAGACATTTCCATAGCAAGGTCCAGGCACTCTGTAGCCTGGAGGCAGATGTTGCAAATTGGGCAGTCACACAGGAAACACCTAACACCCAGACACCCACAGAGGTCACAGTTGTTGGTGATGTCCAGGAGGGGCTGCAGGGTGGTTGACTCGCAGCCGCACAGGGATGAGCATAGCGACCAGATGCACTTGTTACATCCCCTCATCGTGGCTAATAGACAATCCAGGGGATGACAGAAGAGGCAGGCCAGAAGGATTGCAGCACAAAGGTCTTGCATAGGAAAGAAAGGTCATGAAGAAACAAGGCAAGTTGAGACAAGTAACACTTAAGAAGCAGGAGAGCAAGCAGAAATACCCAATACAGTTTATTCCGCCTACCTTCTCTGTCCGGCTCCGTTTGGACAGTAGTGGCTTTGAAGCTTTCTTGACTCCTATTGTCTGATGTGAGTGACTGACTCACTTCATAGACTGTGCAAGCCTCCATGGAGGATGGCAACAGGGCACATAGAGGCTTTGGCTGGTCTTTCTCCACAGAGCTTAGGCTACAGAAAGACACTGCCCGCTCTGTGTTATTATGCAAGTTGGATTGAGCAGGGATTTCTGCAGCAGAAAAAATCATTATGATCTCATTGGATCTGTAATATCCATTAATACACAGTAGTGGAAAATAGGGAGATTTTCTCAAGTTCTATTACCATTTTCAGAAACTTGTAATTTACTTCAGTATTCCTGAAACATGATTTTATCAGCTACAGGAAACTGTTGTGCATTATATAGAATTTACAACTTTAGCTAATAGTTTGAAAATCAGCCTTTTCCATAAAAAAATTTAATTCAATTTACATGCTATGATGCATTTTAATGAATTAAAAAACCTTACTATGAAGTATTTAAAGTTGTTTTTATGTAATGAAATGATGTGTCTACATTAGAACATACTGAATAATGACCCAGTAAAATAATACTTTGCTGATGAGGATTATTATGCATAGTATATACTTCTGCTGTTGATATTTTTAGTACATTTTGCTGGTAGTACTTACTACTTAGACTTAAGTGCAACTTTTAATCCAGGATTTTTTTTTGTAGTAAAGTACCTTAAGACATGGATACTGTTAAGTAAAAAATATGAATAATTTCTCTATTGTTTATTACATAGCAGATATAGCATAAGTTACAAGTTACCTGATGTTTTGTTTGCACTTAAAGAAATGTCCCTTCTTGATTCTGTGCCTGCAGTGGAAATCTGCTCTGAAGAATTAGAGACTTCAGTCAAAGATCGATAGATAGATGGATAGATAGTTAGATACAGTGGGTACGGAAAGTATTCAGACCCCTTTAAATTTCACTCTTTGTGTCATTGCAGCCATTTGCCAAAATCAAAAAAGTTCATTTTATTTCTCATTAATGTACACTCAGCACCCCATCTTGACAGAAAAAAACAGAAATGTAGAAATTTTTGCAAATTTATTAAAAAAGAAAAACTGAAATATCACATGGTCATGAGTATTCAGACCCTGTGCTCAGTATTGAGTAGAAGCACCCTTTTGAGCTAGTACAGCCATGAGTCTTCTTGGGAATGATGCAACAACTTTTTCACACCTGGATTTGGGGATCCTCTGCCATTCTTCCTTGCAGATCCTCTCCAGTTCTGTCAGGTTGGATGGTGAACGTTGGTGGACAGCCATTTTCAGGTCTCTCCAGAGATGCTCAATTGGGTTTAGGTCAGGACTCTGGCTGGGCCAGTCAAGAACGGTCACAGAGTTGTTCTGAAGCCACTCCTTTGTTATTTTAGCTGTGTGCTCAGGGTCATAATCCTGTTGAAAGATGAACCTTCGGCCCAGTCTGAGGTCCTGAGCACTCTGGAAGAGGTTTTCTTCCAGGATATCTCTGTACTTGGCCGCATTCATCTTTCCTTCAATTGCAACCAGTCGTCCTGTCCCTGCAGCTGAAAAACACCCCCACAACATGATGCTCCCACCACCATGTTCCACTGTAGGGATTGTATTGGGCAGGTGATGAGCAGTGCCTGGTTTTCTCCACACATACCGCTTAGAATTATCACCAAAAAGTTCAATCTTGGTCTCATCAGACCAGAGAATCTTATTTCTCATAGTCTGGGAGTCCTTCATGTGTTTTTTGGCAAACTCTATGCAGGCTTTCATGTGTCTTGCACTGAGGAGAGGCTTCCGTTGGGCCACTCTGCCATAAAGCCCCCACTGGTGGAGGGCTGCAGTGATAGTTGACTTTGTGGAACTTTCTCCCATCTCCCTACTGCATCTCTGGAGCTCAGCCACAGTGATCTTTGGGTTCTTCTTTACCTCTCTCACCAAGGCTCTTCTCCCACAATTGCTCAGTTTGGCTGGATGGCCAGGTCTAGGAAGAGTTCTGGTCGTCCCAAACTTTTTCCATTTGAGGATTATGGAGGCCACTGTGCTCTTAGGAACCTTGAGTGCTGCAGAAATTCTTTTGTAACCTTGGCCAGATCTGTGCCTTGCCACAATTCTGTCTCTGAGCTCCTTGGGCAGTTCCTTCGACCTCATGATTCTCATTTGCTCTGACATGCACTGTGAGCTGTAAGGTCTTATATAGACAGGTGTGTGCCTTTCCTAATCAAGTCCAATCAGTTTAATTAAACACAGCTGGACTCCAATGAAGGAGCAGAACCATCTCAAGGAGGATCAGAAGAAATGGACAGCATGTGAGTTAAATATGAGTGTCACTGCAAAGGGTCTGAATACTTATGACCATGTGATATTTCAGTTTTTCTTTTTTAATAAATTTGCAAAAATTTCTACATTTCTGTTTTTTTCTGTCAAGATGGGGTGCTGAGTGTACATTAATGAGAAATAAAATGAACTTTTTTGATTTTGGCAAATGGCTGCAATGACACAAAGAGTGAAAAATTTAAAGGGGTCTGAATACTTTCCGTACCCACTGTAGATAGATAGATGGCATGCACATACATACATGCACACATTTTCCTAAACACTTGCTTTCCATCACTGGTGGTAAAAATCTGATATGTCAACATACCTGCAGTGATGGTGTCAGCACTAATGGATGCCTTTAAATCAATGGTTTCAAAGTCACGGAGCTGTAGTTTGTCATGGCTCCCATCATTTATCTTTTCATTCACATCTGTAGTGTTCATAGCATCCACATAAATATGTCACCTGCTTCAGGACAAACAACATTGAACCTGTACATAAGGACATATTGATTTGTACTGATTTAGATGTACTACTTTTTGCTTTTTAAGCATATGAATGTAAGAATAATCAACCTTATCGTTGTGTACTGCAGCCCCAGAGTCCGATCTGTCACTGCGGTTTTGTAGCTGTTAGTGATGAGTGGACATCTAGGAAATTGTAGAGTAGTTAATCTATTATTAATATCCATTTTTGAGAGATTCATAACGTAGATGAAAGGCAGTACAGGGATTTCCTGACAGATATATGACAGTGTGAGATCTTGCTTTCCCTTTCATTAATAATTCAAGTAATTCAAATAATACTTACCTTATGTAACCCAATGACATATTGAAGTATATTTCTCAGTTGTTTTAACCATTTGATGGACAGAGAATGGAGTAATCAATTCAGGAGGATACAAGGGAAGTGAATATTGTATAATATAACTACATCAGTTGACTCAACAAACTTTAATCTAGTTAATCTGATGAATGGAATCAATATCCACACCCATGTAATCTTTAACAATATGTTTACATTGTTCACAAATTGTACTGTGTTTATCTTGTCTTATTGCTATCTGCATGCTATGTTTCCTATAAACATATATACATATTGTAGCCTACTTACTTTACATGGTATATTTCAGAAGTAGATGATCCAGCATGCAGTATCCTTTAGGTCCTTCAGTGACCTGTCAGCTGTGATGAGTGAAGGTATAACTGCATCATACAGGCTTTTTCACAGCCTCTCTCTCTCTCTCTCTCTCTCTCTCTCTCTCTCTCTCTCTCTCTCTCTGTATGGTGTAAGGCTAGGTTTTTTGTCCTTCAGTGGACAGAGAGAGATGACAGCATGTGTTAACATGGTTATAAAAAAAATGTTGTTATTAATACAATATATAATATAATTGTATTATATTTTACATACTGTTCTGCAGGTGACAATATAAAACACTGTGCCTCTCTGAGCCCTAGTTATAGTCACACCAAATGAATGGATGTAGTCTATTGAATCTTCTTGTAACAAATCCAACAGGGGGCGGTAGTGTGACTTCGGATGTTTATTTTTCTTCCTCGACCGACGAAGAAGAACGCTGACCAATGGCGGAGAGGAGGAGTTGAGCCGATTGTGAGCGACGTTAGCACAACGCTAGCAGTTGAGCTAATAGTTTAACTGTTTTTCGACAAGAATATTTGCTGTTCCTGCGCTATATATGCTGAACGACCAGACCTCACATAATGGTACGTGGTCTTAAACGGCTTTTATTTATGTTAGACGTATGATTTGGCAAAGTGAAGTCATTTTATTTGGTCGACTAGCAAATAGGTTACACCACCGTAACTTCGCATCTGTTAGGAGCGTGTTATGATCCAGTTTGAGTTATGTATTTAGTTTAATTTGCATGATTTGTCCTGTGTAAGCCGAATATTATAAATAAGAAAGTAGCTGTGCTGTTGTTAGGTTACAAGTTTGTGTTTATGTGGTACTGCAAAGTAAGCTAACTGTACTGTAAATGTCAGTGTAGCTGATGCTAAGCTAACTGACTGGCTGTTGAAGCTATCTTTAGCACATACTGTAAGTTACTGTTCATACAAGCTGCGTAACAATAAGTTTGCATTTCAACACATTAAAAGCTAATCGTGGGGCTAACGTTATGTCTTGGTCCTCACAGTGTGTGACATTTTCCAAAACATTTTTAACAAATGGTAAAAAGTAGGAATTGTTATACCAACAAGCAGAAAGGCTGTGATTTGACAGAACCAGCGTCCTTATTAAGGAAAGTAGTATATGTATCATTCAACAGCGGCAGATACTCCGATACATATTATACTTTTTAGGACAGTGAAATGTCAGACATCGACCAAGTCCCAGGGCCTGAGAACAGTAGTATGGAGGGTGAGAATGCACCACTTTACTGCATCTGCCGGAAACCAGACATCAACTGCTTCATGATGTAAGTTCACCACACCAGTGCTGTTTCAGGCACCCCATTGCTGCATATGCATATTGCTTATACTTTCTACTTTTTCTGATGACAGTGGCTGTGATAACTGCAGTGAGTGGTTCCATGGACACTGCATTAACATCACTGAGAAAATGGCCAAGGCAATCCGGGAGTGGTACTGCATGAGATGCAAAGGTGATGATAAATTCTTTTTTTTCCACAGTATTTAACATTGAATATGTCAGATACCAGGTAAATTAAGTAAATGTGATTGCTCTATTATTTCTGCAAGTAGATGAAGATCCCTCACTGGAAATTAAATACAGATCAAAGAAAAACCGAGAGAAGGAGACTGAGCCTGACAGAGCTGAAAAACAGTACAGCACCCCAAGTACTCCTGATTATAAGAGTGAAAGGAGGCGTGGATCAAAAGTGAGTTTGTCTTTTTTTTTTCCAGTTCATATTTACTTTTATAATAACAGGTTTAAATAATTGTCTGTTTTGAGTTTTTAAACTAATACAAAAGGAATGACTTCCCTATATACAGGATGACAGGGTGCAAAATTTTTTTTCTTTGATTTAACAGTTATCCTTACTTAATTTTTCATAGGTGAAACGTTCAGTCCGCATGTGTGGGGAATGTGAGCCCTGCAGAAGGACTGAGGACTGTGCCCAGTGTGACTTCTGCAAGGATATGAAGAAGTTTGGAGGCCCCAATAAAATCAGACAGAAGTGCAGGTTTAGGCAATGTGAGGTTCGAGCCAGGGTAAGACGAATAATCATTTATTTAAAATTTGTTCGTGAAGTGCACTAATAATGTATTTATGTATTATCTTACAAAACACCACTTGGGCAGCGTTGGTGCAGTGGTTAGCACTGTTACCTCTCAGCAAGAAGGATCTGGGTAGATACCCAACTTCTCACACATTGTTGAACGGGTTTGGCTCCAGCCCCTTGCGACCCTTTATAGGATAAGTGGGAGAGATAATGGATGGATGGATCGATCTCTGATGGATTTGTGCAATCCCTTGTGGCTGTGTTGGAAAATGTACAACCTGTTGCTTGTTGTTGTATGCAGAAAATGCTGCGTGTGAAGGATGAGGAGTTCTCTTTGCGAGAGCGGAGAGACAATTCCTACCACAGACGGAGACATTACTCTGAGGACTATGACAGTGAGGCCGAACTCTATCAGCAGTACAAGGCAGCAGGACTTGAAGACAACATGGTAGCAGGACATTCGATATGATTTTATTACATATACACATGCTCATATTAAATGTATTCTCAGCAGCTAAATCATTTAGCAGAAAGTGTTTGAGTAGTTCTTTGCTGACCTCTCACCCAGATGTGGGCTACTGATGACGACGATGAACCCCCATTCAGCCCTGTCATGCGTAAGAAAGCCGTGAAAGTAAAGCACGTCAAGAGAAGAGAAAAGAAATTTGACAAGAAAGTAAGACTTGTCTTTATAGAAAATATCATTATTTAAAATTCTGCCAGGTCTTAGGAAATGATAATAATACATCTGGTAACATTTGTTCTGCTTCCTCTGTTATTTTAACTATTCAGAAGGAGTCCCGTCGCCACAAACAAAAGCAGAAGCATAAAGACAGAAGTAGACACAGTGAGAAGGGGGATTTGCGGGATAGTGGAGGGCTGCGTCAGTGTCTGGGGCCAAGCTGTGTGGAGGCAGCAAGGCCCAACTCCAAATATTGCTCTGAGGACTGTGGCATGAAATTAGCTGCCAAGTAAGAAATGCCACCTATTTATGCATTAGTGTGTTTTTGTTGGGATACATACTGTATTCCAGACACATGCTCATAACAAGACAAGCATAAACCTAAAATTAATTTGAACAGATGGTTATTTTACCAGCTGCTCACTGGAGTGTTTGAAACTTCCCTTGATAATAACTGAAACCTTGTTTAATACTTCTTAATACTTAATCAAGCAGCCATTTACTGCTTAAATTGCAGCCTGTCAAATGTTTGTATTCCTATGACAGTAGTATTGCTCCACCTAGTGCTAGATGAATTAAATGCAGATAAAATGGCTGTGGTGACTATGGTGCAGTTCGTTTTATGTCATTAATGTCTGTTGAACCAGAATCCATTTTTAAACCAATAGTTTGTAACTTTGTTTTGAAATGATTCATCTTTTCATATTTCAATTCATAGCCGGATTTATGAGATCCTCCCTCAGCGCATCCAGCAGTGGCAGCAGAGTCCCTGTATTGCTGAGGAGCATGGGAAGAAGCAGCTCGAGCGAATCCGCCGGGAGCAGCAGAATGCCCGGCTGCGCCTCACTGAGATGGAGCGACGCTTCCACGAGCTGGAGGGAATCATTGCCAAGGCCAAGCAGCAGGCGGTTCAGCAGGATGAGGAGGTGAGCTGGCAGTGGCCAACTTCCTTGTACATGCAGTTACACAGCTTCATGCTGTCAGCTTCTGAAGCATTCTTTGTGTATTTGAAGAGGAAGAAGAAGAACAGAAGTTTAATGTTTTGGTTAAAATGTTTGTGTTCTGTTTCCAGGTGAATGAAGGTGACAGTGATGACACAGACCTGCAGATTTTCTGTGTATCTTGCAGTCATCCCATCAATCCAAAAGTGGCACTGAGACATATGGAGAGGTGTTATGCAAAGGTAATTATTTTTTAAAATCATCTTTTTTCCTGCCTTCCTATGAATGATACCTATACACCAACTAAAGCCCAATGTCTATTTGCCCAATGATTATCTTAACAGTACGAGAGTCAGACATCTTTTGGTTCCATGTATCCTACAAGAATTGAAGGGTAAGAAAACAAAAAATCTAAAGTTGGCAGTAATTTTCTCTAGATTCTTTGCTTTACTTATACTTTCTTTTTTTTCACAGAGCAACCCGGCTCTTCTGTGATGTCTACAATCCTCAAAGCAAAACGTACTGTAAGAGGCTTCAGGTTCTGTGTCCTGAACATTCCAGAGATCCTAAGGTCAGTGGATACTTTGAGCCACTAAAATCCTATGAATCATAAAAACTGCTAGAGGCTTCATAGTATTTGTGTTGAACCTGCCATCTTTTGAGTTGTTTTTCTCTTCTGGAGTCCAGGTCCCAGTGGATGAGGTGTGTGGATGTCCCCTGGTGAAGAATGTGTTTGAGCTGACTGGAGAATACTGTAGGGTCTCCAAAAGGAAATGCAACAAACATTACAACTGGGAAAAACTCCGGAGAGCAGAGGTGGACTTGGAGCGTGTCAGGGTGGTAAGTCTAATGTGATGACTGCAGATTTAGTAAATATAAGACAACTTTTCCATACCAGCCTGCCAATTTTTGTCATTAAAAAAAAAGCAAAACCTTAGCACTCTGGTATGTGGTCTATTTATCCAATTCGATATAGGAGAATTTGTGTTGATGTCCCCTACTTGAAATTACATCTGATTAAAAGAGGTCCTGGCTCCTACTAAATCAGAATGAATAACGTGTAAAGTAGGGGCTTTAATTAAGACAGTAATTATTTTCAGCATTAACCTTCTTTTTTCTCTCCCTGCAGTGGTACAAGTTGGATGAGCTTTTTGAACAAGAACGTAATGTCAGGACTGCTATGACCAACAGAGCTGGTCTGCTCGCACTGATGTTGCACCAAACTATTCAGCATGACCCCTTGACGACCGATCTCCGTAGCAACAAGGATAGGTAGTTGACCTAGTTTGCACCTGTACATTATTGTATGTAACTTCATATTTGAGTGTTAAGGAGAAACTTATAGAACAATAAAATGATAAAAACTGGTTTTCTAACTAGGTAATTATTTTAAAATGTTTGTATTAAAATTAACTTTAAGGAGGTATATTTTCCTGACTGTTAGATGAACTACTGCTGATTGAAAACTACTGTTTTTAGTATGATTTGCTGTGAATAAATGCCTTAAACCTATTCCAAATGAGGTCTGCAAATTGTAATGTATCTGTAATTTGTGTTTGGCTTTCTACAGTGTACACAGGATGCATTGATTATTATGACTATTACGTGCAACTAAACCGAACTACCCCTGGTTATAAAATACCAATGTGCTGTTAGTTTTGATGCAAAATAAAATATATATATATATATACATATTTCAGATACTCAAGAATATACAAAACAGTGACACACTTTGTCTAATATGACTGAATAGTATTGAATATTGGTATTTATAAAGCTTAAAAATAGGTATTTATAAAGTTTTCACCAACAAAACATTAATGTATCATAGCCAATTATTCGTTTTAATAAGCACTGCTGACTTCAAGTGCTCCTTATAAATTCCTGCTTCTCGGAGCAAAAGCTGTTTAGTTTGGTGTAAAGAGTGCAAATATTTGGGCCCAAGAGTAGAAGTATTCGATTGTGGATACGCTTAGGCCTGGTAGATAATAGTAAAACCATGCACTGACAATGGCGCTGGCAAAGACAACCTATAGGGCTTCACAGTGCTCTCACATGTGTCTATTTAAATTTTAAATGAACCAGGTGACATGTATTAAAGAGGATGTATGTGGGAAGAGAGAAGTCACTCCCATCCGTTCTCACTTCTAAACTCTGCAAAAGGAAAAGGCTTGCTCTCTAACCAGAAGGTTTCCATGAAACATAATGTAGAAGTAATCTATGAAATGAGTGACAACTAATAAAATGTAAAAATATGTTCTTGAGTATAATGGAAATAGTTGATATCGGATAATAGATTAAAGTTAGCCGAAGTAGTGTGGTTGTTGTAATGATGTGCAGTACATGATGTGACTCTACAGCAGGTGCCTGCAGCACCAAGCCATTTCAGTAACCTACTGATACGACCAGTCTGTCATCAAGGGACATATTTCAGTGGATTTTTTTTTTTTAATTATTTTGAAAGACATGGTTTTTATTACCAGTTATCATCACACAGGGTCCTCGTGGTATTCGGGGCTTCAGTAATGGAATGAAAAGCATCGTGTGTAGTTGAAATACAGTTGTAGTTCTCATCATGTACTTAATTAGCCTAATACACGTTTCTGTTTCTTATTGTTATTTATTATTTTAACCGTGGTGACTATTGTAGTACTGTATTACCACTTGAGACATTAGCGATGACTATGATTAAAGTAACGTCGCACTGTAATTGTAATGTAAAGCTAATTGAAAGTATGTGAGTACTTGTATTAGCTCATGGGAGAGTACAGTGTGTAGCTTCAGCAGCGCTGTGAACGGCTTCGGGTCTGTGGGCGGGGCCAATGCCAAGACCAGGGCCCAGGCGGATTAGCATCTTTAGAGTCCAGTCTTCTTTGATGCCACGGCTCTATCGGTTAGTGTTAGCTAGCTAACTAGCTAAATTCGTGCACGGTGGCAGCTAGTTGCTGGAAAGTGGTAGATGCTGTGCCTGTTAGAGAGTATTAGTGTTACCTTCAGTGTGTGCGAGCATATTGGCGGGCCCACCTAATTAATTTCCAACACTTGTAAACTGTGTAGCAGCTCTCAACCTGGAGCAGTCATGGAGGAGCATGTTAGCTACAGCTAACACTGGCTAACGTTAACGTTACTCCTGTTTTGTAACGCCGAGTTGTATTGATGTCGCACTGCTGATGCTGATATTGTGTGTTTTGTGTGTTTCTAAATTAAGTGTTGTATTAGGAAATAGCTGTCGTCATCGCCAGAGAGGGAGGACACTTGCAGTAGGCGATGCTAGCTAACGTTAGCTCTACTGGCTAACAGCTACTGCTGGAAAACTAGATAAACAGATAAAACAGTAAGTGTTGGCTGGTTAACGATAACTGCTATATGTTATATCTGTGGAAGCCACTGTCTGCTCTACTGGGACACAATGTTTGCCTCTTTACTTTGCTATATAAATATTTCGAAATGTAGTACTAGCTAGCTGTAGTTGTCATTGATTAGATTCATTGTTAGTTAGCCAGTGGACTGGGTACCGCTTCTTCAGCCTGCTGACAACAACCATGTCCTTCACCAGGTTCTGTCATGAACTGAGCACCTGTCAACCATGCTGACGGCTCCTCTGCCTGACAGAGCAGTGACGCTGTGTGCGCGGCGAAATCCACAGGCAAAGTGAAATATACACAACTTTAAATGGGACGCAGCCTCGACGGTAGAAGGCGTCTTTGTCCCCAGGAAAACTGTAAGCTGAATCTGTGAAATAATGAACGAGGAACCGCGTAAGAGCCCGATCTGTGGCACAGAGCCTGTGGAGGAGGAAAGCACGGAGAAGAGGAGCAGCAGCGAAGCGGAGAACACCGCCGAGGCAAACAGTCTTGACACAAGTGAAACCACAGGAGAGGTCAAAGAAGAGGTCAAAGAAGAGGTTAAGGCCACTGGGGGAGAGCCCTTTGTTGACTGGTTTGAGCCGCTGGAGGATGATGATGATGCCAATAGTGTTGGAAGGAATGATCCTGAAGAAGAAAGCCTGGCTGGGGAAAGTGAAAGGAGCGAGAGTGTGGCTGGCAGCGAGAAGGCCTTCAAAAAGATATATCAGTAGGTTCATTAATGCTGTTTTACTGCAGCTTGCTGTCTTGTAACATTGTAACACGGAGTTTCTAACTTCTTGGGTGTCTGTACTGTAATCTGGTAAAGAACAACACTATACTTGGATTTATATTTTTTTATGGCCATCACTACAGCTGTTGTGAAAGTGATAAAGGGTTAGAGCTGATTGCTCCTTGGTGAAAAGAGTACATTTCATATATAAATTTGCTTTAATTGTTCTGTCAATTTAAAAAAAGAAGTCATTGGAATATCTTTTTGTTTAAACCGGTCTTGGGCGAGTGAGCTCATTTTAAACTTTTGGACAACTTTGCCTAAATCAACCAAAATAAAAATACAAAACAACATAGCTTAACGTAATACTTTTTGGATGATGTCATGGGCAGTCTGGTTTTCCCAGGGTGGTAAAAGGATTAGTTACATGTATTATTCCTTCCTCTTTTATATTAAGGCTTCATATTCCCCGTCGTAAACGATCACATCCTGATGAGGGTTGGGTTGACTGGCCAGTACTTGGAGAAGGTTGGAAACGCAAAGAAGTTGTTCGGCGATCAGGTTCCAGCATTGGCCAGAAGGATGTATATTACTTAAGGTAAATAATGTCTAGTAGAAATAAAAATCACATTTCATATTTGTTTTCCATACTTTATGATAACCTCAATGGACACTTGCACACTTGTACACAACACAGTTATTCTGTCAGAACTACTTTTGATGCCAGCTTATACATAAAACATATATAACCCTCCCTTGGGTGGGTATCAGTTATTGGGTCTGTCATTCTCCAGCCCCTCTCTTGTATCAGACATTGAGAACATATGATCCAGGTTATGAGCATTCAATCAAATTTACACATTTGTGTCACCAAAAACTGAACATTATATACTTTATAAAGGTGGAGTTTGACAGAGCTGTTGTATTAGACTGCAAGAGATAGTACAGGTGTATGAAGTGAGTTTGCTTGATGATCAACAATGTTGATTATAGTGTAGTGGTGTTTTATATACAGTAGTGTGAAAAAGTGTTTGCTCCCTCCCTGATTTCTTATTTTTTTGCATGCATCAAACAAATTTAAATATTAGTCAAAGATAACACAAGTAAACACATTATGCAGTTTTTAAATGAAGGTTTTTATTATTAAGGGAAAACAAAATCCAAAACTACATAGCCCTGTGTAAAAAAGTGTTTGCCTCCCCTGTTAAAACATAACTTTAACTGTGATTTATCACACCTGAGTTCGATTCCTCTAGCCACACACAGGCCTGATTACTGCCACACATTTTTGCAATCAAGAAATCACTTAAATAGGACCTGTCTGACAAAACGAAGTAGACCAAAAGATCCTCAAAAGCTAGATATCAGCGACGACTCATCCAAGAGGTCACAAACGCCAACATCCAAAGAACTGCAGGCCTCACTTGCCTTAGTTAAGTTCACTGTTCATGACTCCACCATAAGTAAGAGACTGGGCAAAAATGGTGTGCATGGCAGAGTTCGCAGAGATGAAAACCGCTGCTGTGCAAAAAGAACATAAAGGCTTGTCTCAGTTTTGCCAGAAAACATCTTAATGATCTCCAAGACTTTTGGGAAAATACTCTGTGGACTGACGAGACAAAAGTTGATCTTTTACGTCTGGTTTAACACCGCATTTCAGAAAAAGAACATCATACCAACAGTAAAATATGGTGGTGGTAGTATGATGGTCTGGGGCTCGTTTGCTGCTTCAGGACCTGGAAGACTTGCTGTAATAAATGGAACTATGAATACCAAAAAATCCTGAAGGAGAATGTCCGGCCATCTGTTCGTGACCTCAAGCTGATGCAAACTTAGGTTCTGCAGCTAAACAATGATCCAAAACACACCAACAAGTCCACCTCTGAATGGCTGAAGAAAAACAAAATGAAGACTTTGGAGTGGCCTAGTCAAAGTCCTGAGCTGAATCCGATTGAGATGCTGTGGTATGACCTTAAAAAGGCGGTTCATGCTCGAAAACCCTCCAATGTGGCTGAATTGCAATTCCGCAAAGATGAGTGGGCCAAAATTCCTCCACAGCAAACACACTAAAGGTGGCCCAACCAGTTATTAGGTTTAGGGGGCAAACACTTTTTCACACAGGGCCATCTAGTTTTGGATTTTGTTTTCCCTTAATAATAAAATCCTTCATTTAAAAACTGCATGATGTGTTTACTTGTTATCTTTGACTAATATTTAAATTTGTTTGATGATCTGAAATATTAAAGTGTGACAAACATGCAAAAAAATAAGAAATCAGAAAGGGGACCAACACTTTTTCACACCACTGTACTTCCGCAACTGCGTCTTTTTCACCTTTAAGTTTGTCGCACCATTACAACTTTACATCTTTGCATTATACCATATGACAAAATTAATCAATATATTAATTGTTTGTATTTATTGCTTATAAAACATGGATACAATAATACATTTCAGAGGGCACATTCTAAATATTTGCTAGATTAAACTTCTAAATTGAATAATTTGCTGTTTTTCTCTTTTTTTCATAATGAATTTATAAAAATATTAAATTTCTCAGTGTTACTTTAGGGTCTGGGAGCTTTTGGGCATTTTTGGCTACATTTGTAATTTTAATGGTTAAACAATTACTTAATCCAAAATTAAATAAACAGATAAATAATCAGAATTTGTTGCAACCCTTATGTTTTAAAATGGTCAAATAAATGTTACTTTCTAATTCACATTGGAACTTAACACGGCATTGTAGTTTTTAGTGGTTGTAATAAAGCTCTTTGTAGTTGTAAGGGTTTTTTTCTTTCATAGTCCACAGGGTGATCGAGTGAGAAGCAGAGTAGAATTGACTTCAGTGCTTGAGGGAGTTCTTGACTTGTCCACCTTTGAATACAAGTCAGGAAAGTTCTACAATGGAGAAGTGCCACCCACAAGAGTTCGAAACAGAGTGAAGGTATTGGCCTCTTTTATCCCTTAAATCCTTTAAGGTGGTTTAGCCTTACAATTAGGTTCCCTCACTTTCTTTTCTGGCAGAGAAAGATCCGGGAACGTTCTTCCTCAGAGTCCAGCTTTTTGGAAAGAGGAGAGGGGGCAGACACTCCTGACTCCTACCACAGGCTCACTCCCAGTGTAGGGCCCAAAGCCTCCAACCAGACAAGCTTCTCTTCACACAGTACAGTGGGAACTCCAAACCAAGCTTCTCAAAATGAGGACACACCTGTAGAAGAAAAAATTAACCTACCCCTTCCCTCTCTATCCAGACCTGTTCCGCTCCCTTCAATAAATGGGGAGATTGGGTCAGAGGACAGTACTCTGTGAGTCTGCTACTACAGTTTATCTGTGTTTTGTGAACTTATCACTAATCACAGCTTCAACAAATAGGACATCATAGTATTTTTCCACTTAATCATAAGGGTTTAAATTTGATGCACTGCTGGGATTGAGACTGAGCATTATATTTCTCTGCAGGGTCTGTGCTAGATGTGGTATCTCCTTCACAGGAACATGGTATGACAAACAAAGGAAAAGGCCCTGCTGTCCTACATGCTGGGGTATGTTATTTTGTATGTGTGTGTTTTTTGAAATAACACATGCACACAAATATCTTCAGATATAAGAAGAGTGATGGAAAAATTGAGGTGTGGTAAAAGTGCTGATTTTCTTGCAATTTTATACGTCTTACACTGTTTATTTCTTTTTGAAATCAGCGGCTTCAAAGACAAAAGAGCATCCGATGATTCGTTTCAGAAAGGTAAAGCAACAAGCATGACTTGCTACATTTTATCCACTTTAACTGTCAAACATTTAGTAAATGGTCCATTAGACACATATCTTGAATAAAATGCTGGATTTAGATATCTCACTGTAGGTCTTGTAATATGAGTAAGTTGCATTGTTGAAAATGATTCAGCATTTATTCACGTTGGCAGTTTAATTTATTTATTTTTAAATCAGGCATGGAGAAAAGGTGCCTAACAGAGATAATTTATATTTTTCAACAGAGAGAAGACAAATTAACTGTGTGTTTTTCATCCAGGTTTCTGGATGTCTTTAATGTGTTTAAAATAAACAAACCTTCCTTTTTGTTTTTATTTGTCACACCTATAGTGGATTCCCTGTGGGCAGTGTGTGGGATGCAACAACACAACCAACTGCGGGCAGTGTGCCAACTGTAAGCATGGACTGCAGAGCCCCGAGTCTCGCAAACGCATTTGCCGGAAACGAAAATGTATATGTCCTATTCGCAAGGTGAGCTGACAGGTATACAACAGTTACTTCCTTAGATGATTGTTGTTTATGTTGCATTTAAACTAATGTCTTTTTTTTCTGTATGTGCCATCAGGGTCCTGGAAGTGCAGGCCTCCTGCAGCCGAGGTCTTACAATGACATTTCTGAGTCATATGATGACACATGCACAGGTTTCCAGGTAAGTCTTGTAAATGATGACTTTTCTTGCTGAAGGTTCAAAGATCTTCGTGTGTTGCATACACAGCTCGTAGACTGCAAGTGTAAAATTCTTTTATAAGCTTTTCAGTGGTAAATTTAAAACATAAATTCCCACATTTTGCTTCTTTAATCAGTAGTGATTAATGATGGCAGAGTTCATGGGATCCCAAAACTGTGTGTTAAATACACCTATTGGCCAGGAACATTCTTTTTTTTCTACAGGTTTACAGTTAGGGTAAGATTTTATTAAGCCCTTAGTTTTTCCAATTTACTGTATTTTCTGGACTATAAGTCACCCCGGAAAATTTCTGGCTTTCAGAAACAAACAAAAAAAAAAACATGCACAAATCACTTCAGTGTATAAGTTGCATTTCTAATTATGCCAGTTACAGTTTAAATTAGCCTGTAGAGAACATAGGCCAGGCATAAAAACAAGCAAAAGTGCATTACAACTTCATGAATCCATGTCAAGTAACTCTGCCAACGTCAGGAAGAAGTGAGGTGGTATGTCCTGTTCCTCACTTGGGTCGTCTGAATGCCGACACTCACAGCTACATACTTCTGCAGCTTTGTCTACTTTTTTTTTTGTGCGGCATTTTCACTTGTGTTACACTAGGAGTTAAAGTTTAATGTGAACATACTTACTTTTGTGAAGGTACAATACTACTTTATAATCTTTATATTTAATATTATGTATTATTACTTTAGTTTTTACTCCTCTCACTAAACATGTTTTATTTTTGCAGCACCCAAGTCTCAAAAACAGTGACACAGAGAATTTCTCAGTAAATGTGGACATTGAAGATGAGGATGACATGTCAACTGATGACGATGATGATGTGAGGTTTTTTTTTTTTTTCCCTTAAGCCACTTTCCTATAAACTCAAAACATATGCTGTATGCTCTCCACCCATTCACAATAAACCCAGATATATGCACTATGAATCACCAGTTGCAACTTTAATTTTTCCAATAGTAGTGTGTAAATGGTTGCAGATTTATATTAGGGGAAAAGTCTGTTTCTTCTTTATTCTATACTGGTTTCCTGGCTCTTCTTAACGGGTTACCACAATCAATTGAACAATTTTGACATTTGTTCACTTGATTGTTACATTGCCTTTATATTTGTGCTGAGTCTCTTATTATTCCTGTTCACAGTGGCATAAGAAGCGAAAGCGACGGTCCTGTGGAGAATGCAAAGCCTGCCTCTGCAGGAAAGACTGCGGTACATGTGACTTCTGCATAGACAAACCCAAGTTTGGAGGCAGTAACAAGAAGAGGCAGAAGTGTCGTCTTCGGCAGTGTCAGAGACAGGCGATGGTAATATACTTCCAGTATTTATGTTTTTTAATTCTTGCAATAATGATCTCTGATGTTGGTTTTAAATATTTCTGTGTTTATATTTGCCAGAGACACTTGCTGCCATTTCAGGTGGGACAAGGTGATTATGGGCCAGATGGCCCTGTGCTGCCGGGCAGGCCTAGACCTCACTACACGTACAGTCGCAAATTAAATTTAAAGAAAAGTAAAGGTTTACACATGAGCTTGGACTTCACCGACGAGGATGATGACAGCAACTTACAAGCAGTGAGTTCTCAGTTTTCTCTTTGAAGATCATTGTGGATAAAACTTCCTCACATTTGACCAAAAGAAATTTGTGAATTCTTCTTGCTGCAATTCGGTTTCACTATTTTTAGATGAATTGGAGCTCTGAGCCTGCCAGTGGTAGCTATCACACCTATGAAGTGAACATGAGGAATCATCACTCAGCTATGCAGGTTTAAAAATATGGTTTTATTAGCACATCCTTGATACCTACCTCTCCAAACCAAAATGAATGTCAACTTAATCTTGATCTTTCAGCATTTGAATCATTCAGATTTAGCACAGCGAAATGGACTGCCTGATGGAGTCCCTCACATCGCCAACCATAACAACTCTCAACTAGTAAGTTTATGTTTTCTTTCATTTTTGTTTTTTAATATATTGTCTTTTTCTTCGAGCATTCAAAAATGTGTTAAATTTAGCACTTGATGGTACAGGGTGAAAGTTTTAAGTTCATGAACCTTGTGTGTTAGAGATATTGCTATAGTAAATAAATGCACTTTTGTGGTTGATTGTGTGCATATTTTTGCTGCCCAGTGCTTAATTTTATTCATCCTGACAGATCCAAAGCCACCAGGGCCTCTTCTCGCTTCCTGTCACAAATGCTTCTGGCACTAGGTCCATTTCCATATATATCTGTTGTCATGCTGTTCTCTGGCCTGTGTCTGTGGCTCTGTTCTGTGAAATCAGGCCTCACTCCAACTCTTCTTTATCCAGGTTTTTTTTTTTTTCCTCTTTTTTTTTTTTTTTTTCTTTTCGTTGTGATTGTGTAGATTATGTCTTGGTGATCTATTAGGTTGTACTTGTCATTACTTGTTTCACCTTTCACTTCATCAGATGAGCATGTATGATCCTATGCTCATATACCAAATAAACATTGACAGATTAAGAGGCTTTAAGGTCTACAATATCACAATTCAATTTTGAATTTCCTCGGGGAAAAAAAGAGCTTATGCATACATACTGTGTGTATACACACACACACATATATATATATATATATATATATATATATATATATATATATTTTTTTTTTAAATTCATTTTGAACTGTGTACATGGAGAACTATGTATTAAAAGGGTTATTCCTATACTGATCTAAACCTACTCAAATTACAGCTGTTTTGGGCTGAAGCACAGCGCCTGAATAAAAACAATAGAAACACTTGTAACAACTCCACACAACAGTTTAAAGCTGATTTTATACTATTCAATTTCAGCTCAGCTGATTTCATATATGAGTTGGTACACTGGGTTGGATGTTGACTTTCACTTTCATAGGTTATAGATAATAGTTTAGCTCATGATTTTATCCTTATCAGTCCCAGAAGCAGATAAGCAGATGGGATAGAGAGAGATCACATGTGGGCAGAGATGGTCAAAAACATGAAGAGGAAGAGGAGGAGGAGGAGGAAGATGAAGAAGACGACGATGAAGAAGAAGAGGAGGAGGAGGACGAGGAGGAAGAGGAGGAGGAGGAGGAGGAGGAGTTGCCGATGGTAAGTGTCCTGCATAAACTTTAAATGTTTGTTCTCTGAAGAACACAGTTAAAGTAAACCTTTTATTGTGTGTTCATTTTTTTCCTCTTGTTTGCAGATCACACAGATCTTTAGTTTGGCTGATAATCCAGCAGAGACTGGTGTTGATTTAGAAAACCAGCTAATGAAACTGCTAAGCTCTTTGCGCTCTTCTGTACTTCCAATCCTATGGTATGCCATAATGGTGGAGGGCCCACAGCTGCAGCTCATCCAGTGCTCTAAACAGTCCAGTATGACTGACACCATGGTGCTGATTGATCCAGGCTTCTGCTATCAGGTCGTTGTCCAAAAGCAGCCGCTCCTTCCCACCCACCCACTGTACGACAACTATCCAACACGCTTGACCTCTGTGACTGAGGTTGTCAATCTGCTTTTGGGCCTGGAGAAGTACGTTGTGTGCCAGGGGCTGCCCCCCAAAGAGCCACAACATAACAAAGATCCAGTCATATTGGATCGGGCATCAACATGTGATTTCTTGGTTAAAAAGAATGTGAGCATCTGTAGTAACTGCAGAGTGCTGCAAGAACTTTAATTACAGCACAGACATAAATACACCTACCATCAGAGCGAACACCAGCTCTCTGGTGCAACTTTGTGCTATTTTTCTTTTTTGTAAATTTTTTAAATTTTGGTTATGAATATATATGACATTCTTCAGCTTTACCTCTGGACAATAATAGTGTGATTTAATGATGTGATGATTTGACACTCACCAAAGGGATTCTAGGAGCTGTGACAATAAAACCCAGGCGTGCTTCTTTTAAGATGTTTTCTGTTGATGTAGGGCTTTTTTCCCGCCCAAGACCGTAATGTCTGAGTTTGGGCAGTGCAATGGATCGACCACTAGCCTGCTGTTGAGCTACACTTTTACTTGAGGAATCCATAACCCTCATCCACCTGCTATAATTACACCTTTGAGTCGTCCTCTCCCTCCACATTCTTGTAGTAATAGTTTCACTCATTCAAGGTTTTGATATATTTCAGTGCAATACAGATACTCTTGAAACCTTTTAGTTACTGTGTGTATGCAGAAAAAAACATACTTAAAAAAAAAAAAGCATTCATACCCTTGTGCATAAATAACTGTTTCAGGGCAGAGACAGCCAATGTCAAACAAGAAACTCAAGACATTTGTGGTTGCCAATATATGTATGAAAAAGAAAGCAAATTTGAAGGATCTCTGGTGTGATGAGTCCCCCAAAAGACAGGCAGACTGCAAGCAGTTTTGCAACCAATATCATACATTCTGACCTGAGTTAATATTTATTCATTCATTGGGTCTGCCTTTTAGATTTATAATTTAAATTGGTTTTATATTGAATATATTTCAGATTATGACAAAAGCTTGATTACATCTGTTCTGACAATATTTTGAAAATGACACAAAAATGCTGGGATACTTTTTAAAAGCACTTTAAATGCAGTTCAGTAAAGCTATGCCTTCATCACATTTTAAGACATGCACTGGAAAGAATGGGTTACGTTTATCTTTAACCACATTTAAGCAACCGTCCCCCTGAGCATTATTTTACATATTCAACACTGTTTTTGGGCGCGATGCTTTCGCACTTCCCTAGACATAGCCTGGTTTTGATTGGCGGATTGAACATCGCAAGTGGAACAATACAAAACTTTATTACCCAGTAAAAGTTATTTTCTCAAATGAAATCCTCAGGTGAAATCAGTGTAGCGTAATCTCACTTTACAGATGATGTTCTGTATTAGGTTGATAGAAATGTGTTAAATCTCAATATGGATTCTTCCATTTTTGTTTTTAACTAGTATGATGGTTGGTTGTTAATGTTTGAAACTTGTGATGGATGTTTGTTGAAATTATATAGTAATGGGCCACTCCCAACCATCCTCTTGATGGTGATGTTCGTAGAATAACTTATCAATGTGACTATATATGCATTTCTGATTTATTTTTAGCTTGGCTTCCTCAAGTAATTGTGATTATGTTGAAATGTCTGGGATTGGTTAAATGTTCTTTTTATAGAAGGTATTGTCGTTTTAGCCTTTGAAATCAAACATAATGCAAAGAATTGAAACAACGATTTTCCATATCTTGTCTTTGTACTTTTGGCGAAGTTGTGTAAATAAACATTTCTTGGTAACCTACTTTTTGTGACTGAAACGTATTGTGAGAGAAAAGCCTAAGAGTTTATATAATTATGGTTTATATTCACACTATATGTCAGGGTTTATGATGTGATGTAACTGACTGTCAGAGTGAGTGGTTTACTTGTTGCTTATTGGTTTTGTTATGAAGCATTGTTTCACTGGAAACCACAGCTAATGCTTTTATATGAAGTCAACCCTACAATTTATGTTATTTAACAAATGTGGACCAAGGCCTGTGTGTTTCAAGTGACTGGTGTCTGTTGCCAGTTGAGTTAATTTTCAGTCCATTGTAAACATAAACCGTTGGTATGCTTTGTTCTTCTAAAAAAAAAAAAAAAAGTCCTTATTCCTTAGCCCAAATAATGTTAATTGTTTTATAGAATTCAGCACTAAATTATAACGTTTTCTGACATTTTTGTGGGTTTTATATGGTTTGAACTTATCCTGAGTCACTAGAACTTTACAAATAATTTTTAAACATGTTCTTAATATAATGTAAAACAGTAAATATTGATGTTATGTCCTGAAGCTTTAAGGAGCATTTTAAGAAGTGTTGCTCTTTGCTGGCAAATTTATTTAAAAAAACTGTCTTTGGAGAATCAGTGTGTGGGCCCCAGGGTTGGGGCCGCTCCAGAGGTTGCGCATCGGTTCATGCTACTGCGTTTTGTCTATTCAGCGTCATTAAGCGCGTGCCGGCGCCACAGCTGGGAAACAGTCAGTGTGTGACTGGATAACATGTAACATCTGGGAGGGGCGTCATTGCTGTGACAGCGCGGAGCTAGTTGGCTGTGTGAAATAGAGGGCTTTCATTCGGTGCGGAAGGAAAACCTTTCTTCCTCCTGAAAGCAGGTCTGCCGAGATGCGCAGGACTCCGACGCAGCGGAGGTCGCGAGGCAGCTGGTGAATCACAATTGGGATACGGAGCCGCCACGAGCGAGAAGCGTTCTTGTGCACAGCGACTTGCCGCGCGTTTTATTAATTAAAGCCGGGTTTTTTTTTTATTTTTTATTTTTATGTTTTTTTTTTTGGGAGGATTTTGTCCTGTCGTCTGACGCTGTGGAATGAATTCTTTGTGTTCGGTTTTGTCACAGGACCACGGAGACCTCGGAAGGCATCGGTCATGCTCTGTGGTAAGAGGGGGATTCTGCTCCGAGATGTCCACATCATCCTAACTGGGCGTTTTAATGAATTGTCGCCAACTCAACCTTTAACGTTACTCTCTACAAAAACAGCTCGGCCTGCTGAGCGGTCCCTAAAACGCTGTTTGATACCACCATTAACGCAAAATTGGGGTTTGGCATCGTGTGAGTTAGTGACACACCTGCGACATGTTACAGCTTTCATTAATTACTCCGGTGTGTTTTATTATCAGCCGTTGCTGCAACGACTATGCAGATGCAGGATGGCCGCTGTTGCAGCCCCTGAAGTCGGGCTTAATGTGGGAGACACATGCTTTATGCCTTCCACACTGAGCTACGCCTGTAAAATGAAATGCAAGGACTGCCTGAAAAGGAAGACAGCACGTCCTTTAAAAATAAATAAATAAATAAATAAATAAAAATTCTACTTGTATTGTTCCAGCGCCTGTAAACAAGAACAACTGTTTGTGTGGCGTGTCCATTTAAAGGCAGGGAATGCCAGGATTGCAACCGCATCTGCATAAATTCAAATGAGAAGCTTTAAAAGAGGGGAGAGAAAAAAAAAAATCTGTCATGCTTCGTGGGAATACACAACTTCTCCCTGTTGCTGCATTGTTGAGGAGTAAAATATTCAGAAGCATGCTGCTATCGCTGTCTGCTGGGCCTTGTTGATTCCACTGGTCTCAATAAATGCTGCTCGTTCTCATGCAGCAGCGCTAAGCCCTATTATTAACAGATTCCTGAACAAGGATGTCTGTCTGGATCTTGGGAAAAATGCATCCAGAAGTGCTGTGTAGGTCAGAGTGTGCCTTCTGGGTGATCTACTGGTAGTCCACCTTTTGGTGTATCTGGGAAACACCTCCGTGTTTTCAGAAGAGGAGTTTCCTTTTTGACTGCCAAGTGTTGAAAGTGCTGATTGTTCCTGTTTTAGGGTTCTTCTATTTACAGGGGCCTTAAATTTATGGACCGTTAGTCCATTTGCATAGAGGTTTGGTTTAGCTGTTTTATTGCAGGGGGAGCTAGGAGACCATTCCTGCTCAGTTTCATCCTGATCAGGAGGATTTTGACACATGTTGATGTTTGTTTTCATCCCTTTCTGCTCACTGGTGCCTTCACGTTGGTAGCACGGCACTGAGAGTGTTACACTTCACTGTGAAATTGGACCTTGACCCAGATTGGTGCAACTGCAATAGTACTTTCACCATTTTGTTACAAGGTGACACTGCCACTTTTCTAACAGCCTTAAGATATGTACTGACATGATTTGAGCTTCTGGTTCAGTAGTAAAACATCTAGGTTTAATGGGGAATTGAAACAGCAAACCCTTTTTTCCCCCTTGGTGCTTAAGGGATCAAGTACCAGACCTTATCAAGTGCTGAAAACAGACCAAGGCAGTAGTGCTATGGGTAGGAGACAGAATTTACCCACATGTCCTCAGTTGTAAAGAATTAGATAAGGCTGTAATGCATGTGCAGCAATGAATGTAAGTGCATGGCTGTGGTTGCGCATCATAAGCAGCTCTGAACACCCTCCAAAATCAACAAAGTAGATTACAGCCATGGTGGAACATGAAAACGACCCAGGAATACATACAGAAATCCCTCCAGGTGTTACAGGGCAAAGGGAGTATGCATACAAATAATCCCTTTGGATGTTAGCACCACATTCCTTTCTTTATTACTCCCCCCACCTTAGCTTAGCAGAATCCAGGTGGATAGCAATCACCAAAATTGCTTTGTTTTACCCACGGTTGTTGTGTCAAACACACAAAGATGAGTGTCAAGGACAGGAAGGAGAAACGGTGAGCCACAGGACTGGTCGGTGCAAGTTAAGCTGCCCTGCACAGTGTCGATAAGTATGTTATAAATCAGTTTTCATGGATATAGAGAGAACAAGAAGAGATCACATTAGTATAAGGGCAGGGGGTCGGGTCACCTGATCTTCTGTAAGCCCTTCAGAGTTCTTTGATTGGGGTTGGTCAGGTGGTGGAAGTTCAGTAGTAAATCCTCTACACTGAATCTGCTGTATGTCCCAACAAATCTCTTCTTTTGTCCTGAGACTTGAGGTGTACCTCAGATGTTGGTGTGCAGATAAAAATCACGTTACTGTTCTTTTAGAAATGGAAGAAATCACAGTTCAGAGGCTGCACAGAGCAAGAAAAGCACTGAAACTAAACCTGCTAACATGATGTGGGGATATTTCAATGCCGCACAACGATAAGCACCACTGGCCTAGTTCTGACTCTTCAGAAACAGTTGTGGGAGCCTCGTGCTTGTCTGACAGGAGCTGCAGAGTTGTAACTCTCTCTGGTTACCATGTGTTAGTTCACAACAGTAGCAGCAGCTGTGTCAACACTAACAGTCAACACAAGGGCCAGCCTCACCTGTTCATAGTGAGCTTGAGGCGATATTTCAGCTGCTGTTTTACATCAGTTAATCTGAGCAACCTGTTGAAAGAGACTAAAACAAATAGACTGTCTCTCTAATTGCAACAAATATCAGATATTGTTACAGGAATACCAAACATATTAAGACACGCTCAGCGGTATGTTGTTGAATATATCTGCTACATAAATACTGTTGACAGCAGTTGCCTTTTCCTGGGACTCTTAGGCCAGATAAAAGCTGACAGCACAGAGTGAAGACCTAGAGCTGTTTTCAAGGGATGAGAAAAGTTCCTGTAAAACTATTGCCTATAGGAATTTAGCTGCGCTATGAATGTTGTGATCTAATATGTATGACTTCAAAGCTGAAGAAAGAGCAGTGCAGTTTCCTTGTGTGGACACAGTAAGATTGGACCTACCTTATAGGCTTCAGTGTTCAGCCCGTTGGACTTGAATATTAAACTCCTCGCTGATTTGCATTCGTGCGATGCGCGCTGCACAGGGGCAGCTCTCACTCATCTCACAGCTCATGTTTTAATCAACATGGCTCCCACAGTGCTATCTATGCCACCATCCAGAACCCATCCCTCATCCCCTGACACAGGCTAAGTCAACATGTGCTTGACGATCGTGTTCATACTCATATCTCCTCTGATCCTTGATGCTTTTTGTGACTCTGTTTATCTGATTCTTCATTGTCCTGCCATGTCTCCTGCAGCCTTCTGTCTGGAATGTGATGCAGTCTCCTGTTGTTGTACCTGTACCTCTGCACACATCTGCATGCCAGATGTTCAAGCATTTAGCACTTGATTTCTTTCAGTGAGAGCTCTGATTTTCTCAGGTGTTGTTGGACTCGGTGGTTAGAGGGTGACCTGTTGCAGTTGACTAATGCTCACTGTTCTTCTAGCCCTTGTCTTTGCCTACAGTGCTGCTTGCGTTTGTGGTAATGTGAATATATTTATTTTGGATATATTTATTGCTTAACACTCCCTGCTGCTGTGTTGTTCTGCATTTTGGAAAGATCTCTTTTCACGTTATGCCACATATTAAGATGTCTCTTTCTGTCATTTTATCGGGCTTGCATTTTCTTTCTTTTTTTGGTTGCCTCCATTTCTGTTTTAGTTGCTGCTAAATTTCTATTAAAAAATCTCATTCTTTTAATTGCAAACACAACATGCCCCTAAGCACATTGCACCTGGATGTGCTGTATGTTACATGAAAGTAAAACCGCTGTGGAATTCAAATAATACTTACAGTGATTAGTGTACCCGCAGTGTAACCTTTGCTGAAACAGCAGACAATTATGAATAATGGTACATGTTGTGATATACAAGACACACTGGCTGTATGCATGCCAGGTAAAGAAGAAAAGAGGGTAGGGTGGTCAGGGCGAGTCTAATGTGATGAAACTTTGCTCGGACAGTAGCATATCCTGATGCATTGTGTTTAGATGCCACCAGTGTGCATTGCCCTGAAGACGAAGAAGAGTCTTTAAGTCAGACTTAGCAATGTGACCTACACACACAATATCTACTCACTATTGTTTGCTAATGTCAGCTAACATGAGCTACTATTTGCTGCTGGTCAAACCAGACCAAGTGAGGCTCTAGCAGCTAAACCAGTGTGTTTAAGTATACTATATAACAATACTAACAATTTGTTGCTTAAAATGACTGTAATATATCTGTTTTAGCAGAAGAAAATGAAACACTCGGTTAACCAAGAGCACTGAATGATTGTTAGTTTCCTGAAGAGATACAAGGCACATTTCACTGAGTGAAAAGAATAGCACTAGGTTTCCAGGCAAATGTTGTGGTTTCTCGACAAAGCCATTCTTAAGAGGCATGGCAGCCTTTTGGCTCTGGTATTCAGCTGCCCACTGAGGGCCCAGATGAATACCAAATGTCTCTCTGTCTCTGTGGGTTTGCTCTGTGCTCAGCTGCTCAGCAAAGCACAGACATGACAGAGCAATGCCCTTTCCCAGGTGAAAGTCCTTTTCAGTCTATTAGATTAGCTTAGAAATGTTCATCATGGACTCCGTTTGTGTGGCACAGGATTGTCTGAGCGGTGGCCATAACTCTGCCGCTTGTTTGTGTGAAAGGCTCCTACTTGTCTGTCAACGGGAGGTCAAGCATCCTGGCAGTTTACACATGTACATGAGCAAAGAGAACTTACTGGTTCTGTTCCAGGACAGGAGCCAACTGAGACTAGGTGGAAGCATTTCATTTATGTCTTTACACAATGCGAGCCTCATTCTTTATGTTGTTTGAGTCAGGAAAACAGAACACTTTGTCTTACTGATTCCCCCCCCTCCCGCCCCCAAAAAACTGGTCAGTTAGTCAGAGATATGAGACAGCTGCTTAGTCTAAATGTTAGATAAATGTTTCCTTTTGAAAGATGTGATGCTGGCAGAGGCAGTCTTTGGATGGGTAATCTGATTCAGCCCTTGAGGCCTTGCATCTAGATTTGTGGGTTGAATGGAGTCGTTTTATGATTTACTCGACTGGCAAGGAGACAGCAAGTTGCTTGTTTATGGCAGCAATTTGTGAGCAGCATTGAGTGAGCGGCTTTTGGCAGAAAACGTTATTGCTATTTTTGGATGTCAAGTCTCTATTGGGTATTAGGGAAGAGGCTTTGTTTGTAATGAGCCTCCATTATACAGGGAAAAGTGCACATGAAACATTGCTCACTTGCTGCAGACGAGTGAAGGCATCTCTAGCCTAAGGTTGTTTTAAAAAAAAAAAAAAAAAAGTTACAGGCAAATTTATCCAACAAATTTATCCAATATGATAATGTAATACTACAGGACTGAATTTATGACAACAGCAAACCAAAACTCCACTTTCATTCCGTCACTTTGCTTCTGGCTCTGTTCCTCTGGCTTCCTCTCTCTTCTTTTGTAGCAGCAGCTACTGAGACATAAAACACAAAGGGTTTAAGTTTCTTCCTCTCTCCTTCTCTCCATACATTATTAATGTTACTTATCTCATTTTTCCTTCTCTTTGTAAGTGAAGTGGTCGCTAATTACATCTTGGAGCTAATTTTAAAGTACTTCTCACTTTCAGAATGCCTTAAGGTGCAAGCTAAGTTATAATCAAACTTTTATTAAACTTTTCATATTTTCTAGTTGCTCTCTAAAACTAGCTAAATGCATTTTTATGATATGACTTTTTATATTGTCATATCTGGGTTGAGAGTGCTGGATTATACTACGTGCAGTGCAGATTGACTTTCACCTTGCAGATTCTTGGATCATATTTTACAATCACAGAAACATAAAAATATTGTTCCACTGTTTTTTTGTTTTGTTTTTTTTCAAGGCTTTGGCTCTAGATATTTGAACAGAGGTGCATTGGCTCCCCCTCATGGTACCTGGTGTCAATTGCTCTAAAAGATACTCATGTTTATCTACTGCTGACTCGTTAAAAATGCAGCCATTGACTCCACATCTCAGGGCAACACATGGCTACTACTGCAAGGTTGTTCTTGAGAGAAAAAGAAACTAAACTTGAACAGACTTTGTAGATGAATCTCAGCTGCAGTTAAACTTCAGTTTCTTTTCCATCAGGTGAGGGCTGAGTTGTAAAGTCCCCAGGATTACATCACATGGAGGTCAAAGGACATCTGATCACATCCATGGGTTTGGGGGCTCCTGGTGAGTAATAATGAGATCTCTGTGTGAAGATTAACACCTTTGTGTCTGGACATGCGTAAAATGACCTGGCAAATCTGTCAGTTTCCTTTGTTTTGTTTTGTTTTTCACTAACAGTTTAACGGAAGGAACAGCCAGCTGAAAAAACATTTGTATGTGTGAAGGGCTTTTGCTCACATACTGTCACAACAGCTGTCAGATAATCTTATCAGAACACAGCGTCATTGTGAACAGACATCTTGTTAGACGCAAATCCTTTAAAATGCAACCATGGTGAAACAGTTCAAACAAATACCAAAAGACTTTATATATATATATATATATATATATATATATATGTCTTACTACATTTTTAAAAACAGGTCACAAATGTAAACTTTTAAGTGGCTCAACATATGGCTATTTGATCTGCCCTGATTGGTACAGTGGAGTAAGATGTGTAACACTTTTTGATTGGCTTTTACTCATGTGTAGACAGTAATAACAAATGTGTGTACCAGCATCATCCGTAGCATCAGAGTTTCTGAAGCGGTGTTATACCTTCTATGCTGTGTAGATGTTCAAGGCGGCCAGGACAGCAAGCTGCAGGCTGAGAGGATCACAGCTCTGCAAGAAAGGAAGCAGGCCCTGGAGGCTCTTCTCAACAGCAGAGTGGGGGAGCTCAAACAAGTCTGTTTGCAGGAAGCAGTGAGTAGCTGTCACTGAAACATGCTTGGCAAACAGTGCAACATTAACATTCAATAATCTGCAGTTTGTTCATGTTTTCATTTAACATGTTGCTGAAGAGAGTGTTAAATTTATTTTTGTCTTTTGTAAAAGCAAAAACAAGAAAACATTTTAATCTTAGCTGCAACTGGCAGCTTGTAAAGATTCAGTGCATGTTACTATTTGCTTGATTACTCTGGAGAACTTATCACATCTTGATGAAGCCGCAGCTGCTTCAGCTTTTCATTAACAGCTGTTTAACACATCCCTATGTTTTCAGCTGCCGGTAGTAAAGTGATTCACTTCATCACTGCAACCCTATTGTTGGTATCACAAGTTGTCTTTTCTGTTGTCAGTGTAGTTAATTTAGAAGTTGGATGCATTAATCTGCAAGAATTGCTCTGTTTTAGAATAAGATATCATTTATGACAGCAACATTACATAGCTGTTCCATGCATTGGTCCATTCAAAGGGCGGTTTTATTCCGACTTAGAGTAATCTGTTAAGTGGCAGCATTTTACCTAACACTTTAACGTCTAATGAATGTCTTCTGCAGGAGCTGACTGGAAAGTTGCCACGTGCTTTTCCCCTGGAGACGGGAGAGAAGCCGCCAGTGGTGCAGCGCAGAGCTGGCTTGGCGCCCCACACCAAGGCAGAGGTAAGTCAACACCTTGAATATCAATTGTGTTTACGCAGCAGCTGTAATGCCATGTGTATTTGTGGCTTGACACCCGACTGTGTCTGGCTGCAGGATGAAGCTGCACAAAGAAAGCAGATGAAAGCCATTTTCACCGGTGCTCTGTACAGACACTCGGAGTCAGACAGAACTATCCCAAATAGCAAGAGGACAGTTCATCGGGGATGTCACACAGGTATAATTACACAGCACTGAAAACCACATCTCCAACAGGCAAGTTTCAAATACTGGCATAAGTAAAAAAAAAAAAAAAAAAAAAAAAAAAAGTGAAGCCACATTGCCAATAACATTTTAGACTTTTTAAATCGCATGCTTTAAGGAAGATATCAGATGTCTTACTGCATTGTCCATAACCCAAATGCTTGTCGTCTTTCAGAGGACACTGTCATGTCAGAGAGCACGAGCTCCATGTCGGATTCAACATCCCATGACAATGGTGAGTCAACCGTACATGGTCTGTCTTTCAACGGCTCTCTCTGCCTCTGGACATACATATTCATAATGAGCTCAGATGAAAGAACAGGCAGTAAAAATAGCTGAATGTATTTGTCGGCATTTTCCATCACTCACACTTGGTGGGTGGGAAACTCATTTGCACTTCTGGTGTTTAGACAACAAATAAGAATATGCAATCACATTAAAGCTGTAAAGCCAAAATAGCACACTTGGATTGTGCTTGTGTTTTTTTTATTTTTTTATTTTTTTTTTCTCCCAAAAGAGTCTTCCCCCAGCGTGGCTGCTGACCAGCGCTCTCTGTCTCAGCCCCGGCTCACTGTGGGCAGCCCAGACCACAGAATCAGCAGGAAACTGTCTCCGGTCGAGATTTATTACGAGATGAGGACACGCCGCAACTCCGTCACAAGCTCTGTTAGGTACTAATCTTATAATGACCTGTGTTGTGGGCATTGCAGTCTTCCTGATCTGTCTGTACATACTGTATCATATTAGGGCACAAATAATCATGATTGTTTTCATGTGGGGGTGACAAATGTTGAATGCCTTTATGTCCTCTCATGCTGCTTCTCACAGCCCAACTCATTCTTTACCAAGAAGTGCATCTAACGTTGAAGGCAGGAGTGTTCCAGCGACTCCCCTCTTAGCACGAACCGCTCCAATTAGTGTTCATGTCAGGTAATCTGTGATCCTTGACTGTTTTGGTTTGCCACAACACTCTGATACGGCGATAACTGCTGGTTGAAAATGGCTTAATGATTTAGTTGAACACAGACACTGAATGAGGGTTATACCAGCAGCAAGGGCCTGACTTGATAGTTAGGACCAAAGCGTCCCGTCTTAAGTCATTTTATATGAATTGCATTTATATAGTTTTGATTAAATTTCCCTTCACGTACTTTGTATCCTTAGTCCTCAGAGTCCTCTCCTAATGTAAGCTGTTGTGCTCCATTCTCTGCCTTAGGTCAGATGTGTCAGGTGGTAATGGATTGAAGCAATGGTCTGGCAGTTTGGATGTGCCATACATGATCCCACTGGCTCAAGAGGGCTCCTCCTCTGATCGCAAAGGCTGCCCATACAGCTCCCGGGCGAGGCGCAGTAACAGCTCAGAGGCACTGCTGGATAGATCCAGCCTCCCTGATGATCATGCTCCCAGAAATGGGATGCCCCCAAGAGGAGGGCCATACAAGAGCTCAGAGACATTGACTGATGGAAAGTTGCGACATATTCACCTGGGCAGCCCCGAAAGACATGTGGATGGCTCTGTTGAACAGGCCAAAATGCGTCTGTCTATGGGTGGCAGGGGGGCTGGCGGAGGCTACAATGAGCTCTTAATGGACTATATTTGGGGAAAACAGCAGAGGATGCAGGTGCAGCACCCCCTGTTCCAGTCCACAGGCAGGATCTGGCAGGACATGTCCTCTCCTCGCTCCTCCACAGCAGCAGTGCCTCCCCATGCTAATGGCTTTTCTCATTCCCAGGTGCACCTTCCCACTGCTGCACCTCCCTTCAGCCCCATGGTCCTCCGAGGGTCCCAAGCCGAGCTGCGCAGGGTAAAGGTCACCAGAACCAAATCTTGTGGGCCCTTTATTCCTTTGCAGCAACATCCCCAGGATGCAATCCTTCTGTCTGCATATGAGTCTCCTCTTCCTGCCTCTGGCACAGCCACATCATCCATCCCCAACCTGCACCCCTACCAGACTGAGGTGTCTGGTCCCTCCTTTAGCCGCAGACCCCCCCAGTTTTCTCTCCCGACCCCAGAAGACTCAACCAGAAGCCTGCATAAAGCTCTGGCTCTGGAGGGACTGAGGGACTGGTACTTGAGGAACGCCCTTGGCTATCCTAATGCTGCCCCAAAAGGCCACGAGGCAGGGATCTCACGCCTCTCACACCCACACCCACTGGTGCACCAGAACCAGTCTTTTCAAGGTGAAGCTGCCAACCTCCACAGGCCTCAGATACCGCAGTCAGCCAGCTTCCACGGTCATCCACTGCATGGGAGGTCGGTAATTTCTTTTTTTTTTTTTAATATTTTAGTGCTTTGTCCCTATGACTGAGAGGTCATACGTACCTTCATACAAGAAAAGAACCTTTTCTTTTATTGTAGATTGTTTTGTGTTGTGACAGTTATTAATTTAAGATATTTTATGTTTCCATGTTAATGCTGTCATTTCATACACACTCACTAAGACTCACTGGAATTTGTCCACATGTCTTCTAGCAGAGGATTGTGCTGTTACTCCATCCATGTTTTTTCCTATGACCTTTTCAATCATTGTTTTATTTTTGTTTTTAGTTTCTTTTTGCGTGATGAGTATTCTCACGCTGCTGACTGCTTTTTTTTTATAATTGCCTGCAATGGCCCTCAAGAAACAGTTCTATTTACAAATGTGACTTTGATAATCCAATAAATCAAATATGAGGATGCATTAATTACTGGATTTTTTTCTCTCTCTTTGAAAATTCATAGGGATTTAATGAATTTAACAGAGTTCCCCTCTCTTTGCTTCTTTATATTCTGACCTTTATTTGTACTTTGTATGTCATGAAGATGCATTATCTCTGTGGTTTTATCCTTCACTGTATACCTCCTGTTTGTGGGGAACTGTATTGATCTGTCTTGCCTACCCAACAGGTCAATGGAGTTCACTCTATACCAGGAGACGCCTCACTCACAGATGCAAGATGTGACCCCAAAGGAGCCCAGTGCAGACCCAGGCACGTTAGTCTGAAGCAGCACCCAACCCCAAACACACACGCTACATCATATGAGCAAAAACACTGTAGCTTTCACATACACTCAGACTTGCGTAGTTATACACTTACACAGACAGGTTGATACAATGTGACCTCAACAGCAAAACAAAACACAGTGACCTCAGCAGAAAGAGACTGGAATAACTGATAAACTGTAACTGTACAGTATGAAAAAGCCTTGGCAAGCTCCCTGTGTTATAACTGTCCCCACTGATATGAACTTCAGACCCAGTGTTGGATGGAGTTGAATTCCAGAGTATCTAACAATAATGGTCATGGCTGCACTTCATATATCAATATTTATGGTTCAACATGAGTGGTAAAATCCTTCTTATGACCCTAAAAATCTCCGAAGATATACTTTTTTACAGAATATATACATCTCTAAAATCACTATTTTGTATCTTCAGAAATATAAAGAACTGTTATATTAAAGAGGTAATATATTGGTCATTAATCACATGATATACAAAGGAGTTATAATAGCTCATGTAATTTTAAAAGTATTAATACATGCCCTGGTGAATGTGTGTTTGTAAACTATAAAATGTAAAAACATGCTTCAGTCCTCATCTGCTGTTAATTCCACAGCCATTTGCATTTTTCATGTTTGATAAATGAAATGGGCCTGTAGCATTTTGGTGTAGCAGACAGGAGTGCCTAAATGATTTAATATCAAAACTAAACCGTGGTTAGAAAACTTTAAAGGGGTTTCTAATAAACTGGAACTGCTAGCATTAGCCTGTGAGCTAAGTCTAATGAAATGCTGAAAGCAATTCATGATGTCATTAAATGGGGGGAGGAGGGTTGGAATGATGTCATGTGCATTTTTTTTTTTTTTTTTTGGTGGGGGCTTCTCTTTTTACATTCAGCTCGGTGCTGGTTGATAAATGTAGCTTTCTCTGTGCTGACCTTGACAGAATAATTAGATCAGTTTTAGGAAAACCCTTATGGCTGTTGTGAGACATACTGTATGACAGTAGCACGTGACAGAATATTTACTTGTCAGATCACTTTTTCTGCATTTAGTTGTGCAGGATTTTAGTGTCATACAGAGCACTTTAACATCTTATGCCTTAATTCCCTATAAAATTGTCACCCTGAAATATGATTGGACATCGGAAGGTTCAGTCAGGGTTTTAAATGGAGCAAAATTAAAATAAAGTGTGTTTTGTCTACATCTGCTAAAGGTCTGTCAGAGTATTAAGGTGTGTATATACTGTAGTATGGATTGTACTGATGAGTTTTCAAGCTGATATTTTATTTCCGTACTAACAATGTGATTCTTAGACTAACCACATAAGTAGTTAATCACAGTAACCTCCCCAACTCTTCCACCCCCAAGTGAGCACTGTTTAATTGGTTTTAAAAAGCGAGGTTGATGGTGTGAACAGAATAGGGCTGCTGCAGGATTGAATGATGGTGTGAGCAGGTCTCATACCACTAAATTTGTTTCTGAGAATCCATACTGACTTAGTATTTGTCATTTCATATCTTTACATTTTTTTAAATCATTGTAGTCATGTCATATTTCTACATTTTTGTAATCAGTCTTGGTAGAATTCTACAATGTAAACTGTAAAGATATGAATATTAAGAAATAAAATCCTCAAGGAAACAAAGTATTTGTCTTGTGCAAACAGAACTTCAACATGTTTTTTTTTAATTTTCCATCTCTGATTATCTTTAGACTCATTTGAATGTAGTTCTTTAGTTATACAATGTTTATGCTCTGTTACAACCCGTAGCATACTGTTAACTGGTTTCTTCTGTTGTCTGATGTGTTCACATCCTCACAACTATCCAGCTTCAAAGAGCTTATTCCACCTGGTTAAAACCTGAAATCAAAGACCAAACTGCTGTGCACTGGGGGTCATAAATGTATTTTTCATATTATGTACTCTGTAAGTTGAAAATAAATTATATAAATTTAGGTCTAAAGCAAATTTATTCAAACTATATTATATTTATGAACCTATAACATTTTGTAGCTATCCACAGTAGCTCTTTCTCATCAGGATTTGGTAATGTGTGTTAAAACCATTTTGTTCACCAGTGTGATGTTAACTGATTATTCTGATTTTTTTTCTTTTTTCTTTTAGATATTTAAGTGGAGCTGTTTTTTTTTTCACTCTTTTCTTGATAAAAAGGCCTATGAAATAAGCCTAAGTCCCAACCTATACTGTATGTATGAGATTGTGCATTCATTCTATTTAATAAAGTGTCACGTTGAAATCAGCACAGAATAACGTTTGTTCCTTGAAAGCCAAGTAATATACGGTGGCCGACGAGGGCAAACGCGCCGCAACTGCCGAACACTCGTAAATACAGAAATGATGTAAAATCAAAAACACACAAACACATAAAACAAATTCAACAAAAAATCACATAAACGAACAAATGCAAAAGAAAAATACTGCAAATACCACGACATCCAAATGCTGAATATTCAAGGAACGGAAGTGCGCCAGGCCTCTAGGGGGACCCCGGACTGAGAGGTGCTATGAAAAAAGTTTGTCTAACTTTTAGAGAGGCGATACAAAAAGGTAAGTTTTCTGTTTATTTATGTGTATGTTTTTGGTTCTGCATCATATCTGTATTTGCAGGGTTCGGCTGTTGCGGCGCGTTTGCCCTTGTCGGCCACCGTAGTAATGGACCATTTTTCACAGCTGGCGTTTTGACTGTCATAGCAGGAAAAGCACAACTGAACACACCTGATCTGATTCACCAACATCAGATGCAACAGGAAAGAAAGTTCAAACATGTGAGATGGTGTAATACAAAAGGCTTTGAAACCATAAGTCATTAATATTAAAACTAATTTAATATAATTTCACAGTAACTTGTTTAAAATGGTTTCAAGTTAATTTTTTATCGTTAGTGTAGAATAATACCTGTATTAATGCTGTGCAAGAAAAACTTGGCCTTCTTTGTTGGTGCAGCCTATTAATTCTGTCACAGTAATGCCTGTACTATTACAATGAATAAAATGCCCTGTAGAGTGGTCGCATCTCATGCCATTATTTTTTTAAACTCCAGGTCTTGTATAGGTGTGACTGGACTGAAGTCAGAGTCAGAACAGAAGTGTTGTCCACAGTGTTGTGAGAACCAGGCAGCAGGCTGCTATTCCTGGACCTCACTGAGTTTCTGACGCACGGGGCAGAGGAGCAGCGCACGCGAGCTGAGGGACTCGACTGTTATTTCCCGCGTTACAAACATTTAAACTATCGCTCAGAAAGGTAAGTAGGCTCCTCATCTAATGTTGTTGAGTATTTACTTAAGGCTCAGTGAGTTTTTGTACTGCTGGCCGAGTGTCACCGTGAAGCCCAGAAAAGTGTAGGCGACTTTTCTTATCGTCCAGAGCTGGAACAAACCAGACTTCCTGCGAAAACCTTCAAATTAAAAGTAGGTTTGACTTGTGTTAATGCCGGAGCAGAGGCTGTAGGAGTCATCGAAGTATTACCAAGTAGCTTATAATATCTCAAATTGCATTTTATAAAATATGTAATGTAAATATTAAATGTTCTGAATTACAGCTGTAATGTCGAAGTAAAACAGCTCTACTTTAGATGAATGGTTTAATGTTCTTGCTGGATTGTTTTTACTCTCCATAGTCCAGACATCAGTAAAAAGTTTTTACCAACCCAGTTTTAAACATCAAACATTTAAATACCCATTAAAACGAAAGTATGCAAACAAACAAGTTATCAGATAAAATATCTAGCACCCAGCAGTTAGGTACATATTGTTTAATCACTTTACATTAATATGTGACAGGAAGTTAGAGTTCAAGGTAACAAAAATGGTGGTGTACTGGTGTACTGCTGGTGGACTTTTATTCTGAAGTACTGGTAATATGACTTAATATCTTACAGATAGCAGTGCCTTCAGCTATGTCCATTGCATGTGTACAGGCACAGAAAGATAAGCACACCTCACCAGTTATTGAGTAGGGCTACAACTTGTACAATACTATTGTTCTAGCCAGATATCCCTTGAAAGAATCCAAATTAACCCTTAGGAGTCTGTTGTGATCAAATCACACATCCAATCACATGTGATTGCATGCTGGCAGGCTCCTAAGAGTTCATTTGAATTGTCAGCTGTTCATGTCTACAACTATGCTGCACACACTGCAGCTGTTCCTGCAGTACCAGGAAGAGCTTAGCTACAGCTGGGCAAGTGTCAGGAGCTATTTACGTTGACATGCCATTCATCCAGCTAAAAATAAACATACACATTCACTGCCCCCTTTAAAATGTCACTGCAAACAACCTAGTGCAATCACTGACTAAAAGCACAAACGTGCTGCCAGAGACAGCCAGCCAGTGGGCGCTTCTTTCAGATATGTTGAAATGATTCAAGACCTTGTTTGTTTTTTAAAAATATGCCAATGCTTCTTGTCGTAGCTTTCCCTTTGAGCGCTGCTGTCATCAGGGCCCATCTTCTACTGTGCTTGAACTCATCAGGCTCTATGTAGACATGTCATCATCATATGCTGCTGCTATATCAGCCCTACTTTCTGCTAGTTCCTCTAATCCACCCATCAAAGCCAGCCCTCACCCCTCCCCAGACACAGCACACAGCCCCAAACCCTGCCCAACACCCAGCAAACCAGCCCACTGCCCTCCAGCTGTGCAAATACATCCTCATTCACCTGAGCCTTTGGGATCTTATGAGGAGCAAGAGGAGAATCCTGCAGATTATGGCATAGGTAGGTAGCACCCAACATCAAATACCAACACACTGGTTCAGGTCTTTTCTTAAACTGCACATTGTGTTGTATGCAGGTGGTTATTACCCCATAGACATTGGAGAAATTTTTGTTGACCGTTACCAAGTTGTTAAAAAGTTGGGATGGGGTCACTTCTCTACTGTGTGGCTCTGCTGGGATATGATGTAAGTACAGGCTTGAACATTTGACTTCTCAGTGATACCATAACATAGTGATGGCATAATATAAAGATGAAAATCACATGCTACCATAATTGTTTACATTCAGAAAGAGGCGTTTTGTGGCCCTGAAGGTGGTGAAGAGTGCTCAGATATTCACAGAGACAGCACTGGATGAGATCCAACTTCTGAAATGCGTAAGTGGGACCACAGTAATATTTTTTGTTAGATGTGGACTGCTTTCGTAGCTTAGGAACATTTCACTTTTTTGCTGATGTTATATTTTTAATATAATCATCAGGTGCGGGACAGTGACCCCAAAGATCCAAAACGTGAGAGACTTGTGCACCTCATTGATGACTTCAGGATCTCTGGAGTGAATGGAGAGCGTATCCTTTACAGGGAGATTAAACATCCCACTGTGATGTCTTTAAAGGCTCTCAGTTATCCAGGTGAAGTTATCTAGAAGGTGAGTCATGTCAGCTGAACCCCTTGTAGTTGAATCAAAGTTTCACCACTCATCCAACTGGCTTCTTCAGTCTGAGAGAAGCTGGCTTGAGATCTCAATTTATCCTTGGGGTTGGTTTCACTTCACACCTAGCCTGAATAGGCTTGTTGGATGGACTGTGTAAATGAGCACAGATCAGAGTCGGTAGAATCTAATGATCGACTCCTGTGACCCCTCTGATCCATAAACCGGTTGCAGTGTGTGGCCTCCCTGAAGGACATGTGAAGAGTTACTTAACTTCCTGGGAATGGATAAAAGTGCAGCCTGGTAGACTCACCTCTGTTTAGCAAGGGTTTTCCATTTGAACATCTATCGCTCTATTGCTGAGTCCTCTCTCAAACCATCTATCGTGTCTGTCCAAAATATGTACATCCTTATCTTCAAATGAGTGGCCTGTGTCCTTTAAATGGAGGTGCACAGCTGATTGTTGTCCTGAGGAGCTGCTCCCCCTGTGCTGGGCCATTCTCTGTGAAGTGGTGGTTTGGTTCCTCCATTGTAAAGTTCTCAGCGTTGTTCCCTAAACTGGACCGCATACACTGCATTGCTCATCTTTTGTTTTGCTGTGCAATCTTTTGGGTGGACTAGTCTCTGTCTCAGTGTATTAGTGAGCCTGAAGTAAACCAGAAGCACCACATACTGGACACTCATCAAGAAACTCTTCATTCCCTTGTGCTCAGAAGCTGTATTGTATGAATTAGTGTCCTTAATTGCTCATCAGATGTGTGCATGGTTCTTGAGGTGCTGGGCCATCAGCTGCTGAGGTGGATTGTCAAATCCAATTACACTGGGCTTCCTCTGCCCTGCGTTAAGAGCATCCTCAGACAGGTGCCATGCAACACTTACCTCATGCCCTTCCCTCCCTTTCATCAGTTACTGAGGTCTTTCACGACCAGATGGTCTTCTCTTTTCTTGTCCTGCAATGACAGCGACTCGATTTTCATTCCTTATCACAGGTTCTGCAGGGTTTAGATTATTTGCACACCAAATGCAAGATTATCCACACGGACATCAAGCCAGAAAACATCCTCCTGCGAGTGGATGAGACATATATTCAGAAACTGGCGGCTGACACCAAGCTCTGGCAGCTGCCGATATCACCTGCTATCACCAGCTCCTCAGGTTAGTGATGCTGTATTAGTAATCATGTAGGCTTGACAGCAATTCTCAGGTTCAGTTACAGAGAGATATATGGAATTTGACACATATTCACATATTTGTTTTTTTTTCCCCCACATTTTTAATGCTCTGTGCCTGTTTTTGCATGCTGATTTTTTTTTTTTCTTTCTGCCAGTGAACAGACACTCCAGACAAAGACATGTGCGTAACTTTAGAAAGTTCCTGTTTCTTTATTACTTTATTACTTTATTCCTTTTATTGAAAGGTCTGTATTTTTTGCAATCACATTATGATTAGCCTTTTTCCTATGACTTCTTAAGAGCTTATCCTACTTGTTGGAAAAGCTGACTGGGGTTTTCCACACTCTTGGGGAGTGGGTAAGAGAGATTGTGTTTTGTTTTCTGCACTTGAGCTTCTTAATTGCATCTTGACAAACTCGTAAAGCCTGAAACATATTAGAGGGCACATTAATTTGTGAAAGAGCAGGGTACCGCACGTTTAACAACTACCTTTGGTGGATCACAACCCTTGACAATCCCTAACAAGAGACACAAATGTGCATCAGTGTTAGCACCACTTCCTACAGTGACGTGAGCAACTAATTTAAGCAAAGGCTTAATTTTCTTTAAACAAAAAAACAAAGCAGTGTTTTTTTATTCAGGGTTAAAGTGGGCTCTCCAAAGAGAGGCAGCTGCTGTATTTACACCATAAGAGTTTAGGAGATATAGTAGGTGTCCATTATAGTAACTGTGCTGTACTTTTATTACTCTCGTACTTTGACATGACCTTAATGTTTTAACAGGAACTTTAACTGGAGTCAACACAAATGAAGAACTGATTATCTGGTTAGAAAATATTTATAATATTCATAAATATAAAAGTACTGTACCTACTGTATAAGTGTCAGAACTTAAAACCAGACAGAAAATACAGTTCTGGGTTGCATTTTGCATGATGGCATCCTCCATTGTTACTACACTCCTGGGTTGAATCTCTGCTGTATTTTGCTAGCTTGCTCTTGTTGTGCGACTAACAAACCCCTGTAGATTAAAGGGATAAAACAGTGGGGCTATGGATGCTGCTCGTGGAGGATACAACTGTAGATTTTCATGTACCTCCAACAACCACTGCTGTAGGTTCAATACAAGTTTTTACCAGTCTTCTTTTGCACAGCATATGTAATAGCTGAAGAGGAGCTTGACCTTAAGTAAATTAGGGTTACAGTGTGTTAACTGCAGACTACATGCATGGAAAGCAACCTCTGATTGTTTCCACAACCGAACACACCTGTGCAGTCCAGCAAGGTCTCCGGGAGCCCGATCAAGAGACTGACAAGGAGAGACAGGCGACGACGAGGAGAGGAGAACTCATCTGACCACAAACAAAGAGACAAAAATCATGTGTCTTTTTCTGATGTCACTCCTCCCTCTGGCACACGCAGCTCCACCTGTCAGTCTAAGCTCACAGGCCCTAACCTCACCTTAAAAAGGAACACTCTGTTGTTGGAAGACACACTGGACTCAGTTCCACAAAGCCACAGAGACTCCATCTGCTCATGGCCAGGCCTCAGCACAGATGCCCCTGTCTCTGGCTCTAGATCAGTGTTTTTACGTCAGGATGCAGACGGAGAGCTGCCATCACCATCACCGTCTTCTCCCCATGGTTAGTCTCTGTGTTTGTGTGTTTTTTTTTCCCTAAACTATGACATCAGTAGTTTGTTTCTATATATGTGAAAACTGAATGTCTACAGTTTGGCCAGCACGTGTACCCTGGACCATGGTTAGCTAGCGTCATCAGTACATTCAACCCATATCCTAGTCTGATCTATTCTTATGCATTTTAGATATCAGGGACTCAGATATCCTTGTGGACCTCCTGAAGCCTCAGAATGCTGATAAAATCCTCATCAAAATTGCTGACCTGGGCAATGCCTGTTGGGTGGTAAGAGGTTTAGTCAACAAGCAACCTAAACTTGAAAACCTGTACAATTTCAATGGAATAGTTGCATTGTCAAAACCAGAGCGCTGCCAGTAAGTGCCTACCGCTGTCAAAATCCAAGATATATGTTGGCTGTGGAACAGTTTTCAATTGGTTGGATGGATAGCACTGAAATTAAGTAAAGACATGTTCCCATTTTTATCTAAGCACAACCTCAAAGTACTGCTAGCATGGCAGTGGACTCTTAATCTGGTCATTAAACATTTGTTATTGAGAAAATATTGTATGGCCACACAATTTTGCATACAGAATATGCACATACAGCAATTAAGAGTAAGAACGTAATGTAGAAAATAAAAAGTTGTTAATTTGCAAAGAGCTGGACAGTAATAAAGACACTGATTGCACTGATTTTTTTGTGAAACATAATCTTATCTGTCTTGCTGTCAGCACAAACACTTCACTGAAGACATCCAGACGTGTCAGTACCGCTCTGTGGAGGTACTGATCGGTGCAGACTATAGCACACCAGCTGACATCTGGAGCACTGCCTGCATGGTGAGATGAAAAAAAATCTCTCCCCGTTTAATTATGTTTCATTCTGACTTTGCCATTCCTAGATTTACCATGAACATCTTTTATTTTTTGCCCTGCGATGGGCTGGTGACCTGTCCAGGGTGTACCCCTGGCTTTCACCCAGAGAGAGCTGGGATAGGCTCCAGCAGATCCCCATGAACATAAATAGGAATAAGTGGGTATAGATAATGGATGGATGAATAAATTTATTTTTGGCCCTTTGTGCATTCTTTAGGCCTTTGAGCTTGCCACTGGGGACTATCTGTTCGACCCCCAGTCAGGAGCCACATTCTCCCGGGAGGAAGGTTTGTGCTTTTCACTACATCCCTTTTTTGTTCTTAATTAAAGTAAAGCTGCTTGTCATACAGTATCTACCTGCTTCTACAGATCACATTGCCCACATCATTGAGCTGCTGGGTTCCCTCCCACCCCAGTTTGCCATGTCAGGGAAAAAGTCCAAGCGGTATTTCAACCATAAAGGTGAAATGTACAAAATTATTCCAAAGACAATCTTACCTCAGCAATTCTTTGTTTATTAGGTTTGGTTATCATGCCTATATTTAGGATCTTTGTGTTTAGGTGAAATTAAACAAAGGACTTAGTGTTTGATTTTATTATTATGGTATATTTGGCATTTTAAAAGTGCAATGTGTAATATTTAGAGTGATCTATTAGTAGTATTCATGAATCTTTTCATTGTTGTGTAATCACTGGATAATACCAACCGTTGCATTTTCTTAATCTTGAATGAATGAGCCTTTTGAATTTACATAGGGAGCAGGTCTCCTTTCACAGAGGCAGCCATGTTGTGCTGCCATGTTTCTACAGTAGCACAGAATGGACAAACCAAACACTGGCTGTAGACGGAGAATCACATTTTGGTTCAAAGCTGTCGGCCACTGTACCCTCCCTTGCACCTGGGAACAGGGGAAGGTTGCATTGTGCAATCTCCCCACTAGATGCCACTAGAGCTTTCACTTTACACATTGCACCTTTAAGAGAGCCTCCTAACACTTGTTGAAAAAGGGTTCATCCAGTTGTCTTCTTACCTTGTCCAGGACAACTGAGGCACATCTCAAAGCTCAAGCCATGGAGCTTACTTGAAGTCTTGCTGGATAAGTACCAGTGGCCACGGGAGGAAGCTGTGCAGTTCAGCTCATTCCTCCTGACAATGTTGGAGCTGCTGCCGGAAAAAAGAGCCACAGCTGCCCAGTGTCTGAAACACCCTTGGATCATTTCCTAGTCTCCTGTCATTCAGGAGCCAGTGGATTAGCCCTCTGTTGAGGAGCAGGCTCTGACCCAATGGATGTAAAGTGACTTGGTCAGCTTTATCTGGTGCTGGCATCATAAGAACAGCTTTCATTAATATTTATTAGCCTGACTAAGAGGCTTTTCCCAGTTGGGTTGCTTGGTCTCTTAGTATTTCAATGACAGTCACGTCTAATTCAGGCACAGCAATGACCAAAGAGTTTTATCTTATTGAAAATTGCTGCTTAAACAATATCACAGAATCCTTGAGTTCAATAAACTGATTTAATATTGCCTTTATTCTCCAGTAGTTACGTCTTCAATTATATAGTTATTGAAATATATGAAAGAGAGACTGTAGCAAACCAGGAGGAGTTATGAGATGGATTTAATCAGACAAATGTGCACTTGAAGGATTACCCTGATGACTCACCACAGGAACAGACACTTTATATGTTGGTTATTAAAAACATCTACATTATTAATTAAATGTAATTAAATTTTAAATGAAAATGTAATGAAAATATAGACAGTTATACTTGAATAATAGGACTGAAGTCCTGAAATATGTATATGTAAACATGTAGACATAATGATAGTGGTTTCAACAGTACTGACTATAACTAATAAATAGTTTAATGGCGAACAGCAATTATTCCCTTATTTTTGTAACCACTGAGTGTGTGTTCACGTGTGTTCACCACTGAGATTAGATCTCTTATGAATTCCTGGCATGTTGACATCCAACAGAACTCCTAGAGGGGCTGGAAAAAAAAGGAGGGAGGAGTTAGCCTCATGTAAAATGCGGGTATATGGTGAGCTGTTTTAAAAAAAAAAAAAAAAAAATCATTTTCTGTAGCAGCAAGAGGAGGTGAGAAGAGGACAGGGAGCGTCGCCTGCCCGCACATGTAAGTCTTATTTTTAGTTTGATGTGAAAAAAAAGAGTTTTTCTTATGTTTATTCCAGTGTTGCTCAAGGGAGACCAAGGTTCAGCCTGGATTTACTTGTTTGGACTTAGGGTGTCTGCACTCTAGGGGTGGAGCCGAAACAGAACACGACATTCTGCAAAGCGCATATGGCGCGTGCGTGTGTGTGTGTGTGTGTGTGTTTTATTTACGAGTATTTATTTCGAACAACTATTGTTAAAATGATTTGTCTTCGGGAGGAAAAAAGACGAAACAGCTGGCGTCTGAGCTGTGGTGTGTATTTGTGTTCGCTGTGATGTGACAGGGGAGAGAGACCGGGAAAATATACTGTAGGTAAAACGGCCTCAACCAAACTCTGCACATGCACTCAGCTCTGAGAGATGGGCGAAGAACAAAGATTAGGTTTGTTGCCAAACTGACATTTCTCCATTAGTCCTCATTCGTGCCATTTTCACAACAAACGATATATATAGATATATGGATAACCTATGTTTTATTGTTCTCTCTTTTATAAGGGTTTTTATTTTATGGGGTCATTTTCATAGATATCAAATTCATTGTGCACAGCAGGGTTGGAAATAATTAGAATGCTTTTTTTTTCTTTTTTCTGGAGTGGCAGCTGAATTTGCCTAACCTAGCAGCCGCTGTTGGGTAATAAAACATATACATAGGAGACATGTAATAAATGGCCCCCACCCCACTACACTGATCAGAGCAAGACTCACAGATGGAGCAAGACCTCAGGACTTGTAGTCGGTTTGTTTATTGAGGGGAGACACGGTTTTAGCTCTAACTAATTAGTGACTTTAGTTTATTTCAAGTGGCCAAGGGCAATGTTTTGCCAAACGGCTACTACAACAATAATGTGGTGTGCGTGAGACAGTGAATGTCAGTATTTTCCTTAAGAGTTTAAATATTTACCTAATGGAGTAATTTGGTTCATTTACATAGATAATCATACTGAAATATTGCAGGTCTTACTATATTAGTTACATGTTGCAGGTTAAAACAATAAAGTCTCTGGTGAAAAAACAAAAACAAACTAGATTTTAGAATCCAGCAGCCAAAGAGGGAGGTGGACAAAAAAAGTTCATTTCCAACCCTGAACTTGTTACTGTCTCTACATGATGATGAATTAAAAGTGTGTTTATAAACCACAACAGGATTTTTTTTGCATTTCAGTCTCTGAATCCCTTGTACGTTTGGAGGAAGCTAAAGGTCAAAGTTCCAGCGCTCTGCCGTTCATGACATAGCTCTTAACCCCCACACAGTTGCCATGCAACTGAAACACCAAATCAAATGGGATTACCTCAGCCACCATTGGTCTTTCACTACCACTAGTCATTATTTGTGCAAGGTAGGGTTGTTTCCAGCCATGCTCTTCATGCTTTCCCACAGAAGGAGCCCTTGTTTAGAATTCTGGCTGCGCATTTCTCCTCCTGTGTTTGTTCTGTTCTTCCCACTTCATCTGTGCTTGTGCTATTTAAACAAATTACGTCTGAGAGTGGAAAAGCTGCAAAGCGCTGTTATTTGTTTACCTGTGCTTATCGCAATAGATATAACCTGTGTGCGGGTGTGTAGTTTGAACATGGCAGCAGCAGCTGATAATGAAAACCGAAGCGGTAACAGTATTGTACACTGCATAGTAAACACCCATCTCATTAGGCTGACACAAAGGAAGAGGTAGAGTGAGGAGAGATAGGAGAGCTTTCATTTATCTCATGCAGATGTGTTCTTACTGCACTGTGTGTCTCTGCTTCATTTATCTCAGCCTGATTCCACAGTGCACTGTATCACTGATGTCTATGTTCTCTTCTGATTGCAGGATGTCGCTGACTCTTCTTTACAGTTTCACCGGTGGAGCAGCTCTTTTGTATGCTCTCTACAGATGGGTGATCCCAGCCGTCGTGCAGTATCACGGAGGACTGGCACTGATGTGGCACGATGTCATTGTGGAGAGGATCATGAACACACTGACCCAGTCTACTCGTCCTCAGGTGTGACTTCACTATACACCATACTCACCTTTCACAGCTCGAACACATTAGCGACCAGATTGGTGTGATGTGCTGCTGCACAAGAGATTCAAGCTATTACAAAACAGGGTTTTGTAAAGGAATCAAAGGTGCCAATGTCAATGACACTAAAGTGAATGCGTATACCTGGACATGCATGTTTACTGTACTTTGGATGTTCAAATATATGGGGTGTGAAGAAACCAGACTGAGGGCTGAGCTATGGTACAAACGACAATGCTGACAGTTATGTCAAGCAGGCAGGATCTTTCCACTGTTCACATTCTTAGTTTAGTCTGTTAGCATGTTAAGATTTTCCAATTAGCCACAAACAAAAATTGTATTTAGTCTTATTTAAATAAAAAAAAAAAAAGACTTACTAGATGAAAAGTCCAGAGTTTCACCAAAGGTATTACTATATATCCTGAGGAGGTCATGAATGTCAGTACCAGATGTCATGGCAATGCATCCAACAGACATTTTAGAGAGACAAAGGAAAACTTAGGATTCATCCTCCGAGGATCATGAATGTCTCTACAAAATTGCATGACAATCCATCCAAGGGTTGTTAAGCTGTCAGTCACTGGTGGTGGACCAACCCACTGATGAACACTGAACCATAGAGCCACACTGGGGCAGTCGTGGCCTAAAGGACAGAGAGTTGGACTTGTAGACAGGAAAATTGTGGGTTCAAGTCTCAAGAATTGTTGGTGTTTAGAATTTAGGGTAGGGTAGCCAGTGAATAGCCAGTGCCCTCTCCTCCTTCAATACCATGACTGAGGTGAGACCCTTGAGCAAGGCACCGAACCCCCAACTGCTCCCTGGGTGCTGCAGCAATGGCTGCGCACTGCTCTGTGTGTGTGTGTGCACTTTGGGTGGGTTGAATGCAGAGGGGAATTTTGAGTATGGGTCACCATACTTGACAAAAATAGTCACTTTCACTTTTTTTCTGTGTTTTTCTTACAGTGACGAGCAAAGGTAATATGCTGCTGGGCAAAATATAATCTACTCTCGTTAACTGCTGGTGTAGTGGGGCAAAAACTAGGGGTAAAGTTTACATTCTATATGTGTCATTGGATTGCACAAGTATTATGGATTTCAGCAGTAAAGCTGTCATGGTGGTGGAGGAAACTACAGAAGATAATAGGTTTTGCAGATAGATGTTACAACATTTATAAGTGAGAGACTACCTTAAAAGGACAAAGTACAAATAACATATCTAAAGTACACGCTATAAAAGGAAAAGCAGATAATTAATGGTGCATGTGACACATACACAGTGGGCATGTATATATTGGTACAAATGTGTGAATCCACACTTGTTAATTGCTTCCTGAGAAAAGCTCCTTCTTCTCTTGGTACTAATTAATTTGGGCAGATGACTCATCATCTGTGGCTTTCAGCCTTTTTGTCTTTTGAGCACAACATGTTGACAATGTGGCTCAGCAAACGAGTAGAAAAAATAAGTAGAAATGAATTTTACATTTTATACTTTACACTTGTAGACAGGCATACTCATAGGCAGCATGCATTTGATTAAGGAATCAAATTGACAGGCTTCTCTAAAGTGGTCTGTTGACTAATGCAAACTGAAACACTGGATATCTGATTGTGGACTGTATATTGAAATATAGCCCACTTAGTCATTAGCAAAAGGTTTTGGAATAAGAAGTCAAAGTTATGCCATTGTGATCAGGCTAGTCACTCAATGCAGTCTTTCATCTATATATTTTTTTATTGTTTTATATGAAAAAAAACATGCTCCTTAGTTGCAGACAAATGTCCATCGCAACAATGGCAATCAGATAGATTCAGAACAAAATGCAAAATTTAGTAGTTTAGTAGTTTAAAAACTTGCCAGCAGGTTTTGCAAAGAAATATCCAAATTCTTATGCAGGGCTACAGGGTAGGTCTGTCCAATCAACCTCATTAAAACTACAGTGTGCACATGGATGTTTGGCTGTTACATTGTTGCAATGTTTGGACATTAATATTTGATTTTTGATTATTATTGATTTGATCTATAGAAAATGCCTTTAACATCTTGTCTGTTGATTAAATGTTGGTCCTAAAACCTGATTATAGACTTATCACCACCAACAGGGACAGATGTAATATAATAGACCATGTTGATGTTTGGGATACACTTCCCTTTGAATAAAACTTTTTAATCATCCTGTAGATCATCTGAGCTCAACTGTGCTATGTATAGTAGCTGACTGTGTGAAAGGATTCCCTCAGTGGGCACTGATAAACCTGCACTTGCTTGCAGTCTTCACAGGCAATTACTGCGAACCACAAATAGCCATTTGGCCACTCGCTTATAATACAAGTGTGGGTACTGGGACAGACTCATGCAGTACTAATATCCACAGGCAGCTTTATGAACTCATGAGAAACAGCTTTGTGGGCAGACAGCAGAACAGGTGGTGATCAGCTGACTGGAAATGGGGGTCAAGGAGCAGGAAACATGGGACGAATCTCAGTTCCTGTATTTTATCGCTCCTCAGTTGACCCCGGAAGTAATTCCGGCCCACCTAGTTGAAGAACTCTAAAGCTACTGGCTTTCTTGATCTTGAGCACCGCTTAAAATCAGTTTAGGTTTACATCTTTCTTTTCAATAAGGGATTAAGTGATAACTGCAATGACAAAAACAAAAAAAGAGCAAACATCAGCTGAAGTGATGTGCTAGTCTAAATACTGTTTTCGGCATGCAGTGCTAGTGATGCTTCCTTGACCAATTGGTTCTGTTTTTAGCGGCTCCTGAGTGCAGTACAGAAGAACGCCACTAGAGGAAACCCTCGCAGCGTGGTCAGAGCCATCGACGAGTTCTGCAGACACAAGGAGTGGGCCATGAATGTGGGGGATGAGAAAGGTGCTGATTTTCTCATTCTCTGTCTGTGTGATCATCATTACTTTTCTTGACCCAGCTGTGTGCCCTGAGGTTTTGTTTTGTTTTTGTTTTTTTTTAATCTTTTTCCTTATGTCTTTGGCCACAGGCTGCATTCTTGACTCAATAGTGTCTGAGGTGAACCCAGTCACTGTGTTGGAGCTGGGAACATATTGTGGCTACTCTACAGTGCGGATCGCCAGTCTGCTTCCACCCAATGCCAAACTAATCACTCTTGAATTTAACCCAGACTTTGCCGCAATTGCCCGTCAAGTCATTGCATGGGCAGGGCTGCAGGACAAGGTAGATGGCTGATGATAACTTTACACAAACTGAAACTGAAATGAATTAAACAGATTGCAAAGTGAAGTCAGTGTGTTTCTTCTTTCTAGGTCCAGTTGGTGGAAGGATCATCTGGTGACTGGATTCCCAAAATCCAGGAGCAGTTTGGGATTAACACATTTGACTTGGTTTTCCTGGACCACTGGAAGGATCGCTACCTTCCTGACACAAAATTGATGGAGGCAAGTTGGTTGTGGTAATTTTACACTGTTCAACCTCTTGGTCTTTCTGCCATGACACTCATTTAGGTTTTTCTTCTGTTTTTTTATAAATCAGAAGTGTGGCCTGCTCAGGAAAGGCAGCGTGTTAGTGGCAGACAACGTCATCTGCCCAGGAACCCCTGACTACCTGGAGTATGTCCGGAGCAGCCCATGCTACAAAAGCCAGTACTTCATATCCCACCTGGAGTACACCAAGGCTGAGGATGGCTTAGAGAAGTCTGTTTTCTTAGGATAGATTTTAACAAAAAAAGATCATGTTTACACAAGTACTAAACCTCCATTGCCGTGGATTCGCTAATATGCTGTTGGACCTTTTACTTCAAATTAAAAGTCATTTGTAAACTGAAAAAGAAATCTGTCGTTTTATGTTTTATTTTAATGACAGAAGTGTTAAAACTGTATGCAATCTCTTTCTACTCTGCTACAGTAGGCAGCAGCAATGAGTACCAAGCTGACAGGTGATGAGCTGCAAACTGATATGGGGGCTGGTCTTCCCAGTACATCAAGGAAGATCAATAATTAATCTAATCCAGCTGCATTCTGTGGTGCACAAACCTATTTTGTGCTGATATTGTCCACCACTGTGCCAGGTGTGTGAAAGAGAGGGTTGGTGTGTATGTGTGTGAAGGAGAGTATGAATCAAATCACAGCACATCTAATCTCAGAGAGTGACACAGGTCCATAGTGTGTGTGGGTGGGGGGTGGGGGGGTTTCAGCATTTGATTCAGCTGTATGAAAAAAAGGAAATACATGGGCTAGTTCACCTAGTACTTTCTTCACAGACGCCTGCATGATAATCCCAATCCGTGGCCATTAGTGCACTGCGAGAATGAGCGAGGAGAGGGTTCATCAGAGAGGAAGAGAGAGAGGAGTGAGTGAGAGGAGGGGGCTCGCTGGACAGGGATGCACACAGAGGAAAAGAAACACAGAGAGAGAGAGAGAGAGCTTTTAAGGGATTTGGCAGTGATTTGTAGAATCTCACTGCTGTAATGTGCTTTTCTCCACTTTTCCAGGATTCTGCTATGATACTGTACCCAAAAGCCTCAAAAGTGTAAGTGTGTAGGTTCATTCTTGATAAATCACTTCTCCTTTAGACCATTGTTTTTGGCGTGTTCTGGTTATTTTTGAGAGTGCACAGCGGCTGTCTGAGATGATAGAGGATTTACTTTCGGTGAAGAGCGGAGAGCCTTGCCTCTAGAAATATAATCACATTTTGGACCATGGATGGAGGCCTGTGTGAAAAAGCTCATGTGACGGGTAAAGCCAAGACTGGTTGATGAACAATGGGCAGGTAAGAAGTGCCTTTATGTGGGAGAATTTCTCTTAACATAATATAGTGTCTTTAAAAGTGAAAATGGTCAATCGCAACAATAGTGTGCACTTGGCAGCTTAGATTTACAGTTTTAGTAATCTGAGAATCTTTTTATATGATTTGCATCATTTGAACATCACAAATGTAACTTTGCAAGTGCAGCACAAAACATATCAATATGTAACACCATAAACTGTATTGCAATTTGACAGAAATGAAATCTGTTTACATGCAATGGTAACCATTTAATTCCCATTATGTACGTTTTAATGTGCATCTTTTAATACTAAACTTACGACAAAATCAAGTTTCTATATGATGTTCTACATATTTTATAGTTCCCAAGGAGTGGTAGAGTTTCTGCCTAGAAATATTCAGTAAATTGACATTCTAAGTATTTTAAATTTAGATGCTTTCGGGGACAGTTGATAAGTGGAAGATGTTAGTGATCTTCGTGCAGATATAATTAACCTACTCCAGCTTTTGGAGCATGAAATGCAGCAAAGGTTCAGTTGATGTTTTCTGTTTTGCAAAATTTATAATGTTTTCCATCATGGCTCCTAGCTCTTTGTGATAAAAGCTTCCAATACTCACTGTGTCATCATGCATGCTGCCTAAAATTCTTCCTTCAGCCAGCTGTGCACAAACATAATTCATATGATTGTTTTTCTTACATTTTCCTAGTTCTGATTTAATGTATCATCACAAATGTCAGACTACAAGCACACGTGCACTTAAACACATTGGTACCTCGAAAAGGGACTCTTGTTCAGCAGTGCCACAGGATCACTGGAAGGTCTATGCTGTGCAATAAAATAACATAAGACTGGAAACAAAATCTTTAGATGTTTGCTCTCACAACCTTAATTCTCCAAGGATGACATAAGACATACAGAATTACTGACAGCATGTATAAACTAATCCAAGACAGCTAAAAGTATTATATTTGGTGTAATGTTGTAAGCATTAAAATTGGCATTTTCTATTTAATTATTCATTTGTGATGTGTCTAATAGTCTCTTTTTCTCAGTAGAAAGACTGAGGCTATGGAAAATACACAACAGTTTAAAGAGATGACAAAAAGCCCTTAAATCCTTCTTTCTGACTGTCCCCAGTTGCCAAGGGTAGAGGGAGTGGCCTGGTGCTGTCAGTACCTCTGCAGGTCAACATCATGACATCATCCCATCAGTGCTCCTGGTTCAGTTCACCATCAAGATACAGGACGTGGCCTGGGCTGCTTTGGATTCTTTTGGTGGGAGTCAGTCCGGGCTCGTGGGCCCAGCAGAGCACCCAGCCTCAGTCTATCAAAATTGAGGGCGACATCACCCTGGGTGGGCTGTTCCCGGTGCACTCGCGAGGCCCCGCTGGGGTACCATGTGGTGAGATTAAGAGAGAGAAAGGGATCCATCGACTGGAAGCCATGCTGTATGCCTTGGACCAGATCAATAGTGACCCAGACCTGCTGCCTAACATCACTCTGGGAGTCCGGATCCTGGATACCTGCTCTAGAGACACCTATGCCCTGGAGCAGTCGCTCACTTTTGTCCAGGCCCTCATTCAGAAGGACACCTCAGATGTACGATGCTCAAATGGAGAACCCCCCATCATCCCCAAACCAGAGAGGGTGGTCGGAGTGATCGGGGCATCGGGCAGCTCAGTGTCCATCATGGTGGCCAATGTGCTCAGGCTGTTTGCGGTGAGATTTCCCTTTCCAATCATTAAACACTGACAGGGCAACATATTTGTGGCAACTTCTCTGTTTGGTAAGTAAGCTGATGAGGTAGTGGTCATAACATTAGAACAGTGATTTCTAACCCTTGGTCCAGGATCCCCCAGTTGGCCCCCAGATAAATCTGAGGAGTCCAAATCCTTGAAATTAAATAAGTAATGGGGGTCACAAGTTTTAAAGGGTCACAACACAAAGAAAGTTTGGCATTAAACATTTTTTTAAAACTATGAATCATGTGAGACTGTGTCAATGAATGTCCAAATATAAGCAACACACGTATTTGTATATTTAAGTTACATATATTTTCAAGTCAAATTACTTCTAAGTCACATAAGTTATTTAAGGTTGCAGTACAGTTATAGGTTTGACAAACCTCGTTAAGAGAACTCCTCACATTTAATAAGAATGTTTCATTTTGAGTTGGATATGTGTTGATAATGTTACATGACACCGTATTGTTGCTGTATCGTTGAGCATGAATTTCAGGCTGATATAATTTAGAAATGCAGAATAATTTGAATGAATTTCTGAATGGTAGACACACTTCATGGGTCTATGAATCCATTGTCATGGCTGGCCTCTGCAGGCTAATCCGTGTTACTGTGTAGAGTTTTTTTTTTAACAGATGACTGACCTTTGATAATTGATTGGACTGCTTGTAGCGATGATGAGTCTGTGTAAATCCGACATTATGCCATGTTCTCATGGGCTTACTGAGCTGGTCTGCCAGAAATCTAGAGATTTCTAAAAATAAAAACCACTGGCTGAATTTGTTTTATAAAAAAAACATGAAGTCTTACATTTGCACTGGTCTGCAATCTACTTGTTGCGGCATTCTTTATAATAAGGATGCTGAGAGCCAAGGATGGTCAGCTGGCATGCAGTACTTTTAATACTTTTATATTTTTGTGTATTGAACTCCTAGGCAGATAAATTGATTAATGAGAAACACCATTTTGCAATTTCAAATCCATTTTTGTACATTTTCAAATTAATTATAGACTAAATCTAATTGTAATAAAATCATTTTCATATAAGTTCTGTGACAGACTTATCCAGAATGTACCTAACCATTTGCTTGGCCACCCCTCTGCAACTCTCTAAAGGATAAGCAGTATAGATAATAGATGAGGGGATCTTTGTATTAAATATTAATGAACTAATCATTAGTTGGAGCCCTATTACTAACAATAGGATTTATTTCTTTTCTGACAAATTTATTGTAAGCTGGTAATCACATTAATCATTGAAAAAACAGTTATAATGTTCAATTTAATGTTTGAGAAAGCACCTGTAGGCATATTTCATGCTCATTCCTGAGTCTTAAAAATCATAAATATACACGTATCTTAAAAATACATGCTTTCTTATCGTTTAGCACTGACATTTAGTAACGTCATGTCAGTGCTAAACATTGTTTGCGTCTCCTTGGCTTAGATCCCAGAATAGGGTTTCCATCATTCTCTCAATATTGAGGGGATTCCAGCAGGACAGGGCTGTAACAGGATACTTGTGTTACTGATATGGCTCATTGATTTGGTGCAGATGCTTCTATGGGATTAATATGGAGAGGATTGTGTGTCAACTTGTCCATGACAAACAGACAAATATTTGAATCACTCTGTTGACTCCTCTGGACACTGATGTCACTCTACGGTGGAAGATCTTAGATTTGGAGAAAGTTTACCACGTGCTGTAAAATGTGGAGGATGTCCGGTACATTTAAGTTTGATGGGTCCAACACAGAACAGCAAATTTAAGCTGCACGTGGCCATCAGAATTAAATATATTGTATGGCTTACAACTGAGAAATGCTAACCTTATAGTCTCTTGATCTCTGTCTCTCCCTCTGTGCTTAATGTAATTTGACTAAAACCCCTATAATCCTTCCAGATAATCTGTGAAATGGTTCTCTCGCTGCTCTCTCCTTCTCCCTTCACTACCCCTTGTGTCTACCTTTATCTCCTCGTCCCTTCCACGGGGGCCAATGGTAAGCCATGGTGGGTGGGCGAGCATTAGCTGGGTTAGAAGGGCCACTGTTGAGACTGTCAACATAAACTATGTGATTTAAGATGTAGCAGACCAGTAAATTAAGCTTTCATCCATTTTTTTTTCAAACAACTGCTTTTACAGCTGTGGGTCCTGCCATCTGTATTTCGCTGTGACGTTGGCTTTATCCTTCAGCTCTGGACAGACCGCACTACGAAGTTGCCTCAGTTCTGAGAATTACTGAGAACACCGGATGTTCAAGAGATGAACTCTCTATGATAGTCCAGTTTGGGGATTTTAATGCACTACAACTTGTCAGTATTAATGTGGAATGACTCCATTTAGACACTGTTAAGGTTTGGTCTGTGAATAAGTGGTGCATCATCCTCTGACCTACTTCACTGCCTCTTTTTACCTTTGGATTCACTATTGGCCTAATAATTAGTGTTGCTCATGTTTTCCACTTGACCTGACTCTTTCGTCCCATCTGTATGCCTCAGATCCCCCAGATCAGCTATGCCTCCACTGCCCCAGAGCTGAGCGACAACAGCCGCTACGAATTCTTCTCTCGTGTGGTGCCTCCTGATTCCTACCAGGCCCAGGCCATGGTGGATATCGTCAAAGCCATGGGCTGGAACTATGTCTCCACTCTGGCCTCTGAGGGCAACTATGGCGAAAGCGGTGTTGACGCCTTCATCCAGATATCCAGAGAAGCAGGTTGTGTGTCTGGCTGTAGGGATAATTTATTCACTCATTAAAAAATATGACAGAATATATAAGGACTACCAGGGCAGACAGTTGTCATCAACTAACATGGGTTTAAAAGCTCAAATGCCATTGCTAGGGTTCTGGCTTCATTGGGTAAATCCCAACTCCCTTGTTTTTTTGTTCCTGCAGGGGAACATATATATCTCAGTTTATATAACATACTTCGATATTTTTAGTAATCTATCATATACCTTTCAGATTCAGTGATATTATTATTAGTATAATATGCAGAATGATTCCAGTGTGCAGTAATGAGAGAAAACAGGGATGTACTGTAATGCCAACATGCTTCTCATATCGATGATGCAGGAGGGCTGTGTATTGCACAGTCAATAAAGATTCCCAGAGAGCCCAGACCAGGGGAATTTGACAAAATTGTCAAGAGATTGATGGAAACCTCTAACGCCCGGGGGGTCATCATCTTTGCCAACGAGGATGACATCAAGTGAGTCGAGCTCTACTGCATGCTGTATTAGGCCATCAGTCAAATGGTGCAAGCTTTCAGGTTTCTTTTTTGATAAGGACATTTGTCCATCAGCACACGAGTAAAATGGAATGTTTGTGATGAAGTATCTGTCCTCTTTCAGACGGGTGCTGCAGGCTGCCAAAAAGGCCAACCTGACGGGTCATTTCCTGTTTGTTGGCTCTGATAGTTGGGGAGCTAAAAACTCCCCAGTTCAAGACCAGGAGGAAGTGGCTGAGGGAGCTGTCACCATCTTGCCAAAAAGAGCCTCTATTGATGGTAAGACAAATTTATTGAATCTGACTATTACATCTAACTCAAACCACCTGGATGTAGTCTCTGCGATATTCTGTGAAATATGATGAGTCTAAAACCAATGCTACAACTAAAAAAAAAAAAAAAAAAAAGATTAGACTGGTTGCACTGAATGATGTGTTTCAACAGATCAATAAAATCTTCATGAACCTGAATGAACATTGTGGTTTGTAAAACGATTTAGGGTTCGACCAATACTTCACTTCAAGGTCTCTAGAAAACAATAGAAGAAACGTCTGGTTTGCAGAATTCTGGGAGGATGATTTCAAGTGCAAACTGCCTCGTCCTGGTGTGAAATATGAATCTGGTAGAAGAAAATGTACAGGTACAGTTTAACATACAGGGGGGAATCAAACATTTCTGATTCCCTTTGGAGCCTTGTCTCTTTACCGTTGCCTTGTTTGACACTTTTTTATCTGCCAGGTGAAGAAAGAATCAGCCGAGACTCACAGTATGAACAGGAGGGCAAAGTGCAGTTTGTGATTGATGCTGTCTATGCCATGGCCCATGCCCTACACAGCATGCACCTGGACTTGTGTCCTGGCTCCATGGGTGTCTGTGAAAAAATGGACCCTGTGGAAGGACGGATGCTCCTCCAATATATTCGTTCTGTCAACTTCAATGGTGAGCTATCGGCTTTCTATCTTTTTTTTTATGTGATCATCTAGATTTAAAAAAAAAAAACAAAAACACTTTAATTTCTTTGATAAAACCGGGCAAGAAACTGAGTGATAGGATCTGTGGTGACTTACTTTTCCATTTCTGCTCTCTATCACTGTAGAGGGCTTGAAAAGCAACAGATTTAAAATAGAATTCAATAAAAGAGAGGCCAGCATGGAAGCTGGGAGCCCTGAGATGTTTCTGCTAATGTACCTAGCTAAACAGCCTATTTCTTCAAGGCATATCTCCTCCCTAGGGCTGCCTCTTCGCTCTTCTCTCTACGCTCCAGCTTTTCATCCTCATCTTTCATAAAAAAGTCACAGTTTGGAAAAAGAAAAAAAAAAGTGTTTCATGAAAGCATCCTATTTACTGCTGGATAACCATGGCTTGTATGGAGGATTTTCTGATTGAACGCCTGCAGGGACCCGAGAGGAACATTCAATCACAGAGAGAGTGCACTGACAGACTGTACTTCAATAAAGAGCCTCTTGCACTTAGCTTTCACATGATTTTACAAGGTTTAACAAAGCAAATGCAAGCTGTATTTAATGACATGTGGGTGTCTTTTTTATGCCACTAAAAACAGGAGTGCATCTCTCCACCGTAGAAAGCTTAAATTCCTTATCTCCACTGACTCACTTTTTTTTTTTTGCAGTTTTAATAGTGCACAGGTCACTAACAATCTGTCTCCATCAAACAGGCAGTGCAGGCACCGGAGTGATGTTCAATGAGAATGGAGATGCTCCTGGACGGTATGACATCTTCCAGTACCAACTCTCTAATGTCAGCAACCCTGGTTACAAGGTTATCGGCCAATGGACAAACCACCTCAGGCTCAATGTAAATATATTTGGTTTTCATTTATTTGTGAAAAATAAAAATTCAAGATTATTTTTGTGAAGATACCTAGATAAGAAGGTAGAGCCCTCTCTCACTGTTTAAAGCTAACTATGTATCTAGAGCCAGCAGCAGGGTGGTTTAGTATGGCATAATGACTGGAAACAGCCTGGCTCTGTTGAAAGTTAAGAAAAATCTGCTGATTACCTGGATCAGGTGTGTTCAGCCAATCAGAAGCGGGAACGATTCCTGTAATTTCATTGCAGTGGCATGTTTCTTCATCTGTTGGCTTGAGGTCTGTTTTGGTTTTTAGCCCTTTTTAAAGACTTAGCCGATACTTACAATACTTAAATGAAAATAAAACAATCCCTGTGTGTGTGTGTGTGTGTACATTCACCATAGCCAGAGGAGATGCAGTGGTCAGGCGGTGACCTTAAGATTCCTGAGTCGGTGTGCAGCTTCCCCTGTGAGCCCGGCGAGAGGAAGAAGATGGTGAAAGGTGTTCCCTGCTGCTGGCACTGTGAACTCTGCGATGGCTACCAGTACCTGCTGGACGAGTTCACCTGCGACATGTGCCCCTTTGACATGAGGCCTTTAAAGAACCGCACGGGCTGCCGACCCACGCCCATCATCAAGCTGGAGTGGAGTTCTCCTTGGGCCATCATCCCTGTCTTCCTTGCCATCCTTGGTATCCTGGCCACCACTGGAGTCATCGTCACTTTCATCCGCTTCAACGACACACCCATTGTTCGAGCCTCTGGCAGAGAGCTCAGCTATGTGTTGCTGACGGGGATCTTCCTCATCTACCTCATCACCTTCTTCATGATAGCTGAACCCAGTGTTACTGTTTGCGCCTTCCGCAGGTTGCTGCTGGGTCTTGGCATGTGCATCAGCTACTCCGCCATGCTCACCAAGACCAACAGGATCTACCGCATCTTCGAACAGGGCAAGAAGTCGGTCACACCTCCTAAGTTCATCAGCCCCACCTCTCAGCTTATTATCACCTTTATACTCATCTCAGTGCAGGTAAGATTGTGAATGCCTTTGTCATATACATAATGAAGATGCTTAGCACTCTAACACTGATTTCTTTGCAGGTACTTGGGGTGTTCATCTGGTTTGGGGTAATGCCCCCCCACACCATCATTGACTACGAGGAGCAGAAGCCTCCGAATCCAGAGTTTGCCCGTGGACTGCTGAAGTGTGACATGTCTGACTTGTCCCTCATCTTATGCCTGAGCTACAGTATTGTCCTGATGATCACCTGCACAGTGTACGCAATCAAGAGTAGAGGAGTCCCTGAGACCTTCAATGAGGCCAAGCCCATTGGCTTCACCATGTACACAACTTGTATCATCTGGCTGGCCTTTGTCCCCATCTTCTTTGGCACCGCGCAGTCAACTGAGAAGGTGGGAAATTCAACATTTCTACAGGGTTTAATGGTTTTCTTACTTTCTGATGTCCAGAATCATTCAAACATCTACTAAATGCAATCCCAACTGAGATTACTCCTTTTTCTTTAGAGGTTAATCTAGTCCTAGTGCTAAACCTAGTCCTGGAAGTGCTCATTCCGGCCCACCCAAATTATGTTTATTAGCACCATGAGCTGAATACAAAAGGTCAGTATTGCTATATAGAAACTGAAATTTGGGATTTCTTGCTTGAAGGATTATTATCAAATAATTAGAATATTAAAGCTGATGTAATTATTATTCTGTTAAAAGACTAATTTATTGAATGAGTAATTGTTTTAGTCCTAACTTTGTCAACTTCTGCTTCAAAGATCAAGAATGAACTGTGAACCTTGGCAATCTGATAATTACAGTAATTAACCAATATATAACTGGAAAATAAAAGGATACAGCCACTTCAGAAAGTATTCACTACTTAGGTTCTATCGACAATCTACAGTTGGGTTTTAGACGGTTTTTAACAGATACAGTTTCAGTTTTTGCAAATCATGCTTCAATTTCTACACAATCAGAAAGTCAAACATGTTTTTAGAAATATTGACAAATATATTAAAAGTCCCAAACTGCAATTCACAGATGCATTGCTGTGGCACTCCAAATTGTGATCAGGTGCATTTTGTTTGCTTTAATTTCCCTTCTTGTGTCTATAACTTGACTGGAGTCCCCCTGTGGCAAATTGCACTGAATGGACAAGGTTAGAAAGGGAAACACCTATGTTTGTATATAAGAGCCCATGGTTCACACTGAATGTCAGAAAAAAAAAAACACAGACCAGAATTCTAAGAAACAATGTAAATGTCTGTGATGAAATTGTGGTGAGGCCTAGATTAGGGTGAGCTTTCAGCAAACATTGTGGCCTCAATAACGAACGTTGTTTCGCTTCACTGTGTACTGCGTCTGCTATATATGGTTGAAGTGACAGTAAAGCTTCTTTGACTTAACTAATTGTGAAATGGAAGAAGTTTGATGCCACCAGGATTCCGGGTAACCTCAGGGAGGAAACCAACAACCCAGCAACTACTGTAACAGAGTTTCAAAAGTCCTCTGCAAAGATGAGTGAACTTGATGGAAGCAGCACGCCATCAGTCAGGCTTTGATGGTAGAGTTAGACAGACACCACTTGGGGTAAATGACATGAGGTGATAGCTCCTTGGAGTTTGCCAAACACCATTTAAAGGACTCAGAGAACAAATGATTCTGTGTTCTGATGAGAACAAAAATTGCATTTTTTGGGTGTAACCCTAAGCACTTTGTCTGATGAGGAGAGTAAATGAATCCCTTGGATGAAATCTGAGTTTGTTGCCTGTCATATCACATTTGCTTCCTGTCATACTCACAGAACATCCTGCCTCCACAGGACTCAGTTTAATTTAGCTTGTGGTCTGGTACTTTATGCCATCACAAAGTATGAGACTGTTAGGGGAATGTTTTAAAGCTAGAGATTCATTTTGACTAATAGAGAGGTGCTATTATGAATCAGTCAAGCTGAAACAAAGCCTGAGGTGCTTTTAAAGTCTTTTCACCTCCTCCAAATGGAAATGAAGTGAATTAAGAAAAGGGAGGGAAAGAAAGGAGGTCAGCGCAGCTGAGGGATGGTAAGGACCCCTCCTAGACCAATTCAGCCATCCCATTCAATTAATCATCACTTAGAATAAGAGTTAAATATAGACTGTAACGTTTGTCTGGCTTATGAAAATACTGCTCTCCTGTGTAGGCCCACATGTACGAGGAGGTGATTCACCTGTTTGATGCCTGTATTTGCATAAGGAAGCACCTATTACTGATTCTATCTACTAGTAGATGTAATCTACTAATAAGAGACTCTGCTGTACAAGCACCAGCCTGAGCTACTGCTGAGGATACAGTGCAATTTCTGATTTATTATTATTTATGGCACATATGTCTTGATTCATATATGATTCATATAGTTTGCTTCAATAATGAGTTCATAATTCATTAGAGATGGATCTCAGTCACTTCTTATCATTACTGTTGGACTTGCAATAGGAGGAAGAGCTTTGAGAAGTTGCGGTCAAAACCCATAAATAGAGCCTCTTTTCCTGACTACATATATCAGGATATAAATCATTAATCAGGGGGGAAAATTCTGCCTCCTGTGCTGTGAGATGAAAAGTCTACATCTTATGAGATTACCTATAGTGTGTTTTATTTAACCCATTATTAACTCCACACTGATAGATACTTTAGAAAATAACAAATAACCAGAATTTGAGCTGAATCAATATTAAGTATGTGCATACTTTTTCTTAACTGTGGTGTTACTGTCACAGATGTTCATCCAGACCACCACCCTGACAGTGTCCATGAGTTTGAGCGCCACCGTGTCCCTGGGCATGCTCTACATCCCCAAGGTCTATGTCATCATCTTCCACCCGGAGCAGAATGTCCAGAAGAGAAAACGTAGCTTCAAAGCCATTGTACAGGCAGCCACCGTGTCCACACACTTGTCTCAGAAGTCCAGTGACAAGCACAACGGAGAGTCCAAGGTCGAGTCAGACAGATCGCAGTGAAACAACACAACTCCCATCACTTTTCATCACCAAAGGACCTAAGTCCACACTGAGATGGGTGATGATCCAAAAAGGGAGGAAATCTGCGTTTGTTCTGGGCCTGGACAAGAAACACAAATGCTCAACCTTAAATCTGAAAACTTTTTAGTATACTTACACATGGACTGGGATAATGTTGCACTGTTGTCAATGGACTGCAAGCATTTTTTTTTTTTTACAACCTCATATACACCTCACACTGACAAAAATGCATTATTTTAACTGAAAAATTCTGTTTAGGAAGTACAAAAAAAAAAAAGTAGGCACCCTCTGCAGAAAGATGTACATAGCTGAAGTCCATCTCAGCAGATGAAATGTTACCGTTAAATGGCTCAAAACCACTGCATGGCCTGTGTTTTATGAATTTCTAGAATTATTTGCATGGGGTATCATATTTTCTGCTGATTGCACTGGAAGTAGATTTTTAAAATGCACCCTTCATGTCCTGTTACTATTTCTGATAAAGCCCCCTGGGAAGGTATGATTAATTACTAAACTATAATCAGCAGAATAAGTCAAGATCCAGTTATTAATCATTAATACAACAAAACATTTCATTAATATTAAGGCACTCAAGCTGGTTTTCACTGTGGAAACCTTCATGTGTGCAAACAGGATGAAAATACCTATGAGGTACTGTTATTTCTGCACAGGAGAAATAAGTGTTTGACATTTCCTCATGTTGTCAACATATCAAGCAACTGACTTAAAGTAGATTTGTATATCAATATGTCAAAATGATAAGACTGTTTCATTCATATACAAAAAATATCAGAACGCTTATCTCTACCAGCTTTGATTTATGCCATGAATGCTCCTCTACCACAATTTCTAATTTCTGCACTTTGTTCAGCATGAGGTAACTCCTAAAATGAACAGTTCCTTATTTGCCAGTATATTATTTGCAATGTCCCTTTTGTTACTTGATCAGAATGTACAACTCAGGTGTTACCAAAGGTAACATTTTTTTGAGGATTATCGTCTGTACTGGCACAGCCTTTTCAACACAAATGGACTCAACAGAGACTGATGTGCTCATGTCAGAAAATGCTGTTTGTACTGCCCTCTGCAGGGGAGCACATCTCTGTGAAATGTTTGAAGAAAAACACAGTTGAGGGAATTGTTTTTAGACCCCACACAAAGTTTAATGACAAAAAAACAAAATACTGTTTATTATTTGAGATGGATTTTATGTCTAAAGTATTAAAACTAAAAATATCTACAGTATATCCTCATGTAGGTGTCCACAGAAATGGATTTTAAATAAGTTTAAAAAAAACAACTATAATTTTTCTGACTGGGTTACACACGCAGTCGCCTATGAAATTACTACAAAGTTTCCAAAGGCTTGAAAAAAAGTGTCCAGATAGGTACTCACATCAACACACACAGAAAAAAACAAACATACATCATGCTAATCAACTAAAAGCTCAGTGTCTATTGTCCAGCTGACAGGTCCCATCAGAAAGACTGGTGTGATGCTGAGTGACAGAAACACTGCCAGGCTGGTTCTGTGTGCAAGAGCAAAATGTTCCATCACATGCAGCATCCTGACTTTTGACTTGACATCAGATAAAGTAGATTTTCAAAGTTTACTCCAAGAAGCTGTCCAGAGTCAGGCAAGTTGCAGCTTTGGTTGGAGGCCTGGTCACTTTCTTCCTTTTAGCTTTCATCAGTGGGCGAATGTCTGATAAAGGAGACTGGAGGGGAGTGCTTGGTTAAGGACTGCTGCAGTCACATTTCCACTGTAGTTTTTTTTTTAACCTGAATATTTACTTCAGTTATTTCATCACTGTTCTCTGACACAGAAATGCCCAACAATAATAAGATTTATATAGAGTTGATGGTTCACTTGTCTCTATGGAAACAGCAGGTATTCACAGCTGACTTTTACCTTTTAAGCTGATCTTGAATTACGACAAATTTATGAACTGATATTTTATTGCATTTCTATATATAGTAGATTTTGTTGAACATCAGATCTGAGTATGTTTGGACTAGAATGTATCATCTTAAAATGCTTAAAGCACTACTTTACTGTACAATAACACAGGCAGTTATATTTAGGGAACTAGGTCTTGATATATGGAAGACCCTTTTACAACCCTCTACTTCAAATCTAGAAATATCTCTTTAACATATCTGTTCCACATGATTGAAAAAAAAAAAAGGATACAGGCTGGATGAATTTCGTTCTGCCTCCTAATCCATCATAACCAGTTTTCACCTGTAACGAGAAGCATTTACTTTCATCAGACCACTAAGGGAACAAATGGCGTATTAAAGTAAAGTACTTTGTGCAGGTGTTGGACATACAGCTCCAGGCTTCCTCTGAGGATCCAACATGCTGCTAAAAGTCTTCTTCCTGAATAGGAAGGAGTTTCTCAAAAAAGGATCCACGGCACCATCCTCATCATGGGCCTGAGGTGAGAAAAAAAAAAATGTAATGGACATACAACATATTTCAAAATGGGCTGTTAAGTGACTATTTACACATCTACCTTGGTTAAAGATGTACTTCTCTCACTGTGTTTGGAAATGGATGTTCTGAAAAATAAAGCACTTTATGTAACATTTGAAAAAGCAAACAATGTAACCAAAAAAATCATTAACCTCCATTTCTAAAGATTCAATAGGACAAAGGAACACACAGGTGACAAAACCTACACTGGATGGTCAAGACGCATCTTCTTGGATGGGACCTGTGTTGGCTTCTTGGCCACATCATCTGGCGTAACGACGTCATACGTCATGTTGAGATCAATGTCCTCACTATCTGCAGGCCGGTGGAGACAAGGTTGCTTCAGCTCCACTGGCGCTGGGCTGACAGGTAGGTGGAAAACTTCAGTCAGCAAACACTGGCTTATTCTTACATGAAAACACGCTGAAGTGTGAGGAGACTTCAGACACGCACCTTTCAAAGACAAGCCGACTGAGGGCTTCGTTTGTCCGTGTCGGCGTGCTCAGAGTCTTCTGAAGAATCTCCACTTTCTTTTTCAGACTCTGTGGAAAGACATGCATGCTGGGATCACAACTGGAAGCTGCAACATCAAAAGTCAAAGCATATTTGTTTGATCTGCCTTACAGAAATCTCTTTGTCAGCATTGACCAAGTCGTTCTGGAGAGACTTCATGTCCTCTTTGGTCTGATTCACCTCCACCGTGGCATTTTTTAACTACAATGACAAGAGAAACAAAAAACACTCCAGAGATTTAGTTTTCACTTTCATGACTCTATTCCTCTGGATGTACCTCAGTGACTCACTAACATAAAGTTACCTTGTTATGTGAGGAGACCACTTCTCTTTTCAGTTTCTCACACAAGTCGTTTGAAGATTTCAGGCTTCCTTTTAGATTATCATACTCTCTGAAAACATAGGGGGAAAAGATAAAAGCATAGTGAACAATGATGGGGAAACTGTATTCACTGGGATATAAATCCTCTAGCATGAAAACGAACTGTCACTTAAGAGTATGTCTACATTAAATTTCTAAATGGACTATTTTCTCTCTATTTCAGTTCTCCATCCAAATTAAAACAGCATCATTTTAACCCCAAATCATGCATGAAAACACATACAGGTGCAGTCAAAGAGAAGGGATGTAGCTTCACAGATGAGAGTTCTATTAAAAAGATTTCTATCTATTCATATTGACTGTATCAGACAATGTCCTGTCATTGAAATAAGAATATTATTGACATAATCAACAGGGCTCTGTACTTTTTGAGAGAGATGCAGTAGATGGAGAGCTGCTCCACAGCGGCCTGGCTGAAGCCCATATCAGTGATCATGGACTCCACCTCAGCTCTCTGACCCTGTAACAGCACGTCCAGGCTAGGAACAAACAAAGCAGTGTTAGTGCACAGCAGGAGGAAACATTTCTTCTACAATGCAAGAAGACCCAGAAAGAGTTAAAAAAAAATGCCAGTATCTAGTGAATGTTAAAATGAAACGATTATAAGTGAGCATATATGACTGCAGATACCTTTCAAAAGTTTTCATTTTGGTCCTGAGTCGTCGGACTTCCTCTTTGACAGCCTGAACTTCATTCTGTTGTGTCTCCACGTATGTCATCTGTTTCTGTCATAGGGCAGAACATTATATAAATAATTACATAAAATAAATAACATAAAGTCCCAAGCTGCAATAAGTGGGGTCTAAGCACAATGATTGGTGGATTTTGAGTATTAATCAGTTATGCAAATTATTCATATTGTGAAGTGAAAGTGTGACCTCCTAATTGATCACTGGTTGCAGTGAAGCAATGCATCTTCATATGTTGTAAAAAGACTGAATATATAAAATCTCTCAAACTTTGATGAATTGAAACATTTACTGTCTTAGATATGACCATACATCAGGTCATGTTAATGTCAGAAATGGAATGAAGCATCAAAAATATAAAGATAGCTTTTGTAGGCCTGGGTCCAGACTTCATGGATATTATCTAGAGACAATAACATCCAATTTATGGTCCCTGGAGCCCTAATAAACTGAGCCAGTACTGGAAACAGGTTCATACAGTGAACAGGTAGATGGCTTACTCTGAGGGCGGAGCACAGCATCTCCTTTTCCCTGATCTCTTTCCGCAAACTGTCCAAGTCCCTCTTCTGCTTGTCCACAGTGTCTTTTAAATCATCCACCATCTTCTGTTTGTCCTGCCAGTCTTTCTCTAAAAAGTGATCAAATAGATGAACTAGTGCTGCTTCCTTCTCCCAATCAAGCATCAGCATTACCACAGCGCTGTTAACAATTCTTACCTTTAGAGCTTAAAAGGGCCTTCAGTCGATCAAGCTCGTTCTAAGAAAGGGAAGAAACACAGTCAGAACTAAAGATGTGACCCTTTGAATCAGATCCAGATATCATCTGTGGTGTCTGTCTCAGTAGAGATTCTCTTACATACACTTACAAATGATTTTACTGTAAACATGTCAAAACCAATGCTGACAAATTCATCTCGGTGAGATACTGTATGTTTTGTACCTGCAGGCTTTCCGGGTTCACTGTGCCTTCATCCTCTCCCCCAATGTCAAAGTAGAGCCTGTTGATAATATGTCTGGTGCTGACCTATACACAGAGCACAGCAGTATTACTTAGTTAGTAATATTAGTGGATAGTACTATGGGTCGGTGCTTGTCTGTCAAAGCGATTCTACCTGTTTCCTACACTGGGGACAGGTTTTTGTGGGAGCTGTTTGAAACCACTGGAGAAGACTGGAGAGACAGGACAAAGGTTAACAGGTAGCCGTGTAAACAAGGTGAGTGTTGTTTAAGATTTGTCTTTCTGAGTCTGTTACCATGCGTAGTGGAAAGTGTGCCCGCAGTGGATGGCAGCAACATCTCTGGAATGATCGAAGTAATCGGAGCAAATTGTACAATACGCTCGGATAGGCATCTTACTCTGAGGAGGATCGCCCTGGTATGAATATAGAGCACCATGATAAATAAGCCAACTCACGCCCAGGGTAAAACTGTAATGTTGGTTAACATCTCTATGACCTTTAACGTTAATTTTTAGCTTAGCTCCACTAATTAGCTGTGACTCACTTCGAGCTAAGTAGCTAGCTAGCTCTGTGGTCGACAGTCGCTATACTTACCCAACGAAGCCGTTAAGTTACTGCACAGTCCTTTGTGGGAAACCTAAACATTCCTAGTCTTATCTGTAAATGACAATTTTCCCTCGGTGAGGTTGATAATATAAGACAGACCCCCCCTGCTCGTTAGCGCAAATACAATCTGGGGTCCATCTGTTCTGTTTCCGCGCTGTACGTTCAAACGTAAGACCCGCCCCGTTACGCTGCGTTCACGTACTCCGTAGCTTGTGATTAGGGTTTTCTAATGTTTTCATCGCAGAAGCTAAGGGTTTGACAGCTTTGTATGGTTTTAATAATTTTTTGGTTTGATCCTTACATATTATTGACACATGCAAACTCGGCGTGAAGAGATATAAGACGATTTATTGATATCATCATATTTTACACCAAAATAATTATCCATAGGAAATCTTGAGATCAAAGATTATACACTTATCTGTTTTTCCGCTATACGTCAGAGATTCATTGATCTGAAATGATGCTTGTAGTGTCTGTATGTTTTTGTACATGGGCCAGACGTGGTCATCGATCAGGCCGGGGGGTGGGGGTAGGGGGTAATTGTTTGATGTCCGAGGTGCGGTGAATGCACCATCAAAATTAATCCTCGATAATCGCATAAATTACATAATATATTATGCAACACGGCGCTACCACGCATATTTCAAAGTTGATTCTCAAATAGGTTTTTATTTTTTTCTAATGATTGGACTTTTTTTTAACTACTCCGAAGCCGTTTTCCGTAATACAACTTCATATCCCACAATTCCTACTTCCGCAACCAATCAGGGCACGTTGGCGAGAAGACGTAACGTTTGTTACTTCTATCTTGCCCTGGTGAGGTAGCTAACCACAGTAAGTTGACAACTAAGTTGTGGAGCACACAGACCAAACGCAGACAGCTGTGGAAATGAAAGGTAATTATACGGAAGTCGTTTAACGAGTCGGTAAAAGCTGTTTGTGAGAATGAACGCAGAGAAAGCAGACGCAGCTAGCTCTAGATGCTGTGGATTATCTGCTAATGTTAGCAGCCACAGTAGCCTTAAATTGTGCATCAGCAGGTCAACATAGCATGTGTGGCACAGAAGGTTGTGAAACGAGAAAATAGATGTGAGGGCGTGAACATGAAGAGCAGAGGTTACACAAGAGTCTCTTACTGTAGTCTGACCACAGTACATGTAGAGAGACTGAGCTTTAGCTCTCAAGCTTCTCAGAAAATAAAAGGGACAAAGTCAGACCATAAAGTTTTAGTGACTAGCAGCTAGGCTAGCTAGGTTTTATAATGATATTACATCATCACCAGCATGATGGCCAGTCTTATCCTCAGTCATCAATGTATTGATCTTTGGTCCCATAGCTCTGTGTCTGTCTGTCCTTCAGGTGTCCATCAGTAGCAGTATGGACGGAGAAGCCCCAAGGGCGGCTGTGTCATGGGAGAATGGCACTTTGGCTCCTATTGATCGCCTTCGATTAGAGAGGGCGGACAGTCCCACGCCAGGTCTGGTGGAGGGAACTGAACCAGGTGAGGCTAGTCCCCATTGAGCACTTGCTGCAGATTGTCAGTAAGCAGCCACACAGACCTACTGTATAACTGTGGTTTCATATGAATTTTCGCAGTTTGAAGCATTGCGGAGGGTCATCTTTCTGAGAAGAGTGGAAAGTGTGTGATCACTTTACACCTTTATTGGCAGTAGCAATTAAAAGCCAACGATTAGTGGTTATCAATGGGACTCTTATTACAATTTGTCCTTATAGCAAAGACTGTAGATCTGTGTGAGCATTTTAGATAAGTGAAGGAACTAAAGTAATTTTATTTAGGCATTAGGCCTTATGGAGTTGTATTACAAAATACTGAGAATGTTTACAGTAGACATATATAACAAATACAATCCAGCAGTGTTCCTTGTACAAAAAAGTTGGGTTGGCTCATATATAGACTATGGATAAATAGAGAGCCAGTGTGTTAAATCCTAATTAATAACTGACCTATGGTGTGACTTAAATTTGTTAAGTTTATTAAATAACTTAAATAACTGGCTTCTTCAATGATGACACTACACTTGAGAATGTAAATCCTATGATTGCTGCTTGAATCAACCAGATTTTCAAAAAGTATGGACAGTGTCTACATTAATACATAACTACATCATTACATGTTCACCCACTGTTACAAACATGAGAGCAAAGCTTCATTGTAACTTAAGAAAGTGAGTAGACTTGTTTTTGGTTTGTTCCCTGTTTGACATGTTAAAACCATTCAGCGATAGCTTATAAGCACGCTGTGGGTGTACGTGTGAGATCGCATGAATATGCACATCCTGTTTGTGTGAAGAAATGCTGAGCAGATGATCAAAATAATTTTTCTATTTTGCAATGTTCTTGTGATGAACTTCATACTCAATTTGAATGTGAATTGACAAGGAACACCTGGAACATCCGAGTCAGTTTTGGCTCTGTGACCGTAATAATGGTAATAATCTCTCCAAGTTAAGGTAAGAAACCGATGAATTTATTAGTTCTATCTTCAAAACTGTAGTAATACAGACATTCTCCTGACTGTGGTAGCTGACAGGAGAAAAGACGTAACTTTGCCTGGATTTACTCTTCCCAATCCGGAGATAAACAGGACATTTTTCTAGTGTTACCTAACAGACTCATAAACAGACTCGGTCCTGTTTGACTCCTATGTTCTTTTTCTTATTGGATAAGCTGTGACCAGAGGTTGTTAATTTCCTTTACTGTGGCTGAAAAGGGCAGTCTAGGACCATGCTTGTTTTACTAATTATACTTCTATCAATAGACCAAATGAAGCATCTGTTATGGAGGCTGATTGTAGTCAATGTTCAAAAAAGATACATTTCCCCATGGGGAGTTTTTAGTAGTAGGACTGGCAGTCTTTGGATTATTGGCAAACTTTTAAGATCCTATTACTGGCCAACAGTATTCTCAGTCAGGGCTGTCTAATCCCGGGTGAGGGGGACAGTCCTGGATAGCTCCCACAGAAAAACACATCATTAGTCTGTTTTTTTTGTTTAAGAACACTTCTAATAGACTTCACTTTTGTGGCACTTGTTTCAGTATGTTTTTGAACAATGCAGAAGTGGTGTCTTTGCTACATTAATGCAGGTGCTGGTCAGAAGAGTGCCATGTTTGTCCATGCACAGTCCTTTGAGGATCTAACTTCAGAGGCTGAGGAAGAGGCTCGCAGGGAAGCTGACCTGGACAAATCAGAAGGAGAGTGTTCAGAGGAGCTCAAGCTGCTAGTTGGGGAGAAAACCATAGAGGAGCAACGCAATGACAACTTCTCAATAGAGGACAGGTCTAAGGAGGAGGACGTGTCAAGTGAGGCATGGAGGAGCCACAGAAAACACGTGTTTGTGCTGAGCGAGGCTGGAAAACCAATCTACACGCGCTACGGTACAGAGGAGGCTCTGTCCAGTACCATGGGGGTGATGATGGCCCTTGTTTCCTTTGTTGAAGCAGAGAAGAACATCATCCGCTCCATCCATGCAGGTTAGAATTTACTTTGCCTGTGACATAATGTTCATAAGTAAAATAAGTCAAACTTGTCAAACCTGTATTTGCTGAATCCTTGTGATCTGTGTCCATGTTTTGCGTCAGATGGCTGTAAAGTCGTTTTCCTCACCAAGAGCCCTCTGGTCCTGGTGGGTGTGTCTCGGACCTGTCAGTCAGACAAGGAGCTGATGCGTGAGCTGCAGTACATCTACTACCAGATCGTTAGCCTGCTCACCCTCACTCAGCTCAACCACATCTTTCAGCACAAGCAGAACTACGACCTGCGGCGCCTGCTGGCTGGCTCTGAGTACCTCACGGACAACCTGCTGCATCGGCTGGACCGAGACCCGGGCCTGCTGCTCAGCGCCGTCACCTGTCTGCCTCTGGCCAGCTCTGCCAGAGACGTGGTATCGACGAGCCTACAGGCAGCTAAAGCCAAAAACCTGGTATTCTCCATTCTGGTGGCGGGGGACCGCCTCGTTACTCTGGTGAGGAAAAAAGACCAATTTCTGCACCACATAGACTTGCACCTTGTCTTCAACCTCGTCGGCTCCTCCTCGTCATTTCGAGAGGGTGAAGGCTGGACACCGATCTGTCTGCCAAAGTTCAACACTGCAGGATTTTTCCACGCTCATATTTCTTACCTGGAACCTGCATCTGAGCTCTGCCTCATCCTGGTGTCAACTGACAGAGAGGACTTTTTTAACATGTCTGACTGCAAGCAGCGGTTCCTGGAGAGGCTGAATAAGCGCAGCGCCTACCAGGCCCTGAAGGAGGCACTTAAATGTCCTAGTTATTCTGTGGCGCAGGTTGGCATCCCAGAACTCAGGCATTTTCTCTATAAATCAAAGAGCTCCGGGCTGTACACCAGGTGAGTAGGATGTTTTGAATTTGTTCAGTTGTTTTTTGCATTAGTTACTACACAAAAAGTTGCTAAGAGAGTGAACTAACCAGCACTTATCAGCCAGGACCTGAAAATACTTAATGGCGAGAGAATGTTTACATTATTTCCTTTAACTTTTGGCATTCGGATGCAAATCTTCAGCAGTTGCATTTGACATACTTCTTTCGCATCATTAGTCCCGAGTTTCCTTTCGTGTACCAGTCTGATGAAGAGCAGGAAAGGCTCATGGGTTTGTACCAGGACCTTCACAGCCGCTTGCATCATCCAAACAGACCTCTCCGCTCCTTCTACCGCTGTACTGCAACTGAAAACCTGCTGGCATGGGTGAGCCAAGGACTGTGAATGAGATGCATGTAGTTTTTTTTATTAATTACAATTGGTGACTTTTTCAAAACTCTTTAACACAAAATGCTGCACACCTAATTTTCTTTTAAATTTTCACATGGAGCACAACATGAGATAAAGAAATACATTACATCTTTACCATGGACAAAAGTAATTTCATTAGTATACACAAGATATAGGAATAAAAGAATGTGCACTTAATAGAAAAGTCAATGATAGAAACAATTACTTTAAAGGCTTTTGCAGTATTTCAGAGCATCAGTTCAAAGTTTGTATTTAAGACATCAAACATTAGATATTTCAAACTTTAAAGTTCAAAAGTATATTTGCCTCCAGTCATCCCACAGTGCAGGAAATTTCCACTTCTGTTAGGGTAAGACTTCGGCAGTTCAGTTTGGCTCTTTGCATTCAGAGGTTTATGCATCGAGACTGACCCAAATAAATCAGAAAATACTGTAATATAAATTCAAGGGGTCTTGTCATGCCCAGACAGTGTCTTGTTCCTTCTTTCCTGCAGGTGACAAGTGGCTTCGAGCTCTACCTCTGCTTCAGTCCGCTGGGGACTAAGGCCTTGGCGGTCTCTGCTGTCACCAAACTGCTGAAGTGGATAAGGAAGGAGGAGGATCGCCTCTTCATCCTGAGCCCTCTCACATACTGACCCTCCCTGCCCCATGAGCGCAGAAGGGCCTGGTGCTAACATTCATCAGCTCAGTGTCCACGTACTGTATGATTGTCAAAGCTATGCATTTCTTGCTTCTGGGTTTCTCTGATCTAATTCACAAATTTGTGATGAAATCGTAAAATTAGGGTAAATTAAAGGTGTGTTTTAGCTGGCAAGATTTTTATAACTTTTAATTTCCATAGCAACAACGGATGAATGCATCATCTGCACCATCTTGTGATATAATGAAAACCTAAAGAGCAGTGTCTGTATACTGTTGAAGTCGTTTTATAAAAGATTGTTTTACTGTAACAGACAGACATGCCTCTCAGTATAATATAGTCTTTTTTTTTTTTTTTAATTTACTCTCGACTCAGCTCAAGAATGAAATTTGCATTTTAAAACTGGATATTTGTCAAGACCTGCAGCGGAATGTATTCAATTTATAAGACATACTGTCAAAATATAGGTTAACCACATTCCTGTTGTGTTGTCATTTTTGCATGATGACCAGTAACTGTATGAACCATTCACATTTTACCTCCAGGCACTTTCTTTATGCAAAAGCCATTCCAAGAAATGTGTTAATGAGCCCCAGTCATGTTTACTGCTGTCACCTAACCTGCATTGTTAATGTTATTTAGAGCAAATAGAAATGTAAGTCGGTTAATCTTTAGCTGTCCATTTGCGTTGTGTTGTTATAAATATTAATTAGATGAAATGTTTTTTTTTCTATTTTTTTTTTTCTGCTTGTGTCTAATCATAAAGGTTCACTTTCTTATGGCCTTGTCTTAAGATATCATTGCCACATCTGCCTCCACTAATCCTGCCTTAAGTGATGGTTACTGTGCAAAGCCAATGTAAAGCTGCACCACAATTAAACAAACAAAAAAAAAATCTAAATAAAATGACTAGTAATAAAACCGATTCCTTACCCAGATCGTGCGTCTCATCTTTGATTCGAACAATTATGTTTGCTCACTCTTAGCATTTGCATGTGGTAATCTAGGGTAAGAATGAAAGGTGGGTGAAACACGACGTGGGTTTTCTCTGTGAGGTTGAAGCCGTGGGGTGAAAGGGGCGGAGCCAGTTGCAGCGCCACTGAGGCAGAGATCCATGCGGCTCATATGGAGCGTTGGAAGTTAATACCGAAACCATCAAAGTTTACATGTGGCAGCGTTTTCTTAGGAGAAACAGCTTCTTTTTTTTTTAACAAACAATAATGTAAACTTGATTTTACCTGAGGAAAGATCCATCATCTCTGAGCTATTCTACAGCCAGTCAAGGCCCAGACCTGAACAGGACCCCGACTGACCTGAACAGGTAAGCTTTTCACAACACACCACAGCTGCATGTGCTATAGATGTTTCTTGAACCAGTCATCTGACAGTACTGCATCTTTCATGAGTGCAGCAAACACACAGCCACTATAAATAAACAAATAGTCTGTGATAATTAAACACCTAGAATCCATCTTTTGCCCTCCTGTCTAACTTTTATTCCAGTTGTTGGAAACCGATAACATCCTACTTGTGTGCCAGTGCACCAGCATGACTCCACTGAATTTAATGCAGATTGTCAGAATAAGAAGCAAAACCATGACTATGAAGATAAGATAATAAAATACTACCAAAGGCAATAAAACACATGCTGCTCTGGAAATAATGCAGATTCAGTGTAACATCAATTGTACAGAATTGGTGTGGGTCTTAAACCATGTGGTTATTTCTGAAAAATAAACTCAGAGATCATCCCCATATGATGCAGATGAAATAAAATAATAAAAACGTCTCTGTGGTGGCAGGTTCTCCATCTATATGGATACTTTTCCTACCACACAATCAAAATGTCCCTTTTGGGGACAATATGTTTTGACCACTGATTGGTTGGCCAGTAACTTGCCTCTTACTGCCTCTATTGCCTTCAAATAAAGTCGGTGCCCCCACAGTGTCCACATCCCTCTTAGATGCTGTTGTAAGCCCACGATGGTGAAGCAACTTTATGTTGTGTATCAGGAAACTGAGAAAGGTGAGATGCCAAGATGAAACTACAGAAGATAAAGAAGACAAATTTAACACATTAACTATAATTAAAAACCTTATACAATCAGTCAGTTTTCTTCAAATCAAGCAATATGCTGATGCTGCCTTCAGCCTGTAAATTAGCACAAAAACACAATGAATGGAAACTAAATTTCAACCGGCTCCTTTATTAAGCCTGAACATGAAAAAAGTCAATCAGTGTCATTACTATGTATAACCATGTCCTCAAACTTTAACCTCAGTTTCACATGAAGCAGCAAATGTTAAAATGTAACACACCATCTATGAATTATTGATATAAATTCACCAGACGCTTCACAATTCACACTTTTCTGTATCATTTTGTCATAATGCAAGAATAAGTGCAGCTATTTTGGAAGTGGGTTGGGCAACATGGAGTTTCTCTGCTGCTATATAAGATAATCAGACGATGAAATTCTCTGGCACGAGCAGACGGGCAGTTTCTTCTTCACCTCAGTCTTTAAAAAGGCACATGTCGTCTTATGACCATCAGCCCGTGCACATCTTTCCCCCCTGAGAGGCACGTAGTGGATGTGACAGGAATGCAAAGTAGAGAGGCCAGGGGTTCTTGAATAGGGTCTTACTGTGATGTGTCTAATGATCAACTAAACAAATGTCTGTTCAGGATGAACACAAGGTTCACGGTTTGAAACACAGTTCCATTTGGTTGGTTGTTGATGAAAGCTGTCGATGAAAATGACCCACAGAAAAACGTTTTATTTGGCAAGTTCAGTGTCTTAAAGCTGAACTGAGGACACTGACCTGATTTTGTTATTCCCAGTTCTCCTGCATAAAAGAACATGATTCATACTTGGAGAACAGAAGATGGGGGAGGATGGATTAAACGGAACAAACATGACTAGCTATGAATGACCTGTGAAGATAGTCACAATAAAAATAGTTTTATCCACTGTCTGCTGTGCTGAGCGCCACTCACATAGCTGCCTGTTACTGTGTAAACATTTCCTGTCAGTGTTGTGGTGAATCATACAACACTTTTATTTTTATGACCACATTTGCTTTTATCATCATCGTGGTCGAGCCAGATGGTGACGTCTGTCACCACAGATTCATTAGGATTCACAACAGAACATAAGCAAATAATACATGCCGTTAGCACCATAAAACCAGGCTTTTGCTGCTGTTGTGAAGTTGTAACGTGAAGAACATATGCACAGTAGGTAAGTTTCAAATGAATGAGAATTTAGTCTAATGAAAAAATAAAATAAAATAAAATAAAATAAAAAAGTTTTCCAGCCGTATCTGTATCTTTCAGCTGCATCTCACCATTTTCTTCTGGTCATTTCAAAGACTGTCAGGGTTACAGTACCTCCTCTCATATATGGAAAATTGTGTAATCACAGTAATTTCTTTGTTTCAAGATGGTCATTGAAACAAACGTACTCTGTTTGGAAATGCTGTTGAAAGGTCTGAAGGTAAAACAATGTCTACCAACACCTATACAGTGAGATGAATAATTGATTGATTCACTCTATCATTTCCTGTTACTCAGGTTTCATTGGCTGGTGTTAAGGATGCTTTGGTCCCGACATCAGACTTGGCGGTAACCCCACACTGTCTGTGCTGTTGCCTTTCGTGCGCCCCGGTGTGGAGATGGTCCACTGGACCACACAGTGGGGGACATGTGTCTGGCTCCAGACTGTGCTGGCCTTTGCCACGGGCAACTGTCCCTCACTGGCTCCGAGTCCTGTCAACTACTCTGTGGTTTACACCATGCCCTTCTTCCAGGCCCAGGGCCCCATCCAGAACATTGTCAACAATTCGCTCTACCAGGAGGTATATGTAGCCTCTCAGAATGTAATAGAGGCTGTGAACCGAAGCCTGGAGAAGGTGTGGGAGCTCCGCACCGGGCCAGTGGGAAGCCCAGAGTGTCAGATATGTGACTTGTGTATTATTGACAAGGATCCTAACTTCCTGGAAGACACAAACAATCAGGTCTTGTTGTTGGATACTCTTTTTATGTATTTATATTCATGTGGAAGTTCTCAGTATGGTGTATGCTATTTCCATCAACTGAACTCAAATGGAGAGCCGCCTTCTCTTTCTAAGTGTTTGTTCAGAAAGGATTCGAACTCCGCTGCCTACTGTCCTGACTGTGTTGCCAGTCCCCTCGGAACCAAAGTCACTATGGTTGAAGAGGGTCAAACTGTCTACTTCTTTGTTGCCACCACCGTCAATGATAGTGTGACGCAACGTTATGGTAGGAAGTCTATATCAGTTCGTCGACCACTTGCAACTGAAGATGGTTTCTACAGGGATGTACGTGGACTAACTGTCCTTCCTGGCCTGCGGAGGACATACCACATTGAATATATCTACAGCTTTTTCACTCAGGAATTTGTCTACTTCCTCTCAGTTCAGAGAGAGAGTCCCGATCAGGACTCATCTCCGTTTCAGACTCGTCTGGGACGTCTTCCACGGAATGAATGGGAGATGAAACGGTATCGTGAGGTGATCCTGGAGTGTCGGTTTGAACCAAAACGCCGGAGGAGAAATGTAGCCAGTGAACCCTATAAGGATGTGGTGTACAACGTGGTCCAGGCAGCCTACTTTGGCAAAGCAGGCAGGGAGCTGGCAGAGGAGCTAGGGGCGGAGGAGGAGGATGACATCCTCTACGGGGTTTTTGCTGTTACTGATGACAACGGGGTCACAGAGCACGACTCGGCACTGTGTGCCTTCCCCATGGACAATGTGAACAAAGCAATCGTTGATGGGGTGGATGACTGCTGTGGGTCTGGACCAGAGCAGCTCTCCAGAGGTCTCTGCCATTTCCAGCCGTGTGAGAGCTGTCCACATGAGGTGAGGACATCAGATCAATAGCAAACAGCAATTACAGCTTCTTAAAATGATTAATTGGCTCTCAGGTCCACCTTTATTTAATCACAATAGTCCCAGATTGATTTTCCTATTACATGGCAGTCAGGTTATAAACAAAGGTAAATCCAGTTTTCTGTGACTGATGTATGAGGGACAGATAAGAGTGAAGGTGTGTAAAATAATCTGTGTAATATTAGGAATATATCACTCACTTCAGACTTCAGACTGTAAACTCACTTAAAACAGAAAACATTATCATACTTTTTAACATTCATTCTTATGGATAACTATTTGCTAACTCAGTGTGCAGCTAAATTGTCAGGGCCTGTTGTAATTTTTACTGTATGAGCGTTGAGCACGAAAGTATGTCTGACAGTTGTTCCTCCTTACATGGCATAAACAAGAAACAGAAACAAGTGCAGACCACTAGACCTTGTTGTGGTTGACTGAAATCAGTATAAACCACTTTTCACTTGAACATGAACAGATGAGAGACAGTAAGATAAGTATATATATATAGACATTCTGTAGATTTAATCATTTTGCCAAAGAAATGCTAATGACAATTATTATTTCACAGCTATGTTCCTGTGTGCCTTAATTATATGTGTCTACTTGTTTGATGCAACCATGTAAACCTCAAAACAAAGAAATTAACTTACTTATGGCATTATTGTACAAATGTAGACTGATCCAAACATGACTAATGAAATACAACACAGACAAAATTCAAAAAGGTTTTTGTCATGGTTAGGTCCAGCTGCATGGGGATATTTTGACTCACTGTTTTCCAAGTTAAATATATGCAGATTATTGTGTAAGAAGAAAGGTCAAAGTGAACTAAATCTGCCTTTGATGCCACAGTCATTATCTTACAACTGTGCATTTTCTACAGAAACACATCATTTTCCACAGTCTGACAGAAAAAACAAAAACAAACTAGAAAATCAAGATAAAATGTGCCCCTAAGTGGCTCTGACTTGGCTCTAACATGTATGTACCTTTCTTTCTGTTTGCTTTCACTATTGGTGCTAAACTAAGCTGGATACCTGCTGGTTCTGACTTCGTGGTACCAATCTTTTCATCTGACTCTTGGCAAGAAAGTGAATAATTTCCCCAGTAGTTGAAATATTACCTTGAATGAAAAGCCTTATTAAACTTTACCTTGTTCCAACTCTGTTATTGTGGCATTGTGGGAAAGATTTGAACTGAGATTGTGCCTATGTTTATCCAAAACCCATGGCCTTTAAAAAAAATTCTCTTGGAAATGACCTGGAATGATCATTTACATTTTTTTAAGTACAATTAAGAACATTTGCCCCAAGGACTTTTTATTTCTGTATTCACTTGCCTCAGCATTTAATGTGATTTTGTTGTTTAATTTTGAGAAAATGTACTGTAAATCCTTTTTGGATGGAAAAATAAATAATGGAAAAAGTGTCATTATTCAGAAGCAACTGGTGGAATGAAAATTGGACAGATGCTATGATGACTTGCTTCCTCTGTCAGTTGAGTGAATTTTCAAGGTCAGGTAGGAAAGTATTCAAAAAAGATTTTTTTTTAATCTCATGCATAGTTTGGATGTTGTGTCTTTAACCTTCAGGTAAGAAGGTAGACATTGGGAGATATACAGTAATACTGTGAGCTGAGGTCAATTGGTAATACATAAGAGGTTTGAATATTTCAGCTGTTACATTCATAGATAAAAGTTTGTGAGTCACTAAAATTGAGTTCTGATATATTTTTTATTGCTTCTTTTACTTTGTTGCTTTTGACTCCTGGTCTGAATGTTGAGTAAAACCTGAGATCCTGGTTCTTCCATTTTTCCACAGATCAAAAACCCACTACACTAAATTAAAAACTATTAAAGCATGTCTACTAATACTAGTTTAAATAATGTAGCTTTCTTCTGTCTTGTTACTTTGTCCTCTGCTGCCTGTGGCCTTGGTACTAGAGCATGGAGAACAACGCCACATGCAGAGACCATCCAACCATGGTGTCAAAGCCCTACTACAGAGTGGATCTCTTCAACAGGAAGATGACCAACGTCCTGCTTACAGCTCTGCTGGTCACAACCATAGAGAACAAGACTGTAGCTCATATTGGCACCTCTACTGGGCGCCTGTTGCAGGTATATAACAAATGGAGATGGGAGAAGCAACTTTAATTTTTTAAACTACTGTAGTGTTATCTGTTAGTCATCATTGTATATAACGCACTACTAATAATCATATGTCATGATTGTTTTGGCAGCTTGTGTTGACAAGATCCAGCCCCATTATCTTTGCCAATTACTCTTTGGTAGAAAACCAGAGGGTCTCATCCATTGCTGCAGTGTACTCATCAGACTATCTTCTCTTTGTGGTTGGAGACAAGGTACATGGACAGTTTACTTTTTTCAAATAATAGCACATGAATCTCTCTGGACAGGTTTTGTAAATGTTAGTACAGTGATGTTGCCGTCTGATTGTACAAGGGGCTTGCAGTGGCTTTTTTTTTCCTTACACTTCAAACATGTGCAGGCCAGATTATATATAATCACAAATGAGTTGGGAATTTGACTGATAATCTATACATAACCCTCTGAGGCTCTGGAGACCTGTCTTCTGCTTTTTGCCCAGAGCATGCTGGGATATATTCTGACTTCGATGGCCCTAAAAATAAATAACCTGCTAAAGAAAATCGATACATTTGATGTCCTTGTAGTTTGGAGAGTGGATGTTAGAGGCTGACCCTGGATCAGTAGGCACATTGCCTGCAGGGTACTCCTGTGGGAACTCAGGATCATTATCTTCCATGGTTCAAACAGGGGTACAACAGGAAAATGAAACTCCTCTGAAAAACTCCAGGGAACTGCAATTCATAATCTTTAAGGTACAGCTCAGCTGTTTAGTAGAGTGCATTCTTATTGAACAAATGCACTTCTAACTTAAGGAACAACTTCACTAGAAAAGCTGTAGGGTTTATTAAAAGATTGTTGATTTTTATTGATTGTTGTTATTATTGCCCCACTAAATCAAATACATTGATTTTTTTCTATTGTTTTTTTCTTGGTGGGGATGTTCTGGTTTTAAATCAAGCTACAGTTTCCAATATTCCCTCCCAGATAAGCTGAGCTCCAGCAGGGTGCCATTTGGATGTTAGAAGGTGGAGCTCAGATATAACAATATATCTGGGATATTGATTCCCATATTATTATAAAAAAGGCACAGGGCCCTTTGGATCTTTGTCCTAAGACATGACATTTATTTCTGTTTCAGATGATTCAGGTGCCCCAGAGAGGGCCTGGCTGTCAGCACTTTCTGACTTGTGCCATGTGTCTCACTGCCCCTAAGTTCATGGGCTGTGGCTGGTGCTCTGGAGTGTGCTCCTGGGAGAGCGAGTGTCACAGTCACTGGAGGAATGACTCTTGCCCCCCTGGGATCACTGGGGTGAGGTTTGTTCTGTAAATCAGGATACTAACATCTCTTTGTGCAATCAATAGAAGCATTTCGAGGTCACTCTACAGTATATGTTCTGCTTTATTCACACAGTTCTTTCCACGGGCTGCTCCTCCTGACGGTCAAACAGAGCTAACGGTGTGTGGATGGGAGTTCCAGTCACCCCAAAGACCTGTCATCACATCCAGGACCCATCAGATCCGACTGGGACAGACAGCTTGCACTGTACTTCCTGCCAAAAGCAACAACACACAGTTAGTGACCATACAAGGGTCATTCTCATTCATACCTTAAATAGTTTTTCTTTAGAGGTTTCTCCAGTAAACTGATTCTGTAATTGTAATCTCATTCACAAGCAGTAGAAAGATTTAACTTGATTTAGTGTATGCAGTATTTTAGCAGCAAAGGAAACCATATTGAATCAAATAAAACTTTTGCTTCTTGCTGCTGTTTAAAGTCCATCAGTTTTAATCGACAATGAAATTAAATAGTCACCGGTGATGCATAATTTGCGAGTGTTCTATTGTGCTGCTCTGTAGCCTGGTGTGTAAGATTCGCTCTGGGTCTACTGAGCTGTCCAAACCAGTCAACATTACAGTGGAAGTGCATGAGGGCAAGCTGGAGCGACGCTACTATATTGACGGGAAGGCAAAAATGGGAGGGTTCACATTTGTGGTAAGTTTATAGTCAGACTAATCTATTATTATTTTTATTGTTATTGTCAAATCTACTTATTCAAAAATACTGTGATAATCTCTCCAGATTCCCAACATCACAGAAATCCAGCCCAACTATGGGCCTCGTGTTGGGGGCACACTCATCACAGTGACTGGACCTCACTTGGATGCTGGGAAGACAAGGAAAGTCACTCTAAATGATGTGCCCTGTCCAGTCAAGAGGTGTGGAACTTTAAAACATGCAAAATTTTGCCTTTCCTAGTTTGTACATTTGTTTTCCCTACCTTCAAGAGGTTACGAATATGAGTTGCTGCACTACTACAATTGATATGTTTTGGCGTGTAGCTCACATATCTGTTTCCCTGTAGGGTCACAAAACCCAAAGGCAATGTATCCTCCATCATCTGTTTGTCCCAGCCCATCTCAGAGGTGAGGGATGTTCCTCTGAGTGTTTTCATCGACAAGTCTCCTGTCCCGACCACAAAAGTGTTTTACTACAAAGAAAATCCAAAGATTACAGCCATCTTGCCTGACTGTAGCTTTGACAGGTCAGTGAGACAGCCCCTGTGCATGGGTTGTTTTCTTTTTTATTCCACGCTGACATTTCTGCTTCATTTAGTTCCATTTCGATATGGAAATCAATCTATTTTTATCAAGACAAAGGAAATATTTAGTTTATTTAGATTTCATTTTTATTCTTTCTTTCTCCAATATTTTAAATGTTACATGCTCAGTTGTAAGAGAACTTTTTGTCCAGCCATGATGAACATGTAACTATCACTCATATTTGTCTGAACTGTAGGGGGTCAAAGATTGTGATTGAAGGGGAGAACCTTGATTCTGTTTACCGCACAATCATCCGATTCAAACCCAATGAGAGCCATCTGAAGCCTGTGACAAGGGTACAATTTCCATCCTAATTCATAGTAATATATATGTATATTATTAATATATGTGTATATATATATATATATATATATATACATGTTTACCTCTCTGTTTTGTTTCAGGAATGCATAGGCAAGTCCATGCCCAAACGACTGGAGTGCATCACTCCCATATTCTCTAGGGATGAGACAGAGGAAGGAGAGCTCTCTTTTGACATGGACGGAGCATTAGGACTGTGGAACAAAGAGTTCTCCTATCATCCCTATGGCGAGCCCATACCATTTGAAACAGAAGGACATGTGCTTAGTTTGTACCCTGGGTTTGATGAAGTGTCACTTCATGTAAGAGCTTGTTGTGAAGTTATTTGCATATTAATTAATGAAAACATTTGTTGTACTTACTATAATGATTTTCCGTCTCATATCTTGAATTGACCTCTGTCGACAGCACCAAAAGCTGAACCTGGTGAGCTCATGTATGACCATTGTCATGACTGTAGCGGGTGTTGATTGTGATGCTAAAGTCCTGGATAATGAGATCACCTGCAGGATCCCCAAAAACATGACCATCCCCAGGGAAGGACTGCCAGTGAAGGTTGGTCAGGCTGGATATATAAATGATGGAAATTCTGATAGTCAACTAGGCAGTTTATGGTAGCATTCAAAGGCAGTAAACTTAAAGGACTTATTTGACATCGTGAGATACACTTATTTGCTTGCTTAGATAAGAAAATTGGTATCAGTCTGCATCCGCTGAAGATGTTGACCTTCACTATTGCTCACCATGCTCTACAGATGTACCACATGCATCATTGTCTGGTTTGGAAACTGCAAAGTCACTGACCACAAGACCTTACAGTAAACAGTAAAGATCATTGTCACATCTCTCCCCTCAGTACAACAAAGCCATGAATCCCATGTCTTGAGCACTAAATGGTCTGTAAAAATGATAAATTCCTTCATACACACATAGTTTTCTTCGTAAAAATAGCAAATGAAGAAACTTGATCTTGAACTTCAGCCAGGCTGGCTGTTTCCTAATTGGCAGCTTGCTGTAGCTTTATTGACTCTTTTAACTCTCAACAAGAAAGTGAATAAGCGCATTTCCCCAAATGTCAGACCTCTTATTTAAATATCGAGTCAAGATCTATAAAATAATCAGTAGCAACTGGTCAACTATGCTGGACTGAGAAATGTGACCTGATCTAAAACTGAGCCCTCAGCTTATAAAAACCTGGTTTCTTTTGGAGATGTGTGTTTGAAGGTTTGAAACATTTAAAACAAAAGATTAAGTTAAAGGTGAGATTTTACACATTGGGTGGTACATGAAAACAGAACAGGACATAGTACGTGTGTGAACTCCTGGTATATCAAATAATAAAAAAAAAAACTTTAAAGTTGGTAGCTGGACCTGACTTGATTATAGGTATTTAAGCTCTGTGGAGTTGTTACACACTCAGAGCCACTGAAGCCACATGTGGGCTGTTCCCCACCCAGCCATCATGTGGATCAGTACCCTACCCTGTCTCGTCATGTGTGCTTTTCAGGTCATGTGAGAGTTGCCCTGGGAGGGATGTAAGTGGTGAGGCAATTTAACATATATTCACATCTTGACCTGTGACCCTAACAACACACATGATAGCCGTGTGTGGTGACAATCCCGACATAACTTCAACTGACAAATTTAGAACATTTTGGAGACCGGCGGGTCATGGTGTGTCTCGGCTATTGCACCACCCATGATACTCTGCCATCTATAGCTCTTCTGTCATTCCAGCTTCTCTGTGAATTAAATGAAGGTTCTATATCCCCCATCACCATCATAATGTGAAGTAAATACATCCTCTACAAACAGCATTAGTCATATGTACAAACATTGTATCGCTGTAATTGCTAAACTGTCTATCTTGTTACTTGACATTATGCCACTGCAATGCTGCCATAGAACTCGTTAGTCAGCTAAGTGTAGCTTTGGGCTGGAGGCTGCCTTTTGTATAGTCTGTTGCAATGGGGCAGTAAGGAGTTGTTTATTGCATGACTTTAATTCTCAGTGGAGTCCCTAGCAGCTAAAAAAGACATCTGGTAAGTACACGTAACTGGCTCTTTAAGGTTAGATTGTACAGTTGAGGTCAGTTAGTCATATGATTTCATATAAACTTGTGCTTTCCCAGAGGGACAATTACCAGAAAAAGACTCACGCAGTATTCAATGGTGTATTTTAACCCATTTCAATGGTGGTATTCAATTTATATAATGGACTCTGTTCTCCAGATATCCATCAATGGGCAGGTGCATAATGTCGGCACAGTGGTGAGAGTCAACAACCACTACATGGTGGGGATTGTTTTGGGGATCCTGGCGGCTCTGGTGGCTGGGGCGGTGCTAGCCTTTGTTGTCATGAAACACTTGAGGAAGAAGAAGAAAGGTGGGCCCTTCTCTGTTATGTGGACCTTGCGTCAAGCCTGTTTGTACATTTATTACAGGCTGTGTGTGGGAAATTGGGATGAATTACACAAGTCTTTTAACTAGAACATCCTTAGTGTGCATAGAGTGTACATGTGTTTTTCTTTGGTGGTTGATGATTAAAAAATCATTGTGAAATGTTTTACAGCCACAATGGCAGAGACACGTTTGGCTCATGGTGCCAACCGCTCAGGGACAAATAATGTGGAGCTATCGCCTGCTGGGGACTATAGAGGAGGTAACTCTGTAGCCAGGCATCATGTTACTGTGTAAGTAATTTGCTTCCAATCCCCTTCATAACTATCATTAATAAACCTCTGCACTCTCTGCACTTATACCAGTAGTATCTGTGAGTCCTCCCACTCCGCTGGTAGGGCCTGTGGTGTTCCCCAGCCTCGCCTATGCTGCAGGCGGCATAGATCCTACCCTCACCCCTCTCATGCCTCCAGAAAAAATTTCCATCTCCAGTTTTAGGCCTGAACTTCTGGAAGAAGTGAAAGATGTTCTGATTCCTGCTGAGATGCTAATTGTGCAGCACCATCGGATCATAGGAAAGGGTAATAAAACCCCACTAGCTATGTCTGAAACAAACAAAAAAAAAGAAATAGTTACAAAGCCCTGTGAAAGCTATTTCACATTTTGAGAAAACAGCAGTAATCCACTGTCATTTCCTTGCAGGTCATTTTGGCACTGTCTATCATGGCTACTTCACAGACCACAACAACCGAGAAATCCACTGTGCTGTCAAGTCTTTGAATAGTAAGTAATGTTTGCTTCTTATATGTTAACTTCAGTACACGCCTTAGAAAAACATCAGGAAGTTATGAAACAAACTGGCAGAGGCCCAAAGATGCACAACCTTTAGTCATGCATTGTTTTCAAATATTGTAATTTTAGTGTCTTTTCAGAGTCCATTTTAAATAATGTGTGGTTAATATGTGCCTTTCATCAGGAATAACAGATGTTGAGGAGGTGGAGCAGTTTCTGAAGGAAGGTATCATAATGAAGGGTTTTCACCACAGCAATGTGCTGTCTCTGCTGGGAATCCTCTTGCCGCAGGAAGGGCTTCCTCTAGTAGTGCTGCCATACATGAAGCATGGGGACCTGCGACACTTCATACGCTGCGAGAATAGGGTGTGACAGCTAAATTAAAACAGTGGACAACCATCTGTTAAATATCTAATAAACTTGTGTAATTTGACCAAATGTTTTAGTTCAGTGTTTTTGTCACGTTTATGTGATTTGAGTAGAACCCCACTGTAAAGGATCTGATTGGCTTCGGGCTGCAGGTTGCCAAGGGGATGGAGTATTTAGCTCAGAAGAAATTTGTGCACAGAGATCTTGCAGCACGCAACTGCATGTGAGTCACCAAAATCTGAAGAGAAATTTGCAATTTATTTTCTGCTATGGGGACTGAATTTCTCTTTCACAGGTTACAAAATTGTTTTTTACAGTATAGCACTGACCTGTAATGATTTGTGACAGAGATATCCACTTTTTTTGTCTCTAGGTTGGATGAGTCATATACAGTGAAGGTGGCAGACTTTGGCATGGCCAGAGATGTTTTTGATAAAGAGTATTACAGTGTTCAAGACCACAGGAAGGCTAAGTTGCCTGTCAAATGGATGGCCATTGAGAGCCTGCAAACGCAGAAATTCACCTCCAAATCTGATGTGGTGAGCATACAAAGATTACCTGAGCATAATCAAAAACTCTGTGTTATTCAAGGTTCAACTGACTTTTGTAGCTGTTTGTGTAAAGTGATATTAAGCAGACCGGAAAATATATATACTCCATATATACACTTCCACCTTTAAATTCATATAGGGCTTAAAAAAATGTTTATATATGATCAAAGTCAGAACTCATAACCATACCAGTTAACAGCTGCTATTATAATGTTCATCCCTTTGACGCAGTGGTCCTTTGGTGTTCTGATGTGGGAGATGCTGACCAGAGGAGCAAGCCCCTACCCAGAGGTGGACCCTTATGATGTAACACATTACTTAACGAAGGGTAGGAGGCTTCCCCAACCGCTGTACTGCCCTGACCCCTTGTAAGTAGCCGGATATTGGCATATTGGTCACTTTGCAGAAATGCAACTTTTCATTTTGAGCTTTGTTGAACATTTGTTGTTCCGTTTGCAATTATCAATTTTATAATTTGACATAATTAAGGAAGAAGTGATACAATACTGGCACAAAGTGCAACTAAGAAGGACCAAGGTGGCCTAATGGTCACTGAGTAGTGTGAAAGCTATGTTCCAGCATGGTTAAACAATGCCTTTTAATGTGTATGTCTACGACAGATTTTGAAGATAACTTCCTTCACACACACACACACACACACACACACACACACACACACACACACACACACACACACACACACACACGCGCACACACACACACCCACACACGCACGCACACAAGCACGCACGCACACACACAAGCACACACATATGCGGCACTGGTGTGACTATACAAGGAAAAGCCAACATGTTTATGCTGTTTTAATGATAAAACCCTTTTGTTTGCCAAATTAAAGAGTGAGTGAGAATAAATCAACTTTTAACTGTGAAAACTGTGAACCTACATGGTTCCTGACCTGTGGTAGGTGTAAGACCAATATAGAACATTAAATGAACAGCTTGACATTTTGGGAAATACAACAAAGTTCTTTTTTGTCGAAAGGTGTATGAGAAGATCATTACCACAGTCATGTCTGTGTGTTGCTTAGCTTAGCATGAAGGCTGTTAAACAGAGGGGAACCACTAGCCAGGCTCTGTCCAAAGGTAAATCTTCCCACTAGCTGGTTAAACTTGTTGAATCTTTCTTTTATTTATCTGTACAAAAGCTGGTGTAAAAACATCATCATTTATTGTTGGATGTTTCCAACTATGTGTTAGCAATTTCCGATAAGTTCTTGGGATTTCTGCCAGTTGCCTGGCAACTGGTCCTAACTGGTGTGTAGGGACTTTAATCCCTTGCCTTCAGACACACCAAAACATCCCAAGTTGTGAGCTCCTGCTTATCACCACTGAAAGGAAGCATAAATATTTGGTTTATAATATGAATAAACCAGGAAATAAGCAACATTTAAAAGAAAACATAAATATTAAGGTAATTTGTGGTCATGACAGTAATACAAGATAAGAATGTGTGCTGGCCTATAAAATAGTGACCAGGTTCCACATTTTTTCTTTAATCAGACTTTCTGTGTTTTTCAGGTATAGTATTATGCTCCAGTGCTGGGACCCTGATCCAGAATTGAGGCCCAGCTTCACTACATTGGTGTCAGCTGTGTCCAGCATCCTGTCAGGTCTAGAGGGAGAACACTACATCAGCCTGAATGTCACCTATGTCAACCTAGACCAACCGCGGCCTTACCCCGCTCTCACAGAGTCCGCTGATGAGTACGACTCCACGGATGTCGAAGACTCAGGCTCTTCCCAACAAGTGAATGAGCCATTCTTTTCCACCCCATCTCCTCTCTTGACTTTAAACTAGTACTGGTTCTACCAGCAAGAGCACAGAAAACATCTGCCAGGTCACACCCGTGTCTTTTACCATGAAGCATGTGAAACAGAAATACTGCATGTTGTTTCTGGGCATGAAAATGGTTGCAAGATGCTCAGCTGACTTAGCCCACACTCAGGCAGCCAAACTAAAATTTAACATTTAGTTTATGTGTTGTCTTTTTATTGGTAACAGGAAATATCATGATCAATCAAATCAGTTTTATAGTACTACCTTGTTTACTAGCCGAACATAACAAGTCTTGGTAACACTAGTTTCTGGTCTATTAGAAGCTCATTATCATTACACTGCAGGTTAACCAGCTAACTGTGGTAAAAATTGTTTGTCCAGCACTAATGTAGGCACAGACTCGGACTAAGTGGTTACCAACTATTACTCATTGCTTTACTGACCTGCTCTCACACATCATCAAAATTTTTCAGATATGACTTTCATTTTGCCTGGATGATTGGAGAGGAGAGGAGTCAGAAAAACCATATCTATAAAGCCAATAAATTCCATATAGACTGCAGCAAAACCTGGCACTAGCTTTCCTTAACTACCTGCAACAAAATGTACTGTAACATTAGTGTAGCTCTTGTATGTGCATGTATGTTATGTATGTGTGTGTGTGTGTGTGTGTGTGTGTGTGTGTGTGTGTGTGTGTGTGTGTGTGTGTGTGTGTGTGTGTAGTGATTGTACAGACCATGAAAGTGTAAACTAGTGTGAATGTAACCTAAATGAATTCGGGTTATAACCGGAAATTACCAAGCTGCCATTGCTAACTTAATGATTAACAAAACCTCAACAAAAAGTAACAGTAGTATGGTTTGTATGGAAGTGTCAGTTTCCTTTAAATTAACATTTCGTCAAAATTAGAGCATATTACTATTTAACTACTAAGCTTCTTAGATTGTACAAAGATTAACCGCAGCTGAATAAAGTAATGGCAGCAGGGTTGAGAGTGGCTGTGATTTGTTTCTCACTTCTCTAAGTCAAATGTTGGCAGCAGTGCTTGTTTATAGATATTTATAATATCTGTTTATAGATGTGGACTCTGAGTAAATGTGAGACTATATAAACTGCTGTTTTGCAGTTGATTAATATCACACGGTGCATAACATTGTATTCCTTACTGCTGTTGTCTGAATTGAGTGTGGTCTGCCAGACTTTTGCTGTGGTTTTCCACTAGAGGTCAGCGTTCTGTTAAAAGTCCTCTACTCTGCCACTGATCTCCTAGTGATGATGTTCCCAGTAACACAGACTTCATTGTGTGTTTCATAGGTTTTGCAGTAGCACTGCAATATGAATGACCAAAGTCGTTTTCCCCATCCCTGCAAGCTATCCAGTGGCATCCTCTAGATGCCATGTAAGATTTTAACAACAGACCAGAAGCAGTCACGGTTTGCTCTGTCCTTCCTCTTTCATTTGGTCTACCTTCATGTATTTGGCAGGACCAAATGACTGCAGTTTCAATTACATGAGCTGAAAAAACAGACAAGGTAGACAAACAAATAAACCAAACAAACGTCTCACCAACATACAGTAGCAACTCCCTGTGCTGTAAACAGACGTCACACACAGCAAGCACACTTCCTGCACTACAAAACCGGAGTCAAATAAAACCAGAGGGGGAAAAGAAGAAAAGAAACATAAAGTTTTCTCTTTTTTCATGCTGCCAAGAACAAAAGTCAATCCCCCCGTGGTGGAGTCTTTGATATCGATATAGTGTGAACCCAGCTTAGTCTGTGTGTGAGTGTGAGTGAGGTCACATTTCGCATGGCAGAGCCCACAGGATCCACAACGTAAAAGAATCAAAACAGCTCAGATCCTCTTTTTTTTCTTCTTGCTTCCTCTTCTATTATCTGCACTATAAAAAGTTTAGAACCTTTTCAGACTGCTGCTGTTTGTTGTGTGACCATCACTATTAGGTCCCATAGAACAGGCCTTTTGGTGTGTATCTCAGACATGTTACCATTCATTTTCCCTTCTTGTTTTGAGATTCTAATGCCAGAGACTCAGAGACTCAAACAATAAAACAGTTGATGCAGCGAGTGATGCAGAGAGTGTGTATGATTTATGTTTGGAGAGAAGGAAAGCAATCTGTGAGTTGGACCATCTGAGCAAGACTGCTTGAAAGCAGTAGGCTAATTATTTCTCTTGCTATGTGATGATGGCAGACCCTCACAGATGAGTGCTGGAACTCAACTGGGAACTGTTGGATTCTTTTCCAGTCGGATCTGGCAAAAAAAAAGAAGTCCTCTGAAAAACTATAGAACCAATGAAGCAAGACTTTTATCATATGTACTGCCAGAAACAGCTATACTGTCAAGAAGTCTTGGACCAATTTTACATTTGCATTTTTCTATTTTTACAATTTATCCTTAATCCATCTTTTGTGGTATCACTGTGGCATTTTATACACTGGAATAAAATCCCATTTGTAGTTCACCACTGTTTTTCCTTAACACCTTAAAGTGGCCTGTAGACACAAGGTAAAGTGATATATACAGTCTTGCACTTTCAGCCCCAAACTGTTTTAAGCTGTTCATGATATTTTTCAGTAACCCAGCTTTGCATCAAAAAGCATACAATTTCACTCTTACTGACAAAGTCAGTATGCTTTCATTACCATGATTTAAGTCACTGTGTGGACACCAGGTGACACTATTGTTTTAGTCTTGTCCAGTGGGGATTACTTTGAAACAGATTATTGAATGCAATATTTGAAACATGCTCACACATATTTACAAAAAAAAAAAAACTGCTTTGAGGGAACATCATCCTGAAATATAAAAATAGCTATATTAATTTGTCTGTGTGAACTTCAGTTCAGACCTGTTATGGGCCACCGCAACAGTGGCACTGTTTAAGAGAACTGAGGTGGTTATGTTGTCTTAAGAATGCTTTTTCACTGAAGATTTCCTGTTGAATATTGCTATTAAATACAACATTGAAAAAAAAAATAGTGTCAATAATTAATGTGGAATTTAATTGTATTTATTGATGGTTATATTGATAAGGGGTGGTTTGATAAAAATAGTGCCTAAAGAAGAGAAGAAGAGATCGTGCTTAGTCAAGATGATATTGGTCTTGTAATTGGCTATGAAATATAATGATGTTAAAAACTGTTCATTTTAATCATCATGTCTCACTTACTTTACCCAGGAGGTAGATGGTGAGGACAAGGCAGCATTTTTCAGGTATTTTGTTTTTTTTATTTAGTCTGTGACAGGGGTCTCTTTGAATAGAGATGTAGTGAAGAGGAACTAGTGTGAAAATTGTGAAATTATTTTCTATCATCAAATGATTACAAACAAGCTGTGTCCACCAAAAAATTATAAATTAGAAAAGCACTTTCACTCAAACAAATCTAAATGATGTCGTCCTTGAAGTCAATTTATCACCATAATTTGAGAAAAAAGTCCTTCAGCACTTTTCAACATTTTTTTTCATTACAAATCACAATAATTAAAAATGAGATTGGATTGCCTCTGCAACTTTACAACTCTAAGGGACTGTGTGAGACTCCCAGCTCTGACCTGATCAAAAAGGAAAAATAGGGTAATAGTTTCCTACTACTATAAATCTTTATCAAGCTGTGTCAGGCTTCTCGGTTGTTGCTAGTTAGTAGTAAATTGTAAACAGAAACTCCACTGTCTCTGTGCTGTTTTCCTTGGCTCCTTGGAACTCCTCACGGACTGCGACCAAAACCCCGGTCTCCCTGATAACCTCACTGACCAACAACTATCTAAAAACTCAGTTTCAATAAAGACTCTTTACTTTTGGGTCCAGAGCATCTTCAGCCATGATACCAAGTCCCAGCACAGACTACCCAGGAGCTCGCTAATGCCCTGATCCAGGTCTGGGAGGAGATCTGCCAGGACAGCATATGCTCAGACACTGTTGGGAGTGCATATAGGCACAAGGGGCCTATACACATTTTTGAGCCACATTATGAATTTCTGTGATGTAATTGACACTGTGATTTAAAATTTTCACGTTGAATACAGTCCTGCAAAGGTTCATGATTTTGGTTTCCACTGATAGTTATTGTCTTGTGCCAATGTGCGATGCGTTCCCTTAATTTAAAGCAGTATAGAACTAAACTGAGTCTCATTACAAGATGATTAGCTGTAACATTTCAAAACATACCTGCATGGTTTTGCATTTTGTGATGTTTAGTTGGATAAAAGACAATTCCAGTCATAGATTCTGTTATTGAAGATGTCTTAAAAATAGACTTAAAATATCACTGTATTAACTAACCTGGTTAAAATGGCACAAGAAGATAAAACTACTTACCTTAGAATGTACTGTGCAGGTTTTCAATAATACATGCTTTAGTGCAATCAAGATGAACATAATAAGGAAATTCAGTGCACAGCGAGAATGAACAGTAAATTTGGGGTCATTTGCTGTAGTGCAGGTGCTTACAGCAGCCTAAACATTGCTATCCTGTGTATCTGTGAGAGCTGAGGGAACACAAGGGATTGCTGAAAAATGTGCAGTAAATATTCCCTGAGCAAATAAATATTGTGAAAAGTTTTCACATAATACATCACAGCCCTTCACATATTGAATTAATGATACCGTGCCAAAAGGAGAGGACATTTGAAGAGTTCTGTTGTCAACAATACATGGACCATCTTGGCTTTGGGTTAAGGCATGAATTATGTTTTAATCTCAGTTGTCTCACCCTGAAGGTAGCCCAGTGATGCTTAATAAGAGGCAAAAAGCTCAGGTTACCAGTGGTAGACAATTTCCAAATGATAATAACTGATCGAATTAACTTAAACCTCTAATTTCTGTACTCTGCCTGCTAGTGTTCACCTCATTACATCCATCTCCAGGGTCAGTGAAAGTTCAGCATTTCCCCACTTGCTAAACTTTCTTGTCATTCTTTTCATTGGTAGTGAGGCTATTGAATTCTTTCTGACCTTTTGTTCCAGCTGCACATATAATGCAATGCAGTGCTTTTCCTGAAAACACACTTAAATCAATAGTCCTCTCTTGGAACCTCTGATTCCTTATTCCCCTAAAGATACCCAACTAGTATACAAAGGTAAGCAAAAATATCCTGTTCAAGATTTTACCGTTCACCATCTTACAATTTTTTTCTATTAACCTAAATAAATAAGATTTGCTTTGTTTGGCTATGAATATAGGAAGCAGTCACTAAGAATGGCCTCTAGTGGGACAATAGTCTGGTACCAGCAGCTGAGGGCAGAGCTTAATTATAGCAGGTTTTGTGTGAGTTCTGTTCTTTGTATTCTTGTATTGTATTAATGATAAACCCATCTCTTTTTAACATCACTGTCACTAATTCTAGCCCAGGGGTGTACAGGGTGATAACAGTGAAACACAATAGCAAATGAGAGAGCACATATTTGGCTCATTTGTATAATTGTCCCACTTAGGTAATGGAAGTTCTCTGCAATTGTTCCTTTTTACTTACTTTGATGGGATTTTCTCTCTTTTTTTGTATCCTCTATCTTATAGAAAACTGATGATGTGATAGACAGACCAATTTTCTCCAGTAATCATATTGTTAATCAGCAGTTAATCAGTGGCAGCAGGGTGCATGTGTAAAGCTATTAAACTGGTTTAGGATTATTAGATAGGATTCAGCTTTTTGGTAATGGCTTATTTAAACCATTAGTGTGATATGGCTTGAAAATTGTGATATGTTATTTGCTGAACACTGAAAATAAGTAGATTGCTCGACAGTCAGTGGAACTGATTAACCCCTACTTCCCACAGCTCCAGTCACCTTCTCCCCTGCATACTGGTGGATTCCTTCACTCCTTTGCCAGATTGTGTAATGTGCCTTTTTAAAACTCTCCAGCCTTCTGTTGTTTTAATCGTGTTTTCTGTTGTTTCTAAACCTTTGCCTGTTGCTGCTGCAGCTTCTGGCAACTGACCTTGTACCTTTGCTTGGACTTTTGCCCTATGTATTACCTTCAATTATATGACTGATTACATATTCACACTATGTTAAAGGGAAGCTCAAATTAGCTGCACCTCAAGCAGATACAACATAAAGGCAGCCATGTCTGTATAAGGAGTGCATTTGCTTCTAATACTTAAACATGCTGTAACTGCTTTATAACAGATTACGTTTGGGGGAGTAGAAACAAGCCATAAACACAACACTGATGTATTATTATTAAAGTCTAACGCACTGCAGGTTTACTTCAGTTGCTACTAGGATAATGCACGTGTCTGATGGAACTTTCAACGTTCATTTTAATTGTGTGTGGAGTAAGTTTATCTATTTATGTTAATATCTGTTTACGTGTGAACAGTAGAGCCGCTGCGAATACGATTACAAAAAAATCGTTTAAAAAGCGTTTAAATACTGCGTTATCGGACCGTTTCCGATAGGGATCGTTGTTCCACACGGACCGTAATCACTGTCGTACAACGCGTCTCAGTATCAAAAGTTGGCGCTATGGCAGAGAGCAAAAGTGTCTGTGAAAGGCAGAAAATATACAAAGTTTGGGATCGTTTGAAACTTAAAAAGATGCCAACACGCTGCAGTGTGTGTATTGTAAAGTAGAACTGGCGAACTACAACAGCACTTTGTCAATGCTTCAACATCTGCACAGAAAACATCCGGTTGTAAACTAGACCGGCTCACCCAGCGGAGCCGACACAAGGTAACGTTAGTGCCAGTCGTTACTACTTTTCATCCTCTGGTAAGGTCAAACCTGATGTTAACGTGATTGCTAACATAAACACAGCAGCGCTAGTTAGTACGTATGTATGACAGACTGGTCGTTTCTGTCTTGCATTACACAATAGTATTACTGTTCAAAAATGCAAAGTCTGTTTTATCTGATTACTCGATTAATCGCTGAAATATTCGGTAGAATACTCGATTGGGTAAAATAACCGGTAGCTGCAGCCCTAGTGAACAGTCGAAAAATCATTAAAACCTGGTTTAATTAAAAGGCTATATATATGTAGTAAATGAATTACTCTTGCATATATAATCTATCAGTGTGTTCTTTTAAATGAATATATATGAACCTGTTCTGTCTTATATCTAGACAAATTAATCAATCTCACTGTGGACACATGTATATCTATTAAGCACAATCTGAGTTGTAGCAGTGCTAAAAGTAGGACTGCTCGAATATGGAAAAAATCATAATCACGATTATTTTGGCCATTATTGAAATCCCGATTATTTTACACGATTACTCATTGACCTTGGAAATATGTTGCATTTACTGATCAAAACAATGATTTCTCCTTAAAACCAATAATATGAAATATATTCAAATCTATAAATAGTGGTGCGGACACCACCGCGTAGCAAATCTTGCACATATGTTTTTGATCCATGTCCGCTTCTTCGAATCCAAACTGTTACCAAACAACAGAATTGCTTCTACCTCTTACCTCAGACTTCTGTGGCTGCTCTCTTTCCACCATCTTCACTTGCGCTGATTTTTAAATGCCACCACATTTCGCCGACAGTATGGGCTGAGAGAGTTCAGGCGAAATGTGCATAACAAAATAACCTGAAAAACGGAATAATTGTTTTTTTTCTCGATTACATAGTTTTTGTGATCGTTGAGACGTAATTGAAATCAAAATCAAAATTTGATTAATTGCACAGCCCTAGCTGAAAGACCTCCTCTATTCTCTGTTAAAACAGATGATTCCAACAAAGGAAACAGAACAAATGTTTCCCTTGGCAGTGCTGTAATTCACGCCTGAAGTTGCAATAGTGAACAAAGTGATAGATTTCATCCCTGTGAATCAGCTGAAGGGACAATGGAATCTATTCTCCATTCTCTTAAGAAACTTGGGCTGTTTTCGAGCCGAGTGTCAGCCTTCATATCAGTGTACACCATCTTAAAGAAAAGTCTGATTAATCTTCAGTATTAACTGCCAGGGCAACATTGTATTTAACATAGTAAAGAATGCTGTGGATAACCTGACCACTAAATTTGTGAATGTAATTCTGAAAGTATGCAGTAACTGAAAGAATTTTGTGAGTTCTGTGACATAGAGGTTAGGGAAATCCTGTGGCATAGCATTCCCTCAATCCAGCCATCTCATGTAGATGTAGACTGATGTCATACTTTATCAGTCTGCCCCAAGCAAATTAAGAATTTACTAAAACTTAGTTTGCAGGATAAAAAGGATGATAAAAAGAATGTTACTGTTGTTGAGATCTACTCTACCATCTTTTCTGTAATGAGATTATTTCCTTTTTCAGAGATCTTATTGGAACAAGGCAAGACTAACAAAGGTGAGATGACCAGCTTTATGGATACCTGACAAAAGCTAAACTGCAGGCAGTGACACTTCTTTCAAGCCTATAGGTTCTTTTTTATTTCTGAGATGTGAAGATATTATATGGTTAATTTCATTAATAAAGGGCTTTTTGGAAAATATATATTTTTTTATTTTACCCTCAATGGATGTATCTTCATGAAACAGTCAAATCATTTTCTGATGTTTCAGTATAATCAGAGGAATTTTCTGCAAGTGTGTGAGGTCTGCATACACAACCAGCACCAGCTGTATTTTCATGCATGGAATGTAAAGATGCAATGTCCTCAAACCCTACACATTGAAAAAGTTTGACAACGAGGACCTGTTTTCTATTCATGCTGTCCCATACTGTATGTAAGGCTGCAGGTATTCAATATTTTAGATATCGCATCTCAATGAGTTCCCATTTGTTATCAGGTACAGAATGTGTCTCTTTTTTGTGCTGAGCATACCAGTTGACAAGCACAGGATATGAGCATTGTAAAGAAACCATCAATCATGACCCTGCTCTCCAGAGACCAGCCTGTCTCTTAGCTCACTCTGCTCACTCATCATAATCGATAACCCACCAATGAGAGACAGTAATCTGTTTTCTTTTTTTTTTTTAATAAGAATGTGTTATAGCATCACACTGACATTCTCTCTCGCATCAGCATCCATTTTTAATCATGGTATCTGGCCTCGCCGCTGCTCGTCAAGTGCCTCAGCCTCCTGTCAAAGTGTGGGCTTGCAGAGAGGGATAAGAGCTCTTACTGCTGCCATGTGCAAATAGATGTGCTGGTACAACTGCCTACCTCTCCTGGCCCATCTGTGGAGTGGCGGTGCTGGGTGACTATTACATAAGGCATTCACAACAATCCCTCTCTTTCCCACATTATACTAGCAAGTCTTTCAAATAATATGAATTTTTTTGTCTCAAAATGTCTTCATTTTCTTTTTTGTTTTTGAGTCTAACACTTCCAGATAAAACTTTACTTTTCATTTTTGGTTGATGCCTTGGTTTTGGCAGTTTTTGTATGTTGCTGAAAACAGTTTTACATGGAATCACTCACAATTTTTATTTTTTGTGGTCTGTGATTGAAGTAATTTGTGGACTGGAAAAAGAATTCTACAATGTAAAGGGATACTGTGATATTTTGGGAAATGTACATTTTTATTTTTAATTTTTATGACCACTTGGGGGCAGCATAAACAAGCTGGTAGTCATGTGATCCATATGAAGATTGTTATTGCCGCTTTTAAATATTTTCTCTTAGTCCTTATGACAGACACTAGCTAATTCCTCTTTCTGCTGAGGTAATGAAACATTTTTTGTTACACACTTATGCAAACAGAAACTGATACAGTACATCTGTTGTCTAGCTACCACTGAAGCTGTCCCGTTTTTTTTAATGCACAAATTTTGAGCAAAATAATTTAAGGGGAGTCGACATGTTGAATGTCAATTAGTTGTGTATGTGTGTACCTACATCCATAAAGGTTTACCTTAGCATGAACTCTCCAGCCCACAGTTTGTGTTGCTGACTGTTAAACATGGTGGTGCCTGTGTAATATAATAGGGAGCCATCTAGTGACTCATTATGCCTGATAATTATTGAGCATAGTTGCATATTAGTAAAAGAACATGAGGCCATTTTACATGCCTGCCTGCTTTCATAACCAGTAGCACCCTAGGGTGCACACTGTTCCATCATGCTGGTCTCATCTTTCAGATGAAAATGCTCCCATACAAACTGCAAAGTGGTTTCCGGGAACTCAGTTGGCTCTGGAGAGTCTTCTTCTTGATGAAAGGTCCAGTATCCACTACACACAGTCAAGGATGTTGTGTGCAGGCAGACTGAAGCACTTATGGATGCAGATAGTGTCCCTGCTCAGTATTTCATAATATACAATCAGCATAAGTAAAGATAGTTAATTCTTAATTGTTACCAATTCATTTAGGCTTCTGTGTATGGAAAATTTACACCAATTTAGTATCGCACAATGGATTTCATAGTATAATAATTAGGCTGCACGAATGAAAAATGCCATAGTGTAAAGTAGACAAACACCAGTAATAAATACTGATTCCACATCCTGGACTGTGGCAGTCTTAGTGGTGCTCATACATTAAAGAGATGTCTGTGGGGAACTTTAAACAAAGCAAAGAAAATGAAATACGTGTGTAATCAAAAACCCTATATTAATCAACAGATTCTTAGACACATTTAGGCTTGTTTTAAATGCTTTACCCTGGAGCTACCTCACTGACAGTTTTCCAAGTGTCCACTGGGAGAGAAGATAGTCACAAAACAGACAGGGTAATTAAAAAGAACGTTTTCATGCAAAGGTGCCAGGCAATGTAGCAGGAACAAGAGGCAGCAGTGGGAGCCACAAAAACAGCTGATGGATGGTGACAGACAGCGTGAATGGGAGGATAAAGATGATGATCTGTCAAAGGCTTCTCATGTGTTTGGGTTACTTCTACCTCTAGGGCTATGCAGAGAAGTCGAACTTGATAACATCAAGCAATGACCAAACACTGACATCCTATTTCATAAACTCACTATGCACTTGTGTGGTGACGCTGTTTTGACCTTTGACCTCCCAGCAACAGCCAGCTGCATCATTAAAGCTTCACAATAAAAGACGTACACATACATATTGTAGGTGCTCTTTGTGCTCTCTGGAAGCAACAGTGCCTGCCCACGTCTGTGTGTATACAAGGCTTCCACCCCTTAAAAAATTAGCACTCATCTCCAAAACTAATGAAAACCTGAAGCTCCTCAATCCCTGTGATGGCAATTTGCATAATAATTACAACATAGCAAAGACAGTGGGGGAGGACAGCAAAACAAACCCCTGCCAGCTGGATAAGTATAATTCAATGTAGTGTAAAAATAGCTGTTGCTTCTTTCTAATACAGTCAGGCCTCCATATTTTGTCTCTACTTACTTGATTACTATAGTTGTCCACAAGTGTCTGGAGGGACGTCCAAGTCACTGTAAAGTTTATTCCATAGATTGAATAGTGTTTGGGGGAAGAGACAAAAAAAAAAAAAAAAAAAAAGCTCAAAACTACAATTCCCATAATACAAATGTATTGCCTTCCATATCAGTAAATTCCTTAATTTTTAAAACTTCATTTTTTTCAATAAGCAACACACACTTTCTGTTATAAATACAGTATGTAGCAAAAAATCCCAAACTGAGATAATCTTACAAATAATATCAGGTTATTTTCTCAGTTTAGATGAGATCCACCAGAGCCACAGATGTGTTTAGACTGTCTTCATTTGTTTGGTGCTATATTTTTTACTTTGCCATAAATGGCTGTTTAAATGCAGATGACATGGTGTCACATTCAACCTTTCCTTGCGAGCTACAACAAACCTTGACAACAGAGAAAAGAGTTACCTTTAACATCAACCATATATGCCAGATGTTGTCAGGTAGAATGAATCAGAGAGTGACAGCTTCTTTTTAAGCTTACCGTCTCCAGTGTGGACAGATCACTGTCATAGAGGTTACAATTTACCCCAGCAAAGACTCAGTAGAGTTGAATTTTATTTTAGTGAAGGACGGCTCCACAGTATGACAATCTTTTCTCTGTTTTCCAGTGGTTGTTGCAAGGCCACACTGAGTCCAAAACTTGTCAGCAGGCAGATATTGTGTTGATGGCCCCCATCACTGACCACATGGGCCAAACATTTCTGACCGCATGCAGTTGGGTGGCATTAATTATAATCTACAGATGACACCAGATGGTTTCACATTAATTGGCGATGAACATCACCTATTTAACTGAACAGCAGGACAGACAGACACTCCAGATGCACATTCCTTTGGGGGCTGCGTTGGCAGCATTGCCTCTGTTGTCCCTGCTGCACGTAATGTTCCAGTTCCGCTGGTACCTTGCTTTGCACAATCTCACCTCTTATCTCCCACTGAAAACCATCCTGTCAATCATCCAGAGGATGAGTAGCTGGGTGCTCAGCAACAGCAGCTACCTAAATATCCCACTTCATTCCTCTTAATCTTGGTTTTAGTCACTTTCTCTTTTGTAATTTCAGCAAAGACGACAACTGTTGTTATTTAGCAGGTTTATCCATGGTTATTATAATGGTAATTGTAGATTATTTGTCCAAAGGCGTGTGTTTGATCCATGACTCATCTGGTTTCATTCAGTGAGGAAAGTATATATAGCTGTGGGTTTTTAAAAAGTGCAATTAGTAAGATTTTTACTTCCTTAACAACAAAATGAAGATAAAGCATTTGAAGACTGACAGTGGACAAGTAAATTTCTTTCCAATCCTCGCTGTAGGTGTACTACTTAAAGAGTATCAATAAAGACAGAGCACACAAGGAAATCTTAGTCACCCGTAGTCGGATTAGTAGACTAAACAATCATCAGGTAGGTAAATACATTTAATGGAAGTGTTTTGCATTTTTCAGCTCTGTTTTGTGTCTGTCACACCTGCAACACCAGCTGATCCACCCTGTCCCAGCTGGCAGTCAGCACAGACCTTTATTCATTGTTATTTAGGTGAATGTGCTTCTAAAGCTATAAGACGTACTTGTTGCCTGTATTGCCTGCACAGCTTCTCTTTACAGATTAGTGTGTGTTTCTCAAAAAAAAAAAAAAAAAAAAAAAAAAAGTTCGTCAAGCTACCTCACACTGTAAATACTACAGCTTAAACTGGATAATGAGATTCAGGCACTAGGGCTTTAATAATATCAACAGAGAGTTCAGCACGGGTCATGCTTTGTGAACAGCTACAGTTTGTGAAAATGCTGAAATAGTGTGGTAATATTCCCTGCTGCTGCGGCTACTTTTTCATTAACTCCACATTACTGTTTCCTACTCACCAGCACAAATATTACGAAGAAGCAGGTGACTGAGAGATATACACTAGTTTATTAGGAACACCTAGCTAAACCTCATGCAGTCTCATACAAAGAATTAGCAAGTTCCTCCTGTTCTATTTTGAGGTCCGTCCTTATTAAAATTACAACTCTGCACTTGCTAACTTCACTTAACTGTGCTCCTTCACCAGAACAGTCCTGCCACTATACAGTATGTCTGCCACATCCACAACTGATAGTCACGACTTTGCCTTAGAATGTGTTGTGAGACAGGAAACAATGATTTAACAGTCTAGACAAGGCAACAGGCATCTACAGTTGGCAGTCCAGCCTGTTCCTCTTGTTAATTCAAAGACGCCTCAAGCAGTTTGTAAATCTGGCTACTGATATGTTTCTTACAGAGCACTGGGAGTTCATGTTCATCTGCCTGCCTGCTTTCATAATCCAAAAAAAAAAAAAAAAAAAGGCTAACAAAAAAACTAAAATGGAATAATTCAAAGCAGTTCTCTGTGTCCAGTTTGTAATAGCCTTGCAAGAAGAAAATGAAACTACAAGCAAAAAGGTTATCTTTTATTCCCTATATTCCCTTCATGGTGCTGAAAGTGAAGTGTCTCAGTTTCACTAAACTTGGAAATTGCTTAGTGGGAATAAGGGATGTAATTTATAGGTTCACTTTCATAGAAGCTTATCAGCTTTGGGATAGAGCTGCAGGAGAGCATAAGAATTCTGCTGTAACACAAACATAATTTATAAGGTAACTGTTCCATGAAAGACATATGGACTCAGAAGAAAAATTCACTGTCTGGGTTTTCTTTAGCTGTTGGTTGAAGTCATAAACTTTTGTGATTGGTATCGTCTGTGTGTCAGAATGGAGTTTAGCTGAAGTCCATCTCAAAAGATACGTGTTTGTGCTGCAGCAGCGCTGTTGGAAAAAGAAAGTCTGTTTTACCGAGGCCTCTTGATTCTGCTTCCAGCAATAGAGAATCAGAAAGTTTGGAAACATGTATTTTTCAAGGGGGAGAAGTGTTCTGAGAAAGTCTGCCTTCAAAAAGTATCGCACTGCAGATGTTGCATATGAACACTATTATTCTCTGCATTTCCACAGAGAACTCCGATCTGATGCAGTTCCTCTCAATTCTCCACAGACCTTTATAGCACCTTTCAGCTTACTGATTTGGTTTCACCAGCTTTGCTTGCTTGTTAGCAGCCAATTATTAATTTTGCTGGTAAGGATCAGTTTTTCTCAGGATTTGGAGGAATTCCAGTAGGTGAATGCATATTTGAAAAATGAATGTCCCCCAAATGAGCAAAATGTAACTTTAAAATCACAGAGGTGGCAAGGTGGATACAGCGATTAGCACTGTTGCCACACAGCAAGAAGGTTCTGGGTTCAAGCCCAGACTTGGAACAGGGCTTTGTCACTTGAACATAAATATATGTATACCATATCACTTTCCATGTGAAGGGTTGGTGTTTGAACCATAGTATACAGTGGATTATGCATTAAATAACATAGAAAGATATTGTGTTACACACTGTATAGTGATGCATGGCAACAAATATGCATAGGAAGGATTTTTAAAAATGTTAATCTTTTGTTTATGTGGCATTCTAGTTTTGAAGAACAGTACATGGTTACAGCTCATCCAGCATGCCACAGCACAATATTGAAATGTATCCTATAGCCAGTAATGACCTCTATAAATGCAGATGCTTAGTCCAGACTAAAAAAAAAGTGGAAAGAAAGTGGTTTATTAACCACAAGTGAAAATGCGACTTAATTTCCTGACAAATGAAAAAAGCAAATGAGTTCCGCGATGAAAATATATCTCTATAAGAAACTGATAAATTCAATCAAGAAGGTCTGTGCGGAGAAACCCCATGAGAATCAGTCCTGGGGTTTGTCATTTTAAAGCTGCACGATGGAATGGCAGATCCCATCATGTGAGAGGATTAGCTGCTTGTCCCCTGTCACTGCAGGACGCATCTTTGGTTAAAATCTCCTGACTAGCTGTGGACATTCAGACATCTTAGTACCCAGTGGGTTGCTCTCCCTGCAAATGGCCTGAAAATGTGATATGTCATCTCATGATGTTCTTTATAACCTCTTCACTGGCCACTGACCTGATTTCTATTTTCTTTTTGAACTTCTATAAGATCCTGTTTATTTATAAGGACACAGAATGTCGTCACTACTTTTATATTATTAAATATCTCTTAGTTAATAGTTTAGAACAGTGTCAACATTGTCTAAACGGTCAAGTCCTTTTACTAAAGTGCCAGTTAGAAATACTATTTATCTTTTTTTAATATGTTATCTTATGTATTTTGTGCTATTTTATCATTCTTTGTCATTTCATTCTGTTATTTGAATCTCTTTTATTTTTATAAAATATGGAAATATTGAAAATTCACAAAGCACTTTGGTGTGTTGTATCAAAAGAATTCATCTCCTTTTGGGGTTTAGATGACATCTAGAAGTTCTACTGTTGTATTCAAAAGTATTTCATACTCAAATCTAACATTGATTGCATAGTTTTAACATGAAAAACTGGTGACCCCATCTGTTCCCTTCAGTGCAGTTTATCTAGCTGAGTTTCAGACCTGTTTTTCTGAACTGGCTATGTCATATGTGCTGAGTTTGCCTTCATGTCATGCAAATACTGCACAATAAAGTCTCTCTTTTTCTGTGATTTGTAGTTAATCAGGTGATCATTTCATCTGTTCAGTGTTGGTGCATCGCCCTGAGAAAGAAGAGTGAAGTAAAGAGCTCGTGAGAACAGCCTGTAGTTGGTCTGATTAATGAATTACAGAAAACCCAATAATGAGCAGCTGGCACAATATTGATAAACAACAAATCAAATTATCATTCATGAAATGCATGCTTTATCCAATGATCCTTGTTTCCTAATGTTTTTTTCCCACATCACAGGAAGAGCAATAATGTGACCAGCAAATATTTAATTTTAGATGGCAGAACCATGGACAGCTCCACTTCTTTTATCCAAGATGTGAAGGTAATTCAGAAAATACAAGCTCAACCTGCTCACTGTGCTTTTGCAAAATGGTATTTTTCTCCACACGAGCCAATTAAAACACTGCCCGCCTTTATCCTAGATAATAACTCAACCCTTCACCAGCTGCCATGTTTACTCACGTAGCAATCTGCCCACAGACTTCCTTTTACATTTACCTTTTGAATAGCTATTATTCTCATTTTTTCTTCTTTTCCAACTCTGTGTTGAGTTTGATTCACCAGGACACTCAGCAAAAGGAACGGGAATAGATAACAGCACAAAAAATTTAGAACCAGGGTCTCAGAGCAAATACAATGCAGATTTGTAGTCATATAGACTCAGCAGTATCACTGAAAGATGTTGTGTTTATCTCCAAACATTGACCTTTAAACTTTAAAATAAATAAAAAAAACATCTCAGTTATCTCTTTGTTCTGCATTCAGTTAATGTTGACTTGCTCACTAAAATTGTATTTCCATTGCACAAACATGCTGTATTGAGTCTACCTTGTTGTATATGTGTAGAAATCTTTTTTTTTTAGTGTAACTGTTCTAAATTGATTTGGGTGTCATTACATTATGCTCACATCTGCAAACAAAAATGAACTTGCTGCAATATCAGCAAAGTCAGGGCACAATATAGCACTATAACACAACTGTATTTGGTGTCTGCTTTATTCTGCATGTTGTCACTGTCATAAAGCCACTTTGGTGTTCAGGGGCTGAGTCCTAGAGCATAAATCATTTCAAGTCCACCATCTGGAAGCTTCTGACTACTGAGATACTCCTTGGGATTTTGAAATGCAGTCAAGTCTGAAAACTTATACATCACAAAAACAAATATTTATGTAATAATACTGGTTCTTCCTTTACTGTAGGTACAATATGTTTTAATCAACAACTGTAAATTATGCATTTTCCAGGAAGCATGGTTCAGCATATGACACTATAGTACTCATGGGGCCATTTTTAAATTGCAGTGTTGGTACTTCATAATTGAACATTATGTCATTTGCACCATCTCTCAATAAACAGCTATCGCTGCAATACAAACAGTTTTTAATTGTTGGCATAGTTTAAATGTGTCTTTATATTCGTGGTTACATGAACTACAAAGTCCAGTTATGGAGCAAAAAAGGAAGAGACACTTTGCCTTGCTGTTTGTCTTTTGGGCAGTGTTTCTCCCTGGGCTTCGTGCTGTTTCTAAAGGGTACATATGTTGCCCAGGAGGAGGCACTGCCTGAAAAGCTAAAATCAGAGATCAAAGGTGTCGCTGTGCAGTAAACATCAGTACATTGAAAACTCCAAGTCAAATAAAGTCAAGAGAAGTCTTTTTTATTATCATTCTAGCTATGTTGAGTTGGTTTTGTACAACAGCACACCAGCTACTGTTTAAAACAACATAAAAAGACAACGAAACTACTCCTATAAGATATTCAGAGTGCAAAAACAGCAGATAGTAAATAACATAAGAGAGAGCACAAAAGTACTGCTAGACTATAAATAGTACAAAGAGCAAGAAGTAGAAAAACCACGAGAGAGCAGCGCCGACCAAATACAGTTTTATGTACATTACACAATTTTATGTGTTCTGTACAATGGTCATAAAAGGCAGGTTGAGCAATCATTGTAAACTTTTGAAAAAGTGTAGACAGAAAATAGCAGCATATTGTAAACAGTATGAAAATGGTATCAAATAATTTCAATGGGAACTTAATGAAGTGCAGTTTAGGTGTGTGTGTGTGTGTGTGTGTGTGTGTGTGTGTGTGTGTGTGTGTGTGTGTGTGTGTGAGTGAATAAGCTCCGTCTGGGGACACAATGGGACTGTTTGTATAAACAAGCTCCAAAGTTTTTTCCCCTCCAATTGTCCACATATTGATAGATATATCACCATAATGGATTTGTAGAGGCTGGTGTGGTATTGCAATCAATACACTACTACTTTAACATTATTACTGTAACCTTACTCTGCAAAATGTGCCATTTGTGGCTAATTGTAAATCCAAGTTGGTTCAAGAAGTGGGTATATCCTACACCTGTGTATACACCACTATTAAAAAAGGATTTGTCAAACTCTGGAGCAGAGGCTGCAGTTTCTTGACATCTAGTCTTAAAATTGGTTAGATATGCAAATAAGCATGATGGGTATAACAATTCCGCTAATACAACTCAGAAGCATTTAGATTCTGCCTGCCTTCTGCTTTCAAACTCCTGCTCCCAGTTTGTAACACTGGCTTTCTATTACAAGACAAATATCCTAAAGTTCAAGGTGAAATAAAAAAAAACAAAACATACTTAGTAGAAAACAAACAAAAGTTTAAAAGTCTTTTTGATTTGATATCTATATTGTCAGCAAAGTCATGACAGCCCCTGTTTATCCCTGTTGGGCACCATAAGACACAATCATAAAGATGCTAATAAAATTAATGTCAGAAAATGCCACTAACTCAGATAGAAAAGAAAACAAAAGCCTTTGCCATGGCAGGAAGATGATAATAGGCTGAAGATGAACTTTCTCAGTGATGAAGTACCCACAGACCAAATCATGTTTGCTGCACAGAGGAGCAAAGTTGGTGGTAATTAGATGCTGGATCGGTAGTGTTCTTCTAGGCATATAAAATGTAGGTCGTCAACATTTGTCTGAGGCTGTTTCTGTAGTGAGGGGCCACTGTCGTGCCTCCCTTGTTACTGGGACATACACACAGAGCATTACACTCATAAAGTCCACAGTGTCTAATGGGCTTCTAATGAAGCCCACTATATGGCACATGTCCCAGTGGTACTGAAGCTGAACTTTAATAAAGAAGGCGTGAGAAGAAAGCAGAACAGCTGCCTGACCTGCTATTATTGGCAGATCCAAAACTAGAATGACAATTCCAGCTGCTTATATGTAGCAAATATCACAAAAAACAAAAGCATTGTAGTGCAGGTTGTAACAAATGCAAACTGCAAATACAGTTTCATTACTTTTCACAGCCCAATGAAGCAAAGCAAAGCACGATTTTCTATCATTTTTCCATTGGGATAACAGCTTTGAGATCTCCTCTAAAGTTGTCAGTTACCAAATAAAGCTAACAGCTGGAACTGCAGAGGAACAGCTGCTGGCTTAAGTGAACAAACCTATCCAATTACCCCCATCAAGGCTGCTGCATATGCATGAGGACAACACTGATATGCAGCTACATTATTGAGGGCACTTTGTCACTACATGTGTTAGACCTATTACTTTCTAAATTCAGGAGATGCTACAGTGTGTTAAAGCTACCCTGATGGTAAGAATCAAACCTCAATGAGGTAGGTGTTTGTTATCTGGATGTGTCCAGATAACAAAACTAACTAGAGATGTTCAAGATCACAATAAGACTGGCTGTACAGTAAATGTCCTTGATTACATAAATCTATCATACGGCCACAGCCTCCATGGCACAGCACGATTTGTTTGTCTCCTAAGATGCCCTTATTGTGGTGTGCTTGTTACCAAGGTAACTGCTGTTTTCACAATGAGAATGTGTAGGATGCCAGAAGCATTGCCAGAATTTGGTTCAATATAGATAACCCATGCTTTACTTGCACATTGCAACAGATTTGTTAAAAAAGGATATGTACTACAAATGGCTCCTGTTATAGTAAGAACATGCAGCCAAGCGTTGACTTGTGAAAGAATTTCTTCTCAAAAAAGACTGTTCTGATTGCTTCTGTGAGAGGAACAAATGTTGTGAATAATGGATTAGGATCAGTGTGAAATGTACTGTATATTGTGTGTTGTTGGACAATCTGAACCCCAGGCAAAATTGCACCTCTACTGAAATACTCATGTTACATAAGCTCCAGTGGCTCATAAAATGCATTTTCTCAAATAGAATAAGAAAATGACAAAAGAAAAGTGTTTTCAGGAATTTGACTTTTTAACAGTTTCTTTGATGCACAGTTGCATGTAAGTGTTCAGAAATAATTAGGCCTGAGGATATGAACACTTGTATTAGTAATTAAGGAACTGGCCTTATTCAATTACAATCTAGATTTAAGAGACTTCCTGCCGGAAATCAACATTTTCATATGCTTTACTCATTCTTTAACAGTAGGTAAAAGCTGTGGTGGTCCTAGCTGTCTTGGAGTCCTAAGCAACCTTTCATTCAGAGCCCCTCCCCACCCAACATGAACCCTATTATGAAATAAATAATACTGCACCAAATATGTCCCCTCATACTCCTACAAAATAACACTGTTTTTTTCTTCCTACAGTCATAAATTACTTCATCATACCATACAGTATCTTTTAAACCACCTGATTACAGCAAGACCACTAATGTGACCCTGGGTCATTATTGACCTCCGGTGGATTGTATTAACATTAGCTATTCAACTAGGCAGGTCCTCTATGTAGCCCGCACATATCTTGATAAATAATCCAAGGTTTTTGTGGTGTGCCACCGGGTGGTATTAAAACTTTGCAAGTTCTGATGACTGCAAGGACTGTGTAATTCAGGCAGCAGTAAAAACAGACACTTTTTACAATTGGGCAGACTGTCCGAAGACTAAGTCAAGTTCAAGTCAAAATACCTCTGAGATCTAAAAAAAATAAACTGCTCAAAAAATGCATGTAACACTTAATCATCACAGTATAACACTAAGTCAGTTAAACAGGAATATATCAAACTGTCCATTTAGGAGGCACAAGTGACAGTGAATCACTTTCATCTGCTTTGGTGCAAATGAAAGTGACAACAGGTGCAGTGGTGAAGCACAAGCATGACAAACCCTAAAAGGGAAATTATTTTACATTTGGTGGCCACAGACAAATGTTCTCTCCTTATCTTTCCTGAGTGATTCTGCTCAAGTTTTGTGTTTTGCTAGTGTCCTTGTTACTACTGGTAGCATGAGGCAGTACCTTGCAGACCAATGAGTTTGTCCATGTAGTCCAGTTATTCCAAGATGGCATATCCATTTGTGCAGTCACAGGAAGGTTTGCTGTGTTTCCCAGCACAGTCTCAAGAGCATAGAGGAGATACCAGGTGACTGGTCACTACACCAGGACAGCTGGACAGGGCTGAAGAAGGGCAACAACTCAGTGAGGACTAGTATCTGCTGATTTGTGCAAGGAGGAACATGAGGAGCACTGGGAGATCCCTACAAAATGATCAGGCTACTGGTGGGCATGTTTCTGACCAAACTGTTAGGACTACACTCCATGAGGGTGGCCTGAGGGCCCAATACACTCATGTGTGACCCGTGTTCACAGCCCAGCACCGTGCATTCATAAGACAACATCAGAATTGACAGGTTGGTCATTGGCTCCTTAATCTCTTTACAGATGAGTGCAGACTCACACCAAGCACGTGACTGGTGTGAAAGAATCTGCAGATGCAGTGAACATTGTAGTGTTCAAGCTAGCTAGCATGTTGTGCATTGTAATCTCAAAGGACTCCATGGAAGTTCATTGATGTTTCATAAGTAAGCCTTCAGTGTTAATTGTTGATAAGTATAGCAGATATCTAACCAGATATGTCATGTTTGGGGTGGGTGTTGTCTAGTGACTAGCTTTTTAAGTTAAGCACTTACCTAAATCATTTGAATAATGTTATGTAGTGTAGTGTTTCTAAGCTTGCAAACTAATTTTACTCCTGCAAAGAAGTAAATATGTCAATATAGAACGTATTTTATTTATCCATCTAGGTGAAAACATCAATCAAACACTAACCCACAGCTGCCCATACAGTCACTCAGATCTAGACCTGAGGACTGATCCTGCAAGAAGGTTCTTACCCACAGAGAACAAGTGATTCACTGAATAATTCAGCTCAGTCAGGCCAATTTAAACATTAATGGGTGAACAGGAGTTCCTCTCAGCACCTCCCTGGGGACATACAGTAGTTGAAGAGACACTCTAATTGCGAACTCTTGTCCACTAGAAGTCTTTAATTAAAATGAGAACAGAATGCTGGAGCTCCCTCGAGCTCTGCTTGTCGACCTTTGGAGAGTGGGAGAATGTGACAAGCAAAGTGGCCCCCTTATGGCCCACTCTCTCATAGCCTTGTTAAAATTACATGGAAAGATACGGCCCTTGACTATATTAAGCGATATTAACTGAGTCAGTTCTGATGTCTGACTTCCCTGACAGCAGGTATTATTATATGACATGCCACAGTTGGAGAAATTCAGATCGTAAGGTCTTCTAATATTTGCCTCCTGTGATATACTCAATAATAGTACAACTAAAACTTGTTTCCGTATAGAGAGGGAGATCTATCTTTTTATCCAAGTTTGTTTATAAGATGAATAACGCAGTATGTGTTTCACTTCATTTATTTAAAACAAACACAACTAAGAAAAATACAGTATATCCTCATAAATGTGGGAAAAAAGACATATTGGTCATAAGGAATTTACAAAATATGGTAGCTATACACATTAAAAACAAAGTTATGATTTTATAATATTTATCCATGGCTTCAGAAGCACTGCAATGATTTGTAACAAAATGTTCAGTGCTGCCTAGAGTGTAGTGTCTCTCCTCAGCAACACTAGAAAGGCAGAGGTATAATTCAATGAATATCTCAAGGCAAAACCATGTAACATTTTTTAAATGTAATCAGTTAACACCAGAAATAGTTCATAAATTAGACAGCACTTTAAACAAGATTAATGAAATGACAATTTTTGCTCCAGTATACCATTCATTATCCAAAGTGCACAGTGGAAACAGTGGTTGCAAAATACAACAAAAGAAGGATAAGAGTTGGAAAGTTAAGCATTTCTCAAAGATTATACAAAACATCACAAGAATATATTGGTTTGTTAATAACTGAAAGCTGTGTTGGAGGTGCTGAGTTAAACATACAAGACTGACAAGACTGCACCAATAGGTATTACAACATTACTATTACTATTATTACAATAGGTAAGTATTTGTTGTGGAAGTCAGGGAAGCATGTAACTCCATGTTTAACATAGTGGTTTTTGTTGAGATAGATTTATATGCAGAATATTGTGAAATAAGCGTAATTCATATGGCTGTTCATATTACATTGGCATAGCACACTGGTGGCAAAGTAAAGGAATAACTAAGATAAAGTGTATTAGTAAGGTGCTGGAGCATCATGTACCATCAGAGCAGCTTCACTGCTCCTTGGCATTGATTATACAAATCTGTGAACTCTACTGGAGGGATGAAAGCCTTTCTTTTGAAAAAATATTTGCTACTTTGCTGTTTTGATGATGATGGCAGAGAGAGCTGTCTAACACAGTGGTTCACCGTCTCCCAAAGGTGTTCAGCTGGGTTGACATCTACTGACTGTGAAGGCCACAACACGAGTCGCACCATTTTCATACTCACCAAACCAGTGACCTTTCATACTGATGGGGCCAGTTTATTTCCCTCTAAAGGAACAAGTGGAACCAAACCATGTCAGCAAATGCCCCCAGATCATATCAGAGCCATTCATTGTAGGGATCAAGCATTCAGGTTTTTCCTTTAGTTTGTCAGTCATGCAGTCTAGCTATAACATGGCTAAGTCTATTATTATCTACTGTGTGTCACTAGCTGGGCTTCAAGGCAATGGGATGACCAAATTTAGCACACAGACCTGACTGATAGTTTACATAACTGTGTGGACTAACCTGAGTAATCACACTGCAGAGTCATTAAATCGACAGAAGTGCAATAAAAAGCCCACACACCCACCCTTCTCCCTCCTGAAAAACCATTACCATCACAGTCACCACCTCCGTTCCATAGGTCTGCCTACCATCAGATCCACTAACCCACCCACTCTACACCTCCTTGCACTTCTGCCTTGGCTGACATTAGCTGTTTCTGTGGCAGTGGACAACACATTTTGTGCAACGCAAATTTATTTACAGGGAATTTGTCTTCATCCACATGATCATCATTATTACCATCGTCATCCTCTTTTACATTTTATGTGGGCTTAAGACAACACACTCCTCATGTTGTTTTTGAGTGGACACTTTATTATATGGGCTGAGAGCCTCTTATGAACTCAGAAAATTGTCACTGAAAATTGATGCTTGGCAGAAGCTTTAGAGCCCTTGATTATGGATTCTTTTCCACTGGTACAGCAGAGGCCATTATGAAGAGCTGTGAGGTCCCTCATGGTCTAGTGCAAACTAGAGGAGTAATACAAAATAAATCATTATTCCAGATGTCCACCTACATATATCAGTGATTTTTAGCTGAGATTATTAGCTGTTGCATAGATATTTGTTTAGAATAGCAATATATCAAGGAACAGCAAGAGAAAAAATGAAAAGATGAGAAATCTATACTGTAGCAAGTGGTTCACCCATTTTATCATATGACCAGCCACGACAATTCAGTGGCAAGTAAAATAGACTTTCCAAGGCTGGGTCCATTCAGTGGGTCTCAGAGCTAGGATTTTCTCTCATGTCGCTTCATTAAGTTAGTAAGGTTATTAGCTTATCTTAGCATAAAAAAAGAAGCACATTAAAGGTAGAGTAACAAGAAGGCATATCTGGTTTTGCATTTGCAAATAATAATAATAATATACAGTATGTGAGAAGCTAATAAATGTATTTCCTAAAATGCTGAAACTAATGATTTAAAAGCAATTACTCTACTGCCCACAGTTTTTTTTTTTACACTGACACTGACATCACTAATCCCAGAATTTTGGCAAAATTGATAGAATTGGTCTAGCAACTTAATTTATCTTCTTCTAAACTGAATAAAAATTTAAAAAGTGTATCCATTTCGACTACCTCCAGCTCTGTTTTTTTTTTCTTGTCAAAAGATATTCTATCTGTGTCAAGAGGATTGGGTTGTTGTTCACTTGTTGTTTCCATGCACCAACAGAACAATGGGTTCTCATTGAGGCATGGTTATCAGTTTTAAACATAAACCTAAAAATAAATAAATAAATCACCGGTCACAGTCTGATGACACATTATTATGACTCTTGGCTTAAGGACCAAAATATTTCAGTGGTGAGAAGGTATTCAGAGTTCCTGTTTTCAGCAAATACACTATTAATGTGGAAAAAATATACTACTCTGTTAATGAAATACTAAATGGACAGTGTCCAAAGCAATAACTCCAGTGACATATTTATGCAGCCATGTAATTTTTGCATCTGCTGTCTATTGTCTTTTCCAGGCAGGATGTTATTAGCATCCTCTGCTGTGCATGTGTGCAGGCAAAGTCTACACAGATGAGTTGTGTTTCCGTTTTGTTCATTTATCAATAATTTCATTTTTTTAGCTGTGCTTTTTCACTTCCCATAACTATGGCAACCAGCCGCAAAGTCTTGAGGAGAGTCTGAGTCTTTTGTAAAGAAGAAGAGAGGGAAAAAAAAAATCTATTTTTCCATTTTTTTTTTTTTTTAATAGCAGATGTTCAGTTGGGACTTTTGGCTGTATAAACGCAGGCCATCTTCCCAGTCAATGGAGAGCCTCTCATCTTCATGAAAAAAAAAAAAAAAAAAACTCATAGGCAATCTGCCCACAATCAGACATCGTCCACATCTCCCCACCTACCAGCTGCTTGTAATGCAGACACTGTGTGGGGTGTAGCAAACAGTAGACTAACTCATAAAGTTTAATTCACATCTCAACTTATCTACCACTCTCCATTGCAATATATCTCATTTTCCTAATGTGCCAATTTTTTCTTGTGAGCATCACATATCACCCCTGTGTTGTTGGAGGACTTTGTCTTTTCCACTGTAATCTGTGCCTCAATGACTAGGCCTGCAGGTGCGATTCCTCTGTCTCCATTTCACCATTAGTGTGTTTGCTGCTGCTCAACACCTGTAGACATGCATGGATTGCTGAATGGGCCCACTGGGTGCAGGAAGTCAGGATTGCATCTGTCAGTTTGTTAATATTTCCTCTCAGAATGTTAAAAACTGCAAAGAAGACAACAAAAGAAAAAAAAAAGTGAAACTACTAACAAGAGACATCAAATGAGTATAAAAAAACAAAAATATGATATAAACAGATATAAAGCAAACACAAACACAAAATGACCACAAAGATAAATACAATGATAACAAAAAAATTCACAACCTCAAAGACACGACTACAAAAACTTGAAAAAAGACAAAAAACAAAGAAAAAAGACACAACACAACTAGAAAGACATGCAAAAATGACAGGCACAAAACAACCACAAAGGCAAGACAACCTCAAAGATATGTGACAACAAAGAGACTCAAAACAACAACAACAAAAACAAACAAATGTAACATGAGTAGAAAGAGATGCAAAACAATCACACCGGTAAACAAAATAATACAAGGCACAAAATGACCACACACACACAAAACAACCACAAAGAGACATAAAACAACCTCAAAGATGCAAGAAGACCACAGCGTGATCTCAAAGAGATGCAAACCAAATAGAAACAGATGCAAGAAAACTACAAAGATTTTTGGGAGGACCTTTTGCATGTCTGCACCCTGGGGCCTGTTCTTTTATAATCCCACCATGCCTAAAGGCATCTGGCAACACTGAGGCACAGATACATACAGTATCAGAGTCATCACAGGTGGCAGAGGGTCCACTTGTCAAAAAACCGAAGCTCCTTGTGGAGTTCCTGCCACTCGAACACGTGTGTATGATCAAAAGAATGAGGCTTGTCACAGGATCAAAATTCATACCTGAAGACATCACCCCCTGTGGATGCCATTTGTGTGTTTGCTCATCTCGGTAGGTCCCTGGTGTTTCACCTGCAGGGTTGAAAGTCTCAGCAGTCAGCTGAATCCACAGATTCAGAGCTTAATAATGAGTAATCCGCCTGCATCAGGAAGAGTGGCAAGAGACATAAAGTGTGCTGTACCGAAATTATATGTTGTACTTAAAGGTCACAGCTTAGTAGTTTCAACATATATAGTAATGCGGTTTAGTGGTGAACTGTATGACTCAGATATAACCATTGTTGTTGTTTTACCTGGGTTAACTTACCCTCTACCTGCCTTATCATTATTTATTTCATGTTTTCATGTTTTACTATTTCTTCACCAAGGAATCTGTGTTTTTGTGTTGTGTTGCTGCAACAGCGCAACAAATGCTAAAACCCTTATCTTCTGCCCACAAGTCTGGCACTGCCTCATAAAAACAATTTGCCCATTCGTCTTAGGTATTAACAAGGCAGTTTTTTTTTTAACTTCAGATCTGGAAGCATTTGTGTTTACCTCATTATAAATATGTATAGTTTACATTGTCACAGCTTTAAGCATATTACTTCTGAGTTGGATAAAGAATAAGGGAGTTAAGATGCTTCTTTATGCTTTGGTGTTTCTGCACTGTGGGTCTCCAGCTCTGCTGAATTACGTTTGCACTATTAAAACATGCTTGAAAGAGGACTTTGAATATTATCCCACTGAGACATTTCAAAATGTGGTTCTATAATCAGAAAAACACAACATCCCACACTGTGTACAATTCAGATTTAAGCTAAGTCTAATCTTTTGCATCAATGTTGTTTTTTTTTTTGTTTTGTTTTTTTTGCCTCTGTGATATTTAAAGCAAAAATGGAAATCGCATGTGTGAGCTGGCATTAAAATTTCATGGTCAGCATCTGGTGGGTTTACTTTGCTGACCCTGTTATGGTCATGCTTTCCTGTTGCTCCACGTGGTGAAACATTGGCAATGTTTGCGTTCGTTTGTTACTAAATATTTACATCAGTATGTTTCCAGTTTGCTCTTATGATCTACATCTGCCCAGAGTGGAGCAATGATAGACAAATGGTGATTCAACAGAATAAACACAGAAGATGTTACTTGCACCCTAATCCCCCAAACCATCAACACCAGTCACTGAGCAGCTGGACAGCCTGAGGGATAAACAGTATTTGTAACTGTATTTGTGAAAGAAACAACAGGTCACATGTGTCATAAAATCACAGTAGTGAAATGCTGGAATGCTAGTGAAATTTTAGACAATTGTATTTGCTATAATGCTCAATATATGCTCAGTAAAAATTTAGCCAGGGAGATCTAAGTAAGGTGATGTTGAATGTTGGTGTTAAGTTTGTGGCTTGTGGCTGAAATGAATGAAGAACATAGCAGGGCAATAGAAAGAGATGCACTGGATGATTGATGATGTTTCCCTGAAGCTTGTGTGATAACATTGGTGGATCTAAACAACATGCATTATAAATGCTTTTCTTCACTCTTATTTCTTCGTGTGAATGTCCTGAGGTAATATCAAAAAGAGTTTTTAATTCACAGCATCTCTCTGGGAGTGATAAATACAATCATGAATGTCCAAATTCACCTGAGTTACTAAGCCATTTTTACAATAGCTTGACAAAAATCATTTTCTTCCTCTACCATGAGTATAAAGGTGTGTTTCTTTAAGAAGTGTACATTCACATTTGCTTTTGTGAAAGGCCTTTTTTTCCTAATGTTCCCAGTGGGGAGTACTGTGAAATCCAGTGGGCCTCTGCAGGGAGTTAGTGAATGACTCCTGCTCACCTTAGGGTTTTTGTGTAACTAAGCAACTAAGCCTTTGTGTGCTCTGCTCCCTTGGGCTGCAGTCTGTGCTATCAGTGATTTATCTTTCCACTGGGTGAAGAATCAAGGTCGACTTGAACGTCACTTAGGACGTGCAGGAAGTGGTATCAAGTCACATGTAATTAAATTCAGTTTGAGGACAGGAAATGTGGTCATCTTCTAATTGTAAGCTCAGGTGAAAAATGTAAATACCTTTACAGACAATTAAAGGCAGTTGACATAATACAGCAACAATAAGTTGCTGTAAAGGTATTTGTTTAATTTGATCAGAAAACACTATTGCAGTGCTAAATCTGTTGATCATTTTGGAATGAATTGCAGGTTCAAATCTGGATTTCAGACCAGATCTGTTGACATGGTTACCATATTAGATTAGTCACAAATTAATCCTATGACTTGGCCCAGATAAGGCAGACCACATGTTGCACCATGACTAATCATAGCTTGGCATCTTTCATGACTTGTTATGTACACATATTATTGGGAATGAGGTGCTCGGAAGTCAGCATCATTCTTCAATCTGACAGCACCAATATAATTTCTCTGTTGTTTTGCTGTGTTTAGAGTTGTGTGTGGAAAAATCATACTTCTATTGGTCAGAACACAAAATAACATAAAATAAAAAAACTAAGTACATAAGAGGAGTAATAAAATTCTGACATGTTATTCTATCTCCGGCACAGATGCGGCGCTGATTGTTTTCCAGTATTATGAGAGAAAAAAAAACTATCAACTGTTGTGCCCGAGGCTTATTTTTATTTCCAGTGTTCCAAGTCTTTCAGGTTTTACTATTATTTTGCTGATATTATGTAGCCGCAACCTGGCAAAAGATATTCTTAGACTTAGACCAAACTTTATTAATCCATAAGGGAAATTGGGTGGTCACAGTAGCTCAGTTACACACCAAAAAACTATGGCAAAAGAAGATAAAAAGTAACAAATAAAAATAAAATAAGATAAATATAATACAATATGGGCAGCATGGTGGCTGAGTGGTTAGCACTGTTGCCTCACAGCAAGAAGGTCGTGGGTTCGCATCCCGGCCTTTCTGTGTGGAGTTTGCATGTTCTCCCTGTGCTTGCGTGGGTTTACTCCGGGTACTCCGGTTTCCTCCCACAGTCCAAAAACATGCATGTCAGGTTGATTGGTGACTCTAAAATTGCCCGTAGGAGTGAGTGTGAGTGTGTGAGGTTGTCTGTCTTTGTGTGTCTATATGTGGCCCTGCGACAGACTGGTGACCTGTCTAGGGTGTACCCCTGCCTTCCACCCGAGAGAGAGCTGGGATAGGCTCCAGCGGATCCCCGTGACCCTGAACAGGAAAAGCGGGTATAGAAGATGGATGGATGGATGGATAATACAATATTTACGTGGAGAGATTTAAGATTTGCATATGTACAAATCTACAAGGAAAATTGAAGCACACACCTTAATAAATGCTCTCAAGAACTTTAAGTGATGGATATTTGCACAGGAAGAGTAACAAGCTAGAGGAACAGCGACGCCAATTTAAAACTCTTAAACCTCCTTTATGTTAATTTGTATGACAAACTTTTTTTTTTTGATGCAGCACATTTTACAGTATATGATGTCATACAGTATGTCCTTCCTCCAACTACTGTGTTGTTTATGCTAGTGCCAGGGCCTAGTGTTTGTTTGTTTAATTCCTGCCCACTGCAGCATGAGTGGGTTGATTATCATTTTCCCAGTAAATAAACCAAACTGAAGCAGTGAGTCTCGCCAAACTCCAGTGGCACAGTCGGGGATTATATCCACAGGCTAACAAGCAATGAGTGTAGAGTGTTCAGTGTACAAATATGCAACCACTGAGTCTTTGGTATTATCTTGTATAAGGACATAAGTTTGGCAGGTACAGGTTGTGATGCTTCTTTTTCATTCACCTTCAGTTAGTTTGGTGACTTATAAAAGCTGAGTAGGTGTAAGGAAGAAGGAGCTTTTGTCAGTGTCAGACAGAGTGCAGGGCTTTGGCTGCTTTCTGAAGGCATATGGATGCTTGCAGAGCTGATATATTCAAAATTTGACAATGGTTGCAGTGCTGACATGAGAATATTACAGTCTAGTAAAGAACAAAACAACAACAACAACAAAAATGCAGACAGGAACACAGTGAGGGCACTAATGCGTTTTGTAAATGTTCACAGGGTTTTTGTAAATTCTGCAACTACACCAATGCAGCACTAGATCCATTGCAAGAAATACAGTAACTTTCATACACTTGTATCATCAATTCATCCATCTTCTTTGTGGATGCATTTTTTAACTCTCCATGTTCTCGACTGCTGCCAGATCTTGTCCTGAAGAGTTTCTGTATTCTGGAGAAACACAGATTCTCATTGAGGCCTTTGGCTGGAGGGAGTTCTGAATTTTATACTACAGTTTGCTGACAGGTAAACATGCTGGGCTTCTGAAGGATGGAACAATCGATTAGGATGCACAAGTAAGACAGGCTTTCTCTTACTCTTTTGGATTTCGAGCAGATGTGATATATAGTGGGAATGGGTTTTACTTGCCAAGAATATGTCCTTCAGGACAGAAAACTTCCTCTATCTACCATCAAACTATCAAACTTATAGTGTCCATTCACAGAAACTGTGATTTTTGATAAGCTAGTGTGGAAAAACGTATGGAAAAATCATTGTGTATGTGTTTACACTGGCTTCAGAAAATTTCAAACGCATTTATCTTTTTGTACACTTTATTTTGTTATAGATTTCATTCAAAAATTGATCAAATAAAACATTTTCCCAATCAACCTAGGCTCAGTAACCTATTATGAAAAAATAAAACCATGTTTTTGGTATTTTTATTTATTAAAAAAGAAGAAACCCACATTTCTTGTTCAAATAATTTCCAGACCAGTAAGTTTTAGGAATAGCGATCACAACTTCAGGTCTTCTTGGGTAAGTCTCTACAACCTTTGTACATCTGGATTTGGGCAGTTTCACCAGATCACCTCCCTGATCACAGCCCGTCTTGCCCAGTTACTCAGTTTGGCTCTTGCTTTCAAATTTTTTCCATTGTACAATTATTGACGTTGCTGTGCTCCCACGAAGAATCAGAGCTTTTAACAGGGTTTAACTAATACTCACCACAGTTTTATTGCAAAGGACTGCAGAGAATTCGTTGGTCATCCTAGTTTGATTTTTATTTTGTTGACATGTGTTAATTGCAGGACTTACACAAAGTGCCCATGTATTTCCTCAGTTCCCTTTGGTCTGAATACTTTCTGAGGTGTGTGTTGCACTCATTGTGTCTGTGTTTTTGTTGACGTGATGTGATGTGATGTGATGTAATGCCTTCATCAAAGCTCAATACGACTTGCAATTATCAGGCCAGTTCATTGATGGAACAATGGTTCTGCTATTGGATGATATACTTTTATAGATACAAAATCCATTGCAGGCATTGTTAGATAGATAGTGGCAAAATGAAAGATGCTCATTGCCTTAAAAATTCAATTTCTCTAATATCTATGGGAATACAATAAGGAATTTCTTCTATTACTCTCTGTCTATGTGCAAGTAAGGATCAGCAGTCAGGCTATCTTAGTATTACCTCAAGGGGATGTGTTTGTGAAATTGGATTTAGCCTGTTATTTGATACATTATTTTCAATGCATTTTGCTTGCACAGTGATTCCACTTAAGGCCATATTAAATTGTGTAAGTAGAAAATGTATGTTGTGTGACAAGGTCAATGCTTCTTGAAACATCCAGTGCAGCTCAAATCCATCCAAACCAATCTGCGCTTACATATTTATGTTTTTTTCCATCTGTAACTGCCTTTTAATGAGACTTGTCAGAGGGATGATAAGAAATAGTAATTTATTGTCGATAATCTCAGGAATCATTTTTGGCCCCTTCTCACTGAATAGAATTACCATTTATTCTCCACATGTATACAGTATTCTACCATTACTGACATGTTTGACAGGTACACACCAGTTAGGTAGAGGAGAGAGATCAGTTCTCCAGCTCTTCATTGTGAGGTGATGGGGGATACAGTGCTGCTCCACTCAGTCTTGTCCAAAATCTGATAAGAGACTATAAAGTGCCCTCTTCTGACTTCAGGTCTTCCATACATACAGAATCAAAAAGTTGATACAGCATCAGCTACTCTGCTTTGTGCATATCTTGAACCCCCCACTGAAGATGACAGACTCAGATAGTGCCCAGAAAGTTGAAAAAGGCTCATGTTTATGGAAATATTTTCGGATGCAGTGTGAGTGACAGCTAGGTAAGAGCCATGAGCCATCATCCTGATTCCAGCAGAAACCAAAGTGTATGGTTTACTGCGTGCACCACTCTGCAGAGGAAACTTTGTGACATGTGGAAACAAATTGCTGACACTGTGTGTGTGGTGTGTATGGCGGGAAGTGGATACATCAAGAAGCAGCTGCCCAGTTAAGTATGTTAGTTACAAACTAAGCCCTACACACCCTCAGACCCGTGAATTTCTGAGACGCTGGATACTTCCAGCTACTTTGTATTTGTATGTGTGGTAAGCCACTAATAACAGCATCTCCAAAGACTTGCTGTGTATAGGCTCTATAAGCCCACAGAGGAATAATTTGCTTATTTTAATATGAATAAAACTCACCACAGTAAAAACTTCTTAATAGGCTTCTTGAAAATATATAAAAACTAGCTGTTCTGTTTCATAATTCATAAACTCAATTGCGAAATTCATGCATAAGGAACCAAATAATAATCAGATTTTAACTGGTTGAGGTGCCAGTCATGTGTTATTGGGAAGGCACTGCATTTTAAAGTGACATTTATACGCTTTCTGTCTGCACCCTCATCGCCCACCATCCACCCTCCCACTGCCATAAACTCTTACACACACACACTCACACACCACTCTTTCTCTCTCTTCATTCTGCTGCTCTGTGTTGTCTCTCCTCTACGAGGTGTGGCATTACGTAAATGGAGCAACTAGTTGAACAATGTGACACAGTTCAAACACATTATACTGAAGGCGCACCAGATGCTTCTCAAGTCTGCTGGAAGTAGTTTGCAAAGTTTCTGGGCTGTTCCACGCTGCACACACAAACACACAACAGACTGTTAATTTGTGTGCTAATAGTTTTCACTGTTATCTTGCTATATTCTGAATGAGCGATGGACAACATTATTAAAACATGGGGATGCAGATTTTACCTGTAGAATAAGCCTCTGGAGAGTGGAAACAGCAGTTCATCTTTGGCCTTTTTCCTATTTAGATTCTCCCCTGATCATTTTCAATCTTTCTCATTAACAAATTACATAAACATTCACTGTAAAGTCAAGGTTGATAGTATTATAAAACCAGGCTGCCTAGTTGCAGTGTCAAAAGTTGTGATCATTACATCTAATTGTTGATGCTTATCAATCAATCAATCTAGTACATACTGTGTAATGTAGGTGATATATCATTAAACAGTTGAGAGAAGCTGAGGACAGGAAAAGACAGAGGAAGACAGAGGGTATGTGATGAGCTTTGTGGAAAAAAATACCTTATTATAAAATGTTATGAACACATTGACATAATATTAGAGCGTTATTCTGCATCTGATGGATAAACAAATTATGGCCTACTGTATACTTTTTTGTTATGTACAAATTTACACCTAGTGCAGTTGGATTTTGATTCAAAAACCCTCACTGTGCAAAGCTGACATCCAAATCGCACAAAGCAATGATAGAGTTGCTCTCACCAGTCTATGACTTATTAAGTAGGTGGCTTTTTATTCCCCCTTTTGATCGCTTTGAGAGAGCTTATCAAATAATGTTGTCATAGAAACCATCTGTCTGTGAACCACCTCTGTTGGCGAGGTGGCTGTGATTCAAAAGTAGTTCATATTAGTACAACTCAGATTAGCTATAAATTCATACATGCCCTCAGGTATAAGCCAAACTGTCATACTGCACTCAGGAACTGTATGTACCAGGGTTTGATAACAGATGCAGGTTTGAGGAAATGATTATAAATTAACAGATCACGATCATGGTAGGATGCATCAGCCTCCATCCAGTTTCATCAAAACCTGAACTGTGTCAAATCAGTGTGAAACCTATACCTACTACTGTAATGCTGCTATAACACAAATCAGTGTAATCCTTTAATTACCATAACACAGTGCCAAATCACTACCGCCCTTCATGCCACATTAAATTAGATCTCTGCAAAGAAGCCAACAGAAAAGTAAATCTCATCTTTAAAACAATTACAACACACTTACAAAGCCAGCCGCTATGATTTGTAATTAAATGTGTTAAGAAATATTTTTGTCCTTTTCAGCAAACTATAATTCTGCCAACTCATGAAGAATGTATTAGTATATGAATGCAGAATTTACACAATGTTGATATTTGGTGTCTAGACATTGACCTCATCACTCACCATTATGGAGTATAAAGCTCAGCAGGGCAGGGCGTAATGGTACTAACTTCTCATTGGAGACTCAGAGAGTATGGGCAGATGCTGGAGTCATGGTGAGACATATTAAATGGTCTGTCTTCCCCTAATCTTTACATAATTAGGACATTTTTTTCTTGTTTCCTTTTATTTTTAAATTTCTAATTCCTCTGTGCATGTCTTTCTGAACTGGCAAAGTTTTTTTCTTTAAGATTTTTGAACTTGATCCCCATTACATGATCAAACCAGTAGATGTATCCATTTTGGAAATGTTCGGACATTAAAACAGCCATAGAAATGGGACTTTTTAACCTATGATCCCACTGAGAGACGAAGTGTGAAGCTGCTCTTTCAGTCTCTCTAAATCTTTTCAGTGAATTAAGAACAACGTAACTTAGAGTTATATGTAACATGATGAGGCATCCTTGGTTGATAATGTGGACGCCTCTGCTTTTGGCACAAGGTTGATTGTGTTGTCCTATTTCCTTGCTCACTCCAGGATTACAACAATGTTGGCATTCTTCCGATCCCATGGTATGACTTCAGTCTGACAGATGGACCTGAAGAGTCTGGCATGAGATACTGCTGGTTACTTTTACATTAGCTCAGCAGAACTGCAGAGGACTCATCTAGACTTCTTTCCTCACATAACAGTAATAGGACAGAAGTTTATGTAATGACTGACACGGATGATGATCTGTGAGAGCAGGTACCATGGGCGGCATCAGCATGTAGTGGGAGTCTTGGTGGCAGAGGAGCTCTGGAATATAATGTGATAAAAAGTGACAACTAGACCTCTAGTTGCATTTATTCCTGATATCATCCATTCACTCTCCAATTAAGAAATACATTTTTTTTCATCTGAGAAACTGCATGAAATATATCTGAACTATGTTTTGGGAAAGATAAGTCAAAACTACTACCCACAAAGAATCATTTTATCACCTTACTGCTGTCTTGAGCCACTGGCAGGTAAAGAAAAACTGCGCTGAAATGTAATCCCTGTCATGCTTAATGCGAGCTGAGACTGCCTTCAGAGGCCTTTGTTATACACTTGATTCATGTTGTCACATCTAACCACATCACTGATGGAGAAGCCTAAAGATGAGACCTATTTACAGGTGAATGCCAAACAGGGAGACTGCTGCAGGGTACCTGGTCATACAAACCTGGCAACAAACCTACCATAGACTACATAAGTGGACTTGAGCATGTATGAGGACAGAGGGATGTAAGGCTTGTATTATGGTTTTTGTTGGAGCCTATTGAAGCTGATGTAGGACCTGTTTTATTGTGTTATAAAATAACCACATAAATTTAATTTCATTATTCTCAACTAATGCTCAGTAAAAATGCAGATAACTGTATTTCCCAAAATGTCAAAGTGTTTAAGTATTGCATTTGATTTGTGATGTTATTAGCATTATTTTTTATAGCTTTTAATAGCGTTTCCTTTTTGTACAGAATGTGGAGAAGTAAAGCTTGGAGCTTTATCATCGCAGTGACCATGAGTATTCATTCATATAATCTAAACTAAGCCCTCCAAGCCTTTGATAAAAATGAGCTTACTGTGTTATTTCAGGAGATCCAGAAATAGCACATTGAATCTTGGCAAGTACTGACATACAGTACCTGCCATAAATAAACAGACATGAAGACATTTGAACGTTGTTCTTCCACTTGGCTGTACGCCTGCACTGAAAAATCCTCTGCGCTTCGGCACTTAGATGTTCAATACAAACACACTCACCTGCAGGACGGTAAACAGCCTTATAAGGGAGGAATGACTAGTAATGCTCTCTTTGATTAGTGTTTCGTTTTAGCACAACAAAATTAAATCATCTGTCACAATCTAATGCAAAATGTTATACATTCATCATTCATTTTAAGTAAGAGTCTCTTCTTCTCTGGCACTAGCTGTAAATTTCTATTTTTACATTTTAGCTCCCTAAGTAACTGACAAAACTCTGGCTGACAGTATATTTAAATGAACAGCAAGTAAATAAAGTTGAATATACTCTATCCATGCAGCAGGTTATTGTCTTTTTCCTTGGCAATACATGTTTTTTTTGTCACTGACTTGTTCAGAACTACTCTATAACATCATTTAAAAACTATGTTACACCACAGTAAAACAGATCCCACTGATACTATCTGCAGCCTCCCAGTTGTTCTAAATTTAATTTCAATTTCACCATTAGCTATGATGCAGGATGCTAAAAAAAAATCCCAGTAATGGGGAAGTGGATGAAAGTACAGGCTGTAAAGAGGCCTCTGAGTACTATGATGGGCATTCATTCTTCCTCTCGATTGATGTAACTCGCTATAGCAATGTCAATGCCACTGAGTCATTTACATTCATAGTCCTTTCTCTCAGTAATAAGACACAAGTCTGCAGGCTGACAGAGAAAGATAAGAGAAAAAGATAGTCGACAAAGTGGCTGTTGTTGAGTATTAAACATGCCAAAACCGAGTATGATAATATGTATGTGAAACACACATAAAGCATATGCACTTGAATTTACAGCACTTTACTAAATAAAATATCCCATTCACTACTATAAATAATTTTAAATATATGTTTTTCTGCAAATATTAACATTTCCAAGTTGAATAAAATTAGCCTTACTATGCTGCTGATGCCTTGAGCTTTGACCTTTAAAAGTGGCAGTAAAGTGTCAGCAGCACCCCACTGTAGGGGTTATATCAAATCATGCTGTGCGCTTCACAATTTCACATCTCACAGGGGCTCCTCTTGAAAAGCATGTTTCAGGAGATGCTCTCATGCAGTATTTTGCTGCCTGAGGAACCATCCATTCATGTATAGTCAACAGAAGCTGAGGGACATAGCATATGAGCTCTATGATCGGTAATAAAGAACAGTAACATTTATTACTTCGCATACATTTTTAAAAAGCCTGGTGTTTCTTGCTATCCAGCTAGTGACTGATTATAAAATCATCTTTTCCCCATTCCTCAATATGTTCACAAACACAGAAAAATAACCCCTCTGATCACCCGTTGCCATGGCAACTCCAACTTGAGCACTGTGATGCTACAAGGCCATGGATACTGTTCAAGCGTTTGCAGTGAAACAGCACAGTCTGTCTGTGACTAAAAGTACTAGGCATGCTATAGCAGTAACTGGGAAGACAGATGAGGGCAGAAAAATCACAACAAACAAAAAGTTAAAGTTCAAGTAAAAGAATAACAGCATCTACTGTACAAACCATGTGATGAGTTGCAGCCAGGATGCAAAATGTTGTCTTTAACACTAAAAACATTGTTATAATTCTGGAGCTGGTTATGAATGAATTGAGAAGTAACTCTCACTGTATGATCTTGTTTTTGTGCCGTTGAGGGTGGGTACCAATTATAGTTTTTCTATGGCATGTGTGCAACTTCAGCATGATGAGGAGCTGTAGGTCTGCTCTAAAAAATATGACTGCCTGCTGACTGATTCCCAACTGTCTCTTCTGTCCCAGTGTTGAGAAATGACAGCTGAGTTTTCATTCTGCAGTAATTCCTGTTGTGCTTCATTACATTGCTGATATAGTCGTGACAGGAGCCAAAGTGACTGGGTGTAATTGTTAAACACATCAGAAACTGCTCAGTGCACACCTTTCACTTCTTCAGCAATGCTAATCACGTCTTTTTTCACACTTGTTATAATTCTGCCAGTCTGCTGTATATTCAGATCTGTCTTGTGGACAGACAGTATTGAGAAGTGCAATTACTGCTTTATTTGCAGTGTGTTATCATTAATCCAACATTATTGTCTGATTACAGATTTTTCTCATTTTACTTCCTGAATCAATATAGACTACTGTGCAAACAGACCAAAATGGAACTAAAAAGATATATTTTCTATATATGGCATATGTTAAAATAAATTTTACATTTGTGTACATTTTCATGAGTAAATATATATTCATGTAGTACCTTGATTAGAACATCTTCTGTAAACACTGTGTGGGGAAGTTTTGGATTTGGTTTACAACAGAAATGACAAGTTTTTTTGTTACAGAAATGGTTGGCATCATTAATCTTATAAAATAGTAAAATGAAACCCATAAATTTATGTACAGACCACTTAAGTTGTTGATACATTAAAGGTGTGATAATAAGGTGATTCATGTATAGGTGGTAAATGGGTTAAGATCTGCTGACTGTGAGGGCATAGCAAGTGATTCACATGATTTTCATACTCATCAAATCATTCAGTGCTGTCTCCAGGTGTTATGGCAAACTAAGGTAACTGTTTCCTGGCCCTGGTAAATAGGCAGAGATAAAAGAAGTAACCTTCTGATTTGTCAAGAAAGCAGGGTAAGAGGGGGAGCTGGAGCCAATCCCAGCTGACACTGGGTAAAAGATGGGGCACATCCTGGACAGGTTGCCAGTCGCTCACTCTATCAAAGCTGACACATAGAAACAGAGAACAATTTGTGTTCACTGTCACACCTATGGGCAATTTGGAGTCATGCAAACTCCACACAGAAACGACCTCGTTGGATGCATGCTTAAACCAGAACCTTCCTGCTGGTGAAGCAATGGTGCTAATCACTGCACTACTGTGCGTCCTGCTTTAAGCCCCTTTCGTGAGAAAAGAACCACCATTAATCAGACTTTTCTCTGAGAAAGTTTCCTAAACATTACTTACTGACTCTTAGAAATGAATGACCCTGCTGTGCTGCAGTGTTCTCTGATCACTCCATCATAAGAGTGACCAAGCCTGGCAAGTGGATTGTGGACAGCTGAAGAACCATGGTCCCAGTTGGCAGGATCTCTAAATGGACAGTATGGCAGCTTGGCTTCTCTCAGTGGTTGCAGATGGCACCCAGTGACATGAGGGTCAACGATCTGTCAGTACCCCACCAATAATGCTCATGATGGGTGGGAGGCTCCATCTTCACCTGCCTCAGCAGATTTCAACATATTAGTGTGAGGAGGCAGCAGCATTTGGAGGAGAGATCCAGTTCTGTTTGCAGGAGGTGACAAAACAGAGGTAGCTGTTACTTTTGTGCTATTTTATGCTAGGCAAGGACACCGTTTGAAACTGAATAATTAGCAGCTTGATAATGCATTTTGAACCATTATAAAACCTTATTATGTGACTCCAGTTTATATAGAGGCAACTGGCTTCTTTTGACCTTTGAGTTCATTATTGTCAATGTATGTGGGTCATACAGTATATACATCCAATGTCTCATTTCATGAGCATTCACTGTTTTGAGTTCTTGTTTTTTTTTTTGTTTGCTTTTGTAGGTTTGTAAGTTTCCCCTCATGCTTCATTTGTAATATGTGTGGACATGTGGTCCCTACAGGGTTTGGATAAATCACAGAATGTTAGCAGGATTTCATCTCCATCAGCAATCAGAAGCCAGCTACAGAAGCTTCATTTGGTCATTTAAAGGCTCATTTTATTCCATTTCCAGACAATGTCATATTCTCTGAAGATTAGGCCATCACACCAGTGCATAATGTCATTGGAACTATTGAGAGAACTACTGTCTAGAGTCACATCCAGACACAGTTTCTGGAAAGAGATGTTACTCTTATTAAAAAAACAAAAACAATTCCTGAATGATGTGAACCACACAAACAATATTCAATTCACCACCCACTGAAATGGAAGCAGACATTTGAGGGACAGATATCTCAAAACCTTGGGATTTATTGCTTTATATTACCAAAATGATCTGCTTACCTACAGGAGAAACCAGGAGCGTTGGGGGGGATACAGTTTCTTTTTTGAGTGTGTGTGAACAAACAAGCTGAGCAGCTCAGGGTGCTCTGAAAGATAAGTCTTTTACACACATGTTGCCAATAATATATAGTCTGTTAAAGCACTAGGCCATTTATCAGACACAGGCAGAGGGTTGGTAATGGGACCAGTTCTTTTTCTTTATTCTGTTTTTATAAGATGCACATAGACCAGCAGCAGTAGCAGCAGCAGCAGCCTGAGCTGATCAAACCAGTGTGATCCTTCGGTCCTCCCCTTTAGCCTTCTAGTTTCCAGACATGCTTACAGACTGCCTCATTCGCCTTTTATGTGTAACCTAATACGACGCATTGGTTTAGTCTGAATTTACGCAAACTTTTAGGCTCCTGTACGTCCAACCTTTCATGTTGTAATTTCTCATCATCCTCTCAACTTCCATAGCTGTAAAATATATTATGAATTGAAATTCAGTGATTCCTTTCTGTTGAAAATAACGAGCAAACTACAGTATTGTCTTCGTTTAAATGGTGGGTAATGACGGCGACTGCAGGTGCGTCTTCCGTTATGTGCTCGTTTATCAATGAGAGCCCGCAGGCTGCAAATCGTACACCGATTCTGTTATCCGTAAAACACCGTATGATCACTTGGTTGAGATGTGAACTCGTTCAGACTTGTCTGACCCCTCTCCTCCTGTGCGCCGTCCTATCCGCTGCGCGCTCTGGACCCTGCACTCCCTCCTCCCTCTCCTCTCCCCTCGTCCTCACCGCGCAGAGCTCGAAGCGCACAGCCACAACAGATGGCACAGTCCTACGGTCCGCAGGAGCGCAAGAATTACGCGTAGAAGTACTTTTATTTGTCTAAACTTCACGGGAACGTTTAGTGTTAATAGGAGTAGGGATTGCGTTCTCCGAGGACAAACTCGACTTTGGCAGTCACTGGATCCTACGTTCAGAGGCAGAATTTGGTGTCAAGGTAAGTTGGGATGTTTTCTGAATATCCGTTCAGATTTCGGCATCAATGAACTCAGAGCGGGATGCACAGAAAAAGCTCAAAATGCGATGACTTGGAGGATTTTATCCTTCTATCTTTGCATTTAACGCTCACACTAACCCGAACCTTTTAAGGCTGTTACATAATATGATACAGCCTGAAGAACAATGGACTTTTGAAATGACACTTCAGCGTCAGTTGACCTGCCAACAGAACCAGTAGCCTAAACAAAATTTAAATAGATCTTACTGATATTTTACAGGTTCAACCACAAAATTCGTTTCATAAATGCATTCGCTGAAACGCAAAAGCCCGAGTTGTTTCATTCGCAGATACTTAGCAAACTTTGCAGTGAGAGCAGGTATTGGTGGGTATGAATGATATCAGAACACAGATCAGATCGTCTCATTTATACAGATTTTTTTTTTTAGGCAACAGGAGTCTTCGAGTCCGACCATTCCAGGAGTTTATTACAGCACTAAGTCTTCGCTGGCTCCACAGTTACACTTAAATGCTGATGCTGCAACTATGTACAGATGCTGATGCCACAGTACCAAGCACCATATGCTGTCATGATCATTTTTACTGAATAATATTTAGCCCCCTGGAAACCTTTAATGTGAAAAACAAAAGAATCAGTACCTTGACAAAGAGCAGTAATGTTCTCGTCTGTTGTGGTTTTCTAAAATTTCTACTGAGAAGAACCTTAAAGCAACTTTAACGCTGGTGTTGCTCAACAGGGCATCCTTCTCAAATGTGTAATGAGACTTTTGAGGTTAATGGTTATCAAAAACCAAATGCAAAATGTCATTTTTTATTCAAAAGACATGCAGTGATGACCTTTGAAGATGTTCAAATTAATTGGCTCTTTTAAAAGTGTGCCCTAATTAGTGTTTTGCATTGCAGCAGATGCACCTCATGCCGCCACCAGCAGTGGATAGATTAGGCTTTTTACTGTAACAGCCTGTGAGAACCCGAGTGGTAACTCTTGCCTCAGAAAAACATTGGAGAGCTCTGACATTTAGGCTTTGATGAAGACTCAATAATCAAATCTATCTCTCTACATTGTGGTTAACCCAGGATTTATATATATATATGTATATATATAAAACCTATATATATATATATATATATATATATATATGTTTATATATATTCAGCTCTACACCTTCAGCATTCCAGTAAGCAAGTCACATATTCAGGTTTAAACAAGGGAAAATGGAAAAAAAAAAAAACTCCACTGTGGAGACGTTTCCTGTAAAGGTTGATGCTATGCGCCCATATGTCACATTCTTAAGGCCCTTTAGAATGAGTTATACATGCTAGATCACCAATGAGCTGTGTGTAATGATGTGTTCAGTCCCAGAAGAGGTCCCGACCTACGATGGACCCCAGGTGGCCGCCGTGGCAGCAGCAGCAGCAGCTACAGGAAAGCACAGCAGATTACCACATAGCCTCACAGTTTCTACACAATTAGCTCTCTGGGGAGAGCCGCTCCAGCTTTGTGTTGCATCCACTCTGGATTCTCTATGAGATGCAGGCATGATAGAAAAACATGGAAATGTGAGGTCTTTCTTGAGAATGTGACTGCAGACCAACAGATTTGCTAATACTGGTGAAATGAAGAATGTAACTGCTATGCCATAATTGAATTGAAATACACAAGTTAAGGGAACTGTAGAGTAGAGCTGGTTTTCCCAAATAGCTGTGAGATCACTTTCTGTAAGTTGGCTCATTCATTTTTTAAAAATTTTATTCAGTTGTATGCTTTTTCTAGAATTACAACACCAGTATATTAGAATATGCATTTTTTTTTATTGCTCTGTCTTTAGTGTGGTACATACATATTGTTTCTAAGATATTATGAATATCCTATCTTTGTTGCATTTATTTGTGCTCAGTAAATTTTTTATGGGCCCTTGGAGAGTCCTCTGCAACTAATGCTCCTGTGCAAGAGCCACACAACAAACTTACTTTAAAATGTGTGCTCTTACACACTCAAGGGGTGTGCTATTCTGAGTACCAGAACAGAACACTCACAGAGAAGCAATATTGGGGCATATATTGTGGAGGGCCACAAAGATCATCCAGTATCCGAGAGAGATCGCTCTTCGTTTATCATGCTCTGTTCTAAAAGTGGAGATGGTGGATGCAGTGATGTTTAACAAAGATGTTACCTTGTTTGCCCAAGTTGCCATTTGTTTACTCCACTTTTATATAGTGTCATTTTCTCTATGTCTCTGACATTGGTGGATTTATAGAGATTCTCCCAATGTGGCATTTTATCATGTTAATAAGAATATCAGGCATTTAAGTGCAAGTTATAGATCCATACACAATAGAAGGGATTTTAATGACTTAAGTCAGAGACAATATCCCAGAAGTGTGGAAGGGTTAGATCTAAAGTAATATGATTGGACTGGCTCTTTTTATGAGAACTGTGTGGATTTGAGTGTAGTCTCGCTTTGAAGAGGAGAATCAAAAGCATGTGGATGCTCAGCCACTGCAGAGGCTGACTGTTCTATTGACTTTACATAACCAACATGTGAGGTATACCTTTTAAGCACAGATTTATGTCATAAAAATGCCATATTTTTTAAAAAACCTTTTCAGAATTGACAATCAGCCAAACATAAAAAGCTACGCTGTAGCATGTCCAAACAGCCATCAGATGTTTTCCATTTCACAAATGTGTCATGCAAATATGAATATCATGATGTAAATATCACTTTTTGCAGCTCACACGTCCTCCTGTAAACCAACAAAATAAATCATGTAAACTTGCAGTTCCACATACATTAAATGATGCCACCATCTCTGATTTAGTGTGGGATATTTTAGTTAATGGGCTCCATTTGATTGCCTCACCAGTTTCACTGCTGCTGCTGTCCACCAATCAAAGCAAAGCCAATGCTCTCCTCACATGACTCAAGCTGCCAAGAAAAAAATAAGTGCCACCATGAAGTCAGAGATAAACTGCAGCAACACATGGGTTATTTTTTGTAGCAGCTCTCAAGCTCCCTCCATTTACAGTGGATCAATATCATGTTGTGAGAAGTGAGAGTGAAAATGAAGAGGGGTTACTTCAGTGAATAAATTCTGCAGTGATACCTACAGCTGCAGTGCCATGGAGCATCTGACGTTAAACTGTTAATCTCGTCATGATGTGGGAAGATGCTCTCGTTTGTAACAGAGATGCATTGAAAATGTAATAATGAACATTACTGGTTAATATCCAATTGTTATGAGAGCTCATCCATGCACACAGCACCTCATACACTGCTGGTTCATCCTACAACTATCGTTAAGAACGTTGTTAAGAACCTCTAACACACCTCACAGCAGTTTTCTGTAAATATAATTATTATTTTTACATTCTGTGTTACACTCATTCAGCTCTGAAATAAAGTGGATTCTCAAACCTAATTTCTGCATGACCATGGGAAAACTCCATGGTCAAAAGGATGGGGTACCTAGGCACAATCTGCCAATAGAGGAAATGTACAGGATGCCATTAAATCACAGAGGTCACTTCCACTGCCTATGAGTGCCCGTCTACCCATTACAACAGTGAGCACATCTGGGTTTTGTGCATTCATGTAGAATAACAAATTTGGAAAATACTACTAAAATGTTAAAGAGCTATTGTTCAGTCAGATGCATGAAACAGAGTAAGAAACAGTTTTCGGTCTGTTTCCAAAAATCCAAAAAAGGAGCAACAGGAAATGACAAAATTCAAATAATGTTTTGTTTTTATCTCACACATACAACCAAACATAGTATGACATGCAATAAAAAAGTGACTGTCCCTAAAGGAAAAAAAAAAAACCCTCCAAACTTTGTTTCAGCTGCAGGCTTTACTACTTGCAGCTTGAAGTCTGCAGTATAGCTCTTTCTTTTGGGCAGCATTTTCACTTGTGTTACACAAGGAGTTGTAGTTTAGCGTGAACATGAACAGTTTTACTTTTTCGGCGGTACAATATTACCTTCAAATGACTCAAGACTGCCAAAAGTATCTAACACCATGTGGCTACTTGCTCACCATTGAAGCCATTATGGTGTGGATCAGTTTAACATATCTACCTTTAAGAATAATCTAATGATTTTACTTCTAAAACATCCCAGAAAGTCAGATGGTCAGTTTTTAAAAAGATAAAAACTGATACAGAAATACAATGATATCACCATTTTTCACATACATTCATGTTTATTGCCAAAGTCTAGCACCTACATCACCCACAATGCAAGCTGTTGCCATCTTGGCAGTAGTAAATGCCTTGAAACCACTGCTCTGAAGCTACAGAGGTCTGTTATCTCAATTTCTGGTCACGTTTTAACTTCTACAGACCACTGACTGTCATTATCGATTTACTTGGCTTTTTAAAGATATTTACTTTATTTGGTTTTCTATTGATATTGCAGCTCTTGCTTGTTTTGCCATTCAATGTTGATAAGAGAGGTATTCTATAGTGATGTCAGGGAATATCCTCGACTGGAGATCAGCTGTGCAAACAATCAGTCTCATCTGTGTTGTTTTCTCTTGATTTTCTTCATGTCTGGGAATAAGTCATGAACTCCGCCATCAGTCATTAAAGACTGTTATCAGGAGCAGCATATAATAGGAAATAATGTTATAATGGCATGTGGCACCGTCGGCTCTATTTATTAGTAGGAAATTTAAAAAGAGAGAGAATAACTAATTTCATCAGTGTCAGTGATTAACACATAGGAAGTGTCCAGTGAAAAAATCAAACAGAAGCAAACTGCATCTTTTGTGAAAGGGTTAGTTATGGCACCATGCAGCTTCAAAGAGCCACCCTGCCTAGCATCCGCAAATAAAAAATTTGAAGGGGAATTTTAAATGGAAACTGATTAATATTTCACCTCAGCATTGATTTCTGCTTCCACTGTAAGACGTTTCCAGTGCAAAGCAGGTTGCTTATGCACAGGCATGTGGTGATGTTACCGGTCATGATCTGGCACATCCTCTTGTTTCCACTGTGTATTAGAGGTAATAGGCCTCCTGTGTGCACCATCGCTGTCGTCACCACTTAGTTTGTCACCCCAGCTGCCTGCTCTGTCATTTTCTCATTCATAGGAGCAATACAGATGACGGGGGTTGAAGTGATAATGCTGTGATGGATGGAAGGTATTATTACTGATACGTAGTGTTTACTTACCGCATCTGGAAGAAATAGATGGTATTTTCCATATCTGAGTGTGTAAGATCATTTCTCAGGTGACATTTTGTGAGTCAATTCAAGTTCGCAGTGCGATTCTGTTGTAACATCTCCTGTTACTTATCAAAATCAGGGCAAAATACAAGCTACTGTAGTGCAACAGGAAAGTGGATCAATTTCTAGATACAGTGAAGATTAAAACTCCCAATATCTGTGATGTTTATGTTTCATGTGTCAGTTCTGTTATTAGATTCTTGGCACCTTTTGATGTTGTCTGCTCTACATGTTGGACTGCTCTGTATTGGTTGTTGCACAGGTGAAGGACAGGGGAAATCTATTTTCATTAAAGTTGCATGACAGAGCCTGAAGACAACCAGTAGTTGCATGACTACAATCGATGGTCCTCCCTCATGCTGCGGTAGCTTGTCACCGTGGTGACATGGTCAGAGATATGCCTTGAGTCCACCTCTTGAATCAGACTGTAACAGACTACTGCATTGTTTTTAGACACCTTGACAGAGCAGCATGTTGAAGGTTTATGATCTCTCTGAGCTGGAATTTAAACATGATGATGTCAGTTTGGAAATTTGAAAGACACGACAGAGCAGCTTGGGTGATGGCAAGAAAGGAGGAGGAGAAGGGGGTTGGTAATAGGGTAGCAAACTTTTGGACAGTATGCAATTAAATCAGAAATGTTAGGAGACATGCTTTTTCTAAAGGAGACAAGTTAATCATGTGTGCCCAGCAGGTTGATCACTATATTTTACAAATTAGTGATTGGCAAATGAAGAATGATTTAAATGTGTAATTACTGTTTAAACACAGCAAAGAGCCTTTTTAGGCATCTGTCATTATCTTTATTGCTTCAGCAAAACACGGCATTAAACCTGTAATAACATTTTTTTTTTTTTTGGACACTTGGGGGCAGCGAAAACAATATGAGATCATATTTCTTTTTAGGTTGATATAACAGACCTAGCGAAAAGTGGTTTGTTGACACAGCAGTTACAGAGCATCATTATCATTCAGCTGGAGTGCTGAGAGACAGAGGTCCAATATCTAGTCTCCTTTAGCTCTGTTTTAGGTCTCTACTAACTACTACACCTAAATCTTTTGCCTGGAAAGCTTCAATGATTATGGCATATTGTAGACCCTGGACACATTCTCACTATTGTCTGCCCATGCATTTGTCGATAGCTGTTTGAAGAAGCTACTGTATTATTTAGAAAAACCATGAATGAGTTTATGTTTCTCACTTGAATGTGCGTCACCAATTAGTCTAAAGTTTGCTTAATAAGATGCAGCAGTTTCGCACTGAATGAGATCTTTGTTAACAGATAAGGAGGAGGAGAACAGAGCTGAGGGAGCAGGTGGTAGACATGAATGAGCGGATCCAATAAAAATCATTCAAAACAAATGTTCCTGCTCTTCTTGCATAATAGACACAATTCTAGCAATGACCCATGCGGTAATGTTCATGAATGTTTTATCTCTACTTGCTGTATGAAGACATAAACAAACCTCCTGGACCTTCAAAAGACAAAGAAGGAAAAAAAGAAAGAATCTTCTAAATTTGGCAAAATGCAGCACACAACATCCTCCCTCCTCCAAAGCAAATAACGCTTTTCTCTGCATTGAGCAGGAGCAGTACTGTAGTATGATGCCACACTGAAGGACTCTGTAACCAAGGCAACTAACAACAGGCACGGAGAATGGTCAGATTAGTCGGTGAAGTGTGAAGAGAAAGCATTTCAGATTTTACATAAACCAAAATGGCCAAGGCTGTCTTACATGAAAACAGCCTCATAAAAACCAAAATAAAAGCTTCACATTGGTAGATCAATTGCTGTTTGCAGCCTCTGTGTTGGTATGTAGAGCTCTCAGTTTTTTAAAATTGTTAAATAAATGCCTCTGCTTTTGCTTTAAAACCATATTTAGATATTTAGAATAAACTCAAGATTTTTATACTAGGTTCAACTTCACAAATAATATTTAAACTCTGAGCAGAACGGCTGAATGCATGTAGCTAAAGGCTGGTGATGAGCTAATCACAGACTTCAGGAAAGGAGCTTGGTGGAGGTGGATGCAGCCATTAGCGACAACGATTCGCACCTCAGTCATTCATCTCACCACCTCCCACTGCGCTGACCCCTCTGTCACATGTTCTGAGTCACCTGGCTCCTCGCCACTCCTCCCTGCTTGTTCTCTCAACATGTTACGTGAGCCCCTCTCTCCCTCTCTCCTCGTTGAGCACACAACACACCAAGAGTAGATTAACTGTATCACTGCCTAGACTAAGCAAGAAAACAGAGTAAAGTATATTTAGGTACAGACTGCTACTATTGACTGGAGAAAGGCCTCAGAGATAGGCTTTTTTTATTCATGTGGGAGGAAAAGAAGCACGAGTACAGCTTTTTGGTGCTTAGTAGGATTTTGTAGAGCAATACGCCTGCTCATCCAGCTACATGAACTTATGTGAGAAACGCCAAGCATGCATCTGAAGGCCAAACCCAAGGGTTTTCACTGTTAGCAGTGTCCGGTGTTTGCAGCATCCAATTTACCCTGCACACTTGTGCTGTGAGCGCTCATTTGCCACCATGCTGCATGGTTTTAAATGAATCAATCAGTTGCGACTAGCTTGATTTTGCCTGTATAGTCAAATGATTTTTTTTTTGCCAAGAACACCGTCGGCATGAAAATGAATGTGCATGAATGAATAATAGGCTCCAACATGGATACATATTATCACAATGTTGGATTAATATGGTAGCGGTACTGGAAATTTTTATCACATCACACATACTGCAGCACTGGCTAAAACCTTACAAAGAAACAGCCCTGTGATGTAGTTAGGCACAGTGATGCTTTGAGCTAACGCCTATGTACTGCATATTAACATGCTCACAATAACAGTGCTTACCTGCAGATTGATGCCTATATAGAGTCAGTAGTATTCATCCCCTGGGGACCAAGAATGGCTGTAAAAAATCAGTTAACAAGTGAATTAACCAGGTGAATGACAGACCCACGTTCCCTGCCCTGCCCTAAAATGGAAATTTTGGACATTAAAATTCCAGCCGATTTGTCTGTTGAATAAGTGTTATCAGCGTACATCTGTCCCATATATATAGAGGATTAGGGCCCAACTACAGATACTGGAGGCAATGAGGGTTACCACTGAGGTGATTGTTATGACTGATTAATGTGCACCAACAGTAATCCCTAATCCTAACCAACACAGTTTAATCCCTAAACCTAACCTAAACATATGTTAATCCCTAATCCTAACCAACATGTTTAAATGGCTAAACATGTTCAACATATTTTCAATGTCTAAACCTAACTGAGTAGTTGTCATGCTTAAATTTAAGCTTGTAACTTATGTAATGACAACAATGAAGATCTGTGGGATGATAATGACCGACTGAGCTTTCCAGTGGGTTCCAGTAAGTGAGTAGGGACCTACTGAGCCATAACTATAGCCTTATAGGAAGCCCAAATGGGCTATTGAATAGCAAAACATTCCAACCAACTGGGCACACTGCATCTGCTGATGAAAGTCATATGATATAACTCCAGAGCAGTTACTATGTAAATGGAATTTGTGGTGAGACATTTCTCATCCAGTGTTGTGGACATATTTTTTGAAAACTCATCAAAAATAATTGTTTGTGTTCTCTGCATATTTTTTGACATACATGCCATATAAAACATGTAGTACTACTATATACAAAGTGTAACGTCACATACTTTATGAAAATTGTAATAATACGTAAAACATAACACAAATGAAGCACTGTATTCAGTTCAATTTAATTCAATTCAATGAATTCAATTAAACTTTATTAGTATAGTGCCAAATCACAATAAACATCATCTCAAGGCACTTTACACAGAAACCCAACACATCCCTTATGAGAAACTGTGGAGAGGAAAAACTCCCCTGTATGCTCGTAGACACAGCATTCATTTTTAACTATGCCGAAAACAGACTTTTTATATGAAGGCAGGAAATGCAGAAATAAATGAGGTGGTGACAGCTGTGATGGATGTTATGAACACCACTGGTGTATTCGGGGATCATATATCGGGGAAAGGGGTGCGCATGATTTACACGTCCTGCTTGAACTTTTACTGAACAAATTTAAAATAGTTGAAGTGCAGCGGAGGGCTAGTAAAGGTTGGATCATGCTTTCTTTCCCTTGGATAAGGACAAATGTAATCACACTGTGGGTGTGCAACATGCATGAATAAGTAGAACAATTTAAGCATTGGCTAAAATACAAACTAGATGACGTTTTTTTTTTTTCGGTGGCGCTGTGTTTGCGTGTGCAAAAGGAAATGTAGCCAGCATGGGGATTGGGTTTTGCCTGGCTCTGTTGAGGAGCAGGTGGGTCGGCTTGGTGGGCCGGCAGTGCTATGATTCCACCAGGACTATCAAGGCCATCTGCAGAACAGCTCATCGCCCCTCACTGGGTCTGTGCGTACAGTGGGCTGCAACACATGTACTCACCCCAGTCTCAGGAGTGAGAGCGTGTCCCCCCCAGTAGGCAAAGTTCTGCCTCCACCAAGAATATGTCATCTCCTCTAAATAGAGGCGGTCCTCTTCGTCTGTTTCTACTGTGTGTAACCATGGAGACAGGACTGTTATCATGCGTTTTCACTCATTTAAAACTTTGAAGTCAGTGTTATTAAATCTGCCATTTTGACTTGGATTGGCTGAAAGTCATTCAGCATTTGATTACCTACACACAGTGAGAAATATAGCGGCTCCACTCTACCGTCCTTTGTAAAACAGCTAGAAATTCAGTGCAGGCTGCCTTCTTTTGCTAAGTATCCAAAAGCACACAGCAGTGACACTATCCTAATTTTCATGAACATTCTGTCAGGAGAGATTACGTATCCCGCTTCCTGCTGGGTTTTCTCCCCTAGAGAGAACAGCTTGTAAATATGATGAGGCTGTGGAGAATACCACAGATCTAGTTGACATTTTAAAATACAATTGTTTTTTGTGAAAAATGTAAGGTAGGAACCAGACCTCATTACCTTTTATATTTTTTTTGATAAAAGAGACAAACATTATCTCAGTTTAAAGGACTGCACAGGTGCAATTCCTGTACCAAAGCTGTTTGATTGATGCACAAACATGAAGGGGATTATTATTGTCAAATATAACGCAGTGAATCCACTCTCACTGCAAATGTCTGAAATCATCTGGTTGTGACATTTTTTATATACCTCTGTTTATGCCTGCAGTTTTCTTCTTGCGCTGCATCTGTCAAGTTGTGTCTTATCTAATTAATAACTGCAATAATTCACTGATGGCTTATTTGTGCATGGCCACTCAGGCCCACAGATCATATTTTGTGATGATGGCTGAGGTAGAACAATTACTTGTCAACTTCGTTTTATTCATTCAGTCAAAACATACTATGTGGGCGTAGTAGAGAAATATACTGTACATCTAGGATAACAACCCCACATTCCCATTCTCACAACACACACACACGCACACACACACACACACACACACACACACACACACACACACAACTTATTTGAAACTGTGATGCTTTCTTTACGCAACTCACAGTTGCACCAGGAGAGACTGTGGCTGTCAGATACAATACTATATTGTATTACTGTTTTGTTACTGTACTCTAATAGAGTTCATCAAAAAGACTTAAGAACCAAATTTTAAACCAGATTATAAATTATAATAAAATGCCACTGTGACCATGCAGCTTTGAGAAATATACATTTCGTTTTATCAAAATATGGGATAATGAAGCATTTCTTTTGTTTAAATGTATGAAATCTTTGCAGTCTTTAAGGTCACAGTGAACCAGCTCTAAAGTGCATCTTTAGTCATGAAAGGCAAATTAATTCAATGTAACTATAAATATCAGACATCCTATTCCTCAGTTTTCATCTATCAGATCTGCCATAACTCCAGAGTTTTATTTCATGTAAACCAACTCTGAAATGCGTGAAATTGAATCATCCCCAGAAAATGTGTGGAATTTCTGAAGTACTTTACAAATAAATCTCTCATATGAAGGTTTAGATATCACCTCAGGGTGGTGACCCTTCATTGCTCCCCCCATTGATCCAGCAAAATTCTACTCATCTCACCAATTTCAAACCCATATCTATTTCATCCTTGGACGGGACAATAGCACACTCATATCCTCTTGATATCTTACCCACTGCATCAACAGATCCTTTCCATTCTGGCCTATACATATTCCATATCATAGATAGTTCAATAGCTAATGCTTGTGTTCTTTGTACCCATAACTGCATTTAAATAACCTTATAAACTGCTTCAGTGAGATGTATTGTCCAGTAATTCTAGATCTTCTTGTTCCTGTTCCAGTATAGCTGAAATTGTTTTACTCATCCCACCTATATTTAATCCGTCCAATCTGTTAAACCCTCTTTCTAAAAACCTAGCAGTACTTTTTGACTCAGACCTTTGCTTTGATGCTAAAGGTAAAAGAAATGGTACAATCCTGCCTTTTCATTTGAGAAATAGCACCAAAAGTGCCTGTTCTTTGTATAGTTGCTTTTAGAACATTTTCAAAATTCCAGGTTAAAGGGGTTTAGTCTATATGCCAAATCCAATAGATTGGATCCCTAGACCCCTGTATCTCGCCCAGGGGTATTATTAGTGCCTAATATTTCAATCAGAATATAAAACATCAACATAGTGGCAATTACAATATAAAGCCATTAAATAATTGTTTTGAGGTTAAAAATAAGACATAAAAAGGCAATTCATACATAACTAAATGATGCAGCGTATTACTAACAACACTGTTGTCTATGAGCTTCTCTTTAACCAATAACAGTTGTACTATATATCATTTTGTCATATTTGGAGCATTTCATTGAAAGTCCCCAGTAAATTAAACCACAGAAGGATTTATTTCCATTATTTAGTTTGTTTGGCCAACATTTCTATTTAGACTCATAACAGCACTAGTATCCTGCCAAAATTTATCTCTCTTTTATTGTCCTTGTCTCTGGACTAAAAGCTGTTTCATTCAAACATTATGCACTGTAATGACTGACTGACTGAAGGTTTTTCAAGAAATTAGATAGCAGAAGTCAGAATGGATGATAATATTTTTAAAAAATGTATTAAACATAGGGTTGGCAGTTCCTTTCATAAGCATTTTTGTTACATTTCTTGAATTTCTCTTTCATCCTGGTGACACTGAATAAATTAAATGCACTGACAACATAAAAAAAATGTCATATGTGGCAGCAGCAGGGCTCAAAAAAGACTGATGAACTTACTTCCTACTTGTGCGTACTCTGTTAATGGTAGCTAGATCTGAATTGCACTTTCCCCAGTGCTGTCTTGTGGGGCAAAAAAAACAAAAAAACACTAGGCAGTTCTAGAGGACTAGTTTTAGAGGGAAGTTTACAGTAGGATCAAATAAACATGTACGCTCATACAAATACATACTGGAAGCAATAAGTAAATAGAAGTATTTTAATGATAAAACTGTGCTTAATATGCTTAGCATCCAAATCATTTAAACAACTGTTTTCTAGATGTTAAATGTTAACTTTGTTGCAGCACAAAAATGAAACAGTCCAAATAAATAATTGAAAAAAATAAAAATACAAAGGTGACAGCCATAACACAAACTGATACAATATCATTGTTCCGGTTTCTAGGTTAGTCTCCAAAGAAGCAAGCGTTAGAGAGAAACTTCTCTTTGATTTCACACCAAGCCCTCAGACAAGAACCGCTCTGATGCAGTCCAACACATTGGTTCCTATTCCCTCCAAGAACCTCGTAACCCACTTCTAACAAGCAGTGGCATGGCACCCTGGCGATGATATCTCTTCATGCTGTTTAGTTTTATTTGTTCTCTCAGAATAAAAGAGAATTTAAATGAACATGAGGATGGCTTTCAAGATTGGGGTGCCAATAAAACCTAAAACTGGTTAACTTCTGAACACTGAGGAAGCCTGTGTACAAGATGGAGTCATTACTTATTAAATGGTTTTCATCTTTTATCCTACGTTGTGCTGATTTCCACCTGAAAAAAAGGAGGGTGGGGGCAGTCAGATTCATTTCATAGCTATAACTTGTTCCTGCCTTTGCACAACAACATTAAAACTTCCACTGCAGTATTTCTGATTTTGCTGACTCACTGTTTTAGCTGAATACCACAATCTACTCATCCACCATGTGAGACAGGAGCTCCTGCTTAAGCCTCTATTGTCATTATATAGACACCTATACAATGAAATGAAGTTTGCCACAACCGAAGGTGCATTTTAAAGCAAACAGAACTGAGACAATGAGACAGTTAAAAAAGAAATAAACAATTCATAGCATACAACACACATTTTGACACATGGGAAAAGTTATTGATGTCATAAATAAGCAAATAAATTCTGTACATCTGCATTCTAAAAATTATAGTTTATTGTAAACATTGCACTTGAGTCTGACGATGGAAGTGCAGTTATTGTGAATATTATATAATAGCTTTATAGCCCGTGGAAAGAAACTGTTCCGTAGTTCATTTGTATGACTTTTGATGCTCCTGTACCTCCTTCTGGAGGGCAGCAGACTTAATAGATGGGGGGCCAGGATGGAGGTGGTCTTGGACAATCCTTTTTGCTGTGGAGATACATCTGGAGGTGGCAATGTCATCCAGAGAGGGAAAAGGGCAGCCAACTGTCTTTTTGGCTGTCCTTATCACTCTGCAGCTTCTTCTTCTCAGCCTCAGTACAGCCAGCATACCAAAGACAGATATTGTATACCAGCACACTTTCCATGGTTGAGCGATAAAAGGTCAGTATCAGTCGCTCTCTCCAGTTTGTTTCAACAGAGGACTCTTAGGAAGTATAAATGCTGCTGGGCCTTCTTTATCACCGAGTCTATGGTTGCTCTCCAGGAAGGGTCATCTGAGATATAAGTCCCCAAGAATTTGAATGTGTCTCCACCCTTCTCTATTTTATGCCTCCTAAAGTACATGCTAGAAATTTGCTTCATGCCAGAAATCAATTAAATGATTAGACACTTATTTGCTATTGATATCCTAATTTTTAATGCAGCATTTATCTAAATTTGAGTGTCATCTTTTACAGAACATATTTTAAAGTATTTTGCTAAAGTGCAGCCTTTGCAACCCTTGTAAACTGAGGATATTTCATAAGCAAAAAAATGTCACATACTTTACAATCAATTGAAAACATGCAGATACCTACATCTTCATCACATGCATCTGTCTTTAAGTAGCGTATTTATCATAGTGCATTCAGATCAGGACAAAACCCTCCAGATCAGCCTTATTTTTAATATCAGGTTCTGGGTGCAGCTGAAGCCCCCACTCTTTCAAAGGCATTTTCATGCTCTGAACTTGGTACTTGCAGTTCAGTGAAACAATGATATAAGAATCCTCCTCTCTTTCTGGTGGAGAATAGAGCTGTTCAAACTGAATGAGAAGAGAGAAGGAAAGATGGAGCTGTCACGCAATGCTACACACAGATACATGGGAGACTAATGAGAGCATTACACAGAATCTATTTACACAGAAGAGAGAAAGTGCAACAGACTGGGTGAGAAGACAAGGAGAAGAGTACAGGAAAAAAATAGCTTTCATAAGTAGCTTTCAAAAAAATAGATTCATTTTTGTGACTGCAGAGTTGATCTTTCCTGTTTTGTCAAATCAATGACGTCAGTCTTGCTGACGTTTCTTTCTCTGTAATGAGACCTTGGTTGGGCTGTCAGTCGGTCTGATGGTTGTTCCACCACGCTGGACCACAATGAAAGTAGTTAGTGGCTTTCCATAGATTTTTAATCAGACATTCATGGTCTCCAGGGGATGAATGCTACTGACTTCAGTGATATTGTGACTTTTCCTCTATTGACACCTATTGTGTTAGTGTGTTTGTTTTTTTCATTAAAATGTATTGCAACACATTCAACTACTGAATGTGTTGCAATGAAATTTGTTACATACCTTCTGGGTGCTCAGGAAATGGCTTCTCATCATGCCTTTCCCTAAAGTAAGTTTTTTTCACTTCAGTAGAAATATAGTATGCATTACAGTATATAGGCAGTTTGTGGACTGGCACATGATTCTGTGCAGACAGTCATTATTTCTATCCAATGCCTCCAAATATCTTTAGTGTTGCTCAAACGAGTAACACATAGTGACATCATGAGGTCTGTGAACACCTGCCTTCAAAACTGTTCTTTTCAGCCTCATCTGTACTTTGTCTTTAGTACTAAATAGCAAATGTTAGCAAATTTAACATGCTAAACTAAGATGATGAACACTACACCTGTTGATGTTAGCATGTAGGTCAAAGAATCTGCAATGCTTACAGTTTGTTCAGACAGAAAACAAAATAAATTCTCACCTGGTGGCACTTGTGGAAATTTGACTAATGGACTTCATTTGTGTTTTTTCACCCTGAGGAACCAACATTACTGTGATTTCAGCCTGTGCTGTTTTTCTGTTTTGAGTTTGCATCCAAGAGATATCAACATTATATATTCCAACACCAAGAGATATCAGTCAAGGACAAAATTTATAATCCTATTGTTGACAAAAAAGCAGCCAATCTCCTACTTCCCACCTCCAACAGATTAACAAGCTCCAGGCAGAATGTCAAATCTTGCTATGTTAATGACTTACACTCTTTGCTGTACAGTGAGTGTAATGCTGCATCTGACAAGAAAATGAACCTACTACATGTAATATTGGATGTAATGCTGAAATGTTATAAACTTGTGCTAGTGTGTAGGCTACAATGTTGGACAATGTGGCGTTAGACCAGTCTTTTAGAGCCTAAGGTTGCCTTGTGCTGTGGTTCAGCTACAGTGCACAATTGCCCTCAAACTGGCCACAGGAAATAGTTACTGGAAAGGGAAGACATTCTCTGTGATGCTGTATTGTTTACTTTTAAATGTTATCAATTTACAGTACCTTCCTGTCAGTTTAAATTGTATGCTTTCATGAATTTACTGTTCATAATTTGTCTCTTTTGCACTATCAGTTTCACAGTCAGCACTCTGAGGGGACTTTCAATTAGTGTTAGCCCGACATTACAAGCGAGCCCGCTTTATTTATCCCTGCCTTTAGATGATAATATTTCATGTAATGTCAATTTTATGCTTAGCAATTAAAGATTCTGTCCGCTGAAGCAGCATGGAGGATCTGAAAGCTAATGAGATTGGCTCAGTACCTAGAATATTGTAGAGGAGGAGCTGGGCCACTGGATTGCTTCATGTAAACAAGAGACATGTTTCCTGGAGTGAGAAGAAATTGTTCAGCAATTATTTTATGGTTGAATGGTGTCAAAAACTACTAATGTGAAAATTCACATACTAGTTTCTAAAAATAAGATATAATTGTTAACTCTAATATTTGAACATAGATTCAAATATTATATAAATTCATGTATATATATATATATATATATATATATATATATATATATATATATATATATATATATATATACATGAATTTAAAGAATACACTTAAATACATTCAAATATAAATGAATGTATTTAGTAGGCTTACTCAGGTAAATAATATCAATGTGACGACTTCAGTTGTTACCATTCTCAGTCTTCATTGAGCTGCCGTTGCTGCCTGTCAGTGTCTTTTCCCATTCTACCACTGAAGGTGCCAAAGTCTGAAAGGTTCAAATAAGAGGTCTAAGAGTCTAATTTTGTGTTAAAACAATTCAATTTAATTCAATTCAATTCAATTTTATTTGTATAGCGCCAAATCACAATACAAATCATCTCAAGGCACTTTACAAAAACTAAAACTAAAAACCCAACAATTCCCTTATGAGCAAGCACTTGGCGACAGTGGAGAGGAAAAAACTCCCTTTAACGGAAGAAACAAGAATCTTATTAATCGATTAGTTGACCAAAAACCTGAAAATGTATTATGAAATGAATTAATTTTGATAAGTGATTAAATTGCTAATGGCAGTTTGAGTATTACTGGTATTAGTGGGGGCAGCATGGTGGCTGAGTACTGTTGACTCACAGCAAGAAGGTCCTGGGTTCGCAACCCGGCCTTTCTGTGTGGAGTTTGCATGTTCTCCCTGTGCTTGCATGGGTTTACTCTGGGTACTCCAGTTTCCTCCCGCAGTCTGTTTAGAGTAATGGAGGAACCATACACAGTAAATGATATGATGTGTATAAATACACCAAATACACAGTGTCTGTGTGGATGTGTGTGCATATGGAAGCATGCCTGAGCTGTGTTCACAACTGTACTGGAGACTTAATCAGGTTTCTCAGTAGAGATGGGAATCTTTGCATTACCCCAGTAGCTCTCACCCCCTCCCTGAACCTGCCTTTATAATAGATTCTCTGAGCTCTGTCTGTAATTAGGGCATTCTGCAATGTGCTGTTACCACTTTAGGTTCACCATACTTACACCGAATCTCTTCAGTATCAGACTGAAAATGACATAAAGGTACAGGAGTTTTGACAGGAGATATATTTCTTGGGCTAAAATTAGAAATACTAGCTCTATGCAGTGCAAATAGGGAAGGACACAAATATTCATAGTCCAGAGCAGTATATGGAGTCACACTGCAATGCACATGAACATGTGTGCATTCATGCACTCATCTCTGTACACATACAGCCGATTCTCCCTCAGGATGAATTGTCTGTATCTGTTTTATCCAAACAATGTGGCCTTTGCTCTCACATACTCCTTATGGAATGCATTTACGATCCTTCTTACCTGAAGACCAATATATTGTATATAAGCCGTACAGGTCACACTGAAACATCCTGAGGCAGCTACATTGTAGGTCAACAATGGACAATTTGGATTCAGCTTCAGTTGTCCCTGGTGATTTCTTATTCCTGTTTTTGCTGACTACCTGAGTAGCCTTTTAATCAGTTTGCTTGCTAGTTCTCTATTTGTCCTGTATTTTCTCAATTTACTGGATCTTATTGACACAACTGTCTCATGAACATACTGTATATACTTACATGCATTAAAATGTAGTAGAATGTTACTATATGAGTCCTTGGCTACATTTTGTTAATTGGTAAGCTGTTAAATTAGCCAGCAGACACATTGGCTACTGGTTACCTGGTTATTAACTGAGCTGACTCAGTATTTGGGAAAAAATGTCTGCGATAACAACAGCTCTGATTCACGAGGCACTAACACCGATTGTACAGTATCAGTACATTATATATACCTTATCAGAGTTTTACTTTTTAATTATTGCATTACTGAATATAACTCTATCTAATGGAGTCTTTTTAGGTGTCCTGCATTATTGCACAAAGCTTTTGGTAATGTATGATTCAAGTTTGGATGCAACTAAAAGACAAAACCTTTCATTTTACCTTTATATTTGATCACGCTGATTCCTAAGGGTTAATACTTCAACATATTACTTAGTAAGAAGGCATTTAAGGGATCAGAAGAGTGTGTTACATTACTTAATTATACTACATTTACTAATTACAGTAACGTGTTGTTAATTTGACATTTTAACTTTTAATTAGATGGTGGGTCCATTTTGGCTCTTGGCACTCACTTGATAGATCTGTCTAGGATCTGCTCGGTCGGCGTAGGGGTGTGAGGTGGGGCATAGTACAGTAGACTGCATGACTAAAAGGAAGAGAAATTTGACTCCTGGTGGTTCCAAAGTTGTTTCAGTCACATGTTACTAATGTTAGCCATCGGCATGTGTGCGTTCAGGGATCAGCTAGTTTTTTTAATTTTTCTTTTTTTTTTTTTTCTACAACACTGACAAAATGATGCAACGTGGAAATGGAAGCTTTGGAGTTGTTTAAAAACACCTTTAGCTTCAAGTAACGCATTACTGCTGAATAATTAGTAAGGTTAAGTAATCACTTTTTCAGATTTTGTTCATTAATTTAATGTAGTCTAAGTTAATTCGTAAGGTGTCTCAAGCTGTGTCATGCACAAAATAAATCATATCCCAAAACACTGAGGAAATGAAAGCAGTCCCTCTGACGAACCAGGTCAAGCTCACATTTGCCATTCATGCACTAGTAGCAGAGTCAGCTTATCCCCAAGCTTGAATCTGTTTAATAATTGATGTAACAAAACCACAGCATCTCATATTCACAATGTGTCCATGACTTGCAGGTTAAACAGACAAAATGCAGCAAAAAGCATTTTTTGCCCTGCTTAAACCTACACCTCACAGTTGTGCTGGTGCTCTGTACTACACGTCCGTTTCTTTTGTGGAGCAGACATGCAAGATGAATAAGTACTGGTGCTGGCCACACTTAAAAAGATGTTTCAGCTTTGAACTCACTTTTATTCAAATGTGTGTAGGTATAAGAGTATTAGTTATTTTTGCTAACTTATATTATGTGCTCTGAAGAGAGTCATGCTTAATCCTTATAAGTTGGTCAGTGGCTTTGCAAAAGCATATAAATACAATTAATAACATAAATGTGTGTTTTTGGTCCTACCCAATTAAGTCTGTGTTTCAGATGAAACAGAGAAATAATGGCAAGCAGCAGGTATAAGAAGGGCACTTGGCCATTCCTGGCAGGGAGGGTGTTGTATTGATTATAGACCTCTGACTTTTACAGTAAATGTGAGAAGATCCTGCATTCTCACCTCCCTTTTAAAATCAGTTTAAGGGGCTGTAATTTGCCTTGTGATCCTTGTAGAGTGCGAGGTTAGGCCTGTGGTGTGTTGCTGCAAGTGACTCACTATCGAGGGGCTCTGAGGGTGGCTGTCTATGGCACAGGAAGACAGAAGGAAGTGGGAAGTGAAGTGAAGTGGAGTGAGAAGAGTGAGGGTTTTCTCAGGCTCTCTCTCGGCTGCTGGAGAAGGTTTTGCAGTGTCTCATTCTGTGAAGCGGCAGTATGAGTCAAATGCGGAGCCTTCTTTTGAATGAATGGCAGCACACAGTGATATTGTGATTGTTCCTTAAAGGTAACTGAATGATTTAGAGTCTGTGGCTTTGAATAAGCACTCAAAAAAATTGAAGAACTGTAGATTACAAAGCCTCCAATCTTCTGTGATATCTGGCAAACAAATAAGAGCTGTAATAGGTTCTTGAGAGAGTTGAAGCAGACAAGCAATGCAGGGCACTAAACTGGGATTAGAGGAGGGCTGAGGAGAGAAGGCTGGTAATTATTACAGCACTGCCGAAACTGCCATGCTACTTCTCCTAGCGCTGTTAAGCATGCACCCTGGGACACAGTAATTCCTCAATACAAGAAGGACATAAAATCCCGGCCTGCTGAGGAAAAAGGATACTGTTAGAATAATTATTTCATTTATGTATGTGCCAATTTTTTTTTTAAAACTTTACCACCATCTTTATTCTGATATCACACATGATGCTAATTGGTGCAACTTTCCATTTATCATTTATTTCTTATCTGCCTTTGCTCCCCTTCTCCCCTCGTTTTAACCCCCTCAGGCCCTTGTTGAAGGTTTGAAACAGCGAGTTTAATATGCTGCATTGCAACTTTAATGAGACCAGTAAAAACCCCATGAGATACTCCATGCAAATTTTTATGTCAACATTTCCTATAAGCCTATTCCCCCTGAATTTCAGATCTATACAGACATAATTATTGTAAGGTATATTATTGTAGCAGTGTGATCATTTCACAGAATGCTTTTTCCTTCCTCCCCAGCAGGTTTCTGAGAAGTGTTTCCATGAATACATTGACTCACCAATGAATTAATGTTCCGTATAGTGTGAAATAATATACATATAAAGTATTTTGATTTAGTTTCTATCTTGGCTGCCTATATCGTCTGATTATATAAAAATATTCAGGGAATAGTGTAGCAATAATTTTTCCTTCACTGACAGAGGCACTGCCAGGGTCATGCACTGACAGATTTAAACTTATTGCATAACATCAATAGATAACCTTGAGTACACTGTTCATAGAGTAAATCTAAGCACTAATGCATTCACTTGGAGATTGGTTCGGCCATACAAGAGTCCGTCAGCTGTGACATTAATGGGATTTTACTGTTACAGTATAGTAAGCAATAAGAATCATTAGCAGATCCATATTTACCACTACCTTTGCAGCGTAATAACTGAAAGTGGCAAATTACATTTTATCTAAATGAATTAAATGGTTGTTTTAGTTGTATGAACATCACTACTAGGTGTCTTTTAAATGACTTATTTAAACTGTGAACTATAAATGTAGTCTGTGGTTTCCCTACAAATGGTTTTTAAGCCTGGAACTTCTATGCCTGTCTCCACTTGACTTTAAGGCAATTTATTTAACACTTTAACACATGGTGTTGTTTTATCTTTAAAATGAATGTGCTGTTCCACCTAAATGTGGAGGAGCTGCCACAAGCCAACAATGAGAGAGTCCCCATAGTCCCCAAACTGAGTGAATGATGCAGTGGATTGGGTGTGTGCTATGCCATTCAATGACCATTTTCATTCATTATCATGAAGATAAATTAGAAGATGCCTTCTAGCACCACCTAGGAAGCCAGGAGGTTGATGTAGATGTGCACTATGGTAAATTCTGCATTAGGTGGAGGTTGGGGTAGATTTATACAAAACACCAAGCCTTCCTGTAGTTGAGATTGATTCCAGTGCAAAACAATATATTTTGTGTCCATGACCATGTCCATTTTTTTCTAGACCTAACCATGTAAATTTAACACCTAAACCTAGCCACATAGTTTTTGTGTGTAAAGCAGAAACTCCATCCATCCATCTTTCGCTTATGTGGGGCCATGTCACAGCCATGTCCTTTTATCCAACGTGAGAAGGATTATTTGGTTTCTTTCCTCCCCCATAAGCAGAAAATATCGCTAATAAGTCTGAATTTGCATGTGGCTAGAATTTGAAACCAGATCTGATTACAAGTGATTAAAACTTCATTGAAACTTAGTGTAGCTGTAGTCCATGTATCATTTATAAACTCTATTACTTATCCCATTCAGCACAGCTTTTAAGCAAAGAGCGTTTCAAGCCTAAATAGAGCTGATTTGCTGGCTTGCTGAATTCCAAGCTGGACCCATTTTCTGTTTGCTTCCAGTTTAATGAGCACACTTTTTTTACACCATTTATTTGCAATAGCAGCCTTATTCACAGAGAGAGATGGCAAGTGACAATTGTTCATGCATCTTTTTCACACTTGTCTGTGTTAACACTTGTCCACACAGTTGTAGATATAGTTTTGTGTGTTGACCTTATCTTCTCTTTTTAACTGACGGCAAAGTGTTATTGCAGTCTCTTGGACAATCCCAGTAGGTCAGTGACGAAAGAAAATTAATGTCAAGGATGTTTATTTCCTAATAGCTGAACAGTCTGTCCTCATGGGGCTGAGGCTTCAACCAATCCCCAGGAACACACCGGGAAGGGCTGTGCATCAGAGCGAGGGCGAGATGGTGATTTAGATTGTTCAGCTGAGCCTTGCCAAAACAGAATTAGTTGCTTGACCAAAACACATGAGAAACGAGTGTGCTCGGGAAATCAAGGTAAAACAGTACTTACAGCAGTACTTACAGTCAGACCAGTACAGCAAAAGTTTAAACCTGCATTCATTAGTAGTTCTGGTCACTTGTGGGCAGTGCAACACACTGACAACATAAACTAGTTTTCCACTTACGATATTTTTCGGACTATAAGTCGCACTTTTTTATATTCCTCTGGCTTGTCCTTTGACCTATAGTATATTGAAGTGACTTATATATGTAGTCACTAGTGTTAAATGGCATTCTTGATTCAATTGAAGATAATACTGTATTAAGAAAGAAAAAAACATTTCTGTTCATGCTAAACTACAACTCCTATTGTGACACAACACCTAAAAGAAAGAGCTATGCTACAGATTTCAAGCTGCAGGTAATAAAGTCTGCAGCTTTTTGGAGTGAGTGTTGGCATTCAGGCAACCTGAGAGAGGAGGAGGACACGCTGTGTTTCCCCCACCTTGACATTGGTGCAGTTGCTTAACACGTTACTTGACACGAATGAATGAATTTTGTAATGCACTTCTGCTTGTTGTTATGCCGAGTTCTTCATAGGCTAATTTAGACCATAATTAGTATATTTAGAATTGCGACTTGTACAATCGAAGCGACTTATATATGTTTTTATTCTGTTCGACAACGTTTTTTTTTCTAAAACCAGGTTATACTCTGGTGCAACTTATAGTTTGGAAAATAAACGAAAAAGCAAGTCTCATATACTCTTAAAAATGTTGATATTTTATCAGTATCTAAGGAAAATAAACGTAGTAGCTGACCAGCCATTAAAATATTACAAATAATACAATTTTTGAATAGCATTATGTATTTCTTGCTTAGGTAAAGGTCTGTCTATGAAAAATATAGCTTTTCCATAATTACAGGATCAGCATTGTTTATGTTAACTTCACTAAATCTGTAATGGCCTACAGTCAGCACTGGTGTGATGCATGGGGTCTGTGCTTTCATTTTGATTTAGTCCTGAACCATAGGGAGAGTAAGGAGGAAGAGGCAAAAGAAGAATAGAGTCAAAAACTAAACAGGAGGAAATCCAAAAGTTCTAATAACAAGGAAACACTTGAGTTAGGCCTGGTCTCTCAGAAATGTCATGGTGGGATTACTGCCAACAGCAGCTCCCTCCTGCACATAAAGGCTTACCATACCAAACAGGTACAAGCCCTTAGCCCAACATTATTTCACAGCAGCAGGTAAAATAATCTCCCTTACTGCAGCCTTAAAGTGTTGACATAGTGCACAAAAGTGCTGCATTTAGCTTAATCCTAAGTCTCGCCCAGACACAAGTGCTGCAAGAATTTCTCATCGATTTCAACAGGCACAAGAAAAACCTAATTTGCTCATTGCCCCGTCTGACTGGAGGAGGAGCTGCGCTTTTCTGTTAAGCCCAAGATTTTTATCACTATCCATCTTCTGTCCTGTAAATCTTCACAGCATCTGCTGAAAATCCTTGGTGATAGAGCAGCAATACAGCCTGAGCTGGCCCCTCTGGCAGGCCCAGGTCACACACTGGGCCATAAAGCATCGTGAGCAATCGATTGGTGCTCCTGAGGTGCTGATAACAGTCAGAATATGGGGAGATAATGTTTGAATGTTGCTGATGGTGGTCAGTGCAAATGGGCCTATTATGCAGCCTCTGTTATGTGATAGAACCAGCATCCTGCTCTTTCTGCTCAAAATATTTCACAGTTTCTTCATCCCTTACACTAATTCTCACATATTTTTTAAATGGGAGAGGTTGAACAAGATACTTTCAGAAAGTACTTTTAGGTTTTTGCTAAACTTTTGATTTTTGTGTGGATGTTTATTTCTCGATAGCTACCTTTTGTTTAACACATTCATCATTAGCGTGTGATTTAAAGGCCAGGCCATACTGTAAACACTGTTTATTAGCTGGATTACTTTGTTTATTACGTTTCATCTTCATCATCAGATTTGCACTTTCACTCTGTTTTTTTCCAACCTATTTTTCCTCTCTGCAAACACTACCACTCTCCTGCAGACTGTTAGCGCTACTTGCTGAATATAAATTTTTTTCCAGCATATTATAGCTTTCTCCCTGACCTGTTTCCTAATGCTTTGCTTCTGCCAGACTTACTCAGAATTACCTCCATTTAAACTGCCAGCCCTGCAGAACCTTCCTGTCTTCTTTGCAGCAGTGAACTAAAGCATTTACCAGAGAGAAACATGTACATGTTTACTGAGAGCAAGAGAGAGAGAGAGAGAGAGAGAGAGAGATAGAGGGAGAGGTAGGGAGCCAGGAAAGGTCAGCCCCTCGCGCTGTCTACACAGCATAGAGTTGCACCTCTGATGTAAAAAGGAAAGTTCAGAGAGAGCGCAGTTTTCTCTCAGCAATTTCAGACGTCTTCGTGCTGAGCCCTGTTCATTTACATTGGATTACAAGTCGGTTCACAAAGCTACAGTGAACAGCTTGCCCCCCTTACACATAATGCTATACTTCGAGCTCATTTACATGTGGACATCCATTACCAGACTGTCGGCGCAGATGGATGTAGTGTGGCTAGGAAATAAATATTTTTTACCCTTAATTCATTTGGAGATATTTTTGCTGCACAATTGTTTTTCAGCACTGTCCTGCTTTACATTCAGACAGATTTACTTACAAATTATTACTTACACCAGCTCATGACTAGTCAGTAAATCTGCGCTGTTGTTCTGTCAGTCCGTGAGCAGCTTTAATGGCATAATAAGTATTGTAGTGCCTTATTTAAGAACACATAGTAGTTGGAGTGGTAGTTGCTGAAAGAAGCAATTGTTCTCCCACTGGATTTCTTTAATCAGTCCAGGAATCTGAACCAGGAGAATATTTCATTTAGATTTTTCTTTATTTTTAATTTTTAATTTTGTTTTTCTTTTCTTAAAACAATATACTCACTTTTTAAGAACTTTCATTAATAAAATTATATTTTTTGTGTGTTGACTCAAATGCTGTCCGATGGGCAGTATTAAAGTACTGTTATCAATAAAAGATAGTTTAAAGTTATTTAATATACTGTATCATGATATATAACATGTGGTAGTATTAGGCCACTGTAGCAATGTGACAGTGACTGTTCTATGATGCTTTACAGAAATTTTCATAAATGAGAAATTGAGAAAATAAACAAGAAAAACATTCATTCACAGACCCTTACTTAATATTTTGTTGCACAACCATTTCGAGGCAAACACTGCAATCAAGCAATTTTTGTAACTCTAAAAGAGACTTCTGCACCTGTCCACAGCTATTTCATTCAGCTCTTTCCATCGATGTTCACTAGGATTTTGATTACTGCTGATAGAAGACCACTTCAGAATAGTCCAATGTTTTGTGCTTAGCCATTTTTGGGTGTTTTTAGCTGTGTGTTTTGGGTCATTATCTTGTTTGAGGACCCCTGACCTGTGACTGAGGCATTTTAGCAAATTCTAGTCTCGCTTTCAACAGTGATTTGCTTTCAACAGTGGAGTCCACCTTGGTCGTCATCCCATTAAGTCCACTTTGACTCAAATGGCGACAGATGGTGCAATCTGACACTGATGTACCTTGACCTTGGAGTTTGCCTCTAATCTCTTCAGAAGTTGCTCTGGGCTCTTTGGTTACCATTAGTATTATCCATCTCTTCAATTTGTCATCAGTTTTCCTCTTGCGGCCACGTCCAGGGAGGTTGGCTACAGTCCTGTGGAGATTAAACTTCTGAATAATATGTGCAGCTCTAGTCACAGGAACGTCAAGCTGCTTGGAGATGGTCTTATAGCCTTTACCTTGCATGTTTATAAAGGGGTACTGGGGTACTGTCAGTTTTGTCCTGGCCAGTTTCATTAGTTTGTTTTTTAAATTCTTCAGTCTCAAGTTATTTACCACAGTGACCATTGTGGGTTTTTCTTTCTTAAGGGTGCCAACAATCTTGTCTACGTTTGTATCTATAAATGATTTCTTCAATGTGTTTCTAGAAATTTTACCATATCATGATATATTATTTATGCTATGATATAAAAAGTATATTCTTGCCATGACTGTAACCCTAATAATGTTTTTAGTTTGAGAAGGAAACATGTAATGTACTTTATATAGTAGAGCCTGTAAATGAACATTTATGCAGAATACTAGCTGCTCTAAATCAGTCACTTATTAATATTTTGTTTCTCTTTTTTACATTTCTACAAAAAACCTGTGTACAACTGTGCCACAATATTTCAAGCAAATAAAAAAAAAAACAGTGTTGCAGATCTCTGTTGCTGCCTATACAGTTCAAAGACGGAAATATGAAGCATTCTCTTCCTTTGAAACACAAAAATAACACCTGCCATTTAGGTGACTACAAAACCTCTAATTGTCAGTACAAAAAAACAAAAAGAACAACAAAAAACCTGCAGTAAAATTGCATGGGCTGGCCTCAAATTTCACTTCACGCTGGTAGAGAGAGGCACAGAGAGAGAGAGAGTACTGCAATTAGGTATTCAAGGGTTGATGCAAAGCTTGCAAAGAACTATAATTCCTCTAGAACAGTAGTTCTGGGTGGCTCTGCCTGTAATTGCTGGTTCTCTCTCTTAATTGGAAATGCTTCACTTGTTGCTGCTATTGCCTTGCAAGGCCCTTGGATCATATTTGACCCCTATGGTTTGCACATTGAGTTCTGACTTCTGCTTCATTGCAAAACTGTTCTCCAAGCTGTTACATGAGTTATACACAGTAGGTTAGAGATGAGCATAAAGAGACTGTGCAGCAGATCTGTCCATGGCTCTGCCCTTTATTAATGCAGGCTCAGGAACGGTTCTGTTGCAGTGGAGGAGCTCACTGCATTGATACCGCCTCTGGTGGCTCTCTCACACTTTTGAAAGGCTTTCTCAGCATTATTGGAGTAATTCTTTATGACTGAGGGAGGGCCGCACTTTTGCCAAGTCATCACCCAGTGTAATATTATGGCACGGTGTGAGGCCAAATTGAAGAGAAATCATCAGCTGGGTCACACAACCTGATAGATTGATGGCAGCATTAGCTCTATTTCGTTATTTATTTCATTCTCTCTGACTTTGGCCCGGTTTTTTTTGTTCCTCTTGCTACAGGTGAGGAGTGGCCATGCCATTTGGCTGTCTAACAATCGGGGAAAAGAAGGATTATAACAGTCCTTCGGATGTGACAGATAAATATGACCTGGGTCAGCTCATTAAATCGTGAGTACAGCTGCTTGTAGAGCAAAACATCATCCATATGTTTGTGAATGACGATTTATCTTGTGATTTATTTTTTCTTGTGAAGTCATTATGATCTGTATGTATGCTATAAGATGCTTCTCCTCCTTCAGGGAGGAGTTCTGTGAGATCTTCAGGGCCAAGGACAAAAATACAATGAAAATGTACACATGTAAAAAGTTCCTAAAGAAGGATGGAAGGAAAGTCCGCAAGGCTGCGAAAAACGAGATCCTCATCCTAAAGATGTAAGTCACTTTGTTGTAAATGTTATCTTGTATTCATATTTTTGTGTTAAGACGTGCATGGTAAATTTTGTGATCAAAGTAATCCAAAGTTGTTTTTTTTTTTTTTTCATTTCCCCTATTTCATCTTCATAAAAACTTCAGACAAAATCAATTTCAAGAAGAAAGCTGAATCAAATCTCAAACAATCATGCAAACCTCATTTTACGGACTGATCACACACACAGCCTTGTTTATTTGAGATTGTTTTTTTTTTTTTTTTCTCAGCATCTCTGTGATTACCCAACTTGCCTTATCGAGCAATTTGTTGCTGACAGCAGTGAAGATTGAGGTGTGATTTCTTCCTAAGGAGCCTTTCAAAACATGCGGTCATGTTCTTCAGAAAATTATACTCAGTGACAAGGACGTGTGCTGCTCCTGCTTTGCATGCTCTAATCAACAGATGTGGGGTTCCAGTGAATAATCAAATCTGATGACATTTATAAAGGCTGTGAATAATTGCTGGCAAAATATCAAATGCAGTCTTGAATATAAATCACTTGAGTATTGATATTAGAAAAGAATAGCTGCTCATTCCAGTCTTAATCTGTATTAGATTTTTTTTTAACTTGAATTAACCAACAAATGCTGCACATTGTCGGTCATTCGTGCCAATAGTTTTTTCAATCAGTCCATAGTTGTTTTGATTTAATTCTCTCTGTGCATCTTTGCTTAAATTCACTTAATTATGTGTCTGTAGGAGATTTTCTGACATCATCATCAAGTCCTTTTGGAAGCCAGTAGCGGTTCCGTAGGCAACTAAATGTTATGATATTTTGTGTCCTGCAGTTAAACTTCTCAAATTAAAAACATTTGCATATTCTGGATTGCTTTTTAATGATTAATGTCATTTAAAAAATGTTAATTGAACTGATTTTTTTTTTTTTTTTGTTGAAAAACCCCATGAGATGCAAATAATCTAAAAAGCAGAAAATTAAAATATGTCTAGCCTATACTTAACCCAACAAGCAACAAGCAACACTTAACACCTTTCTGCTGTTTTGGTCCCATTTCCCCCCAATGTTAATGTATACTCTACCTGTGAGTACCAGTGGATGCATCTAAAATCAACCCACTCCTCTCCAGATAACCATATGAAATAATGCTGATGGTTTGTGGTACATCACTTTTGTTACTCCTATTTACAATGACTTTTACTTCTTCTGTACAAATCTGCCACATATTCTGGCCAGTGTGGCTGAAAATCAGTCATCTGGAGCAGAGGCAGTCTGGGATTATGCACAGAGAAACATTACACGATCTTGAACATTGTTAAGATTCTGTACTTCAGGGTTTTATGAACATATACAAAAATTGTAAAAGTGTAGTTTTTTGCATGCAGTGTGCTCACAAATGACTATACTCCCTCATTTTTATGTTGTCACATCAGGTGGTTGTGGAGAATAAGCCCTGACTTGATGAAACGCAGCCACATAAGCCAGGAATTTCTCCTCATTTGTTTCCTGCTTTATTGCATTCACTTTATGCCTTTTATTTCAGCGATTGCATTGTTAATACAAACATAATGTGTTTTCCACATACCAAGTAACCAGCTGAATAAACAAGGAAGCAAGTCTGACAGTTTTAGTCCTTTTTGACCCTGATACAGTTTAAAAACAATAAGAACAACTATAAAAGTGACAGTAGTATTTAGTCAGTTTCCCTGGAGATTGACAGGTAAAAACAAAACTGAATTCAACATAAAGTTTCCTGTATGGTATGCACATGCACATGGACATAATGTCTTTATGCAGATACATTTGATCCTTTAATCTAAACCTAAATAAATATGTCCATCCATTATCTATACCTGCTTATTCCTATTTAGGGTCACAGGGATCTGCTGGAGCCTATTCCAGCTCTCTGGGGTACACCCTCGACAGGTCACCAGTCCATTACAGGGCCACATGTAGACACACAACCTCACACACTCACACTCACTCCTATAGGCAATATAGAATCACCAATCAGCCTGACATACATGTTTTTGGACTGCGGGAGGAAACTGGAGTACCCGGAGTACATGCAAACTCCAGACAGAAAGGCCCCTTCTCGGTTTTGAACCAGGAACCTTCTTGCTATGAGGCAACAGTGCTAACCACTGAGGCACCGTGCTGCCTTAAATAAATATTTCCTGTCATTAAATTTTGTTTCCTTCACAGTTGTTCCCTCTCTCAGCTTCCACTGCTGCTGTAGTGTCTTAAATCAGATCTATTACATTATTCCAGCTGAAAGATACAGATATGATCTGACTCCAGTCATTGTTCTCTGTCTTTTTCGCTCTGCTCCTCTCTGTCTTATGCTTTATGACATGTCTCCTCAGGGTGAAACATCCCAATATCCTCCAACTGGTGGACGTCTTTGAGACCAAGAAAGAGTACTTTCTTTTCCTTGAACTGTGAGTTCAGATGCCTGACGTCCCAGGGGAAAAGGCTCTCTGCTTGCCTTTGCTGTTGCCCGGGCCTGCTGAACTCTATGTGTTGATTATACACTCGTGGGGAATGAGCTGCTGCAGCTCAAGGCCCTGCAGATAAGAAAACTGCTCTGAACTACACTCATTTGGTATTCAGATATGATTGCTTGCTAGCTGCTTCATTCGCAGCAGCATGTGTTCTTGGGGAATTTCACGCATTTCAGTGGATGTGCTAGATGTGGGATACTTGACTCATCCCTCTTGCTTTGTGGGTTTTGGAATTCTGGTTACAAAAAAATTATAAAACACAGAAGAGACATCCATGACAAAACAATAAAAATAATTTTTTAAACAGGTATTATAATACCCTTGTCAAAAGATTTTAATTCTGGGAGTGATGTAATACAAATATATATATATATACAGTATATGATTTCAGTTTTTGTCTGAATAGTCTCATCATCATCCCTTCCCAACAGCAAAGACAGCAGAAACATTTTTCAGAAACTGGAAAAAAAAACATGCCTGAATCTTCTAATACTGAGATACTTTCAACAACAAGTACTCATGTTTCTAATGGAACACATTATGGGCCTTTCTTTTCCACAGTGCAACTGGCCGAGAGGTGTTTGACTGGATCCTGGATCAAGGCTATTACTCAGAGCGGGACACCAGCAATGTGGTGCGGCAGGTGTTGGAGGCTGTGGCCTACCTCCACTCCCTGCGCATTGTTCACAGAAATCTCAAGGTAACAACAACACTGATTTATCTGATTTATCTGGTTTGTAGTCAGGTGTAAACAAGACACCATTAATCCCGGGGATAGTTGTGTAAAAGATTTCAATTTTTAACCATTTACACCCATATTCTTAAGATTTTAAAGACTCTGATTTGCTTATTGTGATCTAAAAAGTTTATAATCTGAAAATCTCTTCAGTGTAATTTAGATAATTAATTGTAATTTAGCTCTACTACTACTACTTTTTTGATAAATGTAACCACCAAAACTACAGTCAGTATTTTGTGCTGTTATCAGCTTTTCAACCTTGCAGAACCCACAAGCCTCCGCTCTGTGAAATTCATTTCATTTTAATTCAGTTGAGCATCCTGCCTACAGTGCATGCTCAGCCAGTCTGGAAAGCTTGTGTCATGCTGGGGCAGGTACATACAGTGTGTTTTTGCTGACTTCCTAGAACTTTACTTTCTCCATGTTTTTACAAAGACGTTAAAATGTTTGTTTACTCTCTGAATATCTTAACATCAACGAGATGGATTGGCATCAAAATGTGTGTGTTCAAATAAATCCTAATTAGTTTAGTAACCATTTGACGTTTCCAGAGCAAAACCACAAGGACAGCCAATCTGGAGACATTCTGGTTTCTTTATAACCACTGAATGAAATTTGGCACACACATGGCACCCTAAGGATTAGACTTCCCTTATAGCTTCAGTCATGGTATGCAGATTCAATACCTACTAACATTCAAAGGTCTCTCCAATGACAAATGTCATGTAATCACATGGCTCAAAAACCAAGTCATATCGTTTCTATTGAAATGCAGTACATGAAATGAAAATCATTACACTAGTCCAGACAGCCAGTGAAGCCTGTTACACACAGCCTGGCTTCCTTTTGTGCTCTCTTTCTTTAATTATGTATAACTAGTATTTGTAGCAAAACATGGACCTACTTCTCAGTCTGGGAACTCTCAGCTTAAATGGAACTCAATGCATTTATTAAGTGGAAACATTTTAAACGTGGTCAAGGAATTTAACTTTCGTTCAATGATAATAAAATGACAAAATGAAACTGGATGTCTTGTTTGATTTTAATCTTTTATCTGCTCTGGATAATTAAACTTTTAGATAGTTTCAGTCTTCTCGTTATTTCTGTTAGGAAATGACACCACCACTGAAATTCAAACCTTTTAACCTTCGCTGGCTGATTAGCTATGACAAGGAAAGACCTTACACATGATTATTACATTAACTGTTGTCATTGTAATGTGCCATTATCCATAGTTGGAGAACTTGGTTTACTACAACCGCCTGAAACACTCTAAAATAGTCATCAGTGACTTCCATCTTGCTAAACTGGAGAACGGACTAATCAAAGACCCTTGTGGGACACCAGAGTACCTGGGTGAGTTCAGACTTTGTTACACAGCAGAATGTCATGTGGCAGCCTGTTATGGCTTTTGAACCCACAGAGTTTGATAAAGTTTCTTTGCTCTTGTGTAGCTCCAGAGGTTGTTGGAAGACAGCGATATGGCAGGCCTGTAGACTGCTGGGCCACAGGTGTTATTATGTACATATTGTAAGTCTTGACATGAAGAAGAAATATTTTTATTACATAGCTTATGATGTTTAAATACACAATGGTATTTTATGCTCTTTTTTCTTTTTTTGCTACCTCAGGCTGTCAGGTAACCCTCCTTTCTACGATGAAACTGATGATGATGATTATGAAAACCATGACAAGAACCTTTTCCGAAAGATCCTGGCAGGCGATTATGAGTTTGACTCTCCATACTGGGATGACATCTCTGATTCAGGTGCTTTTGGGATAAAATTAACAATCTGAAAAGAACAAAATGACAGCTTTCTGGGTAAACATTTTAAATTTAAGAGAGGATTTACCTCTTCGTACTTACAAAGTGTGCAAACACGTCATATTTATGTTTGCATGCATCACGAGAATAAAGATTTTTTGTCTAATTTCTTCCGTGTGAATTTTCTCTGACAGCTAAGAGTCTAGTTGCTCGTCTGATGGAAGTGGATCAAGACCAGAGACTGACGGCCCAGGAGGCTATAAACCATGAATGGTAGGTGACTCAGCTTTGAAACCTTGTGCAGGTGATTTACAATTTAAATGCATTTAAAATAGAGTAGAGTGATCAGACTGTATTAGTGTGATAGAGCATGAGAGCTGACGTCCCTCCATGTATGATGTGTCCATTACATCCATCCATCCATTATCTATACCCGCTTATTCCTTAACCAGGGTCACGGGGATTTGCTGGAGCCTATCCCAGCTCTCTTTCAGGTGGAAGGCAGGGGTACACCCTGGACAGGTCACCAGTCCATCAAGGGGCCACATATAGACACACAAAGACAAACAACCACACACACTCACACTCACTCCTATGGGCAATTTAGAGTCACCAATCAACCTGACATACATGTTTTTGGACTGTGGGAGGAACCCGGAGTACCTGGAGAAAACCCACACAAGCACGAGGAGAACACGCAAACTCCACACAGAAAGTCCGGGTTGCAAACCCACGACCATCTTGCTGTGAGGCAACAGTGCTAACCACTCAGCCACCATGCTGCCCTGTCCATTACATTTCATTAGAAATTGCACTGAAAATCACTGTCATATATAAGATGACTTGCCATTAAATTTTGTGGAGAAATTCATTTTTCCCACATGGTGAGTAATAATAACTTTTTACCTACCTGCAGTGCCATCATTAAGTCAAAAGATAAATTGCCCACATTCATTCCCATAATATTCAGCTCTATTTTAAGTTGATTAGCAAATGTGAGCATGCTGCCACACTTAACTATGCATCACTGTGTTAAAAGGAAATGTGCTAATCACTTTTTCAGATGGACTCTTGGCCCTGCTTAGTATCTGACAGAAGCACATCTGGAAAACTATACATTCTGAACATGAACTGATTTCCACAAACTAGAAAAAGGTCCAAGCTTAAAACTAATCAGATCAATTAAAAGTTTGCTACTCAGTGAAGTGTGTGGTAAATTGAGTGATAGTGTGGAACATATAAGGCTCTATTGTGAAATTGTATTTTTTGGGGGGATTTTGTGCAACAGGATCTCTGGTGGTGCAGCCTCAGATAAGAACATCAAGGAAAATGTGTGTGCACAAATAGAGAAGAACTTTGCCAGAGCTAAATGGAAGGTAAGCCCTTTTTGTTCTCTACTCTAGGAAGCTCTTCTGGTAGCTCACTTGAAGTTGTATTATGTAGTAGTGCAGTGCAGTGTAGTGTGTAACTGTGAGGTAAGGCAGTCCGATGAGAGATGATGTTCTCTTAAAAAAGATTAGGTTTTAGCGCCTATTTGGCCTCAGTTTGTTCTCTCTGCTCCTACAGAAAGCTGTGCGGGTCACGACCATCATGAAGAGACTAAGAGCTCCTGAACAGAGTGACTCGAGGACAACCAGTCCTGCCGCAGGTGCCCCACCGGACCCTGCAGCTCCCCAGGCTGCTGCGGACCCCTCTGCACCTTCATCTGCTGCGACCCCTGAGGAAGCCCCCCCTGTGATCATGGAGCTCCCTGCTGGAGGAGAGACAAGCCAGCTGGGGTCAGAGGCAGGGGCCAGGGTGGGAGCCTCAGCCGCTGAGCCGCAGCAGCCGAGCCCGGGCCAACAGGCGGCAGAGCCCACATCACGTTGTAACGGAGAAACTTTGAGTGCCCTCCACGCAGCCACCAACGCCAAGGATGAGCAGGGTTAAACACCTCACCCCATCCTCCATCTGTGTAACCTCTGCAGTCCCCACCAACTCCTGCACACTGTACATTAGCTGCTAGCATGGTGACACTGACTCTGCTTCTCTCTCACTTGCAGCATTAGTATCATCCCATGGAGGCTGTGTGCTACCTTTTCTGAGTGCTGTGTTGCATTGGCTTTCTTTTTACATACAGTATATTGTGTCTTTTTTTTCACTGACCCCCCTGGTGTTTTATGTCAGATTATATAAACCACGTCTATCTCTCACTTGAGTTTTAGGGGCAAAAACAGATTCATTGTCAAGCTGTGGCTTCCAGCTATAGTCTTCTTTCTGATTCTTCTCAGTGATATGAGAAAGTAGGAAGACATAACTGTGTTGAAAATGGCTTTGATTCCCTTCTAATGAGCCAACTTGGGAAACTTCTGTCAGTTTTGCAATTATAGTATTTCTACTAAAAAAGTTGAGCTTTTCTTAAATTTGAATCTTGTACCGTGATGCTCAGTCAATGCTGACTCTCACACATGGAGAAGCTGACACATATTCCTTTCACATGGGAAACAGAATTATCTTTACTATCTGTCATTGTCTACACTAAACCAGTTATTGTGCATTAAACAATGCTGAGACTGGCGACTGGGAATTTGAATGCCCGGTCCAGTATTTTGAGCTAGGCAGCTTCACACATAAGCACACACACAAACATGTTCCTTCGCTAAGTTCCTGCTCAGGAAAGAACCTCATAGCTGTAAGTGTATAGACTCTGTATATAGAAACCTTTGTAGAAGTAGCCAAAACAGCATGCATTCTCACTTTTTGCTGTAAATGTTTTACATTTACAGCCACTCAGTGGGTAAAGACACGCTGCTGCGAACCACATCTTATCGTAGGCCACAGCACTCTCTCTCCTCTTGCCAGAAGCCATGTCAAAGCTAATGCTCTTTTCCAAAGCATACTGTACATTATGCTGTTACTACTCTTCATTTAGCATCCCACTTTCTTAGAAGTTCAATAAAAAAAAATAAGTAAATAAAAACAGTCACATAGCAGTCCAGTTCTATGCAGCTATGTAGCTTTTCTTTTTTAGAAACATCACAGCACACTTTGTGACATCTTTATCCATCTTTTTTTTTTTTCTAGATCTAATTCAAATACTTTTATTTAATCATGTTGTCTGTGCTAGTATGATGACACACATCTTAATATTTGGTTGTAAAAAAATAAATAAATACATAAACTGATCACATGCAGCTTTTTAGAGAAGTCATGCATCATTTTGACTTTGTGATAATGAGGGTTGTCTTCACCTACCCAGCTTTGTTGAACTGTATTGTACTGAAAAAATATGAAGAATATGTTTGGCATTTTGGAATTTATTCATTTATTATTTATTTTTGTATATCTTTACATTTCTGTATATTTTGCTTTTTTGTTTATTCTATAGACTTTCCCTTATGCTTATACTTGATAAACAGTAATAACAAACTTTTTTGTCACCAGTCCCCTTGAGCGTTAATAATGAACTACAGAAGTTCTCTGTAATCACTCTAGAGGAAAGTGAGCAATATCTGACTGGCTGCAGAAACTGTGATTCCTGGTGTCCTTTTGATACAGTCCATGTAGAAATCCATAGTCCTTGCCAGCTGTCAGCCCTATAAGGGCCACTTAACAAACACATGGCTGCTGTTAGATAAATGTGTGTGTGTGTGTAGGGCCATATTTTTTGATCTTGTATGTGAGACCCCACATAGTTTCCTCTGCCAACAAACACCTTGGATTTCCCTTGGCCCTCGTACAAATGCAGCCACATTGTCAATATGATTAGATGAAATTATTCATATGTAATATGTCATGGCTTGCAACTTTGACTTAAGCAAATCTGTTGTCAAGAGTATTTACTGTGCACACCTGTGATTTTATATCAAAATGTGCATTTCGAATAACATGGCAAGAAAACGGATCACATTTATTACCTGTAGAACCGCAAGTTTGACTTTGTCGTTGCAGTGTCTTATTTATACACGTATCTCCTTTTCATTTGTGCTAAAGTAGAAGGGTGGTAATTCAGATTATACCGTTTTATTGTTTCTTACAATGTTTATGAAAAATATTTTAGATTTTAAGAGGCTTAATCTGAAGATATTTTTTATGTGAATAGATTATTCCATATAGTCAAGTTCTCTGTTTCAGTAAATACTGATAAATAACACACCACTGCTTTTTTCCCCCTATACCTTTCTCACTATTAGTAGTATTCCATGTTTGTCCATATTGCCATGCACTTACAGGTGTATTTCTAGATGTGATGTTTGCCAGCACCGGTGGTCACCTGTAGGTCCTGTCTTGCTTTATGACTTCTGTACCATACTCCCTAAACTGACTTGATGACTTTGATGGAAATAAAATTAAATTCACCTGTTTATTTCTGAGTGATCCTCTCTCATTTCTCCTCCACGTAGAAAGCCATTGCACAGAGAGTGAATTGCATCTTTCAAAGCAAAAATGGCCTTTTCCGAGATTATTTCAAGAAAATGTGGGAAAAAGCCTGCGTCATCATACTCTGCTTTCCCCCGAACCCGGAGGAGAGCATCTGTGTTACACTCTCTCAATTAGCACAAGCTTAGCACCCATCCTGGTGGGGTGTGAACTTGTGTTCGAAAAATCCCATCAGCGCCATTTGGTGACACTTTCCAGGATGCTTGAATTGTGTCGTGTCGAAATAATAATGCAGAGAGCTCGCTTTCTAGGCACTCTGGGGTTTAAATAGGCTTCCTCTCAAGAGCCTTCCTCTTTTTCATGCCCATTCTGCAATCATATCTAGTCAACCATACAGTCGTCTGGGCTCAGGGGGAATCCTACAGTAACTCTGTCTCTGTGTCATTGGATGACTTCATTAAGAGCGGTGGGGTGAGAGAAATGTCAGTTTTTTTTCCTTCCAACCGTCAATTTAAATATAAAAGAGAGGAATGAGAATTTTACAATGAATAACAATATAGTACAACCTGTAGGTTAAACCAAACTTGCATATCCATTCATCCATTATCTATACCCGCTTATTCCTGTTTAGGGTCACAGGGATCTGCTGGATGGCAACTTTAAATTGCCCATAGGAGTGAGTGTGAGTGTGTGTGGTTGTTTGTCTCTATGTGTCTATATGTGGCCCTGTGATGGACTGTCCAGGGTGTACCCCTGCTTTCCACACAAAAGAGAACTGGGATAGGCTCCAGCAGATCCCTGTGACCCTGGCTAAGGAATAAGCGGGTATAGATAATGGATGGATGTATGGATGGATAGGCTCTGCTGGAGCCTATCCCAGCTCTCTTTGAGTAAAAGTCAGGGGTACAGCCTGGACAAGTCACTAGTCTATCACAGAACTTGGATATCATCTAAACTGAAATAGTTGAAATAGTTACTGCACATTAAATGCATTAAATTATGTAGTGCCATAAGTAGAGAAACATTAAAGTAGAAGCAAGCAAGAATCTACTTTCATGATAAGATGAGCTTTTCACAGACATGCTTATTAATTCATTAATTAATAACCATTTGAGCTCTTTTACTTTTGGTGTCATATTAAATAATCAATATATCAATATATGTGTAATTGGTGAGGAGTAAATGAAGATGGCACACAGCAAAAGTAAAACATTTTCAGTTGCCCAAAAAACAAAAACAAAAAACAAACAAACGAACAGGATGAACAGAATATTTTGAGAATGATGCAGCAGCAGCTCTAAACCTCTATAAATATAAAGTGCAGCAGAACAAAATTTGAGAGGTTTTAGTACAGTACAGTGTAGGCAAGGTTTCCAAAATGTTCCATTTGTATATCATTAATGCTATTTAATGCTTTCAAAATTAATAATTAAGTGAAAAGTGTTGAATCTGTGACCACTTATTCTCCCAGATAATTCTCTTGCGTAAATCAGTTCTTGTAACAGTCAAGTTTGATGTTTATTTTATCAATGAGCTGTTAATGCATTCATTTATCATAAATACAATTCCTTCTGTGACATGTATTTACATAACTAAGCCCTGTTCAAATGTCTTATAGTGTTTGGTAATATTATTGAAAACATCAGAATTTAACAGAGTCAAATTAACTGGTCTTTTTAAAGATTTGAGTACTGTCCCATAAAGTTCTAGTATGTGCAGTCCTTCCAGTCTGGTATTCTCAGACACTGCTAACACTAAGACTACCCTATGAAAGTAGGGATCCTTTCTAGGGTGATCACCCACCCCAACAAACTGGGAATTTGTTAACCTTATGAAAGCCATTGTTTTTAGGGAATGCAGATGATTACCGCATGGTGTGGGCCTCACTTGAAGATGATGCCGACAAGAGCATCACTGAAATGGTAAAGTATAACATAAACATATGTGTTTTGGATGATCACTTTACTGACAAATCTGCGTGCATATTACCATATAATTTAGCTCACTGTGGAGTCTTTTGTACCAAACGTCTTTTTATTGATTTTGTTTCTTTTTTTGTAGGTGAAGTGTGATTCGTGCAATGGGTGGACACATTTTGAATGTGCCCAGTATGACAAACAGTCGTGCACCATATTTTTTGTAAAAAAAAATAAATGTACTGTATGTGACAAAAAAGTTTGTTATTCAGGCTGTCTTAATAATTATTTTCTTTTGTGTCCAAAGCTGGTCTGCTGTTCTGCTACTGATTGACAGATTTCCTATAAATAATTTTAGAAGACAATTATACAGGTTTTATTAAGTATTGAGTATTTTATTGAGTATCAAAACATGCTCCCCATATTCTTACAATTCAGATGGAGAGTGGTGGAAAAATATGAAGTGATTCTCTATTGGGAGCATTATTTGATAGGGTATATTGGTCTGTTGAGACACCTGTAATATGAACTAATGATTTTTTAGTCGAGTATCAAAATATTCTCACGACACTCTAACATTACTATCACCATTTTTGAAGATGCCATAACACTGTGAGAGTTATATCTATAAGGCTGGAAGGGCTATTACCACAATCTCCTAAATCTAAACCGTCGTATAAAATCCCCCTGACAAATTTAAGACCCCATTACCTCAAAAGAGTTATATCTATAAGGTATATATACAACTGGAAATGGGAACCCGTAAGGTAAGATTTTTCAAGAGGTTAGTATGAATCTATAGAGTTCGCTAACGATTCATGCAGTGGTTGCATTTTCGGACAAAGCAGCAAAACTGTGGCGAGTTGGTTGACACAGTGTTGCTGTGTGGAGTTTGATATTTGGTAATTCATTTAGTTGTTGTTTTAGTTGTGTTCGGTTCTGCAGTTTAATTTGATATGGAACATCCTTTTGGTATTAGTGCATTGTTTCAAGCTGTGTTTAGTAACTGCTCCCCAAAGTCCCCAAATTTGAGGACCCTTGGGCTCAAGTTAAGATAGGTGGTCCTGTCTTTCAGGCAACATTTAGAAGCATTTGATTCATATGCTGACAGTAATCCAAACTAAGATTTACAATAACGATGTATGTGTGTACAGTAGCATGGGTTTATTGGCCTGCTCAGGTAAAAAAGCAATCAATCACAATAACTCTGCTTATCTCTTTACTGCATCATCCTACTGCATAATGAATCTCTAAGACCCAAATGAAAACACACATCTATAATGCTGCACATTGTTCAGGTGTGGAGAACAGAACTTCACCAAAATTACATCTTGAAAAGAGAAGCATCAATGGCAAAAAATTGGACTCACAGTAACTGAATGTTATATTTTTAGGCAAGGTGATTAACTGAGGCATTAGAAGGTCTAGGTTGATATTCTCATCCAGACACTATATGTACCAGGACACTGGGAAAAGAAGATTTGACATGCAACATGCTCAGTATACTGCAGACTTAGTATAGTCTAATATAAAACTAAAGTGTGAAATATCTCCCTAATCAATTTCCTTTGCTGAAAAAAAAAAACTTTTTAAATAGTTGACGTATGATGTTAAATACATGGCATTGTAAGAGAGGAATCCTGTGGCTTGTCTTGTGGCCACTTGCAGAAAAGCTGGGACATAGTCAGCTGTTAGCAGCTGCATCAGATTTCCCTTTTAAAACTCTCACATTGTTATTTAAATAGCTGTTTGAGACCCAAAACAGTAAAATTAGTCAATATCGCACACAACCGAGATTACAGAAAGCCCATCATATAAATATTGATTTGTGTAGCCAAACTTTGTTTTATTGTTTTTCTACCTCACCAATAATCCCAAGATCCCTGGTTTGTGGGCCTGTAAAGGCGGTTCAATCCCCAGTTTAAAACCCAACTAACTAAATTAATTAAATGTATATAAAGTGAACAACCTTAACCTTAACAGCTACAAAATAAAATGCTACTAACACATATCAGTAGATTTTTTTTTTTTTTGCTAATAATACTTTGTTTTATTTTTTACAGCACTGTATTGGCAACTTTATTTAAATAAAAGCTCTGAATACTCTTCCATAACTATGTAACATGTTTAAATCAGCAAACTAGGAAGCACAGTCACAATTTAATAATTATAGACCAGATTGTTATGCACATTTTTAAATGGAGCTTTTGTACTCTTTGCAGATTTACTCTCACTGGAAAACAGTACTGTGCATAGTAGACATTGTTGAATTCTGCCATCTGCTGGGTGGAAACATGTGATGCAGCTGTAAGCAGGTCTCTCGCTGTGATTGCATAGAAGCAGCAGATAGCAGTGTTGCTCTTTTCTCCACTTTACTTTGAAAGGCACCAGAGGTTAACAATGGTTATTCCACACTATCCCGAGAGTGTCATCAGCATATGGTTACTGTGTGAGAAAGTCTGACAATATGAGAAGTGGTTCATCAAGGTGAGTAGATGGAGTGGTTGTTTTTGGAGGTAAAATGTTTAAGCCAGTTTGTGACCAGTCCTGGGAAGGATTTAACTTAATATCAGCTCAATTGGTTGGTGAACAAGATTTTAGGTTTTCTAGGTTTTCAGAACAAAGAATCAGTTTCATGGCGTGCCAAGCATCGGCCTCTCACTGTCTGACATCTGATTCTCTGTCCTCCAACAATGCAGTAAGTGTCCGACAGCTCTGACTTGTGAGAGAGATGGAGCAGATACCCAGAGAATGCCACCACTGCCTCTGAGCCACCCAGATCAGACTCACTGATAAGACAGAGCTGGATTCCACATCTGAGAAGTCAACTGAATGATGATAATGATGCCACTGCCTGGCATTATGTCATGTGATATCCTACCGTGTTGATAACTCCCCACAGTAATACATCTCTGTTGTCCTGTGGAAAATAGTGCAGATTCTGATGGGCCAGCCAATGTTGTGGGTAGATTGAATTTCCAAAATGTGGATCGGTGTCTTGACTTCAAGCCAGTTTGTGATTCAGAGGCTGAGGTAGCTGGATTCCTAATGATGTGGTGATGATACAGATCTAATTTACTAGTCACTGTAGGGGGAGAATGACCCTTGAATATTGGTGTCCTCTATTCACTACTGTCAAATTCCCAGCCTCCCTCCCCCTGAATGTCCTACTGTTCCCTGGCAGGGATCAGATAAGCAGAGGAAACAGAGCTCTGTCTATGAAGAATAATGAAGAAAGGGACAGCACAGCAGCGTCTAACCCTCAGATGTAACCTTACTCCCAGAATGCCCTGGGATTGTTTTCCAGACCATATTATCTCATATCATGTAAAAAAAAAAAAAAAAAAACTGTGTTAGGGTGAAAAGGTGATTCCAAACACATAACATCACCTCTGTGCCATTCAAGCAAAATCAAACTGCTCTTTTTTCTAGACTGCCTTTGTGATAGCGTACTATACAGTACAGTACATATATACAGTATGTTGTACACTTATTTTAAAATCACAGTGAAATACACCCAACCCCACACATGCAAAGGAGGAATAAATGTTATCTTCACTCTGATCTGTATTCATTTATAATTGATACCAGAGAATGCATCATGTATTCCATCATGCTTCCTTTAGTATTCTCATTATGTTTTAAATTTGCATGAATTATGACCCAACTGAATTGGTCGGAAAGTTAACAAACATTTACTCCTTATTACTTATTCACATCCCTGGTTTTGATGTTGTATACTAAAAATATTTAGGCTTAAACAGTGTCACACATAGCATTAATAAAATGAATAAATCAGTAGCACAAATTTATGATGAGAAATAAAAAATTAAAAACCAAAAACATGCTCCATGTCACTGTTAGACAACACGCCCACCTCTATTAAAACATTAAATCTAAAAATTAGATGTGGGGCCTGCTGCTGGACCACTTCCCACTTCAGACACTTCATCTTTCAAAGGACATCTTGTGACTTCAAAGAACATGCTCATCTAAGACTTTGGTCACAATAAAGGTTAGTAATTACTTGCTGCCACTTCAAATGCCTCAGACATACAGTGTCTCAAAAGTACACTTAGAAATTTAAGAACAGAGTCTCCCAGGGTCAGTTCATGCCAACATGAGGGCGTTATGGACTACAACTGTTCATCTATTGTACAAAACTTCAGCATTTTCCACACTCTGTAAACCCCTTAGTCAGCGCACTTAGTTTTTATCTTATAATGACTATATATAATAAGTGACAAGAGTTTATAATGGTGACTCAGGCTCACAGCACCCAAGGGGACTGTTGTCAGAGCAGTGTCCATCAAGCTTACGACAGTTTCTCCACCTCATAAAAGTAACAGAGCAGACCCCTGATCAGCCCAAGAATGATTCACATTATCCCAAAACAATCAAGGTCAGGAGCAAAATGGCAGAAAGAGAAGAGAGAAAAAGACATAAAAGCCATTGGGGAAGAGAGGAGGAGTAGGGCGCACAGAGTACAATGCTGTAAGAAGATAATCTTATGTCAGTGTCACAGTTTCCAGGGTTAAAGCATTTAAGATACAAAATATTTCTATACTAAGGAAATTTTCACCACATAGCATAATATTAGATAATTTTCCACACATTTCAACACAGATTTAATTTTTAGGGCACACTAAGAGATCATTTTTGTATAAACTACTCTACTTATGTCTTACACTTTTCATGACACACTAATACAATAATTTCACATCACACTGTACTAAAGCATCATTTTCATGAGAATTTGTACTAAGGATTTAATTTTCACTAAGTGCTCTACATAGTTTTAATGACAAACTTTATTAAAACATAATATCTGTCATAATGTACAAAAGCATAATTTTCACTAAATACTCTTCTACAACATCATTTTTATGGCAATATACTAAGGCATCAACATCATTGCACATAAGTAATCCAAGGCGTAATGTTCATAATAAAGCATAATAATGTTTAATTCTCCTAGATGTATTGTTTCATATGCTTGTCATGCTTGACTAGTGGATATCAGGTGAGAAGCCAATTGCAGAGACCCAGAGAGGGATAGGATGGTAGAGAGCAGGGGTTTTATTCAGGGCATGGGAATTGTGAACAGGCAAGGGGTAAACATGATGATACATAGAGAGTAAATGCACAAAACAATGGTGCCAAATATGAGTCCCACTGAAGTCCACAAACAAGAAAAACAGTCCAGCAATATCCAGGTATGAAAATGAACAGGGAACAACAGCAACAAAGGAACAATCTGTAGATGGGCTGATCTCAGGCACAGTAGACACAACATACCGGTGCAAAATGACAGGTATAAATGCAATCACATGACCAGAACAGGGAAGTAAAGCTAGGGAAACACACTAAGGAGGCCAGAAAAAGCCTCAGAGATGACAGAATAATGACTTGGCCCCATTCCTCACCTGAATTCAACCCTACTGAGAAGTTGTGGGCCCTTCTTGAACATGGGATTTACAGTAAGGGAAGAAAGTACACCTCTTTGAACGCTGGAAGTAATTGAAAAGAAGGCTAGTATACTGGTCACTGGATATTTTTGACATACCAAAACTGTCTGTTCATTTGGAATTGTTTATTTTTTAGGCTTACTCTTAAAATTAAAAATAGACAAGTGAGATGAGAAAACTGCAGCTTTTCATTTAATTTTGCACACTAATAGTTTCCTAATTATTGTGCACACTTACTGTATATATTCCCCTGTGAAATCCAAAACTTACTTTTTTTAAATAATTTTTTTGATATGCTAGGCATAATTTGCATAATATGCAGAAACCTGCATGCATCATTTTCATCATATATTATCCTAAGGCATGATTTTCACCATAAGGATGCACTAATTGGGTTGACACTGGCACATGCACTGCTGTTCTTGTGCTAACTTATTTCATTTCCTGTTGATAACATGCTGTACCTACAAGTTAAAAAAAGATAATATGGCATAATATGTAATGAAAATTCTGACTTGATATTTTAAACTATGACTTTAAACTTGAAAACTATTCCTTAGCATATTATCTCACGAATGTTATGCCTTACTACATACAGTACGTAGTGAAAAGTCTTATTGTACGTCATGAACATAATGTCTTACTATAATGTGAAAAAAATATGACCTAGTATAGCATGTCATGAAATTTATGCATTACTAAAGCCTTTGGTGAAAATGAAATGAAAATATGAGAGGGTGTCTTTTTTAAAGTTACTATAGCACGTATTTGTATATTTAATAGAGATAATCCAGTCCTTTTAGGCCCAAAGGTAAAGAGCTTCATACATGTTCTTGTTACGAGATGTTTTACCTTCCAGTAGTTTCATTATGAACAAAAATGAAATGTATGTTTTACACAAATCGGCATACATATTTCTTTAACAGGTACAACTTTATTCCAAGGATCCAGGGGGTTGTGTGCAGAACATGGAAAACATCCAATATGAAGTCGATCACAATGAAGGGGTGAGGGAGGGGGGTGTTCCATTCTTATAAAATATAGAGCTTTAATTTATTAGTCAGCAACAACAATGGAACGGGAAGATAAGAGTAATTTACACAAGTCATAACATCACCTTTGTGCATTTAGTGTTTTTCTTTTTCATAAAGTCAGATGATGCAAAAAGTACAAAACAAACACTCAAAAACTAAAAGACACATTTTAAAAAAATACCACCAACAAATTGTACAACCTTTCTTTGCCTTTTTCTGCTGTAGAACCCCTGGTCTCATTCAGCGGAGACGATCAGGGGTGGTAGTGGATTCTGGGAATGCAGATAAATCCCAAATTGAGGATCAGACACAGATACCCCTGTATGAATTATGGATGCATCTTCCTAGAGGTGTAATATGGACTTCATATATCCAGAATACAAGCTAGATGAGGTTTATTAAAATCCTCCAAATATCAGAATGATATGAAAATATAGTTTCATTTATTATTTGCATCTCATTATTATGGTCATACAGTGTATTGTTATACAGGAAAACTCCATTAATTTACCTACTGGCATGTAATTGTACTACATTTTAGTAGACTGGTATACATAAAAATTCAAATCAATAGAACACTCACCGACGTTTTAATAACACCCCATCAGTAAATTTAAATTTCCTTTCTCTATGTAATTAACTTTTCAATTATATTCCTTCCCATTATGTGCTATACACACAGGCAAGAAAATTTCACTTTACACTTTGACAAATGTATGCCAGGAAAAAAATGCATCTGCTTTATGCAGGGGTATATTTCTACTAAGGGCATCTTTAAAGCATTTATTTTCCCCATTTTGCCCTCTGATCATACTGTACACCTGTGGAGATGAAAAACAAAGAAAGAAAAAAGACCACACAGTATCTTTTCAGAATTACAGTACAAATACAGGTGCATGCACACAATGAAAGCCAGCTTCCCAATATTTTGGTTAGTGTCACAACATTGTTATAATGCTCTGTATATGAGCATTTTTTTTCCACATATTAATGTCAAAGGAAGAAAGAACCAAAGCTAATAACTGCTGCCTGATCTGGGCACGTCTTTCATCTTAAACTGGATGTGTCGATTATACCTCGCCTGAGCGTGCTTGCTGCATTTGGCCCAGGCCAAATGCCCCTTGAAAGTGAAAGAATAATGCCCTTTGTGCAAGACCATGACCTGTTAGTGCACCTCACTCTCAGCTCTCTGGATGTTTGAAAAGGAGACAACTGTTATATTTTCTCACAGATGTCATTAAAAAAACTGGTCTGATAATTGCTTCTTTCATTTATGTCTCATTTTTAAACTTGAGTTCAGGGCCAAGAAGAAGATGGTGCCACTGAGAATTTTGTTATTCTTTTCCAAATCAACCATAAATAGAGAATTAGTGTCTGGACAGAAAAAAATAGCAAAGACGTTGCATCATTTCACAATCAATCCACCTATTAAGAAGGAAATAAAGGAAAAGAATAAAGGACAAGCACCAGTTTCCTGTTAAAAGGCCAATTACAACAGTGAGAATAATAACTGAAGAGTCATCTGTACGTCTGGGTTCCCATGGAGAGAGAACGCTTTCCACACAATAACTGGAACCATATGTCGATGTTCCCCCTGCAATAGAAAGTCTCTGTCCGTATGCAGCCATGTTGCATCACTGGCGTTTCTGGAGTGTCCAGAAATAAATGTGTCCTGGCATTGAGTCAAAGCAAGCAAGAAACAACAGAGATCCCATCACCCCTTATCAACAACTCATTTGCCCGTATGAGAGCTTCCTGTAGCTCACTGCTAACAGCTTACATGCCGGATAACACATTCCAGACATTCGCCAAGGTCATTTTATGCTGACAGAAGAGTTTTGTTATGACAGTAACAACAACAATAAAATTAACATCAATAATAACAATCATATTTGCCCCAAATGTACCTATACACAAAGAGCATGTTTTTTTCTGTAAGTACAAAGAAATCCACAGAATGATACTATATACAACCTACAATAAATACTGTGTATCATATATCTTACTGCTCGAGAGGATGTATGTGGGGTTTTGTTTGTAAGCCTCTTTTTTCTCAGTTTGTTTTTTTTTTTCCGGTTTGTGGAATTTTTTCATGTTGCTACTCTCATTTAGTCTCTCCCAGTTTTCACAGGGTGGGGGCATGGAAGGTGGTTGAGGGCGTTTCAAAGAGAAAACTGGGATCCTCATGTCTCTGCGTCCTCCTGCTCCTCATTCTCTTCCCCATCCCCGTGATGCCGGCGGTTGCGGGGCTTCTTCTGCTCCTTGAGCTCCTTCAGGTCTTTGGCCTTGATGGCACCCAGCAGTGGGTCTCCAAACTGCCAGTAGTCCTGGCAGTACTGATTGATCAGACTCATCTCTGGCTGGCTCAAGATGGTCAGCAGGTCCTTGTACTGGCCTGTGCTGGGGGTCCACTGGGTGCTGCTGGAGTGGAGAGAAGAGGGCACAAGTCCTCCCCCACCCTCCACCAGCAAGTTGTTGACAGCCCGGCTCGACAACACCACCAACTGCAGCTTTACCAATGTGTGTTTAAAGTTCTTCTCTGTGGCTGTGCATTGGTACATGCCAGAATCAGAGGGCTGCAGGGACCGCAGAAGCAGACCTTGCTCTGTCTTCAAAACCCGGCCATCAGATCGCATCTGCGGACAGAGAGGAGAAAAAAGCTTATGAACTGCTGCTGCCATGCTGGTGTAATGAAAAGTTACTATCTCTCTTTATATTTGACTAATTCATAAGTATATATGTATTTGTATCTGCATGTAGATTTATATGGATATGGACATGACCACTAAAATCATCTGCACTGTTAAATCACTTTCTACTGACATTAATACTCCTTTTAAGTATATTTTCCAAATACACTGACCACAAAATAAACAAAACAACATTTATAACATAATATTGGATTCATGATGTCCCACTGTCATATCTTGTATTTTGTGCCTTATAATGGGAGGAAGTCAAGATGAAATAATAATCTGGGCCTGCTAAAATAACGAAAAAGCATTTAACAAAGGTTGGGCCATATTACCATATTACTGCACGTAATATGGTAATATGTAACCAATCTATCCTTCAAAAAGAGAACACAAAATTAAACTGGTTTGAAAAAAAGAGGGAAAACTATTGACCAAAATCTCAAATGCTGTTTTGACCATTATGCATGTAGATTTGGAGACAGCGCCTTAGTTCAGCCCATCTACCAATAAGGTGCACAATGAGCCAGCTTCATTATCAGATCATAAGATAAAAATAACAGCTCTGAAATATCAATCGACTACATCAAAAACATGAAAGTTACTGATGAACCTCACTGAAGGAACCACAGCACTGCATCTTAGCCCACACCCTGCTTACACTTTGACAAATCTGTATCAGCTAGAGACAGTTTGTGTTCAAACTTTCATACTGAGGACAAAGTCTGAATCTGAAGTTATGAGGCATACCTTTTTCTGTAATTTCTAAATATAAAGATATCAGCAGTCCTGTGTGTAGGGCCTCTGGGTCTTTGATTTACAAAGAAGCAGTGTGATGTTTTTGTAGAAGATTATCATTTGAATGGTCAGTGGGACTAGGGCAGAAAAAATATTCTCACATATCTGTCTCCATTAATATCTAAAAAATATATTTGTATTAATTTACATCCCTTCTGTCATGGCCTACACTTTTCATATACTTTATTTAGAAAAAAGCTGATCACTTCAAATTGAATCAAACACTAACTGGTGACTAATGTGTGAGTCTGATGTGTAAGGCAGCAGGACAATCACCTCTGCCTATAGGAATAGAGACCATTGAATAGAACAGTCAATAAAAGCGAGATGGCAACACTACATAGCTTCACAATAAAACTTTAACTAGTGCCTCAGGGTTATATATTAAAGCAGAGGACTTTTTCACAGCTCCCCTTTATGTGTCCTTCCCCTGGGCCTGCGGACAGTAGGAGGTCTGTGTAAGAAATCAGGCATCATTCAGTCAGAGCCTGAATTACTTAATCATTTTAACAGATAATCAGAAAAAACTACACTGGGGTCATTTTTCAAATGTGTCATACTGCATATACATTGCTAACAAAGTAAGAAAATTAAATTAAATACTGTGGAGTATGTTGTCAAAATCAATTCTGAATTCTCATCTGTGGAAAGATTCATTTCTCACTACCCCATGGGAGGAAGGTTCAAGCTAATTCAATATTTCAGTATGTTTATGTGGGATAGCTATGCAATTGATAAAAAATGTTGATACAACCAGAAACTCTGAGAAATACACAGCGTGGTGGCTCACCTCTTTCCTGCGGTCGCTGTTATCTCTCTGCAGATGCCATTTGATGACGGCATGTGGAGAGCGGGCCTGACACTCCAGGAAGGTACTGCTTCCCTCCACCCCATACTGCACCATCTCCAGAGTGTTCTTATTGGCTGCAAGGCAGAGACACAGGGATTTCCATGGCAACCAAAACACTTACTGCTCTGACCTCCTTAGGACCAATGTGATGGTCCTTATTTCCAACCAGGTGAGCTAATCAATAAACAATAGAAGCAAAACTCAGGGGATAAAGGTTCACAGGTCTTACTGTTAGAATTGAAGCCTCTGCACTGGCGGATGGGGTTCCCGTACTTAACGTCCTGCCTCCGGCTACGTCTAAAGGGGTCAGACCAGTATTGCCGAATAAGGAGAGAAAAAATCATAAAGCAACTGCAAGCCATTCAAAGCCATTCAACAATATATAAAGCCATTTAAGTCTTAAATTCAAACCACCACCCAATTATGCCATTATGTCATTGCAACAAGTATATAATTATTAGTGTAGCATTAACCACAGCGTACCCAAACACCATGACGACCATATTAAAACAGGGTGCCATTAAAACAGCCATTCAGCCATCCAGGCAGACTGAACTTAACATAATTGAACACACCCAATGAGTCAGTCAGTTAGTTCTTGAGTTAGTTCTAACACTGCTGTTGGTGCTTACCTCTTCTGAGAGGCAGAGTAACGGGAGCACGACTTGCCATCCCAGGCACAGTATGGGTCTCTGGCCAGACAGCAGTCAGCACAGGCCTCCCCGTACACATCACACCGGTGAAGAGGCAGTTGGGTCAGTCCTACCACAGATGACACAAACAGCTGTTGCTGTTGAGAGAGGAGATGAGAGGATGGAAAATCGTGTTAACCACAACTTTGGGCTTAAATTACACTTAAATTGAAATAAGGAAAAGACTAGAGCCAAAGACATAGAGGCAAATAATAGGAGATAATAGAAATTTTGTCTTCAAAACACACATAAATGCGAAATACTCAAAATGGATATTGAAATTGCTATAATTTAACAGGATGAATTTGGATTTAAATACATCAAGTCAAAAGTCAAAATGGCTCAGGCACAAAAAATTAAACAGTAAGATTCAAACATCAGGGATCAATCGAGTCTATATACAGGAATTTTCGATTTGAATTTGTTATCCATAAAACATGCATATACTGGAAATAAAGCTTTTTGAAATTCCACAACGATGCATCGAGATGGTTTTAAAGTAAACTATTTCAGTGCTATAAATTCAGTGACATTTAAATTTGAAGTTTAAATAATCAGATTCAAATCTTTATGGCCTTTATTTTGCTTCCATACAAAGATTCCACAAACCAGCATGGATGTAATAAGTTAAGTGTAAAATCTAGCACTACATTGCACTGTTCTGAAACACATCTGGTGTAATATTGAGCTCATGTCTATCATGTTGCCATCATAATTTATGATCAGCTGTTTAAAATTCATCTGTCTGGCAGGCTGTGTGTAAAACTAACACTGTGTCTGCAGAATGATATCATGACCTATAGAGGAAGCCAAGTATTCCATCACTTTGAAAGACAACACTAAACTTTGATGTCTTTTCCATATTTCTTTTTCAGTGTCCTCTCTAGACATGCATGTGTTATAAGAATTATAAAGGAAAACACACTTCTATCATTGTAGTTTGTGACATTTTATTAATTTCCATTCATTGTGAACAAAATATGAGAAAATCTGCTGGGTAGACATGCTTACCCTTTTAGATGAGATCTTCATTGTTGTGATTGGAGTAGGGACCTAGAAACAGAAAATAATTTGGTATGAGCACAGTGTGTATCTTTAATGCAGATAAACCAACACATTTATTAAGGGGGAGTGTAGAACAAGCAAAATAGAGGAAAAAATATGGCAGTGGACAGAGTTAAGATTAAATATATGTAGAAGAAGATGAGGCAACAGAGAAAAGTGCCCACCTTAAACACCTCTACCTCCTCCAAGACAAGCTCCTCGGTTTGTAGGTCATCTCGGGGTAGGACTATGACTTTCTGAACTGTCCCTTTGTCTGTGGAGCACAGCACACACACCTGTCAACTATGTACATTTCTACAACCTCACACCTCCTCCACTTGTCAGCAGCCCCTTAGATTCCCATTTTCTCAGCCATATCCAACAAGGGGTAATCCTCAAATCAACAGGCGGCACTGGACTCTTCACCTCCGTCACGTGTTTCTCCTCAGTTTAACCTTTACTCTGTGACGTGAGGTTTAGTGTACTCACTGTCACCAACCATGAAAAACCTCTTCTGTCATTCTCAGCCTCATTCTTACCTTGTCATAAGACATTCCCTGGCCTTATCTGGGCATGTTTCATTTCTGTACTGGGTTGGGCATTCAAAAATGAGATTTATTATGACTTCTGCATTGAACTGCATAGCTGAATGGCTGCCATTGACAACATAAAAGAATACACATTCCTCCACACTGGACACAAACATATTAATTGCCCTCCACAAAATGCACAGATTAACAAAGTCAGTTGAACAGTTGTCATATGCAACATGAGAGGGCTGCATACAATGCAGTGGCCGTCATATCAGGGCCTAGTTAAAAGATAAAAGTTCAAGGCATGCAGTCAAATGGATAATCACTCCTAAGCTAATGGGAAAGATTAAGTTGATGGATATACTAACTGCACCCACCCCCTTAACTCCTCCTTCTTTTCTTATCCCCCATTTCTTTTTTCTCCCTCCTGCTTCTGATCCACCCCTGCCCTCCAGGTACAAACCTTCTTGTTTACTTCATGTGAATAGAGTGAGGTACAAGACCTTTCATTGGTTATGTTTCCACTCAAGCACCAAAGGCAAGAATGCTTTTCTGTTAGTGATAAATGACTGCAGTGGCGACAAACCCTCCACTTACATGGGATTTATTTCCAGAGCTTTTTTGTTACCCTCCATTATTTAACTTACCACTGACACTGTCACTCACTGCTCTGATTCTGATCAAAGGGTTCACAGGTTCAGACTAACGTCAAGTACATGTTAACCAATTAAAAATAACCATAAAAAAGCTGTGATGATTTTATAAGCAAAGAGAAAGTTCATATTTGGTGTATTTGCTCGTTTCACAAAACACTCACCAGTTCCTAGGAAGAGCACTTCATAGTTTCCATCTGCAGCTGTCACCTGGTCCACTGTGATGGTGGTGAACTCATAGTCCACGTTGGTCCGGACCACCAGGGGGCGCTTGTGTACTGGGTACACGGCATTGTACATGACAGGGTGATTCCTCATAAAATTAATCACTTCATCTGGGTAGTCCTTAGTGGACTTCATGTTGGGGGTGAATGTACCTCCAGGGCACTGAGAGAGAATCAGAAGTATTAACATACCATGAATTTAAAACCAATCACACATAATGTGAATGAAACACATATGTGAAAGGCTTGCTTGCAGCTGAGCTGATGCAATAATTTTCTTCAGATGTTTTTTTTTTTATTATTTGAGCTGAAAGTCAAGCAGAAGTCCCTGTTATGCCAGCTTGCTGTGGGAGTCATGTGCGGGGTCGGTACGAGGTGAGGCTCACCGTGCCGGGGCGGGGGTAGGGAATCTTCCCAGTGTAGGCCACCCACTGGTAATTGGGACCCTCCTTGTGGGCAAAGGGTCCATTGAAGACCATGCGGATGTCAGCCATGGAGTAGACACAAACTGCTGAGCCTTTGAAGACAGAGCTGAGAGGTGGAATAAGAGGAGACAGAAAAGCAAATCAGAAAGATTTACCTCACAGAGGAACAGAAACAGCTAACATTGTACAGTATGTTTGTAGTTCACTAACCCAGAGACAGAGAAGACTCCATATATCACAGGATTTTTTGTGTCCTGTGTTGGTTGTATGTAAACATCTCCTGTAATAGATAAGAGAGAAATCACATCAGAATAAAGAGGACGGGTGAAGGAAACATCACACTGCACAACCCTTATAAATCTTTACACACACAATCTCACTGCTCTAAACTAGAAAGCTGAATAGGCTACACCTACCCAGAAGGAGTGATGCACTAACACGGAAGCTGAACCTTCATTTTAGCTAAAAACACACAGTAGGATACCCAGTACTGCATTTTAACAAAGAGCAAAAGTGGGATGTGGGGTTGTGTCTTCACAATATTGTGAGTCTCTCAAATCCATAATTACTGTATACCAGAAAACTAAAGTCCTGGGGTTCACGTCAGAGTTTCTGTGCTGTTCATTAAGTGTTAGTGTTAATGTGTGTCTAGTTTAGCCACAGCTAAACCCAATGCTATTAAATGAAATTCTAATGTCAGTAATATTTTCATAATGACAATGCTAACATACAGAAGTTTTCCATGTTAACCATCATAGTTTATTGAGTTTGAGTTCCCCAGGCGTTGAAGTCTCTCCAGAAGAGAGGCTCATTATTTCTGTAGAAATAAGGTTTTTACAGGGATGGGCAGCTCACCCAACACCCAACCCTTTGCAAACAGCACCTGGTATTTTGAGGTGGTGTCCCATCCAGGTACTACCCAGGCCCGACCCCGCCTGCCCCCCAAGGACCGACAACATCGACTGTGGGCCTCATAGTTTAGCATTCTCAATTATTGTAAAAAGGGAGGTGCATGAAGTGCAAGACTAGCTAAGTGGCTAGAGCCATGCCAGACATTCTGTGTGGCTGTGTTTGAGAACAGTCCAACTCTACACCTCACATGTGGGGGCGCCCAGGGCTGCAAAGCAGTGGGAGGGGACTTAGCTGAATAAAAACTATAAAATCAAACACATTTATGGTTAATTTTAATACTATAAAACATAACTATAACTGTAACTATATACTCTTTGTAAAAATACTCTATAGCATGAATGAGATCACTTCTGTTAAAATGGCTTTTAGAGATGTTCCCCACATCTGCCTTCCCAGTCTAATAGAAATAACAATAGGAAGTCTATAGGTCTATCAGACAGCCCTCTTTTCTTTCCCATAGCCTGCTGACGGAAACTGTAGGTGTGAATGACCTCAGGGAGGATACATGAGGTAAAAGACTTTATTGACAAGACAAAAACACTTGAGAGTCTAATCCAAGCATCCTAAACCAATAAACCCACCTGAAGCACCAACTACACAACAATGATATTTAACAGTAGGGCTGTCCATGCAAACAGTCTGGATTTCTACAGTCTAGACTGGACCAATGCGACTGCTGAACTATCTGAGACTTCTCCTGATGAGACCAAAAAACATGATGTGAAGGGATTCTCCGTCTCACAGTTTATGTCTTCCACTTAGAGGGAAAGAAAACATTGCTCCTCTCCCAAAGGAGAACTGAATCATGTACTCTTATGCCAGTTCTGGAGGTCCGTAAATCATGATAGTCACATATTGTGTCCTACAGAGCTCAGACATCAGACACTTCCTGATTTAGATCACCCTTTTCTCGATACAAATGAAAGGTCCACTGCAACAAATAAAGAAGAGCTAAACACGTGATAGGTGATAAGTCTCTCTCCTGTTCAGTACCTGACCTAAATACTATTCTCAGGAGGCATGTTCACTGCCTACAATAGAACAAAAGCCTTCGGCAGAAAACAGAGAATCACTGGCTGTGCACAGGGAGATCACCGTGGAACACAGACACAGACACAATTGGTTTGAAAGTCAAGAAGTGAGAGATAGACAAAGAAAAGTTAAAAATGACTATTCATGCTTGGGAAGTGTGGAAACAGAAGGAGAACTTATCAGACGCAAAACACCGCAAATATCCCAGTGTCAGATTTATGTGCTCGCAGTCCCATATAGAGCAGCATGAGAAATGAGCTGCCGGGCAGATAGAAGGATACATGAATGGCGTAAGCATTGTTTCTGAATCTGCTCTGATATCATTGCCAAAGAAAAGGATAACGTTAAAGAATGATAGCAGGTACAATGTGCTTCTTTCACACCCTCACACACATAAGACACTCACACCACAATGCCATCTTCCACAGCTGTCACAGCCAAAGTAGTGGAATGGTCATGGGTTAGCGTGCACGCAGCAGGACAGCCTATCATGGGTGTCACGCAACAAATGATCCTTGTCATGACATCCAGCTGTTACGCTGAAGATATGAGTGATGTGCACCCAATAAGAAGTGCACAAGTGAGCACGTGTATAGAAAAAAATACTGCTGAGGCTCAGATGTCGTGCCATGGATGGCCTCTCACATAGTCATGAGAAACATGTCACAGCTTTAGGGAGACATGGGGAAAATAAATGGTTGCTAAATTATTTGCAGTAAACACCATCCTGACAAGGAAGTGGTGACTTAGCTCCAGGGAAACTAGTGTGTTAATGAAAGTGAGGAAGGGATCCAGACTCCACAACCACCTTTCCCAGGTTTGTATGACAATAAAGTCTCAGAAGACATACAGCCCATTTCTTTGAAAAATGTCCATTTCTGCTGGATCAACTTTTGGGTTGCTCACATTTATCTATGTATGTAAGTTAATTTTACATTAGCGTTGTTTTGAAACGTCACTTTATGCATGAATAAAAGCAAGATAATGACCTTCCAGGTGCTGGGAAGTGGATTATGTTTTCAAAGCCTGGATAGTTGTTCCATCCAGTTTCCAGTCATCACCCTAAACCAAGATCACTGGCTGCTAGCTGAGATGGTTATAAGAGAAGTATCAGTCTTCTCTCATGTAACTCTCAATAAAAACAGCAAATAAGTGTCTTGGCAAATTGGTAAAACTATTCATTTGATGTCCTGCATTAATGTGCCCATTTATCCTTGTGAAACCCTAAAATCTCTACTTTCCCGTGTATAGACAAACTCTCCAGCCACAGAGCTTTATAAACATTTACACACGACAGTAAATGTGAAGCTATTAGCACAAAACTCAATCATAGCCAATTTACTGTGCCCTCTAGGAGTCCTTGGCAGGGACAGCTACTCCGCAAACTGTCGTGTGCATATGTCGTTCCTTCTCTATGGGCATGTCTGTGCTGTCATGCCATGTCCTTGTTCATTCACCAGCCTGCTCCGCTACACGTTTACAGCCTTGTTCAAGCAATATCCTGAAAATCATCATCAGCGCCAAGCAGTGACAACTCTCCAATCCTCTCACAGAACCACTCTGCATGCCTGTGTCAACACTGAGCTGACCAGTAAACACAGAACACTCATTTGAAAAGGCGAAGCAAGCCCATTCCCACTCAGAACTACTTTCACGTCATTTAGCTGAAGTGGCTGCACACACGAAAAGGCCGGAGTTTTCAAGTGTGTGTCACCTTTGCAGTTGTTCTAAGAGGGATAAAATAAATTTCACCTGTAAAAACAAAAGAGCTTTTAGAAGTGCAGGCAGGTTGAGATAAACGTAAGGAATGTGTCAGTGAGATAAAGACATACACACAAGAAAAACGATCATTGGATTTAACAGGCATAGCACTTTTCATTCTTGAGATTAGTTCAAGAGCAACAGTAGTCTCACGCATCAGCCCCCTATCACTCTGTGGATCTATTTTAAAGCAGTGAGACAGAAAGAGACAGAGTTTCCCCTGGAGAGACTAATCGTCTCACAGTCACAGTTTGGTGATCTGATCTGCCTTTCATTAGCCGCACTGTCCCCACACACAATAACGAAAATAAAAAAAAAAAACAACTACAGTGGAGAGATTGTGTGTGCCATTCACATTACAGTATTACTGCATGGGCTATATAATGGGAGAAGGCTGCCATATGGGCCAAGGAATGAGCTCTGATGTGTGTGTGTGTGTGTGTGTGTGTGTTTGCACAAGTATGCTCTTGCCAGGTGCTGCAGTAGAAACAGATTGCAGTGACTTTTCTATACTTTATATTTCAGATGTGATCATACATGACAGGAACCTGAAAATGAATATATCTGAAATAAATTCAGTCGTGTCATTTTTGTCATTTTCTTTGCCATTCGATACCCACTGTCAAAATGATTAACTGCACAACGAAGCGACTTGGTTTTCTTTGAAAAGAGCAGCGTGTAACAAAGCTTCATGGCTGTGTTAGTAATACTAGTCTTTTCAGAGAAAGTGGTGTTTCCATGTTAAAAGGTACAATTTAACTATTCTGTTTGTGTCTGCAATATATATGTAGAAGCTCTTTCATTAGTATTTCTGAACAGAAAGAAAATGATTTGTAAACAATTTTCATAATCAATTAGTTGTCGGGTTCTGCCTTCTCCAGTATGAGCAATAGATTATGCTTTTTTAGTCATATACGGTAACATAAAATATGTAATTAGACGAAAAGGAATTAAAATGGCCATTGTTTAATTATTTCTTGACATTTTTTGACCAAATGATTGATCATTAATAATGTCAATAGTCTGTAGTTTAATCAATAGTGATAAAAATCATTTGCTGCAGCCATAGTTGTGTGGGATGTAATCTGGCAGAAAACAGTAATAGCGACCTTGGCCGAACTGGCAAAGAAAGCACCACCTACAGAAAAATCAAAGGAAACAGGTTTGATTGACAAAGAAATCTATACAACACCCCCCACCCACACCAAGTAGCCTAGATATTACAATTCCAACTGAGCACAGTGAGAGAAACCACAGAATGATCTCAGTTTTCAGGTGCAGATGTCTTTGCACTCACGGAGCTCATCGAAGTGTGTCTCCATGCCGTCGGCCCCCGGCACCGAGCAGATGAGCCTGGCCTTCAGGAAGGTGCTCCACTTGTTTACCAGACAGCAGTGGCCTCCGTCATCATTCTGTATTTGAGAGGGTGGAGCAGACACACAACAGATTGTCCATCATTCACTCGTACTCAAATCCTCCTCTGTCCTTCCACTAAAAACAAATCCAGGTGGAGCCACCCACACAACCCACCACACACACACACACACACGCGCACACGCACACGCACACGCACACACACACACGGTCCATGTTGATTGCAAAGCCAGGAAGCTAAAAGGAAGGAATGGGGAAGGAGATGGTAAACATTGTCTCCTCCTATTTAGACACTTCCATCTGTGGTGGACTGAGGCCAGAATCAATCCCAGTAAGGAAGAGATAAAACCAGTATGTGCTTCCAGAACCAGCATCTTTAGAGAACGTCACAATTTGATGCAATAAATGTGTATTTTAGGATTTGTTTTTAAAGGGTGGTTGGTGTATTTTGGTTGTGGAATTGTAGTATATGGATGAGTGAATGTTTGTTGGTGTGCAGGGTGCAGAGAAGAGCAGTGAGAGTATCCAGATGTATGTTGGCATAAGAATGACAGGACTGGGTCTCTGGAGGCCAATGGCAGAGCTCACCGAGAGGGGGATGAGTGTTTGTGTGTCAGCTCAGCGCCTCACCCCCTCAAATAAATACAACGGTGAACAGCTGAGGCAACGAGGACACATACGGCACATTTTCTCACTCATACCTGTACTCATACACCCACTGTAATGACTTCACATGCATGCAAACCCATAAGAGAACACATACATTCACATTGCATAAACACCAAAGGCTCAGAAAGATGCCCTACAAGTCAATCATTTTTTTTTTTTTTAAAGGTAGTGAGTTACTCATTGCCATGTACACTAAAGGGTTCAAAAGTGTTTCAGGACTACCGGAGGACTACCGGGGTGAAGAGGTCAGGAGATCACAGGGTCAGAGGTCAGAGGGTAACCTCACAGACAGGGATGTATTGTAGACAAAAAGGTTAAAGACACATGTGGATTCCAGCACATCAGCGTTGGCCAAATACTTATTGCTGTGCCCGTAAACATTCAAACGCAGTGGGCGACTTGCCTTGGGAGACTCAAGCCTGTTTTTCATATGGATACAGGTTTTCTTTTCATTATGTTTACACCCTAAAATAAACACGCTTCTCACTGTGTACACACCAGGCAGATGCGTCCTATACGTGACTGGGTCACAGGACTCTGGCCCATCTCGGAGGACTTCTCCCGGAAGAAGAAATACAGCTTGTCGTCATTTCTTTCCGCACTGTCTGGGATAAGGTGTACATGGATGAAAGTGGGGTCTGTGTGGAGAAGATAGGGAGATGTTTAGGTGGAGGGAGAAAAACATCTGGTTGAAATCTTTTATAAACTTTTAGTACTTCCTGTTTATAACTTGTTGAATGACTCTAAACATTTGCGAACATCTGAATTTTTACTTTTCAACAATACATTTGGAATCCTGTTTAGACTGTATAATGAAAAGTCATACAAGAAAACTGTATAAACTGGATGAAACCTCTTATAGGCGAAGTAGAACATTTACCATTCAACCATCTGGAGTTATACTGGTCTGTTCGCATGGCAGTCTTTGTCCCCAAAGTACGGAAAATGGCAGAGTCTGTTCCCATAAAGTCAACATAAACTCCAGCATATAGTTCGCCATCTAAGAGAGAAAAAATGTTGGGTTTAGTGAAATTCCTTGAGTCTGACATTATACCAGCACCACCCTTGGCACAAAGAACCAGGAGCTTTTATTTCGAAAAGTATATTTAGAACCAAATATTTCTGGATTCTTCATTCCCCAGTATAGCAGCTCAGCATATACACATTTATTTTCATTTAGACATAAAGTCTAACAATACCATAACTCAAGATGCAAGTAATTAAACCACAAAAAGCTGCAACGCAGGATAATACTTTATTACACGAAATATGATAGGTATTGTAACTTTTGTAAGACAATACTACATTATTAGTACAGTATTAGGAAGGCTAACATGCTAACTTAAATTAGGAGCATTTTATAATCAGTTCTTTACACTTTGCTGGAGCACTGTTAATGTTATTAATCCTACCTGTGGATTTTCTGCTCAGTTTCATAATATTATGCTTCCAATAATAAATGACTATTTTATTGAGATAAGATGTTATTAGTTTTTTTTCTGTTATTAAGGTATTAGCATTTCCCCCTGTGGAACTCAGCAAAAACTTGTGAACTGGATGTGTTCTTTAAAATCAAATCAAATCAAATAAAAATGTTATATTTTTAGTTTTATTTTTTATGCAACTAGTCTGAATGTATGTAGTTCTTTCAGGGAAATGTCAGAAGAAATTGTTTAAAGACAAAAAAAAAACAGAACCAAACTTCCTTAAACAGCCTTCACACACTCTCCATAAAGCCATAAATTATGAGCAAATCCACATATGCAGACTGACTAATGTATGCAACAGCCTTGTTAAGGCACAGGAAGACAAAGTGTTGGTCTTCAAGCTGCTGTAAGGGCCCCACTGGAGAACAGGTGTGACTGTCAGAGTGGGGTAGAGCAGAGGAAACAAAAATCACTGTCCGATCATCAATATATTCAATGTCATGGCCCTTGGCAGTGTCATACGGAGATTTATGGTACATCATTAAAATGTCCATGCATGGTAGGATGTCTAATGTGGTGGAGAGCTGAGTCTTTAGTGGTCAATAGTAAATCTATTGCTGTGGTAAAGGACTCTTAATCCTTATCAGCACTAACAACAGTGTCCCTTGTATAATGCTAACTGGTGGAGGTGGGAGGTAAATCCATCTTGGATGACAGCACTGGTTCCATACTGCTCAGCTGGCACTGTGCTAATGTGGGAAAGCAGTGCCAGTGATTTACACTCACTGTCTCACCCTGCAGAGTAAAGATCACCTTTCACTGGTGGCAACTGTGTGGTCTGGACCTGTCTTAGTGACCTTGGGCAAAGGGACAGAGGACACTGCCATCATGAGTGCTACAAAAGATAATGGGTTACAGTACCCAGACTGAACCATGTTCAGAGAAATTGTGAAACTGTTCACAAATTCACTCTACTACAGTAAAGGAGATGATCATTTTTATTGTTGATATTGTAGTCCACTGAGTTTATGGGACACTGAGTATGTGTCAATTCTTTCAAAAGGCCAGCTGGGTTAAGATCTGATACCTGACCTTAATGGAAGTATCTACTGTGATTTTCCACTTAATTAATTTGTCATTAATTATAGTTTGTAGGTTTGTGAAAACAAACTTCTGGCTGCAAGTGATGTAAGATTGCATGGCCTCTGTTAAATAAGGAAATAAAGTACATTTTCAAATGTTAATATAATCACTGCAAATTTTTCCCAACATGTCATAAATACTTAGATTGGAAATCATTCATTCCCCAATGAGGGATTCACATATTAATAGGCACATATTTCTGTGCCCATCACTAACAAGGAAAAAACCCTTAGGGTTTAATGATTAGACTGATTACACTGAGTGTGGGAAATGGCACAGAGTGAAAAAGAATACTTGGCTTGGCCTTTCTGGGCATCAATGGCAGATGATAAATATGTTCTGTTTGTCAAAAACATAAACTAGGAGCAGAGAGAAGGACATATAAAGAAACAGGAGAAAAAAGACGAAGAATCCATATTGGATGAGACTAAAAGTAGCTGGACTGGACTGTACCCATGCCTATGTCCTCATGTGACCAAACTCACCCCAAATGATACTCACTGATCAAAGCTGACACGCTGTTGAGCTTCGGGTCATAGGCGCACTTTCCCTTCCCAGATTCTATTTTGCCTGGTTCCAAATGGAAGATTTCTTCCTGAAATGGAAAAATCATATGGAGACAGCAATAAATTCAGCATTCTCCATCTTGTCACTGTTATTCCCTAGTGTAGGGAAAATGAGGCAGCGTACATGCTCCCTCTGACTCCTGTGGGACCTATATGGCCTGTTGGAAGATGAAGTCTTAGAATAATGAGCATGTGTTCGTACAGAAAAATACACGCGGAGAAAGCGAGGAATTTCTAATCCATCTCCATGCCCCTCTACTGTGGAAAACAATGTGTCATAGGCTGCACCTCTTGGCATAATAAGGTGCATGCCAGATATCTCTCAGCTTTTTGGTGCCTATGGGTGTGCAGGCCTACTGCTGACACCTGTAATCCGGCACAGTGAAAACAAGCCTGGGATGGAGGCTGAATGACTGATGCTCACAACACTTGGCATCCCTACACGCAAGCACTGAAAGGTGATTGGCAGGAATTTGCTTTTGAAAATTGGGGAAAATGAATCAGTGGCATGTGGTGGCATGTCCTGTAGCCATGCCTCACAGAACAGGGCATGTCCAACCCCCATTTTTCACTCCCAAAGGCGACAGAGATGGAGACATCGCTGCCATTGTCCATCAGCACTAAAGCAGGGGAGTAAATATGGCAGTTTGCCAAACTCACTTCACTGGATCACACATGCCCCCCTTTGCAATTCGCTACTCATTTTTGATTAAAATCACCACATGCAAATGAGAAGGTGCTGGCAGCTCACTCCCAGTCTTGCCAGATGTGGACATGTAGAGTAAGGTCACAAACATTTATGTGTACCAGAGGGAAACTGTGGCCTGAACATGTTTTTATAACCCTGCTGTAAAATATAACCCTTCAGAAAAGTTTTTGAAAAAAAAAAAAAGTCTGTCTAGGAAAAAATGCTGCGACATTTTCAAAGTGTCCCACTTCACCTAAAGCCCTTGTGTCCTTCAAAAGTCCATTTCTGTGTTTCAAGTGCTTGGAGAGCTCAAACAGTGCAGACATTTTAAAGTATGCGGCTCTTTTCTTTCCTTTGCTGCACAGCTAGTTGGCTACAGATGGCTGGTGTTTGCTCTAGGCTAACAGAGCTTGCTGAGGGAGTGGGATAGATGCTGACTAGTCTTGCCGCCTCTGTGGGAGAGACTGCACCACATTCCTACAGAAGCTGGAGAGCTCAGTGGGGTGAAGGACTGATGGGTGGGACATCCTGCATTGTCAGAGATAAGTGGGATGAATGACTGGGCTGTCTGTTGTTAATGGGCGCTGATAAATATATGCTAAATAAAAATGAGTATGCCATGCGCTGAAAAGGAGTGAAAGCCTGTTTAATTAAATGTGTGCAATAGTCAACAGATTTTTTTAGCAGCCTGAGAAGCCATTTCCACTTGCTATCCCAGCTCTCATGCAAAATATGGCATTTTGTGCAAAAAGGACAATTATGGACAAGAAAGGGTGATCAGACAATGAGGCTCACACAAAGAAAATGAGTGAAACATGGCAACAATATGACATCAAATTAATTACGTTTCGACATTACACAAAACTTGAAGATTGTGCACGAACTGGAAAAAATGCATGCGAAATGTTACTGAGATATACAGATGATGATCACATTAAAGACGATGTTTACAAAATGCGCTCAGACGCAAAGAGAGTGAGCATGCTGCTGGTGACCACGAGCCCAGGTAGTATGCAGGGCTGTGGTGCAGACAGGGCCCACATCGCACCTTCAATCCAAGTGTCTCGTGCACCGCGCTGGGTTCAGCTGCGCGACTAGCCCTTCCTCTGGCCTGGGCCATCTGCAGATACATGGACGTCTAAAACAGGAGACAGCAACACAGTCTGGATGTTATGCCACTGATGAGGAAGAAGTAAGGACCATCTTGATCTCCTATCTCGACCAGATAGGACCAAAAACTCTCCAAACCAATACGATGCAAGTGCATGAGGTAAATAAAGGTGTGTGTGCAACACTGTGCAGGGAATGTGTGCAGGTTTATTTAACCAGATGCATTGTCATGGATGTGTGTTCATGTTACTGCAGTCATAGCAGAGAAAGATACCCATGGGGGGACAACACAGACCTGTCTTCCAGCATGACAAAAGAAAATAACAGCCTTCTCTTTAATGGACTAAAGCTGGAACATTCCACTAGCACCCCATAATGGGAGCTCCCACTTCCAATTACCCACCATCTTTCATGGTAGAGGCTGGCCCATGGCCTGGATGTATGTACAAAAGAATGTATGGATAGGTCAGCGAATGGATTGAAGCCCTTCATTAGTAAGGGCTCACGATATGCAGTGTGGGACTCATGCAAGTGCTGCAGTGGCTGGTGATCATGAGGGAGAGTCCAGTGGGAAATTTCTTTTTTATTTACCCTCTTTTTTAAAACTCCCCTGGTCATCATTAGGAAACAAGTGTGATATTTAAAGAAAAGTGAAGTGTTAAAGGGGAGTATGGCGAGGTAGTGATGCCTGGCTTGGTTTAGGAAATTCAAGAGGTCCCATTAAAGGCTGAGACTTAAACAGAATGGCTTTAACAGCTCACTGGGGACAACAGCTGTGTGCTGGTGAAGCTGTGCTGGTTGCTGTGCTGGTTGCTGTGCCAAACATGGACACATTGTACTTTAATAGATGAGAAAACTCATCAAAACCTAGAGTAAGGTCGATGGAGAGACGTTTGTAAGAGAACATGAGATGCCGGTCTATGGTGGTCACTGTGGAAATGGAGAAAGCTGTTGATAAACAGAGCGATCACCTTCTTGGCCTCTATTTTCATTCTTTAAACCTAACCTGAGGTTTGCGTCCACGGTTGACAAAGGTGCAGACTGGATTGTAAGCTCCCGTCCCACAGACATACAGTTGTGTCCGGTTCCATGGTTCAATCAGACGAATGAAGTTTGCACACTCCTCCTGGAAACCCAAAACACCACACATGAGCAGGAATTAGGGGCGTAAATAGATAGGTACATTTACACAGCTACTCTATTTAATTACAATTCAGAATTAGCTGGAGTTTGTTCAATTATTTTCATTTTTTCCTTAATGTTATATATGTACTCCTCAACATCAGTATATTACAGAAAGAAATACTACTGTTTATTCCTCTACATTTAGGAGTCAACATGACTGCAATACATATTCACATGAAAAGCAATTCATAGATGTATTTTACTAGTACACTTCCTGAAGATTTACAGTATGCTAAATGTGAATGACTCTCATTTTAAAACATACAGTATCAATGTGCTTCTATATATATTTGGACAATATTTCAAACTATCAACCAGTAGTGTTGTGTTCCAGACTCTGAACCGGCTAAGTGGGGAGCAGACTGACTGGGGTTCTTTGCTCCAAACCATGTCTGTCTTCTTGGCCAGACAGAGGGGAACCAGCTTTTTTACTGGGCCAAGTCTGAACTCCACAGGTGAGTGCCATTTTAACAGGTTCCTTACATTAAAACCAATAGGCATAATAGAGGGAGGCATATGCTTTCAATGCAAAGAATTAAAAACTCGTGCTGAGGCTGTGTGTGCTGTCAACACGTTTACTTACATTGGCGTCCTTCCCACTCACAAGGCACTCCATCCTTCTTCGTTCTGACACTGGCCAATGAATCTGTGAGGGGTGGGGGGCAGAAGACATTTTATAGTCACAGTCCAACGTGTTATACATCACTGGCATTTATGAGATTCTGAGGCTAAATATGCAAAAGGAATATCCACCCATGCTAATATTAGTGCAGCTGGGACTGCCAAACAGCAGAAAAACTGCAATTCAACAAAAACTAGATCTGAGCTAACCAAAATGGCTACTGCTAATGTTTTGCCCTTAGGGAAGTTGCTATGGGTGCCGAGGTAAAGACGCTCCCTTTAACCCAGTGTAACTGCTTATTTGAGGTGCCAAAGTTGGGGAGATGAGAGATGTAGCATGGGAATGGTCTTACGATATGTGGGTCGTTGTTGATGTCATGGAGATCCAGGGACAGGATGTGGTCCTTGCTGCCGACATACATGCGGTCATGGTCCTCATCCATACGGAGGATCCGGTAGTCAGATGTGTTGAGGGGGTAGGAAAAGTGATGAGCAGTACCGGTCGATCTCAATTCTGTTTGGAGACAGAAACATATACACCAGTGACTGTTGTGCACATGCACATTTTGCACACATAAAGCGACAGATTCCCTGTGCACCTCCTGCATACCTGTGTAGAGTTATCTGATTGTTTTCCACCAACACTGTTGTAACTTAACACTGCACATTAGAGACAAGTGCTAGTGAGTGTGTGTCTCACTGTGTTGATGGCTTAATACCTCCTGAGTGGATCAGGAGATCTAGTAAGTCTTACTGGCTGTGTGTGGCACCCAGTCAGAAGTCAGAAGAGACAGACTAAGTAGTTTGAAAGTTATAAATGATATTTAGTGCACATTTATACCATATATAATGTAGGAGAAGATGGATATATTGAGTGTCAGTGGGTTTAAATTCCTACATCTCATTCTGGACACCACTCTCTGATGGTCAGATAAGTGTGCCTTTGGTAATGCAGTGTAGTCAACACGTCCCCTCATGTCAAGGGTAACCCAATCTTCTTTCAGCTCTGTGCTGGGAGCATTTGTTTGATATGTTCTTCTAGGTTCAGCAACCATGTATAGGCAGGGCAGAGAGGCCACTGCTAAGACAGCAAAGGCCCCATGCCACACCATAGACAAACATTCTCCCTCACAATCTGTAGGGAAGAGGCATCCGAGGGTGGCTCTCACATATTGTTAAGACAGAGGTTTCACTCTAACAGCAGGAAAGGCCTGTTTCACTGTTTAGCTTTATTCTACAAGCAGCAGACCACAGGAGAGCTGAAACAGAGAACCTTGCTTTAAGCTGAAAACTGAGGTGTTGATTTAACCGCCAAAATATGGTGGCGGGAAACCAGAATAAACTGTCATACATAGTTGGCTGGGTTTGACTGTTTATATATGATATACCAGAACAGAGATGTGCCAGTGTATAATTGAAGGAAGGAAGTGGGACCTGCAGTCAAGACGGGGTGTCAACTCACTAGACTTAAAAAACAGAAATCATTTCAAGGTTTGAAAATGTTTTAGACTTAACATAATTTTTGTATGTTCTGTGCAGTCATGTACGCCATGTTTGAGGTTACTGAGAAACAATGTGGTGAAGTAAGGTGGTTCTGAGGAAGCATGCGAAGCCATCAGCATGCCCACCATTCAGCCTTAAAATAAACACCCAACTAGAGACCTTTTTAAACAGACTCCCTGTGGAATCTGATATTACCAGTCTTTCCAGCCAGATCTAAATTTAACACCGGGTTACATCAATAAGCAAAGATTAATAGCATTAGATTTGCTATATTTGTACAGTTTGATTTAATAACTTTGCCCACCTAAGGAATGTTTACGGGGTCAGGAAGGTGATTGACAGCTGTCAGAGCCCTGCCCAGAAACGCTGCAACATATGGTCAGACCCTGTGATTATTTGTGTTGGACACCCAAGTTGAATGATGAGTCCCCATACACTAACTGTGCGGGTAGAGTGAAACACACCGGATAAGAACGCATTGTATACACTTGCACACACATTCTGCAGACCAGCCGAAGCCCTTCCTGAAGCAGGTTGTCAGCGACTCTTCAGTGTGTGTTTGTTGTTAGAGAGTAGATGGACGGGACTGTCTGTCAGCTGAGGAGGGAATGTGAGCTGTGCATAGCAACAACACACATTATAAAGAGCGGCATGTTAAGAAACAAACATATGAAATGTAATCTCACAATTGCCTGATAAATATGGCCTGCTATAACGAACTCTAATGGAACGTCTATCATCACACCTTATCCTCCATATCTAATTGTAACATAGGCTACACCACAGAGAGTGACTCTTATAACATGATGGTGCTCTTGAAGAAATTACAGCCAGCAGAAACCTCCTTGTCTTTTATTATGACTGAAGTGCTGAGTCTGAAGTTAAATCTGCTGTACTCGATAGGGTTAATACTATACAGCATTACATTTGGAGGTAATGCTAAAGCCTGAAGGCCATTTCTCAGAGCAAACAAATGAAACTGTTGAAACTTCAAAAGTTAAAAAATGAAAAAAAGAAGAAAAAAAGAAAAAGAGACAAAAACGAATGAAGTCATTCCAGCTACTAGACATTATTCGCTGTTCTGTCAGGCTTTCTCAGCACAGGCCCAAAGACAACCTTCGCCCCAGGCAGGGACACATGGTATTGTGTTCATGTGAAATGTTGATATAATGGTAGCAGACTGAGCTTGGTTGCAGTAGTGCTCCAGAGGTCAGGCCACCTGTGGAAACAAGCCCAGGAGGTCCCTGGACTGAGTTTGGTGCAGGGCAAATACCCAGTCATAATCAGCTTGGGAAGACATGCAGAGAGAGGCTTTTACACAGTGTCTGTAGAAGGAGCATGTTTTTACTGCATTAATAACAAACCTGAAGAACTGGTATTAAGCTATATTTCAAATGACAAACGTAAGAGTCATGTGGAAAAGATCCCTGATCTGTTCAACCAGTTACATTTTATTTAGCTTAGATATATTCAATGGCATGCTCAAATGTTTCCCAGACACAACTACATACTCACAGTAGGAGATTACAATTTCAAACCGGAAAGGCTCAGAGAGGCTGAACCACTGCGCTCTTTGTCAGCCACATTAGGGCATGACAGAATTTTCTTTACACACAGACTTATCCAGGAGATTTAGATACTAGGAATAGTGTACAAGTGTGTCCAAGAGAGCCAGATAAACTCTTAAAGAAGCCCATTACTGCGTGAATGGGTTAGCTTCACTCAGGGGGGTCTCCACGCACACAGCAAGGGCTTTGTTTAAGGACTGCTTCCTCTGTTTGGAATGGCAGTAACTCTATTACAGGTGAAAGTAAGATGGTGAGGGAACCTGATCCTCATACTCAGGGTCAATCTGTTACGTAGTGGCATGCTTGCACATGCACACAAACAACCAATCAGCTGATTGGAACCTTTCATTTTTGAAATCTTTCTTTTTTTTTTCTCACATTCATTCTTTCTCCATCATGTGCACAAGCAGTGGGTGATTAATCAGGAGTGGGTGCTCAGAACTCTGAGTCCACTAGTGAGAGGTAAGGCGGTCCACTTTCCTCAGTCTGCTGATCACAAATAATCCTCTCCTCTCTCCCAGCATCCCAAGGTGATGCTAGCTGACACAGCCCGCCACCAGTTCCCATAACACAACACTCTGTCCTGGCTGTAACAAAGGTCTTTGGTGTCTGCTGTGTGAGGGAGCTAAGTAAGATGAGATAGAAAAACATATTTTGATGTTTATTTTGATGCTAGAATTAATGCCAACACCAAAACAAAAAAAAAATCATTACACAAAGCTGTGTGAGAGAACACATGATCATGATGTGTTGCATAGTTGCAGGAATTAGGGGCAGAAATAGATAGGTACATTTACACAGCTACTCTATTTAATTACAATTCAGAATTAGCTGGAGTTTGTTCAATTATTTTCATTTTTTTCCTTAATGTTATATATGTACTCCTCAACATCAGTATATTACAGAAAGAAATACTACTGTTTATTCCTCTACATTTAGGTTGCACTTATAGTTTCGCTTCTTAAACCTCTTAGATGGTTTTATTTGAATAAAAGGTTTGAAACAGTGTGCTGCGACTGGGCATTTGAGTTTATTCACTGTACAGAACAAACACTGTCCTTCAGTACATACTGGCTACATATACGTTTGCAGCTTTGTGCAAGAATGTTTTAGCTCAGCTACTGCAGTGGAGCTGGTCAGTTTGTAATACAATACAGTGGTTGTACTGGGAACTGCTGGATGTGGTCCACCATCCATAGTCAGACCATTATAAATGAGAATAGACTCTTGTAAGCTTGCCTGGTAAAAATGAAGTATAGACATATAGAAGAGAGACATGGCTCTCCTCCTCCTGTGAGAATACTTGGCTGCTGATGGTGATCTCTGGGGCAGCAGGCCTGCAAGTTATAGCATATCTCTCCATCTTAGATTAATAGCCAACGGGGCTGAGTTTACTTTGGAAATATGTTTAGACAGGAAAAGTTCACTGGCATGCAGCACAGTCTCAAGATCTCCAGAAATAAGAAAGCTCACGGGTTAATGCTGTTTTATATGAAACGGTTTCCAACCATGCTGTCACACAAGAGAAAATGAAGGCTGGGTTTTATGTATCATATTCAGCTGTTAATGCATCCTACTCCATCCCATGTGTTTTGGTAACATTATGGAATGATTACTGCATCCTTAACTTAACTTAACAGTACACAGCCCACCCTACTCGTAAGTTTCCTGGCAAATTCACAAGAAGCATTGGGTAAGTGATTGGATTGTGGAAAACTTCAGCATGTGTGTTTAAACAAAACAGAAAGAGTGAATTGAGAGGGATAAAGTACATGTCCTGGCACTTGACAGCATAGTGCACACTCACCTCATGACACTGATATGGGTGTTCAACCCCACTGCATATTTCTCTGGTTTCAAATTGGGGAAATTAAAAGCGCAGGCTGCTGCCAGCGACAGTACAGAACATGTTGCCGCTTGAATGCCGCTTCGGTAGAGAACCAGTGAAGGTAAAGAGGAGGATGGGGGATGGTGATGGTGATGAAGTTTGCAGTCCGTTGCTTCGACATTGAACAGGAAGGCAGTGACAGGTAATGTGTAGAAATCACCAGCTCAATTCACGGGTCTCTTGGAACATGTGGCTCATAATCAGAACGTGCAACCGGTGCACCAACCCATCCTATTGACTAAGGAGCACCGCAAGATCCGAGTGATCATTAGAGCTGGAACACACATGCTATGATGCATGAAACTAAACTGAAAATTGCAGTGTTAAATAAAGTTTGATTTAATGTTTTTAGGTAGTGTAATAAAAGGACAGAAATATCCCTGTAGCCCCTGGCACTTCACAAACAAGCTACACTACCTGAGCAGTGCCTTGAGGCAGTTTCCAACTCATCAGAAAAAGGTGTGTTAGTTCACACACATCAGAGTGGCAGGAGTGATAATTAGGGTGTTTAAGAGGGGGCGGGAGAGGTGGCATGCTCTCACACATCAAAGGCAGCACTTGTCAGGAATCCTGGCCAAATATTTTGATTGCTGTCAATGGAGAGGAGGAAAACTCCAGTTAAGACAGTCTTATTACACTTCACAAGGCTTCATTTCACCTGCACTGATGGAGCTCTGCACAAAACAGTTTCAGTTTTCTTTTTTTTTTTTTTGGGAAAATGAATGCAAAGTTGCCTAGTTGGCAGTTGGGTCTTTTTTTAACTTTTAACAAGGTGCAGTAATGCGTTGAGGCACCACAGGCAACAGTACTGCAGGTTTAAGAGACTTGCTCAACAGGACAGGCTTTCTCATTTACCTGTATGTGTCTGAGTCGCTAAAATATTCATAAGTGTCTGTTGCCAGTGTCCCTGTATAAAGGTGCATTTGTTCTCTTGGGAAGAACTAGTGTTTGTTATGTTTGCCAAGAAAGTGGAGACAGAATCAGGGTGAGACTGAGCACATGGACACTTGCTATCTGCTGCGTGACCTAGGACAAATGTGTCAGTCTGTCTTCATCCTACTGATCATGCCAGTTATTGGCAGGCAGAGAAAATCCCTGGCTTTTATGTGGGTGATGTTTTGGTTTGATTACAACAAGTTATACGCTATTTAGTAACCACAGTTTTTTTTTTTTGGAGCAATTAGCTCTTTAAGTTTCAACTTACATGTTTAAGCATTGACATGCTGTGTGGTATTTAACTGCTTGGTGTAAATGAATTCACGCCTTCTTACAATATGTCCTCACAAAACTGTGAAAAGCATAAAAAGTACAAGTGTGTTCTTGTACACAAGCTTCATCTTTGTACATTTCACAGAATGTGACAAAGCGTTTTTCAGACGAGTTCTTTGTATATTGTGTTACATATAAAATCAGAGGCTTTACTGATTTTACACAGTAGGAGTGGAGTTGGCTTATGTCCAGACGCCTGTATTTGAAGTGGGCTGTGGTTCTCTCTTATCTTAATCTAGCTCAACTTTCTCACAGTGATTTCCTGTATCTGTAGGATAAGGAAGTGCCTGATATAGGGGCAATCACTGAGCTTACAAAGATGAAGATTAAAGCCCTCTCCTGAATTTGGACAAATGTGTGGCCGCTGGAAGGATGAACTGGCACCTGCCCTGCTATCTTGTTTGCAGTCACTTCTAATCAGTGACTCTCATGGGCCCACAGTGCGTTCCTTCTCTCTCCTTCAGCATCCTCTTTCAACACAACTTGTCCTCATGTCAAACATTTACATGAGTTATTTGGGTTTGTGTAAGCTGCACGCTTCAGAGCCAGTAGAGAAGTGACACAGTTGTTGAAGAATGCCTGTATGATTACTGGAGAGTGGGTATGAAGTTAGCTGTGCTGCTAAATGAAAAGGAATGAAAACAGCATGTGAACGCAGCAGCTGCACGGCTTAGTCACTCTCTGGGATTGAGGAGAATAAAAGTGGCCAGAGGGTCGGTCTCTGTGTCACATCAGATAGGACGCATCATTCAGCAGATAATAAATATGCAATGGCACCGGATCAGGCGATATGATCTGACCCACCGGTAATGCCAAAGAGCCAGGCCCAGAGAGGAATGGCAATCTTTTGTGTTGTGCTCTCAGCGATGTGGTCAAGCTTCACTGCATCCTCTGTATGTGTGTGTCAGTGTGCTGGTGGAGAGACAAACTCTGCAGCTTGCTTTGAGGAGAGAAAACAGATTTAACAGGCCTATACAAACACCTGCCTCATACATGAAAAGCATCAACAGCTACCTTTGCTTCCCTTCGTCTTACTTCAAACTTGATGAAATTAATAGGGCGTGAAACCAAGCATGGTATTACAACATAAGTTTAACTTTATTTTCCCATGATCAATATTACAGCTCATGACTAAACCTCAATTTAAGAACAACAGAATTTATCAAATTTCAACAATATATGTCTTGAGCACTGTAGTTACTACCTTAAAGGTCAGGGTATGCACAGAATGAACCAAGTGTTGATCGACTACACCTAAAGGCAGGAGTTTACATAGGTTTTTGGGACAGGTACACAAGAGTGTGTGGCTAAAGGTCTGCCATCATGCAGACAGTCAAAATGGGCCAAAGCAAAAGCATAATGGTCATAGTTGCACACATTAATGAACAAATTACTTCAAAAGCATTCTGAAGCAGACTGAAGCCTGATCAGACTATATCCCTGTGTGTTGTCGGGTTAAGCATGGCAGTTGAGAATCCACACTTAGGACCTAAAACTAAAAGGAGTTCCATGTTAAGACTTTCCAAGGGTTCACTTTGATTCCAATTGAGTCTTTACCAGCAATTAAACCACAATAAAGTGAAGCTACTTGACTATTCTTGTCATGTTGTTTGTATTCTGTTGCTGTGAGAACCCTCACAAGGGAAAAGGTGTGACCCTCTCTTGTCTCAGCACATGTTGAATGTGATCCATTATAATGGATACACACTAAAAGTCTTCTCATGTCTAATTATTTATAGCTCCTGATCTCAGAGTATCCACAAGTTGCAGCATGATGATCTGTGTGTGTGTGTGTGTGTGTGATGTGACACCTTACAGTTTACCGCCATCACCACCTTGTTACCACTGCAGTCCCCCCCCCCCAACCCCCTGACATCCCCCAACTCCCTACCTACCTACCTGGGGGGTTCATCCACTCTATAATTAAGAGCCAGGGTAGTGCCCCACCCCTCCTCTATCCTCCCACCCCTCCTCTTGCTAATGGTACCAATTTGTATTCACTGTCAGTTCTGATGAGCTCTCATGCAGAGAAATGGCCTTATCACAGCCTCTGGCTCCTATCACCTAAGCCCCTGTTCTGTTGCCTGCCAAGCCCAGCGCATTGATGGACAGGCAGAGAGGGTGAGGGGGTTGGGGTGGCTGTGGAGGAGAGGTCCATATTTGTCTCAATTTTCATGTAAACTCTTGTAACAGACACATTTGCTCTGGTACAGAGTGTCAAACAACACATGCAAGAAGCAATGAAGAAGCTCAGAATAAAACCTGCAGCACTCATACTATCGCTGCCTCTTCTTTGAATCTCCAACACATTTGCCCTGATGCATTTTAAGCTGATAATTTACTCTGGTTGATCTGCAGTGCATCCTCTTTCTAAACACATTAGCACCTTTTCTCTGAGTCTAGTAGAAACATATAAACATGGAGTTCCAGCTGGAGGCTGCAAAATATGGAGAACTAGTAGGGAAGGAGATCCTCCCAAGAGAGGTTTGATCTAATCGTACACATCTGCACAAACATGGCTCTGTTTTAACGGACATGTGTTTTATTAATAGTCAACAGTGACACATCTTGTCCCATTCCCATCCCACATGTCAACTCCTGCAATCCCGCTGCAGTCTCCATGCACTGATTGTTATTGTGACTAAAATGGTTCCTGTTTTGAGTCAGAGAAGGCTCTTCCAAAAGGTGACTGGTTGTTACGTCTGTCTAAAGCAATCTGAGCTCTGTGGATAATTTTAAATGGCACAAATGTCCTAACTTGCTCTGGTCTGTGCTTAGACAAATCCTGCTGGTCAGCAGGGCTGCTGTGGCCTGAGCCAGGAGACACACAGAGGTCAGAGGTCGCTGGGCAGCACTTGCAGTGCTTTATGCTCTGGTTTAATCTGGGATTAGCTCAGGGTCAGGGTTATCTCTCCTCAGCCTGAGAGGAATCAGGAAACAGGGATTGCCTGGGGTAAAGTGGCATTACTGGATGGCCTGTCCAGAATTGCAATGAGCCTGTGTTCAACAGGGTTGAAAGAGAGAGGGAGAGTGTATGTTGAGCATATCTCACTGGGCTCTGGGTTATAACCTCTCTGCCATCACTCTAACACTTCCAAGCTCTGAGTTCCAGGTCAGCGGAGACCCACATGCGTTACGAGTATGAATTACTACACCCTGTAAACCAATGAATCAGGGGTATGCGGTATCTGTCTAGCCACAGTTATGCGCATACCTCCTGGTTTCCTGACTACATTTAGCATGGTAAATTCATTTTAATGCTGATTTAGTACAGTAAGTGAGAGGAGGCAGCAGACAAGCATGCACTCATGTGTTTGGATCAGAAGAACAAAGACACCGCACTTCAGAATTAGCAGAAAAACTTTTAGAGTATACAAAGCCTGAGCATAAAGTCCTGTCTAAAAGAGCCCTGCTACCTTTAGCCTTCCTTATCCTACCCTGGCACGTCTCAGCTTCATGTCCAACCTTAATCCCTGCACACTCTAAGGCAGACACTCTTCTCTCTGGTTCCAGCAGGCGTTTGCACCTGGAAAACTATGAGACCAGAACAGTTTTGGTTGTAATGATGATGAATCTCCCTCAGTCTCCCACTCCCTGTGAAATATTGAAGCTAAAAAAAATGGAGAGGTTTTAAACTGGGGCTCTATCTGTATTTGAGACAATGCTATGCTTAACTAAAAACAGAAGTAGGAAAATTCTAAAAAAACCCCACCAAAAATATGTCTTAGAATCACAAATTCAGATGCAACTGGATTTAGACTTACTGAAAGCTACTGTCACATTTCGAAGACAAAATGATTTGTAAAAAGCTGTACTACAGTGAAACTGTCACTTCTATGAGAATCTGCTCAAGGGGTTCCATTAAAAATATTTACTTCCATCGTGAATGACACTCCAGCTCATAAATATTAATTGTTTGTGAAATTTCTGGTATGGTAGAGAAACTTTGGTTAATGTTAACTTCCAGACACAACAACATTCCTCAAAAGACATCAAAAAGGCGAGTTTAAGCTAAGACAAGCTGACCTCCAGCTGAGGTTTCCAGTATTCTTTTTTTCATTAACTTCATGTCAGCTGTTTTCCATGTTGTGCTTTGGTAAAATAAGGCTGCATCCTCTGCAGTTCAAGTAGGTTACATCCAAAGGGTGGTAACGTCTTCTGCTTGAAAAGTGTGAATTTGAAGGAAATTTCTTTGTTGGCAGTGGGAATCCACCACTGGGAAAACTATGTCAGGCACCGCTGAAAAAATGTCTCACACTGACAATATATCTCTAGGTCTCTCAGGTGCATCCTGACAGATCAGTGGAAGATTTACAATTGAGCAGACACAGGATATAGCAACCTAATGTATGTGACACCGGCGACACACTATCATGCCCTGTGGCTATGAATGCCTGATTTGTTGAGCCGGTGTGGGGTCACAGCGCGGGGGGCCAGTTGTTCCAACCCCTTCCTGAGAATGAGAGGAACACAGAATGGATTGTGACAGCAGCCATTGTGACTCTGCTTCAGGTCTCTTCCTCCCACCAGTCTCCCACTGCTCCTTCACCCTGGGTAAGTGCACATGATGCCACATCAGCGCTTATCTTTCTGTTACTTGGGTGGCGGTGGGGGGTAGGGTGAAGTAGAAGCTGTGGGCTGGGGTAGAAAGGCCTTAGCCAATTTTTTTTGCCATGTGGAGCTTCTTTGGCTAATAATATGTGATGTGAGGCAGATGAGGCGTATGACAGCAGTAGGCTGATGGGACATCCCTCTCATTCATCCCCTCTTTCAACAGAGGCAGATTTCCGATGCACCCCTGATTCCCAGGCTTTGGGGACAGGAAATGGGATTAGAGGACAAATCCCATTTTTCAGCAGCATCATTGCATTTTGCCTCACCACTTACTTTCTCTATTCAAAGAGCACTCATCTGAAATGAAGATGATTAGCCTTTATTGAAGACCTTTGTGTTTTTCAGCTGCTGCTACCTCACTAGGCCCAGTCAGCCAGGGTACACAGAAATTAACTGAAACCATAATACATGTGAAAAGAGTGTGACAGACCTAAAACATCCAGTGTGATTCTTCACAAGTGCTTGATGAATGGTCAAATAACATTGAAAAACCCCTCCATCCGATACCTTACTGACTATCGAATATGGGGTCTTTGTTGGACCATTTCGGTCACTTTCCAAGGGCTATGATCCAACATTCACACCCACTCTGTTGGATGATGTGCAGATGTGCAGAAGTGACAAAAGAGCCAGGGTTTGAACTTCTGTCTTCAGCTTTTTTTCTTGGCATCAATATACATGTGAATTGTCTGAAAATGCTGAATGATATCCCCATATTTAAATGATACTGCCTTGCTGCCTTTATGATGGGCAGCTTTTTAGTGGCTTTTTAGAACAGCAATTAATAATAATTAATAATTTGATTTCTGGCATACAGTATCCTAACCCTCTTCTGAACCAGTACAGTTCAGCAGCCATGATATAAGACCCGTCCAGAGGGTAGAAGACAGCAAAGAGCAAGCATCACTGACTCCATGTAAGCCTGCTCGTTGTAAACCGTGGTAGTTTTAAAGGGCCTTCCAAGGCTCGGCCCTCTTATCCTCTTTCTGAGCTAGAACGAGATAATAGCTTCCCTTAAGACATGAGAAATCAATCTTGTGGGAGATGTCCCCAGCTGACCAATTTATCTTTCTGCATAATTTCAGCAGTTCTATTTTGGTTGTTGTCAAAACATAGTTTAACAGTACATATTTATATTTACATGTTTGACATACCCCAACTCCCTAACCCTTGCCCATGTTTAGAAGTGGCTATCAACAAAGTCCATTTCATTTCAACTATTCATCAAAGTAATTTCCCCTGTATGGGGGAATAATATAGTCTGATTGGGTGTTTTTTGGGTGTTCTTTGTTAAAATTCAGTCTTCATCTAGATTCTTCCTCAGAGCATTATCTGTGTTAAGATTGTTATTTTGGAAGACCAGACTCTATAGCCATGTAAGGTGGTGTTAAGAAGATAGTGGCTCAGGAGGGGGTGGTTTGCGGGGTCAGTGCATTTACCGAGCGGATTTAGCCATCCCAGTTTGTCATTGGTAATCTCCTGCTGCTAACAGGCTGGCAAAATCAGACTGATAACTGCAGGAGATGGAGAGACAGCAAAGCAGACAGAGTGGGTGAGAGAGACGTGTGTATGTGTGCATGTCTTCTTGGCAATCATCCCTGCCTCTGTCTGTCTCTCTCTCTCTCACACACACACACACTGATATTATGTATAGCACATGTACACATGTCAGTTAAGTACCCATTCACAAAGTGTGACCCCATATGGTTCAGACATGCAGCAGCTGGAAAAATTTAAACACAATGTAGTCATTAACTGCAACATTGCTGCAAAGGACACAAACTAGAAGCGCCCATTACACATGTAATACCAGCAGGGAAACTGAGTAGAAATGAGGTAAGTCCAGATGGAAGGTTCAGAAGAAGAGAAAGCAAGAAGCGTGTGAAAGGTTCACATTGGTTCCTCTGAGGTGGAGTATGGAGGTGTTTGTTTTGGCAGTGCTGACCTAAACCTCAGCCCTTTGAGAGACAGACAGCCAAAGCATCCCTGTTCTCTTCCCTCAAACACCCTGACTATGGCCTCACTATGGCCCCAGCATCACTTTAGATCTTCCCCCAAATCAAGCAATATGCTTTCTAAATCAGGGGGAGAATTCTCTCTTTTCCTCACTTTCCGAGCCCAGGTGAACCCTTTATGAACAGAACTCCGCTTCATATAACAGGAAGAAAACGGAAATGTAATCTTTAAATAAGGAACTCATAAGTGGTGACGGGGCTTACGTTTCACTAACAGCCCAGTAGGACATCATTTAGCTACCAGCTTTAATTTCAACACATTACAAGGAAATGTGCGTGTCAAAATGTATTTAGTGACTTCAAGTACCAGGTTTAACCAGGTTAAACAGTGACAAGTAGTACAGTTTGTGGGCAACATTTAACTCTACAGGTGTCTTGGCTAGAACTCTACTTAGCTATAAATGCAATGCAGGACTCAAATGACTAAGCATAACATACTCAAATGTATAATTTACACATTTAGACTGAATTTAACTGCACAAAAAGTTCTTTATAGCTGTGTCCCAGTTGAGCTGTAATGGCAGACTGAAACAGTCTGTCCAAGCAGCATTACCTTTAGCTGGGTGCAGATATGCCAGTGGCATAAAGCTCAATTTTCACAGTCTCTTCATTCAGCCATGTTCTTTCCTACTCTTGGAAGTGAGGAACAGCTGTGATTGAAAGTCATTCTCTCAGCTTGACCTTCCTCTGGTACTTCAAAATTTAAAGAGCCCAAACAAGCCCTCTGTCTCACTCATCACTTGATTGCCCTGCAACTCTGCTATGCACTGAAATTGGCAAAGTGACCTTGATGAGAGAAATATCCAACTGTCAATCATTGATTGCCAGGACTTTTTACACATTCACTTAAGGGCTCCCCTTTCACATTAGATCAATATCAGTCAAAATGCAGTCAGAGTAACACAGGGGAGTGGCTATTAAGGGTAGCCTCAGGGACTGGGCAGTCAATCCAGGAGAACTGGACAAGGGAGGGGTCTCAGTACACACAGCATGACAAGATCCACCACCGGATTCCTAATAAAAACACATTTTGAGTGTCTATCTTTCCTGTTTCAGCCCTAAACAATGAAGCAACACCAGAAGAGGTCAACAATGGTCTACCAGTATGTCGTACCGCAGGCAGAGCTTGATTAAGGACAGCTTCAGTTTATTACAATTTATAGGTTTAGATTTGTAAAACGTGTTGCAGCAATGTTGTTAAAAAGAAGAGAGGCAAAATGCGGGAAGCCAGGCAGTCACATTTGCGTTAAACAAACTCTAAACTCAGCCAAACTTATTTAGAAAGGAAATAAAACATAGGGTAAAATTATTCCAAACACTGAGCTACATTAGTCACACTATAGACTGTTAAGACTACTCTTGAATTTTCTTTGCAATAAGGGATTATTGCCAATATTGTGCGTGGACCCACAATCTGTTCTACCCCCTTAACTGGTTGGGATTATGTATCTACACTGTTACAGCTTGTCTGACGAGGCTAACTATTCATTTCCTACTGTCAAATGTTGTCAAAACCCTTCTCCCGGATCTCAGCAATTACTTGAGCAAAATGTCATCATAACTTACAGCAATGAAACTATGAAGATAAGATCTAAGTAGTAATAAACCAGAATTATCCTATAAAACCTTTTAAACAGTGTTCTCTGCTGGGTGAAAAGACCTGTTAAGCACCAGCTACTTTTCTTTTCAATAGAAACTAAATCCTCTTTTCAAATGAAAGAACACCTGAGACCAGGGGGGGAAAGAAGAGAGCCAATCCTTACATGCAACCACTGCATTCCACAGAAAAACAGAATCCATAAATGGGCAGTAAAGTAAACCACATCAGGGCACATAAACCTACTGACTATTCTGGCAGTCTGCAAAGTGTCAGGTGAAAAGGTTGCTGCCCCGTCCCATTTATTCCTGGATAGCATATTTGACATGGACTCAACTGTTAATCCAGACAAAATCCTACTGGGTTTCTCTACCAGGATGGACTTAGTTGACTGGAGGCGGCTGAGGGATTGCAGGGCTACGTTGCCGCTTAGCCACGACTGTAAGCATCACGCTCTGGTTGCGTTTTCTGCCAGAGCTCTGCACTCCCCATAATGACTCATTGATCTGAGCTTCTCAATCTCTGCCCGTCTTATCTCAGCTAATGGGGCGGCATCATGGTCTGTCACCATCTGCAGTCTCTCTGACTGAGTGCACTTAGAGGTCAACGCTGTTGCTCTCAAACAGCGCTGCACTACAATCAGGCAAAAGAAAGCTCTATGTATCTCTCTATCTCTCGCCCTTTTTTGACACTCCCTCTGACAACCTATGGGGCTGTTTTTTTGGAGTGCTGTGATATAGTTACTTTCCTCCAGGACTTCCTTTTATCATTTCAATAACAAACTCACACTTCACACATCCATAATTCTTCTCAGTGCATGATAGCCTTGCTTTGACCCCAAACATATCAAGCTCACAAAGGGCCTCCTCTGCACATACCCATGAAAGGCTCTCGAACCCACAGTCATCTGTAACTTTTGAGGCTGGCACGACAGCAGAATGCAGCAGGGAGTACATTGGGAGGGGAGGAGAGGGCAGATGGGAAGTAGAGACTAAATAAAAAGTCTGAATTGTACAAACAAGTTCACTGTACAACAATGCACGTCCCTCAGCAGGCGCACTCACTCTGCTTTCCCTGTTGGCCAGTATTACTGAAGTTATGAGAAGAAAGAATTTTTACAAAGAAATGCAACTGCAAAAAACTTTAGTCCATGTTATGTGGGTTTTCATTAAAAATCTGCCCTACAGTGAGGGAGATTTTTCAACCAGTTTAATGCCACCTAAATCACTCTGATCTTCTGTTTTCTATATCCCTGACTGAGAAGAGGAGGTGTGTAGCCACACCATGAATTTCCTTGAAAACCATCCTAAATCATTTTGTGGATTTAATATGGGGGAGGAAATTGTACATTTAATCAAATTCTTCTGCTCCCATCCACTGGACACAATATTAATCCCATATGACCTGGGGTCATTTCTCTGGGACACAAGCCGGCAAGAGTCTACAAAAAGAAAACACTTTCAGAAAAGAAGAGCTCATCCCATCTAGCCCACACATCCTAATCTGTCCCCCCATCATCTCTCTTCCTCATTAACCAAGAGGAAACCTGCCTCTCTTGACTCGGCCATGCCTGAGGTGACAGCCACACATGACAGCAGACATACAGGCAGCTTGACAGCCGTGGAAATAACCCGAGCTTTGGCAAAAATATAAACTCGGCCTCCCTGCGAGATTTTAATGACCAGTCAGTCTTTCCCCACTTGGGTTTAAATTCACCACGGCGAGACACACCTCACAGCCCTGACATTTGACTGACAGGCAGGATATCCTACTCTGTGACCCTGTAGCCCTCTGCTTCAGCAGTTCTGGCAGTAGGTAATGAGCTATGGAGGAGGTCGGAAGTATGGATTGCAAAGTGGCTATAAGAACAGCTTTTGTTTTGAGTAAATTCCAAGCTGGTAAAGACTAAAAAACAGCAGGGAGGAGGCATCTCAGGCCTAAAAGACTTTCACTGACTTTCTCACTGCTATACAGTGAAGGCTGTACAACACTGGAAATTATTTATCCATTTATCAAGTGAGCCACAAATGATAGACAAATAAGGGCTAGAAGAAGACAATCGAGAAATATCAGGAGAGGGAATAAGCTGAACTTTATACCAGCTTTTGAAAATGTCCACCTTTAATGGACCTTTACGGCTCCTCTTTGGAGTTTAGTTCTTTAGTGGGTGTTCAGACCAAAAAACAACATTAGCATGAAAAGACTGTTGGTGAGGCTGTGTTGCTACATATACAAAGAAGGTTATATATGATCTAAGAAGTTCAGATTGAAGCATCATGGCCAAAAACCCTTTTGTGGCTTAGGCCAGTTGGCCACTACGTCCCACTTAAGGAATGCAAGAGATGCAGTAACCAGGTTATGGAAAGTTATCCATTCAGTTTACCATCCATCATGATGTACTTAAGTGGACAACACAGTGTGCTGCTGTGTCTCAGCAGAAGTTCAGCCAGGTTAAACATTTTTGGTGGACGACCCTGTGCTTTCCTGTATCGTGCTTTAATTATATTCCTTCAGAAACTGTGTTTGTATTCTTTCAATATTTTCTGACAGGAGTGTCAGACTTGTTTTATTACAAAATATAAGAATATTCCCTAATCATTTTTAAGTTACGGTTTATTTATTCTGATAGGGAATGATTGCAGTGAGCAGGAGGTTTGCAGGAAATGTGGCATTACTAGTTGTGTGTTTCTTATTAGAAGAATGTAATGGTGCCTTTTTAAAAACAGCTCTGGAGCTACTCCATAACCCTCTACAAGCAAATTTAAATCGTTTCTTTTTTACCAACAGCAAACTGTGGACAGAACAGTCTCATTCTCACACTCTTTCATGGCCCTGCAGCACCCAGCAATTAACTGTCAATTTTATATGAAACCCAGCATGCACTGAGCCTTTCATGTCCCAAAAGACAACATTATTCAATTTCTTACACTTTGCCAAGCTCAGTTCTAATGTGTTAGCAGTTAACATGGCATGTTATCTTTGGCTGCACATATGCACAGTAGATACAGCCGTGGTGATAACATTAACTTTTTTCATGTAATTTGTAATAAGAAAGCTTCAACTTAGATTGGGAAGGCAACTACCAAATACTTTCTTTCTAATTAAGTGACTTCATCTGTTCGTTTCATTATCAACTTGACAAAAATGGTTCTATTACAAACATTTTCATGACCATAGATCTACACTCTGTAAATCAGGATGACATGCAGCTGTAAGCTTTATCTCGGACTGTATACACTTTGCATTTAAATCTTGATAAAGCTGCCTCTCGGTTACTGCTATCTCAGAGTTATATGTTAATCTGATCTGGAAAGGAACACACACCTAACGCCATATTTTGGCTGCACCCCAACCTTTCTTTCTCTTACTCTCTCTGTATCAACACTGCAGGCACTGCACAGCTGTGAACATGACAGAGCCTCTTGCCCCACCTGCATGATGTTTCTGAAAAACATCTTAATTGACACAGCAATTAAGCTAGACAAGTCAAAACAGAGCTCTTCTGGAAACACCTTGTGAGGAGAGAGTAATCTGCCTCCCAGGGCAAGTTTATATTGAGTACGTGGAGTGTTCATCAGAGATGTATGGCTTGTATCTCAGCCACAGAGAGTTCACTGCAAAGAAAATATTTGGGAATAACATGTGATTAATTGCAGTATGTCAGCACTGGGAACGGTGGGAGATTAATTGGTGTACATCGTCATTAAAGGGTCACGTATGAGCCCATTTACAACTGATTATGTATGTGTTAGATAACTGCCAATGTTCCAATCCACAAACAGGTTATTAGATTTCTGTATCCTGTTTGTCTCCTTCTAAGAAGGTTTGTATTAAACTGAAATTAAACAAACTAAATCGGATAGCCTCTTGCAGTAAAATGGTTGCTTTTACTAGTTAACCTATATCTGTCAAATGTTTTTACATGCAATGATCATTTTGATCAAAATCAAAGCTAATGTGACCTGTTTCCGGGTTGTGCAAGTTGATTTTCATACCACACTAATGCTGGTCTGACAGGTACATCATTACAAACACATTCAGAACTATGGTTTGGATTATGGTCAGCAATAATGTGCATGCAATTTATAGTTAAGGGAGCAAGACCGACTATAAAGGACTGGTGCTTTAAAGACATTAGCAGTATAATGTTTCACTGGGTGTATAAATCACTCCTGGTTTGGCAGCAGTACAATGTGGGTGAGCTGCTATGTACAAGCAAACAAAAGACCTAGAAATACCCTTAGTATTATCATGCAAACAATTAGTGCAAAACATCCCTATGTGTTCTTATTGTTATATATTCACTTTACTCTTGTGTTGTAGATTAGAAAGTGCAAAGCTTTTGTAGCAGCAGTTTTATCAAGTGGTTTGCCTGATATGAAGGAGAGATAAGTCCTAAATATCCTCCTCACTGCACAGCCTGGTGAGGTTAACAGTGATGTATTGCTGGCAAGGTCTCATTTTTCAAATGATATTCATCACAATCAACCTCCAAGGCCTTTTAATTTCCGAATGAGCATGTGAAAGATGAAGTTGGAACCAAGCTTTAGGTTCCATGAAAAAAAAAAAAAAAAGCATTTAACAGTAGCACTTCTCTTGATAATATTTATCACTTGCCACTCCTAAATTCTGACGGAATCAATTGTATGCCACATTAAAGAAAGTAAGGATGAAATGCAATACTGGCACAGGCTGGTATCTTACACCTGTGGAAATAGCATTTAATTGGACTGGATTACTTTGTAAATATTAGTTACAAAGGACCTCGTGTGAGACACAAAGCATTGAACAAAAGTATGACCATATCCACAGGCATATCAACACACATTTAAAATCACATGAAAGCATCCATCACAACAAATTCACAAATTATAATAGAAGATTAAAAAGGAGAGGAAACAAGTTGACAGGTAAACTACCAGGTGTGTCAGATGCTGTCCATGGTCGTGACAGCTGTTTTCATGGGTGGATCAGACTTCCCCTCTGATTAACGCATATAAGTGAGTTTCTTGACATCTCAAGAGGCAACAATTGAGAAGCAGTTGAGGCATGTTGCTGAGAGAGACAGAACTGGTCACGTTACAGTAACAAAAATGAAAAGACCCTAGCTGAAAAAAACAAAAAAACAAAACAAAAAAACACATCACTGCAATTGTTAGTAGGAGGCCATGGACACATATGGGACAGTTATCACATCAGTAGTATTCACACAGCAGCTTCACCTCTCTGTATAACCTGACCATACACACTCCACACACACAAATTGCATTCAATTTCATGTCCAATGCAGCACTCCACCTATGAAAAAAACACATTTGGAAACTAAGTGCGGCTCCAAAACAGCTCAGAAGTTATGTCGTAATTTGCGAATAATTTCCACCCACTCTCCAGTGAAGCCAGTGAGTCTTATGGTGCCCTGGAGATTAACCCACAAACACAAACACATGACTGAGCTTCACCGTGGGCGCGCAACCTCGAGAGAATGAAGAGTTAATTCCACTGTGCATTCCATCCTCTCGGTGTGTCATTAAAAGCGGCACATCTCACCTAACCATCGTTTATCTCTCTACTGATAATTAGTTCAGATCAATTACCCTTACTCAGTGCCGCTTCCACATTAAGAAAGCAGGAAGGGCCACTTATTCATTACTGCTCTTTTTGCCAGTCTTTTAAATACTCCCACGGGTTGGTTCCACTAGCGTTTTTTTTTTTTTTCCTGCTGGAAGGCCTCCATTAAAAAACCATCGTTCACCACAGGGTCCAGCGCGTGACAGAGGTGGGCGCTGGGACCCCCTGGAAACCCCTCTCTGGTTGCACACTGTGGCAGAAAACGGAGGTTAACTGGCTTAATTACAGGCTTTAAAACAGCAAACACTTGTCACAGTTGAGTTGCATTACTGAGCTCGGTCCGACAGAGTTATGAGCAGAAACAGAGAAACACTGCAAAGGTGTGTGATGACATCAATCATTACCCACCTGAAGTGGAGTTAGGAAGTTTGCTCTAGTCGTGAAGGCGGCAGAAATACAACCACAGCGGTGACAAATGTATGGATGATTGCCTGATAACACACCAGCGGAGCTGAATTCCACTTAAGTGAGAGAATATGGGCACATCCAACAGTCCACAATTACTGACTTTCTGTGGGCGCAACTTTGTACCCTGGAAAGTTCATCCAACAAAATTCTACACTTTCTGCAACTCTATTCCTCACTGAGTATCCTGGCTGGCTGTCTTGTATTTCAACCCTGCATGAAAAAACATAAGCATGTCAAAACTGGAAGGGCGGGAGAAGGCAAGTGAGGGTAAAACCTGATCCACATTGTAGCCCATGAGAGAGACTTTGGCCTGATTCAGAACTTGGAGGGAAAGAAGTAGGAGTGAAATCCTATCCTGCACTCTGCCTGCCTCTCTTCCTCCTCTTCCTCCTCTTCCTCCTCTTTCCTCTGTCTCGCCCTCCCTCTCTCAGAGAGCTTCATCTTGGACTCCAGGCCTGTTTGTCTTTTCACAGAAAGGAAATGCAAAGTAGGCTGCACCGAAACTCTGGGAAACACCACAGGACGTCCCTAGGGGGGAAATTAAATACAGCCACTAAGATCCACACAGTAAAGTGGCAATAAAGTATTCATTAACCCTCCATTGAAGGGTAAGCAGGGAAACAAGCAAATGAGTTAAGAAGTCAAACAGGGACTTAGAGCACACAGCAACACCACCCCCTCTCATCTGAAGATTTACAAAACAATGACAGGACTTGCAGAGCTCAAGAGCATGTACACGCCGCTCAGACAAGCAGGGTGATCAGAGAATCAATTGAGTTAGAGAACAAAGTGAGCAAAATCACCATAGTTTCACAAACTTTCCCCCACCCGATACTTAGAATCCTCTGTGATTTTATATTGCAACATTTCGCCCACTGTGGGTTTGGCAAAGCGCCTGGCTGGAGTGGAGGATGTAAACAATCCCTTTTGCTCCTCTTGATGTTCATTTTCCCTCCAATTTAAAGACCTCATTTTTCATCTCCATTCTAAACTGCTGTCCGCTCTCCACAGAGCCGCTCCTTGGACCTGGACTGAGGAATCTATAGGCAGCGGAGAGAAAGGCATGCGGGATGCTGTGCGTTGTATTCATTGACAGAAAAGGCCTGATGCCAGTTTGACACCCACCCCCAGGTCTCCCAGAATGTGAATGAACTTCTGTGAATAAGAGGCAAACCTACACAGACGCCCCTGCAGCTATAGGACCATCAGCGAGAGAAGAGTGTGTGGGCGATGCCAAACAACAACAACAACAACAAGAGGAGCTGCATGCTAGGGTTCCTCTTTTAACACTTCTTCACCAATAAAGAGGAGGCACCAGCACTGTAGGGTGCCTGAAAGGATGTGTCGTTGACAAAAACAGCCTGTCGGAGGGTCACCGCTGGCCCCGGCCCAGCCTCAATGGATGTGATCAAGACTCCGTCCCTACACGTTGCAATTAACACCTACTCCACCAACATGCAGGAGGCAGCAATAGGGAAATCTCCACATCAGCATTTCAAAACCATGGCACTACAAAAGCATCAAAGTGCATGCATTCTATTATCCCTGAGTGCTCTTGTGAGCTAAACTCTTTAGTGTGTCTTCCAAACAGCCTCAGTTCCCCTTTCCAAAGTCAAATACTGTATGACCTCATCACTGACAAGATGAGGAGGTAGGAGGCAGTGAGCAAACATGCTGAAAGGACTGGATGGGAGGTTTGGGTGAAATGCTGACTACAATTTACTCTCAACATGCTTGAGTGAACTTGAAAACAATGATCAATATGGAAGCCTGTTTCTGCAAACTAATTTCACTCTGACTTGCTAACAAAATGGCCTGATACTGAGTGGAAGAGGTCCATAATATAAAACCAAATTAAAGCAGCCAAATTCCAGTCAGCCCCTGTTTGATCTTTTGATCTGATACCTAACTCAATCTAATCAGTGCAGCCATCTTCGCTGATTAACCACTGATTAACAGCAACCACACACATCATACTTGGAGAACACGGTGCATTTGAAGAGTTTAGTTAACTTATTCATGGCTTCTATTCTTGCACACTAGGCATTCATAGCTCTTAATGTTAAACACACTCAGCCATTTTAATATGTACTCAATCCCAGTGTCAGCAAACCACTGCACCATCATTGGTATGACGTAATGTTTATATAACTTTTGTAATGAGTAGTTCTGCAACCACTAGCAAGATTATCACGAAACAAAGATGATGTGCCAATGAAGTGAAATCAGTTTATTTACAAGCTTTTTTTCCCAGTGCATGCCTGAGAACCTATGTCTCTTTCTTTTCAAGCCCGCCCATTACTCTAGCTATGACTGAATTCACGTGTTACATAGTATATTATGCAGTGGTGGAGAGTAACTAGATACATTTGTTCTTCTGTTGTACTGTTCTTAAGCACAAACTTGATGTACTTCTGTTTGCAGGAGTAAATATATAAGAATTTATATTTATATGTGAGAATTTGCTATTTTCTTTAATTAGTCCAACAATTGTAATTTAGTTGAATAATTCTGCATTGTTTGGATTGTTGGTTGGTCAAAATCAGCACTGTGAAAATGTTACTTTGTGCATTTGTCACTATTTTATAATACTATACTACTATAATACTTTTTTTTTTTTGCTAATTTATTCATGCCCAACATGTCAGCTGTACATGTCATGTTCTGATCTGTACATGACACACAATTGTGATCTGCTTCATTTTAGCGTTATAGTGCAATGCACTCTCCCAGTCACGGTGTATTTACTGTATAGCTCAGAGAAGAGAGGTCACATCAGGGGTTACAAATTTCAGCACAGAGGAAATGATACACATGTGAAAGTCAAACTGCTACTGACAGAGGGTGAGAAATTATGTAGAGCTTGAAGTTCAGGAGGGGAGGAGGTGAGTCACAGTGGCCTTGACCTGCCCAGTCAGGGTCACGCTCTCCCACTTGACCTTTCTGAGAAACTCCCATATACTTAATGTCATCAGAGAATAACACATGTATTGAGGCTTTAAGAAAACATTTGTTAGGACTCCTATTGATACACCATCCAAAGGCAAGATGCCTATAATTGATATATCATACAGTACAATATGTGCTATGCCAAGATCATAAAAACTGCAGCCAACAAGTGGTAAAAACCGTAACAATCTGATGTCTGAAATCTGACCAAAAGACACAGAAACAAAACCTTCCAGAGCAACTAGTTGAGCAAAAGAGAGTGGCTGTGATTCAGCGATTTCAGGGTGATATGAGGTGCTTCTTAACAATGTATTTAAAGCCTGTGACAGCAAAAAGGGCGTGACTCTGTGAGGTAACCATTTGGAAGCAATAAGGAATGAACAAGATTGAACAAGTAATGGTGTTTAGTAGCAAAAAGCAAGCCATGCATCTTTTTGCATCTTAGCACAGAGCAGGGACAGGACATGTTGTGTGCAGGGCTGCAGCCACAGGCACTGGGGTTCGCATCCCAAAGGCTGGTTTGACAGCACTTGGCTTCAAACTAGATAAGCGTAATGACAGACAAGAAGACAGAGAGGTGGAGGAAGGCAATATGGGAGAATTTGCAGAGGCCAAAGACGAGGTCATGTGCAGCATTCTCAATGAGTTGTACAGCAGCGGAAAGAAGTACCTGGATAGACTCCAAGGGAACTGCTGAAACCCAGACAATGGATGACTAAAATCTGAGTATCACCTACATTTCATGCACCATATATAAATAGCAATGTCTTGTCTGCTGATCTAAGATAAAACAGTTCGTCAGTGAGCTGTAAAGGGAGTCAACCATGTCTGTGTAAAGATGACCAGATAAAGAACCACTTCACAATAATAAATGAATTTAGAGTTGTTCACCTGTGTGGCAGTTGAATTCATTTTCCCTCACATGTTCTTACCAAACTTTTACTACTTTCTTATCTTATTTTGCACCTGATTCACAGGGTATCAACATGTCATTGTGAACCCTTTGTGGAACTTGGGTCCAGTTTTGAGCTATATCCATGAAAGCATGTAAATCCACTGAACCATTACTCTACCTGACACCTTAATCTGCCACAAGACAAACACTAGTGCTAAGAATATACAGTCCCAGCGGCAGCTCAAAGACAAAGCCAGTCTGAGCCCTCAACCTGTTTATCCAGTCTCCACCAATGTCCTGTTTTCATGGGTGAGAAAAGACACCAAATCCCTCAGGAAGTCTTTATTATGCCACCTAGAAAAGAGGACCAACCATGAAGTTTGGCAGGTGTGCCCAGTACCTGGTCGTAGACTCAGGTGAACCTGGGCTGAGTGCATGGTTATACTAATACATCAAGCCAAAGAACAATACGTCATTATCTGTTAGCAAATTCCTCAACAAAGGGGTACAACAAAAACAAAACATAATGACTGACAAGTTTCTTCACATCACTGAATATTTGAGCAGGGCTCTCACGAAGTGACTGACTGAGAGAAAAACCTTGCTCTGACAGCTTTTGTAATTGCAGGAAATAACCAAACACTGTCTTTACATATGGAACTATTTACAGCTCCAACATGACAGCCCATATTCTGCATAGGTATAAAACACATAATTGCATGACCTCTCATCTGTTTGTAATGGTTGCTCTAATTCTGTATTTCTGGCTATATAATGAAATGTTGAGGGGAACAATAGTTATATGAACAAAAAAACACATGGCAGATGATGCTGCACTGCTGGAAAGAAATTGATTCACAGTATTTGGAGAATTTTTGGTGCTGTTTTCCAGTCTGATGAGGAGGTGTCAGGGGTGGGGGAAACAGATGCAACAACATGTCCATGAAAGACAAGACAGACCGACAACGCTAGGTCCTCCATCTGAGAGACGATATTAGTTTCACAGGAGGCGAGGCACTGACAGAGCCTGCAACCCGACTCAGGAGGCATTCCCATGCCAGGGGAAGAAAAATGAGTAGGAAAGGGAAGACAGACAAAACTGCAGCAGGAAACCAAGCATTCACCAATGAGGTAGACTATATTTAGATGCCACTCTGTCACCTTCAGCTTCCCCTGCCCACAAGAATCCCCTGGAGATGTATGAGAGCCTTGTTACCTCCTAGGAGTTCACTGCACACACACAATGCATCCAGCAACCACTGGTCAGATGTTGGAGAAATAGAATCCAAGCACTGATATCATTCCTTCTTTTATCATTAACATTAGGACCACCCAAGCAGCCTGCACTATACTTTACAAGCTTGCTGGGATATTGCATGAGAATCAAGTAGAGCAAGGTGCCAAGTGGCCATATTCTAAGACATTCAAATACAATGACTCAATTCATGGAGCATCATAAAGAAAGGCCTGTGTGTGTTTAACAAAAAGAGAATATAACAGATATTCCAGGGACTGCAGTGTCATCACTGGGTGGGAGGTGCAGACAGTGCTGACGGTTGGCTATGAGATGACATTGTGACCGCAATTTTATTTGCAGTGGGAAATTGGCACCAAGACTACTGCTGGATTCAGGGGCAATGTGCTGAAAGCTGCCAACAGACTCATCTTGTTGTGAAGACTATCACACATCTGTCCCACACATACACCTGCTAAGAAGTAGGTGAAAATGGTACAGGACCATTTTCTATAATTCTAATGCACATTAACCAACAAATGTAATAGTTTAGGTTAAGTGCAAAGCTTAATGGGGATTAAACTGTGCCACATTTAAATGCAATCATGCAATATACACATAACATTCATTTTAATCACTGAGGTGTATAAAACTAATTGATAATTGATCATTAATTTATTCATCAAGATACCAAAAAAAATCCAGCTTCTAAATCATGAGAATAAATTGCTTTTTATTCTCCTAAACTGTAGTAAATTGGATATCCTTGGGTTTAAAACATCTGATGCAATCAGGCTATTGATGCAGTTTTACCTTTAATTTAATGTGTTACACACCAAACAGCTAATGTATACCAACAAAGGTGTGCCTTCAAGGCAATTAATGCAGAATTTGAAAATATGCCATATGAGCCATATGAAAATCAAACAGAAATATATTTATTGTGTGCCTCTGGTGCTGTGTTGTAAATCTGACTAAACCCTATACAAAGTGCCCTGTTACTATTGTTCTCCAGCTGTCACCATCATGTTCACTGCATTCCAATGAAAGTGATGTAGCAACTGATCCAGAAATAAAGTGTAATCACGGTCCTATCAGTCATGCACCAAATAGGGGGCTTAGTTCAGGTTATAGCAGCTCACTGACAGGCATCTAATCGATCCCTGATTCCTGACCTGTCAGGGCATTAGACATATATACCATTTAACGATTACCTTCTAAGAGATAATCACCTGGGCTTCAAGTTAAGATGAGGACTGTGACTGGCCAGCTGTCGCATTTTATTTTATCAAAATTGCTGCGTTACCTTTATATAACACATTACTTTTTAATTCTTAGAAAAAATCCTCACGAATTCAAAAACAGAGATAAAGTGTTGTGAAGTCTATATATGAACACACAAACACACACACACCCCCACACACACCTTAGGTAGCAGGAATTCTTCAGTCATGTGCACCACAGTGGAGGATTAACACAGTTTCTGGAACACTGTGCTCAGACCAGACCTCAACATGCACTCAATCAAATTTCAAATGCTTTGCACCGTTAAGAATGGCTTTTTGCCAAACAGGACCTAACAATTAAGTGATGCTTCTGACAGCTGGATCACAGCAGAGGCCAAGCATGGCCGGATCAAGCTGCGTTTGCACTTAGACCACCGTCACCACCCTGCCGACTGTGTTCAATGGTTAACCATGGTGCTACGAATGACTGCTGTGTGTAGAGGGGAGTTTTACACTAAATATAACCTGGCTTAGCTGCTGTGGAGACAAGCTGAGGTCTGGGACATGGCCAAAGTAATAGTGGTTTTCATTGCTTTGTCAGTCCTTACTTTGCTGCCGTGGGGATATATGGACTCAGCCCTCACAAACAGTAATTAGAGATCACAGCCAAACATCAGCAGCAGTGCCAGACTACTGGGGCAGTGGTTTCATGGTTTTTACATGTGGTTTAACAATACTGCAATATTACAGTTAGGATGAAGGTGTGCCAATGTGCTTGAGGTATCCTGAAAATTAAATTGGCAAAAGAAACGGCAAGAGGCAGCTGAACAGGAAGTTATCAGCAATAATCCCCTTGAGCTAATATACCAGTCACACTGCATTTACTTCATAATGCAGGAAAGTGGAATTTGCATCCAATTATGCCAAAGAAATTAAACTTTCGTCAAATACTGAATAGTGAATAAACACTCAGCTCCAACCCTTAAAATGCATTAAGACCTAGTGATAAAGGCATGAGATGTTTTGGACCACTACAGCTGTGAACAGTTTAAACATTTACTAGTGTAAGTGAGAGGGTAGCAGTAAAAAGGGCAAGCCCAGAAATGAACTGATAGCAAACTGTTGACTTATCAAAAACAACTATTCGCTGTAAAGATAAGCTGCTTTCTAGCTCACGTTTTCAGATTTAACGCTTACCACTGTTTATTCTCAGGCAACCATCAGGTCATGCATTAGATACATAACTAAGGCGTAACAAGGGCCGACACATACCACAATGCCTGGCATTTAACCCCAAAGGAGAGTTTCTAACCCTTCACACCGCCACCCACCCACACAGACACTCACACCCGATATAGACTAAAGATTTTGCTGAGGAGTAAAAATAGGAGCCTGCTGTTAGCTGTTCACAGCAAAGTATGTAGGGAAATATTTGGAATAATGAGGAGCCAGAGCTGCCTGCTTTTACTGCCACCTGCATTGCCAGCGGTGAGTGTGTGTTGTGGAAATGTTGACCCACATTCTGGTGTCATCCCTGTGGATTTGGCCTTGTGTGCACTCAGAGGACGGGGATGGGTGGGGGTGGGGGTGGGGGTGCTGTAATCCTCATGATGTTATGGTATTTAAAGGACTTTTCCTTTGTAGAGTCAGAGTATAACTCCATTGCTGTAGTTTTCAGAGCAGCCGTTACAAATTTCATTAACACCATCAGAGGAAAGGTGAGAGTGGCACTGTGTTAATTCTCACATGCTCTTTTTGGTGCATGACACGGCTCCACCCTTGGCAGCGCATTACAACTACACAGCCTTTCAAAGTGGAAATTTAGAATAATGGTGATTCTTGACCCTGTGACTCTGTTTATTCTGATCTAATGTTTACCACAGTCTGTTCATCCAAGCAGACTGACAAAGCTCTTTAAAACAGTACTAAAGGCTTTTAGTCACCAGTTACACCTTCTATGTAAACAACAGCATATAAAACTTAGACTGTGCCTTTCTTTGATTTAGCACAGACTGTGAAATGTTGCTTTGTGACTGAATGAAGCTGTGGCAGCCCAGATTTATGTGCGCTGCAAGGTCTGAAACATGCGGAGACATAAGCATGGATTTAGATTTGTATCTGCACGAACTCAAATATGGGAATGTCGACTCACAGCAGTAATGTTACGTTCTTTGCGAAGCATGGCACAGGGAAAGCTCCCTAAGGCACTCTGCCCATTCAGAAAATCTAGTGTTTTCTGTACATCGCAGTCTAAAAAAAAAACTGCACATATAAATCAGCTGACCTCTTAATGGATTTACGGCCATGACTCACAGAGAGGCGACGCTCTCACACAATCCTTTCACATGTTAATTCAGTAGTTCACTTCAGCGATGGGTAGCTTTACAAAATGGGTGATTTAACTGCGATAGATTCTAATAAATCTAGAGTGATGATGTCACCGTACAAAAACTCCACAACTCAAGAAGACAAAGGTAGTCACTAAATTAAAAATTACATGGCTCCTAAGAACTAACAGTAGTAAATAAACTTCAAAAGACGACTGATTTAGTGAAATTTAGTGAGCTCCACAAATGTCAGCAACAGAAAATGCTAAAAAAAAAAAAAAAATTTGAGTTTGTACTTGATCCCCGTAAGATCAATAATTATAGTTGACTGTATCAGGATAAACAGCCAGAAGTACCAGATCAGTGCCATTAAACTATTACAGAAGAAGATGATCACCAGTGAAATTTCAAATTGGTGGAAAACAAAGTAAAAAGCAAGAGGTAAATGTGAAATTTATGTTTGTTTCATGTATTTAACTTAGGAAAGATGCAGTCTGCTCCAGGCTAAGATTTAACAAAGCATGCTTCCAAGGTTTATTGCTTTATAAACTCTAATTTGACTAAAATGTGCATAAGTAGGTACACATTCTGTCGTCTGGGCATTTTGAGACTGTTTTGGCTGTATTCACTACCAAAAAAGGTGCTCGCCCTTTCATAAAAAATGCTGTGCACATTACATGAAGCCAAAGCTAAGCGATTAGGTCCCATGATTTATTCAACCTGCTTTTAATAGGGAAGTGAGGGCCTCCCAGTCTGATGGAGGTCATGGTTCTTAACCTCGCTCCTCAGCTACTGAGTTAATAAGTTTGGAACATGTGTTTAGTTCAGCACAAAGCAAAAGATTCAGTTTTATAGCTGCAATTTGAGCTCTTTTCACAGTGCGACACACTGCTATAATCATCAACAATTATAAACAGGGAACTGATAATTAACATGCTCTTTTCCTTTGACCCATACTAAAAAACGGCATAATGTCCACACTTTCGGTTCTGTTGTGTTCCATTAAAGTTGCTGCTCAGAGGCAAACTGCCTTTCCAAACAGCTCAAGCAAAAACTTAACACATCACGATGCATCAGGGGAAGTGCAGCCAGCTTGCCAAGGTAAGGACTACATGGGCCTCTCAAAAAGCAATTAAGGGCGAGAGTCATAATATTGAATAGAGAGGGGGGTGCATTCCTCTGAGAGAGGCAGCAGCAGTAGACTGTGAAATTCATATTGACTGGAGAGGCAAACACACACACAGGTAAGCAGGAGAGCTGAGCATTTTCCATCCAGCTTGTCAGCCAAAGAACAGTGCCTGTATTCTACTGCTTTCAAACATGAGTGAGTTCAGCCATCTAAAGATGCACCTACACAAAAGCTTGTCTGCTCACAGAAAAACCTGCATAGCAAAAAAAAAAAAAAAACCAAACACACAATTTAGAAAGTTTTCTAAAAACAACAAACCCTCTGTGTAAAGTAGAGTTTAAAATGATATTTGGAAAATGAAGAAATTGCTGAGCTCTGGATGTGTGCTCACTGATGTGTTAAATCCTACTTGATTAAAGCAGGAAAACGCCTTCAACAATGAACTGTGCCAGTCCACTTAATTAAGTCAACTTGTAGTATGGAGCGCTGGGAAATGGAAAGCAAAGCAAACAGGGGCGCTGCTGCTTGCTCCTTCGTCTTTTCTCTGGATGCTAATCAAAGGCTTGATCTCTGAGCAGGACAGGCCTCAGGGACGTTGCTCTGCTTGGCTGATCCTGGCAATTTGCCCTTGATAATACCCACGCTCTCTCTTTCTGCACCCCTCAGAACCCAGCAACCCATCTCAGCTAATCTGTACAGCTGCTGAAACACACAAACACAGTCGCCTAAAGTACACATCTACCTCACCAGGGAATAATCACATAATAGCCACAGGGTTATTACATGCTCCTTATGATCCTGTCTCCCTTTGTGGCTCCAATTTAGGGATTCCATAATAAAGATGATTGAAGATAAAGACGTTGCATTTGATTGACTAAAACAATCATCATGTATATTATTTCAAAATGCAAATGAACAAAGCATACATTATGAATATGTGCATCTGCCCACTCAGTGTTTGTGTTTTTAATTGTTTGTACAGCATAAGCTGGTGGAATCATCTGGTGGTTATTACAGTGCCTGGAGGTTTGAGGAGGGGGCAGCAAATGAGAGCTGCATGATTTGTTTGCGGTCTGCTCTGCGGTGTAACATGAGCGTCTGGTGATGCTGTAGGTTCTTCCTCTGTAAAAACCTTCAGCACTTACCAGAGCTACAGTCGCTCTGATTGTACAACTATCTTGTCTTCTGTCAGACAATGAGCAAACACATGGCAGAGTTTAAGAAACCAGCACAGAATGAGAAGCGTCTGAAATATTATGACGCCAGCTGCAAACCAGGAAAGAGAAGCAGGTGTGGACGGGAGGGTGGAGGATGAGTTTCAGGTTCCTACCTTTGAAGGAGATGAAAACGCGAGGTGCAGCCAGCAGGTCACTGCTCACTGGGTTCCCGAGAGCGAAGCTGGACAGTGCCAGGAGGGCGTGGACTGTCCACAGACCGTCCAGCTGCATGGTCGACCAGCCTCCAGCAGCACGCAAAGTGTTTCTAGGAAGAAAATCTCTGCAGAGACAAAAAGAAACATGTTAGAAGAGAAGATGCATTCACAACTATACACAGCAAAAAAAAAAAAAAAAAAAAAAAAGCATAAATTAATACATTTCAAAAATGATGCTGCAATAACTGCTTTTGGTTATTAATTTATATGACATGTCAAATATATTGCTCCTAAGGGCCTGCATGTTTTGGCGACACAGAATCGAAGTGTGGAGCTTACACCCAGATCTCTGCGAGCATCACTAAACTGATGAGTCCTGATGGGGATGAGCCAAGCTTTTACAGATGTGTGTACCCACTTCCATTTGGTAAAAATTATGGTTGTTTTTCAGTGTGTGATGAACTGATGGGAAGATCATGCTGTCTGCAGTCAGAGACGCTTGTCCTCTGCTGTTCTTCAAGCACCCAAAACACATTCCTGCTTCATGACACCATATGTGTCTGCTGCTCTCTAATTATGGCTTCACCTAACACCAGGTTATACCACATCCTCACACTCATTATTGAAACAGATATAATTTGTGGTGTCTAAAATAAAATTTTGCTAAAAACCTTGCTAACGGGGTTACAAATGATCACTGGAACAGTTTCACAAGCACTCCCCCCAAATAATATTGGTGGTGGCCATCTAATAAGACTGCAGCTCATTAATAGACGACACCAGGGAGCAACCACAGTGATCCGTTCAGTCATATATCAGGGATCATCAGAAACACCTAACAGCACATCCTTTGCCACCACTTTCCATTTAATGGTGGTGTGTCTGCATTCTGACGAGGTCCAGTCAAATCTTTTCTCACCACACTCATTTTCCAGAACAAAATCCAGAGCTCACTCCCTTCATGTTCACAGCGAGATCACTTCAATCTCTGAATCTCATCTGCCCATGTTTTTATTTCAGACACTGCACCAGATCACCATCTCATGCACACCTTCTGAAACATCAGAGGAGCCGAAGAGTCCTCAGGCTGCACGGCTGGAGTGCATTTATGAGCATAAGCAGCTGTTTAAACCTCGGCTGTTTACTGACAATTTGTTAACCATCCAGCTGTTTATTCTGAGACAGAGGCCAAGTCCTTCACACAAGCAGATGAACTCAAACAGGACGCTGCTCACAAATGAGACTGGAATTGTGGGGCACACACACACACTCACACATTATATTATAGAGCTAAATATATCCACATACGTTCAAGTTTACAAAAGGAGGGTTTATGAAAGCATACAACTGTCCATCACACTGGCCCACATAGATTGAAGAATCACATCCACTGATGCTTTCAGCTTCTACATTGTTTATGTCTGCAAGTTATTAACTGCCATATGCTGGACAAATGCAATACCATTCACTATTACAGCTTACACAGCAGTCAATAAACACAAGTTGGCTTAGGGCTCAGTGAGTAAAGTGACAACATAACCCACATCCTCAATCCCGCTGGTTTATTCAGAGAAGGTCATTACAGAAACATTTTCATATTTCACCATAATAAAAAAAAAACTTATTCTCCACTATGAACGATAAAGAATATGGCAAAATAAAGAATATTAAAGTTTATTCATATAAATTGTTATTCTTCGGCAAGGAGGACTACAAAATATATGCAAGAAACGACAATGTTGATGAAACATGAAATAGAGTAAGATCTGCATGTAACAGACGGGCAGCCTTGGCTACACATGGACGACAAAACTGTAAACAGTCTGGTGTGGTATTAGAGCGCACAGTAAACTGAACAGCAATTAAATAAAATAAATACGTCATTAAAAAGAATTAAGATTATAATCAGTCGGAAATCTGATATAAAAGTATAGCCCTAACCACTATAATAACACACACACACACATATATGTATATATATATATATATATATATATATATATATATATATATATATATATATAATAATGCAATAAAACGTTCTAAATCAGGCTTACCTTATTAATACAGCGTTCCGCCTATAACTCCAGATCCAACCTTGTAAGTCATTAAAGAAACCTATTCCAACAGATCGGTCACTTTCGCCTCCAACTTGGAATTAAAAACAACAACATTAATAATAATAATGAAAATCCCGAAAGTCCCTGTTCAGGAGAGCGGTCTATACCTGTGCGCACTGCGCGGTTATTGGCCCCGGAGTTTTAAGTGCACAGTATAATAAAATGTCAGTTTAAAAAAAAAAAAAGAGGAGAAAATATTTCTCTAGTTTAATCGTGTGCGAGACCGCGAGGCGAGAAGATGTTGTCGCTGCACGACCACAATCAACATCTCGTGGGAAAAAGCAGCTGGAAACAAAGTCCCCGTGGTGTAGAGAGGTCCAGGCACGCACCGAGTGCTCCTCAGGAAAGTTGGGCGCTCCTGTCTGTAGGGAGGCAGGGCGCTAGCAGGTGGATGCAGAGGCCCATTTGCCTTAAACACACCCACAGGGCGGGCAGCGCCGCCCATCAGCCTGCTTGGAGGGGAGACATGATTTACTACCGTATTACACCACAGTGTGCAGTCAGAGAAGCTGTGGCTGGCACGAAGGATGTTCACTACTCATCCGATTTTTTTTTTTTCATAATCTTTGTTATACTGTGTGCAAAAAGTGTCTACCTTTATGAACCAGCCTTTCTGGGTTTATAAGATGTTTAACTAGTGCCTATATAATTTTTAAGGCATTATTGAGAACAAAAAGTGGTGTTGCCAAACTAGTTGATGTTAAAAAGTAAGAAACTGGTTTGATTGGTTTCTCATTTTGTAATAAGTCATGGGGTTCTAAAAGAAGAAAATCATTAAATAAAGGGCTTTAATAACAATGTTTACAGCTGTAAATGTTAAAATATATTCAATGAAATATTACTGTCAGAAGCACTTTTCCAGTGATAATAGTCCAGCCCATGAATAGGATGTTTTCACAACCTGACAACCCAAAGGTTATTCTTAACTGATCTATACAGCATGACTAAATACTTTATGTGGAAAGTCAATGCGGTGTTTTCAATCCTTCTGCAACTTCTTGAGCTTCTTTCACAACAGACATGTTTGCTGGTTTTGAGTCAGTCATCTGTAGCTCTGTCTTCTTTTGCTGTGCCACCCACACGAGGCGTGGAGGGAAAACATTCAACAAGATTTAGCTATAGATCTTTTTGATACTTTTACCTTTACCTATACTTTTAAACGTGTGTGTTATAAAGGGAGAAACAACTTATATTAACTTTACCATTCGCTGGGAAAAAGTTTCCTTCCTTCATCCAAGTTTCCTACACAGTTACTCTGACTTTATTCGACTGGATATTTGACCTGCCAAGTCAATTTTAGACTTAGAGCACAGCCAATTTAATGACTGTTAGCTCCAACTTATCAGAAATTAAAAGCCTTATCTTGGTTATGTACCCGACGATTTGAAAAAGGCTGAGAAATGTAATTCATTTGATGGTACACAGAAAATGACGATTAAAATGCTTAATTTGTTCGCCTATTCAAACACTCAAAGTCAGTGAGTTACTGCCTGGGACGATTTTCTAAAGCTCATTGAGAAAATTAAACATTTTCCCATTTTTAATCATATTCCATTTAGTCGCCTTTCACACCTGCATTATCTGCCCCTCATTCAAAGCTTTAAATTGCGTGCACTGGAATCACCATTAAGCTTGTGGAGGACTTAGACAGAAAGTTTGTAAGGTGTTCATCCGTCTGCTCAATGGAGTCAAAAGAAGCTGTCCCGCTCAACTTTTTCTTCCAAATGAAGCCAGGACGTTGGCTCTGTAGCCTTCACTCCAAGCTCTGACCAAAATAATGGTTCTTTTTTAAAGTGACTTGGCAGAGGTCAAATAGAAAAGAATCAGTCTGAAGAATCCAAGCAGACTTCTTCCTCCTGAAGACAACTTATCTATTCAATGAAGACACGGCAGATTTTCTGAGATGCTGGGCCTTCAGCTTCTCCAAAGCCACATCGATACACATTGCTCACCCAGTCAGTTTTCTGAAAGCACAAGACACTCAGCTGTCAACCCTGATTCCACAGTGTTAGTGTTCATATACACTTTACAGCTCGACGGGAGTCCGAGTAGAACTGTGTACACTACCTGGAAGGACTTGTTGCTCCTAAGTGGGCCTGAACTGTAATATTTATGATAAAAATCTCGCCAGTGCATGATCCCCAGCTGCTGCTGACATCTATCTAAGTGGTGTATGAAGCTGTTTAAACGCTCTGCCAGAAGAACCTGCATTCCAGGTGAGAAAAGTGCTTTCTGAGGGGCTCTGCCTTCAGGGCATGAACAGATGTCAGGTGTTATATCAGCATTTGTAATTCTTACACAGTTCAAGGGATCATTTGAACACAATCCCAGCGTTAATGTGTGAGGAGAGATATGGCACATAGCTTTGCAGTTTTGTGTTGTGCAGAACCATGAAAGATGTCAGGTTCTGTCAGAGGTAAGAAGGTGAGATTTTTCTGTTGCTGTATTTTGTTCACTTTTTCTGATCATCCCTGTTTCTTTTGTGCTTACTGAAATATTTATCACAACCAAAACAAAAGCAAAAAAAAAACATACTTACTTAGATTCAATATTTCTTATACTCTTTTGACTTTTTGTTTGCAACATTTAAAAGCTAACTTAGAAATACAGACCAGGATTAAGAAAACACATTATTTTACATTTCTCTGGATGCAAAAAAATAACTGTCAAGAACAATTTTAGCTTCTTCTTCTTCATTTACTTTTTAGTATGTGAAGCTCATTATATATTCCGTACCCACCATTAGTTTAGTCCCTGTGCCGAGATTAGTGTGTGTAACACTGAATTTCTAATTGTAGTCCGTAGTTCTTGCAGAAACAGAGTAATCCCATTTTAATGTGTTGCTAAGTAGAGTTTATCCGGTAACAACCCAAGTTACTGTTTCAAGGAAAGACTTTAGTCCACTCTTAAAAAAAAAAAAGAGTGAATTTAAATCACAATGTGCTCTTTGTTTTGTACTGGCTACAATGACCTCATTGCCAGGCAATTGAACATGCAGTAATACTGATTCCTAAAAGTATTGCAGTACATGTCAGCAGTAAACACACACAGTTTTTTTGTGGCCAGTCTTCAAACAAAGCTAAAACTGACTTGCAGTCACAGCAACCAGATATAGTAATATTTCAAATCCAGCAGGCAGGTGCTCACCTTGTGCTGCGAGCAGATAGGAGCAAAGCTTTGCTGCCAGCACTTTCTGCAAATGATGTCCTCAAAGTTATTAGCATTTAAATGAGAAAAGAAAAGCATCATATCTAGATCACGGGCACACTCTCAACAGTGTAAAACTTGTTCGAAAATTCAAAAGTGTTTAGGACAAACTTTTCTCATTTCTTGAGGAGGAGGGACAGAAGTGAGGCAGTTCAACAAGCAAATGAACAAATTAGGTACAAAAGGGAGGAAGAAGTTGTTTTCAGGCTCTGTGATCAGACTGAATTCAAGTATGTGGCTCCTTGGCACAGAGATTACATATCAGTGCTTAGACCACCTTCTTTTCTTCCTACCTGTCAGTGGTTTGTGGCTTTCAGCAATACTTTCCTGTTGTTTTTGGCACCATGTGGCGCTATATACACCTCCCAGACTGCGCGGGTTGAACGATACTTTACTGCCAGTGTCACCCTGCCTGCCCCAGGGAACCACAACCCACAGCGGCCAGAATGAAGGAAATGGCTTTGATTTCCTTCCACTTTCACACATCAAAAGGGGAAATGAACAAGGACCGTACGCCGGTCCTGACCAAAAACAAACTCACAGCGTTTGCGCGCGCTCATATGCATTTCTGTCTCGCTTATGTTGTGTGTGTGTGTGTGTGTGTGTGTGCTTTGGGCACAATATAATGTGTGTTGAGGAACAGGTGAGTTAATTTCTGCTCTACATCAGTGTTGACATTGTGTGAAAGGTAAATAGCCTGTAATTGAATAAAATCACAAACCGAGACATCAGCCCAGGAAGAAACAGCAGACCCACTTTGAGATTCTCAATACAGCTCTGTTCTCGGGGGCTGGCTGTCTGGGGTCTTTTTTTGGCTGTCACTGTAAAGCTGAGTGGTAAAATCTGAACAAATAATCCATCTACTGCAGTTTCAGTGGTGATTTCATTCAATGGAAGACTGAGTGTGATTATAAAAAAAGAAACACAAGTTCTTTAGGTGGGTCATGTATGATTCATACTTAATATGCGTCATGTTTCCTCTTCACACTAACTTTCTGGGAGGTACTGAAATAGGACAGAGTTTACGTTGTGCTGCTAGGACCCTTGAGAGAGGTAAAAACTGGATTACATCAGTGAGCCACTGAAGTGTTTAGATGTGCATGCAGCAGAAATCATTTTCACACATAATCTGATTATGTATTAGAATCTGTAAAGCTAGTTATCTGGGAGGTCCTGCTACCATCCCAGGACAACACAACCATAAAATTCACAGAACAGTGGAGAGAGCACTGACATGGGGCCTTTCCACTAACAGATTAGCTGCTTCCTGTTGCATGATACTGCAGGGCTCCTTACTTTGGCAGACTGGAGCATTTCACCACCAACATGACTTTCCATGCTCAGAGTTGCTCTATTGTTTTCATGTCAGTCTTATGTCTACAGTTTCATGTACGATTGAGGCCATAGAGGAGTCCTACAGGCGATCAATTAATGGCCAATTTAAGTGACCAATAAAGCAATTATTCAATTAACTTGCAAGTATATTAGTTTAAAGGACTTGTTTGACACTTTGGGAAATAGACTTACTTCTTATCTTGCTGTGTTAGATTAGAAGATCTATTGATCATACCGATATAACTCTCATATCTGTATTATAACAATGGAGCCAGAGGCCTGTTAGTGTAGCTTATCATAAAGAATGAAAAAAAGGAGGAAGCAGCTAGCATGTCTGTGTCCAAATAGAGAGATCCTATAAAAATCCACCTACCAGCATCTCTAAAACTCACTAATCAATATGTGATGTGTTGTTTGTCAAAATGTACAAGAATCAAAATGTAAATACGTCAATTTTTTTAATGTTGCAGGATTTTATGTGCTCAACTTTTCTTTTTATTGAGTGCTAACTTCTCCAATGTTACTTGGCAACTGCAGTCAGCCAAAAAATACATTTACCCCCCTGGACAGAACCAGGGCATTTGGCTCTGTGGCCAGTGTTTATATTAAACTATGAAAACTGTCACCTGGAGTGATTTCTAATACAGATGGAAATATGAATTAGGGCAAAAAGTTTCATATTTTGCATTTAGATTTCCTACTTGCAACTTTTATTTTAAGCTTCTGTGATTTTATATTTACAGCAGAAGAGTCATAGCATGATCAGTTGAGCCAGTGTTTCTACAGATGAAATGCTGCCTCATCTTGTGCTGAACATATTAAAAAGCAGGCCACATGACTCCCACCTTGTTATGGCAGCTGCACTATATGCTTCTATAACTCTCAAACACTTAATAGAAACCCATTATACAACCACCACGCTAATAAGTACAACCAGTCTCTCTGCCTCCCTCAGCATGTGACATGCCTCCTCAGGTTGCCAGTCACAGAAACATAACCTTCTGAAAAGTTAAAAGTTTTGGTGCTCAATCTAAAGAGGCACAGTGGTTTCCCAGAATGGACGATACTAGTGGAAAAAAATAAATGCACACAGAGGTGGAGACCAGTGATATGAAGAACAATCAACATGCTCTCTACCACTGGGTTGTTATCTATTGTGCCGTTGGCTTGGCACTGCTTCGTGTCATGAATGCTTCCTGAGGATGTCATGTGACTCCTAGTGGGTAAGAGTGCGATACTTCCTCTGGGCTCTGATTCATTTCCTGCTTTTCGATAGGACAGTGAGGTCGTGACCTTTTCTACCCATATTCGGGCTCTACCAATCTGACTGAGCTCCTGTCATATTTGCACTGCGGTAAAAAGTCTTGTGATAGCTATTCAAACCTGCTTTGCCAGTTGCACCTTTCCTGCGTGTCAAGATTTGATTGTAGACATCATTAGCAAAAGCAGATGAGTTCAAATGAATGTCAGCATTGTTTGTGACCAGGGTACAGATATTAAAACTGTCACACAGTGGATTGTCAAAGGGCCAATTCCATGTTAAAATGGCTGATAAGACATGCATAATTAATGGATCTGTAAGGCAAATGAAAAATGATCTAAATTTGGTTCCCTTTAGAGAAAATTCATAATTACATGGAAAATAGTTTGTAAATATTTTACCTACAAATTTTTGGAGAAGTAGACAAAAGCTTGTCATGTAAATATATGACATTAATCCAAAAGGCATTCTTTCAGCAGAAGAGAATGCAACATTTAAAAAAAAAAAGTTGTGTTGTTTCAGTTTCTATGACTTCACAAAGACAGAATTTTCCTCCTAAAGGAAGTGAAACAGTAAAATCTTTACATATCACGTTGCAGAAACCATCAGTGGAATGAAACCACCCAACAAAACCACATGTATTGTGCCACCTTTGTTCTCCTGAGCTGATACTTCTCTGTGTTTTTATTTCCATGCCAACCATGTAAACCAGCCTGGTTGAGGTGTTGGGAGTTGCCCCTGCCAGAGCTGAAAGGTTATCTTGAACTCTCTGTGGGAACTAATCCTGCAAACTCTTACTACTGGTCTGTACAACTATTGTTTCTGCAGGGACAGGATACTCCCTTCCTCTCCCACACCTTCACCCATCCCACCCATGAAGTCAAAAAAAAAGAAAAAAACAGCAGGCCAGCCCAACTATTGTAAATGCAATATAAAACATGTTATTAACATTTAAAGTGTATTTATTAAAAACATTGGGGCCCCTTTTCAGCCTCTTTCTTCAGCCAACATTTTATAGCAATATTCATCTATCATAGAGACAAATCAAATCTATCATACAGTATATACTGAGTTATTTACTCCTTCATCTACACTACACAAATCTCAGCAATATAATGCAGCCTAATGTACAGGGCTTGACCAGGTGAACCTCCGACTCTCTGAAAGGTCAGGGAGATGTTGAAGGGCTTGAAGAAACCTCAGACTAATGAAGACATAAATCTAACAGTTTATGGTGTAGTGGGAACACCAACTAAATAAATACAATTGCACCAAATATCACAGAATGACTATGATGTACAGCAGCAAAAATGTAGACTACAGTTCTCTGAGTTGTGCACACATTCCAATCTTCCAGAAGAGGATTTTTTTGTCATATTTGTAGAAAATAGGTTGTGTTTCAGGCCTCTGAGTAGTTGGGAGCTGGTTTTATGACATTAGAGGGCCAGCACTGGCATGAGACTTGCCATCAACTCCAATGATGCGTTAAATCGCCTATGAGCGTTACACAAGGTGTTTTGTCATTTAACAACAGGCCCCCATATCATGTATCATTAGCATAAGCTGCCACACTTTCATAGCTAGTTAGTTATGGTGAATTGCCATATTGTGAAGACTAACAACCACACAAACACACACACACACACACAGAGCCACACACACACACACACACACACACACACAAATAGCAAATTACGTTCTTTTTCAGATTACTCAGTGAACCAAAGGAAGGATGCTGAAGTACCATCCTTGGTTCCGGCCCTCCCTGCTAATATTGGCCTTTTTCCTCTCTTCCAGCTCACAGGATACTGAAGCCCAGCAAGGATGTGACATAGTGTGTGACACTGTGCTTATAAGCACGTCACCCAAACATTATGGACACCACCTTTTTGTTACAAATGGGATAAGCTGTTATGCTGATTCATGTTATTACTCAGTTGCTGTGTTACAGTGACTGAAATACAATTGGGTAAGCCTGAGGAAATAACATCAACACACATATTGGCACTTGAGCATGAATCTCTCAGCAAGATTTCAATAAACACTGGCAAGCAGGAAGAATATGTACAGCCATCTGCAAATTTATCTTAAAGCCATCTCCATGTGTAGCCTTTTGAAGGGTGATTGTACACTTTGATGTCCTTCAACTTGAGCACAATAATCCCACATGCCCTGAAGTGTATACCATAGCATAAATACATGCCTGCATGGGAGTTCTTAGGGTGATAGGAGACTTAGTAACATTGTGTTTTAAGTACAGTGAAACCTTCTGGTCTCTATGTGAGGTACTTGTGTTGTCTGCCATTGTGCTGGAGGGGCTGTGGGCCCTGCATGTCTGGACCGCTCTGCTTCTCAGTTTGTAGACTACATAGCGCCAGCAACACTAAGGGCCAAAGCCTGGATTGAATTAATTTCTTTGGGAACTGAACTACACTGTCAACATTTGTAAATGATACACATGTTTTAAAAGTTTTGAGGTAGAGTTTATCCTTAAGCACTACAATAGACTTTTGTGGACTCTACACAAACATGATCAATCCTTTTTAATACAATAATCCTCAATTGTGTTTGGGTGTGAATTAAATCCTGTGGGAGTGAGTGATGTCATGGGAGTGGCTACTGGGCTGAACTCACAGTGATGTGACACGTGTCAAGGGATTTTCTAATGTTCTGACCAAGAACAGCACTTTCGCAAAGAAAAACACATAGAGCTGTGCGTCAGTGTGAGCATGTAGCTTCAGGTGGCAGCAATACAATGAAATAAAACCCAGTAAAGTCCAGTCTAAGTCACAGATTCACGGATTTAAAATCAAAACTCATATGGTTATTGGGCAACGACCAAGACAACACAATAGTAACACCACTTTATCACACAATGCTATCAGGGTAGTGACCAAATGATTATACCACAAAATGAAACACAAATATACATAAAACTTTAAATGTGAGTACAATTTATTAACTTCCACAGGAACATTCAGTCAATATACTGTAAGTCATTAAATATAGTACAATATCTGAAAAGTTTTAAAGGGTTTTCCTGGGATCAAAATAATTTTTGGGAATGTTTCTGCCCTTATTTGAAACTGACAGAATATTTGGGGGAAGGAATGAAGAGTGACATGTAACAACAGTATCTGCCTGCATGCAAACTGTAGATGCTGTGATTTAGTCAGCACCTTAACTACTAGGCCCCAGGGGAGCTCAAAAGCAGCTGATTTGACTGTTTTCAAATCTGAATGAGCGTTCTCCATGAACACCACCTCCATATACATAGGTCAGTAGGACACTACTACACCTACACCATTAGCACTGACAGAAGTTGAAGAGTTTGTTACGATCTATTAATGTGCACTCATAGTGGTTGAAGCTAACCAAAATGCTTTAATCCTTAAACATAACTGGGTAGTTGTTGGGCTTAAACATAAGGATGCAACTTACATAATGAAGACAATGAAGATGTATGGGATGATAATGACCTAGTCAACCTTTCAGTGGCTGAGTAGGCACCTACTGAGCCATAACAATAGTCTGATAAGAAGCCCAGATGGGCTATTGAAAAGCACGACAACATTCTAATTATGTGTCCAAAGAGGGCCATGCTTCTTTTACAATACCAGTAATGCTGAGAGTTTAGTTTAATTTGTCCAGGTGTAAAGACATGAGTTTTCATTGGAACTGCTTTTTGCCAAAAAAATAATACACAGCTGCTGACACTCGCTTCTCTTTTGTATTTGTGGATAGATTAGTTATACTCTTAAAAGTTATACTTCAAAGTTGTGACTCTTGCAAATGAAATCCCTTTTACAACTATTGGTGTAGTAACAGAGCTTTCTAACCCTGTACAAATAAAACCATCTGCAACATTAGATACTACAGCAGATTTTTACTTTACTATTTTTTGCTTCTTGATTGGGTAACTACATTACTACATTTTCTTATACAACCAACTGCAATTTTTCCATCAGCAGCAAAGTTTTATTCTTGTCCATTAACAAGAATAAAAACTAGTTACTGAAAGTTGGTTCAGATGCTAGGGGAAAACTCAGTGGACAGCTGGAAAAGCCATCATGATCAGATCCCAGCCTATGCTCATATGTAACAACTGTTTTACTGAGAGCTTCAGGTGACAAAGTCATTAGATTTTATGGATTTCTAATTATCAATCGTGATGAGTGCTATGGATAATCACCTTCTACTGAGATGATATAAGAGATAGTATAAAAAGGCCCTGCCAAACAGCCTCCCTATACTCTCCTAAACCCCATCTGTCATGTTCTTTAATAGTTTTCAATTTATCATTAACAGAAATCCTCCCTGCAACACCGTGTTTGAAATGACACTGGCTTTCATTCCTCTTAAAACAAGTGCAGAATACTTCATCAAACAGTTCTCTGCATGAACCTTTTGAACCACAAACTGTTTTGGTTTTAAGGCTTGGCTGGATCTGTGTCCTTTCCTGAAACCCTTTGTGCTCTCCTTATACGACCTATTGGAAGTGTCACCTCAAGAGGGCTTTCCAGCACGGATCTGCTCCCTGGCATTAAACATTAGCCTGATGCACGAAATCTACTATGACTTTTGGCACACTAGCATGACTCACTTGAAAAAAACACCCTTTCACCCACAGTCAGAAAATACTTTCCTTAGTTCAAAGCACCCTCTTTGGTTTTGCATAAGAAAAAACATAATTGAGCAACCGCCTCAGGAGTTTATATCTAATTATGGTATAGAGTGTTAGGAGAGTCTGAGGACAATCTATGCCTGTCACCCAGTCAGTCGGACTAGTGCCAGGTCATTAAAACAAACATCAAAACACTGCATATTTTCAAGGGTGGATCTGTTGTTGTTAACTCTCTTCAGGCAATATTGATGACAGGAAAAGCACGGTTCATAAATGCTTCATAAAAAAGTCAAACAAAAGGAAAATATATATCCACTATGTAGAAAGACTGTCCTGACCCCACATTTAAGTCATTATTTGATTGATGAGCAGCTCACAACAGCACAGATTTGAGCCAAGGGCTAAGCGTTTTGGCCTGGTTCTCACTGAGGGGGGGGATCACAGTGTGTCTGTCTTGGGGTGTTTCAGACATGGATCCCAGCTTGGACAGTAAAATAGAAAACATCACTTTGAGATATTTAACTTAGAAAAAGAGGCTGATGCCATTCTTAAGGCCTCAGTGTACTAGATTACCATATGGTTTAAATGTTTGTAGCACTGGTATGTCTTTATTGAAAGTACTGCAGTAGGAAATGATTGACTACAGCAGATGTCTCCAGGCCACACAGCCTATTTCGTTTTTGAATAAGAAAGGTTGCCATGGAGAGAGGACTCTTAAGTAACAATTGTGGCCATGGAGGGACTCCTCACCTTCAGAAGTTTTCTCGTGAGAAATACCTGCAGGGATGGATGCAAATTTATGGTGTAAGTAGCGATCCCTCAATGGTGTGCAATCAGAGGATGGTCCCTGTGTAAGCAGGTAAGAAAAGGTAATGAGGGAATATATAACAGAGGGAGGGCTGGAGGAGGAAAACAACACCTGCAACTAAAACGTGCATCTCTTCTAGATAGAGAGTGAGGGAATGCAGCGCAGAACAGGTAATCAGATAATCCCCCTATACCAGTAAGCGACCCAGCAGAGCACTCAAGTATTAGCAAGTACCTCTCTGATGGAGGTCTGGATAGTGATACACGGTTTAGCGATAAGAAATGGGAGATAGACAGAGAGGAAATCAAATATAATGTCTCACAACAAAAGAGGTAGGAGAGATAGACATATTTTTGGCAAGGGTGCATCACTTTATGTTTATGTGCTTGTGTTTTATTTTTAACCAAATTGAAATGAATATATGGTGGGCATCTGGGTTTATTTATCATTAGCATGCCATTCACCAAACTCTTGTTTTACAAAAACAAAAACAAATGTTTAGTTTTAGTTTCATTCTTCAAGTATTTGGTTATTTAATAATATTTAAGTTAATATAATGGTGTTATATATGTTGTATATGTTAATATTTTATCAGTCTGATAAATGAGTTCTTTGTATGATAGAAACATCTTCTAGCTGTTTCTGCTCATAATAGAGACAGTTTGTACCAGGGCTGGTACAAAGACAATATATTAGTGTGTAAATCACTTTTGCTAGAAACTGAACGAGCAGCTGACCTGTTTAACAATCTGAATACCGCAACATTTCAAACATGCACTCTGAGTTGAATGATCATTTACCTGAGGTCTGTTATTTGTAAAACATTTACCCCCGTGAGTCGCTAAAGGACAATTTGCCTCAGTTTCCAGAAACAAACACATCCACCCATTACAGCCTGAGCAAACAAACACTTTCAAACAGCAGAGGTTGTAGTGAGCATGCTGCTCAGTGACCTCTGACCTGACCACAACTTCTGCTTGATAGTCCTGCTCTGTGTCTTTTTGTTTCTTTCTCCCTTTACTCAAGCACAATTATGCAATCACACATACTCACAACCCCACAGGTCTCCTCCCACCATACACAGACACAAATATGCACACATTCATTTCACCACCACCTGTACCTTACCCCTGGGGTTTCCTGCTGTGGTTATTTACATCACAAGCAGTTGGAGGACACTGGTGGTCCATTGACAGGGAAATGGGCCTGTCACAAGGAAATGGTGCGTTATTTACAGCAACACAGCAAGATCAGTTAAAATTTCCTACCCAAAACAACTGCTAGCTGTGGCCTGTTTTATTCTTTTACTTGCAAACTGGTCTGTCTCCATGTGTTTGGTTTGCTTGCTGGATTTTAAATAATAGATGTCATGTTTCCAACTTAGGTCCAGACTGTAATATATCAATTGCTATTAGAAATGCAATGAAATTTTGTACATTTATGGTCACCAAAGGATGACACTAAGTAACTTTGGAAATGCCATCACCTTTAATCGAGCATCACCTTGAGAATGAAATCAAATGATTTAGAAAGTATTGCCCTTGAATTTGCAATAGAAATTCATGTTGCCCTCAGATTGGCTGGAGCCAGTCAAAGGTGGCATTGGGTCAGAGGAAAGGTACAGGTGGTGAAAAGGAACAAAAGTTAATGTGCTATCATGCTGTACTAAGATAGTGAATATGGAAACCATACACCTGCTAAAAGTGAACATGTTATTCTTCATCACTGTGAGCATGTTTGAATGCTGAGTACTTAGTTGTACACGCTTTGGACATAGCAGGTTTGAAGAACAGGGGCTGACAAGATGCCACTGTTTGATCCATACTGTCCTGGAGCTGGAACTGGGGAAAATGAATAAATCAGATTGAAATTCTCCTGCCTAGCTCTGTTGATCCCAGGAGGGCAACCTAGTAAAAGGAATATCTGATAAAAAACAGAGACGAAGTACACAGAGAAACTTTGGGTTTTGAATTATTGAAGTTTACTGAGGTTGTAGTGTGTGCATAAGACTGTGTTAGGCCACATGAATGAATGCACATATGCAGGACTGTAGTAACACATGAGCTTAGACACTGATGGTCTGCTGTGGAGTTAATGTGTCTGATCGAGTCATATTGAAATCCCCTATAATCCAGTTATACCTTTAATTTTTCACCATATTCAAAGCCATACTCCTGGCTCATGCATTACAAGATGAAGTTAACAGCGAGTTTGATCATAACCTCCACCCTCTAATAATTCACAAGGCATGAAGAACCACAGCTTTCATTTCTGATGCTTTTGAGATGGATTTCTGAGGTAGGGTGGCCTTCACACAGTGCCATGTGGAGAGTAATAAAAAATTGGTGTTGAGTATGTGGTATCCATGGTGACCACCCCATAGTTAAAGGGAAGGATTCTCTGCCAGCATTGTGTGTCTAGACCATACAAGTGTCTCCAGTTGGGTGAAGCTGAAGCAAGTCTGGCGCATCTCGCTTTCATGTGTGTAGATCAGAGCCATGCTAATGTTACTAGCAGCACTCAACTCAGCCTCAATTTAATTGTGAAGTGCCCATGGCAACCAGTGAATAAAACTGCTGGCTTTTCATTTGTTTAGTAAGAGCAATGCCAAAAACAGGAAGCCACTAAACTCGCTGCCTTTTTATTGTGATTTTCAGAACGTAAATTTGAAATTGGAAGTCAATATTTTTAGACATGACAACTAATATTTGTCTCTATATTACCCTTGCAAGGTACATATCCTCTGATTCAGATATTCAAATGTTTTTGTGCATGTGAAGCAGCAATGTGAGAATTTTTTTAAATTATTTATTTATTTTGAGCACCTCTTTCCAGTGATCCAATCTTTGTTACACTGTTGTACATAGTTGGCTAGTCCTACTATGAGACTGTATTGAATTTGATATGAATTATTAATGGCAGATTAAAACATATGTGTAAACCTACTGAAAAACATCTTTAAAAGAAAAAATGTAATTTTCACTGGTTTGAAGAAATAACACTCATAAATAGCTATGTAAACATACGGGGGGATCCGGGTAGGGTTTATGGGTATTTATAAATGCCCTCATGCACATGCCTGATTTGATACGCACCACCAGACCAGCGCTGTACTGTAAATCACATGGCAGGCTTAGAATTAGATAGATGTAACTCACATGAAATCACAGGTTAAAAAGCAATGACGCACCCCACTACTAACGCTCTGGTTCAACAGCGATCCACATAGCCTGTCTTATCATGAACACTTTATAGTCCCACAAAGAATAATTATAATATACAGCTTGTGTCTTGTAGAGCTGATTTGTCTCCCTCATAAATGATTATTCACCACCCTGTCATCTCAGCAACCTGCCAGACATTCAGCCTGGCCATGAACAGACACATCCAAGAGCACTGTTTGTGAGTACGATCAGGATGTCTAGACATGTGTGTGTATGTGTGTGTATAGTTTAAGGCATAAAATCATTATTACAGAGCTATATAGGTATAATACTGTATGATCATTTTGCTGTACTGGCTTCTAAAGGAGGCCTATTCACACCTGGATTTAAAAAAAAACAACTTTTGTTTGTAGTCATATCTATGAAAAACCTTTTAGCTATTTTCCTTAACTTAAAGACCTCATTCTGACACACTTTCATTATCTGTGAAAATTAAATCTAACCCTGTGTATTGGTCAATTTCACCATCGTAATTTTAATTTGTTTTTGCTATGCATTTTAATTGATCTAACACAAGCTGCTACACTGTAGTCTATCAGGTGGGCAGTGGTATAGAATTAATATGTAAATTAATTCAGGTTTCCCAGGTAGCACTGGTTCATAGAGTTCAAAATATATATTCAGCCAAAAGACTCGTATAATAAAACATCACCTGTTTTAGTTACAGTAGCTTAATGTTGTGGTTGAGTCCAGATATACATAATATGTTTCCAAGAGCACTGACAGAGCACAACTGTTCCTTGACACATGAAACAAACTATACATAATGACTCACTGGGGGTTTGATGGAAAACACAGTGAAGGGACCTAGGCCAAGTCTGAGCTGCAATGCACATTGCAACACCTGCTGTTGTCTGCAGGCTTAGCTGCTCCTCTCTTGCAAACTTTATCACAGTGTGTTGTCACCTATTTAGCATTTCGCTGCATATAAGCCCTAAGTTCCTTTACCTACTTGACATAGATAAATCAGACTTTAACTGAACACACGTTTTGGTGAGTAAATACAAATAACTGTTCAGAAACTAGGACTAGATTAGGCAGCAAATTACAGGCAGCTGAACTGAAAAATAATTGTTCCGTACATTTATGGAGATACATTTTGTTAGTATTTTATTGTTTAGATTTCTTAAACTATACCTGCCATGTTGTTTATGCCATTTTGAACTAATCAAATAATCAAAGTACACTAAATCATTGTCAAATAAACCCGATGCATACGCTGAAAATTTGTGTTACCTCTTCCTGACAGTGGAGTACATGTTTAACATCTCTAGTATTCAACAAGTATTCTCCTGTCATGGACATTAAGGATTAATTACCTATTAACAGCTTCAACAAAGTGATGAAGATGATGTTTCCAAAGCACAAACTCATAAAAACCTTTGTATGAGGACTTGGTTGGATTTAAAGTCATTTAAATAAGTATTGTCTTTGAACATTGTCAGCTACCCATTAATTCCCTGACAAGTGGAGTTGTATTTCCTGACCTCTTTATGACTTACAGCAGGGTTATGTTCTGCATAGACACACAGTCAATGAGCAAGAATAATGCATAGTACTGTATTTACATATTAGTAGTTACATATTGGGATGGGGTCTCCTGAGGCTCTGTGAAACAGTTTCCACCTGTTCCACAGAGCCAAAGATCCTGGCATTTGATAGCAGCTCAATCAACATGGCACTGCTGGTATTTGGCAGCATTATCAAGTGACAGATAATCGCCTCATTGTCCTGCATCCCTGTCCTGCCACCACTCAATAGCAGAGCCCGACTAAAATCAGCCAAGCAGCAGTGACCCTTAATGAAATACTGTATTCCAGCATCGCTCTGCTAATCCAGTCAGGTATCCCATTAGCTATCTGGCTGTGTGGTATTTGGAGCAGGTGGGCAGCCTTGTTGCAGATGCTGAGTGACATCTCCTTTCATCTCACGCCCAGACCTGCTCTTTCTTTTATAGGTCACAGGCTCGCATAGAGAGAGCTACAGAAAAAGAGATAGAGGGTCACTAATGGCTCAGCTGCAATGGTGATACATGAGATATGGCTGTGCAAGAGGGAGATCACCATCAACAAGTAAGAGCTGGTTTTTTAAACATTAATTTTCTGGCTACGAAGCTCAGGCATGCACAAGATGTTTTTATAATAGCATTTTGACTCAGGCAGAGAAACTACAGTACATGCTTCAGAGAACATTTCATGCTGTCAGAACCAGGACAAACTGTGTGGCATTGATCTAACAGTGATTTATGGATGTACTAAAATGCTGCTTGTCATAGGAATAATGATGGTATCTGGGGCAGTCTAGGGTTATGACCTATCACATGCATTCACGCACAGAGTAACATGCTTTCCCACACCCTGACCTCCTGTCCGGCACACATGTTACAGCGTTTTATCATAGTGTCTTACAGCCAAGGACAGCTGTGGAGCAGTAGCAGTGCCATCTCACAGCAGGACAGTAACAGACAAACAAGTAGTCCCACAAAGACATTTAAAAGAAACACAAATCACACACTATTATATTTATACATCCATACAACCAGGTTCACCACACCAGTTTCATAGAAATGGAGTGGACAAAATAATTAAAGATTTGTCATTATAATAGAGAATATGCAAGCAAATATTCACATATAAAGAACATTTGTACAAACATTTGTTCATGTATGGAATATTTTACCTGGGTGTATCCCACATCTCATTCAATGTCAGCTGAGACTGGCTCCCCCACCAGCCTCACTTGTGAGAATCTTAAAGGGCATGAGTCCCTTATAGTCAAATAATTAAATCAATATTAATTACTATGAATAATATTTTAATGCTGGTGTGTGGGGGCCAGGATATAAAAATCCAGATCTTTGACTCTACACAAAACATTATGTGGAAAAGAAATAACTTTCCTTCTTCATGACATCAAAATTGTTGAAAATATGCATTTACCAAAAGAGAGATGTTGCCAGTATTAACAGTAACCTCTGGAGGGCGGTCAGGCTGTAGCAGGCTGGAACAGCCACTTCTCTCTGACCTCTCTGGCCTCTCTCTTCAAACTACTCTGTAATTACTTTGACCTGCAAAGTCTGACTGACTACCCTTCACACTTCAAAAGAGAGCATCCCTCACACATTCGCTCTGAAGATGGATACAGCTGTTATGATATCATCTAAGCTGAAAACCTCTCAGAGGTCAAATTCCTACTTTTTGTTAGACTTTGTGTGATTTTTTTTTTTTTTTGCTTAATATCTTTTTTTATCTTTTCTCTTTTTTTAAAATTTTTATCATTTTTCATCCATTTAAAGGTTAAAAAGAGACAGTGTTCAGACAAGGTTAGTTAGAACATGTCAGTGAAAAAGCATTTGGAGATCTGGTCATGATGGAGATTTACTAAGCATAAATCAGTTCAGTCAAAAAGTAATTAAAAGAAGTATTATATTCATGCTCATCATCAGGAGTTTGAAACCTTGAACTGTACTGTTAGCCATATTTATTCTTGTACAGAGCACAGTAATATTTAAACTTAAAACACCTTCATGCAATAAGCTTTCACATTTTAAACCACACTGGCTAATTTCATGTATTTAATAAAACTATAACACGTTTGTTACACTAGTCATGTAAACACCACAGCATTATTTTCAAAGTGTTGTATTAAAGGGCCATTATTTATTGCAGATGCCACACTGTAAGTCAGTGTGTAGCTGTAGGCATTCACTTGACAGCTGTATTTCTTTGTAACAAAGCAACAGTGCGGAAAGCTACATTAAAATATACCCAAGTACAGATCCTTCAAATCCCACTGGCAATGCACATTATGCTCCATTGTCCTGTTGTACAACGTCATCAACCAAAGCTCAGCAATTAAACCCATTACACCCTTTGAAGCAATTTACCTATAATTTGAGAATGACTTCACCATAAAGAAGTCCCAGTGTGGCTCTCCAACAAACTTTCTCACAGGGATCACACACAAATAAAATACAGCTGGGGCAACAGATAAGAAAACACCAAAAACTAAATCATGAAAATGAGTGTGGATTTTAAAGAATCACTGCCATTCAATAGTATCTATATACTCCTGTTGCAATCTATAACCTAAATTAGATCAGCTAGCTGACATTAGGATTACAAAAAAGACCTTAAATATGGTTCACTAGTTTGAAGTAACAAGTATCGTCTTCTTAGAAAACATATTTCAAAGTTATTTCACAATTATTGATACTATTTGTGGCTGTTACTTTGCCGTAGGTATGAAATGTAGTTGCAGCCATTAAGTTTGTTTTGTTATCAGGAGGACATGCCACAAAACGTGCCGGTGCGTTCGTCGACCCCTGAGGGTTAATTACTTCTCCATATATACAGCACTGGTCAAAAGTTTGGCCTCAGTCTCACTCTGGGATTCAAGTGTGATGTAAACAGATATAGAAGTTACACTTCTGTATTTCTGTAGCTGCTCAAAACATGTTTCCTGCCTTTTGGTGACTTTGAATGTAACTCTGGGATTTGTAAGTCTTTACCACAAGTGTGACCAAATCACAGAGAAATTAAATTTCAAGGACCTCAACTTTAAAACCCATCTAAAAACCCTGAAGTATTTTTCTTTTATATTAAAAAAGAAAAAAACACCATTAAAAGACAACCCTGTGCAAATTAGTTTGCTTTAAGTGAGATGCTTCTGTGCAAAAGATTAACAGAAGGATCATTTTTGTTCTTCTGTGTTTTCTATAATGATGTTGAAATGACAAAGAAATTACATCAATTATACCAATATGAGTTATATGAGATTAAAGTAAAGAATCTTTTTTTTTCCAGTAATTTTTGTTCACTCACTCAGATAATAAGTTTACATTATAATTACTGAGTGTGCAGGACACAGTGGAAGTTGAAAAGAAAAAAGAAAAAACACAATGCCTGCTTCCTCCTCCCTGATTTTACATTCATCAGCTATTTGATTATCCCAACAAGCCCCAAACGTGTCTACGTTTGCTCATGACAGCCCACCAGGCTTGGTATGAGCCTTGTTCAAAGCAGAGAGGATTAGAAGATAATTAAAATGAACAAGCTGATGTCATCTAAACTTATTTGTTTGGTGGAGGGCACCAGCTAACACTGCTCTATTGAATCCCCTCAGTCACCCGTACTCCTGCATGCAATCAGAAACCACACTGTGGTGACTGGCTGGAGTCCCTGTTTACTGCAATACTTAACATGCTGCACTGAAATAACACGGGCAGAGTAGTGGTTAGTTGAAAGAGTAAAATATATCCTACCAATGAAACATAATACCTTAGTGCAGGAAAGCCAGTTTCTTCTACAGGAGACACGGTCTTAAGTCAGTGTGTTCAGTTAAAATACCAGTTGTCATTCTGTAATAAAATGTAGTGACCTTTCTTGTAATTTGTAGTAACCTTAGCTTGAACTCAGCTTGAAAGCATCATCAAATACAGATGTGCGTGTGGTGGCAGGGAAACAACTGCTGAGTAAAATTATGTGTTAGCACTGTGACGCAGCAACAGAGGTTAATACTGTGTTGCAGAGAAGTCACACAACAGAATGTGAAAATGACAAGGTACCATCCAACCTTACGAAGGGATACCATCACTATGATCCTAAAAGAAAGAAAGGGATTAAAAATAGGGTCAAGGTGGTTTACAGTGGAGTGTCAAGTTAAAGGTGGGTGACAGGAGTTGAATATGATCAAACAGCAGCATGAAGGGAGGTGCCTTGTTTTCAGGATGTCACAACATTTCACCATCACTTTGGCTGATGCACAACAGGATCTGCAACAAACAGACCTCACTTTATTCCCAGTTTCCCTTCTGCTGATTATAATACAACACACCTGACCTTCGCCATCTCTGTTCACCCAAGTTAGTCAGTCCATGAGTCAATTTAACAGACATTAATAAATATTATCTGTGTGCTGAAAGCCGGCTATATAAAGTCATCTCTTCTAAAAACATCAAAACTTTACAATGACCAATTATAATAATTATATATATTTGTATTTCTTTTTATCAATGTTCACATTAAGAAATTTGTAGATTAGCACTGCATTAATAAGCTTTTGTATATTAACAGTGGATTAAATGTCTATGTGTAATGTGAAAGGTGTTAGTAGTGACAAGTCCCTAAGAATCCATCCACCTCAGGTTAGTGGAGCGTTTTAGCCTTTTTCAGCACAATGTTTTGGTTAATGCTCACAGCTCTCATTAGCCTAGTTTCCAAGAAGGCTCTAATAACCCTGTTGGATGCTTATTTGCCAAGTACCAATAAACAGCAGACAGATAAAATTAGCAACCAGCTGGTGAACATAATGAAGCATTTAGCAAGTGAAGAGCCAGATACACTTCTTTGAGGTTCAGGGGAACAAAAACACTTCAAAATGGAGAAGGGATATTGAACTTATATCCATCCATCCATTATCAACACCTGCTTATTCCTATTTGAGTGTCACAGGGATCTGCTGGAGCCTATCCCAGCTCTCTTTGGGTGAAAGGTCACCAGTCCATCACAGGGTATTGAACTATTCGAATGAAACTCCCACAACATAAGTAACGTTTTTTTTAAACCCACAGCCAGATTATAAACATTATAAACACTTGCATATAAGAAATAAGAGAAACAGTATATAACCTTAATTCTCAAGGGTAAGGCGTGGTCAAAAGACACCCAAAAAAGACAATTTACAATCACCATACATAGATCAAAATTAAAATAAAAATTTGTTGAAGCCATTACTCTTCCTTAAAATAAATGTTTTCATAGGAGTAATATGACGCCTAAATCCCCATATTTTAATTGCGTTCTCTCGCTTTCTAAATCTTTACTGATGCATTTATTTTCCCACTCCCCTCAGATGGAATCAGAAACAGATGTACTAGTGCTAGCAAAACAGCATAATTGGGGAAAAGGGGATGAATGACAACAGAAAGGGCCTCAAAACCTATAAATGGACACTTTGCATTCAACGTCACTGAAGAATGAAATAAAAGGTGGAGGAAAGGCAACACTGTGTGATGTGGAGCAGAGGTCCAACCATCCCACGCCAACAGAAGCTCAATGGAGCTTTTTAAAGAAGTAAACTCTGAGAAAGTGCCAGGTCACAATGAAGGGATCGGTGGAAAAACAGCCCTGATGGTGTGGGCCTGACCCAGCATTTAGATGAGTTAGCCTCAACGCTCTACTATTATCAGGAAATAAGCATGAATTCCATGTGACTGGAAAGATAAGCCAGAGCAGCTCTCAGCCTTATACATTCACAGAAAAGGTGCCCATGTACTCTGGGGGTTTGTCGTATTGTTCTGTAGCAGGTATTTGTCTGCCTTTTGGGCTTTGACCTTTGGTTGCAGCCTGTAGTGTTAAACTCAGTGGATGTGGAGCAGAGCTTAGCTGATTTTAATGTAAGCTTGTGGCAGTTGAATGCACAGCGACAGGCTTTGGTCCCTGTTCTCCCAACCCTCTGATTCTGCAGACAGTCACCACCAGAGGCTTGTCAAGCTGAGAGTCTGGTTAATACACTTTCACCCAGATACACACACACACTGAAAACACACTTTTTTTTTCACTTTCTCACTAAACTAAATCATTCACCACCTGCATCAATTTAAACAAAGCACAGAGTTTCCAATACTAACTGTGGAAATATTTGCAAAAGCAATAGGCTTTAAAGTGTTGTAATGAATAATGCGTATTTCAATTTCGGTTAAATTAATTACCTTCCCAGAAGAAACTGAGAGTAGGGAAAGGGAGCTTGGTGTTTGAAGGAATGCTGTGTTCTTTATGAAAAATGTTCAAAATAAAGCCCTTTGGTCATGCATACTTGCATGCCTTCTGTTTGAAAAAGTCAGAAGCTCTGCTACTCATTCTCCAATAATCTTAAATGGTGGGAAATTATTGGTACCCCTTAGAAGTGGTGATAAATGAGTGGATTGCAGTGGTATTTCAATGAGACTTTAATTTGTATGATAGGTGCCATTAAATTTATCTCCTATTTAACTGAAGGACAGTCCTCAATGTGCTGTTGGATATTATTGTGTGCACCACATTGAACAAGAGAAGCAAAAGTTTTCAGAGAAGAGGATGAAAGTTAAGTAGCAAGAAGAGGAAGCCAATAGCTGCTAAGCATGATAAAGACTATAAGACCTTTTCCAAGTAGCTTAATGTTCCTGTGGTCACAGTTCAAGCTCCAGAACACCTCCCTGGACATGGCTGCAAGAGGCAGATAAAATAGATTAAACAGAAGGATATTCTTAATTGTGTGTAAAGAATCAAGGAAACTTCAAAACAGTCAATGCCCAGTTGCATCCTGTATTGCTTTCTGAACAGTAGCAAGCTCCTTGGAAGAAGAGCCCAAAAGGCACAATTTTGAAAAAGAAACTTAAATTCCAGAAGGGACTTTGCTGAAAAGCACACTGATAAGGCGCAGTGTTTCTGAGAATGACCTGTGGACAAATAAAAGGGGAGCTCGCTTGTAAATCACATCGGTTCTCTTTTCACAGAAGCCAAGCTGAAAAAGAACATCCCAGCAGCGAAACATTGAGGCGGCTCAGTAAAGTTGTGGGGTTGATTTGCGGTGTCTGGTCCAGGGTGCCTTGACTGTCCAGAGCACAATGAAAGATTATCAGATTATCAAGCCATTTTGAAGAGGAACATACTGCCCAGTGTCAGAGCTCTGTCTCAGTTGGAGGTCATAACTCCTCCAACAAGATAACAATCCAAAGCATCTGAAGTTGCCACTATGTGTCCTGATTGTAATTCAACTGAACATTTTAGGAAAGAGCTGAAACCCACTCAGGCCTGAGAGAACAGGAGCTGGTTGCCAAACTACCAGCTGAGAAGTGCACAGAGTACAGAGTAGTGCCTCTAAAGAGTGTGCTGCAAAATGGTTTTGCCCATGCCATTTTCATTTATTGAAAATCAACTGAAGTCCAAACTCAAAAGCAAAGTGGCTGTTCTGTTAAATATGGAAAAGAAAACCAGTTGCCAATTACTTTTATAAGTTTCATCTTATTTTAGGGGAAAAAAAACTTGTCTGTTCTTTTTATAAGTAGATGAGTACCAACACTTTCAGCTACATCTGTGCGTGATCGTGAGCTCGTAAGCTCCAGGGCTCCATCAAACCTTGACAATACTTTAAAGGGAATTTCAGTTTATTTCAACTTGCAGGATTTTGACCATCACTTCTGTCTACCATAATAGCATTGCACTCATCAAAGCAATTGTTGAGATGAGAATCAGCCAACTTCAAACTCCCATGTCAGAAAAACTTCTTTGGAAGAGAAAAACAAAAGCCAATAATGTTTTGCTCAAACTGTTCGGTAAAGTATTCGGATTCTGTGCGAGCTCATTTTAAAGTTTTGGATTTTATATGATGAATATTAATTTTATTTAGTAGTCATCTTATTCATCTTATGAGATCAAGCAGCTGGTTGTTTTGACTGATAAACCAATCGGGCCCTTTTGTAACAACACCCAACACTGACAGTCATTTTAAATGTTTATCCCCTTCTCTGTGTACGAAACCCAAAAGGCAAAATTACCTGTACCTACCCATACCTGTATGATAAAAAGTACTGCCAAGCTAATATTATATGATGCATTGTCTGTATGTGGTATGCATACAGGCAAAAAAAAACCCTAATTCACTGCCAGTGATTGTAAATATCTATTGCAGTTCACAGTGAATTTCTGGTTCAACTTTTACTTGTGTACTTGTGCCAAAATTGTGCAAGCACGCAGTTTGCCTGTGCAATGATGCGACATTACTGATAGTTTTGTGTACTCACTTTGATTGGATCTCTAAATAAACCAGTTGAGATAATATGGCTGAATGGCTGGCTTGTTCACAACTTGTCCGATTGCCTGACCACTCATTTCTTGCCTCATTAGATTTTATTGTGATGTTCTCAAATTTCAGCAATTACATTTGGAGTTCACCGTAATCATAAACAATAGAAATAATGATAAAAACTATGAAATAAGACTCAAGCTGAAATAAACCTGTACTATCATTTAAAAATGTGAAATTATGTATTTCCCAAGCCCTTTCCAAAGCCTTTCATTCTCAGCCAGGATGGTCGTCCTTCCCAAGATGTGAGTAGAATTTGTAGAAATACTAAGAGCTGATAGGAAGGAGTCAAATGTTCCCAGTCCACCCATGAGCCTCCAGCTCAGCTATAGTTGCTAACTCTTTACTGGGAGTATAGGACTTGCTATCTTACCTATCATCCTTATCAGTCTGGCATGCTCTGAAGGCAAAACATCTCAAGACCTGAATCCAAGTCACGCTAGAATCCTTATGCTGCTCTAAAGTTCACTTACCCCCTCTGGTTTACATTCACATTGTTTAGGGCATTTAATCTGCCCTCACTTTTGACTTGGTGATTTTTCAACAATGTGGCAAATTTTATCACAGAAATATTAATTCCTTTTGACAGATGAGATAAAGCTGCTGCAAACTGGAAGGATTACCAGGAGAGCTGCCCAAGTCCTTCAAGACTGGAGTTTGGCATTCAGGGCCTACTAACTCACTCAGTTATTTCATCATGTCTTTAAGGCTCTAGGAAGGCAAGGCTAACATTAGCTCAATTTGATGTAGATCTTGATTGCTAGTGATGTTTATTATGATTGATTGGGCAGAATTATGTCAGTGTGTGTGGCCTCTGGAGGAACACAACATGCTCTCACGCAGAGTTCTTAATGAAACAGGGACGGGTGGAAGGCTGATTGGCTGCATCACCAAAAAGTGTCAACGCTTTACTAAACATGTACATCAGGTTTAATTTGTGTATTCATTACCGCTGTGAAAGGAGAAGAAAATCAGATACAGTACCTACATTTCTGTATTGAAACATTATGCATCTGTAATACAAAGACATTATAGATACAGCTGTGTTGTACCGTCTAATTTGGAATTGAACTATTTCCACTGGAAACCAGGAGACATTGTGTCAAAAACACTTGTTTGGATCGTTTCCCCTAATGTGAATCCAATCTTCACATTTTTGATCTTTTTTAACCCGCACTAAATTAATTTGGCCTTGTCCTGAATTTTATTAAAACCAGTTTGTGCTCTGTGAGGCAGGGAACCAAAATGGGGTCATGACTTGGGGAACTGATTCCTCCTGTCCGTACAGTTTTACAACAGGCCAGCAGATCCTATCGACTGTACTGGGAACACAAAATTGGGGTTTCAGTTTTAGTTAAGTTGCATTTAAATGAGGTGAACCCTAACATTATATCTTTTTGTCTATGCTTGGTAAAGACTGGTATTGGACAATGCACAAATCAATTGGTTTAGTCAGAAGTCTCATGACGTTTTGCCAGGGAATCTCACCTCTGGCACTTTGCTGCCATTGATTCACATTGTGAACAGTAAATTATGCCCATTGTCACTGGATGCTAATGTTTGTACAATGTTTGATTAACATATAAGTAGTCTACTGTCTGATATCTTGGGTCTGCAGTGTTTTAATATACTGATTCCTGCCTGTGTGAGTGAATGAGCAATCTGAGCGTGTCTCCCATGTGACTGCTGGTTGTTTGCACCTATCATGCCCTCTTAATTACCTGCATGTCTCCAGAGCTTCCAGTTATATCTCTAGTGATAACTGGCATTAAACAACCATATTTCATAAATTGATCCTATCTTATAAATGCCTTAATTGCCTGTATTGCTTTGAGGATTACATGCCCTGTTCACAGAGTGTCTTAATCTCTGGGCTTCAAAACAAGGCAGACATATGTAAAACAATGCTTGATATAAAAGGGAGGAAGCTGTGGGTCCAGGCATCTTCACGCAAGTTCTCCGCACGGAATACCAAGTGGCTGCTGGGAAAACCTTTGTTGTGTGATGATGGGGAATAGGGGTATTTGACTTAGATCTTTGTGATTGCTGGTGAACTGCGGCTACACGCCACTTTCTGCAGCTCTCATAGCTTTCTGCAGTGGCAGGCAAGTGCCAGCATTGCTTTCAGCACGCTCATTAATGATTTCTGTGCACTATAATGCTAAAATTATAAAGCATAATAAGAGAAGATTAAGAAAATGATATTCCAAAGTGCTGGTTGTGTTTATCTTCCAGATTGGGTCACTTGGAAATTATTCTTTACTATACAGTAAATCAGCAAAGTTATATTTTTCAAATGATTCTTTGCTTTCAAAATGGCTATTTAATTACTTGTGGTTCATTTGTGTATTTAGCACTGAGTGACTGAAATGATGGTGCAGAGTTGACCCGAGTCTGTCAGACACTGATGCAGACACGCAGGGGACCTGGCCTTATCATTAGTGTGAGAATGTTGGGGTTTTCTCAGATAGAGATGTCATCTCATGTGCCTTTTGTTTGGACGGTTTTACACTTTTATCACTCGCACATGGAGCCTGTCTGACCAAACAGCTCACTCACCGGCTGTAGGCCTCCCATAACCTCACAGCGTCTCAGTTATTTGCCTCAGATGCTACAACTGTACGTCAGTCATATCTGGGTCACGAGACCACAAGGGGTTTGCCACATAGTGCATCATCTTTACAGTTTACTTTGCATTTTGTTTCTGCACATCTGCTTTTCATCAGATAACTGTTTGCCATTGATTTTTCACAGACCTTCACTGTATCAGGTCTCCATTCAAAATCCACAAATGGCTTGCCACTTTACAGATTATCAGGTGAAAATAGAATTCATATGAGAGTGAGACTGAAAATGTGTGGTTTCGCTTTGAAGCAAAAAAAAAAAAAAAAAAAAAAAAACATTGAAATGGCACTCTTCAAACACTGTACTGGAAGTTGAGAGGATTTTAGATGCCTGTTTCTTATTTGCTATTAATACATACATGTGCGGATAGGGTTATCGCTATGCAACCAAAAGTACATTTTTCTCTATTTTATGTAAGAAGTGGCAGCATTTAAAATATTTTTTCTTTTAAGTAAAATACATAGAAAAAATGTTCCTCCAATCTGTGCCATATTAATTTGAAACACGTAAGATCATGGAGTGAACGTATGTTGAACCACAGTGCTACATTGCATATAAAGTATAAAAGAGCAGAGGCACATCCTAAGCTTGCATCATCCATCTGCATATTTATGTTTCTAAAATGCAGGAAAACATTAAATGTTTCCTTCTCTGCCAAGTCCCACAGATTTCTTTTTCAATTTAACTCCACTGCTTTTGTTTGCGTGTGCCTTTCCCTAACAAAATCAGAACTGGCATAACGAAATCTTGTTGAACAGTGCGTTCTGCACCTTTTCATGTTGTTCTTTGATTGGCTGAAAATCTAAATGACAGGCAGCCCAAACTGAGATATGAAATTCTCACTGCAGCTGTTCTTGGTCAAGATCAGTTCAGGTGATGACTGAGCAGCTGCAGTTTCAGAACTCTGTGCCCACAAAGGATGTGTTCAGGCAAAGGAACAATTGCAGGTCATCTTCAGACCCCAGCGAACAATCACTGCAATTATGCCTCTAAAATGGCAGAAAACATCAAGAAATGAAAATCTGCTTCATTCTTGGTTGAGCTGTGTTTCATGTGAATAAAACCTATGCCTGTTATTGCAGTATGTGCAAACAGCTCAATTGGTTAAAATAGCAGGACATCTGTTCTGTCAGATGAATGCAAGACGGCATTCTAGAAAAATGATCAAGGATCACTTGAGTGAGTACACTTTATTCTCAGTGAAACATGAATGTATGTACTAATTCCTATGGCAGTTCGCCCAGTCAAGGCATTTCCCTCAACAACAATGTGAAACTACTGCTAGAGGAAAAGTCAAAAAAAGTCACAAACTTCAGTGCCAGTCCATCTAATAGTGTTATTTTTTTTATTTTTCCATATGGACCAAAGTGAATTGGTCAACAAATCTTGTATGTTTTTAATGGCTGTACACCAAATGTTACAGCTTATATAGTAATAGTTTATATAATTTCATGTTAAGTCATACTGAATACTGTAGTACATGTTTTCACTGAAAGCACTGCATCATATAGCCTATCACAAATAATCTTGATCTGATAGTCTTGAAATAATATACCAGGTCACCTAACTTTCAGGCTGGTCCTCAGATTTCATTTTAAAAGCACATTTAGGCATACACTTACAGCCATGTCATTGGTCATAAGATTTGAAACATGCAGAGGCAATAACATGGTCCTGGTAAATCCAGTGCTGACTGAAAACAGTGAACCTTACACTGTTGTCTGGAAATGGAGAGCCAGGGAGCTTGTTTGGCTGACCTTTCCTATCATTAATCAAGCAGGCCAGACACGACTCTACATAATGTCTGACACGCCATCCCAAACACATGGACCCAAACAACATACACAAGTTAAGCCTTCAAATACTGCACAGATAATTTCTAATCAATGTTAGCATGTTAATGAGATATGAGCAAGCCAAAAGGTTATTCCTGTCCAACGTCTGGATGTTGGCTGGCTAACACAACCTCTGTTTCCACTTTGTGTGATGGAAAATTGTAACTTGCTCCCTTTAACAACAGGAGACATTTAGCTTGTGTTTTATTCATCCTTTTTAATCAGTCATCTCACATCAATGTTTGGCTATGTGAAGAATTTTTATATTAAAAACTCAGTTGCAAGGTCAAGGACCTAATTCTGAAACAGGACACAGGCCTCATGTGGAAACAATACCACATTTCTAAGATGAGTGTGTTTGGTCAACCAAAGTCTTACTCAGAGTGGTTTCGATTCTGCAGTCACACACGCAATTGGTTTGCATCTCTTGAAACCATCCAGAAGGCACATAGAAGAGGAATGTTGACCAGTGGTTCCCCTTCTTTTAGAGTATTTTCAAACAGCCATACATATAAAGTTAGTCCCCCATCTCCATCACACGACAAAACCTCATGCAGGGCTTTGCATCTGCCCTTGGGCCATCATTGGCAGGGTAACCACCATCTGATGTAACATGAGAGGTGGCAACTTGGCCATACTAGAAAAGCTAGAGTGGTGGGCTATAAAAAGCTTCCCACGTCATCTTACAAGGGATTTCATGCAGGGAAAAACAGACAAGAGAACAGGAAGACGCCATGGAGACCAGGGCGGCCCGTTCTGAAGGAGGGGTGGGTGGCTGCCGGCAAGTGGATTGGGTTTCCCTACAACTTGTTGCCTGTTGCTAAATAAAAGCAGGCATGTTGTGTGGTGACACCCTACACCATGGCTGAAAGGGTTCCTCACAGCGCCCAATCTCTGACCCTCCCTGTGTCCTATTAACCCTTTCATTCCCTTTCCTCTTTCTGACCTATAATCCTTCTCTTGACCACTTGTCCTGTCTGACTACCAGCAACTGTTTCCTAACTTGAATGTCATGGTAGCCTGTTACTAACAGGGATGTAGAGTATTACAAGTGCATTATATATGTGCTAGAATGGGCATCTCCGTTTTGGTGATTAGGCATTACAAGTCAATACTTCTCAAGGAATTTGCTGCAAATTTTCTGCCTGCTGTGCATGCGCAAATTATTGACTGTCATCCCTTCAGTGCTGCTCTGCCTCAAGACTCAAGGCCAATTCCAGACAAGACATAGAGAGGCTTGTCAGACTCTCCAAATTCATATTCCAAGAATCTACCCCCATATTTTTCTCCTGCTTAAGCATTTCACAGACAGAAAGGTCTGCCCACTGCTATAGACCTCACTAACTGGCTTCCGTAGCACAAAGGGAATTTATCATTAAAGAAGCAAATCAATATCTTTCACCCCCTGCATGGCAAAGAAAAGCAAGGCTCCGAAGCCCGGCACTGAGCTCTGAGAGAAGAATGTGGGGTACCAGAGGAGCTAATTAGGGAGTGAATGTTGGCTACCTTGTTAGCCCATATCCAGCTGTGGGAATGGCGATAATGAGACGTGCTGTACCAACACAGGCAGGCTGTTATTGCAACATGGAAGATCACTGCACTTCCTAATCTTGTATGCTTGTATAATCATTCAAATAATACATAATTAATGCTTTTATTCCCTTCTGGATCTTCATGTTGGCGAGCAAAGGAGTTTTTGCCCACCACACGGACGGACATGCAAGATCATGTCTGACACCATTTGGGCACCTCAAAACTGTTTCAAACATTCCTGAGACATGCAGAAGGATCTCCTCAGAAACAGCATTCATGTAAGTCCATGTCTGTGTATTCAAGCGTTTACAAGACAGCAACTTTGGTTTGCTTTTCCAGTACCTCTCAGTAACTTTTTCAAAACCTATCAAGCAAGAATGGGATATCGAAAATGAGTTAGGCAATCAGAGTCCAGACACCAGAAAGTATTTAATACTAATCTTGCACAAGTTGAAAAACCTGCCTCTCTCTGAATGACTCCCTGAAATGTTCCTCTTTTGCTGATTAATCTAGTGATTACCAATTAGCTGTGGTAATGGCTGGCATCCAGGCAGACTGTGGCGTAGCGTGCCTGTTTTGTCTTCATTAGAAAGAAAGGGTCCTTGAGCACTGAGGCACATTTTGACCCCTCTCTCTTGGGACATGTCACTTGGCAGCAGGTCAGGCTTCATATCAAACTAAAACTTATTGCTTTTTTCCTTCCCTTTCTTGTTCTCAGAGCACATGCTTCTACTATTATCTCTAGAGAGTGGTTAAATAAAGGTTTTTCCTAAACTTCCCCAAGGTTTCCCTTTTATTCATTTATTCTGTCGTAAAAACCAACATCAGCTGCTCAAATCAGCCTAATCAGCTATGTCAGGTTAACATGACAAACTGTTTATCAGTACTGTATATCCCAGCCACTCAAGGCTCAGCAGAGAATGCTGCAATGTGAAATCATGGCATGGGTCACTATAAATGCACTCCAAGCTTGTTACTACCTCCACCTAAGCGCCTGCCAGTTCTAAAACCAGACCTATTGGCTGCCTCCAATAGTTTAAAGATGTAAACTTCCTCCAAGCCTTTTCTGTGAAATTGGAATCTGCTATGTAACTGCGCTGCCTTTTGAACACGACTTCTGAGACTGTAAACACGGGGCAAATTCTGAGGCCAATATCTGCTGCTTTGTCAATGTTGCCATTGACTATGCACCTCCCTCAGTTTCACAGGCTCCTCACCAGGGTAAATATTTACAAATGTGCACTCAATAACATCTGCTGCGGTTTGGGCTCTGCAGCATGGTGGAGCAAGGGAGATGAAGCACATCATGAACTCATGGGAAGGTCTCAGGTTCCATCCGCTCATTGGGAGGCTTTAAATGCCACAAACAACTGGTCCCAGATGTGTGCCATGATGCAACACGAATAAATAAAAAGCTCAGGGGATATCTTAGATTATTTCGCATCAGGAATAGATAAGCAGCAATTGGCAGGATTATCATAGCATAATATAGATCAACAGATGGGACTTATGGGAAACACGCAGAAACATAGAGACTTTGCTATAATCTATCATTTGAAGAATAAGGACGGCAAGTTAAAAATGAGCATAAAAAGTCTCAGTATAATATAATAAGAAAAAAGACATTCAAAGCAAACAAACTGAACTTTTTCTTTTCCCAAAACATAAAAGTGACAGAGAAGATCCTACATGATTAATATTACCAAGCTTTCCTGGTACCACTAAAAACTCACTCACCATGCATATGAAAGCTGTTAATAAGTATCTACGGATTATCTGGGAGAATAAATTCTGTTCATAGCTAACACATCACATGCTAATTAAATGTCATCAAAATTTGTCATAATCTCGGATTCTGTGTATTTTTATACATGTAAGTCAACCTCTGTACAATCCAAAATACTGCAGGATGTTACGTTCGTTACGACAAGACAGTTGAAGTAGTGCTTAAAGCAGGTGTGAAAAACATCTAAATCCTGAAAAAAAAAAGCGTCCAGCAGAATGTATAAGAACACATCCAGTTGCCGACAGTATGCACACAAACACTCCTGTGTAGCCCTGACAGGTGCCTGAACTCACTGCACTTAAGGCTTTCATGCTGTACCCTGGGAACCTCACTGTAGCTGTGCACTTCCATAAGCAGAGATAAGCCCAGTAATATACTAAGCTTTGATGGCGTGAACATATGTTCCATATGGAAACACTGGAAGAAGAGACACCTGCTATGAGACAAAGTGTACTGTGTCCTCTCCCAACACCAATAAAATGTCCTCTTTCTTATATAGATGACTTCTTTGTAGGATGTACCACTTTTAAGTATATGTATATTAATGGGTAATAGATCATGTGATTTTTGATTTACTTCTCATGGTTTTGTACTAATGGTTTGTATTACATTATACACCCCCACCAAACTTAACGATTCAAAAATGTTCAATTTTTAAAAATATTTTGTCACAGGAACGTTAAATAAAACTTCCAGTTATTTTAAATGATGACTTTAGTTAATCATTTATGGGTGTGTTTGAAAACAGATTTTGAAATTTCGCTTTAGCTCAGTACTGTAACAGTCCAAAAAAATACCTGGTCAAAATCACTTATGAAAATAATGTGGTCACATGTTGCAGTCCCATTGCAGAGCCACGACTATGTAATGCTGGGCTTTTATAACTTGTCAGGCCACAGTGTAAAATCTTTGGCTTTTTGTTTTGACGTGACTGAGTGCCCCAGGACTGCAACAAAATTCGTGAAACTGCAGTTTTCCTAATATGTAAAACCTTTCAGAGCCCACACAGGCAAAAAGCCACACTGTGAACCTCATTCATTTCATCAAGCACAACACTCAATTAGAAAAAAAGAAGGAAGGAAAGATCCATATGTCTGATAGCAGAAAATGGCCCTTTTTTGGGAAGCTTGCAGCTTAAAAACATCCCAGATGTCACTGATAAACACTGTGTCACAGATCTCCCTTACTTTTCTCTTTTAAGCATGCATACAGCCTGCAGCTGTACGAATATGCATATATATAAAATTTAATTCCCTTACTAGTGCCACAATGGGGAAATTCTATTACCACTCACAGTGCACACACACAGTAGTGAACACACAAGCACACCGTGCACACACACCTGGAGTGGTGGGCAGTGCTGCAGCGCCCAGGGAGCAGTTGGGGGTTTAGTGCCTTGCCTCACATCATGGTATTGAGGGTGTCACTCTGCCCACTGACAATCCCTGTTGGACCTGAGACTCAAACCCTCGACTTTCTGGGTTACAAGTCCGACTCCCTATCCGTTAGGTCACAACTGCCCCATATATGCACATTTGTTAATGCATATACAGTATATATATGTATATGTATTGGACTAATAACATTGTAGCAGTTTTTGAACGTTGTTTTTATCTATGCAAGCTAAAAGAATTAAAAGAATGGCAACTATTGGATAGATATCCACATATGTACATTCATGGTCTCCAGAGGATCAACCTAATGATTTGACTGATCGCCTGACTTCTCTAGCACCACCAAGAGGTTGGCTTTTGGTTTTTTTTTCATATTTGTGACAACTCTTGCATTGAGTTAACGATTGATTTGCAATAGATATAGAGTTTCTCATTTGCCGTCTGTGTTGTACTGCCCCCAACTGGACAAATAGTCTATTTATGCAATGAAGCATCTCTACATGTAAAATGATTTGCACACATTACTGTATAACCAGATACCAACAAAACTGACGACATTCCTATCAGCTTCAGCTGTGCTTACTGCATATTAGCAGATTTAGCATGCTAACACGCAGACGTGTTAAGACGTAATGCTAAACATCGTCATGTTAACATTATAATTTTTGAGCATACTAAACTTAGTCTCACACTCCTAACATATATTCTGTGTTGGGAGCTATTGTACTATAGTTTTCTTGCTACAGTCTCTTAGTTTTGTTGTTAATTGAAAATAAAAAGAGGAATTTATACGTCACAGATTCTTTGTTGAACCTTACATATATGAACATACAGTATATTGAAATGCTGTCATGTGTAACTTGAAATTGATGAAAATTAGCCAAGTTAACTGACACATGTACAAATTACAACTTCTGAGTCAATTATGTTTGCAAAAAATCCTTGAAAAAGTATGGAGAGCAGTATAATTAATGAAGTTCCTCCATCTGATTAAGTTTTAATCAGCGTTGTATTTCGTTTTTCCTACTCTTCCTGGGTTTGAAAGAGCTGATTGTTGAAGTTGAAATTTATTCTGATAATTTTGTAGAACCACATATAGTGTCTTTTGTTTTCAAGTCTTCTCTCCAAATTTCTACAAAAACAGAACGTGTACTTCGTTTATGATGCTAAATGACTGTCATTGTAAAAATGTGAATATGAGTTTGATATATTTTAGCTTTGGTCACAGCTGATTCATTCACCAAAAGAGGGATGATTCAGCAGTGCACTGGAGCAACTTTACAGCAACTCTAAGATGTGGATTCACATTGCTCATACCACAAACACACATCCTGGCTGAATGCATCCGATACAGCAGAGAGATGAGCAACAAAAAGTATTGCTAATCTTGGCTTAAGTTACAATTAATAGAAGAATCATTTAAGTGTTTAGGTTTGTGGTTGTGAGTAATATGTGGATGTAGGCATTTTTATTTGTGCATGAAATTTACACAGGTCATGGTCTCTGGATCTCCAGCTTCTTTAAAAAATGCACCGTAAAAACCTCCACATAACCTGATGATTAGCGCAGTTTCCCACGCCACAGTGAGCTGGGGCCCCTGGCACTAAAGGCTTATAAAAACCTAGCCCAGGTTGGACCCCTCCAAGCAGCGTGACAGAGAGGGCACCAAACTGCTCTTACCAGCCCCCAGCGCAAACCCAGCATAAATAATGCTTGTGTAAGTGAGCTGCATGGCCCCAACAACTGCTGTGACCATGTATTTTATGAGTCGTGGCATGACACTGTGCCCCATGTGAGCCGTAATGAGTCCTGCTACCCCTGCTTGCTTACTGAATCAGGTAAAGGTGGGAATACTTTGTCTTTATTGAGTATGCTGCTCAGTGTTAAGTTACTCCACCACTAAAGTGATAGATGGCAACTAAGTTGCGGATGGTGCAGGCTTGCAGGCTGTCTACCACAACAACAGCTGACCAAAGGTAGATTCATGCAAGAAACTTAATTGGTTCAAAGTTTAATTTATTTGGCTGCAGAAAAGAGCAGAAAATCAGGTCAGTGTGTGTGCCACTACAGGTCTGGCAGCAAACCTACAACATGCCACTCCGCAATCCACTATAAATAATGGCCTTGCTCTGTATATCATCCAGCTTGCACGCTTGGCCTGAATGCAGGGTAACAATCCAAAATCAGTCATGTCATTTTATTCAAAACATCAATCAATGAAGACTCAAAAACCCCAAATCCCCAAACCAGCCAGATTAAATGATGTTGGTTATCCAGTTGACTTATTACCCGGGACTTATGTTAGCATGCATAATAATTTTTAGAATAATATTTATTACATTTGTATTTACAACACTATATTATAACATTAGAGCTTACTAGTTTAATCCTACCCCGCATTGATTTGTAAGGACATGCTGATGTAGCATCAGTCTTTCTTCTGTATCAGCAGGAAAAGTTTTCAACCAACTCACATAGCTGACTACACCACACTGAATAAGTACAGTAAAAGCACTGTACTTCACTAGCCAGCTTGGCCTGATACAATACACCAATGACAACACTGGTAGCTTCTATCCCACCCGTTTGTCTCACTGCTTCCAAAATAACTCTGAATTTTATGGTAATCATCCATCATTTGCTGTCCTGTGAATTGTATAGACACGCTGTAACTGATAGGTTCATTTAAATGAAGAGCATACAGCACGTCCACATAGTATTGCTGATATAGCAATCCATGCTTATGTGTGTTATGTAGTTTAGTCACATCCCTTGATGCTACATGACAGGCTTTAGAGCAAGAAATGTAAGGCAGCGCAGTACATAAACCAGCAAATCCTGGGACAAATATAATCTATAAAAGTCATTGTTAGCAGACACTGGGGGGAAATGTATTTGTCTTTTGTGAGGAAGGAAGTAACATGTTTAAACAGACTTGTTAACCAACACACTGCAGAAGTAGAAACTTGAAGGTGGAGCCTCCACTCTCCCTCGTTTCCATTAAAGTCACACAGGCAGAGTTATGCCCTACAACTTGTGGTGTAGCATTACAGTGAACCCCATGAAACCATCCTGGCTGTGCATTTACCGGCATCATATGTTTACTGAGAAATGAGCCATTCTGCCCTTAGACGTCTTAAAACCCATTCATGACTCGAATACTGAGGCAGAGCTTTTAAATACTGATTAGAAGAGTCACTCAGACACAGGTCATGTAAGTTTGAGAAGTCATTGTAAGTCTTTGACAGTGATTCAACAGAAAAGTGTGCTCTGTAGGTTTTTGAGGGTTAACATAAGTAAGCACTGACGCACTGTTCATCACTTTTATGAGGGTCAAGTGACCATAGCTGTACAAAGGAGACATAGGAGGAAGTGGCTAATGACACACACACAAAAATCTTTGGCTTGGTTCATACCCTCTTTGCACCACCCTAACCTATAGCACCAAACAGGAACTATTTATAGTGTGTCTACTTAACCTGACTCACTATGGCACTCGTATGCTGTGATAGTGAATGGTACTTCATCACAGCCAAAACTTTTTAAAATGCAAAATCAAGGCCTTGTGCATCCAAACAGTAATTGACCGTTAAATTCCTCCTCCCTCACACATAACGGTGCAAGCTTTGGGTTCCTGCATACTATATACATGTAGGGTAGTAAAAGCACTGTACTTCATAAGGTCAACAGTTAGGGAGCCTGTGACTTCACCTGTGAGTTATCAGGTAATGATTGTTTCTGTCATCTTTTATTATTCTTACATGCAGTAAATTGCAGCTGAGTTCACAACGTTTTTCTCAGTCGCTAATACATGGAGCTCCACTGCCAAAAAACTTGATTCACTCCACTCTTCTGGCGCACCACCATAGATGTGTTAGAATGATTATTAAATCCAAACAACTTACATAGCTTGATGGCTTGAAAAGGCTGGGGGTCTGTTTTGTATCACACAGGTGTTACTTTGTCATGTGTCAAACAGAGAGGAAGTGTTCATTTTGATAGACAGCAGGCTTGTTTCTCCCATTCAGTTCATCTGAAAGCACCACAGTGTGCTGTATGCATTTTTAAATGAGGGACTGCAAAGTATTTAAAACATGCTGAGGTGGTGTGTGTGTGGGTGTGGGTATGTGGGGGGGGGGGCAGACAAGTTGTAGGCTGGTTCTCTGAGGTCATTCTAAGCGACAGTGTAAAGGGATAAAGGTCAGCAGGGACTTGGTACTTTTCCCTCTTTCATTTCCTTTGGGCTGAGGTTAAGCACGGGTCCCCTCCCGATTCTGCATCTCAGGTCAAAAGACGCCCGATGAGAGCACCCAGGCCACAGTTTAGACACATGCACATACCATGCTCTCTTCGTCCATAACAAGGCCAGTGGATTCTGTTTACTTTCTTCTTTCATGGGACACAATATTAAGGAAGCACGAGACTGTACAGAAAAAGTCATACAGTATGTAATGTGTGGTAAGGTGCTGTTATTCTCTCCATGCTCCAAATGCTCCATCTGTAAAATGACAATGTGCCTACCAGAGTGTAAAGATTACGCCAGGAAGTGTTTTGAGGCAGGAAAACTTAAGGATCTCATGCAACATAATGCAGTGCAAATCTGACACAAAAGGTCTTTATGTTGCTTTGGTTCTGTAAGGCTCAAGGATTTTCCTTCCCCTGAAACAGTATCAGTTCCAGGTCAGCCAACCAGAATGTCCTGCAGCAGGACACAGACTGTTTCACTGCAATGAGAAATTTGTTGTGATTTTCATCATTGTCAGAAATGGCTCATTTGGCCCTCCACCAGAAAATGAACTTCTTTCTGTGTCTTCTGTGAGGTAGGTGAAAAAGTAGAAGGAGAACAAAAAGGAGAGATGAATAAAGTTGTTTGTCCTGTGAGTGTTTGGTCATACAGTGCCTGTCTTTGTGTATACCTGCAGGGTTACAGAGAGGTCAGGACACTGACAGACACACAGGTGTGGTTGCTGTTGATCTGGAGGGGTGACAGGTTGAAGGAAGACAGCAGAGGTAGTCTTGACAATAAAATTGATGTGAAATATTTTAACAAAGTTCTGTCATAAAACTTTCCAGCAGGTCACTTGCTAATATGATTCACCTTCACTCTCATCACTGTCATTTGCAGATGCAACAGCAGCTATTCAAAGTGAAAACACTCTAAGGCTTTACCGTAAGCTGCTTGGCCAGCACAAAACAGCAGAAGGAATAAGTTAATGGAGCATCCAGCAGTTAAACAGCAGTAAAAACAGTTAAAGGACAGAATCTGTTTTAGTATATTATTATAAATAACCCATGTCACATTTCATGCAAAATGATGTACCTTGTATATTTGTATGAATGTGAGGGCAATGCAAAAGTCTGATACAATGCAATAAAATTATGAAAAATATGAAGTTTTGAATCCTGTGAAGTCAGATAATGTGGGTGACGTGTGAATTTGCAAGAGAAAAATATGCAGAAAATGAGAAATCGGATGAAAAAATGTAATTCTTTTCTCTACAGTCTGTATATGTGTGTGAATGCATGTATCTTTCATTTCTAATTAGGTACCAGCCTGGTAGCGGTGCAGTACTACTTCTGCAACAAGGAGAGCAGAAAATGGCCCTGACAGATCTATAGGAGGAGACTCATCACTTTTTTTTGATCCATGCATCCATCCAGGTGGTGTTAAAAACCTTGATCCCTATGTTTGAAGGAGAACTTGTGATGATCCAGCAAGAGGCCTACAGCTGCTCTGCAGCTTCAACCAATTAAAACAACTGCAACTGAGGGCAGACCTCTACAATCCTTTCGTTGTGCAGGACCTTCAACCTGTCAAGACCAACTTTGTTTTCAGTGTCCACACTGCGCCACATTCCCACAGCTCCACACAAAACCCCAGCCTTCTGCAGTAGAAAAACAAAACCCCCATGCCAGTTTCACATGAGAACACCGAGATCCTCATGTGATATTGATGAAAGGCTCCGCCCAAGCGGGTTATAGATTTTCTCAGCCTCCTTTGAAGAATATCCGAATCTCTTGTTTTTGTTCAGAGATTTATCACGAATAAAGATGAAAACCTGTTCTCTAGGGATTGCTGTTGAGATCAGAGATATGTGCAGTTTTTTCTCTCAAATGGGAATGCATCCACGTGGTGAGGATGTCTGAGTCTTTCCAGGGTTAGCAAAAAACTCCACAAAATGATCAAACAGAGCTGCAGACCCTGATTTGAGAGTGCTGACCAGTTGTTCAAACTCTGAAGTCTGAATGCGAGAGAAGAGTCTTAGATTTTTATGTTCTCATCACAGGGATGAATGACAGCAAAGTTTTCTCTGCTGGGAGCATCCTTCATCTTGGGCCAAAAGGAATAGAAACAGTGAAGAACATTTTAAAAGGTGCTCAGCAAGACACAATACTCAAGTAGCCCCTCATAAAATAACTCAACTGTTATTTCTCTTCCTTCATTATTTTCTTAACTGCTACTTTCCTCTCCTCTCTGCACTCCCGTTTTTATTTTAACCACTCTGGTAAGATTCAACCACAAGTATATCCTGTCACCCTCAATCCACAAACCCTCGTGGAGGCAGAGCATTTCTTGTGGCAGACCACAGGTGAATATTTTGAGGGTAACCCGTTCCTTTCCAATTCAGAGGTTTTAGCTTCATATTCATCAACTTATCTTGGATGTTTCCCTTTAAACTGTGAAAGGTCTGGATGTTGACCATGCTTGGTTTCCTCTGAGACCACCAGAACTTCTCAAATACCTAGACCTTGACCACAGATCACAGGATCATTGGTAATGTGGCAGTTTACACTAAGATATTGGTACACAAACATATGGTCTGCCAAAAGCCAGTTGAATGATGCCCAGTTTATTCCCCTGGGGATCTGTAGAAGATATATCTTCATACATATTAAAGTATTGCAAACATCCACATATCATTAAAGCCATTATCATTACACTTCAAACACAAGACCCTAAGGATTCAAATGCATTGTTTTGAGGAAACAGCATTATTGTGTTGAAGGATACCTTGACAGTTCATAAACTAAAGAACAGTTATGATAATCAGGGTGAAATTGTCATGACCAAAGATACTGTAATACATCAGCATGTTAGTGTTGGATCGTAGGACTAGTAACATAATACTGCATTCACTTCAAAAAAGTTGATCATTCTTTACACTGCATCATTATTTACTCAGCTTCTGCCCTAAGATTTAATAGGTCACTTTTGCTAAAGAACTATGACCACAGACTTTAAAAGCCTTTAATGTCATTACACTGCTAATGATGCCTCATAGTCAATGCAATTTGCAAGACCATGTGCACAAGCACAAATAGCAGAAACCACTCATTACTTTATTTATGTTCAGGGCTGAGTGTGTCATGTATCTGATCACATGACTATTTAGCAGACAAGGCACAATCCCTGCATTTCACAGCTGCCTGGGGTTGACATATATGTTAAGCATGTTTCCTCTCACTGTCTTTATTGTCTTATCTTAGACCAAAAAAAAAAAAAAAAAAAAAATTGCCAATATGACCATCCCTTAAGGCACATCCATGAGGGATGTGACAGTCAGTGTTTTAACCACTGTGTCTGGGCAGAGTGATGTCTGGGCAGAGTGATTGTCACAGAGCTATCTATGTGTCTGACTACATCCTTCCCAGAAGCCACATCTGGGAACCACATGTATTCAGGACCTGGGTGGACTGGAGCCAGGGCCCAAAACAGCTCAAGGGGACATTTTACGCATGACTGGGATTGCTGGATTAACTTGGCTGCTTGTCTTTCATTTTTAATTACCAGGTCTGGCTATTGATGTGATCTCCTCTTCCTCATCCAAATTAAGGTAAAGCGGCTAGTTACTGGAGTAGTGGGGGGCATGTCATCCCTGCCCCGATTTGTCTGAGCTCTGCCTGGACAAATTAGGTTTCATTTGCAACTATGGCACTCAGCCAAATTCACCACTTTGTTGTTGTTATTATACTGTGATATCATTTTTTGGTAGGCTAAATTACGGCATTTCCTCCAGTCACACACTGTTCTGCAAAGTACAGATAATGGATTCTATACAAGCTTTCCAATGTTTTTAACTGGTGGCTTTTGTAGTAGGACCAAAGGAAATTATAACATAGTTAGCTGCTATGCATTGAAAATCATTTTATTGTGAGTGTTGATTAAACCAACATACTTGTTTTAACTTTTCCAAACTTGTGTCTATTGACATGTTTTACCAGAGAAAAGAATATGGTTTGGAAATGAATTTGTGCTTTTGTGCTAGAGCAGGTAACTCAGGTGGGCACCCTCTGATAAAGAGCTCAGCAGGCCCACCCCCTTTTTTTTTACCTGCACCCACAGACTCTCTCATCTGCAATAGACCACGCTTATGTCTACATCACTAGCTAATAACAACCAGATAGCAACAGGTCAAACAAACTAGTCTGTAGTTTTAAATGTCAGCATGAATCAAGCAACAACCTTTAAGTTAACTAGCATGTTCCCTGAGCAACCAAATAATCATCTTCATCTACCTCACCTTAAACACCTGTGTCTAGAACCATTTTCCAACAACCCAACCTAACAACAGCTAATATCATGTTAAAGCGATCTAGCACACTAACCAGGCAAGTCTCTTGAGGTACTGCATCCTATCAGCACCACACCAAACACCCCACTCCACCGGCAAATGTGCTCTCTGCTCCATCTCCACAGCACAGGTTAACATTAAAGTTCAGGAAACTGCACTTACCTTTCTCTGCTCCAGTCACCCATCTTTCCTCCAACCCACAGCCTCTCATTTGACAAAGGCTGCAGTATCTGCCATTTTTCCACTGCCTGTTTTATGCTGTGCCCTGTTATACCCAGTTCAGCTAACTTATCTGCCAACAACCCACTACAGCCAACCTCCACTGGGGTAATGGTTCCCATACCAGGATTTGGACATTTAATTGGTTGATGAATGCCATAAACAGTTACCACAAGGTTTTGTAATGTAATGTGTTTTCCAGCAAGTTTTCCACTTGTTGTCAAATGAGCCTAATTTCCACATATATATCAACAAGGGAAGAGGTTTTTTGGTGAACTCTTGGTCTTGCTGCGACTCATCACTGATTAATTCAGCATGACTGGATTGTCATAATTTTTGTCTCATGTTAACTTGATGTTATTCTTACTGATGACAAAAAGACTTTTTCAAGCCAACTGTTACAAAATACAGATTAATATGATGTATTGTTAGTAAACAGAGCTTCAAAAATCATTTAAAACTATGACATAACATCCGTTTGATGCACAAGCCCTCCTGTTTCACACACTGTTCTCTTGTCTTTGATTCGTATCGACTCTCCCCCTGATGCTTGTGAGCAACACTTGCATGCACTGACGTATTTACAACTGTTGTCGTTTTTTTTTTTTGTTTTTTTTTTCAATGTTCTTGGAAGTTTTAAACTGAGGGGTTTTTGGTGCGAGGAGGATTCTCTTCATAACAGGCATTTAGCTGTTAAGTGGAAACACAAATCGTGCTTTTGCTTTTTGACCCTTGTTGAATTTTGCTCAGTAGTTACGCAACAGGATTTAATGAAGTTTATGTTATATGGGAAGCTAAGATAAACTGTAATTGGATAATAAGAACCAACATCCAATTTGTGTTTATTGGCGATTGCACACGTCATACTGTGTATGTGTACAAAAGCTAATAACCTCACATTTTAGTATTTCATATTTAAATTCCAATTTGAATTAAAATGCACTTTGGACAAATTTTACTAATTCCATTTTACGGTCTTGTCTGCCCTCCAAAAAATTGGAAATTGCATGAAAAACTTTCATGCACATAAAGTCAAAAGAATCTCCCAGAGTTGTCAAGGACATATTTGGAGGCATGTAAGGTATATTACAGAAGAAATATAACACTTAGTCCTGCATGTGTCCATTCAGTCGAAAAGAAATGGATGTACAGAGGGACCATAAAAGCTTTTGGCAGCTAGCTGTTGGGTCTTGTAGTGGCAGGAGACTTTCAGTGTAGATTAGTGTCAGCAAGTAACAGAGTCTGGGACCGCTAAACCTCCTGGGACTTTCATCTAGAGGCAGGACAACAGGAGGCAATGAAACAGAGGGCCATGTGGGATGAAAACAGAATACTGAAATAAACCTGAAGTGCTAAACAGGAAGACTGCAAGAACCAGTCAGTAGTAAAAAAGCAGGGTCAAGACACCTGATGTTTAACACTGTGGGGCATTTTTACTTCTGCTCTTTTCAGGATTATCTAACAAGAAAAACCCAAAGCTGTAAAATGCATAGTTGGGTAGAAAAAACAAACAACTATATGTCTCAGGAAAAAAAGATATTAGTCACATTTCATTGTCTTAATTTCAATCTGTGCACAAACCCATGCAGCCTAACAAGGAAACATAAGAATTTATGACTCTATCATGTCAATCACTCCTAGTCTGTTAGCTAGCCAGCAGGGGGCTAGGAGGAATGGGAAGAATGTTATTTCTTGTGCTTGTTTTTGTAAATTTATGGAAATAAACATTCCCCTTCCTATTCCCTAAAAGCGCTTTGAGATGGAAAAATCCAGCATATTAAAAGATAGCAGCCCAAGGGTTAAATCCATCCTTTCTTGGTAGTAGGATCCAATTTTTGCACCATTATATCAGTCATAATGGTATATAAATTAATGCATGTCAGATTTAGTTCAAAAGTGCAGGAAAATGCTGGAATCTGTTCAAAGTAATAGGTGTGGTTGAAACACCTTGTCAGTTTGAAAAGGTCAAGGTGACTTTTGTTTTGTATCACACATATGACTTTTTCATCTCTATAGAGTGACTGCGGTTTTAAGACAACCCTAATTACTACAGGCTTTCATAGGGAACACAAGGGCTTTTGGGTGTGGGTACAAAGCATGTGAGAGAGAACATAATGCTGCTACATGTGTGTGTGTGTGTGTATGCATGCAACTACATTTCAATACACATTACAGTATGTGCAAGATTGTGCATGCCTACATGTGTGCACACAGTGAGCGAACCTTTTAAATGGCCCAGAGTTAGTCATGCCTGGCACTGGTCCCCCAGTAAGAAGGAAACACAATCCGTCTCCTTCTCTGACTTTAAGGTTTAATAAAGGAAAATTGCAGTGCCCCTAAGGGAAAGTCTTTATGAAAACAGGTCCTGTTCAGTGCCTCACTCTGGAGTTTGTAATCACAGGCTAGAGGGGACAAACAACATAGCATTTTATACATCAATAGGTCCAAATATGTGCACTCTGCTACTGAACTCTTGGAGATTTTTTTATCCTTGCTGTGTGGCACTTCGCATTCCACTAGTGTGTGGAGAGCAATATCTGTGCTTTGGACATAGGTTTATAGTCATCATTACACATCAACAGGAAATATAATGTGAAATGATGAACTACACTCTGTAAAACCAAATATTCAAAATGCTGGTTAAGCATCATTGGCTTGACTCTTCTAAATGGGACAACTTCGGGACTTTTCCTGAACTTCATTACCAGGTCAAAATTGTAAAGCTTACTGGGTTACATTTTTTATTTACATTAGGAAAAAGTGTTGTTAATAACATACTTGATGTGCACTGACAAAGCAATGAGTGTGTGTTGGTGTGTGAGTGTGTGTGTGGTGACTTTTATCTGTACCAACTCTAAAGTGGTGACACTTTTAATCAGTTGATGTGCGGGTCTCAAATCCAGCGGCAGGAGACAAATGCAAACACACTGAGACAGACAGGCAGAAGCTGTCATACTTCTACAGAGATACTGCTGATTTCATTTCACCGTCTGTCAACACACACTGGTGCCGGCTTCATGTCACTGAAAAAGATGAAAGGCCTCTTTGCAATCAAGATGCACACAGAGATTTAAAATATGTAACGGAGAGGTTTAATCAGTTTGAACTGTGATGAGACCATGAGAAAAAGATATGTAGGTTTTGTTTTGTCTTATCATGATGAAAACAAACATTTTAAATGAGTGTATCATACAAAGACTTTAGTTGGGTGGGTGTGTCTGTGACATGCTGGATCCAATTTAGTTGAATTCTGCTTTTCACAATGGGGAAACAAAAACAGCAAGCACAGCTCTGGCTGCCTATCACCAAAATCACCACCATAAGAGATGAGACATACTTATGTTCACATAATGAGCACAAAAACAACAAATGGATGACATAACAAAATACCGGCTTGGTATACATGTAATTTAAGTGACATAATGTGCATTACGATATGTAGCATTGTGGAGAGACAGAAATTGTGGCTAAAAACGCAATGTGATTACAGACAGATGTGCTGAAAAGACTTATCTTATAGACTCTAATGTGGGGATGGGTCATTGTAACAGAGTCATAACAATGAGATGTTGTATAATGTCATTTTAGCCGCTTTAGGCCAAAAGTGACACAGTGATTATCAGGTAGAAGCAGAGTATAACAACACCAATGAGAAGGAATGCTGCAAAAATGCGTAGGAGCCCCAGTAGCACAATAGGCCCCCAAATGACACCAGTTAGAAGGAACAAGTCAGCTCCAGCATGTAAAGTAACTCTTAACTGTTCACTATGATGGATGTACAGTTAGTAGTCACATGCCAGTTACAGGGGAGAATGAGTGCCCCAAGGTCAGATCACCCAATTTCTTTCACCAGAAGCCCCATCTGAAATAGTTGGAAATATTATTGGCTCATGTTTCATAGAAAACTGCAGTAAAAGATTTCATCAGCATTATGACCTTCAGATACACTGAGTTTTACAGTTCAAAGAAGAGTCTGTGTCATAAGGCTGTGCAGGTGATTCATTAGGGCATGTGTTATTTTACCCACTCCTTTTTCAGGGAAAATGCATCCTGTGCATCCTGTGCATCTATTTCACGGCGTACATGAGAATTTTAAAGTGATGCAAATGTAGTTCAGATTAATATTCAAAAGAAACTCATTATGTTTAGTGTCTGAAAACATGTTACTAGTAATATTTTTTGGCAGATTACAGAACCATTAAGCAACAAACTGAAGTATGATAATCCCCAAGCATACATTATGCATGGAGGCTCTATAGATATCAACAGATCACAGTCAGGAAGTTCAAAAGTTCATACATTAGCTGGAGCTTATTAGGATTTTCTGATCATTCCAAAGTACAAAATCTGCAAACACGCAGTTGGAAAAACATGAGTGAATATTAAGGAACAGCTCTGGTTTATTGCAACTTGAATCTTAATTTTGTGGCATCACATTGTGTTCATCAGGTGGCTGGCTGAGATATGGGAACACACGACAGTCACTACGAGAAAGACAATCTGCAGGAATCACAAGATACAGGTATAAAACAAATCCCAAGTTTAACGAACTGTATTTAGAAAACAAGCAGCAAAATTCTAAATCAAATTGCAGACTGGTTTCATGGTCGTTCGTTGACCTGCTGTGTTTGCTGTGGTTGTGTACCCGCACACTTTCCTGTGCAGTGAAGGATTATTCCAAAGTAACATTGTTATAATGAGCTGGCTATACTGTTGGCTTGTTTACAACCTGTCTGACTACTTGTTTTTCTTGTCAGGTCAAACTTAGTTATAGTGATGTCAGTATGTATCTAATTCTCAGGATTTCTTTCGTGAGCACAAAGCTGTCACAACAAATGGAAAAAAATTCCAAAACTGTCAGACTAAACCCACATCCTAATGTTTCACATCATTAACCCAAAGGGGGAAAAAAATGCATAAAAATCCCTGCGTGAATATGCCTGGAAGATGAAAATAAAACTTTTGACTTATTTAACCCATTTCCTCTGACAAGAAGAAAAACTGTAACCTTCCTCAAATGAATAGATGAAACATACAATATATGACATATCTACATGATATATTCCACACTGTTTTCTGTTGCCTGAAGTTAAATTATTAGTAACCACACACACACACACACACATACACACACTTAGTTCATGAAGCTACAGCACAACTTGGATATGCTTGGGCAACCTCTGGGGTCCACTTACTCTCACTGCTCCCCTGCTCCGGTTACCTCCCCTGGCTCTACAGACACTCTCAGCTCAGGAGCCAGTTGCTGTCCTCCCGTCGCCCCAGCCTGCACTGACCCTTCTTTCTCTCCACCTCTGGACAATCTATTACTCACCTCTGTACTAGTGCACATTCAACACATTCACTCCCACGTCTGACAGGCCTCAGGGCCCCAGATCACAACCTCAGTCTAATTTATGCTCAACTGTGCTGCGAGGCCACGTGCCTGCTAGTGTTGTTTTTGTGGAAGCTGCCAACAAGGCATTCGAGGGTTTTACTCTTTACTCTGACTGAACTCTGAGGTCCTGCATGGTGCATATCGAATTCTCTTAGAAAAATATGAATGTTTACTGGATGGAACAAACAGTCAATTATATTATATTATAATAATAATACATTTAATAATTCTATTATTATATGTGGCAGTTCAGGTCAGGGTTCAGGCTAACTGTGTACTGCACGGTGAGAGTTGAAGAGCAGAAAAACTTTAAAGGATTTCTAAGGCTCATTCCAGAGTGAACAAGTTTGGCAAGAAGCTGTTATGCTGCACTGTGACTAATGGACCTTAGTTTTAAGGCACATGTTGTTACGTTCTCTTTTATGTCTGAATATGACTCTTGGGCCCTTTACCTTCTCTCTTATACTCTCATTCAGTCTTTGAAAGAGCCATTATTGCCCTTGACAGCTGCTGCAGAAGTCAGAAGATAATTTAGAAAAGCTATTCTTCTGTTCTAATCACCTCTGTACAGAGAGCAACTTGGACCCAGTTGTGGCTATCTTTCTACACTTTATGCTCTAGTAAACAAACTTTTTCTGAAAGTGCTGTGTTGAGGATTTTTCTGCCATTGTGGTGCAACATTGAGGAAAGAGTGTGAAAATACAATAGAGCAACATCGACTTTTTAAAAAGTGACATCATAGGGTCCCATCAATTGACCTTTAAGCCTATTAATTTATCCTTATACAATGGAAATGCAGGGTAAAAAATAAATGACTATGATTTCAGCTGTTGTTTTAGCTTTTGAGCTGACATAAGGAAAATATTAAAATAGTACACAAATACTAGTTACGACCTAATTATATACAGTATGCTTGCTCCATGTGACACATTGAATTGGTGGCTACTAGGAGAACCCATCACTACTCTTGAAGCGCCACCCTCTGTTCTAATGCACATGCAGAAAAAGCATTGATATTTTCATAACCCGGTTATGGTGAGGTAATATGCTATAAAGGAGGGCCTCCACCAACAGCTGCAATGAAGACGACACTGACCCCGGACCATGGCATTCAAAACGGACTGCACCCTGTTCTCACATGTAGCCCATGAAATCCATTTTTATTTACTCACAAACCACAGAACAGGAACAGAATAAAAACAAGATGCCACTCTGAAGCGTGCAAATTGTTAGTATTGGAATTTAAAAGGTCTACTTTCTCTTTTAGAATTTTTCGACACAGGGTAATTTTCTATCATCAGTCATTAGTCTTTTAGGTGTAGTTTAGCACAGAATCATTCAGTCCTGAGTACATGCACATGATTACAAATGAAAGAACTCTATTTATAAGCTGTGGTAGCTTAGAAAATTTGTTTGTATTTCTTTCTTAATAATACTTTCCATAGAGGCCCATGCATGGATACATGCAGTGATGATAGATGGATTAATTACTTTGCCTTTCATTCATTATTTATTAGACTTGTAAATTACTTGAACTGGAAAAGCAGCTGCAACAATTAGCCAATAATATATCCATAATTAAATTTGACAAACAGCTTAGTGATACAGTTAAAGAAACTGAAAAAATAAATAACAAAAACAATCAGGAAATCCTGCTATATAATATACATTACTCAGGAGTAACCTTACAATCAGCCATCATGCATAAAGTAAACACAGTTCATGATCTTTATTTTGGAAAATGAATTGGAACAATTAACGCAGAGTTTAAGTGGCCAATGGTTCTGCCAGCATCTGTACGTTGTCCCAGCTGCTCACATGAAATACGATGAGCACCTTTGTATGGATGTGTGTGTGTGTGTGTGTGTGTGTGTGAGGGTGTGTGTGTGTGCGTGTGTGTGTGTGTGTGTGCGTGTGTGCGTGTGTGTGTGTGAGGAGGGGGGTTCTCCTCATATTGTTACCCTGCTAACAGAAGAAAGCTAGTCAAACACATATGTGATATGAATAACTGCAGCTTATAGCAATTTGTTTCTAACACTCTTGCTTCAAAGGTTTTAATATTCTTTAAATGCCAGTTTTACTTTAGTTGCATGAATGCTGCTTCAGTACGTGAAGAAAGCCAAACCTTTCTATATCTATGAATTCAGTGGATGATACTGAAAAGACTGATGTAGGTTACACCCATTTGTGGCGTTGATCCTACAAATTTCTCAACCAATTTAAAATTCTTTGCCAAGATATATTTTTGACTCCCATCCTTTATATTTCCTTCAGTCTCTCACAAACTTGGTACACAACATATTTGGATGACCTTATTGTTAGTCTTTACTTCGATAACAGACTTTTGTGGAATGACTACAGTTCCCACATATATCCAAAAAAAAGCTCACTTATAACATGTTGAGCATATGTAGCACATGATAGCATTTATTCAGTTTGATTATATGAGATGTATGTAACCATCAGTTTTTCATAGACTACACATTATATACGTGTTGTAATATATTATCCGGGGCTCCACCATGTGGCCAGTTCAAAACCTCAACATTTTTTAATTTTTCAGTCTCTTATTCCCATATTCTTACAGCTGGATTTGTCCTTTCACTTCCAGATTATCTGGCTGATTAACTCTCTCAGCAGCAGCAGCAGCAGCAGTTTCATCAATCATACTGCATTTTCTTCAGGAAATGAATTATTCAAGTTATAGTTGATCAATTGACATATTCTGCTTGAGAGATGGATTCAACACAGGGTCATCTGCAGCAAGTTAAATCAAATGAACTTGTTTAGGATTTGATATAAATATTTTATCCATGTTGACTTAGGAAATAGGTTTCTCTCTGTGTACATTACGTAAATGGTATGTGTTGAATGATTGCACTGATATGCCTACTTTGAGTGACAATCCACAAATTGAGGTATATTCTGGACCACAGTGCTGTTTGCTTTGCTCTGCCACTCCCCGTGGTGTGTGTCTGTGGTGGCTGTGGTAGGAACAGGGATCCTTGGGCACAGTCAGGGCAGTCATCCCAGACCAGAAGGGAACAGGTGGTTATTCCTGTAACCAGCCCTTTTCCTAATTGCAGTGTGTGGAGTGAGCATGGTGTTAACACTTTTACAGCTCCCCTGAGCATTGTAAGACCCTCGGCAGGCCTATGTAAAAGCTTGTGGTGACAGGTCACCTTGGCAGAAGGTGGCACTGCCTGCCTGGGCACTCTGCCAGGCCACATGGGTCAAATCTGTGGACATACGAGTAACCTCAGTGACAAGATGCTGCTGGAGAGAAGCACACAAACAGGTGGTGTGTATGTGTGTATAGTTATGTCTTTTACACTGGAGACTCAATCTTCATGACAAATGTAGATTTCCTGGTGTAAGAGCCTCAATATTATTCATTTTTACACAATAGAAATAATGGGATGTTGACTTTATATAAAGACATCAGGATTTGACAGCCCTTACAGTCACAGTGGTTATTATTGACACCTATCAGTCAAGAAATACCTACATTCTACAACTTAAGCAAAATATTAACTTTCAAAAATCTGACACAAGTTAAAAGAAACTAAAATTAGAACTGATAGCCAAGCATTTAACCCTTATAGGAACTATAAATTTACATTAACCAACACACTCTTTGGTCCTCGTCTTTGAAGACAAAGATTAAATAGATTTTTCACATATACATAACCACTGGATGCAAACAAATTCCAGGATTGTAGCTTGATTCACTGACACTCATTGAGATTAATAGCTGAATGAAAGCTGAAACCACTAGCCATAACATTTGAAAGAGCCCCAGGCACAAAGATGAACACTTTTATACTCCTAATATAAAATATTTGAATAATGTGCTTTTTCCCAGGCCAAGAGATACATTAAAGCCAGTTGATGGGGAATACTGAATTTCAGATTAAAGTATTACATAAATGTATTTTTTTTAAAAGGGGGGGGGGGGGGGGAGTAGCTACCACAATGGATATATTCATCACGATTATGAATTGATCAGAATTATGTTCTCTTTATCTTACAACACCCACAGTCATTTAAAAGTCTGCCCTCAACCTAAGAGAAGGAAGTAAGGTCAGTTATTTCCAAAGCAGCTACTTCCAACTTATGGCTTCTATATTTCAACAAATAAACTCATCGCCCCAAGGTGACAGATTTAATGTCCTTCATCACGATGCTTGCATCACATGAGCCATCAAAGGCCAGACTTATAAATACTGTTACCTATTCCATTAAACCAATAACCTTTTAGCTCATCTGGACTGAATTGCTTTCACAAAATAAAGCCAACTTTGATTTGTGTATCACTAAACACTCTTATGGACAAGCTGATGCTTAGAACATCCTAGTTAATGTTTAAGGTCCAAATAGCTGCCTGCAGTAATATATATGAGCTGTCAGTTTACATTACAAGTAACATTGTCCTGGTTAAGCTCAGCAGCCTGTCTTGGATTAGTGTTTTAAGTGCTTCATGTTTTCAACAGAGAAATTCAAGCCTAGCTTGATCAAAGAAAGAAAAAACAGTGTGTCGATGAGGTACACTGCCAGCAAGACAAAAACACTATCAGGATGTAGAAAATTAACAGCAACACCTTTAAAATATAATATGCTCAGTTGTTGTATTATAGATGTGAAATCTATACTATGTGATTTTCACCATATAGTAGCATGACTTTAGGAACTGAACTCTATTGAGTTGTCTTATATCAAGTATCTCAACAAGTCTGTGTACAACTGTATACATACATACATCCATCCATCCATCCATCATCTACACCCACTTATTCCTAACCAGGGTCACAGGGATCTGCTGGAGTCTATCCCAGATCTCTTTGGGTGAAAGGCAGGGGTACAACCTGGACAGGTCACCAGACAACTGTATACAATTCTTTATAAATTCATGACCTCCTGATGACAAGAATGTATGCTTGGTAGAAAGGCCACTATTTAAAGATTTCAAAGTCAAGGGGTTTGATCCTGCAAACTTACAGCAGCTACCCAAATTGAAAGTGCATGAACCTGTACTGACGTGTACTACTGTGGAAAAAGTGTAATAGTGCATTATACAAAATTGTGTCATCAGGCCAAAATCTTTAATTTCCATTTCTTTGGTTATGACCAAACACTTGTGCCTAAGTACAGCCTCACCCCCTTAGCTAGATTTGTTCTTATGCAAGCTACCTTCTTTTGACTGTAACTGAAAACAAAGAAGATCTGTAAATAAGATATTAACTTAGTTTACATTTGGTCTTCATTTCCCAGAGTTAATATATCATGTGCTGTATGCCCTGGAGCAGCAGTGGCACGGCAGCTTATTGAAGACAAACTGGGAGCAATATTGACCCACTGAAGAGTGATAGAATACATCAACAGGATATATTGCTCCTTCGTAAGATCAACAAATGTTTATTGTCTCCCAGAAAATTCCATCATAATATCAAGTTTCACAGAACCATCTGACAGGGAACAAACTGACACAATACAACTATTGAGTATGCTTACACTATATGAGCCACAGGCTCATAGCCAAGCTGTCTGCATCTAATACCTTTTTTTATCTGTGCATTTATATTTATAATCTGAAGGTCCTGGGTAGTACAGGAAAAATGAGGAAAGAACAATGAAAAATGAGTTCCCTATAGCCCTTTCCTAAATACTGTACATGCCCAGACAATAAGTGCCTTGTTTGGAGTGTTTCTTTCACAAAGTTACAGAAGGTCGATCATTTCTTCGTGCAGAAGCATGTGCTCACTCTTCCCTGGACCCCGGCTCTAAAGGGGTAGGACATAAATCTCACCCCTTAAGAGATTACACAATATTAAAGGCATATGATCCAGGTTGGATGGAAAGCAGAGCTGTAGAGGGGGGTTACAGGAAAGACCCCAGCTTGCCTGGAATGACTCCGGCTGACACACTGGCCCCATTCTGAGCCCCATTCACAGTCCTATAAGCAGGTTTATTACTGGATGTCTGCTGATATGTTTCATTGCTGTTTAAATCCCATCTAGTGTTCTTTTGTATATCAAATTTAAGGGAAGGATCAAGGTGTATCTGTAAACGCATGACAATAAAATGGCACATTAACCCACACAGTCAAACAGGACTGGGCCCAAGAAGAGATTTTTGTGTCTGTGCTAAAAGATGTCTCAGGTCAGCTAAAAGACAAGGCATCAGCTCATTGAAAGGCTGAATGGATGGACAGATGATTAATACAGCTTGTGAGAGAAAAATAGCTTTGCCTTTGCCATTACAGTTCATGAAACCACTTTCACACAACCTGCAGTCATTTACACTATCAACATAGAAAGTCTCTGGGGAAAATTATTCTGACCGCACTCTGATGAGCTGACATCTGGATGAAAAATGCTGAGTGGTCCTAACGAGTCCCTGTTGTCTCAGTTCTGATGGTCACAATCAGCATTAATGCAAAGTAGCCCACTGCTGATCACTGAGCTCCTGTGGGCCAGAGGCAGAACACCATGAATGATAAAGCAGTTTCTTGCATCTCTTTAATGATAAAAAAAAACAAGGCAACAGCTGTGCTCAAAATCACATTCATTCTTTTACCTGACAGTAAATAAGAAAACTGAGGTTTTGAACATTTATCAACCGTTAATAAAAATTTGTGCCTGAACTGGCAGGTGAAATGTGACACCACTGTAATTTTCTTTACTTCTCTTACTTAGGTTTCTTGAAAATCAGTTGCAGTGTAATGTGAGATAAGTCATGTGCACACTTGCTTCTATTTCTAACCGAACAAAACGTTTGAAATTTAAAATGTTTGTTGGGTGCACTTTTCACTTTGGGCAGCTATTGTTTGTTTGTCTTACCCATAAATCACAATGTCATTATCACTAAAAACAAAGTACAGCTCAGACTGATTAGAATATCATTAGTCTTGCAGGTATTTGGTCATAAATCTAAGTAAAGGACAAAAGCAAAAAAATGACAGAAGTTATTACAATTCATTCTGTGGGAGAAATAGATGTGTGCACCAGATTTCAGGACCATCTATCCAGTAGTTGCTGAGTGATTCCACAGGCTGCTAGCAGAGCTAATTAGCTCTGCTAGCAGCCTGGCTTAAGCCTCTAGGAGATATGCAACACTGACAATAGATCATAACACATAATACATAAATTTTACTGTAATTTGAATTTGTTTTTAATGTGTAACCCCCAGAGTTTTGTATTGTCTAGACCAACACAAGCGTCAGAGATGAGATCTGGAGATGATCATTCCTATCTGATCTTTCAACCCCTGGCACATCCTAAAAGCCATCCTGGTGCTAACCCTTTCATCTTAATGCTACTTATTAGATACAGACAGATACACATACACATACACACACACACACACACACACACACACACACACAAAATCCCATCTTTTTTTTTTTACTGATGATACCCATGGAAACAGTACGAAACACACATTGGTTTAACCTTGGTAGAAATTAAATAAGAAACATAAACACATGCCATGTGTTTGTGGTTACTAAACACACTCCGACACACTGTGAATTGCTCCTTCTCTGATGGTTGAACAAAAGCTGCTCTGTTTGAAACAAAACATCAGAATGTGCAAGAGGCCCCAGACTTCACTTGGCTTTCCCCCAAGCTCTCCAATGGCTCATCAAAGTGAGAATAAGGAAGGAACTCCGCTGTGATTTTATGGCAAGCTCAAACATGGGCTCAGCCTTTCAAAAGATGTTTGAAAAATTGCCATCATTTTCTTTTCTTATTCAGGGTTTGTAGTGTGAACAGCAGATAAAGAGACATATTAGAAGTGCTATTAAAATGTATTTGAAAGTCATGTCTTTTGTGCTTATGTTTGAGACAAAAAAGATACAACATAAGTGAACACCTTGTGAAGTCGCATAAGAGACATGACTTATTAACACTACAAAGCCTATCTATATCTAAAATAAGAACATCAACGCCTCATCTGGAGTTAATTCCCTTTGGCAAAAAAACAGGCTCTTACAACAGACTGCCTAACACCCAAGGGTGGAGCTCACGGAGCAGGACAAGTTTGTTAATGTGTCTGTCCCTGGGTGTGTGGGTGGCAGGCATCAGGCCAGTGAAGCAGGCAGGCAGGCGAAGGTGTCTCAGTGACAGCGTGACAGACAGAATGGGGGATTGGCTGGACGAGCTGCCTGGGAACCTTGCATGAAGAGGATGACAGCTCTATAAGTCAAGCCCTGATAAAGCAGTCAGGAGTGACAATCTGTAGGACCGCAGCCAACAGTGTCCGTCCTGCTCAGATAAAGTCAGACAGGCCATCCATCAGTCCGGAGGCAGAGAACTAGACCCATGCTCCCCCACCTCAGTGGAAACCACTCAGTGACCATTCGCTGCAGGAATGCATGGAGCCTTTTGCTCTCGAGAGGCAGTGGTGGAGAAATAGAGATGGCTGTGGATTCTCCCCGTAGAAACCATGCATTGAGATTAGAGGCAATGTGTGACTCGTAGCCTGTTGAGGTAGAGGTGCCATGTGTCTGGCTGAAAGCGTGGAGAAGGTGGATAACAATGGTGAGGACATGACACATCTATAAATGAGAAGACCACCACGGCTGCGTACAGCGGGCCAGCACTAGAGAAGCTTCATAGCATAATAAGAAAGCAGTACGCTATGGAAAACTGGAAATGTCACACAATACATTCCACATGTCAAGTCTGCACAAATGCAGACAAAGCCATTGTCACAGGGAAATACCATCTCTCAAGTGCCTTTGTAAAAGAACGTGGATACAATACACAGTTTCGTAGAAAAACAGCTGCATGGCTTGATGCACAAAAGACATAAATTCTTTAGATTAAAAACTGCCAACAACACTGTACTGTAAATATAATTATTCAGTGCAAATATCTTTTCCTGGAAAAGCCTCTTCACTACCTCCTCTGTATGGACAGCCTCTCTCTCTGTGCTTTGTCCCACACACAGCATTGCATCATGGTCTCAAAGTCAGCCTGTGAATCGCTCCAAAGAAATCATAACCTATTTCACCAGAACAAACAATCATTTCCCTCACCAGTTTATTCAGAATTAGCATCTCGGAGCTGCACATGACAGGACGTCAGATCAGGAAGTTTGAGATGGTTAAGGACCAGGCTATAAATGACTTTATTAGGATGGAAGATACTTCTGATAAGTGTCAGATCAATTTGCATGCATAAAACATGTTCAAACATACCAAAAGCAATGTACTGAATGTCTTTTTGAGCCAGAAGATCGCTTCCAATAAATGAGCTCACTCTTTTTTTCAGTGTATACAGTGCTGATAAGTGGAACTACAAGTCTGTAGCTGTTTAAATGGCCTTGACACTATCATCTATTAATGATATAACACTAATATTTTGATATTATTTTGTACCATTATTATCAGATTAAGGGAATATTTTTGCTATTTTGGAAACTATTGACTTTCATGGTGCTCACAGTTAAATCAATCTTCTCCTCTAACTATAAGCAGGAAAATAAATAAGAGTATTTTCCAAGTGTTTCCTTAACCCTTGTACTGGGAAGTGTCAGCATCAACACTTTCTATTCTCTGCCTTGCGTGTCCTAGGAAATCAGGTTGTTGTTTACCACCAGCATCTATGAAGTGTCACCTTCAGAGGTGATTGTGCTTATTGTGGCCTGGAAGAATAACCTGCAGTCATACTCCACCAGAAATAGCAACTTGTCCTTATTTCAGAGTCAAATGCCAACAGCAAGGAAACAGCATTCCAGTCCTGCTTCATCATGCTTCTTCATGGAAGGACTCCGTTCAAAGATACGCGTATGCCGCGCTCCGATGTTGTTCTATAAGCAACCCTTAATCATGCTCTCGGAAATCCTTTTAACTTGTCAGCACAGTGAGTGTGAAGGACATGCTAATTATGTCAAAGAATGCCATTCTTTCTTCAGCTGAGAGTGCAATGCATCATCCCCTTTCCTGTGTTTCTGAACACTTGCACACTGTCAGATCGTGTTCAAACACTTCTCATAATTACACCATAAAAAACACAGAGGTGGTTGGATAGGCAAACATGCAAAACACAGACACAGAATTAATGACTGGAAAGCTTGCTTTGGAAATGCAACACACTCAAGCAAAACTGCCATTTGGAAATCACCGCAGGCTTGTCAGTATAATGAAAATGGACAATCCATTAAACTCACAGCACAGAATGCAGTGTGGAAAACATGAATTTGTTATAGGAAGGAAAAAGGACGTCACAGTAAAAACTCAGTACCTAATATGTACTAGTACAGCCCTGACTGTCACATAGCACACTTTCTGTTTCTAAATGGGCAGCCTGTAGTGAAAAAGTTTGTGAGTTCAGGCACAGGTGCTTGAAACTTTCTATTTTTCCTATTCCTGTGGTTGAGGTAGCTTAGGCTACAGCTGTTTCTCATCAGCAAAACTTCAACCATTCTTGCAGCAACCCTACAGGGAAAAACTGTTGCTTGTACTGTATGAGCAGGAGTAAATCATGTTGCTCAAGAGACAGTGTTGCGGAAATTTCTCTTATGAAGAATAAGTGGATGAGAAAGAAAAAAATCAGACAAATGCAGTCAAGAGCAGTAAACCAGAAGAAGAGAGGAGGATCATGGCATGGCTCTCAGAATGATTTCACATGCTGAAGGCCTCTTTACAAATCACTTCTCATCTGGAGCCATGCTAACCACACATGCAACATGCAACAAGGACGATGGCTGTCAGCACAGACTATGGGAAAGCTGCAGAATCAGGGGTTACCAGGGGATCAGACAAGGGTGAAGGGTGTTCTTCTAATGCTGATTGTCCTGATGTTGTCCACCAAGGTCAGCTCCCTGCAGAGGATAGGTTCTGCTGATATGGCAGATTACATGATCTGAATCTAGCTCTCACCAGGTTTCCAGTTCGTCTGGCCTATGGGAACATCTGTCCGTTTCACTGAACTGAACCCAAAGTCTCAGTAAGGCCTTATTAAGAGGAGTACTGTATGGGTCTCTCTTTTGGTCAGGCTCATCACTTAGGAAGATGGATGTGAAACTAAAATCTTCTATAATTTTAAGTGCAAAATAAAACCTACACTTTTAGACTAGGGCATTAAATAGCAAACTGTAGACTGAGCCCATAGGTTCCTTCACTGGTTGCATTAAATCTGTTCCCATTGTTAATCTTTTTTTCTTCCAACATTCCAGCCTGCAGTGCACCATTTGTCCTGTCAGCCTCTTTATTCACAACCCACAGATTTTTCAGGCTTTAACAACCTAAAGCCACGGTGACTGGAGGATAAAGGACTGGCACGGCCCCTGCAAAGTCCTCTTAACACACTCATACCTGATGCTGCACACAAACAAAGAGCAGTGGATTCTTCAGGCCCCCAGCCAGGAAGACTGTGAGCGCACAGTGAGGACATCCTTTGTAGGGATTTGGACAACATTAATCAGAAAAGACACATTTTAGTGACATGTTGTTTTTTCCCCCCATTTTACAATTGTTTTGTGTGGTTTAAAAACCACCCAGGGTCTCCTATTTAAGTTAATGAATAATCCAGTCTTATAAAACTGAGCCGGTGACTCTGTAATAGACAGTTTACATTAATAATAATAAAGTTACTAATCAAAATATTTGTGCACAGAATTAAGTTCCTTTACATTTACATAACATCAGGAGAAAAATCTGTGAATGAACTAATGAACAGATCATCAAACCAACTTGTAACTTTTTTTTTTTTTTTTTTTGAATGAAGTTGTCATATCTTTGAATGGGGTATAATCCACAACAGGTTGACTCTACATCAAAGTTAAAAATGAAATCATTTTTATGGCTGTTAAAAATAACCCTACAGCCAGATATACACTGTTAATTACAGTGGCTAACCTGTTCCACCTTGTTTTTACAGTAAATATAAAACTTAAGGATTGATATTTTGTATTTGTAATGACAAGACAGCAGTGGTACAAGACTTAATAGGCAATTAAAAAAAAACAAAAACTGAAAAATGACTAAACCACACCGACATTTAAAGACTAACAATTTCAGAGCCTCTTAGAGCCCCTGCATTACTATTCACCTCACATTCCAAGTATACTCCCTTGTTCAAAGAATTACACTCCCTACATCAACTTTTCATTAAATATACACAAATCCAACATGGTTTAATAAAGTGGACTACAGTGAATCTGCCTTAAAATGCAGACTGATAAATACTCAATCTATATGTAAATACGGGAAGCATTGGAAAAAAAAATCAAATTGCAGGAAAAATGCATTAGCCTCTCTATTTGATCAGAGCCTCAGGAGCTGAAGTTTTGATTTTTAATGGAATCTGAGGAGGGGAGAGTATCAGAGCTGAAGCAGGAAGGTGAGAGTATGAAAGCGTTCACTGGGGAGCTGGCTATCTGAGAGTACACCGGATAACAGAATGGACCTGAAAGATTATTCTCAAGGAGTGGAAATGGAGTTATGGCATTTGGAGGTCTCAGCAGCTTTTCTGCACTCTCACAATCAGGGAAAAGAAGAGAAAGTCACGGTTTACATCAAATAAAAAATAACTTTCTTGTTCGCCACTTGAACGACAGTTCTCAGTTGTGGCTGTCTGCCATCGAAACTAAAGAAATGCAAACTGAAGACCCCAGTGTTCTGAGTTGAAAAACAAGATTTAGTTAGGAAGGCAAGACATTTAACTCAAAAAGAAAAAATAAAAAAAAATATTGAAAATTAGAGGCTCATTTTAAGATTCATAATCTGGGGACCGTGAATGTCTGCACAAATTTTCTGGGAGACACATCCAATGATTTTTTTTTGTTTGTTTTTTTTGAGGTGGTGGACCAACCAACAGACCATCAATGACATGCCACTGGTAAATAATGACCAGTTGACCTTTGAAGCAAGCTGTCAAAAGAAATATATTTATTTTCACATCAAAATATTAAAAAATAAATGGTCAAACGATTGCTGAATTGAAAATCACATAGGTCACAGGTTAGTCACTGAAGCAGCTAAATATCAAAAACTGTTAAGCGTAACACAGCTACACTGAGGAACGTGTGTTTGTAAGTCAGCATCTGTCTTTTACACTGTGTGGAGTAGTAAACCATGTGTGATATGTGCCATGCACCTCTGTATGAATCATGTGACATTCCACACCAGGGATTTGTGCCAAATTATGGTCCACACAGGGACATGAACGTTTGCAGAGGGATGTTGATGCCAGGACTCCAAATCTCTCATCCCCAAACTATGGCTGAACAACTTTGGAGCAACGTATGTACGTCTTATAAAACAGAGACTTTAAGTTCCTGGGACAAATTTCCCCACAGTATAGTTCAGCTAATAACAATGATGCTCTGAAAATGAAATGAAATCAACTCTGTCAGATGAACAAAGAACAACCTACTGGCAAACAGTGTGAATTAAAAGACTGCCTGGGCCAATTTGAAATCATGTTTTAAATATGAATGACTGTTTATAGGATGGTCCAATAAAGGAGGAGGGAGTTCTTTCACAGACTTACTCAACCTGTCAACCATTTGACTTTAGCCTGATTTATTTTGTTATTTGTATGGTACACACATATTCAACACAACACAGCAGAAAACACACTGTAGAAAGAGTAAGTTTCAACTGAGGCTTCGCTAAGCCAAGTTGAATCAGGTTTATTACCCTTTTCTGAAGTTAAGATTTAATATCCTGCTGTTTAAAACTCATACTAATATAAGTGCTGTAAGTCAGACACAAATAGACCTTCACCCTTAGAGCCACATGTCTGCAGCTCAGGGATTTAGTGGGATGCTCCGTGGGTGCACTAACTAAACATTATGACCTCAAAGTCTAAATGCTTGAAGTGAAATTGGCCAAAATATTATTACAGGCCTGTCTGGAAGATAGGAAAACAGTTTATAATGACACAGGGAATTAGACGGGCGGAAACAGGGATGCTTCAGCCTTGATAGGACAGTTGCTTATGCTTCTAATGTGCAATCCCAAATGCACACACCCACACATGCATGACAGACCATTTTGTCAGCAGAAAGAAAAAAAACTCCAGACAATGTCACAAAAAGTCTTCTGTGACTCCTGTGATGCTGCCATCAATGTGGCCTTCCATTTTTAGATACTTGCACGCTGTGTAAATGAGTGCACATAAACTAGGTGTGATGTGTTCACTGTCAGACAACTGAGTGAAAGTAAAGCAAGCGCTTCCTACACAGAGTGTTGAGCGAGACTGTCCAGGCCTGCTTGCTGCTAAGATAGAAATGAACCAGTGTGTTTAGGTGACAGCAGTTTCAATCTGGAACCGCTTTTGTGCATTAGAAATTTTTACAGAGGCTGAAGAGATGCTTACTGTTGCTATTATTCATTGAGTGTAAATGCAGGGTTGGACATAATTTGTATCACAAAGAATTATAATACAACAGACTATGCACAGAGCTATATATTGTTAGATGTGACTTTGACTATATCATTATGTGCAACCTTGTTGAAAGTTGAGTACATCATTTTAAAAATCCATCATCAAGAGAAATTATTTAACTTAGGATTGCAGCAGTGAGGACAGTTAATGCCTTGAAGTAATAAGTCAATTTATAGCAGCGCTTTTTGATCATTCTGGTGATGAATGGTCATTCACATGATTGACTAACAAATTTGGGCACTTAAATCCCAATAGTCCACTTGTGACAGGTGGTAGGTGCAAAACGTTTTGTATTACATAATGAGTTCCTTGGTAATGCAGTGTAACAACTATTATAGCGTGTGACGCCTTCAGGTCGTCTCTGTGACCTGCTCCCTACATAAATCCATGAGGCAGGTTTGTAACCACCACTTAATCTCCTTGTGATCCGCAGAGCTGTAAACCACACATACTCAAGGACCCACACACATATACATTTACTGTAGCTCCCATGCAGACACGGGCACACATGCAGACGGAGACGCAGACGCAGACACACACATTACATTCTCCACCAACCCATGGAACTCATCGGATAACACCTGGATCTGTCCACACATTCTAACTGCTGCCCTGGTGTACAACAAATGGCAGCAGCTGTTCATTAAACACTACGTTTAAGAAATGAGATTAATTAAGGTGGTCCTGCTTTAACAGCACAGGTCTGCTCTCTGACAGCCCTCTGCAGCTCCAGCTGTACATGGATTGCTTTATTGCACCCTAGTTTGTGACATATTTCCTGTGGCTGTTTTAACGTTCTGTTTAGCAGTGTTGTATACTGGCCCTTTTTTGCCAAGAAACACTAGAAGAGGTGTTAATCATCTACTATGGGATCCTTAAATAACAATACCAGAACCATATTACCCACAAAGGTAGAAATGAGTTAAGTCTGTATGGGTCAAGTTCTGAGAACCAAGTGCATTATGGGATCAAGTAAGCCGTCTGTGCGAACCCTCAGTGTGAGAAAGGCATAAAAAGAACCTGAGCCAGAACTAATTGTCATATATATTGCATGCAACTCAAAAGCTCAAGATTGGATTCTACAGACCTGCACAGAGTCCATAACATGTACTTATAAACAAAATGTAGGGCACTGTTATGACGCACAAGCAAAAACCACTTCAGGCAGGTTCAGAGTCTGTAAAGACTTTAAGGCTTTTCTGTTATCCCACCAAAGTCCTCTGCTTCCACCTAGTGGTGAAAATGACACTGACAACTTTCCAAGTACTTTTGATGCCAGACCTGAAATCCTTAAAAATAAAAACAAATTTATTAGCAATCACAGGGAAAGAATGCATGACATCTATAGGAGCATTTGTTGGAATAAAAATGCTAACTTCTTATTTACAAAGTCTGCAATTGAATGTGAATAAGTTTAGCACATGCACATACAAATTGCAAATCAGCTATATTATTACACAGGTAACAAAGCTTTCCCCAAATTACCCACACAGTCACCCAAATTATACAGCCCCTCACTGCTGCTGTGGTCCCAACAATCAGCATCTAGGATTACAACATTCACCAAGAGACACAGAACACGTGTATAACAAAGTGTGTGCTATGGATGTGTAGTCAACATTACAGTGAAATGCAGAAACCAGGTACCGCAGGCCTACATATAGTATTGTAGCAGGAACAACTCAGTGTGATTCAGGGGCAGTCATGCACACAAAGATTTAATAAAAAAAAAACAAAACAAAACAAAACAAAAATACAAAAACATGATGGATCAAGATGCAGTGAGAAAGCAGGGGCAGATGAATATTCAGCATTGAAAGATGAGAAATCATTGTCTTTTCACTGAGAGGACACATCAATCAATATGTCGTGTTTAGAAGAGATAATGTCGCCATCGGACTGCTAAGGCTCTTTTATGTAAAGACATCATGATACAGACGGGTGTGGCGAGGTACGGATGTCATCAAGCATCCAGCGCTTTGAATTAATGCACTGTCTGTTCTCCATAAGCACAGTCATCATGACTAACACTGGTTTTCTGTTGACCAACCCAAACAGATACTTAGGCGCACCCATACTGCGTTTAGACAACCTGAGAAATGCATGCCAACATTAACCCACATTTCAAGCTCCGTAAGTGTCACAAGCTGAAAGTGAAACAGCATTCCCATTAATAACCAACCAAACAAAATATAACATTTTCTCATTCACCTCTCTTTCCTGTCATTCATTCCCCACTTTTCTTCATCAGTACAGTACTGTCTTTTCACAGACATCATTACCAGGCGCTTACATGATAATAACACATAAAACAAGATTGTCAAGAGGTGGTATTAAGTGTAATCAAGGGGTTTATGCTGCATCAGTGCCAAGTGTTCATTGGCATTACTTATAATAGAGGATTAGAAGTTGCATTGGGAAATAACTGTCTGATTAACTTCACTTATCCAAAGGCACTTAAAACACAGCTGACCTATCTTAGGATATTTGCCTCAGACACAACCACTCAGTTTCTACTCATGTTTACGTAAGTTGCTTATTAAAATAGATACCTTCCGTACGCCAGGAAAATAAAACGCAGGCTTCATTGCTCAGAGTTGATCAAGAAGTGAAGGCATTAGCATAAGCAACCATCATCGTTTGGCAAACAACTATTAAAAGCTGCAATCACACGATGTCACATAAATACCAAATGATGACAAGATGGAACACAATGGATGTTTGATTGTGGGATTAGAGGAGCTCCTTCCTAGAGTAGCTGGAGAACAGTACACTGCAATATCATTAGATTTCTGTGTTGAAGGAACCAGAAAACATAAATTAAAAAAAAAAAAAAAAAAAAAAAAAAAAAAAAGACTCCATGATGTATACAGACACAGAGCATGCCCATAGTGACAGGCAATAAGGCATGATAGGCATGGACAATCCACCTTCTACACACACAACTTTTCAAGACTCCAGATAGTTTGGGTGGCGGTAGTGCTGTACAGGGTCTACACAGCTATGGTAGTGTACTGGGTGGTGCAGCCGGTGACAGTAGTGAGCAGAGAGAGCTGGATTACTTCACAGAGGCAGTGAAAGGGATGACTGTCGAGGACCCATGACCATTAGGGGGCTGAGGCCAGAGTTGCGACTGGGTAGGGCGTCACTTTCAACTTCTCCGTGACTTTGAATGCTGAATGAGCCACTGCAGTGTGATATCTGCAGGGACACAAGAGATTTTCACCTCAGGTGGTCCATTCAAGACGTTGGATATAAAATCATTCAAACTTTGTTTGAAAGAAGTGTTTTATTCTGCCCTGCTGGGTCTTTCTTAGCTTATTTGCTCTGCTGTTGTTTTGACTCTGCAAGTTCAAGTCCCATCTGATTGTGAATTTCACTTGTATCATAAGTGTTTTATGGCCATTACTTATTTTATTGTAATGCTGATTTGTGTTTAGTGATGATTTGCTCCTGTGTTAATCTCTTTTATTTTTTTTTATCATTTAGATTACCAATGTGCTTTAGTCTCAGAGTTTCATTGTCATTCGTACTGTTTAACTGTCAGCTTGTCAGTTACCTGTATAGCACTTTGACTTGCACTACTCTGTTCAAAAGGAAACAGTCTGCGCTTCATGTATTGTCACAGATTTCTTGGTATCTGTTTATTTATGAGATTATTTTAGTTTCCTATTGCTTCTGGTGCATAAAGCATATACACTGACTAGAATATAGTGCAATCTCTTTATATTGGCATATATTGTGAATGAATCTGATACTTCTGGAAAACAATTTTCAAATGTCCCACAAAACTCACTCATTTTCATACTGTAGCAAATTCAAAAACTCTGGTTAAGCCTGAGATGAAGCTTGAACACAAGCCAGGCTGGTCTAGTGACTTACCCCCCACAGATACTTACCTATATTGTCCTTCTCTTTGCAGGAGACAGAGTAGCAGCAGATCTCTCGGTCCTGAATGGCAGACAGGTTCCTACAAAAACAAAATAGGAAGCAGTGTCACCACAATAACAAAATTCTAACTTTGATACCAATATCTGACTAAGTATCTCGGTACTGAAATGATACCATGGAAAAAAACTAAACCATCAGGTAAAAGTAATGAAACTACAGAAAACAGAAGAACTTAAACACGAAGAAAATAATGTTTTGTCAGTGGCTGTGAAGAAAAAAAAAAAGTCATAAAACAGGATTGATTGTTATCTGTGACACTGATAAGTTAACAGCTAAAAAAAGATAAATTAGACAGTTGCCCTTAATTTCCTTATCAAATTCTGATGGTGAAAAGGTGCAGTTGCCACAGAATAAATTAAAACTCCTTTGACTTAGCAAATGTTATTTATCACATCTCCAACCTGTCGCGCTTTACGTTATTTAAAGGTCTGTTGGCGAGGTGTTTTGCCAAGTTGGATGTGTTGGCTCAGTTGTTTTGTGTAGGTTTGAAGCATCTTTTGCAGCTGGGCTTTGCAGTGGCCATACGTTTGCTCTGACTGTCGACCTCATAAGCAAAACAATGCCATATTTCACTTTGTGCGCCTACTTTGTTTACAAGCCATAGAGAGCCAGCAACAGAATTTGTAGTTGCTGCCATTCCCCATTTTTTTACGATGAAGGCTGCCTGCAGCTTAGACAAGGAAGCAGGAGAGAAAAAAAAAAACAAAAAAAAAAAACAGTTAACTTGCCCACTGTGTCAGGAGTGAGTGGAAGCAGAGCATGGCACACTGTTTCACAGCTTTGGATATATGGCTCTTATTAAAACTGCTCTTCAAATACTGACACTTTTAAAACAAGGCATAGTACTGTTTTTAAAGGCAGAGTACCTTGGTGTATGGTGCATTTTTATTAATACAAAACTCATGAGATTGTCGAACAGTTCATGCCAAGACCATGGGTCATTTAATGATAGACTAGCTATACCTATACATATCTATAATCAAAGAACTGAATGTTAATTAAAATGTTTTGCATACAGTGGCTTATTGCCACCACCACCACAGGAGTGTTAATGTTTTGTTTCTCAACAATATTCTGAGTGTCTTACATTTTTTCAATGAGCTGCTTCTCATCGAGTGCGTTGGGTAGATCTCGTTTGTTGCCCAGTACTAGTACCTAAATACAACAAGAGAGAAAGAGCTGATCAATATCCAGCACAACAGTGTTATCAGCATCATGGCAGTGTGCTCAGACAATCTAAAGGATTTCTATCAGCCACTTGTGTCACCCATCCCAGACTTCTTGCTTATTAGAGGACAAAATTAACTGGCTGTGTGTGCTTTCAAGTCACAGCGGGCGGAAGCCTGATGATTTCCTGCGTCAAACACCGTCAAGTCGATCACCCTGTCAGCTTAGTTAGAAAATTCATTAAATATCCTGGCTCGGGTTCAAATGACGGTATAATGTAATCACACCTGCGTCACTGTGTAGCAGTGATTGCTAATTTTGAGTTTAATAACAGTCACTAGACCAAGAAGTTCCTGTCAATGAAGTCAATGAATCAAGGTGAGGTTGAAGCATGGGTTTTCGGTCTAAAGACTACAAGCAGCCTCTTACAGGTATCCCCTGTAGCTGTGGTTTGTCTAAAAGGTTGTGCAATTCATTTCTGGAAGCTTCTATCTTCTCTCTGTCTGCTGCATCCACCATGTAACTGCAAAAGAAATACAATACTAATGAAAATCTGGTAGCAGAATAGAATTTGTGTTTAATTTCAGTTTTTTTCAGATTTCCAGTCACAAGGGGAATATGCTGTACTCTAGAGTATGCACAAAACTTACACAATCGCATTGACTCCTCTACAGTAACGCTCCCACATGCTTCTGAAGCGGGGTTGTCCACCTATGTCCCATATCTGCAGTGAGAAAAGACTAAATCAACAATCCGGATAAGCAAAAAAAAAAAAAAAGTGCCTCAAACATTTCATAGACAAATTATTGCACCATTACTGCTCTCCAGTAGAGAATATACTGCTCTGGGCAGGCACTTGTGCAAGTATAAAATTGATTTCAGTTGAAAACAACAGTGAAGGCATCCAGCCGGACACTTTTAGCCTACCTTTATTGTCACGTTGCCTTTAGTGACCTTTCGCATGTTGAAACCAACCGTGGGAATCATGTCTTCACTGAAGTGGCCTGACTGTATGAGACAAATGCAATGACAAAAGGAAGATATTAGCAGATGTCACTGCATGTTATATTGTTAGAAGACACACCAAGTAAGCAAGAAAAAGAATCACAAATATTGACATGTAGCTAATCTCTCTCTTTTCTACCTTGAACTGTAAGCAGGGTCCTTTTTAATTCTGAACATCTGTGCACTAATCAATCTGCACATTTTCTTGCTCAATATTTAAATTATTGTCTGAAAATAGTGAAATATACCTGCCACGATTTTCCAAAAGCCGAAGACCTCACATTAAAAAGTCTTGTTTTGTATGAATAACAGTCCACCAATCCCACCAGTGACTTTACAAAGACATAAAAGCACAAAGTCTGAAAACCCTCACAACTGAGTAGTTGAAACCAAAAAATATCTGGGATTTTTGTTAGAAAGTAAAACCTAAATGATGAATGGATGATCTGTATCAGTATAACAAAATAAAAACCTGTCTACGTGTTTAATTGTCAGCATGTTTCACCAGAAAGAAGTCACATGAAAAGCCTAGAGGATGTGAATCAATGCTGTGCAGGGGGTCAAAATCAATTAGGAAATGATTTAATAACAAGGGTCATTTTTAGCTGCTCTTTCACTCCGTGAATCATTTTAGATGATGCCATCTATGCATCAGCACACATTAGCTTCTGATCAAGCTTTCAACAAAGAGCCACACATCTGTTATCAAACAGAAGCCTGAATACAATACAGGTCACCTTCTTTTTTAGAAATGTAGACTGCTCTGATGGGCAGTGCCACCCTTTAAGAGACTATTAGGCATAATAAAATATTAAAAAAGCTACCAAACATGTCATATCATGAAGTGAGCTGAAAACACTTTGGCCTATAACTTGACTTCTTCCCCAGAGGACAGTGCAGCTTATCACCTAGAAACTCGGATATAAACAAAGCTGGACTAATATAACCCTAACCCCCGACCACCATAAATCCAGACCGAGGGCACTAGCCTTAAACATGTTGCTGATGGTGTTGACACACCGGCAGCTCCTACAAAGCGTTGTCAGGCCCGTTCACATGACTGAGCGCACAGTCACACCAACAACTTCGTCATTCTAGTTAGCCAAAAAACAGCTGGGCCAAATCCTTACCGGTGTCGGCTCCGCGGAGATTTGGGCTGTTTTATTTAAGGCACCACAACTACCCAGTCATACAGACGCGTCCTTAGGTTTCTGGGACAATAAACCCATAAATGCTGCGGCGATGCGCAAAGAAACCTTCGCCCACCACCTCTCCCAGGTAGTAGCCTGGGCCCACACTGATACTTGTTTACTAACGTTAGCTACTTACTGCAATCACGTTGACAAACGTTGTTTTTCCGGAGTACTGAAGTCCCACTAACGTGAGCTCCATCTCCTCCTTCCAGAAAAGGGACCTGAACCAGTCCAGAAGCCTGTTTATGAGCGCCAGCATCTTGGTGGACACAGTAATCGCTGTAGCTGCGGCCGTCTGGGTGTGAATTGGCTAGTAATCTGCACAGGAAGTGGCTAGCTGCTGTGTCATATCATGTGATCAAGTGTTGCTGGCTCCGCTCGCGTCAGCGTCACGAGAGCGCGCACGAGGAAATTGTCTCTGGGTAGCCTCCAACATTTTCTACATTGCGAAATCCCACATTTCAATTTGCAAAAACGGATTCGCACCATCTTGTAGAGGCGACGTGTTATCGATTATAGATTCTTCCCTTCTGTCTCAGTTTTACCCAGTGACCATCAGATTCTCAGGTTAAAATAAGTTTCAGTTACCCTGCTTGTCTTTAGTGTTTTTAGTGTTTAATAAGCACCGCACATTTCAGACAATGAAGACTTACTTGTCACATGTTGAAATATCTAGCAGGCCCAAGTCTTGATAATGCTCTCCCTGTGGATCACTTTACCGTTGAAGTATTTTTAATTTAATTTTATTATTTTTCTTAGTGTATTCTGAAGACTGTGTAAAAAAGTAGAAAGTCATTTAAGAAAGCAAAGCATCATTTATGATGTACACAGATATGCCCATATTATTATTACTGTTATTCTCATTACATTGTGTACAATTACATATAATAATTATAAATAAAATCATTATTATTATTATCTGTAACAGTAATAGTACTAAGCATTAGTAGTAGGTGGTAGATTTACAAAGGTGACAGCCACCTTATTCTCTCCTCACACCTGAAAATGTGTGTCTGTCAGAATTTCTCAGGGCCTTTTGGTTAATACCTCAATATCCTAAATTCTTATGTCACAGGTTGATGAAATCATATAGTTACTGAATCTAAAGATAATCTTTTAGGAAGAAACACTGATTTAAACATTTCTGCAGGATTATTTAGACTAGAGGAAGACAGGAGCATCTGCTTCAACAGACAGGAGGAAGAGAAAAGTCAAAATCACATGCAAGGTGTTCAGCTTCAGCAGTTCATTTCATGAAATGTGTTTTCAGATCATACTGCATGTTTTTTAAATGGCATGATATATAATCACACGTGTTCTCGTGCCTAAAGTAGTCAATAGGGTTGGCATCCTGGGCTTCTGGCTTCTGGACAGGTGTGATGCAAGTGGATCACATTGTCAGTCAGCCATAACACGGGAAATGACAGTCATCTCAAATACAAGAGTTTTGTCTCTAAAATTTTAAAAAATGCTATCAAGGTTCTAAAGTGGTGCCAAATGCAAAATTTTTAGGGTTGGTGCATTCTATAATCTGATGTCACAGGTTGGTGACATCACACACTTTGAGAGCAATCTAAGAGCAGAAGATGAAGGAACAGTTGGAATGGGCAGGCCGTGCTTTTCTTACAGTAAAAAACACTGATTCAAACATTTCTGCAGGATTATTTACAAGGAAGAGAAGAAAATCTGCTGTATAAACAGACAGGAGGGAACGAGAGAAAACCAGACAATTTCATGGTATGTGTTTTAATTGAAACTGTGTGTTTCTTTTAATACCATTAAATATAAACCACATGTAGCCTACTCATGTCTAAGGTTTTAAGTGCATATTTGGTAATTATTTAATTATTATGAATCGTTATCATTAATCATTAATCATCATTAATCGTTATCACACCCAGGTGTACTACCTAGACTAGGTGTATGTTTAATTTATTGCATCCACTACAAGGACTAAACCAGCATTCAACCATGGTATCCACCTTAGGAAGAACAGCTGTCAAACATCCATGGTGCCTGACAAGGATTAGTCAGGACATAGATGCCCATTGAGGCAGAATAACCCTCGGCATCTATGTGGGTGACTGGTAGTCTACCCAGGAACCCTAGACTAGGTGTATGTTTAATTTATTGCAAATAAAAAAGCAAATCAAAGGTTCCCTTCCACTATGAGGACTAAACCAGCCTTCAACCATGGTATCTACATCATGAGAAACAGCTGTAAAACATCCCAGCCTTCAACCATGGTATCCACCTTAAGAGGAACAGCTGTCAAGCACCCATGGTGCCTGACAAGGATTAGTCAGGACATAGATGGCAATTGAGGCAGAATAACCCTCGGCATCTATGTGGGTGACTGGTAGTCCACCCAGGAACCCTAGACTAGGTGTATGTTTAATTTATTGCAAATAACAAAGCAAATCAAAGGTTCCCTTCCACTATGAAGACTAAACCAGCCTTCAACCATGGCATCTACATCATGAGGAACAGCTGTAAAACATCCCAGCCTTCAACCATGGAATCCACCTTAAGAAGAACAGCTGTCAAACATCCATGGTGCCTGACAAGGATTAGTCAGGACATAGATGCCCATTGAGGCAGAATAACCCTCGGCATCTATGTGGGTGACTGGTAGTCCACCCAGGAACCCTAGACTAGGTGTATGTTTAATATTTTGCAAATAATAAAGCAAATCAAAGGTTCCCTTCCACTATGAGGAGTAAATCAGCCTTCAACCACTTTATCTACATCATGAGGAACAGCTGTAAAACATCCCAGCTTTCAACCATGGAATCCACCTTAGGAAGAACAGCTGTCAAGCACCCATGGTGCCTGACAAGGAGTAGTCAGGACATAGATGGCCATTGAGGCAGAATAACCCTCAGCATCTATGTGGGTAACTGGTAGTCCACCCAGGAACCCTAGACTAGGTTTATGTTTAATTTTTTGCAAATAATAAAGCAAATCAAAGGTTCCCTTCCACTATGAGGACTAAACCAGCCTTCAACCATGGTATCTACATCATGAGGAACAGCTGTAAAACATCCCAGCCTTCAACCATGGTATCCACCTTAGGAAGAACAGCTGTCGCTGCCCAGCGACAGTGAAACCTGGAGGGGCGTGATCGGGAGGAACGGCCTCCCCGATACGAACCCGAGTGGTGTTCTGTTGTTGGACTTCTGTGCTAGTCACAGTTTGTCCATAACGAACACCATGTTCAAGCATAAGGGTGTCCATCAGTGCACATGGCACCAGGACACCCTAGGCCGGAGGTCAGTGATCGACTTTGTAGTCGTGTCATCTGACATTCGGCAGTATGTCTTGGACACTCGGGTGAAAAGAGGGGCAGAGCTGTCAACTGATCACCACCTGGTGGTGAGTTGGATTCGCTGACGGAGGAGGAAGCGGGACAGACTTGGCAGGCCCAAACGTACTGTGAGGGTCTGTTGGGAATGTTTGGCCGAACCCACTGTCAGAGGGGTCTTTAACTCACACCTCTGAGAGAGCTTCTACCAGATCCCGGGGGAGGCTGGGGACATTGAGTCCGAATGGACCATGTTTTCCACCTCCATTGTCAACGCGGCGGCTAGGAGCTGTGGCCGTAAGGTTTCGGGTGCCTGTCGTGGCGGCAATCCCCGAACCCGGTGGTGGACACCGGAGGTAAGGGATGCCGTCAAGCTGAAGAAGGAGTCCTACCGAGCTTGGTTGGCTTGTGGGACTTCCGAAGCAGCTGACAGGTACCGCAGGGCCAAGCGTGCTGCAGCCCAGGCGGTGATGGAGGCAAAAACTCGGGTATGGGAGGAGTTCGGTGAGGCCATGGAGAAGGACTACCTGTCGGCCCCGAAGAAATTCTGGCAAACCGTCCGGCGCCTCAGGAGGGGGAAGCAGTGCTCTACCAACGCTGTTTACAGTGGAAGTGGTGAGCTGCTGACCTCGACTGGAGATATTGTCGGACGGTGGAAGGAATACTTCGAGGATCTCCTCAATCCTGTCAACACGTCTTCCATAAGGGAAGCAGGGGCTGGGGATTCGGAGGCTGATCCATCCATCACCCAAGCCGAAGTCACTGAGGTAGTTCGGCAGCTCCTCGGTGGCAAAGCACCGGGGGTGGATGAGATCCGTCCCGAGTACCTCAAGTCTCTGGATGTTGTTGGGCTGTCATGGCTGACACGCCTGTGCAACATCGCGTGGCGTTCGGGGACAGTACCCCTGGATTGGCAGACCGGGGTGGTGGTTCCTCTTTTTAAGAAGGGGGACCGGAGGGTGTGTTCCAACTACAGAGGGATCACACTCCTCAGCCTCCCGGGGAAGGTCTATGCCAGGGTGCTGGAGAGGAGGATCCGGCCGGTGGTCGAACCTCGGATTCAGGAGGAACAATGCGGTTTCCGTCCTGGGCGTGGAACACTGGACCAGCTCTACACACTCTCGAGGGTGCTCGAGGGTTCATGGGAGTTTGCCCAACCAGTCCACATGTGTTTTGTGGACTTGGAGAAGGCATTCGACCGGGTCCCTCGTGACATCCTGTGGGAGGTGCTCCAGGAGTATGGGGTCCGGGGCTCTTTGCTGGGGGCTATCCGGTCTCTGTACAAATGGAGCAGGAGCTTGGTTCGCATTGCCGGCAGTAAGTCAGACCTGTTCCCAGTACACGTTGGACTCCGGCAGGGCTGCCCTTTGTCACCGGTTCTGTTCATTACTTTTATGGACAGAATTTCTAGGCGCAGCCAGAGGGAGTGCCCATTGAGGCAAAATAACCCTCGGCATCTATGTGGGTGACTGGTAGTCCACCCAGGAACCCTAGACTAGGTGTATGTTTAATATTTTGCAAATAATAAAGCAAATCAAAGGTTCCCTTCCACTATGAGGACTAAACCAGCCTTCAACCATGGTATCTACATCATGAGGAACAGCTGTAAAACATCCCAGCCTTCAACCATGGTATCCACCTTAGGAAGAACAGCTGTCAAACATCCATGGTGCCTGACAAGGATTAGTCAGGACATAGATGGCAATTGAGGCAGAATAACCCTCGGCATCTATGTGGGTGACTGGTAGTCCACCCAGGAACCCTAGACTAGATGTATGTTTAATTTTTTGCAAATAACAAAGCAAATCGAAGGTTCCCTTCCACTATGAGGACTAAACCAGCCTTCAACCATGGTATCTACATCATGAGGAACAGCTGTAAAACATCCCAGCCTTCAACCATGGTATCTACCTTAAGAAGAACAACTGTCAAGCACCCATGGTGCCTGACAAGGATTAGTCAGGACATAGATGCCCATTGAGGCAGAATAACCCTCGGCATCTATGTGGGTGACTGGTAGTCCACCCAGGAACCCTAGACTAGGTGTATGTTTAATTTATTGCAAATAACAAAGCAAATCAAAGGTTCCCTTCCACTATGAAGACTAAACCAGCCTTCAACCATGGCATCTACATCATGAGGAACAGCTGTAAAACATCCCAGCCTTCAACCATGGAATCCACCTTAAGAAGAACAGCTGTCAAACATCCATGGTGCCTGACAAGGATTAGTCAGGACATAGATGGCAATTGAGGCAGAATAACCCTCGGCATCTATGTGGGTGACTGGTAGTCCACCCAGGAACCCTAGACTAGGTTTATGTTTAATTTATTGCAAATAACAAAGCAAATCGAAGGTTCCCTTCCACTATGAGGAGTAAACCAGCCTTCAACCATGGTATCTACATCATGAGGAACAGCTGTAAAACATCCCAGCCTTCAACCATGGTATCTACCTTAAGAAGAACAGCTGTCAAGCACCCATGGTGCCTGACAAGGATTAGTCAGGACATAGATGCCCATTGAGGCAAAATAACCCTCGGCATCTATGTGGGTGACTGGTAGTCCACCCAGGAACCCTAGACTAGGTGTATGTTTAATATTTTGCAAATAATAAAGCAAATCAAAGGTTCCCTTCCACTATGAGGACTAAACCAGCCTTCAACCATGGTATCTACATCATGAGGAACAGCTGTAAAACATCCCAGCCTTCAACCATGGAATCCACCTTAAGAAGAACAGCTGTCAAACATCCATGGTGCCTGACAAGGATTAGTCAGGACATAGATGCCCATTGAGGCAGAATAACCCTTGGCATCTATGTGGGTGACTGGTAGTCCACCCAGGAACCCTAGACTAGGTGTATGTTTAATATTTTGCAAATAACAAAGCAAATCAAACGTTCCCTTCCACTATGAGGAATAAATCAGCCTTCAACCACTTTATCTACATCATGAGGAACAGCTGTAAAACATCCCAGCCTTCAACCATGGTATCCACCTTAGGAAGAACAGCTGTCAAACATCCATGGTGCCTGACAAGGATTAGTCAGGACATAGATGGCAATTGAGGCAGAATAACCCTCGGCATCTATGTGGGTGACTGGTAGTCCACCCAGGAACCCTAGATAGGTTTATGTTTAATTTATTGCAAATAACAAAGCAAATCGAATGTTCCCTTCCACTATGAGGACTAAACCAGCCTTCAACCATGGTATCTACATCATGAGGAACAGCTGTAAAACATCCCAGCCTTCAACCATGGTATCTACCTTAAGAAGAACAGCTGTCAAGCACCCATGGTGCCTGACAAGGATTAGTCAGGACATAGATGCCCTTTGAGGCAGAATAACCCTCGGCATCTATGTGGGTGACTGGTAGTCCACCCAGGAACCCTAGACTAGGTGTATGTTTAATTTATTGCAAATAACAAAGCAAATCAAAGGTTCCCTTCCACTATGAAGACTAAACCAGCCTTCAACCATGGCATCTACATCATGAGGAACAGCTGTAAAACATCCCAGCCTTCAAACATGGAATCCACCTTTAGAAGAACAGCTGTCAAACATCCATGGTGCCTGACAAGGATTAGTCAGGACATAGATGGCAATTGAGGCAGAATAACCCTCGGCATCTATGTGGGTGACTGGTGGTCCACCCAGGAACCCTAGACTAGGTTTATGTTTAATTTATTGCAAATAACAAAGCAAATCGAAGGTTCCCTTCCACTATGAGGAGTAAACCAGCCTTCAACCATGGTATCTACATCATGAGGAACAGCTGTAAAACATCCCAGCCTTCAACCATGGTATCCACCTTAGGAAGAACAGCTGTCAAGCACCCATGGTGCCTGACAAGGATTAGTCAGGACATAGATGCCCATTGAGGCAGAATAACCCTCGGCATCTATGTGGGTGACTGGTAGTCCACCCAGGAACCCTAGACTAGGTTTATGTTTAATTTTTTGCAAATAACAAAGCAAATCAAAGGTTCCGTTCCACTATGAGGAGTAAACCAGCCTTCAACCGTGGTATCTACATCATGAGGAACAGCTGTAAAACATCCCAGCCTTCAACCATGGTATCCACCTTAGGAAGAACAGCTGTCAAGCACCCATGGTGCCTGACAAGGATTAGTCAGGACATAGATGGCAATTGAGGCAGAATAACCCTCGGCATCTATGTGGGTGACTGGTAGTCCACCCAGGAACCCTAGACTAGATGTATGTTTAATTTTTTGCAAATAATAAAGCAAATCAAATGTTCGCTTGCACTATGAGGAGTAAACCAGCCTTCAACCACTTTATCTACATCATGAGGAACAGCTGTAAAACATCCCAGCCTTCAACCATGGTATCCACCTTAGGAAGAACAGCTGTCAAGCACCCATGGTGCCTGACAAGGATTAGTCAGGACATAGATGGCCATTGAGGCAGAATAACCCTCGGCATCTATGTGGGTGACTGGTAGTCCACCCAGGAACCCTAGACTAGGTTTATGTTTAATTTATTGCAAATAACAAAGCAAATCGAAGGTTCCCTTCCACTATGAGGACTAAACCAGCCTTCAACCATGGTATCTACATCATGAGGAACAGCTGTAAAACATCCCAGCCTTCAACCATGGTATCTACCTTAAGAAGAACAGCTGTCAAGCACCCATGGTGCCTGACAAGGATTAGTCAGGACATAGATGCCCATTGAGGCAGAATAACCCTCGGCATCTATGTGGGTGACTGGTAGTCCACCCAGGAACCCTAGACTAGGTGTATGTTTAATTTTTTGCAAATAACAAAGCAAATCAAAGGTTCCCTTCCACTATGAGGACTAAACCAGCCTTCAACCATGGTATCTACATCATGAGGAACAGCTGTAAAACATCCCAGCCTTCAACCATGGTATCCACCTTAAGAAAAACAGCTGTCAAACACCCATGGTGCCTGACAAGGATTAGTCAGGACATAGATGCCCATTGAGGCAGAATAACCCTCGGCATCTATGTGGGTGACTGGTAGTCCACCAAGGAACCCTAGACTAGGTTTATGTTTAATTTATTGCAAATAACAAAGCAAATCGAAGGTTCCCTTCCACTATGAGGAGTAAACCAGCCTTCAACCATGGTATCTACATCATGAGGAACAGCTGTAAAACATCCCAGCCTTCAACCATAGTATCTACCTTAAGAAGAACAGCTGTCAAGCACCCATGGTGCCTGACAAGGTTTAGTCAGGACATAGATGGCCATTGAGGCAGAATAACCCTCGGCATCTATGTGGGTGACTGGTAGTCCACCCAGGAACCCTAGACTAGGTTTATGTTTAATTTAATGCAAATAACATCGCAAATCAAAGGTTCCCTTCCACTATGAGGAGTAAACCAGCCTTCAACCATGGTATCTACATCATGAGGAACAGCTGTAAAACATCCCAGCCTTCAATCATGGTATCTACCTTAAGAAGAACAGCTGTCAAGCACCCATGGTGCCTGACAAGGATTAGTCAGGACATAGATGCCCATTGAGGCAGAATAACCCTCGGCATCTATGTGGGTGACTGGTAGTCCACCCAGGAACCCTAGACTAGGTTTATGTTTAATTTATTGCAAATAACAAAGAAAATCAAAGGTTCCCTTCCACTATGAGGAGTAAACCAGCCTTCAACCATGGTATCTACATCATGAGGAACAGCTGTAAAACATCCCAGCCTTCAACCATAGTATCTACCTTAAGAAGAACAGCTGTCAAGCACCCATGGTGCCTGACAAGGTTTAGTCAGGACATAGATGGCCATTGAGGCAGAATAACCCTCGGCATCTATGTGGGTGACTGGTAGTCCACCCAGGAACCCTAGGCTAGGTTTATGTTTAATTTATTACAAATAACAAAGCAAATCAAAGGTTCCCTTCCACTATGAGGACTAAACCAGCCTTCAACCATGGTATCTACATCATGAGGAACAGCTGTAAAACATCCCAGCCTTCAACCATGGTATCTACCTTAAGAAGAACAGCTGTCAAGCACCCATGGTGCCTGACAAGGATTAGTCAGGACATAGATGCCCATTGAGGCAGAATAACCCTCGGCATCTATGTGGGTGACTGGTAGTCCACCCAGGAACCCTAGACTAGGTGTATGTTTAATTTTTTGCAAATAACAAAGCAAATCAAAGGTTCCCTTCCACTATGAGGACTAAACCAGCCTTCAACCATGGTATCTACATCATGAGGAACAGCTGTAAAACATCCCAGCCTTCAACCATGGTATCCACCTTAAGAAGAACAGCTGTCAAACACCCATGGTGCCTGACAAGGATTAGTCAGGACATAGATGGCCATTGAGGCAGAATAACCCTCGGCATCTATGTGGATGACTGGTAGTCCACCCAGGAACCCTAGAATAGGTGTATGTTTAATTTTTTGCAAATAACAAAGCAAATCAAAGGTTCCCTTCCACTATGAGGACTAAACCAGCCTTCAACCATGGTATCTACATCATGAGGAACAGCTGTAAAACATCCCAGCCTTCAACCATGGTATCCACCTTAAGAAGAACAGCTGTCAAGCACCCATGGTGCCTGACAAGGTTTAGTCAGGACATAGATGGCCACTGAGGCAGAATAACCCTCGGCATCTATGTGGGTGACTGGTAGTCCACCCAGGAACCCTAGACTAGGTTTATGTTTAATTTATTGCAAATAACAACGCAAATCAAAGGTTCCCTTCCACTATGAGGAGTAAACCAGCCTTCAACCATGGTATCTACATCATGAGGAACAGCTGTAAAACATCCCAGCCTTCAATCATGGTATCTACCTTAAGAAGAACAGCTGTCAAGCACCCATGGTGCCTGACAAGGATTAGTCAGGACATAGATGCCCATTGAGGCAGAATAACCCTCGGCATCTATGTGGGTGACTGGTAGTCCACCCAGGAACCCTAGACTAGGTGTATGTTTAATTTATTGCAAATAACAAAGCAAATCGAAGGTTCCCTTCCACTATGAGGACTAAACCAGCCTTCAACCATGGTATCTACATCATGAGGAACAGCTGTAAAACATCCCAGCCTTCAACCATGGTATCTACCTTAAGAAGAACAGCTGTCAAGCACCCATGGTGGCTGACAAGGTTTAGTCAGGACATAGATGGCCATTGAGGCAGAATAACCCTCGGCATCTATGTGGGTGACTGGTAGTCCACCCAGGAACCCTAGACTAGGTTTATGTTTAATTTATTGCAAATAACAAAGCAAATCAAAGGTTCCCTTCCACTATGAGGAGTAAACCAGCCTTCAACCATGGTATCTACATCATGAGGAACAGCTGTAAAACATCCCAGCCTTCAACCATAGTATCTACCTTAAGAAGAACAGCTGTCAAGCACCCATGGTGCCTGACAAGGTTTAGTCAGGACATAGATGGCCATTGAGGCAGAATAACCCTCGGCATCTATGTGGGTGACTGGTAGTCCACCCAGGAACCCTAGACTAGGTTTATGTTTAATTTATTGCAAATAACAAAGCAAATCGCAGGTTCCCTTCCACTATGAGGACTAAACCAGCCTTCAACCATGGTATCTACATCATGAGGAACAGCTGTAAAACATCCCAGCCTTCAACCATGGTATCTACCTTAAGAAGAACAGCTGTCAAGCACCCATGGTGCCTGACAAGGTTTAGTCAGGACATAGATGGCCATTGAGGCAGAATAACCCTCGGCATCTATGTGGGTGACTGGTAGTCCACCCAGGAACCCTAGACTAGGTTTATGTTTAATTTATTGCAAATAACAAAGCAAATCGAAGGTTCCCTTCCACTATGAGGACTAAACCAGCCTTCAACCATGGTATCTACATCATGAGGAACAGCTGTAAAACATCCCAGCCTTCAACCATGGTATCTACCTTAAGAAGAACAGCTGTCAAGCACCCATGGTGCCTGACAAGGATTAGTCAGGACATAGATGCCCATTGAGGCAGAATAACCCTCGGCATCTATGTGGGTGACTGGTAGTCCACCCAGGAACCCTAGAATAGGTGTATGTTTAATTTTTTGCAAATAACAAAGCAAATCAAAGGTTCCCTTCCACTATGAGGAGTAAACCAGCCTTCAACCATGGTATCTACATCATGAGGAACAGCTGTAAAACATCCCAGCCTTCAACCATGGTATCCACCTTAAGAAGAACAGCTGTCAAACACCCATGGTGCCTGACAAGGATTAGTCAGGACATAGATGGCCATTGAGGCAGAATAACCCTCGGCATCTATGTGGGTGACTGGTAGTCCACCCAGGAACCCTAGACTAGGTTTATGTTTAATTTATTGCAAATAACAACGCAAATCAAAGGTTCCCTTCCACTATGAGGAGTAAACCAGCCTTCAACCATGGTATCTACATCATGAGGAACAGCTGTAAAACATCCCAGCCTTCAATCATGGTATCTACCTTAAGAAGAACAGCTGTCAAGCACCCATGGTGCCTGACAAGGATTAGTCAGGACATAGATGCCCATTGAGGCAGAATAACCCTCAACATCTATGTGGGTGACTGGTAGTCCACCCAGGAACCCTAGACTAGGTTTATGTTTAATTTATTGCAAATAACAAAGCAAATCGAAGGTTCCCTTCCACTATGAGGAGTAAACCAGCCTTCAACCATGGTATCTACATCATGAGGAACAGCTGTAAAACATCCCAGCCTTCAACCATAGTATCTACCTTAAGAAGAACAGCTGTCAAGCACCCATGGTGCCTGACAAGGTTTAGTCAGGACATAGATGGCCATTGAGGCAGAATAACCCTCGGCATCTATGTGGGTGACTGGTAGTCCACCCAGGAACCCTAGACTAGGTGTATGTTTAATTTATTGCAAATAACAAAGCAAATCGAAGGTTCCCTTCCACTATGAGGACTAAACCAGCCTTCAACCATGGTATCTACATCATGAGGAACAGCTGTAAAACATCCCAGCCTTCAACCATGGTATCTACCTTAAGAAGAACAGCTGTCAAGCACCCATGGTGCCTGACAAGGATTAGTCAGGACATAGATGCCCATTGAGGCAGAATAACCCTCGGCATCTATGTGGGTGACTGGTAGTCCACCCAGGAACCCTAGAATAGGTGTATGTTTAATTTTTTGCAAATAACAAAGCAAATCGAAGGTTCCCTTCCACTATGAGGACTAAACCAGCCTTCAACCATGGTATCTACATCATGAGGAACAGCTGTAAAACATCCCAGCCTTCAACCATGGTATCCACCTTAAGAAGAACAGCTGTCAAACACCCATGGTGCCTGACAAGGATTAGTCAGGACATAGATGCCCATTGAGGCAGAATAACCCTCGGCATCTATGTGGGTGACTGGTAGTCCACCCAGGAACCCTAGACTAGGTTTATGTTTAATTTATTGCAAATAACAACGCAAATCAAAGGTTCCCTTCCACTATGAGGAGTAAACCAGCCTTCAACCATGGTACCTACATCATGAGGAATAGCTGTAAAACATCCCAGCCTTCAACCATAGTATCTACCTTAAGAAGAACAGCTGTCAAGCACCCATGGTGCCTGACAAGGTTTAGTCAGGACATAGATGGCCATTGAGGCAGAATAACCCTCGGCATCTATGTGGGTGACTGGTAGTCCACCCAGGAACCCTAGACTAGGTGTATGTTTAATTTATTGCAAATAACAAAGCAAATCGAAGGTTCCCTTCCACTATGAGGAGTAAACCAGCCTTCAACCATGGTATCTACATCATGAGGAACAGCTGTAAAACATCCCAGCCTTCAACCATGGTATCCACCTTAAGAAGAACAGCTGTCAAACATCCATGGTGCCTGACAAGGATTAGTCAGGACATAGATGGCAATTGAGGCAGAATAACCCTCGGCATCTATGTGGGTGACTGGTAGTCCACCCAGGAACCCTAGATTAGGTGTATGTTTAATTTTTTGCAAATAATAAAGCAAATCAAAGGTTCGCTTGCACTATGAGGAGTAAACCAGCCTTCAACCACTTTATCTACATCATGAGGAACAGCTGTAAAACATCCCAGCCTTCAACCATGGTATCCACCTTAGGAAGAACAGCTGTCAAGCACCCATGGTGCCTGACAAGGATTAGTCAGGACATAGATGCCCATTGAGGCAGAATAACCCTCGGCATCTATGTGGGTGACTGGTAGTCCACCCAGGAACCCTAGACTAGGTTTATGTTTAATTTATATCAAATAACAAAGCAAATCGAAGGTTCCCTTCCACTATGAGGACTAAACCAGCCTTCAACCATGGTATCTACATCATGAGGAACAGCTGTAAAACATCCCAGCCTTCAACCATGGTATCTACCTTAAGAAGAACAGCTGTCAAGCACCCATGGTGCCTGACAAGGATTAGTCAGGACATAGATGCCCATTGAGGCAGAATAACCCTCGGCATCTATGTGGGTGACTGGTAGTCCACCCAGGAACCCTAGACTAGGTGTATGTTTAATTTTTTGCAAATAACAAAGCAAATCAAAGGTTCCCTTCCACTATGAGGAGTAAACCAGCCTTCAACCGTGGTATCTACATCATGAGGAACAGCTGTAAAACATCCCAGCCTTCAACTATGGTATCCACCTTAAGAAGAACAGCTGTCAAGCACCCATGGTGCCTGACAAGGTTTAGTCAGGACATAGATGGCAATTGAGGCAGACTAACCCTCGGCATCTATGTGGGTGACTGGTAGTCCACCCAGGAACCCTAGACCTTGCTTTTGTGTTCAACTAGGTTTATGTTAAAGAAAAAACAAAGCAATTGAGAAGCTCCGTCCCACTGTGAAGATTAACCCTTCTTTACACCTTAATAGAAATGGCTGTTAAGAGACTAAACTGTTTCGGGACCTCGTTCGATGCAGCACAGTACATTTATTCACACTTCTCAAATGTATGTTATTGGCTTTGTGACCTCTCTGTCTGTCTCTGGAGATATCCCTGGTCCCAGAGCTGTGTATTTCTGATCATTTACTGAAATCACCAGTCTGCAGTGTTTCTGTCTTGTTTGTTTTTTGCTGTTACTTTCTCGCTCTGCTATCCACTCATTCCAATCAGTCAAATCAGATGGCCGTCCAACCTGAGCCTGTTTTTTTCATAGTTTTATTCTGTAAAACGAAGTTTTTCATTGTCACTAAGTGGCTTCTGGTTTGTACTTTGGACATTACGCTTTCTTATATTTAGGTAAACCTACTCAAATTAAAGCTGATACCTCGCACTTGAGTGTAGTGTTTTTTTTTTATTTCAAAATGCAAATATTTTGATGATGTTATAGACTATAAATATAAAACACAGCACAAATCACCTAAAGTAGGTAAGAACAGACCAACCCCCCCCCCCCCACACACACATACTTGATATAAAAAAATGGGTAAAATCTACTCTTATTGCTAACATGAGCACTCAAATAATACCTAACATGACTTTAAAATGACTTGCATTTGACAGAAAAACTACCTCTTGTCCATGTGACATTTTCTTGCTCTATACTCAGTGTGCTTTTGTCAAACTCTTGGATGGTAGATTTGATCATTCATATTTAAAAATGAAGGGATGTATAAATTGGTCAGAGTAGTGTCATTTCAATACTCCAGTGATGTTCTCATAATGATACAAGCACCCATAAATTTTATTAAGCATGAAGTACAGTATATATTACAGATACATAAATTGATTTATTTTGTTAGAGAAAATCAGAAAATCACTTTTATCCTAAAATGTGCTCAGTTAAATTCTCTCAGTTTTCATTAATTATAAAATCTAGTTCAGACAGTCGAGGACACTGCATCAGAAACCTGTATTTTTCACTGCTGGATGCCAGTCAGTGGTATGGCAGCCCTTGAAAAAGATTAGAAAAGATATGTGAGTAAGTGTCTGTGACAAAAGTAGTACAAACAAATAGTACAAACACATTTAGGATGTAATTTTATTACCTGTGGTCTGACAGCTGTATTGTACTTTGCAGGAGCTGCTGCACTCATCATTGTTGTGTAAACAGTGATTCTGTGAGATTACCAAGACAATGGATTATATAAAATATAATATAAAAACTTTATTTTTAACAAGCATAAAATATTCTATTAAAATATTGATTAAGTCTGTAGAACTGCATTTATAACATAATTTTAACACCTTGGCTAAATCTTAGCTGTTGCTGTCCTATATGTTACTTTCCATGCGCTGAAGTATGAAGCCAAACAATGGCCTACTGACATTATTGCTGAGGTGGGGCAAAAGGAACTGAAACTGGTATGCACACATCTCAGCAAAATGAACAGTCATGTGATTCCTTAAGCCAAAGATTTGTACATAATGAACAGATAACTTCTTTCTTACCCGTTACACACTGGATACAGCGATAAAACCTGAAAGTCAACACTCTAAGTTACACATCCATACAGTGTCTCTGACTTTCTAAATGTGCAGTGTAGAAATTCTGTTATCACGTATATATTTTGGTCTATACTTGCCTGAAAAAGTGTATCCATGTTTATGTGCTCTTGGCCAGTAGCATTTAGTGCCTTGTTGGCTGCTTCTCTAAGAAATGATCACATAACAGTGTAATAATAGTCAGAACAATAACACTGTGGGTGCATTCATGTAAAATGACTGACCTTCGATGATCCCAGGCTGGGGGGGGGGAGCCAGTGGTCAAAGTTTGTCTCCACTCTGTACCATCTGAAACAGCAACACACCAGTGTTTTGATTCAATTCTGTAATCACGCTTACCAAATTCTGTTCAGATCCTTTATTTTGCCTGCCCTCCATTCACGGGATCCAGTGGCCAGATATCAGCAGGGCCTGTTCGGTCTCTGGTGATGACGGCACCTTCCCCTGCTCGCACCCCACCCACAACGTAATACACTCCAGTGATGATGGGGATTTTGGAGAGACTCATCACTGCATCCTTAAAGTCCTGCGCCTCCTCCAGTGTCTGCATAGGTTACATATCATTAGCTTCATTCACTTATACGGTAAGTTCACATATCTTTATTTCCCCAAAATACTCACCTTCCTTACCAGCCAGCTGACAGGGGATCTCTTAAAGAGGAAGGCAGAAACCACATTCTTCCACCAGTTCCACCAGTGTTCACTGCCTGATGACCACAAACAAAAAATATTGTAAACAAGAGAATCTGACTACAAACATTACTGCTGATCAGAAGTCTATCTTACCTCTCTGGTCACCAGAGACTGTAAATTTATTAGGACTCTGCCCTGTCCACAAGCCAACATAGCCAGCAAAAGAAGTTCCGCGGTATGCCACCTGAAGGATGGTGTCACCAGAAAACAATCATATTGTATCCTCAATGAGCTACCATCATGCAAGAACTTTAACAACGTGACTGATTTGCTTTATGTATTTTTATCTATTTTTCTGTGTATTGTTTTTAAATGATCTGAATACATACTGTACCTCTCCGTTCTTGAGAAAAACTACATTCACAGTCAGATTCCTCAGAACAGGATGTGGATAATCAAGATTCCTGCCATGGTACACGTGCCCATTTTTGTCCTGAGCTATGATGCTAGTGCAAAATCTGGGAATATATAAAGTTTGTTTGCATGCATGAGAGGGTTTTGACCTTAATCCTGCAGGTTTGTGAGACATTATGTGCCTCCACATAGTGCATGTGTTAATATTATGAGTAGATCATACATACGCTGATATTTCATAGGCAAAGTTGAGAATGATGACATCTGACAGGCTTCCTCCAAAGTGTGAGGCCATGCCACGGAGCTCCCCTGCATAGGGTGGAGGAATATACTTTTCCAAAGCCATCACGATAGGTTCCACTGCATGATGCACCCATTTGGGAACTGTAGCACTGACAAAAAAAAAGAAAAAAAAGTGCACAATAACACATCTGTTTAACCCAGAAGGCTGCTATACCGTGCTAACACTCAGGAGCTAACATTATGTCGGCTTCATAATAGAATTATCCATTAGCTATATGTGGTTATGCCCCCCTAACTTAACGTTAGCCTGTGTATTAGCTACTGACTAGTCATAACTAAGCTAATTCACAATTAGGCAGTCGGACTTGTAACCCGAAAGTGACGGGTTCGAGACTCAGGACCGGCTGGAGGCGGGGCACAGTGAATAGCCAGCTCTGGTCTCTGTCCACCTTCAATGCCACAAGTGCGGTGGGAACTGGGAACACCCCACCGAACCCCCCAGCTGCTCCCTGCTTCACTTATGAATTGAAAGTAAACCTGTAACCTAATATTACATAGTAACTGAGCACTTTCTAGAGTTAATGATTAATCAGAATCTATAATTGACTTCACTGTGAACATACTCAATGATCTCTGCTCCAGATTTCTTCAAGTATTCTACGTCAAAGACTTGGAGCAGCGGCGCCCATCGCACTTCGGGGTCTTCATCCAGGCTGATATTCACTGTGGGTGGAGCGAGTCCTGCCCTGCACGACACGACGAGTCCGAGAAGCAGCACCGCAGCCCTCACCATCCTTACCGGTCCGGTTCGAGACAGCCTCTGCCTGACACCCCGCGCATAACAAACAGGAAGCGAGATTCCGGGATTTTCAGAGTAAAGGCTGCTCAAGATGTAAAAGTGTGGCTTCCGGTAACAAAATACTGTTATGGGCGTATCTTCGCAAGTCATAATACGATTTTTTTTTTAAAAAAAGAGGAATTAACAGGTTAAAAAAAGATGTTATATTATTATTGTAAAGTATTAATCATTTTATCATTTAGCCATATCAGTCTATAAATATTATATAAATATTTTAAGAGTAAAACTACAGTGCTATAAGTAACAAAAGGTGAATTTAGCTTTAAATTTAATTTCAATTTATCTTCAGCATTGCATCATTATATAACGTTTTATATGTAGACTGTAAATGTGAAAAGTAACTAGTAAATGTAGCTTTAAAATATGTAAGATGCCTCTTACTACCACTGAATAACTACTAGTCTACAGCCTCTACTACTACTACCACTATAATAATACTAATACTAATAATAATGGTAATTATAATAATAATAAATAGTAGTAGTAGTAGCAGCAGCACACTGTATTTTCCTTGCTGCACACTTCACTTGAACTTATCTCTAAGATGATCTGAGAGTATTGGGTTGCATATTGGTCAGACCAAAGATGAACAGAAACAGTTGTCTTACAATAGGACAGGAACTTAGTGGAATCAGAGGATCTAAGTTGAAAGAGGAACTCTTGTTTGGTGTGAACTTGATATCACGTATCAATAGGTGACAAGGTCCTACCTTTTCCTGCACAGATGGGCTGTGAATATTATTTGAAGAAGTAATAAATATTGTGCCTTTCCTAGTCTAACAGCTGTACAGTGGGGCCGTTCCTCAAATATATAGAGTTGTTTAGTTTTTCATTATCTGATTGTTTTTAACAGGTTTTTAAAATTTCCTCTCAACTGGCTTATTTTGAAAAATAAAGACTGGAAATCAAATTATTGCCAATGGTATGCTTTAATATCAAATCACTGCAATGTTTTCTAACAGATTTTTACTTTTTATTTAATACACTTTAATAAGTGAGGTTTGCAGACCCATGAAATAAAAGACAAAATGTTGAAAAGAAATCTACCACACAAATTTACAAACATACAGTTGTATCAGCATGTGAAGGGTTTTTTCTTTTTTAATTTAATGACATTAGAGCTGTAAAACATGACATAGCTCATTGTACTACTGCATTGATAGGCGCATCTGCTGATTCAGATTCTTCTGAATGCTAGATAGGTCTCCATGTGTCTGTACAATCAATTTTTTTTTTAACTTCCTTGATGCCATCCTTTTCTTTGATACACGCTCAGTGAGTGTTTAGCCTTATGTGAACTCAACCTCTCAACCGTGACAGTTCTGCTCGCTGCCACATGCACAGTGAAAAAAATGTTCTCAGCTATATCCACACATATAAGTTCCACAATCATCCCAGCCCTTATGTCTTTTGTAACAGCGGTTTTCAAAGTTAGACGTTCATCAGCATTCATGCCAATAACAAGGACGTCCTTTTGATGCTGTCACATTTCTGTGGTTTGAGTCTTCCTGGAAGCCAGACTTTATCCCATGACAATGTTTTTCTCAGCCTCTTTACACTGGTATTAGTGTTTTCTGCAAGAACCATTAGGTTTGCCACCTCATGCAATAAGCAACTGCAAAGTCACATCCCACCAGTTAACAGATGATACATTCAGATAAAACTGTAAACTGAGTGAATATCTCAAAAAATAAAAAACAAAGAAACTCTGCAACAGAATTGTATGTTAATTCTGCTTCGGTTTGCAACTACTAGGCTCTTTTTTCAAATTCACATTATATTAAGTAAATTGAGCCAACATTGATATAAAAATTTAGATTCAAGCACCAAGTTTTCTGTCCTCGTCAAACCAAAATAGCACTCTATACACTCTATTAGATACTTATCTCACGTTTGTGAAATTGGTCGCTAATACAGTTCAGTTCCACAAGGTGGTGGTAGTGCTGTATTTTTAAACTGAATTTTCTCAGCAGGCCAGTGAAAAACAAATCTCAAGATACCATCTGATCTAGATACTAAAACTACAAAATACTGTTTGTGATTACAAGAAAAGAAAAACTGCTGTTTCCACATATCTTGGGAAGGTGGGCGGTGAGCAGTGCATGACATTGGTTTTTTTTGTTTTTTTTTTTATTCTCACTATTAACACAACTACAGCAGTGTTGCCACTCAGGAAACAGCAGTCAAACAAGCAAGAGATAGTTGGAGACTGGTCTTCCATATCATTAAATATGAAAGTAAATCAAAGACTTGCCCCCACAACCTCAAATACCATTTCTATCCACTGTGGTGTTCTCATGTTGCCAGATGTGTTTTTTTTTTTTTTTTTGCTTCCACCCAACACACTTTCAGTCTTGTTAAGTTAAGGTGTCTGCCATACTGTATGCACGCCCCGTAAACTGTATGGGAGAGAAATGACTAAACTACAAAAGCAAATTTCAGTGGATGTATTTTATGCCTACATTTGTAGAGAAAACTAAAGCTATTATCTCTAGTTTCTAAACTAATATTGTGGGTTGCAGAATTACTTTCAGTGTATAACACTGATGACGGTACTTAGTAAACAAAACCGGATCCAAGATTATACCAACTGTGCTCAAAGTTCCACTGTTGTAGTGGAACAGATTTATACAGGTGAGCTTTTGCCAAAGGTCCCTACACATAATGCCTAAGATATCCGCTGGAATTACAGCCCTTCATAGCCCGTAATCTAAGACACACTATTGATTTACAGAGGCTCTGCTGCTTTATGGGTTATGTAAGTGTTATGCAAGCATGTGCTGTTATGAGGAGCTGTCAGGTTGGCTAGCTACAACATGTTTAATCAGGCAGCGAAACACAAATTCCACAGGGAGGAAAGCTTTATTAATATTTTAATATATATTTATATATATCAATAATACTTTATATACAAAATATGTACAAGAAAAAACCTTGTGTTACATTTCAAAATAAAAATTCCAAGTACCTCTTTCTATACAAAACTATTATTTTTGTTTGAACTTCTTTACATTCACTCTCTTTGCCACAGACACAACATTATAAAGCAAATACATTTAAACACCTGCTGTCGTTGTGTCTGCGTTAAACGAGTAAAGGCAACAGCATGAGCTAAGATCAGGCCTTAACTTGACCAGGAATTTGTAAGCGAGATACAAATCTGGTTGAATATGATAATATATACTGTACACCTTCTATTGGCATACAGCAAAACAACCTTTCTCTGGTAGCGATACAAATACACTCAGCGGGTCGCGTATCAAAAATAGAGATGTACGAGTAGTATGAATAAAAATAATTAAAAGATATTACTTCACAGGAACGCCATCTAGATGCACAAATATTCATATGTCACAAATTAAATCGTAAAAGCACGTATGGCCACATCAACCTTCAAAAGACATTAGTGACACACCTCAGACAGCGACAACGCCCTGAATTCTGTGAACATTGTGAACATTGTGTTCATTTAGCTCCAAGATAATTGAAGGTTGCAAGATGCAAGGTCTTTGTGATGTCACTGGTCAGCTTTTACCATTTGTTTTTCTGGGGGCAGGGTGGTTTGAGGGGGCTTACATTCTAGTCAATGGTTTGTCGCTGATACAGGAAGGACAAACGTTGAACGTAGATCCTCCTTTCACAAATCTACAGCAGATAATAATAATTCAAGCAGCATCTCCAAGGGGCTTATGTTCAATCTTTACATTCATTACAGACTGTGTGCAAAAATACGTCCATATTATTTTTGGTGGGCCTTTTTTGTACATTTTTTACATTCTGCGTTTCCTCTGACATTCAATACTAACCCTGGAGAAGGTGAAAAAAAAAAGCCTCTGGTGATCTTTTACATACTCATTGTTTTTAAACTGACCATCCTCACAGTGTTTCAGAGTAATGCACCAGCCTTCACTTGGGCACTTCGGGTTGCCCCCAAGAGTCCAGTTTCAGTGTGTGAGGAGCTGACAATAGACAGTGGTGACCATTTGGGATTCTTTGCTGGGGTGCTTGTTTACCCTATTTTCAGCGGGTCAACCATTTTACCCCCATTCAACATTCAGAGGGCAAGATTCCTATAGAAATGAATCTGATTAGTCTTTGGTTTCCAAGTTCAAAGGGGGAACCTGCTTTAAAGCTTTGTGAAGAGCAATGGAGTCCATGTGGGTCTGTTGGGGCACTGGTGACCCTGCCCTCGGGGACATCACCAGGGATGAGGGAAAGGTCTCTGGGTGTAAGCTCACTGCAGAGCTGCTCATGCCTGGGTACATGACCGGCATGCCACTAGGGTACCAGCATTTCTCCAGCATGGGCAGATACGCCGCCGCTGCGGCAGCTGCGGGGGGGATGAGGTAGAAGGGGAGGCAAAACGGGGGCTGGTTAGGAGAGAAACCGATGTAGCTGCCAGGGCCTCCTGCTGCGTTGCCAGACAGAATCTCATCCTCTGAGGAATCGGACCTTAACCTTTTGGCCTGAGGCTCATCGTCCTCCTGCTTGATGGCTCCGGGCGTACGGTCGGACACAGTGTGCTTGAGGTGCCCCTCCTTTAAGTGGTTTTCTGACCACTGAGCTTTGGGGTCACGCTTATCATGTTCTCCGCCATACCCACTGTCAGTGTCTGTGTCACTGCCACTCTGCTCCCCTGTCCCGTGGGTGTAAGTCCTTTGAATAACCGGAACACAGTTCTTGGCAGGGCCCTCAGAGGTCCTCACAGGCTGCCCAGTGGGTTTCTTCAGTTTTTCTGAAGCCTGAGGGATGGACTCATCTGGATATAGGCTGCTTCGATGCTGGAGGACTTCAGCTGCTACGTTTTGGATGTGGCTGATTACATGGGAAGGTGTCAGATCTCTGCTGCTTTCTTGGCTGGCCAGATAATGGAGGACCTCTTTCGCACACAAGTGAAAGCCAGAGCGGAACATCTCCTCGCTGTTCTCTGCGCTCTCAGCTCCATGATCACCTGGTCGATTAAAAACGCAACGTTAAAAAAACAGTTTTACTGCACACTTTTCCTGCAATGGATTCTGATAACTGCAGCAAATAGGGGAGAGCCCTGTCTGTTGATACCTAAGGTAAAAAAAAAAAAAAAAAAAAAGAATAAAAATGCTCGTGGCATCAAACTTACTAATTTGCAGGTCCTTCTGTAGCGCAATAATTTTCTGCTGTTGTTGCTCCAGGAGGGCACTCAGGGCTTTCACATGTTTGAGAGTGAGCTCCAGCACCACGGCTTTCTCCAAATGACCCAGAGTCTAAAACAGGAAGACCTTCCATAAGCATGTTGATCTTTCTTATGTAACACATTCTGCAGCTGAACAGAGGACAAGCCTCAAACACCCGGGAAGTCATGCAGTCCACGTAGTCACACGAAATTCTCAATAAAAAATAAAATCGAAGCATCATATCTAATTGGACAATATAATTAAAAACAGAGTATTGAAAAAAAAATCCAATAATTCTTTATATCTACTTTGCTCTAAAAATACAAAATATATTTAGAGTTCCCAAAACTGAATCCAAAATCTGGAGAAAACAGCAGAAGCATGTGGCGACTCAGATTGCTTGGCTGTTAGCAGACATGCCATATGGAGAAGATAATACTCACTGTAAGCTTCAGATGTTCTGGCAACAAATCCTTCAGCTGGGCAATGCATTCGTTGATTCTGTCACGTCTTTTCTTTTCAATTAGTCGATGTGGCAACTTGTATGTCTCCTGGAGAGGGTTAAAATGTTGTCAGTTGTAATCCAGGCTTCCCAATTTAAACTGTTGACTACAGGAATATTATGCATTTTAATTTTTATTTACCTTGCTGTCATCCCGCTTCATGTTCCTTCTGGGTTTGCACATATAAAAATCCATTCTTTGGAAAGAAAATAAAATTAGTCTTTAATTTGCTCACGGTTCAGAATAACAGAAAGTAATTTCTATTGTAGAACAGGATAGAAGAGACTAGAACATTTTCCTTTTACCTTGACATGTCAGCTATATCCAGTGATGGGTGTTTTGGCACACAGGGAGGTGGTTGCGCACTGGTAATCCTCTCCATGTCGCTTTACTGTAAAACCCAAATAAATGACTACAAAAACGCTCCAAACGGATCTTCGCAGTCGCACTTTAAAACGGGGGTGAAAAACCGCACACGCGCACACACAAAAATAACAACCCCAAAATAAAAAGCAATAAGAAAAAAGAAGTATCTCCTGATATCCAGCTGGAGTGTTTTCACGCTGTGAGCTGGAGATGGACACGACGCAGTGTTGTCACCTCGGGTCCGGACTCGGCACTATGTCTAGGGAGGATCCACGCCCGCCTGAATGTGTGAGAGCTGGGTGGGTTTTGACTACGTGTTCAATAAACCCTGTGACTGCGGGCACGTCTCTCGGCTAGAGACAGACTCGACTCCGTCACATGAGCCTCACGTGTTGGACGGCGCTTTCAACTCCTCACCCTCCCCGCGCGCGCTCGCGCTCACACTCACTCACACTCGCTCGCACACACGCACACGCACACACACACACACCGTTCGAGTACAACCCATTTGTGTAGTAGTCCTCCACCGGGGCCGAGTCCCGTGTACCACCATGCTCCGGCTCTGAGCCTGTTTGCTCAGCCCGCCGTGTTTACACAGAGAAAGTAGCGCGGCAGCAGTTCCCTCGTAAATTGTGAAACACTCAACCGAGTTTGTTAAACGGCAGTTTTTACATTACACATTAGCAATATTAACTAGCCGGATATCAACGGAAACTGATATGTTTTTTAGCTTTAGCTGTTAGCTTAATATGCCTGTTAACACCAATGTGGTGATATGACTCTAAAACAATGACAGGAGAGTCCCTAATAAAGCACATCGTAAAAAAACGGAATAACTATAAACAACAACAATAATAAATATTATTATTGTCACTTTCTGTGTTCTCTAAAACCCGAGAACTTAAAAACAACTTTTATTAATATAATTTGTAATAATATATGTAGGTTATATTCTTATATTCATTATAAAGCTATCATAGCAAACCATTCTAAAAGGGATGAGGTATGGTGCCATCTTACCAACTCTGTTTTATTGGGTCAATTATTTACACTTCCCACATACTTTCCTGCAGCCTGCCATATGTCTCGCGCTTCCAAAGGACACCGTGTAATTTCACACTGTACCCGTTTTCCGTGCGGCACGTGCACCTGCTGCGGGTTGACACCTTGTCTGTAGCAGCGTTTTTTTTTTGTTTTTTTTGATTTGAATACCGAGGCCCGAGCTGATACTATTAAACTTGCTTGTACCCCCCCCCCCGGGGGGTGTCACGTTGAGCTCCTCATGGCCGAGGAAAGCAGATCCCTGCCGCTGACGTCACAGACAACCGAGAGTGCCCGACTGGTCGCTCGGTTCCACCCGCCGACGTCCCGAAGCAGCCAGAGACTATAGATAGAAACAGCTGGTAAACAACGGAGCAGGGAACGGGGGGGAGCAGAAAGCGGCATCTGTCAACACATGTTCTGAAATCCGATATGTCTCTGAAGAAAATAAAACTGACCAATTCTCTGCTTTTGTTGTTCTGTGGAAAGAAATCCCACGTTTTTATTATTTCAGACCTGTGATTACAATTAGCTAACTTTTTTTTTCAAAAATAGATAATGACATGTTGCTCACATTATAATGGTGCTTCAGGCTCCTTGGTTTTTCTAAATGTTTTTCCATGTCGCTGGTCTGAAAGGATTTTTATTTCTTTCTTTTTTTACCAATATTCAGTGGTCGAGGTAAAAATGAAAACACCCCAACAGAAGTAAAAAGCTGCCATTCAAGATTTCTTCAAATATTTAGTAAAAGTGTGAAACGGCCCCTAGTTGTTATAAATTATAGTTATTGATGTATCCAATAGGCTACATAAGCTGCACGGAATCCTCATATTCTAGTTTCATCTGTAAGAATATAGTTTACTTTAAAGTAATATATGTAAAATATTCATCTGAAAATAAACAATACATCTATCTGTGTAAAAAGTACATTTTCCATCTAAATTGTGGTGGGGTAATATAAAATACAAATACTCAAGTACACTACATATACTCAACTGCAATTAAATAACTACTTTCCACTACTGTGGCGTGACTCAAACTGGCACATAAATAAATCTGGAGCAAATAAATGAAGACAATAATAAAAAAAAAAAAAGAGTGTCTTGACTGTGTATAAATTTAAAAAGGGACAGGCATTTACACACTTTTTTGCAGGTTAAATAGTTTAGAACTGAAAGGCAGATCAGCAACAGCACATCTGAAGAGAATAGTTTACTGAAAACCCGTTTAGTGAGGATATATTGAATTTTAAATCCACACAATTACACCCACACCACTCACACTGCAGACATTTGCTGGTTTCAGACATGTACGTTTCCAGTTGAGAGGGATAATTTCTCGGAAAGATAAAAGATTAATTCAGTACACGGCCTAGTTTTATTTATGAACTGGAAAACATGAAATGTGTGTATTTGACTCATATGGAATACCGTGTTTACTGAAAACCCTGAAATTTACCGTTGTAACTAAAATGTCACACACAATATAGATGTCTTCCTTCAGTTTTCCTACTATTAAGTGAACTGGTATATGTATTTATAAACTATATACCAGTGATATTTACATGATGTTTAGGTTTGCTTAGGTACTGAAGAAAAAAAAAAAAGGCCAGTACAATGCCATAATTAACAGATATGCGTCATCTGTGATGCACTGATCGCTGACTGATTGAAAATCAAGTGAACTGATTATTACACAACAAATAAAAAAAAACAGCTCACTTTATATCGATCATTTCTTATAACTTATTAGCAATAATCAAACAAAGCACATGAAGTAAAGGACAATTACATGAATTTAATAAATAATTCTACTTTAATATACAAATTGATGGTGCTTAAATTTTAAATGAATGAACAAACTAATACACTTTAGTGAACATGAACGTAAAGGTTAGTAAATCCTGCAAGCAGCAAACATGTATTAAAGTTTAAATGGGGCAAAACAGGCACAAATAGAACAAGTTTGCTGCAAAACAGGACAGAATACACTACTTATTAAGTAAAAAGTATATAAGTCCTGAGCAAATAGTAACAGCATGAATGACAACCAAGAAATTATTAGTATATCTGACAGACGAGTCAATAATTCTAAATATCCTTTGAATATTAGAATCAATAAAGCAAATTTATCATAAAATAAGTTAGCAGAGATATGACACCATTAGATTTATCACAGATGAAAGAAAATTATCAGTATATATTGCTCTCACATGACACACTACTCTCTACAGAGTGTAGTTGACACTCAGGAAGTATGCTCATTTTCAAGAAATCAAAAGTAAAATTGAGGAGGCCAGCTTATTAAATATTATCTCTATACTTGCTTAAGTAAAGACAACCACAGACTCCCTATTTTATCCAGCGACAAAGTACAAACAAAAATATTGGCCCACACTTTTAAATTAAATAGGATTTATGAAACTTAAATCTACACACCAATGAGGTTGCATATTTAAGTTAATATATTGCACAACATACAAAAATAAGACATTTAATACTGCTCATTATGCAAGAAATATAAATTGAGAACATTACAAGAAAAACATATGGGACTATTCCCTACTATTAGCTTCATCATGTTTCAAGTTCAACTAGTAAAGGCCATGTGTTGAGAAATCCAATTTATTTCTACATAGAAAACATTTGGCACCAATTTCAACTAGACTGAACAGAACGAGGTGGGCGAGTGTTACTGTTTGTAGTAGTAACGTGCGTGGGGTAGAGCTACACATCATCTTATGAATACCTATGTTACAACGTTTCCCTACCGTTATTAGTTACACTCACACTCAGTGCAGTATACATTATGTGCAGTGGCCGCCTGAGGATTGCACGCTCCGCTGAGACACACAGGCGATGCTGAGCAGCTTCGAGGCCCTATCAGGTGACACTATGCAGGCTGCTGGGGGTTGACATTCATGTGCTGAGGATGTCCCAACAGCCCAATGCGCTGCTTCTGCTTCCTCTGTTCCGTCATCTGAAGATCACAGAGAAGACAGATCAAAAAACCTTAGCCACCTGTACCACTGTTGGCATGCACGTCCTCTTCTGCTGCTGACAGCTTTTCTGGTTTACAGCCTTTATTCTTTCATATAACTTTACAGAAACTAACAGCCAGCTGCACACTCGGCTGAGCTGAAATGGGTTCCTCTGAAATCCTGGCGGCCTTGTCATCCACATTGCTGTGTATACTGACGAAAGCAGCAGAATACCAAATACCAATATGAAACTCAGTCAAAAGAAATTTCAGAGATCAAGCAAAGACCATGAGTCATAACACAGGTGTTAGCCTTTATATAAGGATAGGTTTTCTGCTAAAAATTAACATTAATTAACATAAAGTAATGATGTGCATCCTAACACTGAAACACAACAATATTAAAAGTGAGAAGTTAAAGTGGTCTTGTAATGAGTGTTCCAGGAGAAATAATTTTGCACTGAGGGATCTGTTCAAGAGAAATATCATTAAAACATAAGTAGACAGAAACAGAATTCTGACATTTTTTATTCCTTTAAAACCAATGTAGAGAAGACCTGTTGCACCATTTTCCTGTTTGTGCTTTATTGTCAAGGATCATTCTTTCTGAGAAAATAGAAAATTTCCATTACAGTAATTACCGTACTTTTTGAATTCTTTCTGAATAAAATTAAATCGGGCCATACAAAGGCTAAATCTGGAGGGAAATGTGACTGATGCTAGTGTGCCCTTCACAGCTTTCAGCAACACAATGATCATTTCCCCCCTGTCTGGGTCAAAATGTCTCGATAACATTCACTTCCTCACAGATAGTTCTCATTTCGCGGGTAAAGGCATTTTTACAATTCTGTTTACTAGAAGCAGCAGATTGCAGCAATTCCATCGCTGTTATATGCAATATCAGCAGAATGTATTCTTACACAGCTTAATACCACCTAGAATTTATTCACATCAGTGACTTAGTATAACCACATCAGAATTTAATGACTGGAAATCACACAAACAGACAGTCTTAATTCTTGACAAACAAGAAAAAAAACAACTCACTAGCCAGTCTACTCAAAAGTGATTATTTTGAAAGAACTGTTCTCTTCTAATTACTGAGAAAATCATCTTCTTGTGAATAAATAAATAAATCAATAAGTAGACAGCAAATAAATATTTCAATCTTTGGAAAGAGGTCAACAATAAATAGAGAAATTCACTAACAATGGACTTTTGGTCATCGATGATAATCAAACTGGATTATGAGTTGTGCCGTGAACTATGACTCATCACCTTTTGAAATTAGTAAATTCTACATCTAAAGGGCGATGAGCGTCAAACAAACCTTGAGCAACGTCTACTGCTGTAGACATCTACAGAAAAGCTAGTGCTCTCACTCTTTATGTTTCCCCGTGATGAAGTCAGAGACATCAAAGTCTTTGTCAGTGTTTCACTCTAGTTTTGCCAACCTGTTCTTTGAGCTCAGTCAGCTGGCCTGAGAGGTTGGACACCAGTTTCATTGTGGACTCCAGTTTCTCCTGTAGGTTTCTGATCTCATTCTGCTCCCCATCTGCATCACTGCTGACCAGGGACATGGCGCGCATCCGCGGGAACCAATCCAAGTTGTGTTCCTGGTAAACAGAAACCCGGATGATTAGAGTCAGTACATAAAAGTCTGGTTAATAAGATTCTGTATGGCACTCTGTGATTCTTCTGGCTTTATTTTCTATCTTTTTGCTGTTATTGAAAATTCAACTGCTAAGCCCTATTTGATGTGTGTTTTTCACCACAGATCCTGTTTTGTCTCTTTGGCTGTGTGCAGTGATTTGAAGCCTACTCATAGTCAAACTAATCATGAGGGACTTTCCGCATTAGAATCACATGGGATATCAGGGCTCGTAACAGACAAGCCACTTGTCACTGACATGTTTCCGTCACATCTAATCTTACCATGTACACACACACAAACACACACATAAAATGGCAAACTTACAAATATCTGTAAACTGAGACACAGAAGCAAGTTCCTCATTTTATTATATTTAAAACACAGCTCTCACATGCTCCTGTAAAAAGAACAGGGTTCTGGATTCAAGATAGACACAGTGTGTTTGTCACAGAAGTCAGTGGCAATTGTTTAGCATTAATGCTTCGACAAAACAAGAGTGGCCATCAGTTTAGAGGGAGTAGTGCAACAGGAATAGCGGTTTGTGGCATCAGATCAAATCTTGGTGTTTATTCGTAGTATTAAACTCAACTTGCTGTCACCATCAGTAACCATAGGAGTGAACCAGATCAACTGAGGGCTGTACTAGGGGCTTACAGATTTAGCATTAATAAAAACTACCAGGAAAACAGTACTTCTGTAATAGAACTGACATCAAGCAGTGCTAAGGGTGCATATTATGCTATGGAACAGAATATTTTTGTGACTTCATTGCACTGTATGTACGTATGCAAAAGCAACAGTGAAAATTCACCCAGCAACTGCCTCACGGTTTACTGGGTTCAAATATGCCTGAGGGCAACTTGGCTGCATTCTTTCACACTTTTGCCTCCTCCGCCACTTGACCATCACATGCCATTATTCATTGCCTGAACCTACCCTCAAATAAGCTGGGGTCATGTGAACGCATCTATGTTTAATTCTCTAAAAACATAAACGCGCATTCCACACACCCATGGTACTGTCATGTGCCCTCAATCAGCAGAGCTATCAGCCATCATGCAGCATGAATGACTGCTGTGCAGCTGCTGAGGTCACTGGCCAGGAACAGTGCAATGCTGAAGAACTGGGCTGAAAAAGTCCCTAGGTTTCAGAGGTTGATTTAAAGACGTAGGGGCAAGTGAGGTGGCCTTCCTAAACCACAAACCAGTCCTGGGTCAGACAGCCGCCCAAGGGGAATCACATAACACTAAAATAATGAGCAGCACATAGTCATTCTGAAAGGAGGAGAAGATGGCTGTGAACAAGTTCCACTTCCTGAATGCAAACAGACAAGAGACTATGTTTACCTAGTTCACCTGCCCCTCCCCCAACACACATACACATACTGTATCTGAACACAGCTTCAAGCTCTAATCAGTATATTTCTTTTCATATATGTGCTGGTGATTTCCATGTGTATAGACTAAGAATGTGTCATTTCTATTAATATAGTGATGTAATTGGATAGTCTAATATTAGAAATACCTACAGATAAAACATTGTTCCTATGCTTTTAAAAAAAAAAAAAAAAAAAAAAAAAAGAAAGAACTAAACATGACAGCGGTCATTTCCCCATTATGGGTTCTGCCTGTCAGCCAAAGGCACACGTGTGTTTGTTTGACGGCGTTTTCAGCAGCAGCCCAGCCCTCTTTCCATCCCGAGTGTTTACAAATGAAAGCACTTCCAGTAAACTGAGAAGTGCACGCACAACTTAAGACTCTAGATCATGCTGGTTCATTGGAAATGACGGAAGTACATATTTCATTATTAAAACCGCACGGGGCATGACAGAGAAACAGGATGCTGTGTGGTTAAAACAGCAACAGAAAACGTCACAGCCATGCCACAAGCCACCTGATGAGCTGACAGCTCAATCAGTCTACAAATATGCAAATAAATGCCAAAAAAAATTAAAAAAAAAAAAAAAAAAAAAACCACACATCCAAATAGACACAGGCAGATAGGGGATTTTCCCCTAAAGTCCAGTAAAAATTCTTGAACGTTTATTAGCCATTGTTAGTGGCTGCAGACGTTTCAAATCAACTTATTTTGGAAGCGGTACAAATGAGAGTAACTAGTGTGAGCCACACATCATCTTTTTAGACGTGACACTTCACCCAGAGCCCTCCACCATTGACGTCAGTCCCAGTCATTGTCAGAGTAGTCTGACTTCTACACCCCCTTCTGTCCTATTGCTTATTCCACATTATTGCAGCATCAAGTAATTTGAAACAGAGTGGGAGAGAGGCAGTGCAGATTGAAAAAAAAAAGGACAAACAAATCAAGTTTTCTGTTGCAAATCAATAGCAAATACTGTGGGATAAATCTGTAATGAACATTGTAATGAAGCATACTGAACTTTGTTTGAATGCAATGCTGCCTACTAATCTGCAATTAATAGTTTTATTAACCATTTTGCCGATTGAGTTTGTTTGATTTCTGCATTTATTATGCTTTGTAAATGTTTGGTTTTATATAAAAAGTCTCAGTAAAATAACATACTGTAAATATATATAAGTTGAATAAGTAAAATACAACAAAAATTAATTATATAAACAGAATTTAACACAGTACATTCAAACTAACACAGGTCTATCATAATCATATACTGTGTAGTATATGATTATGATAATTCTTCTTTTAACAGTAATATTGTACATTCATGTATTATAAATACCCAGTTATTCCTAATTAGGGTCACAAGGATCTGCTGGAGCCAATTAAGAATCATCAATCAACCTGACATACATGTTTTTGGACTGTGGGAGGAAACTGGAGAAAACCCACGCAAGCACAGGGAGAACATGCAAACTCCACACAGAAAAAGCCCTGCTGGGTGACAAACCTGGAACCTTCTTGCTGTGAGGCAACAATGCTAACCACTAACCACCTGCAGTCCTATAACTGTACATTTTAAGTATAAATAAATAACTTGGAAAATGATTCCTAAGTTATAGTTATTTGCTAAAACTTAGTAAATGTAAGTATTTATCTGCTACATATCATCTTCCTGCCCTTATCGCTACTGTGCAGACAAAATAACATGACTTAAATTTAGGATTAAAAAAAAAATCTCTGCAATTAATATAATTGTTGTTGTTACACAAGAAAAGCAGTGAACACTGCAATTAATCGTCATTATAGACAACTCAGACAACAAAACAGGGAGGATCAAACGGCTGAATTTGAAGATGAGAGGTAATGCTAGGGATGACAGAGTCACCTAATGGCACACTGGGTTCTTTTGCACCATGTGCGCTCAACCTGCCACTAAAACCTCTTGGTCAGAATACGCCTCTGACAAAATCATTTGGGGTGCAAGGTTAATAGGAGAGGGGATCGGGGTTAATCTCACATCAGGTGGTTCCTCACAAGACTGACTGTAGCAGATCAAGGCAGTGAAGTGGGCTAAATGGCATCTAATGAGAAATTGTCAGAAACTGACAGCCATACAAGTACGTCAGGAAAGTAACCACTTCAGAAGAAGGGGCTTTCCTTTGGCAGTTAAAATGCTTTCTAACTGCTCACAGGCTTTGAGAATGATGCAACAATCAAAACAATTTTAAATGGCAAATGGCAGATGTCATCTGAGATGTATGGTAAAATGCGTCAGTTGTGATACATGCTAAAAAAATGAAGTGCACACGTGTATATGTATTTGATGTGTTGATTTTGCAAACGTTACCTGTCTAGTCAACATTTTTAATGATAAAATAGCTTTTGATGTTGCATTTTTTTTAAAATCAGTTTCTATTCACTGTCCTTTTTGTAAATCATCACTTAAATGAATAAATAATAAAATACTCAGAGAAAACCTCTCTGAATATGATACATTTATGTTACGTGGCTTAATTACCTCCTATTGCCAGAGCAGAACAGTTGCAATAATCAATTCTGTGCAAACCAATATAACACTGAGTCTTCAGTGCTGTTTAGGAGTGATGGTTAACCTCAGTAAAGACCACAACAGTAGATGATACGGTTTTGCAGTTTTTCTGCATGTATCTGAGATACGCACATTTTTACCTATAGTAGCAAACAATGTGGGGCAGAGCTGCATGTCTAAATCAAAAGGTTTTTTTTTTTTTTTTATATTCCAAAGACAACCCTCCTTCAGTTTACCTACAATAAGTCCTGTAGTGTGGATTTGAAGATTTTGCTTGTAGGTAGGGCTTTTGAAGAGTTTGAAAGCAAGAAGCATTTGCATGACAACATCCTTACCCTGATCATTTCAGCCACATAGCTCTCTGGGCCTGTGTACTCTGTTGAATCCTTCACCTTCACCAAGACAATGAAGAACAGATAGTGCCACATGTTGTGCTCAACTTTGATGTGTTCTTCAAAGGTGACTGTCTTATTGTCGAACTTATCTCTCTCCAAACCTAAAAATGAAAGGATCCACGCGCACGCACACACATACGCACACACACATGCAAAAATAGTGCTCATTACTTTGGAAAAGTGGAGAAATACACTTAGTGTCGCAACATGATATAATAGTTCATGTGACATAAATGATGAAAAGAGGAAATGGGGTCATGAGAAAATGAGCAGACAAAATATCAGAAGTGAGATTAACTGAAAATGTTGAGACACAGTTTGTAACACCAAACCTATAAACAATACACATTCTTCCATTGCATTTGCAACACAGGAATAACACTTAATGGTGTTGCACAACACAAACCAGTAAGACCAAATCTAACCAATGATTGCTCAGATGTGATGCCAATAAGTAACTACTTAGTGACGGAAAAGGCCAGTGCTTGAGTGAGTGTACAGTCTAACATGGTCAAGACCAATATGGCAACAGGAAGACACACTCCTCCTCCACAGCAGCACCTGCCATGACTAACCCTTCATTCTGGGAAGAGGAGGCGTTTTGGTGTTTATACTACCCAGAAAAACAGCCCCCATTTTGCACAGAGCCATGTTGTGAAGCTGCATCTCAGCAGTCGTACACTCATTCAAGAGGAGGCACAGTAGCAGACCACTCGTTTGATTTCTCTTGATTCCGTCATCATTTGCAAGCCTTTGCATTCACACCTGCAGATTGTACTGCACAGCTAAACTGCACACTGTCAAGCATCAGCTTTGACTCAGATGGAACAGCAAGAAATTTCCGCTTTATTAATTTCTAAGAAGGGAGCACGACTACCAGCTATGATGGGAAAAACACTGGAAAAAATGTGTTGAAGGTCATGAGTCACATTCCCATGATGTTGATGAACTGTTGTCATTAACTGCTGAGATGACTTGATGCCTTTAATTGTTGAAAATGTATATTCATTTAATATCTTACCACAGATAAAACATGTCGTCTTTAGGATTTCCTCTTTCTTCTGCTTCTCACTCCTCAGGTCAGCAAATGTATCAATGATGACACCAAAGATGAGGTTGAGAACGATAATAATAACCATGAAGAAGAAGAGCAGGTCATAGATCACTCTGGCTGCAAAAAGGGGCTCCTGTTGGAATCAAAGGAAGAAACCTGTAAGAACTCTCAATATGAGCTAATGACTCTGAGCTAATGATCTCATATCACACACACACAACACACGCACAGTTTGAATCTCTACTCTACTAAATTATTCCTCAGTAACAGTAATTCACAGAAGAATTAAGTGTTACGTATTTACTGTTCTAATGGTCACAAATGTTTCTTTTGGCTAAGAGCCACTTTACTGTAAGCTGTTTCAGTATTGAAATATGCTCTACCACGATTTCAAAGTTTACGTAAAACAAAAAATAGTTTAAGGGACAAAGGTTGAGTTTATGTAAACCTGAATTCCATTTAAAGGTCATTTTATTGCTGTTACTGAGATAACACATTGTAGTGAGCCATGGTGCCCTCTTTGCATTTATGGTATATCCAGTTGCATAGACGTTATTCTGGTATGTCAAACAAATCCTGACCCAAAACAACACAATTCACACAAATGTGACCCTGAGGTTTATTTAAGTCTATATGAGTCATTCAGGTGTGCTGTGGGTCAAGGTAACACATTTTGTAGTAGAGTACAATCTTGTCTTATTCTTGGATAAGTACCATTAATGCTTTTTTGGCATGTGTGAAGTTATGAATGCCCTCCATCCCTTACAGAAAGCCCCTGTTGTTATACTGTAGCCTTCACTGCACACCTTATAAGGCCTGTCATCTACTGTATAAGGTATTGGCTGATAATTAACACACATTAGGATGAACCTCTCGCTGCCTTAAAATACAGGTTTTCCTCCAACCATTTCAATTGCATTCATCTTAATTTGATTGTGCGCATGGTAGGGGACTTGTGCAAGCATGTTTTTTTTTAACACACAATAAAAGTTCAACTTGTGATTTTTTCCTGATTTGTTACATTCCTGTTGGTTGTACCTCCTTGGATGGTTTCCGCAGAACATCTCCAACACCTCCTCCACTCCTGAGGCCGTGACTCAATACCGTGACAATGCACATGAGCAGGGAGTCACACGTTCGCTCCTTGTCCTCAATCACCACTGCTGACGGCTGGATGGCCAGGGATGCTATGGAGACAAACAATTTCTGTCAGAGCCATTCCTTGTATAGGCTGAATGCGAAGCTTTGTCTGATCAGTCAGTTCCATGGCTGTGACTCATTTGTGAAGCTTATAAATTTAAAACATAGAATCTAGGGCACTGAGAAGACAGATAAACTAAAAATTGAAAAAAATATTTATTACCAACACTACAGGCATTTTAACTCCCAATTCATTCTCTTTTAACTACTCTATTATCAGTTTATTGAATCAGGTCATAATGAAAGTGCCCTTTTTTCTCCAACCAGCCACACAAACAACAAGCTACCAGGCCACCAGAATTTTGTATCCTCGTGATGATGGATTGTGATGTCTAGACAAGGTCAGGTCCCAGGCAGTTTGAGGATTTGACACAGTTTTTAAGGTGGTACATAAGATGGATTGTGATGTCTAGACAAGGTCAGGTCCTAGGCAGTTTGAGGATTTGACATGGTTGGCTGATCAATTTTAAGGTGGCACATATATCCATCTTTGATTGGAGACTTTTCCCATGAAGGTCAGTTTGCTGGAGGTAACTATTTCTTGTGAGAAACCCTCCGTGCCATCGCTGAGCCATCACCCATTGACATTGACCTGCTTGTACCTGATGACAATAATCCTTGACCTTTCAACCCTGGGCCCCTACATTAGGCTTGGCCCCATAATACACAGGAGTCTTAACCCCGCAGTGTTACACCTAGCTTCCTGAAAGTCCCCAGCTGCCCCAGCTATGTTTAATCCCATGACCACCCAGCCGCCCAGATTTGCAGCTCAGCAGAATGAACCTCATCTGGCTGAGTCAGTCGTCTGAGAGGACATAAAGACCTTTACATACTCACACACACCGAAACATGCACAGACACAGCCAGAGAAAAGCACACAGTCTGTAACTCACACGTACACACATCCTTGTTTTTGACGCTTAAGGGGTTTTTACATTGACTTATTTATTTCCTGAAGACTTGCCCTTCCTGCAGACTTACCCCAACCATAACCACTACTTGCCTAACCCTAACTTTAAACCAAGTTTAAACCAAGTTTAAAGTTAGACCCATCACACACACAGACAAGTTAATCTCTGGATCATATTCCTTAAAATTTAAGAGAACCTTCCAATCCTCTACCCCAGTCAAACATGCACACTCATAAACAGTTATCTTTCACTTTTGTCTACCCACCATCCATCACAGCCTCTGTTGAACAGTTTTCTCCATTTTCTTTCTGACAAACTCCACCAGAGAAGAACTCTCCCACCATACTGGCTCCATGCTCTATTCAATAGGAAACACAAAGAGTTATGCAACTGCACAATTTATACATTTGTTTTTTTTCCCCTGGATATACACCTTTTGTTTTCCTCAGATTTACAACATTTATTTTTTACAGACATCCAAGCGTGTGTGTCACCATGAGGAGAAAGGAAACACACTTGTATTTCAACGTACCAAGTGTTTTGTTGGGTATCCTATCGACGGCCAATATGAAATCATCTTTGAAGAAGATATAACCCACAATGGAAAAGAGGTAGACAAGGATGAGAGCCAGCACAGCTGTAAGAACAATGGAGCGGCCATTGCGGGTCACACTCTTTATTACGTTCAGCAAGGTCTCTTCTCGGTAAACCAGATCAAAGAGCTGGAAAGAGGAAGGATTCAGAGATGTGTGTGGAAAACATGCATGCAAAAGAGACATGGGTGCATGTAAATGTCAACATGTGGGCAAATAAAAGCCACAATGGACAAAGAACCCATTTGTTGTTTGGGTCATTGACTTTCCTTACAAACATTAGCATCTCATGTTAAATGATTTTGGTAGAGAATATCTATACATTTTTAAACAATCAAATGGTCTGTAAATCTTGTTTTTAATCTCATGTTCTATTGGATTATAGGACAAATTAGCAATGAAAGTATACACTGCGCCATCTTCATTTCTATAAGTTGGACATTGGCTTTAGTATACCACTAGCTTGGGTGTCTCTGGCCAAAGGTGTAAATGTATATAAAAGGTTAAAATTATATGTTTTGTGTGTGTGCTCACATACTAGTAAACTGTAAAAGAAGACATGGACGAAGACCCCAAGGGTGCAGATAATCAGGTAGAGCAAGTGATACAGGAACTCCACATCCATGATCATGGCTTTGTAGCCACGTGTGAAAGTTCCTCGGTTCCCAACGAAGCTCATCAGGAAGATGACCTTATTACATAACTAGAGAACAACAAAACATGTTGATAACATGCAGCATTTCAAATTACCACAATTTAGATCAACACCTAATAGCTATGAGGGGGCATTTCTATTAGCAGCTATAATGCTCAACAGTTAAACCAGTGGGTTGACATGCATGTTGCACTGCAATACTGGTAGTTCCCATATTCCCCTGCTGTGTGCCATGATGTTTAGTTATTGTTTGGCATGTATCAAGGCAAACTCCAGATAGCCATCTAACTGCTGGTAAAGAGCCTTTGCATGGGTTCTGTTCGAATTTGTATCACCTTTAGTGAGGCATGCTTACATTAAAACCTCCCAGGAGGAGCAAAGTGGGCTCCAGGCCTACAGAGAAGATCAGTCGCAGGATAGTGGAAGCAATGAGGGCCCGGATGCCATGAGGCTGAGGTAAAATGATTACAATAGCCAAGGACACCAGCATGGCCATCCACAGCAGGGCAGAGAGATGGGGCTCCAGGGTACCTGAGGATGAAAGACGTCACATTAGAGAGGAGTTCCAATCATCAACCACTATTTGAAGAAGAATGAGCATATTGTTCTCTTTGTACCATGTTTACAAGAGGCTAATTCAGTCACTCAGGGGTGAGACGTCATACTCTACAAATGTACACAAATGCTTCACTATGACTTAAGATGATTGTTTTTAAGAAAGAAAATTTTGAAGCTTGCATTTGGGAATTGTATTTTATTGATTGGCACCATGTGTCACTGGAAGAAAAAGCCTCCTGTTGTTACATTCATGAAGCAAGCAGTTTGCCATCCCCTTAAGAAGTAGTTCTGTGTGTGTGTGTGTTTTTTTTTTCCAGTTAGTTGGAAAATAAATCAGTCAGGCCTTTCATTTCTCTAAGGCACTAAGAAGACTGCTCTGAATGTCTCCCTTCTGAGGCCTCCTTCTTCTCTTCTCTCTGTGTACAGATCACATGACGGGTACTTGTTACATAACCCCCGGTTGGCTAAAAATACACTTGGCTCCAGCTAAATTCATCAGGGATGGTCCTGCGTATTGCATTGTAACAGTCCGCTCCGGTGCTTGGACTTGACAATCAACCCAGACATGGCAGCTAAGACGTCACACACCATGAACGCCATTCATCTCTCTTACTTGCTTACTGTTCTGATATATGAGGACAGAGAGGCCCATAGGTGTGAATGTGAGCGAGTGTCTGTGTCAGCCCTGTAATAGACTGGTGATCTGTACAGAGTGTACCCCACCTCTCACTCAGTGTCAGTTGGGTTTGAGTCCACAGAGACTGTGGAGTGTTTTGCCCCGACAGAGAGCAAACATCCACAGACAGACATGAGTGAGTTGTGCAGCTACTACAGTAATATTGAAGGGGACTTAATGACTTTTAATGACATTCTATTCAATCCACCAAGGAAGCATGCCTTTAAAGTCAGAAATGTGACTCAATGTCAAACTTGCAGTAAATGCATGTCATGCTGAAATGAAGTAGCTTGGTTTATTCAAAGTTGAGAAGACTTTAGCATGAATATTAACAGGAAGCATCTGAGCTCAAATGAATCCTGGACACAACGTAAGTATGTGAGTCTGTGCATCCATATAGACATTAAATGTTCACCATAAAGCAACTTAACAGTGACTGTCACCTGATGACTGGCTTCAGTTTAACCCATCATGTGCTGATTTGTGTGCCCTAGAGTGAACTCTCTAGTGACCTTTGACAGTGGAAACCACATGGGGCTAAGCTAACCACCTCTTTTTTTTGTCTCTTCTATACTGCTGTGAGGAAGTTCAAACAAAAGGGACCTCGCCGTTTGACCCCAGACTGAACAATTGAAAGTTTATGTGAATCACAATGTGTGTCTTCTCTCTGCTACTCTGGACTGGAACAATGGAGGCCTTAATGGCTGTGGCTTTTCACATCCCCACAAATACTGCCCTTAAGGAGAACTGAAAAATAAGAAAAGAATAGGAGACAGCAAAACAAGCAGAAAACTGAATCTCCACGTAAAAAACACACTCAGTTCTGTCACTTTTCATTAGTTTGTAAAACAAAAAACCTTCAGCCATGGAGGGATTAGCAATGCCTAGACATCTCCCTCTGAATGGAGTGAGTAATCTATTACACCTTGTGACCCAACACCAGCAGTTTTTACTAACCTAAATCTGTAAACGTAGACCACATCACAGAAACTGTCTGACCCCAGGTTAATATGGTGTGGGAAAGCTCAAATATGTAGAGCCTATAAAGAAGCTGAGTTATTTGTGTTTTTTGGTCAATGTAAATCTTGGTAAAGTGGTTTATTTTATATAAATAGTTTTGTTGATTTTCAGTTGACAACACAGAGTTATTTGCCTGTTCACAAAACTATATCTGAAATGCACTGACTTCTAAAATGCTTTGGGGTGGGCCAATTGATGTTTTTTCTTATAAACAAACAAATAAAGCACTGATTTCTCAGAAATATCAAAGTTAAAAACAAATGACATCATCATTTTCAGTAATGAACTCAACTGAGCAGAGTTTTTATAATCCGACTGAAGTTGGATTCAGACATGGTTTTTATTGTTCCTAAAATTGCCATCTGACAGCAAAAGGCTGTTTAGTAAATATGGTTTTGTTTTTCAATTTTCATAGTGAGATTCATATGGAGAAGACAACTAACGAAAACTGGTGTCAGAAAACTTGACAGGGACTGGAAATATGATAACATGTTATGTGCAAATTATGTGCTAGCGCTAAAGGCACGGTATCACTAATCAGGTCATGACCTAATAACGAACAAATATGTCTTGGTCTTTTGTGATGGCACAGTAATGCAAGATCCAGCTCTTCAGCTAGGATTACATTTTCATGACTCCTCCACTTGTGGTGAAACTCACTTTGGTTAGGAAGGTGTGAGGCTACACCCAAACCACAGGCACAGGAGCACACAGTGCTCTATATAGTCATGTACAGTAATAATGCATCTTACTGTTTCTAATCTCATGACAGCCACTACAAATACTTGTATGCAAAAGTGCAGGCCCATTTCAATGCACTGTCATTTATGGATATAGACAGAAGAGAAAGTGAATATACTTGAACTCTGCCCATTTTCACATGTGGAAATTCTTGTGGCAAGTGTTAAAAAGCTTAAAGATAAATGGTGTTTACTGACTGACCTCCACGGACAGCCTCCAGAGGATAGAAGAAAGCCACAAGCAGGTTCATGAGCACAGCCAAGTTGAAAGAGATGCTGCTCCAGAATGACATGTTCCTGGAGCACCAGTATAAAATGGGCTGGGCTGGAGGGAAGGATGTTGAGGTGAAAACACAGGTCATTGTACTGTGGTAAGAACACTGCCACATCCTAACATCATGACATCACATTAGCTGTGCTACACAGAACAATTTGTCAAATAATTTCATAAAGCACTAGTTTACAGTAAAAGTAAAAACACCCAATTTTGAAGGAAAACATTGATCATACAAAGATTAGAATGGGTCTGTGTGGCTTTAGGTACCATTATAAGCACAAAGACTCAGTGTGAAAGGTAAAATCAGGCAAGTCCAGGACACAAAACAACTGGCATGTACGTTTCACACACTAAATCATTTTCCACTTTTAGGTTAGTTTATACATGGTAACTTGCATGCAATCACTTAGGCAGGCACACAGACTACACAGATCTCATTAAAGAGATCAGTATCTTGGCCAACAATATTTTGAGCCCAGTGGTTCATTAGGAAAAGAAGAACTGCGGGTGGGGACTTTTAGCAAAAGCAGTCACTGTATTCATGACAAGTAGTTAGCACCAGGGGAACAATATGGTCCCCAGCTGTGCTGATTCATTCAAATACAAGGGAGGTGGTTGTCGTCATCTGTTTTCACATTATATAAAAACATCTTCCTTCAAGCAAAACGCAAAACTAAAAAATGGCAGCCACTTCACTGTAATAGATGACAAAGGTTCAGCCACAAGGTCAATGAGGACTTGCTGTGCTGAAAGAGACCTAAAGATTATTTTATGGTTTGTGCAACTAATGTATTTAAAATTGTTAGAAGTTATAAGTAAAGGATGTCTGACTGAGCATCAACCCAAACTGGCAGGCAGACGAAGCACATTGAGCCATTAATACTGTCAAAATGGAAAAGACATGGAGCGTCTTGCTAACTTGGTTGAAGATGCAACATATAACCACAAACCACATCCTGGATCCAACCATGAATCTACCTCATGTCAAATACATCTGTCCACCAACATGCCTGCTCATGGTCATTGTTTACTAGAGATTTCTTTACGTATAATAAAGCAGAGTTAAAAAAAAAAAAAAAAAAAAAAAAGAGAACTACAGCAAAGAAGAGGCTTCACCCTGAGTCCATAGCTTTTTCCCCAGACAACATTCTAGTCATGTGATCTCTCAGACACCAGCTGATCTATCATTGATACTGACAAGTTTTAGCTCTAAACTCATTACTCACAATAGCATGAGACAAAAAAGAACAGATGGTGCAAGGATGTTATTCTATGACCACATGAATCCCACATTCTTATATTAAATCATTCTGCTGTTTCCAGAAGGACAAAATACAGGAACCCAACCCAGTCATGTTTTTACAAAATATATGGATAAACGGAACACAACAAAAATTTCACAGTAAAGTATTTTTTGGTGACATTTTGAAAAACTATTTGCATTATTGACCACAAGGACTATACACTACATCATGCTTTCAGAACCGCACCACTCTCTACTGGCTGAAGGATATCACTTTAAAATCTTGTAGAACATGCATTGTTATCCCATCTTAGCAAATTAAATAAGTTGATAACTTATCAAGATTTACATGCTTTCTCCATTTCCTTCCCTCCAGTGTTCAGAACAGTGAGCACAGTGTGGCCTGGATCCTCCAACATCGCTGTCTTTAATCATTATGACAAGTAAGTGTGTTTTGATTACAATTTACAGAAAACAATGGTATAAAAAATGTTTAGAAAAAAAGTGTTTACAGGCAGACAGGGCGTTTTTTTTTTTTTAATCTGCCGAGAAAAACAGCACTACTGATAGCACTAAAGAGGAGTGTTCTTACAAGGGCTGGTTAAAATATGGATTTTAGAAGTGATTTTCAAAGTGCATACTTGAAAAAATATAGTGACAAAGAAAAAATACCATTTTTATGACAAAGTGTTTTTGAAGTAAGCCTGTTTTATGCAGTGTGACAACATCCAAACAGTCTTTAAATATTGTTCTGTTCTCCTGCTGCTGAAGCTAATACCTGAAAATTATGTGGTTAGACCAGTTTACAATTATTTGTATTTCATTTCAAAGGCAAACTCTCTTTTGTACTCATGCATGCTATAGCTTTTGATCACACAGAGGTGTGGAGGGAAGAGTTTCAGTTCATTTGGGGAATTGCCAGATTCACCTACAGGGAAATATAGTCTCCAATTCCTGCTCACACATGACACAAATGTATGTAATTAGCCGGATATTAATGGAGTGTGGGTGAAAGGGCCATTAGTATGTGAATTTCTTAAGGGGTGTTCTTGATTGCCTGAAGGGATACATGAGGAAAGCATGTAAACTAAGCACTAGAATATAAAGAGTTAAGAGGAAAGACGCACAGGGAACAGTGTTTGTGTTACCAGTAGCCTCTTGAGTACCTCGCAGCTTCTTCTGCCAGTTCATCTCATTGAAGAGATCCTCAGAGCGCAGGAAAAAGTCATTTATTTTGCTGCCCTGCTCATCCCGCTCTGTGGTGTAATAGACACGGAGCTTGGACTCTTGGGTGAGGAACTCGCAGATGTTGGGCACTGGAAAAACTATCTGCTCCATGGTGCGATCTAATCGTACAATCTGTACACAACCCACGGATCACACACACACACACACACACACACACACACACACGCACGCACACACACACGCACACACACACACGCACACACACGCGCACACACACGCGCGCGCACACACACACACACACACACACACACACACACACACACACACACACACACACAGAGTTACTGTGGAAAATAAACCTTCACACTGTAGAGTCTTTTTAAAGACTAGTGTCATATGAAAAAAGGCAGCTTCACTGATTCAAATAATCTTGGATATTGGTACAAACTAGGCTGTGAAATACATATAAAATACGTGTGTTCTTAAGAAGGTGGCTGAAAAACTGAACCAACAACTTTGGCTCAGCGGACTCAACAATCAGCATTCCTTCTGTTCAGTGCAACGTAAAAACATGCCAAAGGTGCTTGTCATTCTATTAAAGTACATGATGAGATTCAAAAGCAGGCCAAGGAAAATTCTTTCACATGCTTCAAGTCAACTGTTCTGCCAAAACATGTCGCAATCCTTTCAAGTTCACACAGACATCTTATAAAGGATGCTTGGTTAAAATTGTGAAAATGTGTGAATATTTCACAGTAAAACCCCAAACCACAAGTAAAAATATAATATAGAAATGACAGCAGCAAGTCCAAAATGTTCCAGGGTCATTCAGACATACACCTCACAACTGACCTCAATCTGAGCTGTGTGTTTGGCATAAAACTCCAGGGCCTCATCACCCTCTCCATATGTTCCCCCTGGTTTTAACATGGCCTGTAGCTCCTTGTTGTGACGGGCTAACTGAAACAACAACAAACACCATCAAATTACAGTACATTCTATTCTTTCTTTGAATGCAAAATGTTCTGTCCATTTAACTACAGGGCTACAGGGTGTGGACTGGTTGTGTGTGTTGCATAAGTATAATTGTTGCTGTTAACACAAATGATAGTTTGTACAAACACTGCTACTGAGCTGCACACAGCCTGAGGGCCAAAAAAGAGAAGATCAGTGTCGAATGGAAGCTGTAAAGACCATGTATGTGCTACAGCATTTGCCCATGGGTTTTAGTTTCCACAGCTTTTGGACAGTTGGTGGCTTACCTGATGTGCCAAGATGTAGATATTATGACCAACATTGCGTGGAGATGCAGAATGCTCCTCCTCTCCATCTTCACCCTCCTGTGGTTCCTCCACCTCTATCTCACCCTGCATGTAGGCCTTTTTGATCACTTCCACCTGAATGGATGTATAAACTGTGAGATAACACTCACTTACTAGAGTGTGATCTGATATGATGCCATACCCACCAGCTCTTTAGGCCTCATGTTGTACAGTATCCTCTCTGCATTCTCACTGTCATGGCGACTCTCCATAATAGCAAGAAGAAGCTTGGAGGCATTATTCTAAGAAAATATGAGAAAATACAGGCAACAGAATCACCTTGGGTTCACCTGCTTCACCTCAGAACTCCAGATTAAACAAAGGCAGTATATCAAATCCTAATAAAGATGAGATTCAATTCTAAATGTTCTTGTTTTGCCATCTGTGCCACAGTGTTTCAAGATCTTCTTCAGTCAGTCATGTATTGACCTGATGATCTCTAGAGAATGGTGTATCAATTTTTCAGTCATCACATTTCTGGCTATTATGATTTGCGGAGCCCCTCTTAGTGATGTTATTGGTACAGTGAGTTTGCAAATTCCGCACAGTTTGTATGGATTTGAATATCTCACAAACTTTAAATAATCTAAATCTCTTGTGTTTTTAACAGAAACATCCCAGAGTTTCTCAGAAACTAAAATGATATACTGTCAAGTGAAATGTCAAAGATTAACAAAAGCTCTTATGTAACAAAGGTTTTTCTGTCTTCACTGAATGAACCAAGAATAACTCACTTTGAGTTCTAGCACCAGATCCATCCTCTTTTTGCCAAGGGGGTTGATATCATTGAGGATGAGAGCAATGATTATGTCAATACCGTTGCATTCATGAGTGGCGATGCAGTTCTGAGGAATAAATGAAAAGTAAGTGAAATTATAGAGGGGATCAGGAAAGTCATTTTAGTAAGCAACAACATTATTAATAAACGGAAAATCCTGCAAGGATTTTTATGTAAAAAGACTGACACTAAATAGCAATTAAATCCAAAATCTAATGTTATTTTTATTCTGCTTAAGTTTTATTGATATTCTCTGTACACACAATAGTATAGTAGTCCAGTATGTTCAGTTATTAAAAAAAAAAAAAAAAAAAAAAAAAGAATTAATCCAAAACTTAAGACACTTGAAATTTACATTTTACTTCCTCATTTTTGTACTGATGCAAATTTAATAATATGGGTTTTACTAATTTTAAATTACTTGTAGATTCCTGCACAAATCAGCAAAATTTAGAGCTGTTTGGCCATATTTGTCATCAAAGTCAAAAATGCTGCATGCATGGTCTTAGGAAGGTGTGATTCTCATTATGAAATATCAAAAAATTGTTTAAAAGAGTATCGCAAACAATATGAATAAAAAAAACAGACACTGCTACTGAGCTGTACACAGCCTGAGGGCCAAAAAAGAGAAGATTAGTGTCAAATGGCAGGTCTCGCATGTCATTAGCAGCCACAAGAACTAACACAGACAAACAGTAACAGTAAAGACCATATATGTGCTTGTATTTGCCCCCTTTTTGCCAAGGGGGCAGAAGGATGGAGCAAGTGTCTTGAAACCTTTTAATGTTTTTTAGAGCCACAGAGACAAAAAATAATTCCAGCACTTGTATGTCCCTTTTCCCTAAGACATGAACAAAGTGCTTTGTTTAGTTGGGCCTCTTCTATCATGATTTAAAGGACTGGAAAACAGCTCAAACACTGACTGCATTTAGCTACTTGCTTGTTAAGTCATGTTAGTTTCACACTTGCCATAGAATGACCCCACAACAGCAGGAATAGAGGACGCCAACATCATGTGAGAAGACCGAGCAGTGTTAAACAAAGCCAAAGAACAAACACAGGCACGCTGCCCAGAGTAGGCTGGTGTTACAGTGCTGAAGAAAGACGAGTGAAGGCATAACTTCAGAATGACAGCTGTCTACGAAAGGGGAAATACTCAGGACTACAGTAGCACATAACAAAACCACAAGTATGATTACTAAAATGACATGTCACTCAGCTGGAAATCAAGGCTAAGTTGATAAAAACTTAGAATAAAACCACATTGGATAGTCCAAAAAAAAAAAAAAAATGTGAATAAATGTATCACCTGGTTCTCATGACAGGGGCCCTGGCAGTACTCGGTCAGGCTCTCTACAGTCTGATTGATGAGTCCAACATTCTTCTCATTGATATACAATCCCAGCAGCCCCAGACCTCCAGTGGTGCTGCCACAAATACAGTCCAGGAACTGCAGGGTCTCACACACCAGGTTATAGTTGTTCTTGTTATTCTGGTTGCGCAGAAAGTTCTGGAGATGGATAGAGATAAAATAAACACTGATCAGGCATATCCTTCTTTGTTGGGCATCATGCTCTTACAATGGATGTGTGTGAGTGATATGTCTTTGTGAAGGAGAAGATAATTTGAGGTGAGATATCCAGCACTAAAGGTCAGAGACAGTTCATATCAGAAACACTCCGTTAAACATAAGGAGTCTAAATCACACTTTTCCAACATTTTCTTTGTTTCACTGAAATAAAAATAAAATATTAAAAATATAAATGGTGTCTCTTTCTTCTTTTTAAACATGCAAATAGACAGCAGCGACATCTTTGCAAGAAACCCAAAGATCTCATCTCTTACACCCGCACTGAGTCAGGATAGAGACAGAATGATTCAGCTCAGAGCCAGTTGTTATTGTATGAAGGCCTCCCCCAGTTTGGGGTGTAAATAGAATCAGTGCAAAAAGGAAGTCTTCTGTCTGGGTTGCTGGAGCTAGCCATTACTAAACACCAACACACTCCTCATAGTGAAACCAGAACAAGACATATCAGATATGGAAAAAGCTGCATCAGGAAGTTCTGCAAATGGTGCCTATTTTCAACGTGGTTTCGTTTCTGTATAACCAAGTGCAGTGAAAGAAATTCAGAAAACAGGTCAGGAAATGTCACCATGTCATGGGCCATGAAGAGGGGTGGAGGGATTTAGGCAAAACAAAAGCTCTACAGTGACAACAAATCGGTGTAGTGGCTGACCTGCAGATCTCTGTTGTGGTTCTCACAGAGAAGCTGCATGAGGCGCAAAATGGGCTGCATGATGGTGATGATAACGCTCATCTCGCCTTCTTCCTGACTCTTATCAGCCGTCGGGACTGGGGAGCCGTCAGCAGCTGCTTGGTGCTCCTCAGCTTCGGCCTCGCGGCGGTAGGTTGTGAAGGCCTTTTTGGTGACAGCGGAGGCCTCCACAAGCTGCTCCTTCACTTCCTCGGTCACCACTGCCACCAGTGGCACATCTTCAACTGACCGCAGGTGTAGGAGGAAATTACAGACAATTAGATTTGAGACACAGTGTTAGCAAGAATGTTTATATTAAAAGCCATGCATTGATGTAGTGACAGGTATCAGAAAATTAATGAGGAAATTTTTAGGGAATCAAGTCTTTAAGAAAACTTAATTCTCTAATAAATGACAAGAAAAATATATTACTTATAAATTGCACATTGCAAGTGCAATTTATAAGTGGTTTATTGAAGGCAAGGTTTAGTCTTCTAGCCAGGCAGGGTTGGCCAACTCCAGGCCTCAAGGACCACTGTCCTGCTTGTTTTTTAACTATCCCTGCTCTTCTAGCTTCTGATTGGCTGAACACACCTGGTCCAGGAAATCAGCAGTGGGTAGGGTAAGGACAGTTGTTAAACAAGCAGGGCAGTGGCTCTTGAGGACTGGAGTTGGCCAGCCCTGTTCTAGTGTAATGGAGTCAGGTGTGATTCCTTGAAAATGATTTAGCTGTGTCACGTTGGGGACTTAAACTCCTGATCCCTAACCTTTCTTGCGTGCTGGTGCATCTTTGTCCGGTGGCTCCTCATCCTTCTTCTTGCTACCAAGGTCACTAGTATTGACTGTCACAGTCGCTTTGATTTCCTGCTGGGCCAGCTTCATGCGCTCATAAAATACCTTGAAGAATTTCTCAGACTTGTTGTCCCCCGTTAAACGATGAAAGAATGACCGCTGCAGAAAAACAGAGAGAGCAGTTTGGTTTCAGCATTATTCCAGTTAATCTTACACTTACAGGTAAAGGTGTTTATACACCATTATGGGAGTTAAGTTTTTTAACAAAAGTTCATCCAAAATGCAGATGTAAGGTTTTGTTTTAAAATTGATTTTGATCAGAAAACCAAGTGCTCAAAGTCAGAAGACATTTGTTAACAAATGTCTTTCAGCCAGGTCTCAACATTGTCTTGTTGTCTATCTTACAATTTTACCCAGTGCTGACAGCCACAGGTTGGGTTAGAAACGGTTATATAAGGCTTCTCTCACAATAGCAGGAAAACATGCTGTAAGGCATCACCTGATTTGACATTATCTGCTCTCTGCCCCCTGGGCATAACACACATCTGGCACCCTGAGGACTAAGTGTTAACATTTAAAAACAGATAAGCAATAGCAAAAATAAAAACAAGATGGGGGACTTACATGCTGCCAGATTTGAATTCACACCGAGACACAACCAGTCACACACCCTACTCTACATGCAACTGTACTAGCGTGCATGTGCAAAACACAAAGGCATACCAGTACAACACATTAACACCTGCAGGTAAACCCGCATGACTGCACAGTTCATAGTTGGGCTCACTTGCACTGCAAATTAACTACATATGCGTGACTACAACAAGCCACACATTTCTGCTTTTATGAACTTTGCATGTCTGCAACAGTAATAGTTAGCCCAAGCATGAGTAAGAGGTTTGTGAAGTCAAGGTGAGGAAGAAAATCTGTATAGGAACAACACAAAGGCAGGTCTTGTTAGAAAGTCTTGTGTGCATGGAGCTGTTGTTTTTCCTACATCAGGCTCATATGTTATGTCCCATTTTGCTCTCAACAATCCTTCCTTACATAAGACCTGTAATCAGCTGAGTGGTTACAGTGAGGGCACACAGTGCCTCAGCTCTAACCCTGTTACATCAGCCCACAGAGGGTGAGTAGTGCAGAGAGGGAGAAAGGAAAACCCTGTCCTACTTTTCAGTGCCAGAGCAGCACACAGAAGTGTGAGAAGCAGGAGGGAGGGTCTGATAGTGGTAGGTGAGGTGAGGTGGGGTGCATTGATGCAGGCAGTTATCACACACAGATTCTGGGGCAGTTTTGAAAGCCTGTTACATAACTCTTTCCAGGATTAGCTCAATTTAGTTAAGTTTCTGAGAGAAGAGAAAGACATGCAAACAGTGAAAAACATGCAGACATACTGCATACCACAGATGTTAAATCTGCATAGAAAATCATTTAAAATATGAAACAATCAAATCTATTTAGTGAGAACCTCTGCAGAGTCACTTGTCCCAGGCCTTGAGGGGTGCAGAAAACTTCATGCATTAAGCAAATCTGAGTCGTCTTTCTCTCTTTTATGCAACAGTTTCTTCTTGGTTGTTTTTCAAGCTGTTAACATCATGTTGTTGACAAGATAGGGTCATTCATTGACAGTGATCTGATTAAGAGTTAGACTTATGCAAGCAGGTCGACTTCTCCAGACAGAAACAACAGCTCCAGGATTTCAGCTTTACAAGATTACCAAATTAAACAGATCTCATGACTTTGGCCATAAAAACTCAATTTTTTCACTGATGCAAAGGAAATACATTTATCAACACTTGGTTCAGATATGTGGAAGGCAAAATGAACAGCATGCAACAATTGCTGCACTGTTCTTTATCTACACTCTGACTTGTTGACTAAGGCTGGGTATTAAACTTCAGGACTTACTGATACCAGTCAAAATGTGTGTATTCTACAGAGTATCAAAAACTAGCAAATAGTATAAACCAGCATGAAATGCTTGTTCAAATCAGTACTCTGCTTAGTTTTTTGATCATGAGTTTCATACAGGTCTAAATGACAATTTTGTTAATTTCAGACAATCGTTTATCGATTGCATTTAGAAAACACTGCACTTTTTATATATGTAGACTTTATTGTTTAATGAAAAAAAAAGCTTTATAGGGGAATATGTTTTCATTTTAATAAGTATTAAATTTAAATACTGATAGTCGGCTTTCTGCTTAACATAAAAATACATGTACTTATAGAATGCAAGAACATAGTTTAAAGGTAATTTCACTCAGCATGTTTGGATCTCAGGCCTGAATAAAATAAATTAATAAGCCAGCCAATGAGTCACTGATTTATCCCACCCTGAGGTGGCTCGGCCTTTACAACCTAGACTCTTGGGAGCTTTGCTAATCCTACTGCTGCAAGTCATGTTCAGCACAGTAGGTTTAGATAGACTCATAATTCATTCTGTTACTCTACAGAATCAACAGGGTGGTGCGGCAGAGCCTGATTATTCTGTGCTTTTACTTTTCTCCCCCTTCAGCCGCTACCCGGCTCGTGGCATCAACACTGGCCAGTTATGTAAGGCCTGTTTATACCACTAGCACTCTCTTTCTTTTTTATCCGTCTCTCGCCTTTCTGGCCCAACACCTTGGTGGGTAAGTGACAAAGCCATCTCTGTGCTTATTGGAGGGCTAAGGTGGCATACTCTGCCACAGCCCAACTGGGAACCACAGAGATCTGCTCTTTGATCTGCTTTAACCAGTCTGTCAGACAGGTTGTCAAAATGAAAGTGAAATGTTTATACAAGTGTGTTCTTAAGATTCTTTAGATTAAAGTCTAAGTTGTATCTTGTGACTTCAACAACACCAACATAATTTGGATGATGTGGATGATGACTAAAATGCTGCACAGACTGAAATAATTCAACTTCTTTCAACCAAAAACTGGGATTTAAAAGAACGATCCAATGTTCACGCTGTAGTTACAGGAGCGCTGGTATGTTGATGACACTAATGCCCGGAAACTCATTTTGCAAAATCTTTTTAAAGCTTTCCAAGAGTTAGCTGTATGTGTGTGGGAGTTACAGTGCTTGAAAGGGGCTCAGTGTTGGGGCATGCCACAACAAGACCAGAGTGGTGGCACCTGTTTGCCCCTGTGACAGTCAAGGATCTGAGGTCATTAAGATACTGTTGAATAGATGGATCGGGAGCTGGGAGGAGCAGAGCGTCTACACTTCTACTCTTACATAACACACACACACACACACACACACACTCTCTATCGCTCTAAGTGCTGTTTCTGGAACAAGCCTTCTAGCTTCTAAGTATATCCTGTGTGCATGTGATCATGGTATGCTCAGATGAGTATGCAGGAGAGTAGATTTATGCAATGATAAACTATGTGTGCTACGTGTCTGCTTAAGTTACACTAGCGTTCTGTTTATCACTGAACAACAACTTGGATGATGTGGGCATTACGTGTCTCAAAACATGTATCTATCCATCATGAGCTACGCTGGCGCAGCATCTTTAATGCACATTACTGAATATAGACTAATAACTAATGTTTGATGTACAGTATGTGCATGCTATTGTATAAGCAGTGTGGCATTAACTGTTTTCTAACAGGTTTCTTTTTTAACTGTTGAGTTTTCTTCTTCATTGCCAGAATGTCAGTACATTGTCTGTTGTTAAAACACAACAGACAATGACAGACTATTTAAGTTTGTGCTGTTATGTGTTCCAAGAGAAAACATTTAATTAATATTAATATTAGTCATAAGTGCACTGTGGTTAGAAGGTTTGGCTGGCACTGGTAATAGCTGTACCTTTTCAAACAGGCCTGCATTTGAGTTATGATGCATTAAGCAGACCACGACATTCATACTGTTGTTGTGCAGGCTGCTAGTATAGCCAAATGGAAGTCTCTGAACAACATGTGTGTGGCTGAAAAGAACATGAACAGATAATGAAATTCAGTTATTAGCATGGAGTAAACAGATAAACAAGAAAGGGATGAATACTGCAACTCAGGTTATAAGCTTTGATTTTCTTCACCTGATGTTCCTGCATGTGTTCATTGTGTTACTCTTACACAAACCTTACAAAAGCAAGGAAATGCTAGATTCAGACCCATTTCTTTTTGTGTTCACTAAGAATCTTACCCTATCATATCAAGTCCGGTCCCGAGTCTTGGATGAATTATTCTGGAGCCAACTAACAGCTCTCCATCTCCCTCCCTTACACTTGTTTTTTTTTTTCCCAGAAATGCTGTTGGCTAGACTGTGACCCTAGATTACCTCAAAAACAAACAGACTGCTAGGAGAAATCTGTAGGCATGTTTTTGTCCTGCTTTTCATTTAGAAAACAAGAACCCTTCTGTCCTAGAAAGGGGGCAGGCAACCTATCATTATGTAAGACAGGCAAATGTGATGCCTCCGCTGATATCCTGTAAATTCACTCTGGACCATTCATGATCCCTACTTGTCCACTCACTCACTTGTTCATTGTGCCAAATGAGGAGAAAAACACCCAAGTAAAATTCTGAATAAAGAAGCATTTTTAGTATAGGGACTAATTATTTTATAAGCCAGCAAACTGCACTGGTTTGTTTTGAAGGGTTTTTTTTTCTAGCAAATATAAAGCAGAAAAATGGTCTTTCTTCAGAAGGAGCCAGATGACCTTTGACATTTGTTGTAGATTCCCTGTAATTATCTTTGGTGACTTTTCCCTACATGGTACAATATATATGACTAATGGCTACTTCACAAACTATGCATCATTTTATATTTCAGTGTATATAAATAAATACATACAAATAAAATACAACATCTACACTCTGGTGTGGTGGAAAATGCATCCACAGGCTACCCCTCACCAGTGGAGGCTGATTTTCTTCACTGTGCCTCGACTTCAAAAAGGTTATTCAGCAAATGAAATGACAGATAGATCAACAAGTCAGACAGGGAGATTTGTCCTGAGAGAGGCTTTAGGGAGTCATGTTGCCTCAGGTAACACCACAGCACCCCTCAGATTTGTTGAGTCTCTCCTCTCGTGTGTGCTGTTTATTGCCCTCTTTTCTCTAGCAAAGAATGACTCAATTAAAAGTCCGGTTGGAATACTAAAAGGCCCAGCTCTCAGGACGTCATACACCCAGGCTGGGAAGCAGGCAGCAGCTTATGTAACAGGAGTCATGTGAGTGCCTTTGTGTACACTCCGGGGAGGCAGGCCTTGTCAGGTAGCGACACTATTCAAATAAGAGTCTATTATGCAACAGTCCTGTTTATGCAAGACAACACACAAGCACACACATTTGCAGACCACAAAACCAGAATAGACTCAGACATCTTACAAGCAGACACAGAGACATGCATACCCCATATATCCCAGTATAACACAGGCAAATAGGTGTGCATGTGTGTGCACACAACTCCATGCAAAGCTGAAATAACGCAGTTGTAAACACAGCAGCTTTCTCCCTTCTCTACCTGCTTGCCCTGTGGTTTGCTAAGAGTTAGCATTGCCATAGCAACCCCATGCTGGCTGTGAGAAGGCAATGGCATGTCTGGCTGCACAGTTTGGGCCTCTCCTAGCAGACTACTGCTCTTCTTCCTCTCACTTTCCTTTCTCCTCCAAAGCTATTGCCTAAACTTTCCTTTTATCACACCACAAAGTGTCAATAAGTTCAAACACGGCAGGATGCTTTCTGCCCCCGACTGTGAAGTGTAGCTTTCAAAATGTGTCCAGGTTGCTACGCTAACAACCGAGTAGCTTTCATTTTCCCAAGTGGTTCTCAGACACTTAAATTTTTTTCCTCTTGACAGCATTGGAGCTCCAGGGCCATAGCTAAAATTCTTGACAGCACAGACTGAACACCTGTGACGCCATTGACTTGTTGAGATTCTGCTCATGAAAGGAATGCTTTCAGTAGTTAAATTTAATTGCTGGTTAAATGTGTGATCTCATTAACACCTAACAACACCCACCCTCCTCTGCACTGTTCGTGTTATAACCCGTACATACCTGGATGACTGTGTTTCCTCCCTCCAGCAGTGCGATAGCCAACAGTATGCTCTCCTGGAAGATCCGGTCACTAGTAGCATTCATAATAAGGTCAATTACCAAATCAGAAGCCCCTTCTTTATCCAGGTGGCACTGGACCTCTGCCAAACTCAGCTCCCCTCGACCTCCAACCCCAGAGCTGACAACTTTAGGCAGAAAAGTGCAATAGTTACCATCTACTATACTATACTATACTATACTATACTTATGGTGATACATGTCAACCAGGTTATATAATTGATCATGGGTTTATTATTCTAAGTACGAGAGTAGGATACTTACTGCCGTCAGCTAATAGCATTAGTTTTTATTATTCAGAATACAGAAGCTAGAGAAAAAACATAGCAGGACTGGCAGTCTGTTTTCAATCACCGCTGACACTTCAGATTTGTTTCTTACTCATTTTGGTCTGAATGGGGACATCATATTCATACATAACTAACACTGGCTTGCTACATTCAGGCAAAACAGTGACAGAAAAAATGGCAACAAGTGTGGATGACATAGATGCAGCTGTACATACAAAAATCAACATATTTTTTGGTCATGTGTCAATTTCATTAACAAATAAAAATAAAAACAAAAAAATAACCTCTGACATAGTTTAGATTTTGGAGAGTATAAGGAAGTCAAATGAGCAGTGTAGTCATAAAAATGATAACCTATAATGGCTTAAGGAAGAGTCCAGAGGATATTTAAAGTCTTGCTTGTGAAGTATGCGAACGTGTCTGCTCTGCCCATTCAGCATGAGTACATAAATAACAGTTTAACATTAGATGTGTCTGTAATCCATGGAGGGACTTTTAACTCCTATTGCTACTGGCTACCGTTGCCGGCCATGGAAGGGGCAGTGAGGCTAAAAAGAGTACAAGGCCAGTGGTTGTGAATAAGAGCTCATTTCTTTTTCTCCACTCTAAATTATTAGAGATGAACAATAAGTCATCTCTGTGAGGAGAACCGAGTGGCTAACTGGAATGAATAAATGTCACTCATGAACAATCTATTAAGTTTGTGAATGTCAGTCTCAATTGAGATGGCTGGAAAGGCTGCTTCAGTTTCAGTCTGACTTTCTGTGCTGTCAACCCAATGTACATATGCACAAAAAATCTACTGCTGCAAATGAAAAATATGATTCAGATGGGCTACGTTGACAGACTTGAAAGCTATCTCGTGTTTACCACTGCCCTGGGGAAATTGTCTGTGGCATGTGTCATTCTGAGTATTCTTTGTAATCTGTGTAAATTAAATATAAACATTTACAACATGAGAAGATCCTCCATACAATTTGAGAACACTTTCTCTCTCTTTATCCATGGGAAAGATGTTTGAACTTTGGTTATGACGTTAAGACATTTGGTTAAACATTTCTGGAACTCTCTTTCTTTATAAGCAAGGTTTTCTTTCACATAGAGAGGGATTATGAAAAATTTTGCTCCTATGAAATTTAATTGGGTGAAATGTTTCAGTTATTTTATCATGGGTATCATATTGCTGCTGTCAGCATTATTGTAACCTTTGCAATATTTCCTCATTTTAATATTGACCCAGTTTCCCCAAAGTAAATCATTTCAAAATCATCTTATCTTTATGAGCACAAACACAGTGACAATGCACCAATACACACACCTGTAGGTGATTTTCCCTGAGCTCCAGGAGTGAGTGGACCATTGCTGAAGGTTGTGAGGCTGTCTCTCCTCTGGCCAGGTTTGACATTGCCATAGTATCGATTGACTAGCATCTGTCGCAGAGCTTCTCCCTATTGGTCAGAACGGATGTTAGGAGATGAAGGGACACTACAAAAAAATGAGCTGGAACCCAATGTCAGTGTAACTGATCTAATGTGGGAGTATAGGGCTACAAAAATACACTTAATCGTTTTGAAGCTCACATCAGAAAGTAAAAATATAAGGTTATAAATGCTTAGAGTTACATGTAACAAAAAAAAAAAAGAGCCTTGACCTTTTAGAGTACCTCAGTGCAAAATCAAACCAAATGTATAGAAACTGTGTGTGCATAAAAGCAAAATACAATAATTACAAAAAAACAAAATAAAACAAATGCACAAAAAAGAAGAGTAACAAAGCCTTTTAGTCTAAACCTAATAAGATGTCCTTTGTAGAAGTCAAAATGCACACCATCTTCTTATTTGACCTTTGGCCTCTTTGCCCTGTGTAAGTGATGTTGACAGGACACACTATGCCAACATTCAGTGTTGTCCCATCTTGATTAGGTTTAAATCAGACCACCACAGTCACCCACAGGTCCAAACATGACACATGCCATCAGTGTTATCATCCATCTGTTGATCTGCCTCATGTGTTACATTTCATGTAACTGAGGGAAGTTGGTGATTGCCATGCTGGGGGACAAGTGCAACTGTCAGGGCATCACAACAGTCAGACAGCTGTGAGCCTGGACCAGACCACAGAAAACCAAACTCAGTACCTACCCTCCTTTGATCCTCCAGTTGCTTCTGTGGTTGGTTGGGATCAAGCTCCTTAAAGGTGAGATGAATTAGCAGAAAGCAATAAAATAAGAGGAAAATTGAAAAACATTCCCAGAAAAGGTAATATGGAAAAGAAAACAAAATAGGGAGTTAATAAAGTGCAAATGATTTACTTTACTAGCATATGAGAAATTGGGTTCAAGTTAGATCATGCAGTTAAGAGGAAGTGGTTGTGTCAATAAAAATGTGAGGTTTAACCAAAATCATGCAAGGCTTCATGCAGGGGAGGACCGGTATTCATTTAACATCAAGATCATTTACCTGCATACAGTAAAGTAATAAGAATATTTAAAACATCTAAAATTTCCTATAACCATCAGAACCTCAGATGTATAAAGACACAGATATCCAATCTTCATATTGCAATGTGTGAAATTTCCTACCCTTTAGCATGTTATTGTACAATTAAGTGGCAAAAGCACTAACTCATTTGCATAAGAGAATGACAATTTGCCAGAGTGGGAGAAACACAAGCCATGACAAAGAGGGGGAAAAAGCTCTGTCCAGATTATGTAATGATGGAGCCATGAGCTACTGACAAACTGTAAGCACCAATCTGGCATGGAAAAACACCTCACTCATGACAATAACCCAGCCCACTGAAAGAAGGTCAGGAAATTGGACTTTGCTCAAAAAGCAGAAGGGGAAATGTAAGATGAATGAAGGCAGGAGAGAGAGGACAGGATGGATGAGTGGAAAAGTGAGAAGTGGTACAGATACAAAGACTGATATGTAGCATAACTTGAAAAGAACTGGCACATGGAGAATGTGACTCACATCTATTTAGATAAGTAGATGCCTGACTGAGGACAAATGGATGGAGTTAGTATATAAATACGACAGATGATCTCTGAACAGCACTGTGACCCATATTAGTCAGCAGCAGACTAATATGGGTCTTAAACACACCTCAGCAGGGACTTCAGGCTCAGTTGAAGGTGCCAGCTGATTGGAAATAAAAGGATGATGTTAGTCAAAGTTAGAAGATGTAAAAATTAGTCACGTTTCTGCTTCCATAAGCAGCACACTCCCTAAAACCTTTTCTGTCTAACAAACTTCTTGGCTGTTACATACTATCTCTCTCTGCCTTTCTACAGCTCACTAAGATTAATGGTCACAACTGCACATTATAACTGTGCATGACTTAAGGGGCGAGTGAACATGTTGCTCTCTGAGATGTTGGTGATAATGGATAGTTCACAGCATGTAGAAAAGTATTTATATCAGTGTGTGCTATGTGGAGACAACTTAATGGTGCAACAAATGATAAGCTGCAAAAAAGCTGAAGCTCTGTGCACATACATACACAAAAAATGGTGTGAAGTTCACCACAGTATAGACCACTGGCTGCAGTACTATCCTGTGGTGTTTAGTATTCTGTGGTTTCTTTTAAACCTCCTGCTGCAAAGTGTTGCTACTAATCTTTTAAATGACAAAGCATTTATTTTAAAGAGCAAGAAAAATAAAATTTAATTTAATAAAAGCAAAAAAAAAAAAACAAAAAGCAACCTCATCTGACTGCTAATATGCACATCAATAGTGGGTGACTATGCAATGTGGTTTCAGCCATTTAGAATTTGTTTTTTTGTAATCCAGCTTGTTTTACCACACGAGAATATAGTTCAGTTTACCTATTGACAATGTCTTAGATTGTCAATCTGAATCTGAAATCTGAATGATAGAGAGATGGAAAAACAAAACCCTGATCAGCAACTTTACTTGTAATAGTAAATGTTAATTTAGACAGAGATGCATTGAGTTATAAAAAACAATTAATGTGTCAAATTAATACATCAGAAATGCACTTCATTGCAGAATAACACACAGGGACTGAAGAAACTATTGTAACCTTGGCATATGTCTCCCGCTGTAACCTAGTCATGCTGGTTTATGCTGATTAATTGTGCAACTGGAAAGGAATTTCCCGGTATTAGGCCTCCTTTTATGTCAAGACATTGATTTCCACAGAAAAATGGTGATGCGTCACGCATCACTGGTGCTATATTCAGCATCCATTTCCAAACTCTTTCAATTCTTTTTGGAATTTAACCGCTCTTTAGGGTGGTGGAACATAATTGCCACATGCATAATGTGACCCAATTTGTTTCAAAAATCTCATTTTTAATTTTCTTGTTTATGAAAAGGCATATCACTTGAACAGCATGACTCCATAGCATCAGTTCCTTCTCTTTTTCTGTTCAGAATGTGTCATAAAACCTCTACAGAGACAATGTCGGACAAACACAATGATATTCAAGGCATTTATAAATAATAATAAACAGTGGTGGTCATATAATCTCACTGATCAAAAAAAAAAAAAAAAAATCTCGATGCCGCATCTTTCTCGAGTATGTCTGTAGAGATTCTCTTTCTTGAGGCGCTGCAAAGCCATCCCTTTGTTTAGAATAACATTACAGAGTGACTTCACCCATATGCCAAAACAAACAAACACAGCGAACACTGCGTTACTTCATCTCACTGTTAAGTCATGGAGGAAATTGACCATTATAATGAAAGAAAACAAATCAAAAGGAAGGTTTTGTACAACATTCTGCTGACAATATAAAACTGCTGCTCTGCCCTGTAACAGAGGCAGATACACACAAACAGGTCTTACACTAGCTGCAGTGCACACTCACTGCCCAAGGTAAAACCTTAACTTCCCCATGCCTCGTCTACCTAGCGACCCCCTCCTAGAAGACATCTGTGCTACACTTTTATTGCCAATTACCACTTAAGGTCACACATCAGTGGAGAGTTTAAAATTCCAGGAAAGGAGGACAAAAAAAGGAAAGGGGAAAAGAAAAGAAAAGGAAAGATTGTTGGCTGTTATGTAACTGCTGCATGAGAGCTGGCTAAAGCCCAAGAATCGTGCAACATTAAGTTAAGGAAACTGGGACAGGGCTGTGTGTTGCCGAGGAACGTCTGCAGCTCCCCCAGTTGACAGAGATGAGAACAGCAGGTCAGAGTCTCCTGGCTTCACCTACAGCAGCAGGCAGGAGGATATACAAGGACAAGTGGAGTCTATCTGAGGGAACTTGCCAGATGTGGGGAGTGGGGGGAATAACAGCTGGACACTTTGCTAGTAAAGTTACAGAAAACCAGAAGACTGAGAAGATGCATAGCTGAGAAAGTCAAATGGAAAAACAACATTTGTAAACAGAGTGATGTGGTCAAAAAATGCATAGGAAAAAAAAGAAATCTCAAATCTAGCTAAACAAACTATATTTGATCAAGATAATGAGGAGATTGTGATGGGCTGAAACAACAAAAATGACAGAGAGCCTGAAAGGCATGTTTATACACCCTCACTGAAATACAGATCACCATATTCTCCCTGCATAGAAACAATCTCTTATATAACCCACACTTCATGTACTGTGTCGGTTACGTATTCAGCCCCATCCTCAGCAAACTGGATTACATCACAGAATAAGACAGAGACCTCATCTCCATCTGAGCCCTTTAACCTCTCTCAGTCTCACAAACAAAGATGTTCATATACACATGAAGGAACCACAAACACGTACACTGATGAATGATATGATCAGGCACAATGAGAGTGGCAGGCTGGTTGTGTCTTGTTTTCCTCTGGCTTGTATTTTATCACATTTCTATTTCTGGAAGAATGAGATAATCCCTAATGGGTGAACTGTCACTCCATTTTATCCCACTCTCTCATCAGACTCCCAAAGCCAAATCCAACCCACAGACCTGGTATGCAATAACTAGAGGTATGTCTGTCACACAGTAATTAAACCAACAGCTACTGTACACTCATCCCAGGAGACCTTTGATTGGGAGTTGGGAGGGGGAATTGTAGTAGGTCAGAGAGTGTGGTTAAAATGGGGTTACAAAACAGCTATCATGGCAGCATGTCTTGCTGTCTTGTTGAGGGAAATCTGGCGTTACTGCCTGCCTGTCTTCTGAATGATATCCACACATATCCTGCTAGATGTCTATGAGGGCACTGCATGCTGTCCTTGATGAGTCTGTGCATAAAGGAGTGTTATGCAACATATGCTAGGGGTTAAGGAACATGTGTATTCTTTGTAGGTAGGCACGGGTCTCTGAATAGAACAGCCCTTTTTTAATGGAAGCTGGGGATTTCCATTGCTACAGTAACAAGCAACACGTATATAGGGAGGATGGAGGGAAAATAAGAAGAGACGTAAGAGAGAAAATGAGGGCATGTTGCTTCCTGGAAACTCTGGAAAGACCCTTTCTGACAATTTCTTCATTTCACCAACTACCATCATTGTTCACTTCCCTTGCACTCGCCACTCTGTTAAGTGACTAATCTACCGTCGTCTAGTTTTTCCACACTTCATTAGTATTTTCCTGCTGGCACTGATTCTCTTGCTCTGACAAATGTGTACTTTCAATTTTGACTAATTTACTGATTTCAAGAGTAGATTGAAAATATCAAGATGCATGGTGCCAAACAACCAAGGTCCACTTACTAGCCTTATTCCAGAGCTTTCAACCAGTTCTCATCAGCGAATGGAGTCTGCTCAGTGGTCACTGAGGTGAATGTGTTAACATGTGAGTGCAGTTTTGGACTTGCTATCTAAAAAACCTAGTAGCCATGAATTTAAACTGTTTTATTAAACGTCAGCGCTCAAGACATAACGTAAAGCTATTAAAGACAAGAAGTCCTAAAAGTGATGAAATGATATGGAAACATCTATAGTGCTCAAATCTCAACTTCATCTGCTGATGAAAATTTTGCTTTGGTTGAAAGTTGCAGGACAGAAACTTGAGCTGCACTTACATGAAAATCCATAGAAATGTGAAATACTCCAAAGATAAATAAAAGCAAATGCAAAAAGCATAAAGAGGCAAGGGCACTTGACTCACTTAAAGACTTCAGATATATTAAAAATGAGATTTAGTTTTGGCTACATTGATTTACTCAGATCAGGTTCTAAGGCTTAGGAACAGTCTGTAAGAGTTCAGTTGTTGTTAACCAGATGATTACATCCAGAGGCCCTGAATGAATCTCAGTCTACCCTATGACACATAAGGAACCTAACTTGTCTAACATGTACCAGAGAGCCTGGTTATGCAGTGCCTTTAAAGGTATCCTTAAAGTCTTACAATTGATTCTAAAACTCACAGACAGCCAGTGTAGACAGACATAAATGAGGATAAAATGTTCTCATCTCAGCAGGAAGTAATTTTTAAACATATTTTTTTACTTCTGTATCATCAATATTATAAATTAGAGAGTGAAAAACATAACATGAGTCAGCCAACAGTAATGCTATTGAACCTGTTTTAAAAGAACAACAGCTCTGCTAAATTTGATTTAGAACACATAAAGTACAATTATGCAATACTATCATTTTTAATCATTTGGCAAGGCTTGGAGAGCCAAATGTGCCACACAGTGCAACCTTCTCAAAATGTCACCAGCAGGTCACAAAAAAAAAAACACATAGCCTGGATTCTGTGGAGGCCTCTTGGGTATTAAAGGGATAAAAAGAAAACCTATAAACAGAAGTATGTCAGATAGGACTCATCCTGGGATATTAATCAGCAGCGATATGTGAGATATGGTTCCTCTGTAGTCACACCCATATTTGTAATCCCTGTGACACTCCATTAACTGTCACAAACACAAATGATGAACCATTTTTATCCACTTCCTTAAGGCCGCAGGTCATGACCACACACATATTTTTGCAATGCACATGCATGACATACACACCATCACACACAGCTTGGCCCCGTGTTATCATCTGTTAGATGGAGTATCCCTGGCTAATTATACACTCGCACCTGCTCTTCTAACGGCAGCAAAAGGCTTAGAAGAAGAATATGCTCTCTCACCACCATCCATCATAAGGAGGGTGTGTGACATGTAGACTTAGAGACCAGAAAAACAGAAACTGCTCTATCAAGTCAACTTAAATTTACCTCAAGGGACTTTAAAATCAGGTGGATCACATTGAAAAATTAGCATCTACAAGGAAGCCAAACCTAGCTGATGTTGGGCTAGAGGTGGAGTACATCCTGAACTAATCACCAGTCTATCACAGATTATTCTATAATAATACCATTGATCTATATTCAGACATATTCTGTAGAGTAGAAAGGGTATTAAAATCTCCTAAAAGAAGTTTGAACTTCAAGGTTTTTCAGGACATTTAGAAATAATAATAAACAGTGGTGGTCATATAATCTCACTGATCAAAAAAAAAAAAAACATCTCTATATGCCTATATAGTTAAAATTTTTTTAGATAAAAAAAAATACTACTCTGTCCCACCACAGAAATTCCAGGAATGATATTCCCAAACAATTTGTGATGAACCGTTTCAGCTGTTGTAAAGCACTTTTTTAGACAAGGAGTAGTAAGAGCTTGTTGGTTGGATAAACTTGAAGAAATTTGTATGGGTCTGGCCAGTAAATTAGCATTCGTCTAAAAACTACACTCCAACGTAATAAGTACATGATCATATACAGGCACAACAAACAAGCATTTTGCAAAATGTGTTGACATGTTAGCACTACACTACATATTAACATGGTGATCTCTTTGCAGGCACACGACAGGGAGGGATGGACTAAGCTGCCGACGGTTGTCACAGATGAGAATGTGATGCTAGAAAGTCTACTTGCAGCAAAAGCACATCTATGTTGTTAGTGGGAGACAAACCAAAGCTACATCACAATAGTAAGTAAAGTGATCAACCTCAGCCACATCCATTTCATCATCAAAGGCAATCAGCTGCAAGAGAAAAAGTATAGGGGGCAGAGAGTTAGTGGAGCTCAATTAGCGAGTAAAAGCTCAGCAACAATTGTGCAAGTGTAAAGCTTGTCACAAGCACACACGCAGCATGTCAAGTTAGCGAAAACAGTGAAAAGCCAACATGTTACAACCGAAAACCAGAACAAATAACATTAGAAACTCTCTCCTACCTTCATGTTTTATTCTTGTAAAATATTGAAATCATAGATGATATTAATCTTGTCTGACAGTGACCAACAGAAAGATGTTGTTAAAATAACTTACTGGATATTTTTAGCCTAACTGAAAGAACACTTAAGTATATATATCTTGACAGACATTTCTTCACTTTTGACATTTGGGAATCTTACTCCTACTGATCAGGTTAAACAAACCCTAATTCAACTATTTGTGGCACAACATTGTTAAATGATACAACATGAAATAGTCCTTTTGGGTGAAAACCTTTACAGTTATTACACATAAAGTTGTAAACTTAGTGAAATCTGTCTTCTACCTCCACCATTTACTAGAGAGAACTATATGGACCCGGTTTGTTGACATCATAAGGTCATAAGGTTTCTTTTAAGAGTGGGCTAAGTTTATAGTAACAGGCCAATTAATCAGATTCCAAAAGCAGTGGGGCTGTCAGTTACAGATTCAACTCTTAGTCTAATAATATGTGTTCCAATATGTGCTTTTTCTTAGATATGCTAATGTGATTTAGTGCTATTCCTGTCTTCATATTGTCTTTAATGTGTGGCACAGAGGTATTATTTGTGAACTGGATTACAAGATGCAGTATTAGCCCTTAATATGTCTTTTGAATTCTCTCTGCATGTGTCTTTATTGTTTCCTTCTTAATATAAAGACGTGCATGCTGTATTTCAAGCATGCTGCTGTGGTTTATGATTATACATTTAACACATGCTTGGTGATGGTATATGAGTTGAAAAATTACAGTACAGACTATTATTCTTTTTATTAAAGGCATCCAATGGAGAATTTTGTAATTTATGTGCCTCCCACTAAATGCTGTATGCGTGTTCATCAGGTCGGTCTGATTAAATTAATTTCTGTTCTTATTGTAAAGGTGATTTATAAAAAGCAATAATATTATCATGTTCTCTGATAGCAGTCTTCCTCTCTGCCTTTTGGTGCTGCTCTCCAATGTTTCCTGGTGCATTGCCCACAGAAATTTATGGCAGTTGAAATAAAGTCATCCCAAAATTAGTTGGAAGGTTGACTGTTTCAACCTGTGAAGCGGTAGTGCTGTTGATGATTTAGCTTTATGGAAAACAAGCTGACAGAGCTGAGAGGATCACTTAACGATTAGTATAACAAGTTATTAGCAGCCAATGAATGTATGTTTAAGTTAGAGAGTGGGAGCATGCACTGTTGGTAAAAATATTACTATTGTTGATATTCATTACTCATCATTTGGACTTACTCTTTGCTGAAGTACATTTAGGGAGAAGCCAATGGAGGGATATATGTTGAGTTTGTACCAAAGTTTGCCAAACATGAAACCTGTTTAGGCAGCAAGTATTCCCAAAGACTGTAGAATGTATTTCTTCTCATGTGTTCTGAAGTTTGTGCATAACTATAGGAAGATTATTAGAAATAAGTACACAGAAGGTACTGTACACACCTTCTCCCCATAGCCACGATCTTTTGTCATCATTTCCCTCAGTGTCTGCAATACTTTGATGCATAGACGCTCCTCATTCTCTTCCAGCAACTGCTTGGTATGTTTGATCAGTCTGGTCAGGAGAAGAAAAAGAAAATGGAGTGTATAAAAAAGGATTGATGAAATGTGTAGTTCTACAAACAACTAAATCCACCAGTGAACACACCTTAGGCCCTATGATAATTGCACCAAATTGTTTAGACTGATTTCAATTATACAGTGATTTTTTTTTTGAGCTACAAAGCAAAATCACCAGTCTTAAATCAACTCTGAACGTATTAGTATGCATCAACACTAAAAACTGTTTCCATAAAAATACTTTTTAGTGTTGATTTAACGTGGGACATCTGTATTGTACACTATGTGATTTTGTGCTTATTTTCTGTCTTACATTCTATTTTTCGTGTTTGTCCTTTGGCTGTGTGAAATAAAAGTAAAGTACTTTCCCACCTGGTAAATTATAGTGAATTCTCCAAAACAAACTATTCAACGGAGAGGTAAAGTGTGGGGGTGGTTGCCATGGGGATGGTTTTCCACCACAAAAAGTGTGAATACCTTCTGACGACTGTATTTAAATCTCAATGAAAACCTCCAGCCTTGTTTTGTTTCAGTCGGGGACTGCACCATACTACTAACAGTTAAAAACTAGATCCCTACACAGCAAAATTATCAATGTTAAATAAACAAACAACTCCAGAGTTAATTTAACACATACAAAGTGCAACAGTCAATATGTTGATAACATTCCAGTAAAATGTCAAAATCCAGCCAACATATTTTTTTCTGCCAAAATATCTGATCCTCTAACATAATAAGCAGTTTTCTGACTATAGCTAAAATTTTATCTACTTAAAGATGTATGTTGTGCAGAGTCTCACAGCGAAAATTAAAGGTATTTCCCATCTTTATCTCAGAGCTCAGCTTAAAGTGGGAGCAAACCCACATCTCCTGCATGAAACCGCAGCCCTGTTCACCTCTGCCAACCTCCCCCATAGTATCTATGGTTACTGTATCTGTAGGACAAGGTAGAACATCATTCTTTCAGTTTCGGAACGTTTTAGGAAAGAAGGTTGGCGGATTGTCCTCATGAAGTCATTACATTTTTCAAAATATGAAGGCAAAGTAACACACTTTCTTAGTATGTATTCATTATAGTATGGGCTACAGCATGGTCTGTGCATGCACAGGGTGCTGCGGATAATAGTGTAAGCTGAATGCCACCCACAGACATTGTATGCCGTGCTGTGGTACAAATGACCAACAGTCATAGTGAAAGTGGAAACTTACAGTGGCAGAGAGTGACACTTTGAAACGTTACCACCGTAAATTACCGGCTGAAAAACGTCCCTTAAAACAGGTCTGACCTTGGTGGTTGTAGATTTAGACCTACTTTGATATGAATCCTCCACTTTCACATTTCTTGCGAGCTTCTGTGTTTTCGGGGAAGAGGAGTTCTGGACGATGGAGGACGTCCACCAACACTGAGAGCTCAGCTTGAACCAATGGCCTCAGACGGTCCTCTAGTGCTGACACTATGTCCTTCAGAGACATACAATCACAGGTAAGATAACTCCTGAAACTACTGGAGTTTTACATCACAAACATCATCTCTACATTTATACTCCTAATGAAACCACAACCTTGAGTATTTATTACACCTAAAGTTTTCATTCAAAATGAAATCAATTTATTTTCACATCTCCAAATGCATATAGTCTGAGCATATATATACATTTTCATACATTTAAGAGATACTGATTACTATATAAATTAAGTGTATGCAGTATGCTATAATAGCTAATAATCTTAAGAGTACAGATACTGTAAATGTTCAGGAAGTTAGATTAAATAGACTTTAAGTTTTTGTTTTTACGTAATAAGGCCCATAAGGTCCATTTCAATATATCTGTATGATGGCATTATAAGTTCATATAACAAAAAGTCAGAAGGTCACATACCAGGTACACTACATACTGTAAACAAATGAAACCACACTTATGGAACACCAACACATGCCATTTCACTGTGCACTTCCTGTCACGTCTGGTGATGACTTGTACGAAAATATGCAAATAAATGAACCTGCATCATGACAAGGTAGTGAGTATAGTACTGTATGTGGGTATAGTGTGTAGGAAAACAAAAGGGCAAAGAACATGATCATGAAAAAAAACACCACAGGCAATGAATAATTTTACACTCTACACCCTATTAATTAAAGGCAAAAAAAAAAAAAACAGGCAGGAAAATCTTTTGGAAACCACATAACTTCCTGTTTGGGAACGGGTTGATGAATAACCTAAAAGAACAGGAGACTATGACAAAACGATGACTATGTTTGTCCTGTAGTTGGACTTGTACTTATAATTGTAATTTTTTGTATTATAACAGTATTACCATTTTAGGCAAACCCTCAGGTCTGATGTGTAAATAGAGATAACTGATTATTTCAGTAGCGAACTGAAATAAAGAGGTCAGTTTTTCAGACTTCCAGTGAATGTTTAGTCATGGGTTACAGGAAAATAGGGTGTAACAGCCTAAACAGTTAAAAATACTTTCCAGGATGAGATTTGAAACCACTTCTCCAGTATTTTGTCTGCCACGCAGTTACCAGAAGCATTACATCACTTTTATTATATTACTAACAATTAATGACATTGGTGGGAAGTCTTGATTGGCCAATGGTCTTACTATACTAGTTTATACCTAGGATATCACATTCGTAACGTCAGGTAACAACTACTCAAATCACTGTTAATGATTTCTGCCACAGTATATGAATCAAACTGGTACTTATTGGTCCAACCTTCTTTATTCCAACTGTAGCTCATGTCTGCAAAACAGACGATGGCACAAATGACCATTCATCAATTTCAACAAGATACACAAGTCGCTTTTCCACCAATTACATCATCTTAAGGGTTTTATTAAACCTGTCTGTGAGCCGTATGTTTCCTTTACCTACCAATTGCTTTGTATTAATTTTGTAATGTGCTGATTTTTGCCATTTCATTACCCTCCTGTTTGAAGGATCACTATTAGATGAGATGTCTTAAATCAGTCCAAGTAAAACGACATTTATTAAAAACACTAAAGTTATAAAAACAAAATAAGCTCTTCAACCAACCTGTAGCCTCTCAATGATGTTTCTGTAGTCTTTAGAGGTAGTAAGGCCAGAGTCTCGTCTGGACGTGTTCTTTGCCGATAGTCTCCAGTTGAGGATACTCTTTTGCACAACATTATTGGACTTGACAAACAAGTTGTTCACCTGACTGTCCAAATCCACTGGAATAGCAATTGCTCTGCTTTTAGCTGGATCAGGGTAAGAAATGTAGATATTTAATGCCACAAAGCCCTTTCCAATACAACTAAAGAGTTTGGTGGTGGATGTCTGCTGCTTACCCACGTCTGAAAGTACTTTTATACAAGCCTCCACTGAGGCCTTCTGAACAGGGTTTAGCCAGTTACAGTGGTATACCCTGAACACTCCCTGAAGCAGTTGTACAAATACTGGCTGACGAGTCTGTAAGACAGAGAAAAGCAAGTAAAAAAAAAAAAAAGAAAAAAGGAAAACGCACAAATGTTGCAGGAGGGGCAGAATAAGAATTTAAGAAAACAAAACAAGGAGGCTATTACATGCGTATTCCCTCACTAGGCAGAACCCCATTTATGCTAAACACATCAGTGTGAGGATACTATAGCACCTATGGTGGAAGGGTCTACAGCTTCAGGTCCTTGAGGCCAGTTGGTTATAATCATGTGCACTCTGAGTTTAACAATCCAATCCAGTGAAATACAACTTAGTTCTACCACCACAATAAAAGAGCATTCTAACAGCTGGCCACAGTACAATAAATACCTCAGTTATCTTTCCAAGAATGGCAGCCTGTATGCAAGAGAAAAAGGGTCCTGATGTCACCCTGTGTTGGTACAATCTTAGCAAGCAGAATTTGAGGAATATAATAAAAGAAAAGCAACAATTTAAAACTCCCTATAAGAGAAAGCACTGTGTAGAGTGGGAAACTGTAAACTACACCACAAAGTTGCTGCACAAGGGATTTGGCAGTCTATGTGAGGCAGTGGTCATGAATTATTAGAAAAGTTGTGGACAACAGGACACCGCTACACCAAGGTCTAAGAAACAGAGTGACCACTTTGAGTCAGTATATCATCTGCACCGCGTCCTAGCAAAACCTTGTGCAACACACCCACAGATGTGGGAACAACAAACTCTCTGTGCTGACTAAGCTGTGAAAATGTGAAAACCCACACAGTGAGAATATCTGTTAAAATTTAGACCCTGTTGAGAAGTAACACACCCAAAAGATTGGGAAACAAAATGTGAGGGAGAAACTCTGTTACTTACATACATATAGTAAAAGATCTATACAAAGGGAAGAATATGATATTGTATAGGGCACTGTATATAAGCACAAAGCTGATTTAAAGAGTAAAAATGACAATTTCAAGACTGCTTGTAATGTGTAATTCAACTGCTACACTACACAATCCAGATTACCTGCAGGCTTGTGCTCTGATCAGAGAAAGGAGAGCTGAAGAAACATGTGACAATGCTCATGACTGTTTCAGTTACATAACGCTCCAGCATGGTATCCGCATGCTTCCTGTCGCTGGTGTTGTTGCACACCTAGATAAGCACAGAGAAGATATTAGCTAGACACGCAGCCACTGGATCACACTTCCTGCATGTGGGCAACAGGTATCATATGTTCACCACAGGCAATGTTGACATAATCACCCAAACTCATTGCGTGATAAAAAGCAAAACAGGATTCTCCATCTGTTAAACACACTGTCAAATATATTGTGGCTTACCCTACAAATGTCCACCAGGAAGTTCTCAAACAGCTTCCACATATGGTTGGATGTATAAATCTCCTTCATCTCCACCTCTGTGTCAACATAACAGTGGTTAAGGAAGTTGATATAGGCAATCTTCACCTGTTAAGAGGCAAACAAACAATCAGACCCATTTACTGTACCTGCGTGGAATGGTCATCCTTTGACAGAAGCTATCACTTAAACACTGTAAACATACATGCCTGGCATACAGTATGTATGCTTTCTGTTAGATAAAACCAATAGCAATTATTGTCTTAAATTCAATGATTTTTTAAAAAATTATTTTTATTGTATTATTTTTGGAGAGAGAGGGGTGTAGGGGAATTAAATTATCTGACTTGAGGTTCTACGTAGAGAGGATTTTACATGCTTTACAGACTGTAAAGACCCCACAGGCAAATTCCTTATTTCTGATATATCAACTGAATTTTTCCTTCACTTGACACATATGCAAGAAACTCAACAACCTCTAGCCTGAGAAACTAATACAAATAAAGTGTGACAACAATTTATCCTTGTCCATAAGATGTGTCTACATAACACTACAACACTACACAGCAGATGATGGAAAACTGTCAGGTCGACACAAGAAAGCCAGCTCTAGTCCTAAATAACCAAACCATAACACTATGTGCATATTAATATACATCAAACCCATTGCAGTTAAATACTCCAGCACTAGGCCAAATTCTTCTTTAGGCTCCTCAGACATTTGGATTGCTGCAGTTTAGTAACATTTTGATTTAGTCTTCACTTAAATGCTAGTCTCAGTGCTCATCTTGCATTTGAGCTCATCTATGTGCTACTGTGTCTTATGAATGCACCAAAGTCATTTTAGTGAATGACATACTTTAGATATTCTAGTAACATACACTGTGTAAATGTGACTGCTAACAAGATCTCAGTTTTTATATAGTATGTATCAACTAGCATACACAAAGCTGAACTTCAGTGCAGGAGATTTAACAGCTTCTTCACAGAAGTTCAGAATACAAAATTTGACATATTTCAGTTCAAAAGAATAAATCTCTTTATTCATACCTCAGGAATGCAGTCTTCATGGGTGACAACCCGCACAATATCGTCCAGTGGCAGCAGGGAATTGCATTTAATCTCAGTGTAGACATTCTTGCCCTCAGTGCAGACCGCCAGCAGCTCAACCAGGTGGATGTGGTACATTAGGGGGCTGTTTTCATCCATGCGGTCCCGCTCTGAACGCATCATCTGGACTAGGGTCTGGAAGGAGGCACGGTCATTATAGAAGACCAGGACGTCCTCACCTGAGTTCACCAGCTGAACAGGGGAAAGTCAGAATGCAAAAACAGCTGGTTAGTATTACAGTAAATACTTATCACCATTAGCTTTGTTTTGTCTTTTCATCAATGGCCACATCTCTCTCGTTCTATCCGGTTTGAATAATTATTTCTTCTGCCGCTGGTATTAGCATTATTAACTTATTTTCTGATGTCATACACCTCATACAACAGACCTCAGCCATGACAATGTCCTGACACTTCTTGATGAATTTGTTCTCAGCCTTCACAATGGTCTGCAGGAACTTGAGATACTGGACATGTCGACCATGAGTCTCAGTGCAGTGGACAAAGTGTTGAACAACACGTTCATTGATCTCACTGCACAGCTGGAAGTTATTCATGAAGATGTGCTGCATTGTCACTGCCTCTAGGATCTGAGAGAGTGGATAACAAAGGGAGAGAATCAGTACAATTTTAGATTTGTTTTGCCAAAACAATGGAACTCACACCCTTAGATACTCACCCCAGGATTAAGAAACAAGTTAATATGTTTGTGAAGAAGTGCCTGGTTCTGCTGGTTCCCTGCACAGAAATTCTGCAGGAACTCGTGAGCCAGTTTCATAATCTCCTGCATTCGGATATCTTCACCCTAGTGCAGTAACACGTAGACATCTTTTTATTTACGTGACATTAATGGGAAAGCGCAAATGTACAAAGAGTAAAATATGCTTTAGAACTTTTTTGAAATTGCACAGTGTGTAACACAATACTAAATCCAAGTATTGCACCTTCTCATAGGGAATCTGTAGGAGCTCCAGCACTACACTGTGAGCTCCCATGTTCCTGAGCAGCCTCTGCTGCTGTTTTTTGCTCTTCTTTCCCGAGCTTCCCTCCTGGACACACAGTTTACTGAGCCGCAGCAGGATCTGAACACAAAAAGCAAGTTACAAATTGCTAATTACAGACAACTCACGAAACATGAAAATACTGAAATACCAATGAAAAACCATTAAAATACTAATGATCCATACTTCTTTTACAACTCTGTAGTTGTAACTGCTGGTGCTTTCTGTCTTCTTTTTGTCTGAACCAAGTGAATCCCCCTGTAAAACAAGAGCCACTACAATGGTAAAAAGCTCATTGTGTTTTATATAGCGTGGCTCTAATATAATTTACAGTGCCTTTGTTTAGCATCATCAAAGGTTCTTTTCAAATGTACCTTTATTTTGTGGTCAGACTCTGAAGGACCATCCCCATCCATACCATCTTCTCCTTGCCTCTTATAAACCCACAATTCAGATTTCTCTACAATAGAACGCAGCTGGTCCAGATCTGACTTGATCTGCTTGTAGTTATCAACATCCTGACTTGTCACCAGTAACTGCACCTAAATTAAAGTGATAAGAGAAATGCATAAAACTGAACTTAAATCACATAAATCCTTGAATGTCCAGGTTTCTCCTGCTTCCTTAAAATCTAAACTTATGAGCCCAGATATGTGCATGGTCAGATGTTAAAATGGAGTGAAAAAGAATGACAGGGCTTACTTGTTTGAAGGCCATGAGAACCTCCTGTCTCTGGCTGAAATGTCTGAAGAGTAGATGTAGCGCTCCAGACACAAGAGGAGGGTAGTCATGCATGGTCAGGTGTAGCAGGACCCTTAGAAATGTACGCCCACCGTGGTCATCCAGGTCTAGCGGAGTGTTTTCCTCACTAAAAGAACAGTTGAATATACGTTTTATGTTTATTTTCCTTACTTAACAGCAACATGTTTCAGGTTTTCATTAAAAAGCTTTGATGCTATGGATTACCTTCCTCCAAAGATCCCCTCTGCTTGTTCTTCAATATTCTCAAAATCAAGATTACCTAGAGTTAGTTACAAAATAAATAAAAATCACATAAATAAATACATCAAAGAACTCTACCTTGATATTTATATCAAACAAAACAATCATAACTTTTAAGTTGTTACTCTTAGGTTTCATACCTGGCATTTGACCTGGGACATTATTGGTTCCATTCTGACTGGAGGTGTTGTCTCCTTGTGGGTTGTTTTCATCAAACTCACGTTTGAAGATACAGAGCAAACAGGATATTCTGTAGTCTAGTCGTACATTCAAAATAAACTGAAGAGAAAGAAAAGTTAGAACATAAAGACTGACGTTTTGGTTTCGAAGAAGAATCGGTTTTCTGTCCCACCTGCAGAATCTCAATGATCTTGAGTTTTGTGTCCATGACCATGATGTCTTCTCTCTCTGGCTCAGTCTGTGTTTTGACCACATCACCCTCTGGCTGATGAGTTGGTGTTGTGGGTAACAAGCCACCTCCTCGTAGCACTACCTGGGTCATCAGCTCACCAACTCCATGAATGGACTTCATCACATTACTGCCAGCTGTAGTACATACAGAAAGATAACACTGAAATTTAAATTAAATGGTAACACTCAAATAGACAGAGATGAAGAATTTTTGTTTTTAATTTGAAATTGTTAAAAAGTCACTTTGAATTAAAAAAAAACTTTTTACAGATGCAACTCATTTAAAATCAGTGGTATGTCTGTCAAATTCTGTTTCTGATCATTATGCTCTTTAATACACATCAATATGATTATGCTTTCTCTTAAGTGGCAGATACCCTATTTAGCCAATATAATGTAAATCTGTACTTAAATAATTTGTTTCTGTAAAAAAAGTCTGAGACTAAGAAAAAGACACAGATAGTTAAATTTATTTATGGCAGTCATGAATGTCTTTGTGGGCCGATACGATATCCAAGCCAGAAAAGATTACAGATTCTAGTACAGTAAAGGGAGTTAAGAAGGTGGATGTTTACCTTTGTTCTCCTCTCCCTTCTCCATCTTGTTGATGGGGTAAATGGTACTGACATGTACACAGTCTAAAATGTTCAGTAAGATCTTTGTCAGTCGAAGCAGGTCACTAAAGTTGTAGAAACCGAAGTAGATGAGGTTCCTTGCCAGATTTACTACCTATAGGCAGGAAAAAACACCATGATTTATAATTTATTTAAACCAGTGTGACATCCTATCTGTCCAAACCACCCACAAGCAAGCTTACCTCAAAGGTAAGCTTGTTTTTCTCTTTGTCAGAGAAGGGAATATTCTGTGACACCACCTCTCTCAGGTAGTTCTCCACAAAATCCATTGTGAGGCAGAACCGCTCTTTGATCTCATCTCTGGTGGTTCCATCATTGTCATAGCTGGGTAATCAGAGGAGAAACACATCTAAGAGACAAACTCACATCTTAGGAAAGGAAAAAAAAGTTAATTAAAAGTATTCATGACATGAACTCACTCATCAATAGCAATCTTAGAAGGAATCTCAGACCAAAGACGAGCATATTTGACAGGTGTGACCTGCTCCTGGGGGTCACGGTCCACATGCATGTGGAGCATCAGACGGCAGAAAGATGCCCGCAGGTCAAAGGGCAGGTCCTCATCTGACATACAGCGCAGGATCAAATCCACATCCAGCTGACCAGAGATTTTGTTGATGGCCAGATACTGACGATCCAAGCACATTCGAGCAAAGAGGTTCAGCTGACATCTAGGAGAAAATATTATAGATCATATAATTTTGAATCAGAATATAGTCCTAGTCACATTTATTATCCTTCAATAAGCATCTTTTGTATGTAGATTGGGCATTTTTTTTTCATATGCAATGTTTTAGAAATAAACAAACTTAAAATTAAAAGAATCCAAGTCAATGACTGGCTATTTGACTCATTCATGGCTGTTCTGAAATCTGCAGTAATATTTTACCTTTACTAAAGACTCTTTTTAGATAAATTTTATATTAAGTCTAACATGATGTTTCAACAGTGTATGTCTTGATATGTCTATAATCTAACATATCTTACCTGTAGTAACTGACCACCTCCTGGTCCTCCTTCTGGCCCTCTTTTGCATCCTGGGCCAACTCCCTGATGCTCTTACTTCGGATCTCTTTACAATTGTCTTTCCAGAAGAGCCACACCTCCTCTTCATCCTCTGCCTCCACTGGATTCTCTCCATTTGTTGTTGTCTCAATTTCAAACCTCGACAAGACCAATCTGGTGAACAACACAAACATTTCTAAATGCTCATTTCAATTTTGCCAAAAAACCTAAAGTGTAAAACTTAAGATGAATGAGAAGCTAACTTAGTTTCAATGAGGATATCAGCATTCGTAGGGTCAAGCACTGCATTGCAGATGAGCTCCTGTGTCACAGGGATGGACTTGTTCATGGAAACACAGAGATCGGAGAGGTAGTCCAGAAACCTAGGTACACATACATGAAATTGTTTTTCACAGTCACTGGGTGTTGAATAGGGTTAAGAGATATACATGGCCAGTCTCAGATTATATCACAGTCCTCTGTACAGAAAGTTGAAATGCTAATGCCTTCTTCAGCTCCCCTTCCTCAGTATTATACGGTTCAGACTGTTAGAGCAATCAATATTCAAACTCCTGGATCAGCCTGATTCATGCATCATTAACATTTGACAAGACTTACCTGTAACACAAGCACACACAAACCATCAGAAATTACCTGCAGTGCCAAGGTCATGGACAAGCAGTTCCTCTCATACTCCTCAGCACACAGTTGAATACATTTGCATAGATTTACATTCCTTAGGAGCTGCTATACAAACAAATCTCCCCCAAATTGGCCACAGCCCTTGCTTCTATGCCAGTTCAGGACACAGGCCAGAGGCTGTCCTTGCCTGTGAGTCTCACCTCGGCTCCCTGTTCTTCCTCACTAGAGTGACAAATGTGTCAATCTCAGCAGCAGTGATATGTTTCTCCAGAAGCTTCCGGTTGTTGTGGAGCAGAGCTGTTATTGTGTCTTCTGCAAGCACATCATATCCTATCTGCTTCTGCATGAAGCGGAATTGTTTGGCTATGTATTCCTGTAAAGAGAAGAAAAGAGAGGATGATTATTACAAAGACAAGGTGATGGTGAAGGTGGTATCAGGTATCACAGTAGAAGTGATGTGTCCACACACCTGGTTTTTCCTGTAATCCTGCTGGGAATGGCGAAGCACTCTGTAGCACAGTCTACAAATATGTCTAAAAGGAGCGTGGCGCTGGTCTCCAAGCTCCTCCAGTCGCAACATGGGACCATCACCACTGTCTGTGAAAGGGGCTTGGAGAAGTTTGAAAATCTGCAATGGAATTGTGAATTTTAAAAAACCCCAAAAGTTGTTAAACCTGTAGTGCTGTTACAACTTCTGAGTTTAAAGACCAAACCTGCTTAAGGATGTTCTGCTCTCTCATGAGTTTCTGTCTTTCTCTGTTGGGTTTGTTAACCATGATCTCCAGAACATCCTGCCCACTGTTTGGGATGTCCACCACAAAGAAAACTAGATCTTCTAGAAGCTTGGTCACAAACCTGCAAAGTTAACATATGAAGTGGACAATTCAAACAAGTAAAATATTATACTGTTGAAAAACAGAATTTCTTTCTTATATATAGCAGTTATTTTATTGATATTTTTTCCTGTTATTAGATTTTTAAAAATAAACACATAGTAACTCCACATGCTTAAAAATAATTATGTAATATTTACAGTAACCACCTACTAAAGTATCATAGTCAGTTGATTTTTTTTGCAAGATACCTTCTTTCATTTTGTGTAATGGTACCCTTTTCCAGTTTGCCAGCAATGGATGCTAACACTTTACTTGCATCATTGGCAAAATCTAAATCACGCACTTCTGCTGGTGGCACTGGTACAATGGCAAAAGCTTCTTTGTCTTCTTTTACTGCTGATGTTCCAATCTGAAAAAATCAACTGTTATTAGCACATCTGTTCAGAAACCCTCAGCCATGCTATACATCTTGACATAGTCAGGAGCCACTTACTCGTAACATAACAGGTTTCTCTTCCTCTTTGTCAATGGGGTTATTGGTACTGTGAACCCACGTGTTTGTGCACAGGTGCCTTAGCCTCACATAGGAGCTCCTAGAAGCAACAGAAGAAACATGGGATGATGAAAAAAAATTAAGCTGCCAGGCACAGGGCAGGGTGTCCTAGTGCTTAGAAAATATAGCTAGTTAAGTGTTAACATGCTTTAGGTTTAACGATCTCATTAAAAAGGCTATCTCCACTGAACATGTGATATTAGATTTTCTAGAGGGCATGGTACATAAGACACTCCAGAGATTTAGACTACACTTAATGCTCCAGATGAACTCTTTTCAGTTTGGATAATCAATGAGCAATCTTCAGGTCAAAATATCCACTTTAGCACATATTGTATTTCACAATCTGATAGGCCAGTTGCCAAAAAATGTGAAATTTCATGCTCTGAAGAGAATAAAAACTTTGGATTTTAATGATCACACAGCAACCTTAACAATAGCATGTGCTTTGAACCCTAACATTTGTGGGTACGTGTGACTGAACTGTGAATCAAAGACAAAATTTTAACACCATAACTTTCTGTAAAACATCAAATTAATATATTACAACAATACTGCTTTGTTAAAATCTCTGTTGATGCAACATTGCTAGTTTAGAGGCCACATCAATTAAACCAGCTGCTGGCACATGTCAATGCTACAGATGTCTATATCTGTGCTCACATGAACAAGTGTTTGAAAGGTCAGCAGCTAGTCACACAAGAGCACACAATAACATATACTAAGAGTTGACAGAAACAAAATTTGCTCTCTATTTGTTTCCACCTAGTGATTTAGTCAGACTTCCTGGTAACCAGTTTATTAACCTTTACTTGATTTGTCTACGCAAACATTAACTAGACCATGGATGTGGGTGGCAGAGTATTGTAAAACTACCCAGTTTTTTTATCAGTTTCTATCCTTGCTACTTAAATGTAGGGAAGAGACTGCTTACAATAGCTTTGCTGAGCTAAGTGTGTGACATGATTACACATTAGCCACTAGAGACTTGTACAGTATCATCTCTCCTCCATTAAGCCCTAAACCTTTACACATAATAAAGTCTGAGCCAAATACGTCCTTCATTCTCAATGCACACAGCCTGCATGAGTGTATAAGTAGATGGGAGTGTGCAGCTTGTAAGGCCTTCAGCTTAGACAGCAGACAGTAATCATATTCTTGGCAGGCATTACATAACCAATGGCTAACAGGCTTACCTTTGTGCACTGGCTCTTCCTGGTATTAATTAGCTCCCTGGCTAAAGTTTGGGGCATAGGGTTATTTGAGGTAAGGAATGAGAGGTCCTTGAAGTAGCACCCTGCATCGTGCAGGCACACACCTGAAGGTGTTAAAACAAAAGGGGCTTTGACATAAGGTGGAGAAGCTTCATTCTCTGTGCGGTGCCCGGGACCAATATACTAGTGTAATTTTAGGACTATAAAATCTTTCTGACATAGTATTGTCAAAAAAAAAGGTGGTGGTTACAGATGTGCAGAAGAACCTGCTTTTATATGCAAGTACATGAAGTATAATTTTTATATTGAAATAGTATACAGAAGGGCAAGTTTTTATTGAAAAACATCTTCCTGCATCAAATCAATATAACTCAGCATGACTTATTTTCAACCAACTCAGGAGTAAAAAAAAGATTTTTGCTAAAACATTTATCTGCCACATGATATGTTTGTGTGTGAAGGCATACGTAGTGCTTACACAATATGCGGATTATAATTTTATCTTAGACCTATACCAAGAATCTTAGATGATATTTTGAAATGCAGTTGTTTCCCTCTACTGCCCACTAGGTATGATTAATCTCAGTCTGATTACAATGGTTCCTCATTTCATGCCATGCAGGGACTCTCCTTGGCTAGTGACTATATAGTCTAAAGGTGGTGGGTCACACAGTCACACAAACACACACATATAGGTGTTAGTAAGGTACAGGACAACTGAGTTTTTCAGATACTTCCCATTTCTGTGGCATGATCTTTTAGTAAAAATGAAATGCCCTGGGTAAAGTCCACAAAAAATAAAAAGAAGAATAAATAAATTACCCCATAGATATGACCACACCCTTTCTCTTGCTATTTGTAATTTAACTGGGCAACAATCTCTCATTTGAATGTCCAGTCAATAAGTGACCAGAATAAATATCTGTTAGCTAATACATAACAGACCGTACATAAGGTGTTATTGTGCATGGTTGCAAAACAAACTCTCATCACTTCAGAAAATCCTGATCTACTGATGTTCCAAATTCCCCTTCAGCTCTACACACCAGTCAAATGTTTATTATTGCTGCTGTTTGTTTCTGTCTTTGACATCACTGTGGTCTTTCTGATTAGACAATGTGGTGTCTAGATATTTGTCACTCAACTTGCTTTCCCCACATAGTTTACAAAGTCTTTTTCCATTAAAGAGCAGAAACCTTTCTCCATTAAGGGGTCTCTGTGACATCCGTTTTGCTGCTTATTTTTTATTAATCGCCTCCATACTATCTTGGGCATGTCTGTACATTTATGAAAAATTTTGAAATACACGAACCAAAATTTATTTTACTCTGTAGTTGTAGGTGTAGGAGTGAAGATTATCCTCCACTCTTCCAGAATAATGTATATGCAGTATGTGGTCGATTTCACATATATTATACCTGGGCACCATGGAGTCCCCGCCTCTCAGGGTCGTGGGGTCCAGCTCAAAGATGGAGGAAATATCCATGCCGTCAGGAACTGGCACCAGAGTGTACATGATTTTCTCTTGTGGAGCACGCAGACGACCTCGTAATGCTTCATTATCTGCATCGAGCTAGTGCACAAAAATGAGTACTGTGTGTTTTTAATGAGTACACAATACACCATAGATCAAACATGATAGCACAAAGTAATATGCAGATTTTCATTTGAACCTACTACCTGAAATTGAACCTGATGTCTCTTTTTAGTTCCCACTCCTGACTTAAAGGATCACCTTTATTTATCACATTGAGACTTTTTGTCATAGGGTTGGAAACTACAGGTGCACACAACAGCCCTGATAAGGTCTGCAGTGGTTTTAACAATACTGCCATCTAAAGGTGATTTAAAGTAAGGCAATGAGTCTGCTGAGATGATAGTATGGCGCCACCTTGTGGAAGGCGCAACCAACTTAAATAAAAGGAGGTTCTGATGCTAAAAAGTATTAAAGGAGACACTGAACAAGAAAGAAAAAGGACAGAAGATCCTTATGCAGAGGTGACAACAAAAGATTTTTATGTTGGGGTGCTACAGCCAAGTAAAGATTGTAAGAGATTACCTGGAAATTAAAGGGTGTAAAATCCACCACCTTGAGCAGAAAAAGCAAAGATCCAACACAAAATTGAAAAGATTAAATCAATATCAGTACAGCAACCAGCATGATGTCGCTAAGTACTCAAATGGAAGGTGATCAGGCTGACTTACTGAGGACCGCTGCTCTGCACTCTCTTCCTCAAAGTCTGGATTTACCTGGGAAACATACCCACAGCTTAAATATTCCCCTCAGTCACTTTAGTTCACTGGTGGTTTGCTTACTTTGAATTTAAGGTCCCTGTGTCATGCACTTAAATGCTTTGTTGATTTAAACTAAAATGTAAGCTTCCATGTCAGATACACAGTATGCATGAGTAGAGGGTTATAACAGCATGCTATTAGAAGGTCAAGAAGTTGACACATACCTCACCCATCTCAGCAGCCAAATAACACCCTGTGGCTAAGTGTTTAAACCTGAACAGGCTGTTCCAATAGCCTGCACCTCCCCTGCATGGGTCATGGTGGACCACCTGGTAATGGCAAAAGACGTGGAGATTAAGGAATAAGTAAATTGTTCTGTAAGTGACGTCAGTGTATTTTTTGTGTTACCCTAGTATGATCACATCTTTTGTACAAATAATATGAACACTAAAAATTGAATCAGCTTTTAAGTGCTGTGCATATTGTGCTAACCTCTACTTCCCACAATGCTTTGCTGCTGGTGGCAGATGTAGCAGACTGGCGGCCGGTGGTTCTAAGAAAAACATACTGCTTCTTTCTGTGGTCATCACAGGTAAGAAACTTCTCCTGCTCTGCATGGAACAACCGCACTACATCGCCCTGTAATTACATACACACACATACAAAGACATATACATGCGCTTGTGTAACTATGAGAGTCAAAATTTTCCCATGCTTTTTACGCTTCCTCCCGTTAACTAAGGTAAATAAATGTGAAAGATGCTTAGTGTAAGTTGAAGTCAAACAAAGAATATGAGGGTACCTACCCCTTTGAGTATTGTTTCCTTGTTGTCACTCCATTTCATGAACAGAACAACCTTCCAGCTTGTGTTGCAGTTGACAGAATTAACCTTAAGCAAAAGAGAAAAATGTGTGAAAAAACAGACACAATTTGAAGTTAGACGTGTAATCAAATCTATATTGTTAACCCAACCCTATCTTCTGGCCAATTTACTGTTCAACCTTATAATGCAACAAGTATTCATGTACCTCATTGCATCCTGGGTTGTCTACTAGCTGGTGGCTACTGGCATGTAAAGGCTGTCCAGCATTCACAGGATTAAGGACCACTTTATCTCCAATCACCACCTGCAGGTGCAACGTAAACACATGAATATTTGGTTTAGAAATAAAGGATAAAAAGGAATCCTTTACTAGCATATATCCACTTTTTTTAACACTTATTTTTAAATACAGATTCATCCAAGACAATAGAAAATCTTCCTCAAGTATGTAACTTCCCAAGATATAATCCTTCAGCTTCAACGTTAATATTCTTTTTTCTCACAAAGTGAACATGACAGTTACAGTTACAGTAAGCAAGGCTCATGCTAGCCTTCACATAAACACTAGGGGGAGCTGTATACTGTACTGTGTGTGAAAGGACTGGATTAAATAGAGAATCATCTAGCTGAGAAACACTTTGGAGGTCAGTTTCAGGATCAGGCCTCATCTTCATTTTTTGCTGCTTTCAGTCAATACATCATTGATATTAATGTATATGTGAAGTGGTAAAAAAAGTGCTATTGTGTAAAGTTCTTTCAGCTAAGAAGCAGTGGACATTTGAAGCTTAGAAGAAAATCCTTATCGGAGAGTCAGATACTGTATTGTCAGTTTTACTACAGTCTCCTTCCCAAAACCTGGTACCTAGTCTGGCAAGAAAAAGTTTGGAAACACCTACACATTTGTGTATTTTTATTATCTTATCATAAAACACAAGAAATTTCATTTTAATCATATTTGAGCACAGAATAATGGCCAAATCAAATTTGTATATTAAACTTCACTTTCATCAGTACTTTTCATCAAAAAATCATCCTTTGCCGTATAACCTCCTGAAAAATTTGTGGCATTCTTCTGGTCAGGTGTGATTTCCCCCCCATGCCTTCTGCAGCACTTCCCAGAGGTCTGCTGTGCTGTGTGGGCTGTTTTCCCAAACTCTTTGGCCAACATTCCCCACACCAGCCCTATGGGGTTCAAATCTGGTGATTGGGCTGGATCAAGGAGTGTTTTCCAGCAGCTACTTTCTTCTCCAGACAATTCTTGCACAACTGGGAAGAATGCCTGGGGTCATTGTCCTTGCATTAATTGCTAAATTAAGTTATCCCCAGTCAGTCATTGCCCAGAGGGCATGGCATACCATTTTTAGGATGGAGTGGTATCCATGCTGATAGAGGATGCCTTGCACACAATGCAGATCACCCACTCTCCCATTGATCATCACGTTTCCACCTCCATGCTTCACAGCTACCATTTTTTCTTGAGCACTGTGTTGACATACATCTCTGCTTGTATCCAAAAACCTCAAACTTGGAAAAATCAGTCCAAACGACTTGGTTCTTGGCCCACTGCAACCTTTTCTTCCAATTTGCTGCCCTTAGTAGGATTTTTTTCTTGGCAACTCTGCCCATGAGGCCAGTAGACCTGGGTCTTCCATGCACTGTGTCGGTGCACACTGCCTTTGCTCTTGTTTTATTCAACAATGCAGCCAATTCCAGAGCAGTGAGACATCTGTTTCTCAAGGAGAACACTCGTTAAGTACTTGTCTTCTTGGGCAGATGTGTACTTGTCTTCTGTCCTGTTTGGATCCAGTTCTAGCATAACTCTGGAGACTATAGTGTACATCTTTTAATGAAATCTTTAGCGTCTTGGCTATATCTTGTAGAGAAAAACCTTACTTTCTTCAGACAAGTAGAGACTGATGCTGTTTTTGTTTGTCCATTTTTAGTTGTAATTTAAACTGAAATGACAGGTCACTCTCACCATGGAGGTCATGAATGATCAATTTAAGAAGATTGACACTTCAGTTTCTGAAAAACAGAGAGATGCAAAGTCTCCAAGTTTAACACTGGTTACATTTCAATGATAGTTGTTTTGTAAAAGGCCATCTTTGAGGTTTTAGATGGTTTATCTAATGATTAAATCGTTACAGATAAACATATTTTTTGTGTCTTGGTATTAACTTTTATACATTTCAGTGTCGCATGGGTCATGATGGGTCAATGTCATGGTGTTTCCAAACTTTTTCTTGCTAGTGTACATTACCCACAATGTAACTACTACTGACAGGTGTGCTAGTACCAGCTTATGTTCAGTTCCAAGCAAACAAGGCAAGTTTTGCTTGACAATGAAAATATACTGTACCTTCTCTACATAGCAAACCATAGTCATTCTGTATTATACAAAGAACCTAGATGCCAGCCCATGTGACTTGTTTTCAAACCCTGTGAAACGTCTAAAGATAGATCCTTAATTTCTCCTGCTGAGCATAATCAGCTTGAATCCTACACCCTGCTCTACCCACACTGTCTCCCAGGGATCGCAGTTTGTAGAAAGGCTGGATGTAGAACCAGGATCCCTCATTTCCTGCTGAGTCTAGAGTTACTCTCATGGCATTCTTCTCCAACAGCGCAGGTAGGCGCTTGTTCACAGTCAGGTATTTATTGCTTTTCAAGTGCAGCAACTGTTGGCAAACAAGAAACAGTTTCATGGTTATAAAGCCACATGGTGAGTGACATAATCCAAACAGTAGCAAGAATAACAGAGGTCAGAACAAAGATGGAAATATGTCACAGATGGAACAACTGGAAACCCATGTGGGCACTTGACAGAAAACATGCAATTCCACAAAGCTTGGTGTCTTTAAGTCTTCTTTAAATCACTAAACCTCACTAACCTCTGCTGCTGCGTTTGTTCCTATATATTTTCATGCAGAGTAGAGAAAACACCAGCCATGAAGGACATTTTCTTAAATATAACACAATTTCCTATGGTAAACAATTTATTGCTTACTTTTATTTTTATTTTTTTGTTGCTTTTTCCTACAATGATAGTTCATTCAAAGTAGAACACTTTACACTGTCTTCTTCGTGCACATCATACACAAGAAATGCATTCTTATTCCTGTGCAATGAGCAAACCAAGATACGACAGTCCAAAAGACAACATTACAGCATATCTTTGTGCTGTAGCAAAGCTCCTCTCTCATTAACAGAATTACAGGCAATATTATCAAGCACATGGTGTCATATATGGTGCTGAATACTGCAACAGGTCTGTTAAACAAAGCACCTTATCTCATGGGGTTCTTAACGCACCTGGATGACATTTCCATATTGGATGACTGTTCCCAGCAGCTTGCGGTTTTCAGACTCGTTCTGCTTCTTCTCCAGATCAGCAGCATGCTAACAGAGCAGGGGCAAAGATAGTCAAAACACATCCTAGTCCCAGTATAAGCTTTGCAAACAGACCTTCTACAAAATGCTACAACATTTAATATAGGTATTTTTAGAATGAACAATGTTAGTCTTACATGGAGTTTGTTGAGGAGGACTGTGTCAGTAGTGCTGTTGCCTCCAGGTTTTGCCGCCTTCCAGAACTGTTTCTGTGCCGAGTATCTGTTCATTGGACACAGTTTGAAAAGGCAGTCTGGGGAAAGGCAGGAAGGAAAGAGAAATGGAAAGCCAAACTTCTGTATTACTTTAGACATTTGACTGTTGACTTCATCTGCATAAATTAAAATGGATCCAAGGCATTATACAATATCACATTAATGTCAGAGGAAGAAATTATAACGTGGTCCAGTTGGTCTGATGTAGATATTTTTGTTTTGTTTGCTCCCATTAGGGGTTGTCACAGTGAATAAATTGTTTCGCATAATTGATTTGGCACAGGTTTTATTCCTGATGCAACCCTCTCATTTCACTCAGACTTGGGACTGACTCTAGGACCGTATTGGCTTGTACAACGTCAGCGCCTGAGTCTACTAGCCCCTGGTCTTCCAAGACAGTCTCCCATCCAAGTAATAATCAGGCCTGGCTCTGCTTAGCTTCCGTGATCGGACGGGATTGGGCACTCGCAGGATGGTATGGTTGCCCCATTGTAGGTACTTATGTTATTCAGAGCATATTCTTCATTTCCACAAGGAGCTGATTTTCTAAAAAGCACATTTATGTCCCAAGCCCCCCTTGGAAGTTAATTTCAGTTTTGGGGGCACTGGACAATAGTCTCAACTTATTTCTGCTCCTACTAACTAACTACATGTAGTCAGTTTATACATTATGCTTGCAAATTGATTAGCATTGTTTCCTAGTCAATGATTTAATGCATTATTACAAATGACAAAACAACTGAAGAGATAATAGAATATTAATGATGGCAACATAATTGATGAAGCTTGGCCTCTCAACAATGCCAGCAAATCTTTGTGGGTTAAATGACAGCAACTGGGTCAGCTAGTTTACACTGTTACAGCTTTCAAACATACTGCCCACAGTCAGTTTAACCCTCCTGCCGAAACTTCACACCATATCCCATGGCAACACATTTAAGAGCCAGTTAGTCAATAAAAAGAAAAGGAGGCCAAGGACCAATGGAAAAAATGGGGCACTGGGAGAATACATGCTTGATGATAAGCAAATGAGGTTAGGAAGAGAAAAGAGACAGCAGGTGCATTGTTTTGTACAAGGAACACTACCAACCTCTTGCCCTTCCAGCAGGCACAACCTCTGTCCTGTGTCAGTTGCCAGCTGAAGTTTAGATAATTTTGCAGAAAACTGGCATAACACTCAGACAATACCATCTTCAATGCTCACACTACATATAATACACAAACAATGTATCACACACAGCACCACCACACATAAATGAAAATGTGGAAGCTAGGCTAACATGATATCATTTAATTTGCATACAACTATTTCTGTATACAATGTTTGTGGCATTACTTCAGGTTGGGCCAGGTTGATTGGTGACTCTAAATTGCCCATAGGAGTGAGTCTGAGTGTGTGAGGTTGTTTGTCTTTGTATATCTATATGTGGCCCTGTGATGGACTGGTGACCTGTCCAGGGTGTACCCCTGTCTTTCACCCAAAGAGAGCTAGGATAGGCTCCAGCAGATCCCTGTGACCCTAAATAGGAATGAGCAGGTATAGATAATAGATGGACGGTTGGCTGGATGTTTGTGGCACATGAAGCCAGAGTTATATTATGGCCAAAATTGTGATCTCTCAAAAAGTTGTTTACATAGATAAATACAGGAAACAAATTTCTAATCAGGCAATCAGGATGCAATCAACCACACGCACACACACACACACTTCATATCATGTATCAGATCAGAGAGGAAGAGCAAAGGTGTTATACCTTGTATTCACATATATACACAATATATATATATATATATATATATATATATATATATATATATACATACACACACATACATATATATACACACATACACACAAAATTACTTATATATATATATATATATATATATATAATTTTGTTATGTTGCAGACTGATCCTATAATTGTTTAAAATCTTTTCTTTCTCATTAATGTACATGCCACAGAAAACTGAATTTTAGTACAGCTTTGTGCAAGAAGGAACATAAGGACCACTGGCAGAGCCCTACAAAATAATCAGGATGAAATCTTCAGGTTGATTGTCAGACCCTAAACTGGTGAAGTGGGCCCTGGGTTCCTCCTGGTGCAGGACAATGCCCAGCCTCATGTGGCCAGAGAGCATTCCTGGATGACAAAGGCATTGATGCCAGTGACCGGCCCTCACTTTCTCATGACCTAAATCCAACTGAGCACCCATAGGACATCATGTCTTGGTGCATCTGACACCACCAAGAACCACAGAGACCCCCACACTTTATACTCACTCATCAGGAGCAGCCCAGACTTTGTTAGTGTATACAGGCTCAGCAGTGCTGTATACACTTTTGAGTCCCATTAGAAGCTGCTGTGATTGACCAAACTCGGAAGAGCCTGTAATTTCACTTTGATTTCATTGTGGTTTTGAATTGACATTGGTCGATGGCTGAGCATATTAAGCTGATTAACAGGGAGGTGCATATGCAGGCAGCCCAATGTCGTTGTTGTAATACACCACACACTTAAAAGCAATGTAGCAGAAGTAGGTAGCAGTGGATTTTAAGGTGAAGATTAAAAGTAGAATTTGTAAGTCAGCCTTAGCAAATACAGTTGCTGACTGTTCTGACCATTAACATTGGGTTGGACTAATCATTATCGGCTCATTTCATTGCACACTTGCTAGGTAATGAGCTAACTAATGCACTTTTATTGATTTAAGTAGAGATGAAATAGCACTACCATGGATAAAGCACTGCAATTATACTTCATTAACAAATAAAGAAAAAGCTACTTTCATGTTTACAATAAACTTAAGGGTAACTGCACTCCACACAGCTAATTTGCATACTTCAACATAAGCACTTGGCTGACTAGCAATCCACTCTACATTGTACACTGTTTTCATGATGAGTTATACATATTCACTATGCAGTATATTTACTGTACAGTAAATTGAAGCACCAGGCAAGCCCTCAATAATTTAAAAAAATCAATTATCTCAGATGGATATACATTTTTGTTCTTTGTTGTTTTTTTTTTTTTTTTTTTTTTTTTAAAGAAAACAACCAGGTCCTGTTGAGAAAATAAGGTCAAAATGATATTACCTTACCCATAACAACACAATATTCAATTAGAATAATGTTATAAATATATATGGATCTTAAAGATTATAGACTCTGTGAGTGCATGTTAAGTTTTCTATTTGGTTGACAGCACAAAGAGAGAAAGAATATAAAGGAAAAGAAGGGAAGAGAGCAGGATGCAGTTGACAGAAAGCACTGGGCATAAGGCCCTGTAAAAATGTCACACTCTGCTTAGGGTCTGAGCAGCCCTAAAACTAAATATTAGAATCACCCCCAAACAGCATCGTAAATCGGCCACTCTCTGCCCTGATTTCTAAAAATGGCATCAGCAACCGCCATAGATAAACACACATCTGTCGACCTCTAGCCCATGCAGCTGTTTCAAAACTAAGAAATGTCTGACAGGACCGTGCACAACAAAGAGGAGGTGTTGGCAAAAAAAAAATGAACTGGTGCAACTTTCATTATGTGGACAGGTTTCGAGTTTAAATAGTCACACAAAGACCAGAATAAGATTATCTGGAATTTATGTCAGATAACAGTGGTTGCAAAAGTCTGTTGTACAAACAATCTTTTCTATCACCTCAGAGCAAATCACATTGGAATATAAGGACAGCAAAAGAATGCATCCACCGAAAGAAACAGGTGAATTAGCATTAATATAAATGTTATGTTATTCTGCTGACTGCCCACTGTTTTCTCATTTTGTTCTGAACAAATTATAAAATATATATAAATATTTTTAAAAAAAATCATAATAAGTCATCATTCTTTGCCTCCACTGGAACGGTACTATAGTGCCTTGCTTAAATCCAAAATACACTGTTACGTATCTGCTGTTCATTCAATCCATGAAGTACTTCCTGGTACAAGGGAGTGGCACATAGGCCTTTGAATGCACAGGACCAGCACATCTATAGGAGCAGATAATGCAGTAGAATGTAGAACAAAAAATACATGGTGTGCTTGCACTGAGGAGCAATATTCGGGTGCCTTATTTTTTGAATGATTCTATTGCATTCGGTCACATGCAGACAGGGAATTTTGCATAAGCTCTTTCTTAGATCAGTCAATTCAGTTCAAGTTATATAACACCAAATTACAATAAAAATAATCTCAAGGCATTTCATAATCACAAATGGATAACAGAGAAAGGGCTGGTGAGACCAGTACTCATTAATATAGAGGGCACGACATACATACCTTTTTAAAATTATAATGTAAAATTCATAAAAATTCAGATTTACAATTTTTATCCATTAAGTGATGAATTTGTCTTAAAATTGTTTATATTTGTGTTAATTATGTCCTCAATGTGCTCTTGTTTCAGTTTATTTTAAGTTGTTGCATCTGCGAGACATAGTATTACTTTGCCTGGGCAAAAGAAATTCCTCTTAAATTAGAGGACATCTTCATTTGTTAAAAATAATGCCCACATTGCCTAAACAGCATGCAACAAGCATTGTTCACTCAAACCATGAGACCTAAGATTTGACTTGGACAAATACTTTGACTTGGGCAAATACTTTTTCACAGCACTGTACAGCTAGAAAACTTGCCTGCCCTCAAACTGCCCCAGGCTATAAAATAAACATATTCATCTTTATAAAAACCTGTTTTACTGTAAATACAGTTACAAAGTAGAGGTTCTGTCATCGTTTACATTGCATTACAAATCTGTAATGATAATACTGAGATCTTGTATGTTCCTTTGTTGTTACAGACATAAGAGGACAAAGTATTTTTTCAGTTCAAAGTAAAGATAATCAGACCCCTTTACTTTTTGCACTCTGTGTTACAGATGTATCAGCCTATATTTATCAACAAATTTCAGCAATTTCCCTGCAATTTTCTTCCCATTTAGATTGTAAACTACAACTTATTCACTTACTGTACAGTATGAGTATAGACACCAGCTATAGTAAATTTATACAAATGCTTTTAAAATTCCAAAATAAAACCAACATCTTTCTGACATAGACCTTACAAATCTGCTTCTCAGGAGCCTAATCAGAATTGAGGGAATGATGAATGCAGCCAAATACAGAGACAACAAAACCTGCTCCAGAAGGCACTTGACCTAATACTAGGGCGACCACTCATCTTTCTGCATGACAATAACCCAAAGCAAACAGCCAAGACAAAACTGGAATGGCTTCAGGACTACTCTCTCACTGTCTCACTGAATGGCGAATATTAAATTGAGTGAATTGCATTTAAAAAAAAACAAAACATGTTTTCACTTTGTCATTGTGGCAGTATAACGTTTTACAACTAAATCTACAATACAAGTTCATATGAATATAGTCAGGTGGAGTGTTGATACATATTTTACTGATATAAACCAACTACATGAGAAAACAAGCCATCAATGCTGACTTCTCTTTTATGTCGACTTAAGCCAAATAGCCACTACCTTTTGCTGGTACCCACTGCATTTTCAGTCGTGGATGGTTTTATATTACAGAATTCTGATTCAGATAGTCTATTCAGTCTGTAACCAAAATGACTGAATATAACATCACATTAAACAGTGTGGATATTTATGTATAAATCTGTGTAGTACTAAAAGTATTCTACAGTCAGCCAGTCTGTGTGTATTGTCCTCTTCCTAGTCATTCTCACCCAAGGAAGACAATAAAGAGCATTAATTTTGATAAAGACAGATAAGTCAAATAAGGTTCTCCCAAGCTTCTGGTGTATAAAAGGTTTACTGGATTTAATCAGTTTAAAAGTGGATGGAATTGATAATGAGAACTGCATCAGTAAACTCTTAATTAAATTATTACAGACCTCCCATATACATCAACTGCACTTGCTGCCAACCCTTTGTCAGATGAGAGTCCATTTCTCGTTAATGATAGGGTCATAAGTGGCCATAAAAACTGCACACATTTATGAATATATAAAATGGTTTATCATGTTTTTTTTTGCCCAACCAGAGTGTGTGACTGCAACAACATTCAGTTAGTGTAACAAAATGCCAGTATAAACATCTCAACATGCTTTTTATTTGAATACTCTGGCCTGGGCAGCCACAATACTTTAAAGCAGCAAAGCACATTTTGAAGGAACAAGATGTATTGTTTATAATCTGCAAGCAATACTGCACCAAGTGTTTCTAAGTAGCATGAAGAACAATAACTACAGAGCATTATCAACCACTTAAAGAAAGAAAAGCTTCAAAGGATTCAAGCTTTTCTGAAGACATGCCTCTTAGCCAGCACAGCCACTTACTCAACATGTTTACTTTTTACTAGACATAACAGCATGAGTACCAGTGCGACAAGAGAATTATGAATTTGCATACACATAAACTATGCCCCAAAACAAAATCATTCAAACAAAAAGTAATACAATATTTCAAGCCAAATAGAAAAAAAGTCAACATAAAGAACACAGAACTATCTACTTGTGTAGTCTTGGTTTTGAGGATTTAGGGCTGATATGCTATAGGCTTGTATTAGGTTTCCATACAAAAAAATAATGTCACAGATTTAAGTCTATTATCGCAAACTTGTAAGTTTATTTAGTTTGTAAGTTTGTTTAGTTTGAGAATGTCTATTTCTTTAACATTTATTCAAGCAAAAAAAGTGAAATTAAACATAAAAAAAGCTTTTTCAAAACATCTAAGCAGCAACAGCCAGCAATGTGACAGTGACACTTTCCATTTTTCAGCTTTTCTCATTCCTTGTCATCATCCAGTTTTTCCCCTCACATGCTCCAGTGTAAGGCATCTGATACATTATAAAATAATTTCTAAAATATCACACTCAGTAGCAACATGTGCTTTAATGCATCAAGATATCAAATGATTTTGAGGCATTACCTCTGAATTTCTTGGGTGGGTTGTTGAGGTCACCGGCATCAGGTTGTACTACACAGCGGTCATCCACAAGCCTGGGGACACAACCATCATTTTGATGAGTCAATCACTCAAGACAAATGCAGCTCAAATAGACTTTAAACCTTAGTATACTTTCTAAACACTGTCCTAAATCCTTGGCCTGAGTTACTGGTACAATAAAACTAAACAAACCTATCATTACCAGTATTAGTAACACTAGTTTCAGCTGTGTTATCAAGTCTAAATGTCTTTGAAAGTGGTTAATAGGAAATAGAAACTGATTTAAAGCAGAAGTTTCAGCGCTAATCCATAACACAAATGATGTAAAGCTTGATCGTACTCATTTAGCCCACTGAGGGAGTATGATCACCCAAAGCAGAAAACTTTCTAAAGCTTAAAATAATTCAAGCTAAGATAATACGTTTCTCCTGCATTCCAGCAGTTAATATGTCTCAGAGTAGTGTGAAAGAAAACGTCTTGTGTAGTAGAAGGTGTCACCCAGACATATTAACCCAGGGTAAAGATTCAGGCACAAGTTAAAAGATCACACCACTGTACCAGTACACAAGAGGGGAACCATCATTACCGTCATCATCATCATTCCATACTCTGACATGATTACAGATGCATGCAAAAATATGTTGATATAAACAGAAATTCTGAGAAAAGCAATCGGGAATACGATAATCAGCCCAAATACAACACTTCAGTAGGATGCTCTGGCCGGTCCAGCCAGTTGCACCTTTTTATAGCTCATGCAGCATACACTGCACTGCAGGAGCACTGTCATGATGAAGGAAGAAAGCATATGGTGTGAAAATCTCTAAAATAATAAAAATGAAGAGTCATAGACTTGAAGGGCAAATGTCTAAAAGAAAACTGCTGTTGCATTGTGGGATACAGCTTCACAGCTACATTACAATCCAACAGTATACAAGACATTGTGTGTACCATCCTCTCTGTGAGCCAGCAGTGGTCCAGGTGGTTGCAGCTGTGTCTCAGGGGGTCACATTCAGTATGCCGCCAGCCAATACAATAATGCTATTAATAGTTACATCCTCTAAGCTCTTCTCTTTAACAGAGAGCTCTCAGCAGCAAATAGGGGAAATGACTGCAAGGCACAACAACACAAGATGGGGAAATTTGACAAATGAGCTCTGTCATGATGGCAGTCTTCAAAGCTGTGAACACATTTGTTGCCATGGTTGGTGACGCAAAGCACTAAACTGTGAAAAAAAGCATGGTTTCTGAGAGCTGGCAAGAAAGGAAGTTTCAGCGTGGCCTTTGGTGAGAGGAAAACAGAATAGTGACATGGCAGTATTTCCTTATATGCACTAACAGTCTGCACTACTCTGATGTTTCACACAATTTCTTATTCACAACAAAAAATATAACCACTGCAAATTGTCCTGTCCACAGTTCACTTGAGAGAAGTGACAGAGTGTCAAGGTAGACCTACCCAACTCTCAGGACAGAAAGGCTTGTACTGTACTATAGCCAATTCTTTTCAACTGCAAAGACAGTAGAAATATAAAAGTACCAGAATCTATTTAAACAAAAGATAACCGCTGCCCTGTGTCACAGGAGCCTGGGGTCATGTTTGCAGAAGGTTCACACAATTTGTTCAGTGGTAACTCTGTGAGTTATTGTATTGGATTGTACATTTGACCTATTAATGCACTGTCATTCCAATAAGATTGTGTAAACAAATCATGATTTACCAGTAAAATGGGACAAAATCATGCCCTTTCTTTTTTGAGTCTCACACTGTTTTGATATTGATGATGATAATGGCAGATGTTTCTGTTCTGGCTTTGGAAAAATGTGGTCCAAAACCTGCCTTATCCTCACCCCAAATAGTACTTAAGACAATATGTGTCATCTGGCCAAATTTGTGATCTGTGCCTAGATTACATAAAAAGTGCATGTAAAAAAAAAAAAAAACAAAAAACAAAATTCACTTCATTCTGCAAAGACATGAAGGGTGACCTGGAGGTGAACACTTATTCTACACCTTAAAAATGGGTTTCCATGGGGAGGGGCGGCTGCCCTTACAAAAATGTCACTTAAATTACTTCCAAGATGGCAGTGGGACAGCAAATGCTTTTTATGTATATATTAAAAGCATCTGTTTTAATACTTTTTACGTTTTAAATAAAATTTTAATTCATTCTGTGTTTACAATTAACTAAAATTACTTCTAGCAAATTTTAAGCTGATCCTAAATATGTGGTATTAGTCACTGCTGAAAGCAATCCCAGGGATGCTATGCTCATTTTGACCTTGGAACAAGAAAAACAAATACCATGGGGTAAAAAACAGAAAGGAAAACAAGAGACAGCCCTGTCAGAAAAGTCTGGAGTATACAAGCTTATATACTGTACTATAATGAAGGTGAATGGTGACCAAGGAAATTCACATCAATGAACACTCTTTTATATCACTCTTTTTTTAGCCTTCTGTTATTTATGTAAATGTCGATTGTATATCAACATTTGCACAATTTGCACATAATGAGATGAACTTTTAAGTCGTTACCTACAATTACAGAGGAGGGAAGACGTCAAGTGTTTAAATAAATGGTGCTCAGCATGTACCAGGAAGAGATGGGGTAATTAGAGGCCAGAGAACCAGCAGAGCACAAATATCAAGGAAAAAGAAAAAAGGAGTGATAATGACTAAGGATCCACCACTTCTTTACATTTATAATGCAACAGTTACTGTTAGTCAAAGTGACTGAGCATGCTGCTCTGCATTTATTGAACAAAACCATCAGATTATGGAGATTATTGACTGCAATAAATCTTTCCCTTGATTAACTGACCATAAGTGCAAGAGGTAGATACATGTATATCAGAGAGTCATCGTTTTAAATACGAACAAACAAGCCTCACCTAGCTGTTTTGTATAAGCTTTTATTTCAAGGGGTCTGTAAGGCTACGGATTGAGCTTTAGAGATGAAACTGCATTAAATATACTTTTCTTACTATGAAATACATTGAAGTACAAGTAAATGTTAAGTCAGTTTGGATGAGTTTTAATTATACAGCCCAAATTCAAAAATAACCCCAAATTTTCTCTAAATTATCTATTTTACATTCTGTACAACATAAAACTAATAAAAACATATTTTTTTATGAAACCCAGGTAAAGAGGGTAAATCTTTTACTGACATATTACCAACTACCACAGACCAAACAGATCATTAAACCCATTCATTAAATATACCACCCTACATGCACAACCATCTCTTTGACTCAAAACAACAACCATGTAAATCATTACATGAGTTACTGTGTTTATTTTGTAGCCTGTACTGTGTTACAGCTGTATTTTGCACCGTGGAATAATATTTTCTGAGGTGTATATCCAGCAACCTCATCTGGAGAGGTACTACAGGTGAAAGGTTCATGAAAAAAAACTTGTATAATCGCGCAGACTTACCCTAAAGTGCTGATAAATCCACTAGTAGAGCCCTCTGCATACAGGGAACAAATGTCCCCGATATGGAGGAAACTGGACATTTTGTCCGACATGGCTCTTCAGGCTCTACCACACCTGTAAAAAAAAAACAAAAAAAAACATTTACCACAGTCACTACATAGAGCAGAGCTCAACCAAATGAAAAAAAATGAACCATTATGAACTCTCTTACTCAACTTACCCTGAAGAAAGAAGTTAATTATTTATTTCTTAAAAAAAGTTAAAATGCTAATTACAAATTAATCAACTAAATAAGTGACAATTCTAAAAATATACTAGTTTGCTGTGGCTTCATGTTCCTGCACAAATTGCACATCCTGTGGGTTCTTTCTTTTCCCCATTTAGAGTATAAGTTTAAAGGGCATTACAAATGAAGTTGATAAACCTCTTAACTTTACAGCTTATTCAAATCAAACATAAAAAAGAAAAATCAGAAATTAAATTGAAAAATACTTCCAGAGAAACGAAATAAAGTTTCTGTATGCACTCTGATAGCTGTTTTAAACTAATACTTTGAATTTAGGTCACCAATCCTCAGGCTGTTTCCAGGTTAGAGTAGAAGCAAAAGAAAACTTTTATAGTGGTTAAGAGGTCTATGTGGTCTAGCTCTTTGTCTGTTTACAAGCATGTTGTTCTCGATGAAACCACCCAAACTCAAAATAAACACATTAAATACTAACATTTCATTAAAAATATACGCATGGGCTATATCTGCTCTCTGATATTTAAGGTGCCTATGAGGCTGAAGGTCACAGTTATCCAAATTCAAATCCCCACCTCCGTACACCTGTGATATATTCAAAGTTTGAATTTTGCTCTTTATCGAACAGTGCCACAACATGTAGCCTAGTTCACATTGTGAGACGCTATTTTTGAAAATGCTAAATGGTGCTAAATGGTGTTTCTGCTAGCTAAATTAACTAAATGTCTTTTCTTTTTTTTTTTTTCTTTTTTTTTTTTTTCAACGCACGAGCTATAGCTAAACAGCAACAAATGAGCGCGTGGGCTACTTCCTTGACAAAGGATGCTTTCAGCTCAGTGACAACATGAACAATGCCCTGGCTGCAAAACTGCACACAGACAAGCGCATTACCTGGCCCAAATGAGAGAAGGCGTCAAAGACAGAGAGCGAAGGAAACGCGTGAAGAAGTGGGTCAGCACAGGATCATTTCCACGGCGCTGTCCCCGGTTAAGTCCATGGCAGTGAAACTCCAGGTAAGAGCAGGCTGAGCGGCGTTATCTCTGACAGCTGAATGCGTCCTCGGCAACAATCCGCTTCTTACCTCCTCCACATGTCACAGTGGGAACGCCCCTTTCGTTACTATTTATACTGCAGCAGAGCTCTATGGGTAATGTAGTAATGGCCATTTAAATTGCTGTCAAATTAGATTGAAAGAAGCCTTGTTGTCATGACAGGAATAAGACTATTTCAAGCAGGTAGCTTTTAAAATGATGAAATAATAGTTTACAGTTTTAATTGAACCCTCAAGAGTTGACACTTCGATGATAAAATGGGATCTGTCTCATTATAATAGAATCTAATAGAAACCCCTAGCTTGTTAGATCATGTGTCTACTCGTCTCAAATGTGTCACACATTGTGGACTCTAGGGAACATGTCTCTGAATGGTCAGATCCATGTGACCAGAGGTTTTCTGTCAATGTCTACATGATTTCACGTATGGAATGTCACAAACAGCAGCACACATATTGCCTTACAAAAAGGGGGCCATGCTGTGCATGTCAAAGTGTGAAAGGATGTGAAATAAAGACGTCTGTTGTGTGTGCAGTCTCCTGTCAGAAACAGTGATTTGAGCACTAGCAATCAGATTCCTGGGTTTGTGAGAAAGACACATCTTTGAAGTCTGTTTAGTTGGGTCCATGTTGTTCCGGTAAACTTTGAAAACATCAGTCCCACAACTTTGAGAGATCTGGTTTATTTTCAGCAAGACATAAGGGAAATAAGAATAAAATGTGGGCTGACCATCCTTACGGTGGTACACTTCTAAGCTTTTTGAACTTCTTCATACAGTGGACTACATAATAAAATTTGAATAAGTCTAAAATCTTGATTATTGATATTAAATCCTACCTGAGATATGAATGAAAGACAGTGAAAAGAAACCACTTTCATCCCTAAAATGGGCCAAGCAGCATTAACCAAACCCACTTATTAGATGTTAATTTGGTTTCTTAGCTACAAGTTCTTGAGGGATATTAAGAGCTGAGTAAATTGGGGTATAACAAGTGTTAAGACTGCCTATTACCATAAAGTGTTTCTTTTATATTTCTACATTCCACATCTGCTTTTCACTGGGCATAGTGAGGTCTGGGTGCACAGATTGTGAGATTCATCATTGTGCATGTGTTAGAGTTAGTATTCTCATGTGCAGATTCAGGCCTTCCCTTAGCAGCATTGTGTGGGCACAATGGTTGGTAGTTTTCTTGTCTGAGGCTGCGATAGTCCTCTGTGTGGGCCTTGCCTGCAAACTAATCCTCACATTCATCAGAAATGTCAGAGTAGAGCTAAATATATTAGAAACAAAGAGTCACTTGTATTTTTCATTATTTCTATATGGAAGGAATATTCAATCCTGATGTCATGTCAGAGATTAAGCTCCAAAGTCCAGGTCAAGTCTAGTCTTGCTCAAGTAGAGATTGAGGGCTCTTTCTCTGTATAGCTCTATAAACAATGCATTGGCCTATAAAGGCTGTTCTGGATCTGGGACAGTGAACCACTGAAGACATGATGCCACTGGGATTAAGAACCATAGATAATGACTTATTAGTGATTTCAAGCTAAACGTAGACTACTTCAGCAAGCTCCTATTCACAGTCTTATTTCATGTACATATTCTGATTGCCAATTTAGCCTCTGTGATTGTAGCTTTCATAAATGTAATGAATTAAGGCTTTCGTTAGTTTATTACAACATTAACAGAGCTACTTAGTGTGAACAAATGTGGTGGAAAAACTCACTCTGACATTACTAACTGTGCAGTAACCTTCCAACATGGTGTGAAAAAGTCATACAAACAGCACTGTTTGCCAGCGCTTTTCAGCGGTGATGTATGCTGACTAAATGACATCATGTCCCTGTTGAGCAGAGTCATTTGCCGAGTCAAAGCTTAAATGGTTTAACATTCCTCAGTTTGGAGATCAGATCACACACGAAGACAGCCCTCAGACATGGACAAACACACGCCACATCTGCCCCTCCCAGAAAACCCTCTGTGAAATCCAGTTGTTAAAAGCTTCATCTTCTATTGTCACACACCACCATGCAGAAGATAAAAATTTAGTGAAAACATTTTGTCGTTGTTATATTTTGAAAATTATGTTTTTAGCCTTTTAGTTTATATTTTTACTGATATTAGAGAGAGGTCTTGCCTCTAACAGGTATTAGTATGGTACCCTACTATAAATTGGTGATCTACCTCACTAAAAATAAAAGACAATTATGTTGGTATAATGACCTACATATCCCCAATGGAAATAGTCTGATTAGACCAGCTGCAGAGATATTCTAATTAGGCCTTGTGATTTTGTGTTATAATTTGCTACCAATATAAGAAAAATAACTTTCTTATTCTGTGTCGCATCCTTGATTCAATTGGACCAATTCTGCCAAAAAGGACACTGGGGGCGATGGCAATAATGATAAAATTTCATGTGCACATAGTGATGATTTTTGTATCTTCATTTTCTGTAAGGTTCTCACAATAGGCTGTTTACTGAAAACAGAACTGATTAAATATCCAGTGACATTCACCTGGTCCCCTCTCAAAAACACTGTGCACATAGTAGAGGATCACTTCAGAATATCCCCTTGGTTACGGCATAATCGACATGCCAGATCATTCAGATTTGCCAGTGGAAATTTTCTGCCAGGTGTTTCATTTGTAGAGACAGACAGAAGTAGTTATACATACTGTTACTCTACAAACACTTTTCTGTTAGAGCTAATCTCGTTGCAGGAGAACAATACCCAAGGAGGCATTGGTCTGAAGTCATCTATTTAACCTGCAGAAGATGTTCTCTAAGCTGCTTTAACTCCAGATAATCCATCAGGATAGTATGGGAGGATTTTTTAACCTGTCTGGTTACCAAAATCAGCCTGTGTACAAGCACTGAAGTGGCCATAGCATTTAAAATGTAAATACTTTCAGATTAAAATATGTTTTGCATTAGAATCAACATTACATTACAATTGGTAAACTTTTTTTCATTCACAAATCTAATATAATGAAATGGTGCAGCTTTGTTAACAGGAATTTAATAATAAAGTATATATTTATTTACATCAATTTTGGGGACATCTTAGGGGGTTAAGGTTATGTTGAAACCCATCGTCTTTAGAAAATAAAACTATTTCTAAAAGGGTTTCACTTTTATTTGCAGTTTAAAAAAAATATTGCTTCTTCCATTCAGCCACCAGCTTCTTGAAGATTTTAGTACTCTCCATGAATGCCTAATTAACAATTAGTGGACTGTCAATGTCTTGAAAGTGTAGCTAAGCTCTGAATGTGTGTATAAGTCTGATCAGTGATGAGAGCAGCTGTGGAGGCGTGTGCTTTCTGGGCTCCAAAACTTCCTGCTGAACCCACTGCAGGTGTTCTGGGCCAAATTTAACTTAACATCTGTGATGGGAGGAGCCAGTGTGAATACCCCATTGACATCCCCTTCCTTTAACAGTGAAGTGAAGCTGCAAAATACAACTTGCTTCATCCATCCCTCCATCCATCCTCTAGGGGTCTAATTCAGCACCATGTTTGTTCATACATTAACACAAAAATGATCTATTTAAAAGGTTAATTTACGGGATTGTCTGACTGCAACATGTACTGGCAGCCACCAATATCACAAATTGAAGAAAATGTTTCAACTTGGACTTTGAAAAGCTTTTTCCAACTGAGGCCTAGCAGATAGTTGCTGTTTTTCTTTTTTTCTTGCTTTGGCTGCAGGATTCAAGGCAAGGACATCTGCTCTCTCATCAGAGGGGTGCTCCACTTTTAAAATAGTATGTTACTACTTTATCAATGTGAAGCATGGCTCTCATAAGTTTAATATGTCTCTGTACTTTTTGTCCTTTCAAGCACCCATGACAACATATTTAAATTAAAGTCTTTTTGGCCTAAATCAAAGTGGGGCTGCAACAGAGAGGGCACCTGTAAATCTGTTCTTAAAGCAGGACTACAGTAACCTTTGTGTAACCTTTAAGTGGTAATAACAGGTTAACATAACATAGTTTTTTTTTCCTTCAGTCTTGACTAATTTTCAAAAGAATAGTCTTTTTATTTGTTTTTTTCACCAGAGCTTGATACGAAGACAGATACCATAGCTGTTGTCATAGCTGTATAGAATTTGTAGCTCAAGCTAATAGCCAGGTAACCCACACCCACGTTGTCTAAGCAAGAAAATTCACTTAAAGAATGTGTTACCTCATTGATTTAATTGATTTTTTTTTTCTCAGTGGGACCTGCAACCTTATAATCACCTCTGGCAAACTGTTTCTGGCTAAGAAATAGCCGTCATACTGTAAGTCATATTTATTTATTTTTTTAAAATATATTAGGAGATAACTAATGAGCTGGCAGACAGATTTTGACACCTTTGGACTGAGCCTGGATTGATGTTTCACTCTGTTGTCAATCTTTATGCTAAACTATGCAAACTACTAAACTGCTTATTATTTTTATATTTTATGCAAAAAGGCAAAATTTAAACACATTATTAGGCAACCTGGCTGGAGCAATTTAAAAAGGAGCTGATTAAATATATTTACACATCGATTTACTTTTGTAATAACACACCTGAAATGCTTATGTGTGCCATGCTAAATCACACACAGTACAGATTAGTCATAAAGTCTTGGAACTGATTAAATCATTTCAGTTATGCCCCAAAAACTATTGAGAGATTCCTAACTTTAGCTTGATGAAGCAACCATAAGTTAAGTATACAGTAATTCAAAAAGCTAGGTGAAGTGTTTCATAATAACTGAACACGTTTCATTATACAGTGTTGCTCATCGGCTATGACCACTTTGGTGTGAGATATCACATTGCACTGTTAGTTATAGCTCCCACTATGCAAAATTAACAAGTGCAATACAATCAATGATACAATGATAACAAATAAACATCTACTGTACTTTAGAAATGTATTCACATGCAGTCTGATACTATTCTAAATCTCATAATGATAGTCCTAACTAATAGTCCCATTCATCACAAGGCATCTTTGGCGTGTTTTTCTGTGGACGGGGTTTGGTGGGGAAATTCACTTCATGTAATTAAATGGTGGTTGCTAAGTGACCGTCTGCAGCCTAGCTCTTCAACAGTGAGGATAAGAGAACAGCCTCCATGCACCTCCAAACCAACCACATCACCTCCTGTACACATACCCAGTTACCATAGTGATGCCAGTGAGATCTGACTCAAAAATGACATGAGTCATGTATTTGAAGAGACTGTTTTTCTTATATACTTGTAGTAGATTTATTGGAAGGACAGTGGAATCTGTTTTATCACAAAGGCACAACAAAGAGGGCCAATGATTGAAATGATTAACAGCTTTATCTTCAACTTGAAAGGCAGCAAATAGTAAAATACCAAACTGCTGCACATTTGATTTAGGTGAGGGTGGATTGACCCCGATTTTTCTATACATTTCTATCGTTTGGTTTTGAGAAGTGCCTTGAGAAGTGCCTTGCTATTTTTTCTCTGCATACTGTATTCTCTGTCCTAGTTTTCTTCAGGGCAATGAACACAGAAAAAATCAATCCACTTTCCAAAACATATCTATACAGGATTTCTAGCAGTAAATTGTACCTTACTATATATTGTAAAAGCTCTGTTTTTTTTCTTTTTGCTTCTTTGGATAGTGTATCTGTTAGACTGAAGGCATCATGCACCTCACAGATGTCACTATTTTTTCACACTCAACAGCGACTGCAGGAATTTAAAGAAGTTTAAAGTTCAGCATTTTAAGGAAAGTTTGGTGTTTTGTCAGAAGGCTAATACCATTCACCACTTTTTCCTGTCTTTATGAGAAGCTAAATGGCTACTGGCTACAGCTCACATTTAACATGTATGTACAGATATGAAGTTGGTATCAATCTTGTGCTTTAGCAAAAAAAAAGTGAACAACCGTATTTCCCAAAATATCAAAACATTCCTTTAACTTTGTGAAAGATTTTAGCTCCTCTGTGTAGATCACATCAGGTGCAGAGAAGTGCCCACAAAAAGAATCCCAGGTAGCCCTGACAGAGGAGAAAATATAGGTCAGTACAACATCTGGTGCGATTCACCTCGCCACTGGGTAACACAAAAACTAATCAACTTGACAGCAGCATCTGATGAACACAGGACTTCAAGACCCCCCCCCCCCAAACTTCCTCAACATTTTGTCTCTCGTTTTCTTTCTGAGCCTCTCCGGCTGAAGTTCTGGTCCCATTTCTTGATGAAACACGGTCTCCATCCTAATTAACCCAGATGTGGATATTAATAAGATGAAAGCAGGTCTAGACTAGAAATGGGGCAGATTGAGAGGAGAAGGTCCTGATTTCAGAATGGTCACACTAAAGTGGGACTGCTTTGCCCCTCCTTTGACAGGGGAATAAAGCTGGTTTCTATATAAAAAGTACCCCATGGCCCTTTTTAATTGGTCCCACCTCTCTTGTGATTTGCGAGTGATGAGAAACTGAGAATATCTGCAAAGGGAGGCTACACCGTATGAACACAAAATTTCAGGTTGATGGACACACATGACAATTACTACTTTATATATGAGTTTTGATTTTTGTAATGACAATGTCTTCTCTAGCAAAAGCTTTGGCATCAATAAGAGTGCAAAGACATGTAGCCTACACAGCTATTAAAAGAAAACTGATTAAACAACATTCATTCCCTGTCTGCCAATGCAACTGATTCTGCCACTCCTTCAAGATTCAATTGCTGTGTGAGAAAAAGGACTTACGTGTTCCAGGACAAGATGACAGCTGTGAGACTGTAAACCCAGTGGGACACTTCCTATAAAGAACATGCACCCCTTGACCAACAAAATGGATTGTGTAGGAAGTGTAGGAACACACAGGAATGTTATTAGGTTTACTCTTAGAAAAATAAAAGTTCCTTTTCGTTGCCTGGAGATGTAGCTCTCATTGCATCATTTTATAATGAGTGGGAGAAAACATTAAGACACTGGGGGGACTAAACAGGAAACAATGACAGGTATAGTCATGACTCATACAGCTGATTGTGTTGATCAAGCCACCAACATGTGATATTGTCTTGTTCTAATGAGTGGATGAATTAACCAAATTTTAAGAAACTGAAAATAGAGCATGATGTAGTTTCACAGATGTTATTTTAAAATAAATTCAGGAGTCAAAGGTAACAACTTTCCCCTAACATTAAGTAACTCTTATTTGATATTCAGAAAAAAAACATTATTATTTCAGTTGAGAATAGATAAATCCAGTGGAAGAAACTGCCTGCAGTTTTTAGTACCACAGTGGCACGCTTTCCTCTGGAGTCCATCTGTCCTACTGGCCTGTATGGCGGCATCACTTCGTGTGGACAGCAGCTCTACAGAAGGTTGATTACTGTATCCTCCTGAGTAGTCAAACGTCAGTTCTTCTAATACATCAATGTCCCGTCCAGCAAACAGTGCCAGTCTTGGAACCACAGAGTGCACTCGGACTGGCAGCATGAATAGGTTGGGCAGGCAGGAGTGGTTGAGAAAGCGGCCTACATTTCCCACTACAGCTGGGTCCACAAATGTCTCAGTGACAGAGTCTGTACCTGCATGCTCCCTTACAGCAATGATGTAATTATTTTGCCCTGTCATCTGAGCAAGCTGTCTGCGTCTGGCTTCCTCAAAGCCAATCACTTCCCCTGCATATTCACACACAAACTTCCCACATTTGATCGGCTCTAGTGTCCTTACTCCCCAGCCCCTGTTCCAGGTGCTGAAAACCTCCAGTCTGAGTCTTAGCCCTCTTTGGACAACACGATTAGAGCAAGTGTCACCACAGCTGCAAAGGGCATTACACTCAAACACAGGTGAGCAGTAACCAGTGTTTGTTTTGTGGAGGTCCAGCAGTATGCGGGTGTTGTTATATGCCCGTCCATGAGCCTGCAGGCAGGAGCAGCTCTCAGTGAAACAGGATTGGGTAATGCAGGAGCATCCAGGAACAGTGATTTCACTTGGGTCAACAGTGCATCCTGGTCCCTGAACATTATCTGGAGAGTACTGAAAAATGACAACAAAAAGGCATCACGGACCATGAAAAAATAAACCAAACAACAAAACCAATACACAGTAATTAAGCTAATTAGACCAAAATATCCAGAATTCTTGAAAATATTCAAACAAAAGCTTAGAACTTGTTAATCCACTAGCTGAAGTTGATGCCTTATGATGAATAAAATGTTTCAGTAATTTTTCCAGCAATATACAAAACATTCATTGATAAAACACAAAATTAACACATTTAAAGAAAACAACTATATAGCTTTAACACATTTAGCGATTCTGCATTATTACCTACATGTCAATAAGAAAAAAAAACAGGTTGCATTATAATGTAGTTAAAAAGTCCTTCTATAGCATCAGGAGCAAGAAGTGTAAAGTAGGACAGCTCCTCTGGTTTAACAGATGCAGTTATTTTTGGATTTCCTGTGCTGGAATGAGATGATGTGGCCATAGCCATAATGATTTACTGCCATCTGCTGGTAAAACTATGTGTTTCATTTGATAGCTGATATTAACCACCAGTTTTTATAGATTTTTGGGGGTTTTCCAATCACATGTCAACTAAGACTTATTGCAGTGCCATCCCTAAACATACTGCATAAGAGTACAGTATGTGGTGTGGTGCTGTGCAATTAAAATCATTTTGGGAAGCACAAACTTAATATTGACTCTTGAACAGGTTTTTTTTTTTTTTTTCACTGTTCGAGTAAATTTTAATATTTTTTTTTATTTCTACAAAAATGTGATAAACCAGCCCAGTCGATTTATCAGCAGATATGAGCTTACTGCACATAGAGAACAATATTGTGCGATTCCACTTTTTACATATATTTTTTTTCCCATTTTTAATATATTTTTATTGTAAATACCTTGTTTTAAATTTTTTCTATTGTGCCCTTATTTTTTCCTTGGGCCTTAATTGCTGCTGTGACAACGTGAATTTCCCTGCTGTGGGACAAATACAGGTTCTTCTTTATAATTCTTATCTTATCTATTGGTATCAGTGTAGATGTCAGCTGATAGATACCAAGAAATTGGATCTGAGCTATAAATACTGCTGCTTTTACATATCTTGTCCACTGAAGAGCTCTGACAAATTTATTTACAGCAAATAATAAACTGTTACAAATCTCCCTCCAGTTGCTACACATGTGGTCACAACTCATTAAAATAATGATATTGATATTTGTCTGAAATGATCCAGTATCAGTCAACTTTTAGCATCTATCTTCATTAACATGTCAAGATCAATGGCAGGCACAGTGCAGTGAGGCTCTGGACATATGTGCCCATCCATTCCCAAAGCACATTAATGTCAACTCTAGATGGTTGACTCTCAGCTGGTAATCAATGCTTACAGCACTCATTATGTCTGTGGCAACAGAGACCCATAGGAGAGAGAAAAGTTGAATTGTTGCATTAGTAATTTAACAGATATCTGTGTTTATGTCATTCAGCAGCTTCACTCTTATCAGTTAACATCTTTTATGTATGTGTTATATCTAACATGACGTCACAGTGTCGACACTTCAATAACAACTAACCTAAACTTCGACTGTAAACACCAGCTTTAAGTACCAAAACGTCAGTGCTTGGCTAAAACTAACAACATTTATGAGTCGGCTGTGAAGTGCAGGGAGAAATGCAACCAGACGCTACCTGAAATTCAGGACATGTTGGCTCATCTGGGCTCCTCTCTATTAAAACAGGAATATTCTCCAGGCCATTAGACAAATCCACCCCGCGCCTTCCACCGACAGCCACAGTCATGTTTCTTTCCTACAGAGGAGCAGACGGGATGTATACAAACTCGCGGCTGCATCTTCCGGTAGTGTAATAAGAGGCTAGCTCCCTCTAGCGACCTGTTAGTGTTATCACAATACTGTGTTAAACATTGATGGTGGTTTGGCTGTCTGGCCATAGTCAGGACAGAACACAGCACAGCATGGGGTAATTGTTTGTTGCATCACTATGAAGGCAAAACCGGAGCAAATAGAAACAATAAATGGAGTCTCAGTCTCAAATCCTTTTATATTGTGTTTGTGTAAGGTAGTCACATTTGTTTAAAAATGTCTTTTCTTTTTTTTTTCCTTTCTTTTTTTGCTCAGTAATTATCCATCATTATCATCCCTGAGCAGCACAGGTAGTACAGTATCCTGTGGTGTAGATTCAGACAGATCTGTAGTAATGTTATATCGCCTGCAGATGGCAAGCTTCGCTAACACAAACGCTAGAGCTTCTCTTTTCAGTCTACAGTGAGCAAGACGCATGAAGAAAAACAGGTTCTCAAGGGCTAAGATGGAACATCATGCCAAACGGTGGTAAACTGCATTAAAAATAATTAAATATGTCAGATGATTTAAGTGACATGGTGGGTTGCCATCAAAACAACAGTAGCTGTACCAGCTTTGTTTTCAGACTGTAATGAATACACAACTAAACAGGATAAGGATTAGTAATTACAAACTTCTGTAGAGTTTTCATCTCTAACCTTTGACTGGTGTCATGTTGTTGTCTTGTGTAATTGATATGCAGTGGTTTATTCTCTGGTGACTGTTTGTGACAGATGGCAGAGGTCACACTGTCAACTGGCATTTCCACGCTACACACAAGTGACTGTGGATTTTCCTTTGAGAATCAGCCTTCATCTTTGTCCTTGGGCAAAATTAGCATTGTCAGTTGCTGGTCCTGCATCTAGATTTCAGATTGCAATCACAAGTTGAAATGTTGGAAGTGAACTGCTACAAGTATTTGACAACAAACTGATTGACAGTTTGACTGATATGACAACAAGGGAGGTTAATGCTGAAAAGAAAACATGCTTGATGACTCAGCTGCTGTGTTGTGCTCAACAATCAGCTTTTCAGAGATGAAAGCATTCAGACATACATGACAGGTCTTCAAACATGGCTTCACTTGTTATGAAGAATGTTAATACATTCTGTATTAACTGTAAGTCCGCCTTTATAAAAGTGATTGTTAATTTGTATAAACAGGCAAATTGTGTTTAGTTCATCACCTGTGAATTGTATCATGTGTGAGGGTTTAAATAAATGACATTATTTAACATAAAGCCAGGGAATCACCAAAGTCATTTGAATCCATCCTCTGGGGATAATGATAATCTGCGTATAATGCCGTAGCAACCAATCCAACAGGTGTTGCAGTATTTTAGTCTGCAAATATGGCAGACAGGCCAACTGTAGGCAGACAGATGAACATTGCCATCCCTGGAGCCATGCTGCTAGCATGGCTAAAAATAACACCATTTTCAAATGTGGGCGCCTGTCAAGAAGGAACTAAAAAGACAGTAAACTCCACAACATATACCCACAGGCTCCTAATGGAGAATTCCTGATAAAAACCAAAAAGATATATCTATGATAATTATACACCAAATTTACAAAAAATCAGGTGGTAAGTTATTTTTATATGTTAATAAATTAACATTTAATAAAGTGCCAAGCAACTTTCTAGAATTCCTCCCACATATCGTTGTGTTAACTGAAGGCTCTAATTAATCCAACAATACTAATTCCGATGACTCCATATTTGAAATTTGTTCTCTTGTAGCCTTTAAAGGAGCCTTTTTACCTAAAATGACTCTGACATTGTGGTTTTCATTGGGTTGGCGGACACAGCTTCCCTTGGTGTAGCTGAGATAGGCTGTTGGGTGTCTTTAAGGGGCACCTTTGTCACGGATCCTTTGACTTTAATGAGAACACACACACATCAACACTGAGCTGAACTGTGAGGCCTGGGCTACAATTGGGTGGAGAGTTAATGAAGCAGAGCCGTGATGGAGCACGTTCTCTGGGGAGATTATCAACAACAGCCCAGGACTCCCTCTGCAACTGTGTTGATTGACTTGGCCTCAAATTGGCTGTGATGCTTCTCTCAGCTTGTGAGGAAAGCTGCACCATGGCCTAGTGGATACACTCTTCTCTGGTCTGACAGTGAAGAACAAAGGATATTTCAAAGGTTTTCCTCATCTGGCTTTGTCAGCTTGAGTAGTCATGATTATGATGAGTTGACCCCAGAGGTTTCATGGGGCTTTTTCTGACTGGTCTGAGTTCATCAAAGGAAGCAGACATGTTTGAATTAGTCACAAGGAGAACTGTATTTTAAAATCAATGTGATTAGAAATAAAAAAAAACAAAAACAAATGAAATAATGAAACGTCTGTACAGTTTAGCAAACACACAAACTTTTGCTGCATTCAAACTTTTTGGGTGATAACACAATTGACAGCAGGATGACTTCAGCCTGCATTTGTGCACCCTGCAGCAGTCATCCCACGAGACTCTGGGTGCCTTCTTCTGCTGCCAGGCAACTGCAGCGAAAGTGTGATTCACTCACATGACAAGATTTTGCTAAGCAATTAAGCGAGGAGTCAAGGGGGTTCATTGGCCTCCCGGGGCAAGCGATATATTTAGCTCTTCTCTCTGACTTTGAAAAATGAATGAGTTTTGATAGAAAAGAGACAAGTTAGTCTGTGCACAGATAAACAAAACTCCGAATGTATCTGCAGTCTGTGTTTGGTCCCGAGCAACTAATGTACTTGATTAACAGATATTAGCTGTAGCTGGTATGTTACTAAATATACCATATACACTTAATTGCCACAATGGGGGGCATCTCACTTGCTGCCATGTTTCCTAGGGTAATCTGCCCGTTCTGCTCAGTTCAAAAAGTATTAAGCACCAGTCCTTTGTGTTGCTTTTAGATGCTCTAATCAAAGAAGTTACAAAATCAAGCAACATGTGACATTTATTAAAGAAAATATTAATCTACAATTTCTTACTGTTACAAACACTTTGAATTTGATATTTTATTAAATTAAGTACATTAATCATTATGTTAACGCAAAACTAAGTTAAACTCAGTATCAGGTGAATTAAAATTATTTGTATGTTTTTGTAAAGGTAGACATTTTCAGTAATAATAATACTTTATATTGTATAATCTGTCAGCTTCGTGGCTGTAGGAGTCATTGTATTAAATTGTCTTCAAGTGTGTAAAAGTGTTCATGGCTCTAACAGGGATATTGTATGTGTCAAAGGGAATTCATATTTCCCATGTCAGCAGTCACCCATTTAAACTTTCCTCTAGATGCTCACTAAAGAACTACACCTGTTTCAGCCTTATCCAACAGTCCACAACAAACAACAGTGAACAAACAGGATTTTAGTCAAAATGTGAATGAATCCAGCTGCTCTGCAATGACACTGGGTCTCAACACATGTTGCAGTGGTAACTGTACCCAACAAAGATGGATTAAAATGCTAATATATTAAAAATGCAGGGAAAAATTAGACTAAAATGTCACCAACAAGAACTAGGCTAAAATATCTTCACTTTTTTTCATTTGAAAAATGAATTAAAATCAAATCAAATCAAACTAAATTTGAAATGAAATCAAAATTAAGGGGTGACAGATTTATTAATTATCAATGTGTGGCCACAAGATACTACATTGACCATGCATGGGAACAAGATAGGACCTCATGGCCACGCATTAATGAGGTGTGGGAACAAGCACAAGCATGTTCAGTTATGTTTTCCAACAAATGGCCAATATTTCTCAAATTTAGCCAGGGGTATGTCAATTTATGAGCACAGCTGTAGACCCAGCATTTCTTGATGCGTTTGCACACAGCTGTAAGGTTGATTTATCAGAATGTGTCACATTATTACTAAGTGTAACCTAATCTTAAATATTTTAGAAATACTAGTGTTACAATCTAAAAATGATGAAGTGTGGAATAAAAATCCACATTTTTAATGTAACCAAGTATTCGTATTTTTATGCTGTAGACATACATTCACACTAGGTGTGAATACATTTATTAGTGAACATATCATATCATTCTAGTTTTGTATAGTTGCAAACCAGGTCACATTACTTAAATTAATAAATTAATAATAGGAAGCAGACATGCAGACATCTGATTTGTTTCATCACCTCTTAACTTAATGACAAAAAGATATTATTTATTTTATGGTTTTGAGACTAATTATATTTCATGAAAATCTAAATCAAACTCCAATTCACTTCAATTTACTGAAATACCCAGAAAAAAACAGCTTGCTTGTTGTAATAGGAACATTTCATTAAACAATGTAATAGCTAAATAAATGAGTAAATCAAGTTGATATACAGAACAGCCCTGTGATAGACTGGTGACCTGTCCAGGGTGTACCACTGCCTTTCACCCAAAGAGAGCTGGGATAGGCTCCAGCAGATCCCTGTTCCCCTAAATAGGAAGAAGAGGGTATAGATGATGGATGGATTTACAGAACTATGCGAAATTACGAATGCTGTAGTGAGTGTTTATTAAGTATATCGATGACAAATTTACACATACAACCACAATGTTTAATCAATGTGGTTTGTTTAAACAGTATCATTATTTGGATTAAATGAAATTCAAATCTTAGTTAAGAAATTTTCAGGCTCCATTCAGGACTTCACGTACATTACATCAAGCTCTGTGGCTAAGTTTCATTTTACTCTCATAAGAATAACACACAGTAAGTAGCACAAGTCGTACTGTGTTTAAAGAATAAAGGGGAATAACAGCAGTGCATAACCTCCAGCAATCAATTCACAGCTTTCACAAATCAAGTCAACCAGGCGTGTTCCCTGTAAAGATGTTGAATCACTCGAGAGGCCCCATTCTTTCAATCCAATCAATACCCTTTGTCTGTTTCCACTTAGCTGGCCATGGGTCAGTGTCTGCGTTTTAAATGGGCTATAATAACCAGTGGACACTTTCTCTTGTGCTGCGGCGAGACAAAAGAGACTCTCACCTCAATTTGTGTGCATTTGGATTTGTTTAAATTACATGTTCACTGTGCCTTGTCAAACCCACGTTAATTCAGTGTTAAACAGCATTTTCATTTCAGTCTTGCTGGTCAATTCAAGGCCAGTGTTGCAATAGAACAACCTGTCGATCTTAGTTTAGGAACAACACAAGATGCAATCAACTAAATCATTAGCACACCCCTGGATATAAGAGGGACAAATGCACGGGTATCATCACATCGCTTATTATGTACATTACCTAGTTCCTCAGTGCCTGTCTGCAGTGGTAACAGGGGACAGTGTGCATACCTGCTGTTCGCTGTCCATTTTTTCATCAGTAATAATCATGCAAACAATCTGGCTCCATATTTGTCAGAGTTGTCTCTACAGTCTGCCTTCAGCATGCACGCATTAATGCATGAAATGGGCTGTCTATGAGAAGCCAATTTGCAGCAATCACACTGAAGACGGTTGGAAACACACAACATTGAGCACTTTTTCAAAATTGTGTCATCATCATGGAAGGTAGAAAAGGTTTTTAAACCATGGAAGGCAACTAGAGTTTGTCTCCCCAGACAGAATATAAGATAATGTCGTCCTTTGAGCAAGAATAATATTTACCCTGTTACCTATCTTAGCATGTTAGGGTGCCAGTTTGGCAGTAAACACAAAGCACCTCTGAAGGTTAATTCAGGCATTAGTAATTTGGCCAAAAAAGCATGAGATGTCAACAGCTGAACTTCCTAATGGCACTAGGAAAAAGTCAGGGATCGCCAAAGTCATGAGGACTCATCCTCTGGGAACATTTGATATCTGTCTCGCTGTGAGGCAACAGTGCTAACCACTCAGCCACCATGCTGCCCTTATGCGCAAATCCATTTATCAGCTATTGATAATTTATTCGATAAGTGAAAACTTTGACCTGCTGCTAGAAGAAAAGCTGGCAGATCACCAAAGTCACAAGGATCTATTTTTTTCTGGGCACCATGAATGTCATCCCAGTAGTTACTCATATTCCAAACCAGCCAGAGGAATGAGATTCTGACACTGCCACCCATTAGGCCTCGCTGATACTGTTAGAATAAATGAATCATTATAAGTGTTACATTCATCTTCTTAATAAACTAACAAAGCAACAAGAATGTTTGCACATGTACCATCTCTCATGTTATAATGTAAATTAGGACCTTAATAAAGGCTAGGCCCATATGGATTTTGAATTTCAACAGATGGTTGACCTTTTCTGACCTGCTTTCTAATGTCACCACTTTGTGGGCTGAAAAGTCAGAAGCAGCATAAGGTCAGGCCACTTCTATAATCTGCTTGCCACTTGGCCATTTACTGTAATGTATGCACATGTGCATGCATACACTTGCCCCACCCCTCTCCCCAGCACACCCACACCCACTCACACACACACACACACACACACACACACACACACACACACACACACGCACCCTCATACACACACACACACACACACACACACACAAACGCACGCGCGCACACACACACACCATCAATATAACAGAACATTTTGTACCGTTTTGATGAGTATGCTATCTATAGAGTAATGGAGTGCTGGTACCTCTGATTGAACTCTCCCAGTATTGTTTCACCTTAGTGTGTTCTGCAAAAGTGTGTTTCCTATTGTAACAGGAATGTGTGTGCTTATTTAAATTGTCTTTTGTTTATTCTGTACACTTGTAGATTATTATTCTCGTGCATACTGACATAACTGCGGACCACTTTACATTCCTGTTTGAATAAAGACACAACCGTAACAGTAGGCGCTACATCTAAGAAGATGGAAATGAGCTTCAAGCCTGTGTGTCAGCACTAAGAGACTTGACACACATTCACACTTATGGTATTCTACAGGCAAAAAGCAGAGCTCTTTAATTGGGCCCTGGGAGAAAACACCAGAACAATCCGTCCAACAATTCATTATGCATTTAACAGATGATTAACGTTACTGAAAATGCATTATGGTTCCACACTTCTGTTGATGTGCTTTGTCACTCAGCACACCTTCTATAATTTAGCTACCATAGAAGAAATGATCCTGTCACATCTACAAGTAAACGACATAGACAACAAGTGAAACTAACCTCCTCTCCTCATGACTGTATTCATCCTATCCAAATTGAATTTCTGTGTTTAGTGAAGTCTATAATAATAACAATGGGTTCCATCAAACATGCTTCAAATCTGACTCATATTCTACAGGCTGTAGGATTGTTTGAGAGATTTTTTTGTTGCCCAGTAACTGTTTATTCACCTCTCTGCACCAATACTGAAAACACAGTTTGACAAGATTAGGATTCTGTGCCCAACTTTGATGGCAGGTAATTCTTACAGTATTTATTTTAATTGGAATGAAAGTGTTGAACAGACCAACACTGACATTACCATGTTGTTATAGTGGCTAAAAATAAAAGCAGCAAAGCCATATGAGGCCAAGAAATGGTTGGGTCTAGTAAATAAGAAATTGCTTCTTTTTTTTTTGTTATCTCAAGTCCAAATTTTTCAAAGCTGTTGCATCTGTTTCCTTTACAAATTACATCCTTACCATAAGAATTTGATGGAGGTCATGCAAACCTAACAGCTTCATTCTCATCACCATCACAGCTTTATTCATCAAAAGCTTGCTGAGTGGAAAGCACTTTGCGAGTAGTTAAATTTATCTTTGTACTTGCGAGAATGTGGGAATAATAAGAGAACAGGCCCATAGGTGTTATCTCTGCAGGGCAGCCAGTTACTCTCAGGAAGAGGTGTGAAGTCCCCCCCCCTACACTTTCACCACAACAATGAATATAACGTGATCAATGCATTCAATAAGGACAATTAACTCTGGTTATGAATGCCTCCTCATTTGCATGGATAAACACAACATGCAAGATGACCTTGAATTGAACTCAGTTGATAATCATCATTTCTGTTAAAGTGGAGCTCATCATCATCATCATCATCATCATCATCATCATCATCATCCAAATGCAGGCAGCGTAGCGCCAGGGCATGCTCAACCATCAAAATTCAGTGAAATGCATTTTGCTTTTACTCACTGGACTTTCGTGTACGTAACTGACTATGATCACACTCAGCTTTGGAGGAGGCACTTGTATTTTTTAATAATCACACTTTAAACTTGAACTCTTGTTATCTGAACAGTGAAATTACTGATAAGTGTGACCCTCAGCAGCAGAAGAAATGGTTAAAATAATTAGCTTTGAAAAAACATACAAGCTGTAAGGACAGTTTCATTTTAGTTGTAAAAACAGAAAAGAAAATAAGTGTTCATCCCTTCGCCCTCCATCCCACTATCCATACAAGGGTGAAAAAACAACTCAATTAAGAAAAAAAAATGTCCAATAGAATTTTTTTTTTCTGGCAACTATGTATAGCGTGAACATGGTGATGGATGTCAGTGTAATTAGAGGAACATGTTGGAAACTTAACACACAATTTTTCTTCTCTGCTGAGTCATGTCAAAAGGTTTATTTCTGTTTTGCAGTGGCTTGTCCCTTTGTGGAAAACTGATGTGCAATAGTGGACACACGAGCAAAAAACGAAACATAAAACACAAAAACACAACATAAAAGCAGCCCAACACAAAGAAACAATATTGTGTGTATGTGTTCAAGCAGGACGCAACACAAGTTGAACAAAATATGCTGTGGATCAGTACAGTCAGGACTTATTAAGTGCATTCATTGAACAAAAGAAAATCTGTATTACATCTCTATTGCATTTTCCCTTAGGGGGCTGGTAAAAGACTATATCCATAGCTAAATCAACCAGGCCTGCTTTTCTTTATCTCTGTCTGAAAGGATCTATTGTTTCAAAAGTTACAAAACAACTTTAGTGGTAAAACTGATCCAGTTTTTAATTCTTACCTGCATAGGTGTTACATGTTCAACACTAAGGGGGTGTGGCTGAGCAAATGGTCAATAAAGAAAGTTTCCAGTGTAACAGTGTGAGAAGTGTATGCAGGTTAACGCTATGCTGGAGCTCAACTCCTCATTTGCTCTTCATTTGATTTATTCTGCTGTTCCATAAGGGATCTAAGTGGCTGGAGAATGTCTGTCTTAGATTTCTGCTTTCTCAGTGGACAAAGATTAAATATGGATTCACTTTTCTCTGTGACTACATGGGGTGTATCAGAAAGAAGCTGAAAAGAGAGGCAAAAAGGATCTTTGTCAAATATCACCTGAAAAAAATATGACAGAAGAAAAAGAAGCATGAAATTCAGCAGAAGAGCCCTCTGTGCCATTCTACTTCACCTTCAGTGCAAAGATGGGGTTTTTCTTGCTCCACACCTTTGAAAGCGTATATGATGTTTTAGTGGTTTCCCACCTGCAGGTTGCTGACCTTGTCAGTGGTATTTCGGGCTGTGGGGACTTCTCTCACTTGGCTGCTAGCACCCGCAGGTGGATGGAGGGAGGGGTTGTCATGGAAACAGGCCACTGGGATGGGACATGATGCAGGCTGCAGCACAGGCTTTGAAAAGCTTTCATTGATAACTGTCCCAATGAGCTGATTTCCAGTCCGTTACTAGGCTACCCACTGCACTGGTATAAAGGCCTGTCCATTCTATAGAGATAAAAAGACAGCAGTGGATTTTTCAAAGAAACAGTTTAAATGTGCAGGTTTAACAAATGCAATATTGCTGCTGCTTTTCCCTCCTCTATCTATCATGTTCACATTTTCAATATAGGACACAGGTTTCCCTAAAGAGCTACTGACATTCACTGACATTTTTCTTGCAACACCTGACATCACTGTCCATGAAGGAATGCAACAGTGTAGCAACACTTTATTTTAACCACTCTATTTATCATTTGTAAGTAATGAGGAAATATATATTTAGCTTATGATGCAGCTTTAAGTAGATATTAAGACAGATGAATATATATATATATATATATATATATATATATATATATATATATATATATATATATATATATATATATATATATATATTAATATTAGCATATTTGACAACTATTACAGCTTATATCTTGGATCTGTAGCTACTGTCTAAACAGCTGGAGAATGCTGGGTAAACAATATAACATTATAACATCTGTAATGATATATAATGATATTTAACTACACACATTCTGTATATTACATGTTATAAATAATTTATTTAGGTTTTACACATGTACTAATCATTCACACACAGGTTTAAAATAAATTGTTTAAAAGTTAAATTTGGGCAGCACAGTGGATGAGTGGTTAGCACTTAGTTGCCTCACAGGAAGGCAGTTCCTGGTTCGAAACCCAACAGGGGCCTTTCTGTGTGGAGTTTGCATGTTCTCCCCGTGCTTGCATGGGTTCTCTCTGGGTACTCCGGTTTCCTCCCACAGTCCAAACACATGTGTGTCAGGTTGATTGGTGATTCTAAATTGTCCATAGGAGTGAGTCTGAGTGTGTGAGGTTGTTTGTCTCTATGTGGCCCTGTGATGGACTGGTGACGTGTCCAGGGTGTACCCCTGCCTTTCACCCAAAGAGAGCTGGGACAGGCTCCAGCGGATCCCGTGACCCAGAATGGAAATAAGAGGGTATATATAATGGATGAAACACTGAATGAATAACTTAAATTCATGTGGGTTTAGCAGGTTTAGCTTGAAGGACCATTCTTGACCTCAGAAATAATATATGGCAAAACAAAAAACAAACAGGTTCCCGTGGCCTTCATCAGTGGATGCGTTCTGTTAAGCTGTCATGTGAGAAAATGGATTTATATATAAGTAAAACTGACAAAATTGACCCTAACGCTAATATATTAGATGTTCCTGGAAGTAGAATTGTTGCAAATATAATGATATTGTAATACCATTATATCTGCAACAATTCTAATGTATTATAAAATTGTATTTGTACTGCTAATAAATATAGAGGTTATATCCATTTTTTTGTAACACTTTACATTAATTACAAATTTCTATGCAAGTTATTAAAAAACTCATCAAGGATGTATTTCTTTTCTGCACAGATAAAAAACCTATATAAAGCCAAGTATACTAAAGTTATTATATTATAATATTCTCTGTTTTATTAATATCTACAAAAGTACAAACTCAATGCTAACAGTCTGTGACACTATGAAAACAGCAACTATACACAAAAATATTAAAATGTTTGATGAACTCTCCATTGTTTCTCTCAAATGGATGAGTATTTGTCTCCATTCCAGCAATAATTGAGAAAAAAGGGGCAGGAGAACGAGCAGGTTGTCAAGGGAGACTAGACGGAGATCATTTGATTGCACCGCAAAGCCCAAAGCTGTCAGTCAACATCAGAAACAAACAGAGCTTCTGTGCTCCCACTGGAGAGCCACTTTTCTACAGTGTGTTTCTCATATTGGGATTTGCATTGCGGTAGAGTTATGGACCTTGCAAAGGCATAGGCAGTAACTCAACATATTGATCTCACTAGTTTTTGCAGATAGAGCAGATGGATTTTTGAAGTCATTTTACTGACAGATGAAAAGAGATACCTATAATGAAAATAAAAATCCAACATAGCAGAATGATGAATTATTGGCAGTGCATTGTGCAGTAAATTTAGTGAAACATATTTTACAAAGTGGAGAGAATATGAAATATTTGGATGATAATACCAGGGTTGGTTAGTGCCATATACTGCTGCAGTGTCTGTTCTTGCTGTGACTGTCCATTATGCATAATCACCATCTCCTTGGAGCTTTTCTCTTCTGTTATGCTGGATATGCAGAGGTATGCCTTGTATAATGAAACAGACAGTGAACCAAAAATACAGACACTATAACCACTGCCTTGGTTCTGAGTGACTAATTTCATTGTTTTTGAACTTACTCTATGTACTCCGAGGCATTTTGTGCAGTAATTATATTCTACTGGGACTGAGAATTGAAATTATTCTCTGATAATTACTTTGCAGAGGCAAACACGTGGAAAGTCTGCGTCTCCCATTCTTGCTTTATCAACACATAGGCTCTAGCCTGTAGCCTGACACCTACAGCTAGGCTCCTCACACAAAAAAATAATAATAAAATTGTATTTTAAGATATTAATATGAGATGATGATTTTTCCCTGCAACAACTGAAGCTTTCAACCCTCTGGAACCTGGAAACATCTGCTTCTCCAAACAACACGTATTTTTGTTTATAAAAATAACACTTGGTGTTGAAATCATGGTTTAAAAAATATGAGTAAAGAAGATTTTATTTAAATTGCTTCTCAATAAACAACATATTAGTGTGTGTAAACCACAACAAAACCAGTGATTGTAGACATATTCTAGCAAAATAAGGAAAGAAATATTTCAGAAATTTAAAAAGCCTTACATCTATTTACCTAGTTTATAACATTCATATTTCTATTGCTGGTTTACAGTAGTGGCTCTGCAAATGTAAAATCTAAATCAATGTACTGTTATTTAATGTACAAAAAGTAAATTAAATCATAGCTGATACAACATTACAGAAGAATTGCTAACATTACTCAATAGACAGTATATCAAGTCTAAATGTACTTTGTCAGCTTATATTTGAGTTGATAGACAAATTGGTATATATATATATATATATATTTCAGTGCACAACAGTCAACAGTGAAACTGTTTTACAGGAGAGAGAAAGATTGCAGTCTCTAACAGTTCTGCCAGAGAAAACATATCAAAAACAGGTCAGATTTCAGATTTTCCTTCACTCATACATAACGAATCCATGACAATATTCATGCTGTGTGCATCAAAACAAGTACTAAAAATAAAGCACAGTGACTACTAAGTTCAGGAAGCTAAACAAAGCTGCCATATTGTGTGTCAAAATGGGCGAGAGGTAAAATGGTAATATGCTAAACTAAAGATATAAAAATTTGCTTTAGAGAGCAAATCAGAGAAAATCGAGGAAAACAAAACAGAGACATGAAGGAATGATGAAAGATGACTCATTTCACTTTTACACAAAGAAGCAAGTAGGTATATTTGTGCTCCTCAAAGAAACGTGTCTCTTTATGTCTCAGTGGATAGTAACTAACTTTCACCACATGTAATAGCTGCGACTGGTGTCCACCTGGCTGGGTTTGGTCTCAGATGAACCCTCCTTCTCCTTGTCACTGTCTGCCTCCCACAGGTTGATAAGAGGAGGGTATAACTCATTTAGTGGTATTGACGAGGTTTTCTGCATGTACTTCTTCAGAGAATGATGGTAGTTTTTCCTCTTCCACCTCTTAGTAATGTACACACCCAGAGAAGCCAGGCTGATGATTGCAAACAATGTTCCCATGACTGCTGCGAGAGCGGTGTTGGTCCCTTGGTCAGATATTTCCACAGTGAAGGTTGCTTGCTTTGTCGTCACATTCACACATGACTTCTGCGTTTGTTGATAGATGTTGGAGACGGTGAGGCACACCTCATACTCAGTATCTGGTTGTAAGTGCGTAAGGTTGTACTCATGGACATCCACAGGTACCTTGGCAGTGTAAGTAATATGTGGGTTGTCAATTTTCATGGTGGCAGATGACCACTTGAGGTTAGAGATCATTACGTTTGAGTTTACTTTCCAGGAGACCAGGATTGAATGAGATTCTGTCTGTTTGACATAGATCTTCATAAGATGGGAGCTGTCTAACAGAGTGCCATTCACCCGTATGGCTATCACTCTTGTGTCAGCCCCTTCTGAATTTTGAGCTACACAAGTGTATCTGCCAGAATCCTCTACTTGAACATGAGAAATTCTCAGTGTTCCTTCATTGCTGAGGGTATACTTGTCTGATGGGGTGTCCACCATAACCTTGTTTCCCATTGGCGTTACCCAGTAGATTTCAGGCTCTGGCTGGGACATCGCTCTGCAGTCCAAGTCCACGGTCATGCCAATGTCCAAATTGAGGTGGCTGGGGAAGGTATCATGAGAAATCATGGGCAGGCACTGGGTTGCTAAGTTCTTCTGGAGCACCTCCTGCACATGCATACCCCTGACTTCTGCTGGCATGGCACAAAACATGGACAGAGGTTCCATAAAGCGGACAGTGGTTTTGTTAGAACTCATCCACTGGATGACACAGTCACAGCGAAGAGGGTTGCTGTGAATACTGATCTCATGTAAGTTGGGGAGGGAGTCCACTGTGGAGTAATAGAGAGCATTCAGAGCATTGTTGTTCAGCATTAGACTCTCCAAGGCTGGGACATCACGAAAGGCTTGGTGGTTGATGTAGGAGAATTTGGGATTATTTGTAGCTTCCATCTTAGTGAGTTCAGGAAGGTTGTCAAAGGCGTAATGGTCAATAGAAACCAGCTCTGCCATGTTGTTTATACCCAACTCCTTCAATCTCAACATGTTCTTGAAATCTCCTTCCTGAATCTTGTGCACTGGGTTTTTGTTCAAATCCAAGAACTTGAGGTTAGGTAGTTTCTGGAGAGCTTTCTGAGGAACTCGCATGAGCTTATTGTCATAAAAAGATAGACTCTCAAGATTGTCAAGTCCCACAAAAGCATTTCCGGGGATGTCTGTCAAATCCATCCCAGCCAAAACAAGGCTTCTCAGGTTGCCCAGTGGCTTGAAGTTAAAGTCCATTATTCCAACCACAGGGTTCTCCCCAATCATGAGGATTTCCAGATTGGGTGTAGATTCAAACCACTGGCTGTTGATGGTCTTGAGCTTGTTGGAGTTCAGGTGAAGTCTGAGCAAGTTGTGAAGCCCAGAGAAGGCATTGGCAGATATGCTGTTGATCTGATTGTGGTTGATGTAGAGCTCTTGCAAGTTGCTGAGGTCCTGTAGACAGTAATCAGGCATTTCTGTGATCTGGTTCTCTTCCAGATGAAGTGTAGTGAGCTGGGACATATTGGTAAGGCCAACATCTCGAATGCTACTGAAATTGTTCTGGGACAAGTCCAGTTCAGTCAGGTTGAAGAGCTGCTCCAGCTCCTCACTGGTCCTGGCAATGTAGTTACTCTGTAGGAGGAGAACCTGAGTGTCACTGGAGAGGTTCCCTGGAATGCGTGTTAAGCGAAGGTCATTGCAGTCCACAGTGATGGCTTCTCTGTAGGTTGACTGCGGGGTAAACCAGGGCCGGATCTCGCATACACACAGCTGGGGACACTCATTGCTCTGAACATAGGATAGTTCGATTGATACCAAGATTAAGCCAATAAACACCTGGCCCAAATAAAAGCACTCTAATCTCCACCTAGCCATGCTGGGAAGGGACAGGAGGAGGGCCCAATGACTTTGGGAGACAGTGCTTTACAGTCATTAACCAGCCTTTCTGCTGATTAGATCTTTCAGTCCAGTGAAACTGAGTTGAAGTTAAGCATAGAATACAGCACGATCTTGGAAACTGTGGGACAATCTGGAAAAGTAAGACAAAAAAATACATGTCATTATACAGAAAACCCTTAGGTTTTAGGATAAATTCTAATGATTTTGGTAATCTGCTAGATTTAGATTTAGTGCCATCATGAATTTGTTGGTTTTGGCATTCAGTAAAATACATATACAGGACAGCTTAGCATGAAATTTGATACAGGTGTTCCTGTTGTGCAGAAGATGAATGCTGAGGACTTTGGTGAATCCCTGACCTTTAATCTGTTGCAACCAGAATGTCAAAGCCACATATTGACTTTCCTGTGAAATACCTTAACATGTACTAGGTAGATTCCCCAAAATTGTGTAGACATTTCTGGTTATGAGAGGAGAAATCCTTATGATTTGACTTTCTCTAGAGCAACAATGTAGTTATTTCTTGTTTTTAGTAAAATATTTCAACAACTATTGGACAGATAGTGATGAGATTTGGCACCACCATCAGGTAAAAATCTGAATTTGTTCCATACTTACCAAAGAGCCACCAAATTATTGACATTCCCTTTAGCTTTTTCCCCTTTTTATTTGGTGTCAATTTGCAACAAAGTCTACAGCCAAGATTATGTGAATTCTAACATAACCTTTCATGTTTCTAATAAATATAGTGATTACTTAAGAAAACAGACTGAATAAGAACAACTGCCTCTCTGCTATTCTTTTGAGACTGCAGCTTATGTGCAGCATAAACAGTTTTGAGAAAATGCTAGTTCAGCTCATTACAACACATGCACAAAACATGGCTCCAAAACTACTTGGAAACAGATCAAATTCCACTGAGGGCTTTCATCTATCCAACAGGCTCATAAGGACTCGATCATTAGTTTCTCCGAACATCATTAAGCACTACAAGATATTAGTATGTGCCATGTCTCAAAGAAAGCAAAAAAGGAGCACATCTTAATTTTTAATGCAACATCTCTGGCATTTTGAATTTAGGGCAAACTTGAAAAAAAAAAAAGTTTTCAGCAGACTTAGGATTACTTTCAGAATGATGTAAACGAGAAGGAAGGGAAAAAACTTTGAGCAGTTGTATTTTACTCATTCATTCATCCATTATCCATTCCCACTTATTCCTATTTAGGGTTACAGGGACCTCTCCAGGGTGTACCAGTCCATCACAGGGCCACATATAGACAGAAAACCACACACACTCACTCTCACTCCTATGGGCAATTTAGAATCACCAATCAACCTGACATACATGCTTTGAGGAATCTGGAGTATCCAGAGAAAACCCACACAAAAACAGGGAGAACATGCAAACTTCACACAGAAAAGCCCCTGCTGGGTTTTGAACCAAGGACCGTCTTGTTGTGAGGCAACAGTGCTAAACACTCAACCACCATGCTGCTCTCTAAGAACAATTATCACTACAAATAGGGATTTCCAGAGTGGCTCATGAGAGGATGAGAGACCCCGATATAGCCCATGCAGTCACTTGGTTCAGCAAATGTGAAATTCTCAGAGGTGCAATAGACATCTGCCAGTGCATATGGCAGTAACACTTACTGCAAGAAAGTGGGAGATAAAGCATTATTTCTGGCAAAATAAGCAACTTTTTTCAACGCCAGTGCCAAATTTTAAACCCCCCACTGTGCAATAATGTATGGGCCGAACAATCATTTTTAGAATGGTAATAAAATTCTATTAGTTGTGATGATCACTTCACTACTTTGGTCCAAGTATGGTTTCTAATGCACTTTTTGTTCAATCCATACAAAAAAACAGTGGCCAATAACTTCCTACAGGCTCCACTGGCTACAACAAATCCTGGCCAAAAAAGAAGTTCAGCAAAAACCTCCTTTATTCAGATTATCCTCTTCACCATAGAGCCTACTGGGCTATTGGTACATATATGGATATAGTGACTGACCTGACCAAACTCTGACTGAGCCTGAATGATTGTCAGTTTTAAATACATTTGTGGTTTGCATATCAATATTTCACAGACATTCATTGCCCCCAGAGAAGAAAGGCTACTGATTTTTCCTTTGGCACCCCAATAAGGTTGACATTTTTGTTTTCAAGCAAAAAACCTACAAAATCTTCAGATTGACTGTCTTGAAATTTGGTTCAGATGTTAATTTTCTCTCATATTGACTTATAAAACCTTTGCTGAGCTCTGACTATTGATAAAAGGCATACAAGAGTAATTACAATCCCATGAGTTTTAACTTCAGGGTGGGATAAACACTTCTTTTTAATATTCCTTTTTGTTTCCTTTACTGTTTCTGACATATGCCTCACTCAGTAACCCTGTAAATTCTGTATATCAACACACTATAGCTATGCAACAGACTGATCCCTCACTGTTGTTGGTTGAAAAGATTAGGTCACCAGACCTTCTTTACAAACACATGTACTTCCACTTTCCTACAGCAATGCTTAAGAGATCCCATTACTCAATTAGGTTTGTTTACTAAAGGAGGCACCCCACCATCCAATAGAGCCACCCAGCAGCTCTACCATACCATGGCCATCCCTACCACACTGCTTCTTGAGCACCACCAGCTTTAGAAGGTGACTCTTAAGAGGATTTCAAACAACAGAGCTGACTAATTGATCTAAATGCAAACTGCCTGGCAACAGCACTGTGGAGACAGAAACGTGGCTCTGCTCCTCCTATACTGGGAATTCCCTGTGACAGGGTTAGGGTGGAGCATGGGTGAAACAGTGGTAGTAAAGTATCCTGTCTTTAAGGTACAGGACTGTGTATATTGTGGCGATTGCTCTGCCTGTCAGGATTAGTGGATGGAGATACAGAAGAGATTAGCTGGGGGTAGTGTTCTACTGGAATCAAACCCAGAGGAGAGGACCTGGTCACTTAGCACTTTAATTAAAAGCAACATCAGTGGAATCTAAGACACATACTGTGCCTATGTAAGTGTTAAAGCATTGGTAATCTCATTATGAAAAAACAATCTTAAGTGCCTGTTTGGAATGTTTTTAATGACAAAATATTCTATCAGTAATACTTAAAGTCATTTGCCTAGCATTGACAAAAATGTGAAGCTCACATTTCAACAGTATTAAGCTCTATCCATACTCATAAGACACAGTTTTAAATCCATTCTATTTACCTGACATTACTGTCTTATAAATGGATAGGTATTTGTTTTTGTTTTTTTTCTCATAAGGCTGGACTAGTAAATTTACATTTTCTAAGCTGCTAAAGTCAAACAATCCATCCAAAACATCCAGATCACAAGCCAGCTACTGTATATTAACACATAATTGTTTGCTCTTACAATGTCCATTCTCTGTATAGCACAAATGAGGTTAATCTTCGATTCTCCCTATTCTGTGAACGCTGACAGCTTTTTCTGCCCTCCTCTTTTTGCAATGTAAGATTAACATGTTTCTAATACTATTTAGTACTGGACATTCAAAACATGACGCAGCAGACAAAGCAAAATTGGGTTAGCTGATTTTTGTTTAAAGTTCTGATGTTGTAAGAATAGGCACTTAAAACAAAATGTGTGTCAACATCCTGTTGGTTGATTTTCAACAACTAAAAGCTATCTGGGACATCCTGACACAGGATTCACAGATCTATTGTAATCCCAAAGCCACAGGAAAGTTTACAACACACAGCAGGTGGAAGAATGCTCAACAACACCAAAGGCAGGAAGCGGAAAAACCCAGAGGTTTTAACTATGAACCAACTTTGAACCTGTGAATAGGATGCTTGAAATACGTACCGTTTAAGAAACAGTTCCATACGGTTTAAGACATGGTCTCTTGCGTTAAACAGCAAATATCAACACCTGCTGTAGGATGTGAGATTACTATATGTTAATTTGTTTTATACAGTGTTTAGTAAGGGTGACTCCAGGGGAAGTTTTACTTATTAAAAGACACAGATTACTTGTCCATATCTGTGAGTTCTGAGTATGTTGATTTACCATCTGTCAGACATTTTCTGTTTTTTTTATTAGATTGCATACCTTTCAGTGATTTAACCTCCCAGTTGTCATTCCTGCACCCCTGCTGAGATTCATTCCTACAGCCGCTACCAACAGTACCCTGACCTAATATTCATAGACATTATCGGTCCATATCTGTCTTATCTGAAATTTCTGTTGTAAAATGATTCTGAAAACATTGTTTGAAAAAAAAAAAACTGCAATAATTAATTTTCTGTTACGTTCTGTGGGTAACAGTACAATATCAATGTAGAAAAAACATGGATTACCAATGGATGTATTAAGATATGATTCATTTCCTGTGGTTTCGTGGTTCTGTTTATGGTGTCAAGAGGAATGAACAGAATTAGCATTTTATTTTAATGGGTGTGCCATAGTCAACTCATGTCATGAAATCCAAAGTACAGAAGACTATTTATTCATGCAGTGCTCTGGTGATTTCTATTACATTTGTACAATGACATAACATTATGAAAGATGAAATTTGAGTACCTAACCTTTGTGTGGTCTCCCACACCTGCAGGGTCATACTCCTCATAATACACAATTGAGTGAACAGGCTTTTCTTACTGAACAAATCTCTGTATAGAATTGATGGCTTGCCTGTATGATCATTAGGCAGATTCACATTGGATAAAAAACTCACATATACATAACGTACAGTCGCTAAGGCACACACAGAGTTCCCTTCCTCAGACTTTGTAAAAATTTCAACAATTACTCTCAATAATCAACAGACCTCACTGTGAAAATTTGCAATTGTATACAATAAACCAATTCATCAATAAAAACACTTCAGAATATACAGAAGACTGAAAAACAAACATTGTTTGGTGTGACAAAATACATCGTTTCTGCTGTCCTATTCTGTTAATCACCTAAAACAGCTCTCAACTTGTGTTTGTGGAACCCTTAAGGGATATGGGGATGTTGATGTTACAGCTAGGGATGACTATCCAAGCTATATAGACGGATGGATGGAGAGATTGTGCCATAGGCCTGGGACACATTAGTCAACTAACAGCAGCATTGGACTGGAGGCTACCTTTTATGTGTTTAGTCACAACCAAGCATCCTTAGTTCAGGCTGTAGCAAAACATGATGGGAGGGGCACAGAGCAGTAAGGAGTGGTTTATGTTGGAAGATTAGGGAGTCCTATTAGAGTCTAGCATCTGAAAAGAACCACTGCTATTTCCATTTAAGAAACTATCACTTATGGTGTAATACTAAAATCCATCTTGTTAACTGCCATCATGCCATATAGCATTTACATCAAGTTTAAAGAAGTGGTTTCTGGAAGACACCATCTAAAAATATCCTTTCTTGTGGTACAGTACGACTAGCATTCTCCTTAACTGGCAGCTCTATAGTAGTTGAGTAACATTGTATGGATACATCTATGTTTAAAGACTGCAACTAAACCAACCAAGGGCTCAGAATAAGATTTTTTTAGCTGAAGGGGGATTAAACATTTTGAAGGCGACCTGTTAAAAACATGTCTGTGATGAGTACTTCCACAGTATGTATCATAGTTCACTTTCCTAATCCTGTGAGTCATCTGAATAATCATGGTTGATGTGAAGAAATATGTGAAAGTCTTTGTGTACCGTATATCTAAAAACTAGATAAACACTCTAAGTCCAAGGCTCAGTTTTCAAATTCCTGTCTGAGTCTGTCTGAGGAAATCCTTCCTTGAACGTGATAAGAACTGAAAGTGACGTGAGAAAATGAAAATGTGATTTAAACTGGATAACAAGAGTCTTGCATTAGGGCTCTCTTGGGAGTCACACATATGTACACATACCACAGCTGGCCCACGTTTACCTTTGAGCTTTAGTCTATTTGGCTCCATGTCTAAAAATAGATAAAGTAAGAAATAAGGAAAACAAATTACAGGTGGAGCAGGTGATAAATAAAACCTGAGGGGAGTCTATAATAAACATATCCTGTCACATACTGAACTGAGTTGAAGGGATAAAACCCCTCCTGAGTTAAGATGATAAAACCTGAGTGACAAGGAAGAATATGTTATGAAGACACGAGAAAAAGAGTGAATGAAGAGAAGAATGTATATACAACAAAGTTAAGTTGAAAAGTGAGCCCATAATTTTTAAACAATACATGTAGCAGGTTTAATTGTTCTTGTAGAAATAGTGGCCAGTTCAGGGAACATTAGAGAGGAAATAACACCATGTTTGTGTAATACAAGTCAGTTATATTATACTTGAAGAAGTGCACTTACACACACACTCACACTGCTGAATTTCTGCTGGTATACTCTGTTTGAGAAAGTGTAAGTAAAGTAGTGAGTGTGCTTGCTGGTTTCACATTGGACCACTCAGAATAAACCTCCCCCACCTGGGCCATTTTGTCATCACGCTATTGATTTTACAGCAGCTTGATTGCCCTCTGACTCGTTCACCTTCAGGATGGGAAAATTCTCAATGGACACTTGGACGGAAATCCTCAGGTGCTCTAGAAGCCGACTGACTTGACTGATTGATTGATTGATTTTTCATAGAACCACTGCTCGGAGGCGTTATGGCAAAAAAGATCAAACTGTAATCGAGATGTAAACAAAAGTGTCGCTTCACCATCAAAAAAAAAGGCTGACAGGTCTTTTAAAATGCTAAACAGCAAAATCCATATTATTACTACTACAGCTGCAATAATTAATAGATCAAATAATCAAACAACAAAGCGTTAACCAGTACTATTTTGATAACTGATTAGTTATTAAACATAAATGTCTAATAGTTTTCTATTATCTTATACTCAAAATATTGATGATTAATTTAAATAATAAAGAAAATAACTTGCACATTATTTAATGAAAGTAGTTCTTTTATGCAGTACTAATACTGCAACTGCTGTCTACATCAGTAACCTTTGTGAGTAAAGCAATTACAATAGGTGAGAAATACAAAAATTACTTTTCTATTCAATTCTACATATGATTTATTTATATAACGATTGGGCCACTTTTTTCAAGTGATTGTTTCTCATGCTGATGTTTTATATGTTTCTGTGTGACTGACAGCCTTATCTCTGTCTAGAGGAGTAAATAAGATTAAAATTATATTTGAAATAAAGTTCTGTGGACTGATAGTACATTACATCCTAATGAAAAACTTTCATTTGAAACAACTTATAGGTTTCCTGTGTGGTTCAGTGTCTTGCTCATGGACATTAAACAGCGTAACACTACTAACTACTTCGGCCGCTTACTGCCTACAAACAGCTACAGTTAATGGGTGACTTTATTAGTCAGGTCTGACTAAAGATGTAGAACCTCCTCAGCTAAACTGTAACTATGTCTGATGTCTTTAAGACCTGGGGCCCATGGAGGACAAAGGGTTAATGATGCCTCACCAATAAAGGCTTAAGCTCAATAACCCAACTCCACCCTCCTCACCCTGCCTTATACCCTTGGGACCTAAATGTTGGTGTTGGTGCTGGATCCCTTTATCCCCTGTCACTAGCCCTGCTGTCTCATAACCCCCCCCCCCCCATACACACATCTACAGTACAACACACAACACACTCCCTATTGTCCCAATCCATTCTCCAAGTTAAAATAAATAGACATCTTGACAGTGTGTTTGTGTGCTGGGTCCATGTCAGGCAGGATGCCCCTTTGGGAAGAAAAAAAAATCAATCAGGTGATCCTGTCCTGTCCTGTCCTGTTGATTGGATTTTTAAAAAATGATTCAGCCTTCTGCTCACCTCAAAACCTGCTGCTCTGTGAAAAAAAGGCATCACACAGCAAGGAAGACAAAGTTTGCAAAAACTGAACACCTTTTGTTCAGTTTGACAGCAGCTGCCAGTCTTCATAGACATGATGTTTATTTAACCCACATGGCTTGACTTGTTTGTATTTGTGTTATTATACTCCAATTTTTATTTGACCCACAGCTCCACTAGTGAAAATAAGACTCTGAGCACTTTGTTTTCCAGAGGCTATAAAGAGTCCACATGGGCAGAAACTGACATACCAAGGAACAAACTCACATTACAACCTTAAAATAACTGATTTTCTCATCCTACACTTATACAGCGTGTCCGTCTGCAAGTCAGCAGTCTCCATCACAAAAGCGCAACAGCTGCAGTGGCAGAAGCAGCGTTTGTGAGCCACAATAGACCCCCTGCCAATGCAAGCCCATTCTCCCCGCAGCATCTCTTACACAGAGCCTCGTCTTTATCCCTGAAGAAGACTCCCCCACTTTTTTTCCCTTAGAACGGAGGAATCGAGACATCTGCCGACACACTTTAACATTAATATGCAAATCACATTTCCACAAGGCTGCGCACGCCGCACGGCAGCTACTGCTGCCGCGGCAAGTACCGCAACGAGATCAAAGTTTGTTTTCTGTTGGAATATCATTTGACGCATCGGACGGGGTCGATGCGTCGGATCAAATACACCGTGAGGTGAACTTGATCTAATATCCATTCAGATCAGATGAAAGGCTAGAGCGATGCGCACAACCACAGAGAATTCAGAAAAACACCTAGAATTGATTTTGCCCTTGAGTGTGTCTGCATCCTAAATGTATCTGAACTCGTTGCATCGTCCTTGCAGGAAAACATGTTATGAATGGAGAGACAAAGTGTGCGTGATTTTACGCATAAATCAACACTAATCCACTATCCAAACGTTTAATTTAGGTTTGGGGTCGTATGGCAGCCGATCGTATTATTAAAGCATGTTTTCTTTCTAACTGGAAACACATCTGAAAAACAGGATACTAACAGGCGACAGCAGTGGAAACCCTGTCTTTCCTTTCCCGAGGGGTCTCACCTTGTTGGCATTCCAGTCCGGTGTTCCCACAGGTCCTTTATCCAGATATACGCATCAGTACACAAGGATAACTAAGACAAATGTTATTGTGCCAAGTGGTCGGTCTCGTCAAATAGCGTTAACGGCACATATTCCTGTATCCTAGTGGGTTCGGCTGGCGGCTGTTTACAGCGATTTGTCGCTTGTGCAGTCCCAGGGTGCCTCGGAGAGAGGCATGGTGCTGTGTCTGCAGAGACAATCTACCAACCGAGCGGCTCGCTCGTCGTCCCGATATTCCTCCGCTCTGCCACCACAACCTGCTCCTCCTACGGATGGAGAAGAAAAATGATAAAAACACCTGGCGCTGTCCAGACCAGTCAGCTGATTCCCCAGCAGGCTATTGGCTGAGAGTGCCTGTCTGTCACCGTGGGCCAAGCAAAGCAGAGCACCATCTGCTCCGGGCTTGTTGTGATGAGAACAAAGGCAGGAGAGGGCGGCGGGACGGCGGGGCACGGGGCGAAAGGGGAGGGAGAGGGGTCGGGGGTGGAATGGGGAGAAGGGGGTGGGGTACATGGCATTACTGCTAAGAAAACACACACATACACACACACACACACATACCCATTTTTAATACATGGTGGGGCCCCATGACTGGGACAGTCCTCGTGGGATCCACCCTTTCTGAATGGTTGAGATGTGATTTTAACTGTTAAATTCATGTATATTTTTTTCCATGATGAAAATGACTTAAAAAATGGAAACACTCATCATCAATTTTTGACCTGACTTCTGCTGCCCCATGGGTACCATACCTGACTTTTGGCCTCTGCAGGGGACCAGACATGTTATGTATGTATGTATGTATTCTGGACCACATTTCTCATGACAAGCATCTACATAACCTATGTTGGATTGAAAGGTTAATGCATTCTATTAGCACTGAGTCACACGATCAAAACTACCAGTGTTAATCTTTATTCCAAAATATGATTGGTTATAGTATAGCATTACAATAATGTTGGGCAAACAAAATTAAATAGGTAATAAAAATAATGGATGACTTCTCTGGTCTCTTTGCTGGGTAAGATTCTTAGTTGAGACATGTTTAACATCAACAATAGGAATTTCCAAAATACAATTTTTTAGAAAAAAAAAAGCACCTGATAAAGTAAAGACCTTTAATTATTTGGACATGGACTTGGAAATGTTTCTGATATGTAAAATGAAAAAACTGGCAACCACTCCAACTTTTGCCACGTTTCTGACTAATGGCAGAAGTATAAACATTTCTATGCAATTATTTGAAAAAAAAATTGCACTGAAAAAAAATGCCAAATGCCATTAACATTTTAACGATAAGGTTTCAAACGAATGAAAAGTGCAAAGTACAATATTCCTTAACATAACTGTGTGTTCATTTCCTTCTTGCACTTTCACAGAGAACAGTAATGATGCGATTTTTAATATAGAACTTAATGGCTTGCCAAGTTCTGTTTCTCAGTGCCCTTCGAGAAGCCTTGATACAGCAAACACAGTGTGACTTTCCTGGTACTTTGCCAGACTCTTTAAAGACAGCCAGAGTCTTTTCCACAGCCTGAACTTCTTCATTGGACCAGCTCCTCCTCTTTGAGGTTTCTAAGAAAACACAGGGTACTCCAGGTATTCTGGTTTCCTCCCACAGTCCAAAAACATGCATGTTAGGTTGATTGGTGACTTTAAATTTCCCATAGGAGTGAGTGTGAGTGTGTGTAGTTGTTTGTCTCTGTGTGTCTATATGTGGCCCTGTGATGGACTGGTGACCTGTCCAGGGTGTATCCCTGCCTTCCTCCCGAAAGAGAGCTGGGATAGGCTCCAGCAGATCTCGTGACCCTGGTTAAGGAATAAGCGGGTATAGAAAATGAATGGATGGAATCTCAGCAAATACTTGTCTCAAAGACATGAGAAATATATGCATAGAAAACTTGAAATGTCTTCTTTTAAATGAAACAATTCACGTAGAAAACAAATAATCTCTTTTTATGTAATCCATATGAAAGTAAGGAACAATACAGTTTCTCCTATCTCACCTCATTACAGCTAATGTGATCCCGCCTCGCACTGAGTGCACTGTTCATATGGAAATAATCTAAGGTGAGCAGGATAATTATGTGCACACCCCTGAGAAATGGCATAAAACATCAAGCTTCATCATAGAATTTACTTGCTTTTACTGTGCATTTGGATGATGGCACGCTACATGGGTGAAGAAGTATTTTGGATGGTTCTGGACAGAGACAAACAGTTTGCTTTCTCGTCAGAGGGATAATACGACTCAGATGACAAACATTTGCATCTGCATCTGCATTGCAGTAATTCCCTCTCAACAGCTCAAGAAAAATATGCCTGGTCTCTGAAAAATACATCAAGTCAAGAAAAATATATCTGGTCTCTGAAAATTTGTCTGGTCTTGAAAAATATGTCTGATCCTCGAAAACACATCTGATCTTGAAAAATAGGTCTGGTCAAGAAAAGCACAACTGGTCTTTGAAATATATGTCTGGTTTCTGAAACATACATCTGGTTTCCGAAAAATACATCTGGTCCTAAAAAGTATGATTGGTCCTGAAAAATACAACTGGTTTCTGAAAAGCACATCTGGTCCTGAAAAATACATCTGGTCCTGAAAAATACGCCTGGTCTCTTAAAAACATATTTGGTCTCTAAAAAATATGTCTGGTCCTGAAAAATACGTCAGGTGAAGAAAAATAAGTCTGGTCTTTGAAAAATACATCTGATCCTGAAAAATGCATGTGGTCTCTGAAAAATATGTCTGGTGTCTGAAAAATACATGTAGTCAGAAACTTGTCTCTGATAAGTATGTATGGTCTGAAAAATATGTCTAGTCTCTGAAAAATACATCTGATCTCTGAAAAATACATTTGGTCCTGAAAAATATGTCTGGTCCTGTAAAATACATCTGGTCCCTGAAAAATATGACTGGTCAAGAAAAACAAAACTGGCCTCCAATAAATACAACCGAGGTCTGAAAAATACATAAGGTCTCTTAAAAATACATCTGGTCCTGAAAAATACATCTGGTCCTGAAAAATACAACTGGTCTCTGATAAATATGTCTGGTGTCTGAAAAATATGTCAGGTCAAGAAAAATGTTTCAGTGTGTGAGACACAAATGTCCGGAAAATCTACCCTCTGGGGTCCAATTTTCTTTTTTTTTTTTTAAAAAAAACTGCACTGGGCATATCAGGAGGCTGTTTTCTATTGACTGCAATGCTTGTGCCTGTGGGGACCGAGACTTGGTCCCCAAGGGGAAAACAGTGTGGGTGATATGTCAGGTGGTCCCTACCGGAATAGAAAAACAAGAGCACACACACACACACAAACCAGGAGACAATATAGAGTACCAGTGCTTTGGTGGAAGACACACGCAGGTCTTTTACTGGAGTAAAGTAGAAATGACGCATTAGCATTATTGGATTTTAACTATTGATACATTACTGAGTACATCACAGTTTCCCAGCATGCATCAGTAAAGTTTTGGGATCAAATAGTTTTTTGCTTTTAATAATCTGATTCCAAAAACTAACCAAAGGTATCAAATTGTAGTGCTGTAAAAATTACAATATCCATCTCTGAAATGTAGTCAGTTTGTGAAAATATGAATATACTCAAATGATGTATAAATAACTCAAAATTATGGTGAAGTACACTACTTAAATATACTTAGTCACTTTCCATCACTATATTTTTGCGTGGCTAAAGAGCAGAAGGGAAACTTCAAGGTCAGTTTCATCCATTATTATCAGTAGCTGTAGCAGCAGTGTCATGTATTACAATTCACTGCAGTCATGTTTACTACAATTTCTAAACTTGAAAGTTTGCTCCATAACAGTAAGAACTTCCTGTCACATATAAATTGGAGGTTCCATACCAGCTTTTTTCTCAGACTGATGAAGCCACTTAGATGAGTGATGAAACGTTTCGACCTAAAAACTGAAAGTCCAGTTGGCATGACTCAAACTCTAGATAACTTCCCCTGGACGACTGAGAATCTTACCTTAATACTATAAACGTAAAGCATATGAAATTTCTCCTTTAAGTCTTAGGATAATCAAAAATGTCAATCGTATAAAATTGAAAGACTCGAATGTTATTTTATTTTGTTTATGTTTTTTTTTTTTAAAGGAAAGGCTTTTATGAGTATGAGTACAGTTCCAAAAATGCTCCAACTCACATTTTGCAACTCTCAGCCAGAGCTACAGATGTTATAATACAACTGTTTTCATAAAATCACACTATCCAGAGTGAGTGAGCGTCCAGCAGTAAATATACAGTAATGAGACTGTTTCCAGGTTTAGCTATCCATTGCTTAACCCTGCGTTCATTACAACATATGCTGCTTCAATGAAACCAATTTGATAACAGAATGTACTTTGGTGTTGTATTCATGTATTCATGTAAATGTTAACACTGATTGCACTTCACTTGCGACGAGTGCGGTAATAGAAGCAGTAATGAATCACAATTACAGATAAATTTCTATCACATTCTGAATGCAGAATCATATCAGCATGCATCACGCAGAAACTACTATTGCTTAGAGTGCTCTAGTATCATAAGTAAGCATTTTATGAACACTGCAACAAATCACACTGTCAGTGGGTTGCACTGTGAAGTCTTTGGCATCCTCTCAAATGTAGAACTTATAGTCAATGCCTTCGATTGGGAAGATTTGGGCTTAGACAGAGGAGCAGAGCAGCTCAAACTGGTACTGCTTAAAACACACCACTCAAGGCTTAACCAAAACATTTAGACACTTTTGTCTTATGGAAAATCTCTTATGGTCTTCAGCATAATCTTTTCTGTGCACATCTTTGTTTCACTTTTTAAAATACAACATGTTACTATATTCATTAAAGTTGTCTAAATCAGAGCTTGATCAATGCAGCATTTGAACATTCATTTTACACAAGATAATAGGACAACAGCTTAATCCCATGGTTCACACAAGAAAACTACACAGGCTATCACAGAATCATGCAGTGACCTTTAAAGATACGGTAAATTCAGGTGAACACAGGATCACATTAAATAGGCACTAAGGCTGAAGAGCATCCTGTCTCCAGTTGCATTTGTGTGACCATGTATGATGACATTAGTAAAGCACTAACACCATTTGCAGAATCCATTTGCTCAGTGAGACAGGAAGATAAGGAACCTACTGTTTCTATATGTGTAGCAGCCGAATGTGCTGCAGACACTCCTGCTCAGGTCTGTTGCCATGTCCCCAAATGCATGGCAACTGCAGCACAGCAAAAATAAGATGCAAAGGGGTTGAAGTAGAGGCCCCAGATGAGTAACTGCTCTCAGCACACAACCTCAAAACCTAATGCTTCTGTCAACCTCAATTGTGGTGAAAATTCTTATGACCATTTTTGTAGTGTTACTCATTTATTCATTGTTTGTTTGTTTTTGTGGCCAAAATACTTTCTTGGTGAATGCCTGCCTCTAAAGCCCTGCTGGAAATCCTTATATACTGTCCTCTACAATCAATTTGCTCCGTGAGTGTCCTTCACTTTGAAGCATCACATTTTTTAGTGCACTCCTTCATATACGAGAGCACTGCATGTTCTTGAAATTTTGAGTACAGAAGGCAACTGCAGACATTTATTTCACGCACTAATTTCAAATATACTGTAGATCTGAGACAACTGAAGATGAAGAAATATTATTTTATTTATGTGTACATATTTTCATTCTTGATCTGTTTGCTTACATGACAGATTATCCAATTGCTAATTAACATGACAAGCAGGTAGAAACATCTAACAGCACAGTATAAGGAGTGGGGCTGATTTTCAAAGTTACAGGTGTCCATGAGGAGATATATATTTCAGGCTGAGCAAAAGCCTCTACCTTCAAAGCCACCCTTGGTGAGGTGAAAAGAAAGGTGAGTGGGCAGAAGATCAGTGGGGGGAAAGCTCATACCTGCAAACCTCTACTCTGGTTCTCATCCACAGAGAGAGAAGACAGATGTCCTGCTCTGGCCTCGTCAGAGCATGGATGGTGTAGAAAGGTTTTGTGCAGTTGGACCCACATGAGCTGCTTCATTCAGTAGTTAGAAGGAAATGCTTTGGGTCTACTGTCTTTCATTGTCATGCTGTGCACAATTGAAACTGGTTTAATGTTTTAGGTATTCTCCATCTCAAAACAGCTACAAGGGTTTTGGAAAACATCACTGAGTGATGCAATATTTAATGAAAATTAAGTGCAAAGATAAAAAATATGTTTCATCTTTTTGTCTGAAAACTTACTTTCAGTGGGTTAGCTCACTCCAGCCAAAGAGAGGTGACTACTCTGCAATTTTACTAACTTTGAAAGCTAAAGCATATTGAGTAATATCTTGTGATACCACCTACATGCCACTTTTTGGTACAGCCACTTTTGCTTTGCTTTTCAGTTTTATAAAACGTTGAGTAGCATCAGTGCAGACCTGTAGAAAAGCTTAAATGCTGATGCTTCATAATATGGCAGTACCACTGCTTCCTCATCAGTCAGGCTCACTATTTCACTTATCATTACTTGCTCCATAACATTGTTAACAAACCACAAATTATGAACCATGTTTTTTGTTTTTTGTGTCATTTTACATCTATGGAGCCCAGGTTGCTAATGTTTTTTAATTTTTTTTTTTTTTAAGAAACTGTTAATCTTGTTTTATACTAACCTAAAAGCAAAAATTAAATCAGCCCAACACTACAAATGACTCTAAAATATCTTTGAGAAACTGGCACCAGGACCAGAATAAAAGGACTTTCTCTGGCCACACATCTCAGAACCTGGTTCAGCACCACGGACAGCTCATGTACAGTAGCTCACCTGTTGGGTTATGATAATGCAGGAAATAAGTAAATATTCAAATGCATCCAAATTTCTTTTTCCAATTTTATCACGTCAGATATGATAACCACATTGTGTTATTGTCTGTCTCTGAAATCTTGCCTTGCATATGCAGAACACATTTGGAAATGTTCAGGATGTATTGTTAACAACTGAGACAGACATGACAGTAGCTTCATAATTCCATTCCATTTTTTGTGCAGGTCGTCATAAAAACTAGGACAAACTATGATCTGCTGTGAAGTGGGAGGGGAAAGCATGATTCCTCAATGTGTTACCTCATCTGTGAAACAGGGGGAGGTTCTGCAATGGCTTGGGGCTGTTTTGCTGCAGGCCAAGTTAGAGATATCCATATAATCCAGGGAGTATGGCTATATTTCATCTTTCAGCATCATGCTATACCTTCAGGAAGTTGACTGAGTGACACTAATTTTGGCCTGCAGCAAGACAACCACCCCAGACACAAATCCAGGTTGTGCACAAATTAATTAGAAAGAGAAGCATGGTGTTCTGTCAGTCATGATATGGCCTCCTCAGCTACCCAAATACCTCAATACCACAGAACTACTTTGGGACACTAAATTTGTAGGGTTCGAAGACTGCAACCAACAAATGAACAACACCTCTGGCAATGCAGACAATCTGGAGAGAGATTCCAGCAAAATACCTGAAGAAACTCACAATGAGCATGGTCAGAGTTTGCAAAGATGTGATCAGAGAAAAAGGTGGATATTTTCATAGAGCAAAGACACATGACTGTATCATTAAGATTCATATTGTTTGTCCTGTTATCCTAAGAACTAATGCTGTAGCATTCCAAATAGTATTGCACACCAATAAATACACTGTAAATCTTTTGGAGGCTAGTGTATATATTAATAGAAAAAACTGTAACAACTACTGTGCCCAGCCAAATATAACGAAACCATGTTTTGTGTAAAAATTAAACTGCTCAAAAAGGATACACAGTATAACACTAGGTCAGTTAAACTATATGAATATCCTTTCAGGAAGCCAGACAGGGCTGAAGAAGGGCAAAAACACAGCAAAAGGACCGGTATCTGCTGCTTTGTGCAAGGAGGAACATGAGGAGCTCTGGGGAAGCCCTGAAATATGACCTCCAGCATGTGGCTGCACATGGTGCGCATGTTTCTGACCAAACTGTTAGAAGCAGACCTCATGAGGCCCTAATGTCCTCAAGTACGACTTGTGCTCACAACACAGCACAGCACAGTGCAACTTGTTTGGCCAGAGAACACTAGAATTGGCAGGTCTGCCCCTGGCACCTTTTTCTCTTTACAGATGAGAGCAGGTTCACACTGAGCACATGTGAGTGGCACACCCTTGGAGGCCTGCACAGACTTCCACGTCACAGCCAACAGTACCCTGACTGCTGTGAAGTACCAGTATGAACTCCTCAGGGCAACTGTCAGACTTTACCCTGGTGCAGGCCCTGGAAACTGAAGCTGTGCCTCAATTTTCAGCAAACATCAATTTCTCAGAAGTTCACCTGAACAAAAACATTTGCTTGCATGCCCATCAGGTGTAATTAAGCAATAGTTTTGTTTTATAGAAACTCAGTGAAGGCAGATAACAAATATGGATGGTCTCCCAGTGGAGGCAGTGTGAAAAATAACATCACGCTAATTTTTAATATTAGCATTTCTATTTGTTGACAATACAGCACCAAGCCAGCTTTCATTACTGAAACAGAGAGCTATAAATAGAGGGGAACAAAGAAATGGTTCTCGTTTTCAGGTAGTGTCAAGAGGAGGGAGAAGGCTGGTGTTGGAAGTGGATGTGAGTGTGAAAATGATTGAGGGCCAGACCCGGGCAAAGCCAGGCCCTGATGTGACGTGGCATTTGGCTGGTGATCCTCTGGGAGGTCAGGCTGTCAGGACAACTGACAGTCAGCTGAGCACGAGCCAAGCGGTGGTGCTGGGAGGAGGCAGAAGCAAACGTTCACTGGCTGGAGTCTCTCGTTTAGTGTGACTCAGTGTGAAGTGGGACGGAAACAAGAAATAAAATTAAACCAAAAGTCAAAATGGTGAGAAATATTTAATGGTTCCAGTTTGCCCTATGCCTGAAACAGAATTATTTTATAAAACATCTATCTTAAGATCATGATCTCTTCATTTGCTGCCCAGCTGTGCTTCTCTTTCCACTTCCCCCTGTTCTTCTTTATCTCCTGTTAGTCCCACAGCTCACATTGCTATTTCCACCTGCAAGGCAAACTATCCTCCCAGGGCTTATTCAAACATCCACCTTTCTGCTTAGCACAGATTTCTTTTTCGTAACGCACCAACACTGAACGCAGAGGTTAAAACACTCCTCACTTCACTTCTTTTATTTTTTCTTTTTTGTAATTAAATTTTTTTAGAGGGCAGACAAGTAAGCGAGACTGAGCCACTAGAAGAAGCAGGGACCAGTTTGTTCTTTAGTCTTCTATGTGAGGCTGTGCAAATCACAGATCCGCTGCTGTTGGGTTTTACTGTCACCTTCCGTTAATAATCCAACACAAACTGTAATAGAGATTAGATTTTGCACTTTGAGATACAATAGCAATTGCAGCAGTTGTCAGTAGGGATGATTAAAAACATATTCCCCTTTCATATGGCACAAATTATCACTTAATAAGTTTATTAGCAGTGCACATCTATTTCTGTCATGACAGCCCACAAATGTGGCTTATGGAAGATGACATGTTTTTAGCTCGGAGGTCTTTCATGCTCATTACCACAAACCATAGAGCTTCCTGACAACACCAACAGCCACCTCTCTTCTTAAATTCACATTACAGTTCACAAAGCATCAATCCATTATACTCACACTACAGTAATGAGAGCGAAAGGATAAAAACTCTTGTAACAGAAGCTAATTCTCATAATACTACTTCTATAATAAAGTTTGGCTTTTAGTCAAGCGACTAATGTTAATTAGCTGTTATCAGATACAATATACTCCCATCTACATACCATTATATTCAACTGCCTTCAGATGTAGTTGTAGGATTACCTAAAAGAACTTTTTCTGCCCACCTGTATGTTTTATTATATACAGTATAGTACAGTATATATTACAGTTAGTGCATTGCCATGTACAAATATATTAGCTCTGAAAGTTTGAAATATTGAATGCAATATAATGCAATAAATGTCAAGTAGCTTCAGCCTTGTGTCAGCCCTGTGATAGACTGGTGATCTGTCTAGGGTGTGCTGTGCCTCTCAATATTTTTATGTACTATAAAATCTCCACCATACAAAATAAAATCATACAAAATAAACTCACTGCATATACAAGTGTATCAATCAGCAAGTCAGCAAGCTGCAGGTTGGCTATATTGTGCTCAAACTCTCAACAGCAAGTAACACTAAGAAAAATGCAGAGTCTTTAGAGAGTGAGATAACTCCTTAAGGACATCAAAACCTTCTACAATCTTTAAACTCTTATTGGTGAAAACGTAAACTCTACAAATATCACTCATGAGAAGACCGCAAATTAGTGATACTAGCGGAAGAATAATTTGACGTCATATTTCTAGATGAAACCCTTTGTTCCTTAAGGAGCAGCAATATTAGTAGCGTGGGCACTGGAAAATATTCCTTATTAATTTGGTGCCATCAACAACAATCTATGACTTGTATATGTTGCTTCCCTTTGCAGTCAGTAATCAACACTCAAATGTGCATGCATGGGCATGTTCTGGATATAAGCTACCAAACTAACATCTTTCCTCCACCCTTGGATAAATATACCCAAGTGATATGGCTCACAGTTCGATATGCAGTGCAGTCTGTCTACATCCAGCTCCTAATCTAGCAGCTTGCTCTTCTCCAGCAACATGCCCGACAACATTACAGTTTGCAGGTAAGAAGTTCAAAGGGAGGATCCAAGCTCACTGTTAGTTAGCTGATGGTTGCAAAAGCAACTGTGGTTGCCAGGCAGATCTGGCAGCGTCACATTGGTTAAACACCTACATCAGTTTCTCACTTGTTCTTTTTTTGTCCTGTTTTTTTCACCTCCTGTGTAGCAACCTTTTCCCCACATATCAAATTTGAGAGGTGTTTCATTACTCAGTCACTTGCCTCACTATCTTCATTTAAGTGTCCAAGCAATAAGGCATACTTATGTCCTCACCCAACCCACATGTAAATACTAACTCAGACGGGATACACACAGGAAAAGACATGCCTCCCAAAACCTGAAGAGTACCTTGCCAGATCTGCTTAAAGGTTGTGGGCTTTGGAAAATGAATAAGCAAACACAGAATAAAAGAGTTTCTCTGCACTCTGTCAGCTGGGTGTGAAAATGGCAGAGGAACAATCCTGCATTCTGCATCTTATCCCAAGAGAGCGCACACTTTGCACTACTGAAGAAGTGAATTTACACCACAGTGTCTACCAAAGCACTGTTTTTAAATATTAATATCTGCCTTGTAACCAAACATGAACTCTCTATGGGATGCCCTACTACTGTTACCCATAGAGCAGCAAAGACTTGCTGAACTTGGAGGGGAAAGATGCTCACCCAAACAGTGAGGGCAGTTTGGGAGGAGGAGAATGTAGAGAAACCATCAACGGTGAAATTCATGGAGCCCCAAAGACAGAACAAAAGCTCACTGATAATCTGCTCTTGACTTCACTGCTGAGTGGTTATCCTTCTGGTGAAACCTGCAGGGTAAAGCTGGATGTGAAAGTAATGTGTGAAAGTATGGTCCATTTCCTGGGACACCCTGGCCAGAATTGTGTCCGTGATTTATAATCAGGTTTCAGCAGGCTGAGAGCACAGAAATGATTTCAGCACCTTGGAAAGAGAAGCTGTGTAAAGAGAGATTTCCCACAGGGAACTTCTCCCAGCTCATGGACTGTTCACATGCAAACTCCCCCCCCCAATATCATGTGTATTCTTTATGCTAGATACGCCCTGAATCTCAACTATCTCTACTTTACATAAAATTATTAATTTCCACTCAGGCAAAGCCAGAATCATTCTATATGAGTCATATATGTCTCTTTGTTGTTATACTTGTGTTTACAATACACACACACACACACACATATATATATATTATACCCACTGTTTGCTACCTGTCCAGCACCAGCCACTGGATTCTTAAGAATATACAACACTAAATGAATACTAAGTATATTGAATTCACATATATTTTTTCGCACAAATCCACACTCAAAAAACAATGTGACTATAAATCTTCCTTTGCATAGCATATTTGTGAATCTTAAGCTGCACATTTGTCAGTCATATCCTTTGGGTACAAATCCGCTTTCTCTCTTTCTCTCTCTCTCTCTCTCTCTCACACACACACACACACACACACACACGCACACATGCATAAAAACATAAAACTTGCTGTGAGTGCAGATGTTGGTCAGTCTCATGCAGTCAATACAAAGATGTTTTTTACAGTGTTCTCCTAACAGTGGGAGTCAAAAAGCTACACATGTATGAGCTAGGCTCATTTATGTTTATATAGCCAATCAGCAAGCAGTGCAATTTAATCTCTGACTGTTCTATGTAAACAAGAGACAGTGGAGATGCTAGTGGGGCCTTCAGCAAACACTATGGTTAGTGCAGATGAGTAGCTCTTCAATGGCAAACAAATGGATTGTAGAAGATTTACATGCCATTAATTTCTAGTAAGTGTAATCTTGTTGTGTTTATCCAGCGTGTGTATATACTGCATATCAAAAGTAAAACTAAAGTGTTACACATACTACAAAGTCATGATTACAACATGAATTTGTAATAATTATCTGCTCTACCTTTCTTTATCCTCACCCAGGAGTTGTTGTCTTTCACTTTCATTTGGAGTCAAAATATCAGCTTCATAGTTATTTTCTCCTCAGATAAACAGCTATTATTTAGACATGGTCATTGCAGAATTGTCGTCATTAATCATTTTAATTATTTAATACTTCTTAGAAAATTCTGGCCAAAACACCACAAGAGAATACATTTGTATGACCTAGTGTCTTTACCCATCTAATATAAAAACAGCTACGCAGGTTCAATCATTCTGGGCACAAGGGAGCTGTTCAAAGACAGTCTATAGTCTGAGGTTGCATATTGTATTCGATGAATAGCAAACACCTTCTGCCATTAAGCCGGCTGTAAACGCTACCCAAAAGTGGTGATTACACCTGCTGGCCCTCAGTGCACAGAGCACAATACAGCTCTTTTAAACTCATCAGGGTGACATTTGCAAAAGCGGATTGTGTATATGTTCAGCCTCCCCCTCCCATGACTGGCACTTCAGACAGAAGGAGCTTAAAAGCCAACCTCATGGGGATCAACTGTAGAGTCCACTGACCAAATAGCAGCCTGGCTAACAGCGTGAAATCTCACCAGGGTCACAGTGATTGGCTTCCTCCCCCAAAAAGGACATGAGACCCAGTCCTGATTAATGACAAAGTCATATTGTTCTCAAAAGACACCACCCTACTTTTTTTGCTCTTCCTTTGTCCTATATTGGCACGGAGTTTAGTGGGCAGATGACTTGCTGAAAATGAACTGCAGTGAGAATCAGAGGGTGCCATACTTATACATAATATCAGTGCTGATCCAAGAACAGTAGGCTTATGCATAAAATATTTAACTGATGTTAATTAGCTAATAAGTTAAATGACATCTTAATACTATTAATTAATTATTATGTAATTAAAAAAAACAATTCGCAACTTAATTTTTCTGATGTTATTCTAGTGTAGCTTCTCAGTGGCAAACAGGTCAAACATGTATGCATTTGGGAATGTGGAGCATTCATATTTATTAACACCTCCTTGCTTAAATAAAAAAAACAGAAAGAATTCAACATGGTAGGGGTATAGCATGCTAATGTTCATTTGCAAGTTTTTTTTCCACTACTACTACTACAAGGCTACTATATGTAGCCTTCTTATTCAGACTAAATGTAGAAATAGCATACTAGGGTTGACTGTGGTGCGCTGGGTTTGGTTTGGGAACTCTCTGTGGAGGTGACTTGCATTTCTATTAATGTTTTGCATAAATCGTCACTCTGCAACCAACAAGTGGAACTGATGCCATGTAAGGTCTGGCAGGGTTGCCCTTTGAGGCAGAAAAAGAGAGTGGAGAAAAAGTGTATTTGCATTCTGCAGTGGAGCAGATGGAGTGTCCATATGCATGAGGCAGGCGGCTGCCAGCCTATCACCTTGACCCTTGCTGTTGGGACTCTGACCTTGGGGCTCAATGGAAGACAATGGAACCAGTCTGAGCTGTGGTGTATAAGCTTTATCTGATGGCTGGGAAAAGTAGCTGAGCTCCAAAGATTCACTATTCCACACAGGCTGTGACTGAGCCTGTAGAGGAATGTCTCTCTGCAGTCCAACACCTGCCTAGTCACAAGCAATTCATGTTAGAAAATGATGGATGGAGGGGGAGGAGGCATGAGAAAATGTCACAAAGACACTTCTGTATTAGAGGCAGATGTCTTGGAAAGAGCACAGCTTTCAAGAGAGGAATGGTGGGGAAAAAATAACTGCAATTTTCAAATCTGTTCCTAGAAAAATGTGTTCTGAAGAGAAAAACTGTTAAACATCACAAATTTCATCCTATTTCAGAAAAGAGGGGGATAAAATGTTGCCCTTTCTGCAAAGCCCTTTCTGTTATTTGCTCTACCTTTCTTTATCTTCATCCCCAGAGTTTTTGTCTTTCACCGCAGGCAACTTTCATTTGGAGTCAGTTTTATATTTATTTTCTCCTCCAATAAACAGCTATTATTTAGACGTTATTACAGAATTGTTGTTTTACTGGAAGTCATAAAACGTTTGTTTAATTATTACTTTTTAGAAAATTTAAGCCAAAACACCACAAGAGAATACATTTGTACGGCCAACTGTCTTTATAAATATATAAATGATCTGGCCAACAGATCATTTATATATTTGAAATTCTGGGTTCATACATGTGTATCCTATGTTATCTGTGCCCATTTTATCTGAATTTAACTAAAATAGAAAAACAGTGCAATATTTCCCCATAGTTTGGGTTGACATGCAATAGCATCCACTTAATTATACAATTATCCTTTACACTGTTCCCAGGAAACGAAAAACAATCACTGAAAAATGCAGTGGAAATTACTGCCATCCATAATTTAAATGAACTTTTCACAAGACTGTCTCAGCTCTGTTTGGACCCCACTGTGGAAACAGATTTCTTGCACAGTGATGGGAATTTAATTTCCAGTCTTCAAAGCGCTCCTCTGCTACAGAATGTCAATAAAGGTGACCTTTGCATAAAAAAGATGGAGTCATATTGACATGCCATTTTGTAATGACACAGTGGAGGAGTGACTGATATCCACAAAACATGAAGGCTGAACTCATTTTCACATAGTGTGCTGAAGATAAAGCATTTACATTCATCCAGTGCAATGTATTTACATTCATCCAGTACTACAGCAGTTTTGTCACGATGCCAATATTAGGTTTATGCATAAAGGTCTTCCCAGGTTACTAATAATAACTGTTTTCAGAGACCAGACGTATTTTTCTGGACCAAAACATATTTTCCAGAGACCAGTCGTATTTTTCAAGGACCAGACCTATTTTTCAGGACCAGACGTATTATTGCGAGACCGTTCGTATTTTTCAGAGAGAAAGAGAAATTTTGGCTCCACTGTTAAAATCTGTGATGGCGAGAGCTCTTCTTATTAATCAGTGACTAGATAAAGTTTTAACTTACGAAAAAGTAGTTTTACCAGTAAACTCTAAAGAGACCACTGGTTACAGATCTGTCCATTATTGGACATAACACTCAGCTAAAAAGAAATAAATGCAATAAGACTCCAAGACATCCATGAGGATTATTGTACACATTCCTTATAGTGGCACTCCGGAGATCTGTAGTGATTAATGAAGACTTGTAAGTTACCTTGCAAAGAATCATATGGGGTATAAGCTCCTCTTCTGATTCATATGGTTAACTTTATTTAACTGCTGCAATATATCACTTTTTTTGACTGCACTGTATTTGTCAGTATTCCCAGGGCAGACAGCGACAACACATTAGTCCCTGTAAGTGAGGGATTCCCATGTGGAGGGATGGCGTAGTTCTGCTCAGTCTGCCTGTATGCGTGCCTGCTTGTATGGAGAAAAGCTGGATGGAAAAACGAGGGCATAGCGCCATTGTGATGCGCAGCAAAACAAGGAGCCTGCCTCACAGCCAGTGTGGGGGAGACGTTGTCTGTGGAGAGAGCTGGAGTATGTCTCCTTGAAAAGTCACGTTGTTGAAGCAATTAGAACAAAAACAGCAAACATAAGCTGTGAGGTGACACTGAGCATCTTGCATGTGTGTGCATGCCTGTACTGTGTGCATGTGTGTGTGTGTGCACGGATGAGGGCAAAGATCAGATTGGACTGTCTTTTAAACACTTTATATACTCAGTCGTGCAGGGAGATCATGCATGCAGATGTCGGATCAATACTGGCAACAGACTGATGTGCATTTCTCCACAATGAATGTACCAGTTAAGTATCGTTTTCCTTTATGGAATTACCATCACATTGTTCATTGTAACCATCTAATTCTATTTCTTACCAGCAAAACCCTATTAATTAAAGCCCCTCCACATTTCTGTGGCAAATAGGATTTTCACTGTCTGCATGCAGTGGGGGGTCTGAATACGTCTATGGTGTGTGTTCTCGTCTCTGTAAGCACAATCATTGGTGCCTCAGGCTTATCATGCTCCTGTCGCCACCACACCATACAGGATCCTATAGCCCACATAGCTTATCTGCCAGTGCTTTCTCAGGTGTCTGTCCATGATGAAAATATTATAGTATGAATAACAATATTGGTATAGTGCTAAATTATTTAAAGGTGCTGTCAAAAACCAAAAGATCAGTCAGTTTAAACCACTGACAGTGATCGCAAAATGACAACATCGTGTCAGAATTAAAAATACATGACCAAAGCCATTGACTCTCTTTCTATTTCATCCATCCTTTTTCTTTAAACTTTCAGTTATACAGGGTGGTGGAGATCACCATCCTCAGTTACTCACATAACTAACATATAAAATTGTTCTCAGTAGAGGAGCTTTATCCTCAGAAGTAATCTTTTCTAGACCTTAAACATCAATAAAATATATAGGTATATATTTTGTGTTAATGATAATCAGGATCACTTGTGGGGAAGGACAAAACTGTCCTACTTTTCAGTTGCTAATTCAGTTATTTCCCCTGTTTGGTGGTTTTTAAGAGACTCGATCTGCAAATTGTGCAGCGCACTGTGCTGAGGATCACCGTGGTTTTTAACATGGTTTCTGACAACAGAACTGCCTTTATCCAGGTTATGCTTCACTTCCTTCATTTTTATTCTCAGCTAGACCCAGGATAATGCCTGCCAAGCCCATGCATTTCTAGGATCTCCCCCTCTTCTGTTTGCTGCATGGTGCGAACAGTCAAATAATGGGCGTAAGAAATGCAAATAGGATCCGTCACTACAGGTGACTTTGAGAGATACAGCGTATCCAAAGGAAATAAATGATGAGCGCATAAATACCCTGTAATTAGCCTGGTGCAGACTGGATAGACGTCCTTCATAGTTTCATAGTTTTAAGGAAGTTGCAACCATCAGACCCACATCTCCTGATGAATACAAACTATCGATGCAGCTTGGTACTTTATCTGCTAATATTTTATTTAGTATAAGCCTTTGAATAGAAAACACACCATTGACCATGATAGCTGAGCATATTGTTATGTAAACATCTTTACTATTCTGATGATAGCATATAAAGCTTTGTCTGGTAACTGGTTCGGCTAAGGCCATCATTTTACAGAGATTTTTTTTTTTTTTTTTTTTAAGTATTCCCTTAAAAAAAGTATTTCCCTCATTTTTCTTACATTTCCTTTTATATGAATCCTAAAATTGCTGAACACTGTATCTATCACTATTAAATGATGAATACTGTACCTATCACTATTAAAGCCTGGTTTCATCAGCCTATGACCTGAGGCCTTGTATTTTCTCTGGTGACTCTAACCCTCCTCACGATCAGGGAATCTCTGCTCTCTTTCTACCATTCACATACCTTCCTCTATAGCAACCAATCAAATACCGATGTTGTGTTATCTACTTTGAAAGGACACCACTCTGCCTAAATTCACAACCCAAACAGCATAAATTAATAAATCTGCATACTACAAGTAAGATTACAGCAGCCTTTTAAAATTTTAATATCAAAGAGATTCTAATTTACATATGAAGTGATGGTGTTTCTACTGATAGGCAATCAAAGATGAAAGAAACCCTCTCTCTCGATGTCTGGATTTAATTTTAATTTTTGTTTAAGTCCAGGTTTAGTCAAGGCATTAGTTTTCATCAGTGAAGTCTAATTTTAAAAGCAGTTTTAATTTTTCTGTCTCATAAGCTTCCTGAGGTTACAACTGTTTCCATCCATGTACAGTTATAGTATTTGAAGATGTAAGGACAGCCCCCCTAGGTCTATTTCCATTTATATACTCATTTTCAAGCTGCACAAACACTGAATTAAAATATCAGGGGTGGAAAAATTAGTGTATGAATAAAAGTAAAATATGAAAAATGGAAAAATGGATACGCTTTTGAAAATTAGTTATGACATCCTTAAACTAAACCATGACTTAAACTCAGTTTTTCCATTGGAGATGAAAAATTGATGCAGAAAAAAAAAACATCGTTGTGATGCAGTGAGGAAACTATAACTTTCATCAACTTTTCTTCAGGTAATACATGAAATAAACCTATGTTCCACTAGTAAGAACAGCTATTGGCAAAGATTGCAACATTACCTGCTTCTGGCATTGCACAAGAGATAACAGACCACCATGTACAACACTGCCTGAAATATTTACAATGCATCTGCATTCTGCATGACATGCAGCTGTATCATACATCGTTAGCACCTGGTTCAGAAGCTGCTGACAGTAAGGTTGCTGAGGAGTCGTCACCACGTGGCAAAACAAAGATTAAAATTAGCAACCAATGCTTCTTCCAGCTGGACCCAAATCCTCCTGCTTAGTGAAGCAGTTTGCTGGTTCCTTTGTTTTAAAATAGTGATGTCCATTTGTCCTTTTTTTCCACTTTACAATACATACAACAATACAATTCATTTTTAAATGTTACTTTTATTCAGCATTCAAATGAAACTGAAAGACTTTTATGGATGAAATTAAAACTGTCCAGGCATTTGTAATTTGAGTCTAGGTAGCCATATTCAGGTTCAGTTCAGTTACGTTGTATTTCTACTCTATCTATTTTTAGGCTTGGCATGCTGCGGCTGGCTCTTTTGATGTGGCTTTGATTCCTGTAGCGTTGGCTGTTTGTCTGGGCTAATAAATGATGGAGGCCAATCAGCAGCAGATTGCGGCTGACATGGTTCAGTTCTCTGCTGTCTGTGGGCGCATATAATGAAGAGAAATGGCAGGACAAGTGGACACACGGTGCTTTATACTGATACTGTTGGATTTCGCTGGACTCTGTGGATGTCTGCGGCCTGATAGAGTATCACACAGCCGCTGCTAGTGCTGCTTTCTGGTCTCTGGCCTTCCACCGTCTCTGATAAGCATTTAGTATTCAGCTGGGGCTCATGGACCGCTGCCCATAAACAGAGGAGCACTCACAAACAAATACTGCTTTCTGATTACTTGCATCATATCAAGAGCAGTTTGCTTGAAATAGAATATTCCCTCTATATTTTTAATCTACCATGAATCTCAATAGCAAAAATGATTATAGAGCTGTTCGAGGTCCCTTCCCCTATTGACAGGCAGAATGTGAAAAAAAAAGCCTGTCATAACAGCAGACATCAAGGTTTATAGGTGCAGTGGGGAGTCCCCTCACGTCCTTAGTTTTGTGATTCTTGAAATACTTCTTTCAAAGTTACCAGGGTGGAGATGTTGAGAGATGAAACGCTTCTAAAATGATTATCTACTCTCTCCTGCCGACTGGTGCAGGACGCTGTGCATGTAAGATGAGCTTCAGCCTTGAGAGAATGAGAAGTTCATTGAAATTGCACAGTAAATTAGATCTCGGCTCAGATGGTAAGGACTGCGGTTAGGAGGTACTGTGAATGAAGTGAAACTCCTGTTTGGAACTGTTTCAGACAACCTGCTATTAAGTCTGACTTATCAGCAGCTGTCCCCCCCCCCAACCCGCACCCTCCCAGCTCTCACCAGGTAGTCTGGTTTTATCAGTGCTGAATGATTAGGCCAATAACTGCTTTCTCGTTAACATCCAGGGGTAAACATCTACAGATGGAGAATGAGGTGAAACTCCTGTTTGCTTATGAGCAGTTATATAGGAGGAACATCATTTTGCAAATTTGCAGTTAGAAAAAAAGTGTTTGAGAATATGTTGACAGGGCCTTGGCTGTGATGGAGAGACCCCATCACTCCTTTTTGCCATCTTATCACGTCCTCCTCCCATCATTGCAGGGCTTACCATCAGGAGCAGAGCAGGGCTGTGTGGGTGAGCGATGGGTGCTGTGTCATTCCTCTCCTCCCTGGTCCTGCAGATTGATTCCCCTGACAAGAGTCCCCCTGAAGAAATGAGGAGACAGAAGGATGAGAGGGCTACAAAGTAAGTATCTCTAGTTTCACCCAAAAGAACAAAAGCCAATTGAAGCCAGTTTGGACGCAAAATAAGGCAACGAATAGTGAGAACATGGTTTCAATACTAACAGACTGTGTTTTTCTGCATGCATGTTTTGTACTTGTTCAATACAGGTGAGAATCCCTCTGTATGGTGCTCATTAGGCTCATATCTGCTTCTCTGTTCCACAGGATGTTCTTTTTATTACAAACATCACAACAGCAACTGGGAACAGTTAACAACTTTATAATTTCTGACTAAACTGTGAGAAACAACTAATTAGAGCAAAGAAGAGGCTTAAGCACCAATAACAACTATAAAATGTATAACTAACAAAAGTTTTTGCAATTTTAACTAGCCTGTGTTTTTTGTTATTCAGCATAATCACATTAAAGTGGTCACTTTGGCAGCATTATAAATCTACAAGCCATGACTAGCAAGCATTTAAAGGCTAATCCGAGGATGACCAATACGTGTGTGTTAACAGAGCCGCAGCAGCCCAGTCCTGTGTCTACACACCACTGACTATATAGTGGGCTATTCACATCCTGACAGCGCTCAGAGCCCACTACACAACAACTATAATTATCCACATAAAATGGAGAAAAAAAAACAACAAAAAAACAACTTGAAGCATAAAAATAAGTTTCCAGTCATGGTCATGACAGGCAGCTGTAATGATTGAAATAAAAGTATCTGCTCCGTTGTGACTTTGAGATGGACGACTGAAATAACACAGGATACAACACACAAATGATGTTGGGGTTGTGTCTGATGATTTTTGTAGGTTTCTGAAAAGCAAATGACATGAATGTGTAAGTAGTGAAAAAGTGGTCGGAATTTTCCCAAATTATCATTTCTGGGCAAAGTGACATTTCAATCCAGACTGTACAAGCCAGTATATTTTGAGTTAAGGCTACAGGACACATACTGCATCCATGCACATTAACAGGTTGCAGTACAGTCTATGGTTTGATGCCAGTTAAATGAATCAATTGAATGAAAGTTAGGCAACAGAATCAAGGGTTTATGGTTTTGGAGATCTCAGCAGAGAACTGAATATTTGAATAAGTTTAGGTGGATCTTGGTTTACTTTGCATTAATATATATTAATATATCCAAATCAGCTCCATACTGTTTCATTAACACTTAGGCCTTTATATTTCCAGCTGCCACAAAGTGAGAACCATCTTTATTTACCTTCCCACCTTGCACAGTCAGTTGCGAAGTATTAATAATGGTCCTGTTCTTCCTCACATATGATCAGAAAGTTTCTGGCATCAAAAGCATTTTCCCCTTGTGCTGATCATTTGGTCAAAAGCCCAAACCCACAGATAAAACAGAGTGGTGATGAGGACAACTGATGCCAACACACAGGGCATTTCCTCTAAGAGGGACTGGTGATGCTAAACGACTATAAATGCCTTTTTATGGGATCATTTAGCACACAGAACCCACAACACTCCATAAAGACTGCATTGTCTCCATAGAGATATATTGGCAAAGGGCCCTGTAAATCAAAGTGAATAAAATTGGAAGCTGATTCACATTAGTGATGGCTAATTAGTTGGTAGCAATGACGGCTGGAAGCTGTCTGCGGCTCACCAGTGCCTTATGTCTCCTGAACGGGACCTCTGGAGGCTCAGGAGAAGCTCCAGTCTTTGTTTTCATGGGTCATTTTACATCTCCCTGGGTTGCGCTGAAAATGACACAATTTAAGATATGGCTTTGCAAAACAGAAGAAATACACTGGTGTGAGTGAAGAGCACAAATAAGAGCAAGATGACCTCATGCTACTTGTTCCATAAAAACACGTTTGGTCCTTGTGGCATTGGCTGCTAGCAGGGTGGGAGGGTTTTCAGTCTTTCAGTCTGGCTATGACTTCCTGCTCTCTCCAACCACCTCCTTGGCTGTTTGCCTTGCCAGCAGAGGAAGCGGTATCCAGGAGGACTCACAGCATGGATGATTAATTCTGAAGGCACTTTCTTGTCCTTTACTCTGCTGATAGAGGCAATGTGTTCTGTCAGGCCTTTGAAATTCAAATGATGTCTTCCATTTTGCGTCCCACTGATGGCTTTGAAAGTCCTCATGAAAGCAGAGCAACAGAGATGGGACCAACATGAGCTGAAGCAGAACAGAAAGGCAAAAATCAGCTTCATCCCGAAAATAGATGACAGCGCCAAACCAAAGGAACGCAAATAAATAATCAAAAAGTTACTTGACTAAAGCTGTCTAAGTTTTTGAAATGTATAAGAACATAGATATTTTTGAACATACAGCATTGCCTGTCACTCTGTTTTACTGGTATAAAGCAAAAACACTGCAGTGAAAAGAAGCCCCACAAAGACACAAACAATATTTCACTCTGTAGCTCTTTCTTTTTTCATTTTATACCAAGTTCCTTTACAATTACACAAGTGCAATGCAGATTTTAGCAAGTTGTTCATGAAACATACTCAGTGGAAAGCCGGGTTGTATTTATTATATTACTTCAGTACTCATACACCAGAAGATGTGGCTAATCGAGCTTGAGGCTGAATCCAAAATGTGATGTAAAGTGGCCGCTGTTATGACATCAAGTCTGTACAGAAATGAAACACAGAAATGAAAGTCACAAAGCTCAGCTAATGCTATATAAAGTGATGCAGAAAGCATGCAAAATGACCATTAAGAAATGCAAAACCACCACACGGAGATGAAAAACGACCACAAAGAAATACACCACAATCACAACGAGACATAAAAACAAAAAAAAAGTTGTTCAATATCATAAAACCTTTGTAGTCACCTGGTAATATGAGCATTCAAGAAGCAAGCAAAGGCAGTAGGTGTACTGGAAAATAAACATGTTAAAAGCGGAGTCAGTGAACAGCTAATAACGGCACTTATTAGGAGTCAGCAGAGGCGTAACAGGGCTTCTGGAAAAAAATGTATCATTCAGACAGTCATCTGCTCATTACTGTAAATGGGTAATAGATGGACAAGTAAGGAGAAACTGCCATGTGCACTCCATCTTGAGCTCTTTGACTTTGCAGGGAAATGATGGCAGCTTGTTGCTGTAAGTGGAAGATGATGAGAGCTGAGGGACAGAGGCAGCATGTGTCTTAAAAGGTCCCTTGTGGTGGCTGGTAATGGTGCATAATTTGTCAAGCAGACCACATGTCTGTGTTCCTGCAAAAGCTTAAATATACCTTTTTAAAATACACCCAGGTAATTTTAAAAACCATTAACACGAATAAGAGGAAAACTTTGCTGCTTTATGGATCCTAAATGACTAACAATTATAGCAGGCACAGTTCAGAATACAGCCCCACTGAGCAATCAACACACAATGAAGAGCCTTTTTCATATCAGTCAAGCTGTGAGAAAAGGGGGATAAAGCCTCCAATCTGTGAAAAGGGAACTGAATTATATCCTCAGTGTTAACAAATTCCACCAAACACTGCAGCAGCTTTAAACACGCTGCAATCCATATGTGCTTTTCAATAGCCGCACATAATTGCTGACAGCCTTTGTACACATCACAAAATACACAGCGCTTATTTCAGCTCTGTATGAATACTTGTTCATTGATACAATTCATGAAATATGTCTTCCAGTGTTGATAAGAACATAACTGCAACAGGGATTTTTTCAGTAGAAACAGTTATAATGCAGTGCAGTTGGTTCATTTTTTTCTAAGTATGTGTCAAATGCTCACAGGAATAGAGGACATTTTTTGGTTTAAAAGTGTCCAACATGTCACAAATTAGTACAGTCAAATCTAAATCCACCAATCTGCTTCATATTAATTTAAGAAAACAATTGTGCATTTTAACAGACTTGCATAACAACAGAAGCAAAATGAAATCTGACAAAAAACAAAAGATGTTTTCAGACTCTAAAGAAAAACAGATGTGACAAGATTAGGAGGATAAAAAAAAAAATCATAAAGCAATTTGCTGAAGAGATTATTATTTACAGCAAAGGCCTGTGTGAGCAGCTGCAGATTGTTACATTCTCTCTCACACACACGCATACACACACACAGACACACACACACCCTCACACAATCACATATACACACATACACACATAGACACCTGGCAACTGTCCTGTTCACTCTCTGTCAGGAATGGCTCGAATACAGCACCGGGACTTTGGGACACTGGTCACATGAGACAATAATCATCAGTGTGTTTCAAATAGGTTTATTAGTGGTGTCCACAATACTGGCCACACAGAATGATCTTGCCCAGATATGGTTTCATGATGGGACTGCTTGCGCAGAATTGGGAATGACATGATGTACTGTGTGCCAAGAATGACAAAAGTGTAGATATGATGGCACCATATTAAACACAATATGTCCTGAATTCATGGCACTAGTTGTCCCACGTCATCAAATCACAACTTTGCGTAATATTGTTACGGCCAGATTCAAGTGAGTGCTGTGGAGAATAATTATACATCCATATGGATCAGCTCAAATGAGCATTAGCGCAAAGAGATCCAGGTCTGTTTTAAGAATTTTATTGCATCTATTTTTTTTATTGCATCTAATCCACATACAGGCTGGCCCACAATAGGTCATGATTAGGGGTTAACACGAAAATAGATTCCACCCCATTTCAGGTATTTTATTGGATCATAAACTTTCCTTCTCCCTGACTGGCAAGTCAACAATGAGTGGATGTTTCATTTGTGAATCATAAGATGGTACTATGTGATTGGTGAGCCAACAAACTATACTTACCCAAGTCTACCTTGAGTCATCAGGATGATATTTTACTGAAAATACAAAATTTTCTGAAATAGTAAAGTAACTGAAAACAAAAAGCTTTTAGCATCAGACATTTGGAGTTTAGCCAGTTAGCTTTAAATGCGTCACATTCTAGATATATATGGCTCCATAAAGCATTTTATTGCAGAGGAAATGGGCAGAATTATAAACACTGTTACTTGGGTTGATGGATACTGTAAGATAAGAGTCATAACACCTCTGGAAGCAAATCTCCCAGGTAGTATAATTTAATTAAGACTTTGGAAAGTGTAGACTGAAAAAGTACATGCCAGAACCTGTCAGCTACCAAGCCTTTTTTTTCCCCTCAAGCTCCTGTTAATCTGAAAAAGCAACTCTGCAACAAACGGGCACATAGAATCACACATTCAGAAAGCACACATACTGATTTAGTCATTCAGTCAGGAATGTGCACAAAAAACACAAGCAGCCACTTCTGACAAACAGCTGGGCTGTTGTGCTATAACAACTTTAACCTTTACTCGCCCTGATCAGCTTTGTCATATTCTGTCATATTACACTTCATCAACACAGCACTTTACAGAGCTAAAAATCATCAGCTTTTAGCACACACAATGGAAAAACAGCCATGCTCACAGCCTTGCCAGTATGGTTAACCTACCATCCAGCTGAAGATACTGTATAACAAGAAGTCCTGTGTTTAAAATAGCTTTCCCACAAGCTGAAAGGAATCTTAACAACACCAAATTTTAGTAATGTTTTCTGGAGGAGCAGAAATTAACCGGATCTCTCGACGGGTGTTGATACTAATGTAAGAGCATCCTTTTTTTATTTCTGTTGTACGTTACAATAGGATCCAAGAGAAAGGGCATTAAATTTCCTTGTATGTATGCCATATACACATAGATGTATGAAAAAGGGAGTAAACTAAATTGGACTGGTAGTGAATATTTGACAGAAATATTCAATATGTTCATTCTCCCTAATAAAAAAATAATAAAAACAGAAGCTAGGCATTATTATTCCCCAAAAGGTATTGCTGTACACTAGGTGCATATAAAAAATATTTGTAGTTGAAAAGACTGAAATCAGCAATGAAGATCCTTTCATTTTAGATCATTTCAGACCATTCTCCAAATTCTGTTTCTTATCCAAAATTTTAGAGAAAGCCATTGCATCTCAGTGTTGATCTTTTATGAATTCTAACTCTGTTTTTAATCATTTCAGTCTGGTTTTAGAGCATGTCATAGCACCAAAACTGTACTGGTCAAAGTCAAAAAGGACCTGTTGCTTTTAGCTGATAGCGGCAAGTCCTTTCTTTTAATTCTTTTAGATTTAAGCATAGCCTTAGATACAATAGACTATGCCATTCTCTTGGGCCACCTTAAGTCTTGGGTTGGTATAAGGTGCACAGCTCTCAAACTACTTAGGTCATACATCCTAAATAGGACATTTTCAGTGTCTCTAAGTAACTGTACTTCCTTGACAGTGGAGCTGAGATATGTAGTCCCACAAGGATCATCGTTAGGCCCTCTTCTGTTCTCCATATACATGTTGTCATTGAATCTTTTAACATTTTTTATCATTTTTATGTTGATGACACTCAACTGCATCTGCCAATTAAGCCATCTAAGTCCATTAGTCTGAATACTCCAATATCTCGACAAATGTTTTAACCACATTAAAAACTGGATGGCAAGCAACTACCTCATGATTACAAAGCAGAGGTTATTGGACTTCTTGGTTTTAGTAATCAGTTGAGCTTAGAGCTTGGAGGACTTGCAAGCAATTTCACATCTAGTGCTAGAAATCTTGGTGTTTTATTTGATTTTAAGTTAAGTTTTAGAGATCAGATAAATAGTGTGTTCCAGTTCTGTATTTTATCACCTTAAATTAATTCATAAAATCAAACTGTTTTTATCCTACTCTGATTTCAAAAAAATTATTTATGATCTTTATCTACTCAAGACTTGATTTCTGTAATGCATTGTATGTTGCCTCAACCAAACATCCCTATACCACTTACAGTTAGTCCAAAATGCAGCTGCAAGACTTTTAACTGGTACCAAGAGACATAAGCACATCACCCCAGTCCTCGTCTCCCTACACTGGCTACCCATCAAGTCCCGTATTAATTTTAAGATTATATTATAAACTTTAAAAGCTTTAAATAGACTGGTACCAAACTATTTGTTTGACCTCCTCACACCGTACGCCACAGAATCACAGGACTCAGGTCAAAAGAGGAAGCCCTGCTGGTAGCACCCACATCCAGTTCTCCACTGGAGGGGACAAGGCTTAAAAAACGATTTACCTTTCTATGAAAATGCCAAGTTCTATAAGTAGAGGGAGTGCTGAGGTGGAGGGGGACATTGCAGATGGCCTTACAAATATGCACACAATACAATCACAAAAGAGCCACTAATGCATTGATGTGATGCATGTTTGTGATGAAAAAACACCCATACTTATAGGATATGTCAGATGTTACTAACTATACTGTTCAAAAATATTAAGGGAACATTAAAATCAGATGAGCTATTGATCAATTATTCAAGTTGAAAATCTTTTCTAATGTACATTGTATAATTTGTTCATAGTGGAAAATCAAATCATCAACCCATGGAGGCTGTATTCAAAATCACACTGAAATCAAAGTGAAAAAGTGAAAATCACAGTCGCATCCAAGTTGGTGGATGAGTTGTTGCTCTTCTACAGCCCTGTCCAGCTCTCCTGGTATAATGACTAGTCTCCTGGTATCTCTTTCATGCTTAGCAAATTAACTGCTAAGAGGACCTGAAAAAAAAAACAACTATATTATAAAATTATATTTCTATAAAAAACAAGATGCATGCTGACTATGGAACAGGGTTTTTTGAATGGGTAAATGATGGGCCCATTATTGACCTGCACCCAGTCACAAACCAGAACTCCCATGCTGGTGTGGTTGCAGTACTGATGTAACTCTGCCCAGTGGGGAGGCACCCTTTAATCCCAAGAACTGGGCTCCTTGTTGTAACTGGCACTTGGAAATGTAAAACATCCACTCCAGTGAAGCAGGAACCCCGGGGTACCCCAGAAGACAACAATTCTGCTTCAATTATTGAACACAGAAAGTATATGGAGTGTGTGATCAATTATTTACACAGCTCCATGCATTATTGACTTTGCAAGCTGGAACATTTATTGAGACTTTGTTTTCTGTTTGTCCAGTTTGTCCAGCAAGAAAAACCTGCGGCTATTGCAGTTGTATTTCTGTGAATCATCCTCACATTTGCAGAGATCATTTTAAAAGGGGGTTTGTGTGTATATGTATGTATAGTTTGTTTGACAGAATGTTTGTGTGTCAATGTGTGTGCATGTTCATGCTTTAATGCCTGCAATTGCCACCCATTTTGTCAAGCTAATTTGTTTCCCTCCCCACATTGATTAGCATTTGCTCTTGGGCAGATGCCGTGCATGGGATGGCCTATCTCCATCATCAGTATAGAAAGTCTGACTGTCCTGACCTTGGCAGGGTAAACACAAGACAAGCAAAAAGACAACTTCCTGAGCATAATTCCTCACTTGTTTCCTAAGGGCGTGTAATGATAAATAGCTCTTCCCTGCACGCAGTAGGTGTCAAGTACAGTAACTGTGTGGGGTTGCATCACTAAGGATTCTGCCATGCTTGGCTAATGCGATTTGAGGCTGTGAGTTTAAAGAATTTCTAATGAGAGGAACATCTTCACAGTAAATCAGTGTAAGCTTCAGGCACATCAAAAGGCGCGTCAGATTTGAGGGAAACTGATGAATATTCTGCATGGTAACTGCAACTCTGACAAAGGCAAAAAAAAAAAAGTGCCTTTTCAAGTAAGTTGTGCCCGCTGCAACTTCACATTTTCTGTTTATTACCAAAGAAGATAGGAGTTTAAGCTCTGTGGAACAGCAGCTCACACGTTTTAGAGAAGCTTGAAGATGATGTGCTGCTGATTTATTACATAGCAGGTTATGATAGTCATTTCATAATAGTCCAACTTGTAATTTGTCTCTTCTGTTAACTTTCTCCCACTTATTATAATTGCTACGTAGTGATGCAGATGAGGAGAGGTATTGTGTCTCCTCTGGTGAACTAAGACACTAGGTTTTTAACAGCCACGTTAGCTAAGAAAGACATTTTAACATGCATTAAAAACACAATTGATAAATTGAAACAATAACAGGAAATTGTAAAGACTGTAAAGTGCAAGTACCTAAGTACCTTAAATCTCTTTAATGAAGTGTAAAGTCAAATATCCATTTGTGGTTTAAAGAGTCAATCTCAACGAGATCAGTCACAATTAAACATCGACATTTAAGACTGAGTACCCCAGTTTACAATGTCAAACATAATGACAGCCATAAAGATCACTACACTCTGCTTTTAAGAGGTTTCCCCTTGAGATTTCTGTCACAACAGCAAACAGCCTATAGTCTTCATCTTCCTCATCAGCCGTACAGGCCAGGGTTCTGAAACAGCAGCATCCTGTGGGAGGTAATCTCTACTGGAAGCCCTGTCAGAAATCGCACTGTCAATTTTACACAGGTCACATGGGCCACATTGAATCACACCAGACAATTTCAGAGTTGACTCCCTCATAACCAGTGTTTCTGCAGCCATAATTGGATAAGCTGTCAACCGGGGCTCAACAACAAAAAAAAAAAAAAAAAAAAGCTTGGTTTTACCCTGTCTGCTGGAGTGAGCGTGTCATGAGTGTGTACATATATACATACACTCACTGTAGGCTTGTTTTTATGTGTACTGTTTGAGTAAAGGCATGTGTCAGTATGCTCAGTGTCCACCACACTTTGGATCACTCTGTCATAATATTACTGGGGAGTAGTATAAAAATGTGGTAATGGGCACATTCATAATCAGATGAATAAGGATTTAATAAGCAGATGTGATCCAAGTTGCAATTTTTTCATCTTTTCAGGATGCTGATCTGTTGAAGTGTGAGAGCATTTTGTTCAAAGTTGTAATGAGATTCAACTGAGCTATTTTGAAATCTTTTTTCAAATAATGTGAATTTAACTTGAAGCAATAAACACTGCATGTCTCTATACTCAGTCAGCAGCTGAAAACAACTTCATTAAAAATCTTGGGGTAATTATTAAGGTCTTCTGACTTAAGATCTTAAAAACAAAACAGGTCTTCAAAGATGTGAAAATAAGTCATGAAACACCAACCTTTCTATAATTAGAAAGTATATATATTCTGCTTAAGAAAACCTTTAATCAATCCATGTTTTGCTTACATGTTCCTTTTTTTTTTTTTTTTTTCTACACGTTTAGTTAATTGTGGCAGGATATCTGATACTTCTCTGCACAATTCAGTGATCAAAAAGAGCACTTTACTTTCAACACAATGTGAGCTGTCACCAAATAAAGGTAGGGTTTTCTGACAGCCAGTCAAAGAAAGCAAAGCACAGAAATAAAACTGTCATTGGTTTCATTTTCATCTTGAAAATATTGTTGATTTAATTCATCAGTTGCTGCGGGCTGGGGACACGACAGCCCTTTCTAATGATAATGTGAAACTGACAGTCTCTGTAACATAAAACTGAAAAATAAGCTGTGAAGTCGTAAGTCATATGGCTGTTTAGATGCTCTATACAAAGATTTCTACACAGATGGTCTTCAGCTAAATCTCAGTGTGTGGGTGCATCTTTATTGACTGTAAAATTACTGTTGTGTTCATACGCTTGGCTTTTACAGTTTCTTTATCTGAGCCAATTTATATAGTGTATAAACTGGTACAGTCAGTACGCCTGTGTATTGTGCGTAATGTCCCGAAACCTTCTGTTTACTAATCAGTACAAAACCTGCTTAGATTAGGTGGTTTGTGCACAGAACAGCTACTTAGATGTATCTCACTGTTGATCTCATTCATTTGAAGCAGTAGTGGGTTCCAATACAAAATATCCTTTAGTTAAAATATTTTAAACAAATTACATTCATATTGGATAACTGGATGATTTATGTCCAGTGCAAATGTTAAGCAGACAGTAAGGTTGTGTTGTTATGCCATTGTCACATCCATAAAACCCTGTAATATACATGCTCACATGGAGTCCCAGCTTTACCTTAAAAGTATCAATAAGGTTGGAAATACTGTCCTAAAGCAATATTTTACAACTGCTTAACATTATTGCCAACTAAACTTTACAAGGCCTGATCTCACAAGCACAATAAACACACAAGCACAGTGATAACTCAAGTTTATTCTGTTGGCCTGCTTAAGTCCTGTGGGTAACTTCATACCTTGCAGCAAAAATAAATTATTAGCCCAACCCATGCCTTCACACAGGTATCAAAACAGAGACTTGATCCCGATTCACATACGTTCGGGCTCTGTTATTGCAACCAACTCGAATGACATCCCACAGTGCATGGAGACAGTAATCGGATTAGCCATGGTATTGAGGAGACAAACATACCATGCTGTGCTCTATCCCAAGACTTCCCCTTTAGCCATCATCTTCATCAGGTGCCATTGTCCCTTATCTCCTTCCCTCAGCACCTGTCCTCCAGCTCTTTTCTGAGGCCACCACACTCGCATCCAAACCAATTTACCCACGTCCAACAATCCAATCACTTCCACATTTATCTGTGTCAGTGTCAGGAAGGGATGGGGGAGGTTTTTTTTTTTGGGATGCGGGGAAAGCGGGGATTGTCTAGTGATCTTTAAAATCAAAGAGAGAGTTTGGAGGAAATAATTGAACATAAATGACTATTGTTTCAGCAGTAAAAGCCATTTAAACAATTACTTTATTGCCTGACACCTACATTAGACCGTTTCACCTAAAAATAAAGAAATAGCTTTGTAAAACCACCACATCGATGTTTTACAAACATAATTTTTACACAAGTCATCCTTCCACTATTGCTTTTGAAGTCCAGTAAAGCCTGCAGGGGGAGAGACTGTATCGATTGCATTGATGGCTGCCTGAGGATTACTAGGTTGTAATAACAGCTTGAAGGCATGTCCTGGCCTGACTCTGCTACCCTGTAATGCCATACTGAGATGAGCAGGGCAGAGGGCAAGAAGCATATAAATAATTCACTGTGATCTCACTTTGGCCCACATGTAATTTAGCTTGTATCCCCAATGGCTCCACCAAAAGACAGAAGGTGTTCTGTACTTTTCCAAAGGGGACCCTCAGCGGTGATTTGAAAAGGAAGCTGCACTACCTGTCTCAGGACTCAAGGCAGGTTAGAGCAGGAAAAAGGTGAGAAAAATGCTGGACTCATCAATATTCATGAAAACCATGAGGCAGTGCAGCAGGATGGAGAAAAGCACAGCACGACTAAACAATCAAAGCTTTCATCACAAAATATCATGCTAGGAAACCAAATAAACATTGCCTAAATTACTGCAGTGCTGACTACCTATCAATATTTGTATTGCATGTTAGTCCTTTCACTGTTCCTAAATTGATATATTTCAATTTGTCTCTTTTCAGTACAAGTTGAACACAAACTGTATTGCACTGAATCTTAAATTCTTTAGCATACCATTTGTCATTATGAACATCCCACACGACAGTCAACACTGGATTTCCACTAAAGTAAATCAGCCAAAACAGTTTTGTCCATTTATGCAGAAATTAATTGTGTTGGCTGATAAGTTTTTTTACATTGATACCTTGCTGTTTTAAATGCAAGGTGTCAGGGATGAAGTCTGACCTATGCATGTACCCACAGTCAGCTTTCCCACGGCAATCAACAGCTTTACTGGGAGCATGGTAGTCATTTATTGGCCATTTACTGTACAACAGCTACACATCTAATCACAACCAGAAAGAATGTTGTTCTTTCGACTGAATTTGTCAGAGCCAATCTTTATCTAATTCTACTCATCTTTCATTGAAAATTGAGGCGCTCCAAGGAAATCACAACCCTGCCAGTGCTAAATCTGTGAGGTCTTGGTGTGAACAGTCTCATGGCATCACCTTATGCAAAAACACTCATATCACAATATGATATGTTGTGCTCTAAGAAAATGGGACTTTACATTCTAAGAGGTGCCCTGTGTGTGAAGCTTTTCCAACCGACAAAAGCATGGTAGTAGCATGACAGTATCCTAGTAAACACTTTAAAGTTGCATACATTTTTTGAGGTCCACTTGGGGGCAGCAGAAGCTATGACTACAAACCTGAAATATCACCCTGTACATCGGCCAAATGCGTTAGCAAACAGCTGTTATGATTAGAGTTGGGACTGAAGCAAAAAATTGAGGTTGATATGTCTAAACTCAAAACATAAAGCTTAAACATGCTAAAATGCTTCATAAGACTGAGGGGAACTGAGGAATGTGGTGATCTGTGGCTTTGTCAGCACCCATACACAGTATTTTTGGTCCATTATTAACCTAAAATTATTAATTAGTACAGCTTTAACACTTACTGTTCGGGTTAGCTCTACTATAGAACTGCTATTTGCATTGAAAAACTAGACTCAAGCTACTTAATCCAACTGCACTGAATACAATACAACTTATAACTTGATTTAAATGATGAATAATAATAAAGACTTTTCTGCTTTGATATAAAATGTCATTAGGATAGATTCCCCAGAGATCATACACCAAATATAAACCTGCTGATCTGCACATGAAGAATAAAGATGAGTGTGTTAATGCAATAAACTCTTACCCAGTCAGAAATGAAATCCTATTATCAGCTCATCAGATAATTGTCTGTAATAAGAGCTCATCAATAATTAAGAATAGCACTGTTAGAGCTGATCTAATACACATATCTAATGTTAGTACAAATGTGTGCCTCTGTGTTGCTATTAGGAAAGGAGGAAAATCATAGCTGCATAAGAATAAACAAGTCTAATCTGCGCTCTGCGGCAAATTGTTACACAACTTTGAAAATCTCAGAAATCGGTTTATCCATGCGACTCCACAGCAGGGAAGGCCTCTTGACATGTTCACTGGAGGAGAGCAAACCTCCGCAATATTTTTATCTGATCAGCTTTGTTGTGGTAAAATCCCCTGTAATCGATGACAGAGACATGTTCTTTCTGGCAAATCAGTTTAAAAGAAGATGACGGATGGAGGCAGAGGTTGCTGGGAAAAAGCGGCTCATCAGTCTTCCCACTGCCAGGGTGACGGGGGGCATGAAGCTGTCGTTTTCATTCGCTTTGCTACTTGCTCTTCTCCTCTATTCACAACTCAATTCATGCCAACCTGCTATAGTCCACTATAATACTGGAATTATGTCCTGATCTTCAGACAGTTTTTAAATGTATATATGCCATCCATGCACTGCAGTCTCATGTATGGATCAATGTCAGCTAGGGTAAAACACTTTAGAAACAATACTTTGATTAGCAATGCGTACCTATGCAGATCCTTCTATTTCACAAGATCTTCTATGTGTATTACTAAAATCAGCTAAAGCTTGCTAGCTTCTTTCTTTTAGATTATCAGACCAGTAATCATTTTCCCTGCTCTTTCAACCTGTTTTTTGCAGCATGCAGTCTCTAGTATTGCATGCTGCTCTCATTTGCCTTCTAGGCTTATGTGACAGGGGAATAGTATTGAAAACCTAATATGTTGATATTAGGCAATTTAACTTGAGAACTTAATACTTGTGGACCCATGCTTGGTTTTATGGGAGTTTATCAAACTCGAGGATTGCAGTGAAAATGTGACACAAACCCAGCTTTGTCTACATCAGCATGCACTATCCTTATTGTGGTATGCTGGGAATTTAGTGGAGAGCAATTATTATATAATTGACCACATATATGACCACACTCTAGTAGGAGTGGACAGTGGTAGAGATACAGACGACGACAAAGGAAAGATGACAACAGAGGCAGGAAATGCACCTTTTAGTGAACGTGCATTTCACATTACATTCTCTAGGTCAACACTGTCACCTGCCACACCACAGCACTGCAGGATGCAGAACATAGTCAATCACACATCACATCTTTGTTTCAAACAGCTTCATCAGGCTCTTTGTTGCTGTGCTGCAGGATGGTTGGGAGGATGCCAGAGTTTAGGAAAACAGCTGTGAAACTCCCAGACATTAAAGATTCACCACATCCTGTAAATCTAAAAACAAGCCCCTCTGCTTAGACCATATGTCTGTACAAATCTTAGCACAGACACACAACACATATGCGTTGTGGCATAAGTATATTACACCAAGATGTTTAACACTGGCTTTAATGATACTAAAATCTTTAACATTTAACCGCTGAATGACTGCTGGATGTGTTGTCAATTTGGCTCAGTCAGCAAAGGATCAGCACAACTTTCCTTACTCGCGTCTGTAGCTGGCTGAAAGCAGCCTTGTGAATAATCTGGATAAATAATGTACACTAAGTGGCAGCCGCTGCCTGCCAGCTGCACCAGAGCCTCCTCTGTATTCATCCAAGGAGCTGATTATTCTGGGCCTCTGTATCCTGTTCCATGATCCACACACAGGAAAAGATGAATCTGCCATGCTGCTTTAAATTTCACCCTGTTGTAGGTAAGTACACTTCTTTAGCAGTCAACTACAGTGTATCATTACAGATAGATACACATCAAAAAGAGACACATAGATGATGCTGCCTGTTGACGAAGTGCTGAATCATGTCTAGTATTGACAACCTGAGCTGTGACCTTGAAAGAAGGCTACCACTGCCTGACTGATAGCAGATATAGATGCCAAGCACAACAAAGATAGAGTCATCGATTTGGGAAGAACTAACCAAGCCCTCACTAATCTACGCTGAGTCCCAGACCCACTAAACTGTCACAACAAGAAAAAGTCTTTTATCATGTTATCTGGTCTTGTTGCACTGCCTTATTTTTGTGTTTTGCTGTTATAAGAACACCAGATCACTTTCTTAGCTTCAACAGGCAGTAAATGGCACTGATCATATCTGAGTATATTTACTGACAGAAGTTAAAGGCATGATTATAATGCGTGGGGTCTTTACAAAGATCAAATATTCATATTAAAGGTGTTCAATAGTTTCCCTACTTTTTGTTGTTTAGGATCATGACAAAAGCTCAGCTGGAGGGATTATGATACTTACTGTTGATTTTCAGATGATTATCCACAGCTCAGTGCTCATCAACAATCCAATCCTTATCATTGGGTTTCCTTGTCATCACTGACATCTTCTGGACAGAGAACTCACCTGCAAAAATAAACAAACATACACAGGTGTAAAACAACAGTCAAAAACCTGGTTGTAGAAAAAGATCTCTGTTTCCTGCTCAGATAGGTCAAAGATTAGTTTAAAATGTTTATTTTATCTCTAATGATGTATTATTCTATATAATGTAATGCTATGATGTAAATCAGTGGCCATCTCAGAGGCACAAAGTAAACACTCCTTCAAACACCTTCAAAATAAATCTATATTTTAACCACCACCTTTTATATTGGAGATCATTTCAAAAGCATTTAAAAAACTGTGGGTTAAATTGTTCAAATGTACTGGTGTTTGCAAATGATTTCCTCTAGAGGGCACTCTGTTCTTTTACAAGTATCTTTTAGGTTTCATTGTCTTCTACAGGCACAACAGTTCATAGTAGTCAACATGTCATGATCATTTATATCAGGAAACAAACCAGTACAAAGACCAGATCCAGGAGAATAAAGTTCATACATGAAATATCAGGTCCAAAAAAAAAAAAGATCAAGATCAGAGTTTGAAGAACAAAACGAAAAGATCCCCCTAAAATAATCACAATGAAGAAGGTGGCTGGTGGCTTGTATACACATTGCGGATGCAGAGCAGGTAAGTAGGTGACTAAGGGAGAGGGGCGGGTCAGGTGATGGTGATGGCAGGACAGCAGAACAAAGGCACCTAGGTGAGAGGGACTGAGTATGAAATGACAATTAGACAACAGAGCAGTATGGAAGGCGAATTTACAAAACACAAAAACCCAAAAGCCATCTGCCCCAATCGGTTGGGGTGAATGGATAGAGGAGAAACGAAAGAACAACAGTAAACAACAAATAAACACTGTGCAGGTTGGTGGGGCCAGTAACTGCACATCAGCAATCTACAGCTCCAGGAGCAGGGACACCTGCAGAAGATTCACTTGATAAGATCAATGTAACAACTTTGTTCAGTTGTTATGGCCCAGGTGTATAATTAAGGAGAGGACACACCAATATGACCACCCAGGGAGAAAGCGAGAACAGCTGAGATGTTTTTCGAAAAATAGGTTCATTAGGACCAAGTCACAAAACAAGAGACAACAATGAGTGAAGTGGGAGACCATGGGGGTGGTGGCAAAAAAAATGAAAGTCACAAAACAAAACACAGGCCTACCTGCCACTTGGCTAAAACACTAATCAACAAAAGAGATCCTAAAACAAAAGGCTGACTTATCTATCAAAAATGGCAGTGAAAAAATCCACAGGGAAGGCACTCACCTTCTACCCTAGTGTGTCTAACAAACAAACAGCCTACTGGTGTGCAAAGTGTATAGGGTACCACTTCACAACACCATGAGAGCAGGATTGTCCCAGTTACAGACAAAGAACAAAGAAACAATAATGCCATACAAATTAGCAACATGCAACACACTGCCCACACCCCTTTAACACACCTCCACTGTGAATCACACTTCACTGTGATTGGCTTAACCAGGTCCAGATCACCAATCACCGGTATCCACCTGGATCCTCTTCAGCCAACCCATGGACCCCAGCCCTGCTCCTAGGGGCAGAGTAAAAAGAAGACACACACACCACAAGAGCAACCCATGACATGTACCATCAGTAATTTGTTTTTGCTACAAAATAGAGGATTAAAAATAAGAGTAAATCCTTTTTCTCCAAGAAACGAAATTGTTTCAGTTTTTAAGAAAGCTAATGTGATGCTTTTCCAATCCAGGAAGTTTCATGTTATGGTGATGTAAAGAAGTCATAAGGTGGTGGTCAGGATGGATGGGAAATTAAGTTCATAGAAAGTCCATAGAAATTAAGAGAGCTGGGATAGGCTCCAGCAGATCCCTGTGACTCTAAATAGGAATAAGCAGGTATAGATAATGGATGGATGGATGGATGGATGGATGAATGGATGGATGGATGGATGGATGGATGGATGGATGGATGGATGGATGGATGGATGGATGGATGGATGGAAAAATGAAATTTAAACGAAAAATAGACAAATAGGTTAAGTTGAGTTCCCATACATGAACATGGGTGTAGTATGGTTTTGTATGAGATGTAAGCAGACATTGATCTTTAACATGGTTCATTGACCACAGGCTATCTTCTTCAGTCTGTACAGTATTTTCATGTGTGTGTGACTTTGGTGTCTTTGGTGATAGAATTTAGTTTTTTCCTTTCCGGTTTTCAGAAATTAATATCTTCTGTCTGATCTCAGCCATTTGAACACTATCATCTGCAACATTTGATGGCAATAAATGGGACAGCCCTTAATTATGTCTTTTATTGACTTTCATATGTTACATGCTGAGACTAGTCACCGGCACAGAATTGCTGGCTTGAAAGCACACAGCTGGCTTGAGAAGCTGATGATAGATTTCCGATCCCGAGTTTGGCAAGTTCCCATGCTTCCACTGACTATCTGAACCAGACAGATACAGAACCTGATGACAGCATCATTAGTCTAGCTGAGTCCTTGCAAATTCATCTGTGGCTATGCATACCTTTCAGCTGAATAATTATTACTTGGTTATTTATGGTTGCAGAGGTGAAAAATTAGGCAAACAGCCTATCTAATAATAAAAATAATAAATAAAATGATCTAATAATAAAAAAAATAATAAAAAGCCCAGTGGAAAAGTGCTAGTGGAAAAGCCCCATAAGAGTCTCTCGATGTCCATTCCTTGGAGTTATTCAGGTACCAGTCCACAAAGTCCTGGATCAGTCCTCTGTACTCCCAGTCGTCCTTGCCTGAAATAAGGCTGACAATTGGAGAGTCATCAGGGAACTTTTGCAGGAAACAGTTAGAGCTGTACATGAAGTCCGCACTATACAGGGTGAAGAGGAATGGTGCCAAGCGGCAGGGTACTATGTCAGATACACAGTCCCGTGCCCTTGTGTACAGTGGACAATTGGTGAGGTAGTCCAGAATCCAGTTTGATAGATGGAAGTCCACCCCCATGTGCTCCAGCCTGTCCCTCATAATCAAAGAACATGATCCTTGCAGTGCTCCCAGGCTTCTCCAGGTAAGAAGATACATCATCCACCTGGATGCCAGGCTGGTAAGCAAAGTGAAGCAGGTCCATAGATGAGCTCACATGAGAGCAAGGTGGACCAGCCTCTCTAGTGTAGTTACTGCAGATGCACACAATTTTTCTGAATGCGTTTTTAATAATTTTGAGAACATTGTGTTTGTATTTATTGTGTTGCAGGTGGTGGAATATCAATGGGTAAAAAGTTTAGGAATTTTAGAACATGTGGTTACTAAATAGATTTTGTGTGGAAGCAATAAAAAATGAGTCACAGTTAGCGAAACAGCAGTGCATGTGAACCAAACTGTGACTCATGTTTAACTGCTAAAATAATTAAGGGTCTAAATACTTTTGTAAATGAGACATTTTTTTTATTTTTATTTTTAAGACATTTGAAAACAATCTAAAAACATGCACTGTACTTTATTGAGTGATGGGCAAAATTACACTTTTAATCTCCTTAAAATTACATCTACAAAACAATTACTGTAAGTGTCCCAAAAGTGAAGCCATTTTAAAACTATTGATACTATGATAAACACATCAGTCACAATGTAGTGTGTGTAATTTAAATGCCACACCATGACACAGAACAGCAGTTATTGATTGCCTAGCATAAACTTAAGGGTTATGTTTACATTCTGCTCACATTTCACCTTCATGTGTGTGCTGCTTTGTCCTTTGGCAGTTTGTTCAAAACAATGCCTTGAAAAGATGAAGCAATGACTCAAATAGATTCATTTATTGCCTATTAATACCTAATTGCCCAAACATCCAAAAATGAAGACAAAAATATATAATAATAAATACATAATAATAATAATAATAATAATAACAAATAACAATAATACTAACAAATAATCTATTGTACTCGACAACTCCATTGGCACTGCTTGTTGTCTGAACAACCCTGGTCAGGGTTCATTTTGAACTTCACTAAAAATGTTACTACAGTAAGCTCTGTAAATAAATTCCTATGCCCATGGAATAAAAAATAGCATCATCAGCATAAAATTCCAGTGTGGTGCTCAGGTGGGAAATAGGGGTTAAACCCCAACAAGCTGTACTTTTTAGTGCACAGTGACTACAGGCACCAATGTAGTTCAGTGAGCAAAATGTTGGATTAGAGTTTTAAAAGCTTTGTTGGCCCCTCACAGCTTTTGTCGGATTATAATTATGATGATCAAAAATCAACAGATCACCAAAATACATTTTTATTACAAATTTCAATTCTCTCTGACTTTGCTGCTCATAATAAGGCATGTGACAGTGTGTGACACTTCACTCATTAGAGTGCGAGTCCTCTTTCACTGGTTCAAAATCTTGACGGCTTCACTTCATCACTGATGAATGAATCCTCCACAGTGCTTGAAGAGTCTATGTATAATTAACAAAGGCAGGATGAATGTAGCTAAAAATGACAAATGAAAACTGATGAATAGGAATCTCATTTCATTCGTCATGGCTTTTGTTATTGATATGCCATACTAACTCTGGTACTCAAAAAAGCTACACTACAACGCTCAAGTGTGGTTCAACATCCCAGTGCTGTCCTCACATCGGTTATTTATATTCTCTTGTGTTCTGCCAAGATCAACATCAGTACTGCCTCAGATGAGCACGTTTGACAGTCAGTAATCACTGCAATGTGAGAGGTGCTTAGGTCAAATAATAAATTTAGATTGTGTTTGCTACAGAGCTCTATCCCAAATAATGAACTCAACAGGTGTAGAGGCTGCTGATGTTTCAAGAAATTAAATGAAACGATATCAGTACAGCTTTCGGGGCACATGCTCTTTTTGTGATCTTATACAAATGCCTGCAAACAGCAATAACACCTCTTGACCTTTCACATTTTGATCTTGAAAACTGCAAATCACAGTGGACATCATTATGTAATAATTATAATTTTTGACAGCAATTAACAGAAAGCATGTTTGTAAATGCACCTGTAAATGTATCTTTATATATGATTGCATAGGTATTTACCATAATCACGTCAATATTTAGCAAAGAGACTGTAACAGGGAGCCAATATGAACACGTTTTCTCAACAGTTCTCCTTTGGAAAGCTGCCTAAGCTCTATATGTACATGAAGCACAAATTTCCTACCATACATGTTTGAATAAGTTGAATTGAGAACCCCACTCCAGGACAGTGACATTGTAGTTTTGAAGCCACTGCATATTGACTTTAGGTTTCAGCTTGATGTCTCGATGGAAAATAAATCTGCTTCCAAGTCACAGCTCTCCTGCAGGTTGCAGACAGACCATTTTGCTGCAGTAATTCTAGTCCTCAAACCTTCCATCAAGCATAGCATTTATATTTATAGACAGAATGCTCTATTCTGGTGTCATGCAGCATAGAAACTCCTTCCACTTCAAGTCAGTCATTTTGTTTATTTAACAGTAGCTTTCTCTTTTGTATTGCTTCATAAGTAGGTCAATGGTGGTTTGTATAGTGTTTTCCTCATAACTTCCTCTTTGAAGCTTTTCTTCTTGTATGTGGTGCCCTTGAACCAAGGGGCAGGGTCAGTGCACACGCAATAAAATACAACTCCTCAAAACAGATATGACGAATCAATGAGGGCAGAAAAAAGATCTAATATGGCAGAGGCAGGATGGACAGAGCAGAACTGTGACTGAAGACTTTAGATGAGGTGTATTCAGCCAAACCCTGATTCACTTTGTCTAAACACACCCTTCCACCCTCATCTGCGATAGTATCTTCCTGCTTCTGATCCAGGTAATCTAACAGCTAGGGCAGAGATAGCTTTAAAACTAACAGGGCACGGGCTATTGAGACTCTGCTCAAATTGACATGGGCTTGGCTACCAACAGAGCTACATAATTGGTAATAAATGTGTTGAGCTTTAAAGCTGAATTAACTAAGATTTTACTCATCACCTGATTGATCAAGACAGGGCAATCCTCAGCAGGTTTGACTTTGTATCGATTTCCTGAATGGATAAAATGAGAGAATATTTGTGTAGTATTTGATTTTTTTTTTTTAATCACAGATGTGCTAAACCTGCTGCATGACCCACAGATGCCCATTTTGTGTCCTCAGCACATGTGCACATCACATGGCTCCATGTTTTCTCTCATGAAAAGTGTGTTTTTTTTTTTACTAATTTTACATCCAGTCACACAATATTGTATTTTAATGGAAAAGCATAGGGCCATACCAGGCATACTAGACTGGATTATCTATAAGTATTTGCCATGAATAAGATTTTGTAATGTAAGACTATGTAATTGTGATATTATATCTGCAGATATTGCGATTTAATACAGAAGATGAATCCACACGTTTTCTATGGCCCTTCAAAAAGGTATAAAGCACAGATGTCACTGTAAGTTGATGAGAGTGAGGATGAAGTGTCATATAGTAATGAGGAAGATGAGGTCATACTGACAATCCGACAGGCAGAGAGTAAGGGTGATGATGGAGATGTGGATGAAGATGGAAGTACCACAATAGAAAATCAGCAGGAAGAAGTTCAGAGTGAGAATGGTGAAGGTGGTGGAAGTACAGTAGCAGGTTTGATTAGAGTAGGATGATTGGTAAATTCATTACACTACGTCATTCGCAACTTGTAACTTTCCATGTCGTCACACTGATTGTTCTTTTTCACTTGAGCTAAGAATTTAGATTGGAAAAATGTAGGAGAATCCTTCCAATACATAGCTTTGTTTTCTGTTGAGAGGAATTGCTTCTTTAACTTTCATAAGCAGTGAGGTGCATTAGTGAGAGGGTTTTTGTGTGTATATGCTTGTGTACATGTGCAGGTTCTTGTGTGTGTATGTGGATGCTTGTGAGAATAAGGTGCATAATAGGTCATGGTGATTTTTAATGTTTTGATATAATAATTTGATTATGTGATGATTTGGTTATATTTGTGTTCCTGAAAGCAACAGCTGAATATGAAATGTTATTTTTTTTATTAAATATGAAGTGTGTAATAAATTAACAACTACATAAATGTGTTTGTTCAAGTCTTAGGCCATTCTGAATACTACAGTGGGTACGGAAAGTATTCAGACCCCTTTACATTTTTCACTCTTTGTGTCATTGCAGCCATTTGCCAAAATCAAAAAAGTTCATGTTATTTCTCATTAATGTACACTCAGCACCCCATCTTGACAGAAAAAAACCAGAAATGTAGAAATTTTTGCAAATTTATTAAAAAAGAAAAACTGAAATATCACATGGTCATGAGTATTCAGACCCTGTGCTCAGTATTGAGTAGAAGCACCCTTTTGAGCTAGTACAGCCATGAGTCTTCTTGGGAATGATGCAACAAGTTTTCACACCTGGATTTGGGGATCCTCTGCCATTCTTCCTTGCAGATCCTCTCCAGTTCTGTCAGGTTGGATGGTGAACGTTGGTGGACAGCCATTTTCAGGTCTCTCCAGAGATGCTCAATTGGCTTTAGGTCAGGGCTCTGGCTGGGCCAGTCAAGAACGGTCACAGAGTTGTTCCGAAGCCACTCCTTTGTTATTTTAGCTGTGTGCTTAGGGTCATTGTCCTGTTGAAAGGTGAACCTTCGGCCCAGTCTGAGGTCCTGAGCACTCTGGAAGAGGTTTTCTTCCAGGATATCTCTGTACTTGGCAGCATTCATCTTTCCTTCAATTGCAACCAGTCGTCCTGTCCCTGCAGCTGAAAAACACCCCCACAACATGATGCTCCCACCACCATGTTTCACTGTAGGGATTGTATTGGGCAGGGGATGAGCAGTGCCTGGTTTTCTCCACACATACCGCTTACAATTAACGCCAAAAAGTTCAATCTTGGTCTCATCAGACCAGAGAATCTTATTTCTCATAGTCTGGGAGTCCTTCATGTGTTTTTTGGCAAACTCTATGCAGGCTTTCATGTGTCTTGCACTGAGGAGAGGCTTCCATCGGGCCACTCTGCCATAAAGCCCCGACTGGTGGAGGGCTGCAGTGATAGTTGACTTTGTGGAACTTTCTCCCATCTCCCTACTGCATCTCTGGAGCTCAGCCACAGTGATCTTTGGGTTCTTCTTTACCTCTCTCACCAAGGCAACCAATTATGTAGCTCTGTTTTTTCTGTCAAGATGGGGTGCTGAGTGTACATTAATGAGAGATAAAATGAACTTTTTTTGATTTTGGCAAATGGCTGCAATGACACAGAGTGAAAAATTTAAAGGGGTCTGAATACTTTCCGTACCCACTGTATATATATATACATATATATATATATATTGACACAAGATGTATATTGATATATATTGATATATAATTGATATTATACATATATATATTTCTTTGGTGTACCTCTTTAGGCGTATGGCCTCAGCCATATATATATATATATATATATATATAACTTATTATTATATATATAAAAAATTTCCCATCTCACCCCTATGGGTGGTGTGTGTCTTCCTCAATCTCGGGTCCTCTACCAGAGGCCTGGGAGTTTGAGGGTTTTTCGCAGTATCTTAGCTGTTCCTAGCACTGCGCTCTCCTGGACTGAGATCTCTGATGTTGTTCCTGGGATCTGTTGGAGCCACTCTCCCAGTTTGGGAGATATATATATATATATATATATATATAAGTTATACATATATATAGCGGTCCCATCCAACTACCTCCCGATAACCTGCCTCTGCACAACATGGAAGCTCTTGTTAGGCATCATAGCGGCTAAGATGCGTAAACACATGGCTCAATACATGAGCGGGGCCCAGAAAGGAATGGGTAAGGACACCAGGGGAGCAAAACGTCAACTACTGGTAGATAAAGCAGTCACTAAAGACTGTAAGACCAGACAGACCTTGGAATCGACAGGCAAATGGGAACCAAGAAGACGCCAAAAGGAAAGCTGCCACAGCCAAATACCTATAGAGAGTAAGGCAAGTCATTAAAAGTCAACTAAATGGGAAGAACAAGGTCCAAGCCATCAACACATACAGTACGCCCTGCCGGTCATCAGATACCCCGCTGGCATAATAAGCTGGCCAAAAAAGGACAGAGAAGCCGCTGATGTCAAGACAAGGAAGCTCCTCACAATGCATGGAGGGTTACACCCCAAATCCAGCATCCTGAGACTGTACACTAAGAGGAAGGAAGGAGGCAGAGGACTGGTGAGCGTCAGAGCCACCATCCAAGATGAAACAGCAAAGATCCATGAGTACATCATGAAGATGGCCCCAAGTGATCGAGCAACAGTGGTCCCCGTGATAATCGGCACCCTCGGGGCTGTGACCCCCAAACTGAGAAAGTGGCTCCAACAGATCCCAGGAACAACAGCAGAGCTCTCTGTTTAGAAGAGCGCAATGCTAGGAACAGCTAAGATACTGCGAAGAGCCCTCACACTCCCAGGCCTCTGGTAGAGGACCCGAGATTGACCCGCATACCACCCGTAGGGGTGAGAAGGGGATTTTTTTCTTTTTAAATTACAACCTGTGTCTTCTTGAACCAACCAAGTGCTGTGATCATGTTGATGTGAATAAAGACTCCTAAGGGTTAAAAAATCTTTATTACATCCACTCCAGCACAAACATGAATTCCAATAAAACATGACTGTGCTTTTCACTGGTTGTGTGTATGTCATACAGTACATGCCCACACTGTAACCTCCTGACCTCACCCTTCATCAGGCATATGTGTTGAAATGTCTGAGTGCCACTTCAACCCTCACTGGGGCTTAATAGCTACCCTGATATATGGACATTTCCCTCTGGTCTGGGAGATAATAAGAGCTGAGACTTATTCCTGGGACTAGCAGCCATCATTAATGGAGAGCCCTGTTTCATTTTAATTAAGATGAGGTCAGGCGCATGAATTATACAGTGCTTTATTCATCTTTGCACTCTTTTTAAAAATTTAATAGGAAACTCATACTTAAACGATATTAACAGTAAAACATCCAGACCACATCAGCTTTGGACTTTTTGTTCATCTGTTGTTGGATGTGTGTTTTGGCATAGATAATCCAAACAAAATATTAAATACGTGATCTCATCATAGGGAAAATTCAATCAAAAAGCTAAGCTTCAAAGCATCCCAATCCAACTTTGTTTATGGCCTGCTAATAAGCGTATTCTGGGTATGACAAACTGTTTGCTGTTCCAGACTGTAATACAGTTTACACACATAACCTGCAAGGGGTTTCCACATATACTGAGCACTTGTATGTCTGTATGTCCTTCAGTCAGTGGTCTAACTCATCCTAAACCATCTCACGCGGGTTTCGATCGGGTGATGGTGGAGGTCAGGTAATCTAATGCAACACTCCATCACTCTCCATCATGGACCAAAGGCCCTAAGTCATTATTCTAGGTCATTATCCTGTTGAAAAACAAATGATGGTCTAACAATGTTTTTGAAACATACAAGATACATTCTACTTTATAAAATGAAATTCTCCAGAAATTCTAAATGCTGGAATTTGTTGTGGTGCCAAAGAAAGACATTATATCACATCTTAAGTCTTTGACCTCTCTTGGGGATTTCTTTATGGCAATAAAAAAAAAAACCCTGCTGAGGAAAACTGGTTGGATTGTATGTGGATGTAGATGTTGCTAGAGATGGGAGAAACACACTAAATGTCACCAACGCAGCTACACCAAAAAGAACCTTTTCAGTGTGCTTTGGCTGCACAGAAACTAAAATGAGCAGGTGCGTTCAGTGTAGATGTAGTCATCATCAGAGTAGAGTATGATTGCACATAATACCACAACATAGTGCTATATTTCCATGATCACTGTTTAGAATTTATTTAAAACACCTAATGTGAATACATTGATTGGTTATTTTTATGTGTGCTTTATTTTATTAAAGCATGTGCATGTGAGATTATGAATGTTTATTCTTATTGTTTTACCATCAGCAAAAACATTGAAAATGAAAGGAAGCCCAATGTTACTTTGGGCTATCGAGGGCACTAAAATAAAACGGTACATGTTCATTTAGTGAAATGAAGTCCACTTGTGTGCAATCTAAGTGTCACATGATCTGTCAGTATAAACACACCTTTTCTCAAAGGCCCCAGAGGCTGCAACACCACTAAGTAACAGGCATCACATCATGAAGACCAAGGAGCTCTCCAAACAAATCAGAGACAAAGTTGTTTGTTGAGAAGTACAAGTCAGGGTTGGGTTATAAAAAAATATCCAAATGTTTGATGATCCCCTGGAGCACCATCAAATCCATCATCTTCAAATGGAAAGAACATGGTACCATAACAAACCTGCCAAGAGAGGGCCGCCCACCAAAACTCACAGACTGGGCAAGGAGAACATTAATCAGAGAGGCAGCACAGAGACCAAAGGTAACCCTGAAGGAGCTGCAGAGTTCCACAGCAGAGACTGGTGTATCTGTGCATGGGATCACAATAAGCCATACACCCCATAGAGCCCAGTTCTATGGAAGAGTGGCCAGAAAAAAGCCATTACTTAGTGTTAAAAATAAGAAGACACGTTTTGAGTTTGCCAAAAGACATGTGGGCGACTCCACAAATGTATGGAGGAAGGTTCTCTGGTCAGATGAGACTAAAATTGAACTTTTCGGCCACCAAGGAAAACGCTATGTCTGGCGTAAACCCAACACATCCCATCACCCCAAGAACAGCATCCCTACAGTGAAACATGATGCTGTGGGGATGTTTTTCAGCAGCAGGGACTGGGAAACTGATCCGAGTCGAGGGAAAGATGGATGGTGCTAAATACAGTGATATTCTTGAGCAAAACCTGTTTCTGTGTACCTGTGATTTGAGACTGGGACCTAAGAATCTGTGGTCAGATTCGAAGATTGCTGTTCACAAGCGGAAACCATGCAACATGAAGGAGCTGGAGCAGTTTTGCCTTGAGGAATGGGCAAAAATCCCAGTGGCAAGATGTGGCAAGCTCATAGACTTATCCAAAGCGACTTGCAGCTGTAATTATGGCTAAAGGTAGCTTTACAAAGTACTGACTTTAGGGGGGTGAAGAGTTATGCACGCTGAATAACAACATATAATAATAGTATAATGACAGAATGCAGCTAATGAGACATGTAAATCACTGTGACTAAACACAGCAATTACCTTCCAAAAATGTCTTTCTGTCATTGTGTCTGTCCCTTGATAGCTTCTTCGTGGCTGGTTCTCCACATGCAAGATAAGGACGCTATGACATCACTTAAAGCAGAAAATAAGACACACACACATATCTAATTCAACCTTAAATGAATATTTTTCTCAACATGACAGTCACATCAAAACAGTTTATTTGGCCTCCTCAGACATGATTACTCCTTGGAGCCAACCAAAACAAAGAGTAGACATTATATATTATCTTAATATTGAACACAGACCTGTTGCCTGATAACTAGTTGTTTCAACCAGCAATCAACAAATATGTCCACTGACAGTACACAGAGTAGATGTGAAGCATATTGTGACACATACAAGCTATTACATATTTACAAGATATTACACTTTCACAAGCTTAATGTTACATAACCCTTTTGACAAAAAAAAACATGTCAATTTTAGAAATAAGAGAACCATCATTAATGTGACAAGAAAGGAAAAAGGTTTGCCGCATGTAAAACATTGGCTGATACATTACTGCTGTACAAAACATTGCCACCTTCACTACAGTACTAATGTTGGCAGCAGTAGATCGCTATGTTTCAGATACTACAAACTGAAGTTTATCTTACTGATGTTTAAAGTTAAATCCAGTCTAGTTCAAAACACACAGTGACAACCTACTATAAAATAACTGACAGATGTACATCGGTGTTTACATTAGTTTGTAGACTCAACACTAAACTGGTCAGATTCAGTTCTAATCACATGAAATGCACCAAATGCTGCTTTTCCATTGAAACATCAATTTGTTGTGTTGTTATTCCTTTATAAAACTGCTATTATCCAGCTTTATTTTACCACAACCAAGCATAGAGAAATTACAGAGCTAACACGCTAATGATTAGCAGGTATAACTTTTACCCTGTTCACCATCTCTAGTGTGTTAAGATGCTAACATTTACTAATTAGCAAGGAATATAACTGTGACGAAACACAGCAAAAATGTCTTTTTGTCGGTGTGCCTGTCCCACATTAGCTCTGCAGGTGTTTGGTGAAAAAAACCAAGTACTGCACAAATTACTAATGATGATGATGATGATGATGATAATAGAGGTAACGTTGTGGGGACACCAACGTTAAAGGTCTTCTTCTGTAGAAACCTGAGATATATATAACGGCAATGCAAATTTAAACCTAATGGTGGCACTAGGGGAAAAGTTAGGGTATACATCATTAGGATACAACCTCTGGACACCACCAATGTCTAAACAAAAATGTAAAATCCTATAATGTTAGTGGTTATGTTTTATTGTAAAAAAATATAATATAAATAAATGAATAAATAAAGGCAGAAGATATCCAAAACCATCAGGATTCAGCCTCTGAGGACCATCAATGTCTGTACATTGCCTGGCAATGCATCAAGTAGTTTTCCAGATATGTTTAGTCTGCACCAACAAACTGAAAGACCACCATGTCTGGAAGTAATCCTCTAACCACTAAATAAATGTGGCTGAAAAGATCTATAGCACTCAATAAAAAGTACTGTATGTGTTAGTGTAATAGTTTAATGGAAATCATAACACACTTCAGTGTTATATCCCTACAGTGTGTCTTGTATGCCATAGTGAGTTTCAACGTGAAGGCATTTTGTATTAATTTTTCTACAATGGGTGATCACAACCAGGGGCGGAGCTAGACATTGTGAACATCTGGGGCTTAGCCCAGAAATGCTAGGGGTCCGGGATGTTTCCCCAGAACTTTGTTTGGTCTCATTAATGAAACCGATGGGAATATTCAGTCAGAAATGAAATTATCATTATTTTCAAAGCTTAGAAAGATTCGGGGCTTTTGAAAAAAACATTCGGGGCCTAATCCTCAAAAGCCACCCCATGGCTCCGCCACTGATCACAACAATATACTGTTACTACAGGGACATGTAGTTCCACTGTTCTCACCCTTATTAGAGGATCACAGTAAGTCCTGCTCATGAATGAGTAATATTTTTACACCATGTTGAACAAGTTGGCCTGGGATGAGAAAGTATGTGAGACATCAGGTCTTTATCTGCTCTCTGACAGGCTCTTAAAGCTGATGTACAGAGAGCTGACCGTGGTGGCTTCCTCCTGCATGGATTCCTTCCGGTCAGGCTGACCCATGCACATGAAGTCCACCAGTTTCTTAGGCAGCTTTCTGCTGAACAGCAGATAAATGCAGGGGTTCACACAGCTGTTCAGACTGGCCAGCAGCATCAAGATGGTGAAGGTTGCAGCTGGAAAACAGAGGTGGAAATGAGAAAAATATTCAAACGTGCCTTTGATTCTTACGTTCTGATATGTCTAACTGGATATGGAACTTTAGTTAGGGATGTATGTTTATTTTAAAGCATCATCAGCTCAGCTTGATTTTATTAAATTTTTTTCTGGAAAAATAGAAATAACCTTCCCAGGGCTGACTTAACAACTTGCACTTTTTTCTGAGTGTGGTGCACTCAATGCATATTTTTAGATGCTTGTCACAGTGAATGAATGGTCGTTGTTTAGTTTAAAGCACTTACAGGTACTTCTGGATTCCTAAATCAGATGGGTTGAGATTATTTCACAGAATCTGTCATGAGTTTTTGATTTCATTGTCTGTCATCCCGATGATGGACTTTATAGCCACGTATTCTTTTTAGTTTAAGACATCACAGCTGATAACGTGCAGTAATGACAATCAGATCTGGTATTCTGATGTCAGAGTGTTTCTTTCTGATTCTTGTTTTCTTACACTGAGTGGGCGCCTCCACGTCCCAGACGGACCACAGCTGTACGGTGAAGAAAGGTGTCCAGCAGGTGATGTAGGTAAGCAGAATGACCACGGTCATCTTCACAGTCTTTACCCTCGCCTTGGATACTCCCACCACGCTGCTGGCCCTGGAGGACAGCGACTTACCGGCCGCCTCTCCGACATGGTGCGTCTTCATGTGGAAGTTGATGTGCACGGTGCGGCAGATGCGCACCTGGCACACGATCATCGTGAGAATAGGCAAGGCGAATATCACCAGAGTCATCCAGGTCACGTAGGCTCTCGGTCCCCATGGCTTGATGAACTGAGCCCAGCAATCGTACACACCGGGAGCGACCTCGACCCGAGAGAAGATGAAAACCTGCGGGAGGCTGCCGATGAAAGAGACGCACCAGGCGGCGCACACCGGACCGTTCCAGCGCGCCCTGCGCCTCTGGAAAGTCACCATGGGGTTGCAAATGGCTTGATATCGGTCTATCGTCATCACTACTATCATATAAGTGGAAGCAAACATCCCGACTACCTGCAGGTACTTCACTGCGCGACACAATATATCTGGACCGACGAATCTGTCTGTAATATCCCACATGAGCTGGGGACAAACTTGGAAGAATGCTACCACCAGATCGGCGACGCAGAGGTGGAAAACGAAGACGCGCATTCTTGAGAGCTGCTTCCTCCGCTTCCACAGCACCAACAGCAGCCCGAAGTTCAGGATCCCTGCGGTGATGAAAATGATGGACAGAAGAGCTATTTCCACCTGAGCCAAGCGCTCATCCCGCAGCTCATCCGCAGGTAGCGCACTCTCTAAGCTGGCGTTACTAATATTTACACTGAACCAATCCATGCCGTCAGACCAAACATAGCACTGAGAAACTGAGCACCTTTACACAACTATTCTCTGTGAATCCTTTCCAAAGCTACAAATGTCATCAGTCTGCTTTAACAATCTCATTAACAGGTAATTCTTTTAAAAAGGGTCGTAGTGGGACTTTAGTGGTTAAATTTCCAGGAAGCAACAAGTGTTGAGCGTCTCCAGGCAGAAACGGAGATGTTAGTAATGGACAGAAAATGGCTTTATATCTCTTCATTGCTGCAAGAAGGAGGAGCAACCTCGCTCATGAATTCCAGGTTAGAAGCACCACCCGTCTGCTTTTCAATGGACTGCTTTTTCAATGGTTCACCAGGACACCTAGAGCAGCTTGTCCTGTCCATTACATGGCTCTAACTGCACCTTAACCACTTATACAACTTAGTTTCAGCTTCTGTTCAGCATCTTGTACCCCCTGGCTGCCATTTTTATGAAGTTTTTATACTACCCGTTTTTCCACATGGAGCACTAAACACAACCCAAACCAAAAATGAGAAATATGTAGTATTCACAGATCAGTTTTTAACCTATAGCTTTCAGTTCAACTTCAACTTAAAAATGTTTAGGGTATTAAAGAAAGTAAAAAAGTAAAAAAAAGATTTCAAATCCTTTAAGTGATATTTCAAAGGCATGCACTTTGTATTCTGTGCAAATACATTTAAACAAAATAATGACTGGTTGTAACTGTAATTAATTAAAAGTATAGTCTTTTTCATAAATTATGTCCTTTCAAAATATGGCACAGAAATCATACGTAACTGTTGTTCAACTGAAGAGAAAACTAAAACATCTGCTCTCTGTTGTTTTAATAATGAAAATAACTACTTTGTATACCTATTGGCCAAACATTTCTTCTCTCCTCATCAGTCCAGTCCAGTCAGTGAATAAGGAACAAACTTAAGATATGAGTTGCCTGAGGATGCATTTGGTATGAGCTGTTCATCTCAGGAACTACTCAGCATTGCTCTGTAATAACGGTGAAGTCAGCTGTGATTACACATTTTCTCATGGTGGCAGCTGTGATAAACAGTACAGATAAACAAAAGTGGCCCTAGTGGCCTAATTTAGAATGACACAGTATTCATCAATGGGCTTGCATGTCTCTGTTCTATTAGCAACCTTTATCACCACAACATCTGCTCAATCGATACCTCTGAGCAGCACAGTTATTGTGTGAGATGCCCATATTATTATTGCTGTCTCAGACACAAAAACACTTCTGCTTTTCATTTAAGGCTTTACATAACTCAGGAGTTCATCTTTTTCCATGTGATAACGACTTTTCTTCCAGATGTTGCGGAGCCTCTGTAAGGTAGCGCCTATTTCCTTGCCTGACGTGATGCCCATCCTTCTCAGATCGTGGCCGCTGACCGGGAACCGAGGGATGGCCCATCTTTGGAGCTGTGCCAGGAGTTTCTCCTCACCTTGATACTTCAGCAGCTCGCACACTTTACTCTGTGTGTCCAGCTCCCGACTCTGAGAATGTGTACAAGAATGTGAATTAAAGCCACTGAAAACCTGGTTTCAGATTATTTCTTTATCATTAAAGACAAATGCATCAACAAGTGGCAATCAAAAAGTAAAGCTGAAAAAAAAAATCTTTACGTATAATTTATTAAACCACTTAACCACAATATGCTTCCAGTGAGCAGAAGGTAAAATGGAATAATCTCTCCTGGGGAATAACACCAAATGTTATAACTTCAGCAGAAAGCAGTGTGGTGTTCCTGTCCTGTAACAAGACTTTCAGAAAGTGTTCAGGGTCTTTATAGCTTCCTAGTTATTCTGTAGGGAAAACTGTCTTTTTTTGTATTTTATCATAGTGACACTGTCAAATCTGCTCATGGCATATGAATCTCTTTAACTTAATTTCTAGTTTTGCCAGACAACTTACATCCAAATGCTTCAGTGTTTTCAGAATATTGATTTGGATATTGGAATCCATAACATGGACACTGATTACCAATGTTTTTTTGAATGCCTTTCAGCAAGCCTCATTAGTATGGTGGGGGCATGTTGCATTCAAATGTCAGTGATGGATGCAGTCCAGCAGTGTCCAGCAAGAGCAAGGATGTAAGATAAATGATGTAATTCCTGTATTCACATTAGGGCTGCAAACAGAATAATTTTGGCAAAAGTTGGTTCATCTGCTGTTTACTGTCTTGTTTGACTGATGTCAGTGATTATATGTCCCAGAGTGCAAGATGACATTTTGTTGAACCAAAAGAAGAAAATCCAAATATATTGTTTTCAATGTTTTTCCCTTAAAATGGCCTCTTAGGAAGCTTAAAATGGCTTCTTTCTACATTACAAGTGTCTATGCATTTATCTTCATTTAGCTCCATAATAAAATAATCAGATTATTGGTCACTGTATGCAAATTACTTACTATTTACATTACTAGCTATATATACGCATCCAAAATATACATACACACACTTTGTGAATATTCATTGATAAACTGATTGCTGCTACACACAGCCTGAAGGAGGCAAAAAACTTACATCAATAATAAAGTCAGTGAAGAGTGCGAGGCTGTCCGGCTTATCTTCGTTTTTGCAGAGTTCCCGTCTGTATTTGACCAAGAACAGAGCCAGGTTCTTCTCCTCCCTGGACACCTTCAGTCGCAGGTCCATCTTTTCCACCTCCTCTGGACAGTGGAAGAGAGCCGCCAGGATGGTCATGGGTTTGGGAGAGTGGTCTCTGGCATTCTGCCACACACGCTTCATCTCCTCAACATTGCCCTCTGGAGGTAAACCTGAGGAGAAGCAGAGACGGGACAAATATATTAAAGAGTGCACAAAAACCAAACAAGACAAAATCAATTACGAGTAAAATCCATTTTATTGGGATTATACTGATAATATGGCTCATTAAGAATGTCTTGTGCTGACTGATACCAAAGTTTAAAGTTCACTGAATCCATTGCATCTAATGATTGGATATTTAGTCTTTCCCCATTTTCTTGAGGGACCTGTGCTATGAAATAATGTGTTTCACTCAGCCTGTGAAAAGAGTTATATATTTTTTTCTGTGGTTCAAGAGGAAGCTTTCCAAAGTTTGAAAGAAATAACCATGATAATAATGACATTAATGTTTGTTTTTGAGACAGAGTGACATTTGCGATAAAAAGGGCTGGATGACAAGCTCTGAGGGTGTGGTGTTTAACATTTACTAGGCAGGTTAGGTACATTGAAAGATGGTGTTGAGTTACATTGTGGGAAATGTAACTCCTTTTTTGGAGGTTAATTATTAGTAGGGACGAAAAGTAAGAATAACTCATCCTGTGGTCCTCCAATTTTGAGTGTCCTCCTTTAATCGGTTTCTTGGGAGTTAGCAGTACTCCTCTGCTGGAACACTAGTTTTAAGAATGGGATCTTAATCTTTTCCAAGCTTGTTTCTTGCTACAATAATTGCGTGTCAAACCATTTCAATGCCCCACTCTGTCCTCTTCTCTCACCTATGTACTGGGCCAGTTCCAGAGTATACATCAGCTCCAACAGATGGGCAGCATGGCTACCAACCACCATCTTCTTTAGTTCTACCCAAATCCTCTCTCCTGATATTGCTGCTAGTCCACGACTGTTTTCCTTGATGGCAGCTAGTGTTTCAGGCTCATGGTCATCAGGCTCCAAAGCCACCCTGCCATAGAACCTGTAGTGAAAAGAGGTGGTTGAGGTCAATACATATCAAACAAATAAAGGAAGATTACTTTTTGACTGGTCTTGGTTTAAAATTAGTCCCTGATCTCTTTTTTCAGTTTATCGTTTGAATTTGGTGAGATGAAAAGGAAATAAGGCAACCCACCTGAAATATCGTAGTATTCTCAGGTAGTCCTCTTGGATTCTTTGTTCAGCACTGCCAACAAACCGAACTTTATGATTCTGCAGATCTTCATATCCTTTGAAATAGTCATATAATGTTCCATCAAGGCCTGCAAGAGGAAAAAAAGTCAGCAAAACCTGGTACAGAAAATCGACACAAGTGTAATTCCTCCAAGCAATGTGTGAGAGTCTGCCAAATGCACATCTGTCCAAAGCCACAGTTAATACGCAGCTTTAGTGGGGTACAAAGGCAGTTACCTAAAAACATGGAGTTGATAGTGAGATCCCTCCTCTCAGCATCTTTCTGCCAGTCAGTGGTGAACTCCACCTCAGCATGACGTCCATCCGTCTGAACATCCACACGCAATGTGGTCACCTCAAAATTCTCATTGTGTAGCTATAAATGAACCAATACCCATGACACATATGACTTAGAGGCACAGCAAAGACTATACACAGACAAACTGTACCATACATTGATGCATTTTTATCGCACATAATGGAGCCATATGTTCCAGTCTTAAAGTTCATTAAATGCAACTTCTTTACATATTCCAGAAATACACAAATAAATCCAGTGTAGCCCTTCCTCTTACTGGGCTCCTTATCTGTAGAATGCCCATTCTTGATCACCTTGATGACATGTGGAGGAAATTATCCTACCCTTGCTGTAATGGTCCCATGCTTTTCTCCTTTATTATTGATCATCCTGATACCGGCAGTTTGGAACATGTGCTTCATCTCCTCTGGAGTGGCTGTGGTGGCAAAGTCCACATCTTCAGGCCGCTTATCAGACAGCAGATCCCGTACTGCACCTCCAGCTATCCTCAGCTCATGCTGGTGCTTCGCAAACACCTCTGGAAAGACCAAGCACACACTTACAGGTGTTAGGTAACATTTCAGAGGCAGAGTGGCTAGAGGCACAAGCAATCTCACTTGAGTTAAACCTGGAAGGACAATGGAAGGACAATGAGACCCTAGCTTTGCTGGTTTAGACTAAAGTGTATCGAAAAATACAAAGGTTGTATGAAATATGGCAGTTTACATTATTAACTGTGCTATTAGCTGATGAAATGCCACTTGCCAAATTTCTGCTGCTAACTTCCCACAATAAGGAATTGCATTGTCATGTGTCGGTTAAAAAACCCACTTTGCCTAAACACTCAGTCCATTATTGCATAACTAATCCTTTTGACTCTGCCTATTGATTTTTGTTAATGATGACAGCAAATCTATTTCTTGCAAGTCCATTGTCTTTAATAAGAACACATCTCATTTTCAGCTCAATACAGCAAAATGATAGTGTTCCAGCTGAAAAGGTACCTAGATGTTTTTGTCTTGATATTTTTTTCTATAAAAAGACTTGAATTCACTGACCATTATAAATATTCCACCTAGAGCTTGTTGACAGTGAAATTTTGAGGCTGAGCCTACTAATCCAGCAGCAAAAAACAGCAATTACAGCAGCAGCAAAAGAGCCTGAGTAACTACAGTATTTCATTACAAAGATGAAGTACAACAGATGTTAATATCTAGATTTTTGATTGTGACACAAGAACCTCAGTTTAAGTTATTAGATGTCTATCTTACATACATATTCAGATATTGACATGTGAACTTCAATTATACCAGTTTTAAAATCGTGCTTGCGCAATGCAGCCAATTACAGAAATTATTAGATTTCTTGTACATTTGGGTCTTATGTGTGCTCTTTTCATTTAAAGTGATCACAAAAATGTATAGTGAATGTTTCAGCACAGAGAAATGATCTTCTCATGATGTAAGATTGCATCATCACTCTGGGTGAATTTTATTGTTCCTCAGTCGACCGGAAGTCATCCGAGTGTGCCATGATGAAGGGTGCCCTACACTCCCCTTTATCTGTTTGAACGTTTCACATTGAGGATTGGGGGAAAGGACTTCTCAGTTAAAACATGTTTTCATAAGTCCTGTCTGGGACTGACTCAGTTTCACTGTACCTGTGATAACATACCCAGCTCCTTTTTTGTTTTTGTTACTACGGCCAAGATAATCTACTGAGCATCAGAGAACTGGTAGTGATCTGCAGTAGCCAAATTATTCAGTAGTCCACGAGTTACGTTTATGTTGTTATTAGCAACAATATAGGTACACCTCCGGTTCTCACCTGCTAGTCCATTCAGTCCGTCAGTAAACAGAGACTGGAACTCACTTGACTTCAGCTGCATAGTGTACAGACTCCTCCAAAACAAAACTGTTCTACTAATCACAGGAGGGCTCAATATTCGCCTCCACATCTGTACAAACAATACACAGTACAGTACGACTGTTTGTGTCTGTCGGGCGGTTAGCTAACGTTACATGTCACTGACGCCTGCGAGCTTTAGCGGTCCGCGTGCTCCTGTTACGTTGTTTATACACACATGAGCAACGACAACGTGTCAACGCAACGAACCGAACTCATCGGTCAGAACTGACCCCCAACTTAAACCGGAGTCTTTATAAACAAAAAAACGCATTGACCGCTTCACACGGTCCCATGAAGCGCTGCAGGAAGAGTTCCGATAAAGTGCGGCAGCGTGGCCAATAGCGCTTCGTCTTCGTCAGATTCAAGAGGCGTTGCTGCGCGTCTCGCCGACATCCTCTCGCGAGATTGTCGTACTGCGCTTCAGGTAGTTTTCCGGCAGTTTACTGTGTCTGTCAGCTGAAGAGAGAGAAGCAGGAGGCAGATGGCTAAAGTCGAGTTGACACCGCTTAGACCCTGGGACGACTTTTTCCCGGGGTTGGACAGATTCGCTAAACCAGATGTGAAAGATCTAGCGAAATGGAACAACAGAGTCGTCAACAACCTGCTTTATTATCAGACAAATTATATGGTTTTGGCCGTCGCTGTTTTCCTCACAGTTGGGTAAGTGAACTTATACATAGTAACTTAGGGTGAACGCTGCAGCTGTTTAATGTTTATGTTTTTAGCTTTTCTGTTTTTAAATAATCCGTAGAGCTCATGGGGTTTATTTATTAGTTATGGTTGTCCTGTTCGTGTCGACGGATTTACAGCGAGGACACAGACAGGATGTTGGCTCTGATGTGGGTACAAGAGTCTGCCTGAGCCCCAGAGGAATGAATGCTGCCAGTCATCATATGATGTTACTGTTATAGTTTGTTGCCCTGTGAACGCGCTTCTCAACCAAAATCCAAAACTTTCCTGTGCTTTTTCTATAAAAACACCATTTTCTGTTGAAAACACAAACAGAAAGACAGAAAACTGGAGTGTGTAACCACCAGTTTCCAGGGGTCTAAAGTACAAGTACAGCTCTGGCCTACTGTTGAAGAACTAGTGTGTCAAAGTAGCTTCAAATACTTTGGAGAAGATATTACATCTGTTTTATGACTGATCTTGGCTTTAGTTGGCACTTTGTTCTAACTAAAGCCCAGCTTTACTAAAAATAGTGATGCCCTGTCATGCTCTGTTCACTGAGCTGTGTGATGACATATTGTTACTATGGTCCTGAAGGGCTCCTAATCCATTTGTCTGGTCACCTGTTGCCCTGCAGATAGCACAGCTGTGACAAAACAACAGCTTGTCCTTTCTGTCTGATATGGAATGAAACTCAGTACTGGATATTTTGTCAGTGAATCAATCCTCCAATCACCCTAAAACACTAAAACAACAAGGCTGAACTCTGAGGCACTTATTTCATTTGCTTCCTACAACCTGAGCATGTTATTTTTATCCAATTCTGAAACAACTCAACCATGCATGTGCTCTTGCATGGTCCTCATTTGCATTGCCAAAAGTGTTGAGTACAGCATCGCAAAATAAGTTTCCCCTAGAGTGGGTGCACCTCTTTTTGTTACAGCACTGTGTAAAGAACTGTGTATTTCTGCCCTGTTTGTGTAAAAATACAGAGGAACAAAACCTTTGACTCTATAATCAATATAAAATCACATGTGAAGGCCTCAGCGCCACATATGGAGTGTAAAGTGAGAAATTCTCGTGACAAGACAGCAGCTGCATAACTTTGTTCCAGTGACAGTCTGACAGTCTGACAGTCTGCCAGTGTGAGAGGTTTCATCAGACTGTAATATAGCAGTTAACAAAGAATATCAGATCTGTCATCCAACAAGCTCATAATTTTCACAGTGCGGTTTAAGGAGGAGCTTTTTTTTTTTGTTTGGTTTTATTTGTTTTTGGGCTCACAAAGATTGCCTCAGTCCTGTTACCATGGTAACCAGTGTTGCAGGGTAAACCAGGTGGATTGTAGTTTTCTGTAAAATATAGTAGTCAGTAAAATTTTAAATGAATATTATGAGGTAGACTCTGAGTAATAAATGGGCAGGGCACATTTACTGGCTTATATTAGCTTATCACAGATATGAACATGAGCAATTATGACAGGTAGTACCTGTATGTAAAAAAATATGTTAACAAATGTAAAAATTGTTTGTCCACTAGATGGCAATGGTAGGTCTATTTTTGAACTATAAGGAGTCTTAGGCAAATTAAAGCTTTTAAGGGGTTTGTATAATAAATATGTGTGCGTACTATGTGTTCAAGTACTAAAAATTAATACTGGGCAGTAGATTTTAATCTTTCAAATAGTAACAGCCTTGAAAATCTAGCGTTTGTCTTGTTCTCTGATGGAATCGTCTGTTTAGAAATGAGTTTTTTTTAACTCACTAATATAATGCTAAAGCAGTACAGGGCACAAAGTGTCAGTAACAGGCAATGATTAGTCTTTTACTTAAAAATGATCTGCACACTGTAAATTACCTTCTGTTTTCATTTATGCTATGGTGTGAGTAAGATGAAGTGTCACATGGTCACATTCACTGAGTCCTGACATCACTGTGGTCATGCCAAGGCTGGATTAGTGTTTCTGTACCGGGTGTCTGGTCTGGGATAACACACAGTAGGTGTGATGCAGGTTATAATCTCTGTCTTGATGTAAATGACTGGCTTCTCAGTTAAAACATGTTTTCATGAGTCCTGTCTCAAGGGTTAACTGACTATATTATCTAGGATTTATTTCACTTTGTTCTTATCTGTGTGAATATTTATATTTTCTGGTGTGAACTTGATTTTGCAGTTTAGGTGTCAAGTAATATTTATTAGTATATATTCTGACCATTTATTATCACTGAATAATTTGGGTTATATAATTATATAATATAATTATTATCATAAGAAAATTCTAAGAAAATAATGTAATAATTTCCCAGAGCCCAAAACGGCAGCTTTAAAATGATTGTTTTACCTGAGGGCCTGTCCAAAACACAAATGTATTAGTTTCCTGTCACTGCTGCATGAAAATTGATAAATTTTTGGCTAATCAATTAACAACTATTGCCTGTTGATGAACATAATGTACTTAAACTGCAATCAAAAACTAATAATTATATTACAACCTGGGGCCCTGTTGTTGTACAAACATGTAACCACTTGGTGGAGCCAGTGACCACACACACACACACACACGAACTTGCCTGTGCTCCAGCTGTAGCAATGCAGTCCTGAACTGACACCCCCCCCGCCCACCCCTTGTTGCTGCCTTGCAGGTTCCTGAACCCTGTGGGGATGTTCACAGCCATGGCCGTGGTGTCGCTTGTCTTCATGGGTTCAGTGTGGGCCGGAGAGAACAGAGCTGTGATCAACAACTTTAAAAAGCAGAATCCCACAGCGTTTGTGATTGCCGTCATGGTCGCCAGCTATATCTTGATCTCTATGCTGGGGAGCGTCATGGTGTTCATGTCAGCAATTATGTTACCTCTGATTTGTAAGTTGGTAATACTGGAAGATGATAATCCTGGAAGGTCACTGTATTACACTGTGAAGCAAATTTTAATCCATATATATTTAATCCATCTTCTTCCACTTATACATACTCCTTTTTGAAAAAAAAGAAGAGCTTTTATAAGTCAATAAAAAGGTTATAATAACAAAATATGAAATAATCTTAGTTCTTTCAAAAACCAATGAAATGAGACTGATCACAGACTGATCAGAGACTGATGTCTCAAGGAAAGATGTTATCGTGGAAGTTTATAGGTTTGTTTTTGCCAAACAGTTAAAACGTTAATAGTCATTTTTCCATCTGTGTTTCAGTGATATTTGCACATGCTTCATGTCGCCTCCGCAACATGAAGAATAAACTGGAGAACAAGATAGAAGGTGCAGGACTGAAGAGGTCACCGATGGGTGTTTTGCTCGAGGCTCTGGGTCAGCAAGAAGACAATTTTCAAAAGATCCAGACTTTTCTGGAGGGAAAACTGAAGGAATGATTGGACATGGGTGGAAAGGAGCACACACATACACACACACGCACGCACACACACACACACACACACACATATGCACATGTTTATCTTTTGGCTCAAGACTTGACTTTTTATTTGGATGTAGCAAATTTATATATCTTTTCAAAACTCTTTAGTGTCTATACACCATGTGTGTTTTGAATAGAAATTGTATTATCTGAAGGGCTTTATCTTTACCTCAGGTCATATGTCATTCAGCCAGAACTTGTCAGGACATTTTTTCCTCAAACAGCGATGAGGACGGCTCAATTCTGCCTCACTGTGTTCATGTGCATTACAGCTGCAGATGCCTCCCTAGGTATGAAATCTGTGTTCAATCAGTCTCAGAAACAGCTGTCAGTTTATGCTCAGCTAAAATTGTGAAAGCAATGCAAGTGTTGCCTTTTAACAAAGAATAAAAATGCACACTCAACATACATCACTGCCAAGATACTCCAAAGGCTGGACCGCTTCAAGTTTTTGAGTAATGTCATTAAATAAAACAGTTTACTGAAGCGTGCATTTGAATAGAAACATGCCAAACTTCTGTTCATGTAAATAAAAAGAAGCAGACAAAAGGGACTGAGTCAGAACACTGTGTTAGTGCTGAAAATGCAAACTTCAAAAAGGTGTGAGGTCTTAACCTCTGCCCATCAGTATTCCTCCTGCACGTCTGACTGTTTAATCTTGACAATACCCTTTGGGTGATGGATTAGCCAACTTTGCCTTCCTTTCCACTTACCCCAGTGCTAATCAATGGGCTGCAGTAGATTATAGTGTGGAGAGCTGAGCACTGCACACTGATGGAGTGGATTCATCTGCAGTCATTCACTTCCAAAAAACAGAGTTAGTTGCTGTATCAGCTACTTTGGCTGTTTTTTTTTTTTTTCCTGGATTCCATTTGAAATTGACTGCAGATAATGAGAATCCATCTGGAACGTAATGTTCTGTTATTTGGTTTTAATAGGCGGAATATAAGGAAGATTAGAAAAACAGGTAAGAATGATGGGCATTAAAAACTGAGTGTTTAAAACAGTGCCCATGATAACCCTTTGCTTAAAATTCTATCCTCTGGGAGGAATGCATGGCATTTTTATAGCCAACGCATCTGATGACCTCTGCACGCTCAGATGGCTCTTCAGTCTAACTTTGACTTGAGCTGCAAGGCTTTACACCACTGTGTGTAGAGATTTATGTCATCTGTGGCAATGCCTCGGCCCCATCCATACTGTGCAACGTAGAGAAGTAAACGCAAGCACTGGTGTGGCAATAAACTCGAGTAAAGTCATGTCTGCAAGGGCACAGCAGAGGTCCTTGTTCTCACTACTGCAGCTGCTACAAAGATCCTACCAACACGTGTGTGCTGCTGCTCACCCAACAGGTGCGTCTTTGGTGTTTTCTCCTCAACAGATGTGTAATCCAGGAAAGGAAGCGCCGTACAAAACAACACTTAACTTTTCTTGGTGTTTTTGCCAGTATCAGCAACACTTAGCTAACTTGCAATTTTGAAACAACTATAATTATATCCAAAGATTGTCAACAGAACGCAACAGTTTGGGCACAGGAAGTAAGGAAGCATTGTACAATACTTCATTCCGTTTGGTCAGGCACGCTTTGACAGCCGCTGCCTTTCAGTTGACCACTCCAGCACCACTCCTCTTTGAGTTTATCTGAGAGGCTTTGGCTCATGGTGGGCTAAGCTGGGATACTCATAACTCACACAGATTGTTATTCAGCACATCTGACTACTTGGACCTGCAGTGCAGCTGATCATGTGATACATTAATGATGACCTGATGTGACCTTTGCAGTGTGCCCGTTGCTTGTGAGGTCTGTAACCTTCCCATACACCCACACTGCTTTTTCTTCATCTTTGATGGAAGGTCATCCACCTTAGCCCAGTACATAAGATTTGAGTGTATGTGAGCGAGCAGCTAATCCAACTATTCACTCTTCAAAATTTGTCATAGCCATTACTCCCTGGATCAAGGGTGAAATGTGCTGATCCTTGCGAATGCACAACATGATTATTTAATCTGGCTGAGCCCTGTGCTGGGTTTAGTTCATGTCTGACACATGAACTGTGGGAGACTGAGGGTACGGTATGGAAAAATGTTAGAGTCAATTTTCACTTATTTTAGCCTAAGCTAGCAGTAGATGCCAACTGCTACATCAAGTTAATTAACTAACTAAATGCAAACTGTGTGTTGCCTGTTTGGTGCAGGGAAGGCAGGATGCGGTTGGTTTGTGCTGAAAACAGCTGACTGTGAATAAAACTGGGGGTTTATGGGAACAGTCAGATTGAACCAAAAATATTAAAACTATGAATGTAAAACCAAAACATGCTGAAGGATAGTTAAAACACTGTGGAGATGACGGGAACGGCAGAGTTTGATGATAATTCTCTGTAGATTTGTCTATGAGTGACAACTTTCACAAGTCAACAATTTAATATACTGTTAATGTAGAAATCTTGACTACATCTGATGCCAGCTTTCATGAGATGCTGTCTTTCAGTACTTCAGTACTTCAGTACTACGCAGTAGTGGAGTATTGCGTATTGAGGTTTGATACCCAACCCTAATCTGCTCTCCAAATTAGAGGACTTCTCTCTAGCATGGTGGGATGAGAGCAAAGTACATAAGAGCCCATTGTTTATGTAGTCGAGTGTCAGCTGGAACAGCCTCCCCTGATGTCTGGCTACAGCTGGTGTGAAGCAGCAGAGGCGGGGACAGCTGGTTACAAAACATGGCCTCGGGTAAAACCAAGGAGCTGGAAGTGTCTGAGACCTCCCCTGCGCATGCTCAAGAAGCATAACACTGAGGGGCATTGCAAGCAAGTAAAGCTGATCAACTGAGGCCCTGCTAAAGAGACAACCAGTAGCAGGATACACTTGTGTGGGGACTGAAGGGTGGGAAATGAGGTGAAGGGTTACGGCATAATCTGTGAGGGAGTGCAGGCTCAAAACATGCACAGCAGACCTCTATTGCGTGGATGCCTACAGGGAGGGTTTATGCTGTGAAAACTGGCTTGTCATTCACTGGGAGTACAAAAGAGACTCTAGCCCATACAGGGTGTGACGGCTTTAAAAAGACTGGTTTGGTTGGTTTACAGCTTAAGGACATGCATAACCAGCCTGGCAACACAGCAAAGGGAAAATACAGTAGAGCGACAGAGCTCTGCACCAGGAGAGCATTACTAAAAACAGATCATTTACTCATAATTAGCTCTCATCATGAGTGTTCGCAGCTCTGCATTTATTTCACAGGCTGAAAAAAGAAGCCAGTACCGCAGTTATCTTTCCAACTATAATCTGCTTCCTTGAATGCACTCCAGATAAGCTGTTTCCAAACCATTTGTTTGCCAGTTGACCACGAACACTACCCTAAGCCAATGACAAAGCTGTTCTTCAGTCATAAAATGTAAATGAGACTTTAGGTATTTTCTTGAGTGGTGATAACTTTTGTACTTTCATTAAACCCCATTTAATTAACTGACTCAACAGACATTCAGTTAGCTAATTTAATAGATTTGGATTTAAAGTCTATGTTGTGGAGGGAGGGTATTTTCTCCTCTGACTGTACTTCCTAAGAAATCCACATCAAATCAATTGGTTCAAAATGTTTTAATCCAAACAAACGCACTTATACAAAGTACTAAGAACCAGCTTAACAACTGTTTGCTATATATTACATGCTTTTTAAAAATTGCTCTTAAAAAAAGAGAAAGAATCAGTGTATTTACAATACCAACATTTACATACAGCTTCATTCACTGAGATTGTGAGCACCAGTCCATGATTCCCAGCATGGATGAAATAACCATGTTAAAATAAAACAAAATAAAAAACAAACAAACAAACAAAAAAAAAACAACTGGGTTTTCTGTTTTCCTGCAGCAACTGATCAGATGTGACAGTAAAATCTGTAACAGTAACATGTTAGTGACTTCAGGTAATACTCCAATGGTGTGACAAAGAAGTATTTGGCTCGAATGGTACTGCAAGTGCTGACAGTGACATAAATTAAATAACTGTAAATGAGAAAAGTACAGAAAGCACAGTATTAGTGTGAAGCAATGATCAAACTGGATCTGGTAGAAAGTACCAGAAAGTAGCTGTTTTGACCATTTTAAAAAATGTAATCTTTTACGTTCAATCCTTCATTTTGAAAACGTCATTAATCCTTATCTGATCCTTCATTGTCATAACGTTCATATGTGTGAGTGGCAGGGCAGGATGAGTCATTCTCGTTGTTCATTACAGCTCAGTATCCTCTTAAAGAAACAGTCCTACTCCTTGGTTTGTGGAGTAACTACACAGAGAAACACTGGAGAAGCTTAGCTCAAATTCTCTTTGGCTATACTGCACAGTCCACAGCAGGTCCTGGTATAGTTTCAGTGCACAAGTGTCATCACCACAAACAATCACAATCCAGATGCGCAGATGGACTTTTTTTCCCCCGTGATTTAGGGCTGTGGTCAGTTTTGCAACTGCATTCACAAGGACAAAAAACGAAAAAAACTTCCTTCCCTTTATATGTTGAATTTCACGATAAGTTCCTTCATTCTTTGGATCCTCCTTACAGAAAAACAGGTAAGTGCAGTCTAAGGCACAATGACAATTTGTCAAGGTGAAAGATTCATATAGCACAAGGTAACTACACTATTGTTCCAGGTTTAGCGTCTCCGTGCCAGTAAATCTGGTCTTCTGGGTCCACGGTGTTGTGCATTTGGTTGTTGATGGGTGAGTCCACTGGTCTGACATCTATGTATGATCTGTAATAAACACACAGGGTAAAACACATAAGACGAATGGCAAACTGAATAAGGCTTGAGTGGTTAACAAAGAGTTTAGAATGAATTAACCCTGGGATGTAATAATCCAACTCCTCCAAGATCAGGAATTAAAAAGCAGAAAAGTAAAAAAGGAAACCACTGATATAACCTACAACATGTTTCAGGCATGTTAATATTAATCTCAGTTTCAAACCCAGGGTCAAATATTCTCACCCAAGAAATCAGCAGATGTACACAGAAATTATATGCACACACAGCCTTCAAATGCGACAATGTTCAGGGGTCACATTTTTCCCTCTGCCCCACAAGTGCTACCCACCACCATGAGACACTCCATGAAATAAAGCAAAAATCAATAAGATTGATGAAAATGATTTGCATTTTGTCAGTCCCTGGCAGATATATAAAAAAAAGACATCACCATCACCATGATAATCATGTGGGGTAGTTTTACATTCTCTTCTCTCACCCTTTCTTCTGTGCTGGGACTTTGATTACTGAGGGAAGAGGTCTAATTTTCCTGGACAGTAGCATAGGCAACAGCACCACACCTCTCTAAAGGCCCTGCAGGCCACGCCATGCTATCACAGCTCCGCCACTCAAACTTTGGGAGGCATCTGCACATAACATGGGCAAAGGTCAAGGGGTGAATGGGTGCACATGGGCAGGGAGCCTCTGCATATGCCAAGAAGAAGGCAAACAGCAGAGAAACTTAAAAAACAAAAACAACTAAAAAGCAGTAAAAACCACTGCAGAGAAATGTGACCACTGGATGACAATATGCTTGAAAATATCTCCAAGAGGAAATAGGGCAGGCATGTTTTTTTTTTTTTTTTTTTAAAGGAAGCCATGCAGGCACAATACCTTATCATACATGACAATGAACGATCGGTCAAACATCTCAAAAATGCAAAGTTCACTTCAAAGCATCAACAAGCAGACTACTGAGTCACACTGCGGACAAACTTAAAGAAGCAAACATAGGCTCCGGCTGCTGCTGTTTACTTACTAGGAGCTACCTTTAGCAAAGGGCACCTTACTGAGTCTGTGCCCTCTGGAGGATTGTGGCTGCGCAGGGCTGGAGGCCACCTGTTTGACCCAAAAACCAGGGGAGTAGGACGAAGAGGGAAAGGAGGAGGAGGGCAAAGAGGTGGAGGAGGAAGCTGAGGAGGAACAACTAGCAGGGTAAAAGGCACGGCGCCTCAGGCCATCAGGGCTGTGCCAGGGGCCCTTTAAAAGCTGGGAGGCACCGTATCTATAAGAAAACAGGGGCCAGTGGACAGTTAAGGAGGAGAGGAGAACCATTCTTAAGATCTGAGGAAGAATTAACTGCTTGCTGCACTGATCCTACCAATGAACCAGGCTGCTATGTCAAACAGATGCAGCATGTTTATGCATTTTGTCTCATAACTTAGCAGTAAACCTAAATGGTAACACATTAGTCTCCAGTTGTGTTGCATGTAAGCAATAACAAAACCAAATAGCAGCTTATATTTTCTGCAGCCATCCATTCTAGGTAATTAAACACTAGCACTTATCTCTAGGGATAAGAAGGATCAGGGAGTGGCTTATTGGATAAGGAGCTGAGTTTAGGCCAAGTTTCTTTTTTTCCTCACCTGCTGTGGGTGGAGTGGCTGTAGGGGGCTGTGCTGTAAGTGTAGGACTGCGGTGCAAGCATGGACATGCCATATTCCAACATACCACCACTCATGTGGCTGTGCCAGTTTGCAGTGGAGGACGCTGAGGACGCTGGAGAAAAAAAATGGTACAAGCTAATAAATGAACCACTTATATGGGAAGCTAGGGTCAGAAACATAATGCACTTTAGGCTGCTGCTGCACATAAAAGACAGTGGACTAACCTGATGAGTAGGACGTGTTCCTGTTGTTGTAGGGTGGAGGCATGGTCTGATAACCAAGGCTCTGCTGGGAGCCTCTTTCATAGTCATAGTCATAGTTGTATGGGGTCTGTTTCTGTGCAGCACTGCGATGGTACCAGTCTCTCAAGTGTTCAACCACCAAAGCCTTGTGCACGTTTTTGCTGACCTGCTCATTGCCGTGTGGTGGACGGTTCCTGGGTGGCCGCAGTGTGGCGTACAGGTTCTGTGACATCCCATCTATCTCGTCATTATCGTACTGACTGCACATGCGGCTGTTATAAGCTGTTGGGGTGGGGTAATAGGAAGGTTGAACATTATAGTGTCCCTCCATCTCGTTGTCGTACATATAGGCTCCACTGCCATAAGACTCTGGTTCTGTGTAGGTGGGATAACCTGTTACATAGTAGGCTGTTGTTGTAGGTCTGGCCCGAGGCTGATAGCAGCGGCCGTCTGGCTGAGCAAGGTTGGGCATGCTGCCTGTGTTGGCATACAGGTCTTTTCTGTGGCGGCCATGGATTCTGTGTCGGTGGGTGTGGTTACCGGGGATACTGTACTCCACACTGGACTGGCTTGTGTAGGAGGAACCGTCATCAAGGACTTCAGTGCTGTTGCTGCGTCGGGCTGGAATGAAGGTGAACGTCGCCACAGGGGTTTCAGTCTCTGTCAGGAACTGAGACTGCGACTCCAGACTCCCGCTACGTTGGCGGAAATGTTGTGGAGCATCATCTGATCTGTAATTTGAAAACACAAATTGTAAAGCTATGTTCTGACTCACCTATGCAGTGAACAAGAGATGCTGATGAAGCAAATTTTCAAAGGAAAAGTGGAAAATATTAAAAACACAAAATCCATCTCAGGGGTTTTACCTCAGCTGGGTGCTGCTGTAGGCGTTGCGGGTAAGGAGAGGGGTGGGGGGCATGCTGCGGGCGTCACGTGGCTGTCTGGAAGCCAGTTTAAAGTTGTTGCTGTGGCTTGATAAGGCATCAGACTGACTGTAGTGGGCTTGGCCAGAATTTAATCTGGAACACAAATAAGAACAATGTTTTCAGGTCATTTCCCTCTTTAGAGCAAAGCTTTTTATTAAGATAAACACCTCTGCACTCTCAAAACAGAAGGAGGAAAAAAAAACATCTTGTGTTTGCTTAAATTTAACTTTAGTCACCACTTACACTTGAATGGATGCCATTTCATAGTCCATTGCTCTTTTTTATGCAACACCAAGCATTATTTAAAATTAATAAAAATGTCTGAAGCTGATGGCAACACACCAGCCGTATCACTTTGTAAACAGTTGCCATTAAACTAAGTTTCCATAGCCACTTTCCTATTGTTGTCTGTTACTTCACAGGCAGCAACATGCCCTTTTCCATCTATTTTTAAAGCCGGTGCATTTTGGCTGATAACACAAAGAGTGTTGGGAGGAGGTGACTGGCAGGAATGTAGCTCTGGATCCCCTCTGCAGGTTGGGACTAGCTCCATGCCCTGAGCCTCTAGTCAGACATACAGTGGAAATTTAAGAGATTAATATGCTCCATTGGTGTCAGTGCTAGCTGTATACCTGCTGTCTGCATGCATGTCATTGGCAGAGACTCGTCTGTCTTTGCTGTAGGGGATGTCGAGGGTTTCTGCATGGTGTGGTCTGGGAGAATACTGCACTGACCTGGACCGCTGCCTCTGTGAACCAATCTCATCATCTGGGACATAAGGAGGTGAAAGCAGTAGTTTCAATTAAACTATCTTATAATACATAAGTGGGGGAGAAGGTAGTAAACACATACACACTGAGTAATATTATGCTTACACTTACCGTCATCCAGAGTGAGGCTGTCAGATAGAGAACTGAGGTCTGAAGGGTTGACATCATCTAGTAACAGAAAAGAGAATGTTCTTTAGTGATGCTCCTTTTCATAAAAAATGGCAGCATTTTCAATTAATTACATGTTAATAAGTTTACAGTTTGCGATATCTGTGTGTACCTGCTAAGATCAGTGAAGCTCTCTGGGTGGGTTTCTTCCCTTTCTTTATCCTGTAGGTGTTAATCTCTTTCTCAATCTCCTCCAGCATCCTCTTTGCATCCAGAAAGTTGTTTTTCCTCTTCTTCTTCACAGTCTTGCAGAGGTCACCCTCACTTGCTAACTTGATGGCTGCTTCCACAATCTTCTGCTGCAAAGCAAACTTGCTCTCCAGATTCCTTAGATATGGGTCCTGTACAGAAACAAGAGAGTTAACAGGGAATTTCCCCAAATTACAGACAGATCCTGTCAACAGAACAAAGAAAGAGACATCTAACTCCTCCAAGTTAGAAGACACAATATGGAATTTATCTAAAACATCAATTTTCTGTTTTATGACATATTCCTATTCACATTTATATTACTGTTCAACTTAATTTCCCTACTCAACTTGTAGATGACAACCAGCTGTAACCTACAACAAAACATTATGTAATGTAAGCCTCAAAGTACATGTTAAATTCTTAATTCCCATTTCAAAAAGTCAAGTGATCTAAATGATCTACAGGTAAACAGATACAGTTGTGTAGGAACAGTATTCTGTGTTTCAACAAAGTGTGGCATACTATATTACATGATAGACAGCAGCATCACAACAGAAACAAAAAGCTATACTAACCTCATCATAGGGGAAAAGGTCATCCAGTTTGAATGCTGTTCCAACACGGCGTCGCACTTGAGGAGCCTTCTCACCTGTGGCCAGGGGATACTCTTTAGGCAATCTGCCCGTGAGCTCCTAAAAAGACCAACACACAGCAGTCAACTAAGAGTTTAAATGCTTAAATGTCATTAAAAAACACCGGAATAAGAGTGACACTCACTGCTTCTCTCATGCATATCTTTTTTAGTTCATCAAGTTTCTGCGTCAGTTTGTCTTGAAGATCCTTTTCTTTCTTTTTCAACTCTGCAATCTTTTCTTTCTTCTGCTCCTCATTGACTTCAGAGTCAGCAGAACCTGGAATAAGCACGTCTTATTAACTAAAAATTATAGCTGTATACCATAACTCATCAATCTAATGTGGACCAGAAGCCACTGGCTGATTTAACTCTCTGCTTACCTGCTGAGATGAGACTTCCATTGCTGGCCATGATAAGCTGATCTTTGCTGATTCGCTGGGGGTAGGTTTCTGTGAGGTCCATGGCAATGTCTACTGAACTCCTGGTCATGGTCATCTTTGACTGCAAAGGAAAAAAAGAGATGGTTTAGAGGAGGAAACAAGGATGAGGAGGAGGGGAAAAAGTAAAGGGATTCTAAGTATTTCATTTTAATGACAGCGCACTGCGATAGTGGCAGCCCCATTTGCATGCTTGGTACTCTCTCATCAATCAGTGTGGGCTCTATTCCTGGATGAACACTCAAACACCATCTGCCTTTAAGGAAGACAGTAGCTGAATAACTTAATTTGACTGCAGCCACATGCTCATCCATCTTCACCACATAATGCACATCACTAATACTTTATAACAGCTCTGATGTTCAGCAAATATGCATCATAAACACAAACACATTAAGTACAGATATACCTTTGGGTCATTCTGTCAAGTTTTAATACACATACAAGGACCTAGGCTGTGAACACACACTGCCTATTATACCATTTATTCTCAGTGGTGTCGTCATAAAATGAATGTTGCCCTTCCAAACTAAACACTTAACATTTTATATGGCACACTGTAGTTTACTTTGAGCTGAGTATGTTTCCTCTTAAGATAAATACGCATACTAACAGGCACTCTTTTTACTATATCATTCTGAATACTATAGTAGCACAATGATAAAATCTACCACAGCAAGAACAAGCTCTTATAGTTACTCTTAAGGATAATAATAATTTCTACACAAAGCTAATCAGAACAGGACCAATTTACATGAAATCAGAAGGTCTGTCATATCTCTTTGCCAATTTATTTACACAAGTCATGGGCATGGGACACGGATCAGGCATCATATGATAAACAAACAGTCAGTGTTACACATTCCACAATAACTTTTGAAAAATAATTTCAATCAGATTGAAAAAGATAGACTCAGTGGTGATATTATTACTTAAAATTAAGTTGTAAATGGGGCCACAGTAATTGGCAAACTGATGAGTAGAGAACACAAAACTCACTGTGTATATGAGACAGTTTTTTGCTCTTCCAGTATCGACCCTTTTATACACACACAGAGGCCTAACCCTGATCTGTTGGTGAGTCACTTGACACGAGGCAATCTCTTTGCAAAGGTCAAGCACTGATGTAAATGAGTATTAAACTGTAGCTGCATTTAAGAGGAAATGTGAACAGTGTAAATTTAGCAAGGAGAAACAGAGACACTCACTTTGGTTTCCTTCGTGTCCAGGTAGAACTGGTGCTGACTGATGGCCATAACCCAGATGGTTTTAATCAGAGAGTGGCTGGCATACCATGTGTGAATAACCAGGCCGCTCTGTCCGAATGTTCTCTTGGTAACTGCTCTTCTGTAGAAAATAATAAGTCAACCATTCACTACTGTCCAATTGCTGCATACAAAAAACTGAACTGCTGATGATAGATAAACAAGACTTTAACAAAGACAAAAAGATCAGAAATGAAGTTTTACACAATGTTTATCAAATTAAACCTGTGGGTGTTTGTGTAATAATATTCTAAAGATAAGATGAGCAACAACATCAAACTCATTTTGAAACAGTGGAACTTAATAACAGCTTTGTAAAAGCATTTGTGCATTGAGCAGAGGTCTTCTAACAACCTTGGAATTACAAAGAGGCCCTTGAGCAGAAGGAAAATGCTCACTTAGCAGACAGGTTACCACCAACATGGTATCCTAAATGAACCACTAGCTGCAAATGCCCTTCACAGTGTGTAAGGTGTGGGCTAAGGACATAAGTAGTGAGAGAGCAGCAGCTAAAACAGAACACTTCAAACACAGTGAAAGGACCTATCAACATCAGCTAAGACACATGAAATAGTTTGTCTTCTCTGACCTGTGCGGGTCGTTCACTTCCACTGCAAATTTTTTCTCCCGGAAATACAAATTCTCCAATTGCTTCCAGTGAAACAACTGCAGAAAGAAAGAGACAGTTTGACAGAAAGGGGGGAAGGGAGGAGTAGATTCATTACACATTGCTGAGACAGAAGCCAACACAAGACTATTGATTGAAATGTGGATTTACAGTACATAAACAGAAGAGTCATTTGATACACAAAGACTGTAAAATGGTTATTTGCTATAAGCGTCACGTACAGAGGAGAGCAATGTGGGCAAAAGACAACACAACATGACATTAGGTATTGAAACTACTGGCTGTGTTTCATTTACAGCAGCCCTTTTTCTGCTTAACTTGCAGCATTAGTGGAAACAACAGAACAGTTAAAGCCATGAATGGGGCTCAGTAGGCAAGCCAGTCAGGTGTAAGTTTGGAGTTAACACAAGAGCAATTACAGAACTGCTGCAACTGCAAAAGAGTGAAATTGCGGGAGACCAGCCTTTCATTTCATACTGCTATGGAAGAGAACAGAGGCAGGGTTTCTCTGTCTGAATGAAATATCTGCTCTGCTGATACTGGACTCCCTTAGCTGATTTGGAGCCACTTGCTTGTGAACAACACATTCCTGCTCTCATTTTAGAAAAAAGAAAAGACACTGCACAACAAAGGAGCTAAGATTAATCTAGGAGCACATTTATAAAAAACTGTTTTCCTCAACCTAGAAAATAACCTAAATAACTCCCTTCCACAAGATCATATTATACATCTTGCACCATGAGTCACAAATTGCGCCTAGTGTAAAACAAACCAACTAGGGCAAACACTACTGCATAATTAGTAATGCACAAAACAGTCAAACTGTATTGCACATATGTTCCTTAACAACATTGTGATAGAGTGTTTGTTTCTCTAACACAGAAGGTAGTTAAACCACACTAAGGAAAGTAAAACTTTAAAACCTATTGACTATTTAAAACAGGCAGACAAGTAATATGTGGACACAATGAAAAGGCTTACCGTGGATGGTATTTTTTGTTCTTATCAAATCCCTTTTGAATTCTCTTGGGTTTATATTGAATCCTTTGACTGAGTTTCCCACAGGGCTAGAGCTTCTTCAAACAATACTCTCCTGTCTGTTCTCAGGAACCCTGATAGGTGTTGCAAGAGTTTCAGCTGAACTGGCCACACCCCTTTAACCACCCCCTCCTCTGACATCACAGACACCTCACACCGTCTTCAAGATTTTGTATTGCTCTGCTCTTATTCCTGCTCCTACACAGCTCACCTCTTTTTTAGTCAGACCAGATGAGCAGGTTGTACAATACTATTTGTCTGGCAAGATTTTTCCTTGTTTGAGACCCTTCATCATCTCCCTACTTTTCATCACACATTGCATTGTTATTTGGGAAGTTCTGTTTCCCATATTATAAACACCACACAAAAGTCCTGCTGTGTACCTGAATGCACTGCAATCATCTCCCCCACCAGGCAAACATGCTAGAAATCTTTTACTGTGGCATAATCATTAATATCAGGGGCTCTATTTGGAGCCAATAAGAAAGCAAGCAAACAGCAGGGCAATTAACCAGGCAAAAAAAAAAATCCTGCATGGACTATATTTTATAATACTAGTCCACAAGCATGACATCCTGAGACTGCATTTACCCATAAAGACACTGTTTCAGGCCTCTAGTCAAAACATAACTAGAGCACCCTGCATGTATTCCAACCAATACTGCACTGCAATTACAAAGTCAGTCTGACAGTGAAATGAAGAGCAGGGTACACCATCAACAAGTGGGCCCTGCTGGCAGGAAGCACCCCAAAACCAGATCTCATTATAAAGGACCACACAGTAATTCATATCCATTAATGTCTATCACTGAGCATCATTTACATTTTAACAATAAAGGTCTAGGCAATAAATGCTTGTGTGCCAGCACTTACAATAGATGAAACCAAAAGATGACATTACTGTGACTACCGATCGAGCCACTGCCAAAAAAATGTCAAGGATGTGACACACCTTAAACCCTACAATCAGAAGGTTGCCAGTAGTCCTTTTAAAGAGGAAATGTTACAAGAAAACACCCTGCACATAAGTAAGCTGAGAAACTCAGCATTTAAATAAAGCAATCATTAACTGAAACTCCTAGGTCAGAAACAAATAAACAAACATATTAGCTTAACAATACACTCATGATTTGAGTGAATACAGAGTTCCTGTATCTGTCTGTCTTGCTTTGTTATTTGTCTCACTACTAGCAAGTGGAAATGAGCCAGAAATGCCTGTGGTTTCAGATGGGATAGGGCTGCTCAGATAAAGCTCACACCCACAACGAAGGACCCCTGGGCCACAAGTCTGTATAAAGCATACATGGATGAAAATGTGTCAAAAGCTCTGACTCACACACCGGTACAGAAAAACATCTGCCCCACCCTTCACATAATATGTCACATACTAGCACTGGCTGACTGGCAACACTGTATCTCCACAACATGACACACAGTTTAAAGGTGTCAACCGAAAGACACTAGAAGGAAGTTTACCCTTTTTTGATTCATAATTGGTTGAGTTTAACCAAAAGACACAGACAATTCATTATCAGATCATGTCATTTTTTACCAAAAAGTGACAATGCATCCTTAATAAACTGACACTGTTATTGTGTTCCATTTGTGGGCCTCATATTAAATAGTTTGTAATGAACTAATCCTCTTCCTGAAAGAAAGTTGTTTTTCTTTCTTTTGGCACAACAGCATGAAGAGTATACATACAGTTCAGACTATTCCATGCAGGGTGATTGAAACTGCATACTTACAGAGTAGATAATGTGAGGTTTTAAAAACGAAAAATTATATACCGGTACTTAAAAATGTAGAGCTTCTGACCTCACATTAGTACAACTTCTAAATCCTGGCCTAGTCCACTACACAGATAACTGGTTTGTAGTGTTTGATCAATTGTGTTCCCACCAAGAAACATTCACACGTAGATTACCATAATGAATGGGACATGCTGAGAAAGGATAGGCAGAGGGCAATTAGGGTTGGGCTGGATTGAATACAAGGGATGTGAACTAAGGCATGACACAGTATTACTATTCACTAGAGGATTCCTTTTAAAGCTGGGCAAAGTAACCATATACTTCAAATTAGTAAATGCAACAAAAAAGGTCATTTAAATAGAAATTTGCTCCAATAACAAGGGAACTGGGGACTGCCCTCCTTGTTGTGGAGGACCTGGAGAACACAGAGTCTAGTTTTGATGAACTAGCACCACCTCAACCCCATTGCTGCCCCCCAACTCAAAATACACACCCATGCACTCCACTGGCAAACTGCCAGTTCCAGATCCTGCTACTTCCCACAGGCCACCACGATTAGACCTTCCATTAGGATGGCCGGGGAGAGACACAACATGGCTGTGCCCATTAATGCCTCAGTATTCCATGGACAGTAAACCATGTTTTTCAAACCAGTTCTGTCATATAACAACGGTTATGACAAAGCTAATGAAACCTTTATGCTTTGTAAATTGAGCTATTTTATAATCCCTATGACACTTAATTCCTTGGTCCTTACTTTATTTGCTCTTACACCCTCAGCCTTGACAGAACATAGCACATACTGTACTGATACTCCAAAAATATTTCCCCTATCTGTGTTTCTCTTTCTCCTGAATGGCATGGGAACCAGGGTCTAATTGTGGCTATTTACAGTTTGGATCGATCATTAACCAGCTAACAAGAAGCTGATATTTCAACTAGCACTTTAACTATTTCAACTTTTACATCAGTATTAAAGACTAAATAATTACACAAAAAGGTTACAAACAAATTTCTTTTTTGCTTTTAGTATTAGTTGTCATTCTCTCAGACATTCTCAAACCAGGTCAAATTTATTTATAACACCCACACCCCAAGTTAGCCCAGGAGGGTTTTACAGCATGTGTGTGGCAAGAAAAAAATCCACACAAAGAAATTGTCTTAAGTGGCTGAATTTTGTTTCTAGACAAACTTTCAAATAAAAACAACAAAGTAAATTAGAGCAGCAGTAAAAAGAGGTGAACCTACCTTTCTTGGTTTCAGCTTATCCTGCAAATCGTACTGGCCTATGCCTTTGTAGCTGACTCCCAGCCACCATGGTATTCCTTGCTTGTCCTGTATGAAAGCATGCACACACACAACAGCACCACTCATTAAAGGTAGCTTTATTGGTGGGAGTTTCTTTAAAGGCCTGTTATCAAAGCAATTGCCCCATTAGACTCAGTGCATTAGCAACACAAGAAGATCAAATGCATTGGAGGCTTTAAAATCTTTGCAACCCTGACTAATTAATTTTAACACTGCTGTTTGATCTCCTCAGACACCTTCATGTAATAGGGATTAGTAGGAAAAGTTAGTAGATATGAATAAAATGAAGGGAAGTTGGAAGAATCAGAAAGTATGCAAAACATTTTTAGCAATGATTATTGGAATCTTGACTGTTTTTATTTATTTATGGTTTAGATGTTGGACTAAGCCGGTTTGTCATATTTTCTTTTCCCACGCAAACAGGCCGAGTAAATGCTATATATAACTACAATATTATAGTTGCTGTTATAGTTGCAGCAGAGTTTTTAAATGGGAAAAGGCCTTGTTATTTAAGCATCAAGCTAAATATCAATAAATGTAGATGTAAGTGTTAGCTTAGAAAAATAAAGACAGAATGTCGACATAAGGTTTTTCAAAGGTTAAGCTACTGTATGACACAGGGCCCCGCTGTTACCTTCACTGGGTAATAATGGACTCCATATGTTGACTGGGACTCCACCAGGCCCAGATACCTTCAGAGGAAGAAGAACAGGTTAACTGGAATTCAGCCACTTGCACTTCATCATTGTCACCCAGTGGCTGCTGTACAACACCCAGAATAGGATTTAAACTACAGTCATTGAAAAGCAACAGTCATTTGCAGTGGCTAGCTGATTGATTTATTTCAGGGCTATAGCAGAAAAAGGGGAAGTCCATTGATCAGTTCAAGGACACAAATCATCCAAGTGTAAATGACCCAATGTGTTAGTGTTGAGAAAAACTTCCTAAGGCTGGCCAGTTGCTTAGTCTAAGATCACCTCCTCTAATTAATGACACATTATAACAATGTGACAGTCCCCTCATACAACAGAGACACAAGGTTGAAGAGGAAGCCCTGACTCAGAAGAGCTGTGGAATCAGAAGCAGTAGTGTGTAAGAGTTTAATTGGAAACCCACTTAAACCATAAAGATTTCATATTTGTTTTCATTACTTACTGTACAATGGCTTGTCCTCTGGTCAGTCCCTTCAGTTTCTTGTAATGTTCAATCACTTTATCCTCACTGCAAATGGACAGATAAAACATTTAATGAATCAATTGATCAAAATAATCATCAAGTGCTTCATATTCCAGCCACAGAGGGACTGTTGTGAGAAGGACCTGTCTTTGGCACACATTGTGTCTGCTCATGCAGAAAATGCATTCTGGCCTACTGGCCTGCTCATGGCTCTCATCTCCCTCACTTGCTAATGCAGCCCATTTACTTCTCACTGTAATCATCTCTTTTAATAGCACAATAGGATTGCAGACTCACTGTAGCTTAACGGACAGAAAGAGGCAGAGAGAGATAGATGTATACTGTGCTCACCCATGCACTATAAGGCTATAATTTTAATTTGGATATCAAACACAATATGGCTACTTCACAGACTTCAATAGCCTCACATGGCTGTTAAGCTTGAAGAAGACGCTCAGGCAGATAAGCAAAAATCAACAGTGTGGATTACAGAAGGAGATAGTAGTTCTTCATAAAGCTAGTGACCGTGAGCACCTCCCCGTCTCAGGGCTAATGAGCAAACATAATTAACACAACCCAGGCATTAATTAGTCACCCCATCAAAGGTAAAACCGTCTGCCAAGTACTAGGCATGTCTGTATGCACCTTACTGCTCAAAACTGCTTTTCTGGGGAAAGTACTGCTTTATTTAACCAGGTGTTACTAACCACTGAGGCATGTCTGTGGAGGCAGGGCTGTGATACTGGCTGAACTGGAAGCATCTATAGTTTTTTTGTAAAACTGCCCAAGACTGACCCCCACTAACCACCCTCCCTCACCCTAATGTTTTTTGTGGTTTTCAAAGACCTCAAGAGTTCAGAGAACATACCAGTAATTTAGAGATGGGTGCTCTCTTAAAACTCTGGTGGGTAGAACTGGGAGCTCCTTCAGGTCTGATCTGGCAGTCTCAGCACTGGAAAAAAACATATACAAACTCTAAGAACAACAGATTTATTCACTGACAAACAGAGTCCTTCTATGGTTCTATTGCCTTTGATTGAGTATTAGAGTTAGTCTTCTTAGTTTTTGGAGCTGCAAGAGACCCAGCAAGACACTAAAACTACACCGCTGATAGGCATGTTATTATGTTCTAATTAGTACTACCTCCTATACATGATAATCTCTGTACTCAGAAATCTATAATATCCTAACGTTAAAATGAATGTTTAATGGAGCAATTATAGACAAGTTATAGTGTACACCACATTTTCAGCACATCAATGGTTTGAGTGGAACCATGGACCTATTTTGAATGTCAAACCAAAAGTCTAAAAATGTGTAGAGAACATTTTTCCATGTGTTTGTGCTTTTACAGTGTGGTTTGAATTTCTGTCTTAGAATATAACATCAATCATTCATGTATGCAAACCTTTAGAAAAGGTGCAGTGTCAGGATATTGTGTTTATCTTTCTTATCTATAAAGAGGGACACTGCTTGCCAGGACTAAAACTTGAGCTTCACTTATGTCTTGCCAGACTTCTAAAAGTACAAAGAGTCTTTAAGTCAAAGGGAATTTTTGGATGGGTTTGTGAAGAAGTCTTTTAAGATGCCAAAGACATTTAATGCAGGTTCTCAGGAGTAATACACTTCATAGTTATGAACTGTAGGTAAACTAAGTCAGTGGCCACACAATTACAAATTGAAAAGGCGCAGCTGCTCTTACTCACAAACTCTTCCAAAAATGTTAAGCAGAGTCGTTATAACAAACACAGGACTAGGCCATGTTACCTGTGGTGTTTGTCACTCTAAAGGTCTATGATAGTGAATTACGGGGCACTCCAATATCGTGTAGGAGGAAGCACTGGCTCTACAGTTTCTGCTGGACGAAAAAGGGCTCGATGGACCAGTCCACTGGAGAGCAGAACAAAAGCCATTCACAGGCACTTGGCAGCGTCTGCCTATGTTGAAAAGTATTGTACAAGGCCCAGCAGTATTACAAAACATTTGGTGGACAGGACTTAAAAGTGTATGTCAACCCATATGCCATATAAATATTTTTTAAAATAAACCTACCATTTCAGAGAATTTTATTCCAAAAGCCATTTGACCCCAAACTGACTTTAATAAAAGTCAGTGTACTTCTATAGAATTTAGCAGCCACTTAAATGGTGGTCTAAAACCAAAGTGATCCAGTTATGTGGATCACCTCACTAAACAAAAACAAGGGCGAGCTGCTGCAAAGGGCAGAGGCATATGAATCACTCTTTGCTGTAGCTACCTCTCAAAGGTTGACTGGGTTTTGCTGCCACGGCACTTCACTGCGTGTTTGATGGCATACACTTTATGGGGAACTGGGGCTGTTGTCGGGGTGATCTACTCCACAGGCGTGCTGCCCTGTCAGCAATCTGGAATTCATTACTACGTCTGTTATCTCCCCGCAGCTTGCAGCATGGGGGCAATTCCTACACTCAGTTTAGCCCTGCCCAGCACAGCCTACCCAGTGTGGGAGAGATAATACTCATGTGTCAGCTATTCCACAGGGCTGAGACATGGTGACTGTGGTGGGAGCACAATGAGAGAGCCTACTGCTGTGAATGAACCACTAACTACAGACCTGTACATAAAAATAAAACTGAAGACTAGTCTGGGTGCAATACTGTTTATATAGATACAATTAGAACACAACTGACACTGCCTTAATTAAAGTTATTTAAATTATTACTAGCTGTTAAAATATAGAGATAAAGATGAAATACAGATGTCTGAAGATCACCTTTGAAGGTGATCACAACTGGACAAGAAAACAATCACATATTCTTAAAACGTATTAAAGATATGAATCTATTCAGTTAATTTCCTACAATCCTTTTTATCATCCACAGAGGTCGTAACTTGTTGCATTCAGCTGTGGATTGTACCTGCAAGTGGTGAAGCACCACAGTAATGTGTAATCAGTGTGGTAAAAAACAAGACACAATGTTAAGATCCAATGCAATATTAACATAGTAAAGGGAATTCTGATACACTACAGGCACAGTGTGAACCCTGATGGTGCATTAATTCGGTGCACAGCAGGGGACCAGCCCACACCATCACAATAACACAACCACAGTGACTCCTCCTAGTACCAAGTTGTCAACCATTGGGTGGTGGGTCTGGCTCATCCCTCTTAAAGCAGCTGGCTGGATGAGGAAGAGGTCTCCCTGTAACTTCTCCACAGCTAATCTCACTGCTCCACGGCACTTTGCTAATACAGTGCAGAGGAGACACTTTATATTATTTGCTTCATGAGGGGATTTACTGGGCCTGATTCTCCAAAAGCAGAAATAAAGCATATCCCAATTTGAAAAACACTGTCACAGTACAGCAGGGGATTGACTAGTACAAATGCATTGTTATATGGGCCAGTAAGGGAGGAAAGTAACTTTATTTTGCAATTTTGTGCACATTCCCCCAAAGAAAGAAACCTGTTCTATTCCTGTAATTGTTGTCAAAGGATGTGAACCAAATACTCCAAATGTCAACACAACTAAATATATTCACAAGTTAATATCTAAAAACTGTACCAGAAAGAGCAGAGAAAAGAAATAGCTCTGCAAAGAAAAAGAAAGACAGACTGATTTGGACATGCTCCCATCCTCCCTGTTTCTCCCAGATTTGTTGGCAGGGTGTCTTTTATTGTGCTTTCAGAGTAAGGACAAAGTGTAGCCCATCCCTACACCCACGTGAACTGAAAGTTCAAACTGCACACCAGTCTTCAAGGTAAAGTAGTTTTTAATCAAAACACTTAGGCATAAATCTGTACTAAAAGTGCAATAAATAGTAATTAACGTTTTATCAGGTCAATCATGCTTGTAAATAATCAGGGTGTTAATGAGCACAAGAAGACATAGCTAAACATTTTTTTTAAAGAGGACAAACATAATAGTTTGACAAGGTGTCAAATAGCATTTTCAGCATTGCCTTTATCACCACTGAAACCATGCACACACAGTTCCTTACAGTGCACAAATCTTTGTGTTCACATAATTGACAGAGAGAGGAGTTTAGGACACAGGGACAACACAGGTTATTGCCTCGACTCAGTCACTCAGAGTACTAGTTATCAATAGCAGCTAATGCCCTTCACTCATACAGCTGGACAAAAAAAACAAAAACCTTATCAGCAGGTCAAGCCTCTGAGAGCAATGAAAACATTAGTTCCACTAGTGAATAGTTTACAAAGGCATTGTTTCGAGAGTCTCCCACCAGTGTCATTGAAAGAATTACAACGTGTGAATTTGTCCATGTAAAAGCTGTGATTGTCAAGATATGTCAAATGAACTGATCATCTAAAATTGCGACTTTTGGACTATATGGATGGCAACAGATCAGCAGGGCTTCAGTTCAATGTCACACAAGATCAAAATCAAGGGAATTATTAACTATGGAAGGTCCAGTGCAAAATAAAATCTGAACCAGAAAAGCTGAACATTAACAGGCTAGACTCATGCAATTTTTATAGACTTGGCATTGACCAAACACCACAAGTGAAAACTCTACTACAGGGACTAGATTGTGCAGAATTTGCATTTAACTGCAGACACTAGTTCATGAAAAGGTTTATGAAAGTCTGCGTATATCATTACAGCACAATATATGAAGACATGCAACTTAAAAAAACACTACATCTCTACACAAAACATGAAGTTGAAGATTTAATAAACTTCTATTGAGTTCCAAATGTAATGTTCATTAGAAAAAAAAGTGAAAAGTTAACATGACAAATACCCTTTGGGTCGTCCTATTTTCCATTTACTGCATTAAGGGCTACGTCATAATATTGATAATGTCTTCTTACCTGCTGTAATCTCCTTTGGCCTCCTTAAAAGGGGAAACATTGCAGTTAGTAAAAGCATTTTAACGAAAATGCAAAACTTCACTAATGCCCAGTATAATGTTAGCGATAAAGTTATTCACAATGTTATAACTTAACGTAACTATTAGTTAAACATGAACACAATTAATGTGACGATATTTAGTAATTTATTTGATAACCACGACTAACAGTGCAAAGAAGTACACGCTGATTGCAGAGTAACATTAATAAAAAATGAGAAATTTCTTTAACGATGCCTGCAAACAAAACTAAAGCTAACGTCACCCCAAGAGACAACTGTTTTCAAATGGTGCGTGCCTCGACAGTCTTCATTTCCATTTAGGGTGAGTGACAAATTCTGTGTGAAAAGCCTGCGACAAAACTCTTTCTTACCTGCAATGCGAATGCGGCTAATTTAAAAACATTTGCACTCTCCACTTCGATGGTCTCCTGTTGTAAGAAAAATGTGAAATTAGAAACGATTTAAAAAAGTATACGTATACAAAGTGAACCCTGTCCCAAACACTTGACTTGACAAAAAATCTTTTCGTCCCGTACCACGGTCCCACCGTTACCGACTGAACCACTTCCGCAGGAGCAATACGGTGTTTCAAACAGTTTGAGAAGTGCATTTCATACACTTCTACCACCTAAATCGTCGTGAGATTTTTATATAAAAAATAAAACACCCACCGGTGTGTAGAAAGACCAGTTTAAGGTTCTGCTCGAGGCTAGAGTTCTCTTGTTTAAGTGGTACAGCCCGAAAGCAGGTTCAACAGTCTCCGTCTCCCATAGTGACCAGTGTGCTCTCCCCGCGAAAAAAACTGCACTGCTACGTTTGATCGCATGTTGCGTTCAGTGCTCCTCGTACAACTCTACATCTCGTTTAGTAACTGCCCGCATACTATATTTATCTATGCCTGCCCACTATTGTAATAATAATAATAATAGTGGGTAGGCACAGGTATTTATAGTACTTTTATTTTCCACCAAAGGTTGCATAACTATAATAAGTTTACTTACAATCGCAGATATATAAAAATAATATATAAAAATGTTTACTATTTTGACTTATGGTTTCAAATTGTTAAAAGAAACACTTCTACTGCTTAAAATGAAACAACACTCATGTAGTGCTTTTTAAAGAAATGTCTCTGGGCATTGGAATTGTCACCTTACATATGTAAGAAAAAATGTTAGCTAATTGCAGACAATATAATAATATAATAATTAGACAATATAATAATTTCAGGCCATCTGGATAAGAACTAATCATATACCAAAATCCTTAGAATTTATATTAAGATGTGAAATTAGAATATTAGGTCTTTGTTATGTTTGAATGAATCCTGCACAGCATAAACCATGGCTTGCATTAAATGAACTTTTAAAAATTTTGAATGTCCAATAGCACTTAAAAGCTTGAAGCTGAATAAACATGTATAAAATACAGTGGCTGGATAAGTTATCTTCTAAGGCGATCAGCTTTTGCACACAAAGATTAGAAACCAAGGGGCCATGATGCCAATTTGGTTTCAAGATATAAAGTGAGAGAGAGAGAGAGAGAGAAAATTAATGCTTCAAACAACTTACATTAAACACTAAAGATTTAGCATTCAAGAAGAACAGCTCCACTGTTTTGTTCTCTTTCAAGTAGGTGATCTTCTCAATATAAAACCTGTGAAAAGTTTATCTTGTCAGCAAGGTTCACTTGAAATAGAATGTCAGTACATTTTTCCAATGTTCAGCATTATCCACAGATTATGCTATATAAAAACTAACTTCGTTTTCACGCAGCAGGATCTAAACTGTGCTCTATCACTGCCATCTGCTGGCTAAGCCTCAGCCTAGTGGCCATAAAAGTATCATTACAAGAGCTTGTTTCAAAATAGGCCTATATTATTCACTATGTAGTCTTATATATAAAACACTGAGCTGGACTAAACACTGGCCAGCATTTGCCACAAGAGCACTCACCTCACAAGGAACTTGAGTTCCAAAGGTCCTCCAGTCTTGGAGAAGTCATGATCAAGGACTTTACGATCCAGCTGGAGCCAGTTATTCTGGCCTCTGAGCAGCAATAAAAGAAGAAATCATATGTTAGAATACTGCTTTCTTAAATGTGATCGCTTCTTTTCTTTCCTAATCTAAGTCTTTGCTTCTGTAAACATAGTTTAGACAATGCATTTTTGTCTTTAAATGACTCTTTTAGGAATTGTACTTACGTGTCATCTATGAAGCACAATCCAAAGTATTCTTTCTCCTTCAGGTTAAAATGTGAGGCCACCAAATCTAACAGCTCACGGGACAACAACTTGGGCTGAAACATTTAAAACACAGCACAAACTTTCACTTTAGACCATTTGTATGTAAATTAGTGTTGTGCTGGAAAAAATACAAAAAGATGGGAAAATATGATTTACACATGAGATTACTGGTTCAAAAACAGCTCAAGAAACAAATGAAACAGAAGAAAAAAAAAAAACTACCTGAACCAGCAGCTCCAGGTTCCTGCCATCAAGGAGCTGAACCTGGCACAGACGACCTTCTGTCATCTGGAAGAAAAAAAGGCATGACATATGACAGCTACTGCAACAGTCGAAGCACACCGTCTCCACCTCCACTTTTGTCTCTCCAGTCAGATATCTCCATAACTCACTTTTTTACACAAAGTAAGACATTTTGGCTATAGTTTTGGCTTTTCCGCCATAAGGATCACATACTAAATACAAGCACATACCTTCAACTCTGGTTTAATGAAAAACCCTGAGACATCAACATCTCACATTTTCCTCTACTTTAAAGAAACCAAACTAAAGCATAATGGAGTCCTGCGCCATTGTTTAATTGAATTCCCACTCTATTGTTTAATATGAATAGTTTTAAGATTTGTTCTGCTGCAGTGAGCAAAACTGCCTTTCAATGACAGACAAGGGAGGAAAATTATTGTGTGGTGATGGGCACTACTGAAGTCATATTTCAGTACTTGGCTTCTACCAAATTCAGGTTTATATTCAGATATTTTATAACATTCTTAATTCGTTTACAATTTTGATGACAGTGTTTAGTTAATCTATTGGATTGCTATTGGTGAAATGTTTCCAATAGTCAATATCTTCTGTAATGTAGTGGATTATAAATATGCATTGAATAAAACTCTGTGTTTTATTTAATTTGCTTATTTTTGTTATCACCAAGAGCTACATTTAATGCTTGATACCACCTTATGTCTGTACATTTAATATGCAAGCAGCCGGTTAGCTTAGCTTAACACAAATACTGCGAATAAGGGGACATATTTAGCCCACCTCAATTTGAAATTATGTACCAGACAATCCTATTGCTTAGCACTGAGAAACTGAACTTACATTGTACAGTAATCATAGTATGAGCAGTATCTACTACTGTTTGAGCTCAGTAACACTAGTCAGAACCTCAAAATCAAGACTCTGTACTATTTGTGTTGCTGCTCAGGAATATGTCCAGGACATCTTTTATTTCACTTCAGTGAAAAACATGTGGCATCCCACTGCTTGGCCTTTGTGATGGAAACTGACAGTCATGTTGACGTCCAGTGTGACCGCAGGGTGTTACAATTCAGCCTACCAGGACATATTGCTCTCAGCACCACATCAGAACTGTCATTTCACTTTTATACTGCTACCTTTCCACTTTCTTTTTCAACGCCCTGAACCTCAGTGAGATATTGGGATGCTGTGGAAAGAGCTGTACTTCCCAACAACAAGATTTCATTTGGAGTCTCACTAAGCTAGTACTGTATTATTCGAAGTTTTGCTCTGAAGCCCCAAATTTCCACATACCCATGCTTTCTGAGCTAGAATGCAGCAAGTTCCAACTGTTTAAATAGGGATTAATCACCATAGTAACCTTTCATTAATTGTTGTGGTTCTGCAAGGGACAATCCAAGAGTCAGTCTATGAATGGTACATTGTTGCAGGGCAGTGACATCAAAACACAGAAAAAAACAAAGGCCTTTCAGTTAACAGTGTGTTTTCAGGCTCACAAACAGCCATTGAATGTTAGACTTACCATCAACATCTGTGCAATAAGATGCGTAATATTATAATGCATAAATGTGCATTAAGACGGGGGCTGCACTGTAATGGTGTAGTAGGGTATCAGTGCCCTTGAGCCAGCTGAGCTCCAATGTGAGGTGCCTATCATTAAAAAGAAAGGTCACAACTGTGTCAAGGCGATCAGCCCACTGAAGCTTTGTCATTATGGGCTCTGCATGTGACCTTCAGCCACTTACCTGCTCAGGCTGAACTGGGTCCACCCTGCAGTTCTGATTGCAGGTCTACAATACACCACTTTATGCATTTCCTCTCAGAAAAAGTTAGACTGAGTAGTAACATAGTGTGATACATAATGTTGGAACGTAACTAATTACATCTATTTAAATGTACTAATGTACAAATTTGAGGTAATTTTTGTCAAGTAGGTCCAATTCATCACTTTTATTGGAAATATTGCCCTATTTCCTCTTACTCTTACCACTTACTTTTCAAATTAATTTTTCTAATTACAAAACAATTCACTAGTTTATGCAAGATTTATATAGACATTGTTACAGCTCCCCCTTGACCAAATACAACATCTTAATTCATCCATAATGATGATGCAATGCAATATTACATTATTAGCCACTGGCTGCAGCAAATCCACAAAATAAGTAGTTTTATTTGTGATGCTTTGAGGTATACTAATAATTTGGCACTTTTACTTCAGTAAAGAGTCTGAATGCAATATTTTATCTCTAATATTTTGACCGGTTACTTAAATATTGCCTAAAAATTAAAAGGATCTGACACTCATGTTAATCTGAAAACTCTATTACAGCAAGCATGAAAAACATATTTGAATATGATGCATGTGTTCAGAATGAAACTAAGAATAGATTACTACAATGGAAAATATCCTGATACAGTAAGTATGAAATGCCATTTGACTCAAAATACACTTTGACATGGCTGTATGTTAGGAAAAAGCAAAAATAAGGAACCTGATCACTTTCCAGTTTACACACTGGGCATGTGAGATAGGTATATGTTTACCACACAGGCAGCGCTCAGGTGTTTCAGCAAAATGCATTTCAAAGACAACTTTGCATGTTCTTCTCTTCAGCCAGACGGCGAGATCAAACGGTTGGTCATGCTGCTCTCTAATGACTACCATATGTGCTGAGAGAGAGGCCCTTGTTAAAAAACAGACTGTGACTCACTGAGAGGCAGCCTGTGCTGCCTCACATTCACAAAAATAAACACATGCATAGACTAATGAGCCAGATGAGAAAACTTATAAACTCACTACAATCAGAGGAATGTCGAAGGCAGATTTAGGTAATGCAAGCCATAAAAATTCAATCAAAGAAATCCATCTGGCACTTAATCCCATGCTGTCAATAAAGCAATCAAATAAAGTCCTATATTTAAAGTCCTCTTTCTTTTTACAGTAATAACTAATGCTGCCATTGTTGAAGAAGCTATCATACCTGGTAGAATTTTCCAATCCTGAACCAGGCTTCCAGAAAGCGTCTACATGGCATTAGCCCATGATTGTACCATCTCCTCAGGGTGTGATGTGCCAGGCTCCAGATGAGCTGACTGCCTGATGCCACCAGGTCTTCCATTCCACGTATGATGCGCACAGCCATAGTTAGTTGCTTTTTCTCCCTCCTCTTCTACTTACACATCACGTTGTCTGTTTAGTTTCGCTTTAGAGCAACAGCTGAAAGGGGCACCTACACTCCAGCGCACACACACACACAGTCTACTATGTCTCTCCAGCTGATGTAATATCAGTGAGTATCGGCGCTCTGGAGTGGCTGGAGCAGAGCAATGTGCCTCAGGCTTGGTCCTGGGCCCTGGTCCAAAACACTGCCTCATAGAATGCTGGGGAGGGCCGGACAGAACCACAAGGCCCCTGCTGCATAGGCTCCATCTCCCCTCCACATAAACACACTTGTATACAAACACAGGATGCACAGAAACAAATTGCAGCTGGCCTCTGAAGTCATATTTTCTTACTTACAACAGTGTGATAATGAATTTTTTTGTTTTGCTGATGTTTATTTGTCATCACAAAATGATGCTACACCAAAATGTGCTTCATTTTTATGAACTAACATAAATGACTTAATCTTTTATTTTTATTGTTTCATTGCAGCGTGTATTTCAGTTTCATTGTCTGAGAAGGGGTGTGGGAATGGGCTGAAACTTCTAGGACGTTGGAGCAATTTCCTGAGGACACCAGACACCCCCACCCATTATATTCTGCAGGAACACTAAAAATAATTGGCAGAGATGGCAGAACTGACAGGGCAAAACTAAAAGTGTGGAAAAAACATGTAAAAAAAAAGCTTTGATGTAAAAATGTATGCATAAAAGAACTTGTGACTCACTACCAGACATCTTCCTTTTGCCAGCTGCAACTAATAAGCAAATGTCGTACACATGCAGTACACCTGACTCTGACAAACAACTAGAAAAGAAATACTGAGAAAAACAATACAGAAGAAAAGGAGACAGGGAGACAGCTCTCAGCAGCAACGTGTTGGAGTTCATCTGGAAATAATATCCGGCTGTTTGTTTATGTGACCCCACTTTCCAAGAACACTTAAGTGACCACAGTCACCATGGTGCTGTTTCATTGAACACGATCAGCATAGTTGTCTCAGAGTAGACACACTGTGACCTCTAAATCTGCGGTAATAACAGTAAGAAAGGAGGTAGATTAAAGGTAAGAGAAAATAGACCTGATAAAAAAATCTTCTATTAATAACTCCCCAAAGCATGGCACGGAAATGAAATGAATTATGCTGCTTTCTGCCTCATCATCTATAATTGAAGAGGCCAGTATGGCTGCTCAGAAAGTGGCAGCTACATCCAATTCTCAATTATAGAACTTTCCATGTGTGCTCAATTACACTACAGTAGACAAACAAATATTTAACAAAATCTTAGCACCCATCAATCATGCAACTTACACAGTTATGGCTGATTATGAAAATACTCCGAAGAATACATGTTGGAAGTTAAAATCATTTACTGAACCTACTCACGCCCATAGCATGGTAGCTTAAGTGGATTTCCTGAGATGTCCAAAACAATTCATTTTACACTATGGAAAGTTTGTGGTCAGCTGTGAATTTCCTATTGTGCACATTTTTCAACTACAATAGACACGCTAACCTTCATAACATGAAGCCTACAAGAAGCTGTTTTGACTCATTCCAAACGATTACAAGAATAACACTGTACAGAGTTCAGCCAGAAAAATAACAGCAAATGTTCTGTTACTGTACTGACTGCCATTACAGGAAGACAATTGTATTCCGCTCAAAGCCTTTTTAAAGTACAAAAAGTGTCCTAACAGGATTAAACACTACTGATCCTGTAATCCAGTGCTGCTGAACTGGATGGATTTACAGTGCCTTGTAAAAATATTCACCCCCCTTGGCATTTTTCATGTTTTGTTACATTATAACCTGTAATTTAAATGTTTTTTTAATTTGAATTTTATGGGAGGATTTGCAAAAACGAATTTTTAAAAAATTAAAAATCTGAAAATTGGCATGTGCATATGCGTTCAGCCCCTCTGCTATGAAGCCCCTCAAAAGTTCTAGTGCAACCAATTACCTTCAGAATTCACAGAATTAGTGAAATGAAGTCCACCTGTGTGTAATCTAAGTGTCACATGATCTGTCAGTATAAACTCACCTTTTCTGAAAGGCCCCAGAGGCTGCAACACCACTAAGCAACAGGCATCATATCATGAAGACCAAGGAGCTCTCCAAGCAAGTTAGAGACAAAGTTGTTTGTTGAGAAGTACAAGTCAGGGTTGGGTTATAAAAAAAAATATCCAAATGTTTGATGATCCCCTGGAGCACCATCAAATCCATCATCTTCAAATGGAAAGAACATGGTACCATAACAAACCTGCCAAGAGAGGTCCGCCCACTAAAACTCACAGACTGGGCAAGGAGAACATTAATCAGAGAGGCAGCACAGAGACCAAAGGTAACCCTGAAGGAGCTGCAGAGTTCCACAGCAGAGACTGGTGTATCTGTGCATGGGATCACAATAAGCCATACACCCCATAGAGCCCAGTTCTATGGAAGAGTGGCCAGAAAAAAGCCATTACTTAGTGTTAAAAATAAGAAGACACGTTTTGAGTTTGCCAAAAGACATGTGGGCGACTCCACAAATGTATGGAGGAAGGTTCTCTAGTCAGATGAGACTAAAATTGAACTTTTCGGCCACCAAGGAAAACGCTATGTCTGGCGCAAACCCAACACATCCCATCACCCCAAGAACAGCATCCCTACAGTGAAACATGATGCTGTGGGGATGTTTTTCAGCAGCAGGGCTGGGAAACTGATCCGAGTCGAGGGAAACATGACTGGTGCTAAATACAGTGATATTCTTGAGCAAAACCTGTTTCAGTGTACCTGTGATTAGAGACTGAGACGGAGGTTCACCTTCCAGCAGGACAATGACCCGAAGCATACTGCTAAAGCAACACTCGAGTGGTTTAAGGGGAAATGGTTAAATGTGTTGGAATGGCCTAGTCAAAGCCAAGACCTCAATCCAATTGAGAATCTATGGTCAGACTTGAAGATTGCTGTTCACAAGCGGAACCCATCCAACATGAAGGAGGTGGAGCAGTTTTGCCTTGAGGAATGGGCAAAAATCCCAGTGGCAAGATGTGGCAAGCTCATAGACTTATCCGAAGAGACTTGCAGCTGTAATTGCCACAAGAGGTGGCTCTACAAAGTACTGACTTTAGGGGGGAGAAGAGTTATGCACACTGACATTTTCTGTTATTTTGTCCTATTTGTTGTTTGCATCACAAAAAAAAAAAAAAAATCACATCTTCACATCTGTTCTGTAAATGAAATGATGCAAACCTTCAAACAATCCATTTTATTTCCAGGTTGTGAGGCAACAGAACATGAAAAATGCCAAGGAGGGGTGAATACTTTTGCAAGGCACTGTAGTTCTAGAGACGGATTCATCCTCAGAGACTAATTTTGAAGGAAGAAATGTAACCTAACCATGATAACTGGACAGGCATGGACAGACATGGGAAGGCACAGCTGCCTGGAGGAGCAGCCAAACATATGGTGGACAAAAACTGCTGTTGATCACACAGCTGACTGCCACGTGTGTAATGGAAAGAACCCTGTTCTGGTCCCAAAATATATTCATATATATGGGGTTCCTGATCCATGTGCAGTACATATTTCTGAGATTTAAAAAAAAAAAGACAAAAAAAAATTTCCATTTACTTCAGATGAAGTGGTTTGTCTGGAATTTTGTAAAAACATATGCCAGTGACTGTGTCCACTGACAGCCACTCACCTGCACATTTATTGTGCAAACACAAAGTGCACACATAAGTGGAATACCTGCAGGCAGCAGGTGATCCCATTTGATTTCCACACTCTATATAGTTTTGGTACAGTGAAGCTGTAGGATAAACAACAACCAGCGCTACAGTTGATGTGTAGGAGTCTATGCCAAGAGTGGGTGTCCTGGGGGAAAGTGGAAACTAACTGTCTGCACTAAGTCTTGCAGACATATGCAGTAAGCAGTCTGTCTGAGCCAAAAGCAGTCTGTTTACAAGTGTCTATGATATAAGCAGACCCAAAACATGTAGCATCTTTCACTAACAATATACTAATACTAATATATAACACACACAATTACTTCCTCTGAAACCTTATTCAGTGTTGTTTTAGGCCTTTTGGGGGCAGTGGAAAAAGTAAACAGTCATCACCTTATAATGGCCTTATGGCTAAACATACATACATTGCTGACTTACATATCCAGCTGACTAATGCAGTAGGCATAAAACGAGATGCCAAAATGCTACAGCATTAAAATATTAATCACAGTAACTTTAAGATTTGTGTATAAAATAATCAAATCAATACTGTCAAAATAAGGATTCTTTGTGCCCTGAAGGATAGTTTCAAGCTTCCACTTTAAAGTATGCATTTCCCTGTCTCTAGCCTGGCACCAAGGCTGTAAACACCATGACATCACATCATGGTCCGTCACCCTCTCTGATGTCACTCTAGTGTCAATTTCTCTACACAAGACAAGTCATGTGCTACACACAAGACTCTGCTCACTTAAAGGCTCATTCTTTTCAAGCTGTTGTTCTATTTTCTCCCCCAGGCAGAGTACAACCAATTGTTGTGGATGGGTAGTTATGGTTGACATAGTGTGTTCATGCTGCAGTGCCTCTACATGGCCAGTAGATGGGGAAATTGACTGCCACACCGCCGTTGGGGACAAAAAGGGGAAATATATTCAGTGCTGGAAATTGTGTGGTAAATTATGCTGCCTAGAGGGTTTAAGTCTTACCTTTATGCCAAAGTCATGCCCTTTCTCCTAGTGTAAGAGTCTCATTAGACTTGTGATGCTGGGTTTGAAAGTTTAATAAGAATACATACTGACAGGCTGTTAGAATTTAGCCCACTGCTCTGCTGAGTCCCAGAAGTTCATTATTAATAGACCCAAACCTGTTGAGAATACAAGGTAGGCCATGATGGGGGCAGCCGAGCTGCCAGGATCATCATAGTTTCCTGTCCCCAGGCTCATTTCATCATTGGATGGCAATTACTGTGTACCATAAGTGGTAGATTAATTGTATAAAAGGGGAAGGCTTCTAAGTCAACATACGAGCCTGAATAGGGCAGGCAAACAGCTGTCACCCACCCAGGCCTACAGCTGACAAGCTATGCCACATACTGAGACTGCAGCTGACACTATGAATGGAAGACATTCGGCCCAGAATGGCTGACACACTTTATAACATACACACACAAGCAGGACAGTTAACTTCCATTTACAATGTCCTTGCCTCACAGGGCCCTGCCTGCATGCTTATCAAGCTTCCCGACTGTCACTTGTGGTTGGAAATGGAGCAGGTGGACACAGCTGTCAGAAACCATGCTACTTGATAGGAAGATAATTTAGAATATGTTCCACATTTTAGTGGGTTTTGCTGCCTCAAGTCTCACATGTGAGTAAAAATGAAATATTGTGTATTTTCTAATATTTTCTTTTGTTTAATCTCCCCTAGGCATGCTGCTAGCTTGTCTTTTATTTTCAGCTCTAAATAATAACAAAATGAACTTCAATTTTTAGGAAAAGCCTACCCTAAAGCTTTTGCATTTTACACCAGTGCCAGTATGTAAGCTTGCCATTATTCATCTTGACTAAAATTGTCGCTGCATCTGTTTAGAAAAAAAACCAAACGACATCTTAATTACAGCCAATTAACACCATGTGATTTCTTTTGGCAAATGAAGGGTGAGAAAGAAAAGCTTTTTGTGTGTGTTTAGGCAGTTCAGTGAAGCCTGATTTTGTGTGCCAGACACGGGATTGAAAAAGAAAAGAAGACAGGGAAGAGGCGAGAGCCTGGGTATTCAGACTGTCACCGTCCAGTGGCATCGGTTTGTTGGTTGTGTCTTGCGATTTGAGGCCAGCTCTTCTTGTTGTGTGGGATGGTGCTCAGGGGCACAGGCCACAGCAAACCATGTGTCTGTATAACCCAGATGCTATGAAGAGGAAGAGGTCAGAGCAGGGGAAGCATGTGGGGCAGAGGCAGCAATGGCAGGCAGCAGCCCCATTCTATGTGGTGTGACAAAATGTTGCCCCAAGGGACTGTGGGTGCCCAGATTTGCCCAGACATTTGTTAGAAGGAGAATAAAGAGCCTGTGTCTTTAGTTTTGAGTATCATAGACCCAGTGATGGAAAATATGAATGACTACTGTGGACATCTCCACAGGCAACCATATGAAACAAAGAGAAAGCAAGACAGATGAATGGGGGTGGGGGGAGACACCAATAAGGAGCTGTAATGAGCCTGGAGGCAACAGAGGGGGCAAAATAATTGCATGGGGGAAAAATCATTTTAAATGGTTTGGTTTCGAGGTGTATAAAAGTGTACTGTAATGTACTTCTATTTTAACTGTTTCAGATATAAAACTGACTGGAAAGCTAAGGAAAACATATTTTAAAGTGGTTAAGTTTGATCTGTCCATTATTCCATGTGGCTTTAATAAATTAGGTGCCATGCTACAAAACAAAACAAACTTACTCACAGCTAATTTATACACAGGCATACTGAAGTGTACAAATCCATTTTGATGCTACAATCTGCCATTAGTTGAGTTCCGGCAGCTGATATCTGCATTTAGATTATGTACAGTAATGAGACCCTCTGGCTTATCTCAATCCAATTTACTAACTAGGTAATCAGTTTCATAGCCTTATCTAGACACACATGTCTGATAAAACACAAGCAATCTAAACTACATGTTGAAAACTGGATCCTGCTACCTAACTTGCTTTGCACATACACTGCAAAACCTATGTGCACACAAGTAGAAATCCCTTTAGGACAGGGAATGTGACCCACCAATAGGACAGAAATCCTCTATATTTGACCTGCTGTCTGAATACAAAAGCTCTCTGTGGGCCAAAAGCTCTCAAAGGTTGCAGCTCTGTCAGAGAGATTTCTAGCATGTTTTGTAGGGAGAGTCCAATGGGGATGCAGAAGAAGAGATAACCTGTATAGTACAATCTAAAAACAGGCTTTGTGTTATTGTTGGGACATCTAATTCAGTACTTTTATTTTTTATACTGTTGCATACTGTATTCTGAAATAGCCCCTACACTGTAGAAGGAAAACACATTTCCCGGATTTTAAATATTACTTTAGAGAGAAGACAACATATTGTCTAAGTTAAGTTTTTACCTCTACAAATATTCTCAGAGCAGGTTTGGAGATAGAAAATAATATGTGTAGCCTAATTACTAATACTCCTTAATAACAGTGGCAGCCTAACAGTAATTTGATTACTTTCAGATCACTGTCACACACACATGTACCATAAAAGCTGTATCTAGGAAGAATTAATATTACCAACGGATGGCTGTAATTTCATTTCAGCCAACCACGCAGATCATCAGTCATCTGGACGGTAAAGTAAATTACAAGGGGCTTGTACTAATCATGGGACACTGCCACATAATTTCAAGCACAGTGCAGTGAAAAAGCTGAACAGCTTGAATAGCATTTTGAGTTTCATCAAAATAAAACTCTGTTATAGCGATTGGTAATTTGACTTTTAAATACTTTTCAACAACTGCAGTGTAAGAATGATGAAAAAGAGCAAGAGGAAAGAGCATTTAGTTTAATTTAGTCAAAGTCATCAAGTAATTCACCATATATTAGCTCTTTAAAATGTAAGAATATAGTAAACAATGCAGCATAAATTTCCCATAATATAATGGAATTGCATGTTTTGTCTGACCAATAGTTGTAAAAACAACTTCAATTCATTTAGAATGATGCAATGATATAACTTATAAAAGCAGAAAATCACATATATTCTCATATATACGAGAAATGTCTTTAAGGTAATTTGTCAAAATTTTCTGTGGTCGACTTATCAATTAATTAACTAATCATTTCTGTTCTAACCTACTATTTATAAATACTTCCAACCACCAGCCTAGTTTGGAAGGCATATCTAAACATAGACACTGCAACCTCCATTCATTCCCCCGAGTCTAACCAACTACTGGGGATACTACTACTCAAATCAAGCACTACTGACTCTCCTGGGGATACAGTGTACTTGACACCTGTTACAACCTGCACCCATCCCCCTACCACCTTTCAGAGTCCAAAACGCAGCATCACCAGACAACGTCTCGACATCACTGACTGTGATTAAAGGGGATGATGTTGTTGGGAGACACATTAAAGTGCTGTCAAGAGACATGCTGCTTCTGTAAATGTGACAAATAAAATAAAATATGAAATAATATAAATAAAAACGTCAACAGCAGGTGAAAGAGTGCACACACACACTCATACCGTATAGAACTAACCAACTAACCTATTTCCACAGGAAGTTGCAAAGTCTCATATCAGCATAAAGAAACCTTGAAAAGACCTTCAGATCAAAGAGAGCTTTTTCTATTGAGTTACAGTTTCCTCAAACATGGTTTCCTTGTTATTTTATCAGCACAAACCTACACCTTTATTCCATGTTATTACTGACGGGCAGTGTCTCTACTCAGCTTTCTGTCCCTGTCACAGACGTTAGCTTGGCCTGCCTGAGTGGACCAGCAGGGTGCTCGGTTTCGGTCCATGGGGCAGATGATAATGACTTCCCTCCCCTCTCTCCTCCTCCTTCTCCATCTTATCCCAAGCTGCACCAGTGAAGGTGACTGCAGCTGGATGATTTCTTTCTTTCCAAACTGCAGGGGATATGAAATGGAGGGTGAGCGGTTTGTGTTACTCTCTAGTGTTAACCCAGTAAAAGATAAACACTCTATTAATGTTAAATGCTAACCTCTGGTGGATAAGCACCTATACAGTCCCTTTATTCTCTACCATACAGCACCATAATGGCGGCAAAACATTAAATAAAAACCATAAAGATGAGATCTTTGAGGGACGGTTTAAAAAAAGAAAAATATAGTACAGCAACTAAACAGGAAATTATTTGGGGGGCGGGTTGCAGACTAAGAGAATAACATATTCACAGAAATCTCCAGCTTGTGTCTTTATCATGTGTCTATGCCCTGTAGCACTAAACATGTGAAACATTCACGAGGGATTTTATGTGTTGAACAGTATTGATTACCGTGGATTGGAGGCTGAGGGGTATGTCTGCAGTGAAAGCATGGTTGTGTTTTATTTATTTATTTATTTATATTATACCTCTCAGCCTGAGAGGGTAATAATAGCAACTAAGGACCTTTCTGCCCCCCCTGCCTCCTCCAACCTCCAACCCCCTCCCACACACACGTACACACACATACACACATATACACACAGAACATTTGCACGTAGCATTCAGGTATTCAAACATCCGCTATTTATCATCACCTCACAACTCTCTTGGCTTGTATAGAGTGCATGTAATCTGTGTGGAGTATATTTAAGAGGAAAATAGGAGACATTAATGGATGGATGGTTGGATGGATGGATGGACGGATGGAAAGATACAAAAGCTGCAAAATTACAGGGAAGCCCCCACACCCACCACACACACACACACATACACACACAGTCTATCCTAGGCAGTTCAACAGCAGTTATATAGAAAAAAAGGTGTTAGAAGGCTTTGCTTTGTTGTTACTTTCATTTTCTAAGCCTCACAGCAATTATATCCCAGAATGAAAGACACAAGAGGAGAAGGAATACTCAAACAAAAACAGGGATATTCTGCTCTGGAGTGTAACGCCACATAGATCTGTTGGGTTCAAGGTCTCCTCCATCGCTGCAGGTTGTGAATGAGCCCACAAGGAAAAAGGTTCTCCCTGCTTGTCTCTGGAATTAGATCTACATCTCACCTGCCCATCTGTGCAACACCGTACAATACTGTTATTTTGGAAGTCATGCAGTGGGTAAACAGTTAGGTAAACTAAACAAAATCTAAGTGATGATGAGGAGAAGGAAATGAAAGCCTGTTTTATTGATAAAAATAAAGCATTTACTTCTTTGTTCATTACAAACTGCCCTACATTAACTTCTTGTGTGAGACTCAAAACAAACTCACACTTCTTACTTCTCTTTTCCCCCTTTCAGTAGGATGCTGCAATGTGACACAAACAATGAAGTGCTCCCAAATTAAAATCATATTCATGAAATACAAAGGTAAAATCATAACTTTGCTATGTCGCTAATGCCACCAAACAAGTGTCCAGAAGAATGAACGCCACATCTAAATCAAATTTGGGGGGTTGGGGTTTAATTGACAAACTGCATTTTGACAACATATGGTAGAGAAGCTGAAATGACTACAGGGGGGTAGTATAACTGAGAGGCGCCACATCCTGTTTGACAAAGGAATTTAATATTAATTTATAGCAATACACTAATCAATTAATTAACTAAAATAAAACGGCTGATGCGAAAGAGTTACAGGGACTGGATTTTTTAATAGACAAAATTCTGCTGATATTTTCTCACATCTGGATTTAGTTTGGGTTTTTGTTTTTAGTTTACCTCTGTATTGAGAGGTCTCGGACTACATACCGACTGTCAAAAGTCATTGGAAAGGCTGGAAAATGATTTTTGATATTGACATATAGTACCTGCATCTGAATTTTCGACCCTTCAGCTTTTATTGCTCTGACATTTCTGGACAGTTAATTTGCTTAACTCAAACGCATAGCTCATGCTATGATGTGCTGTGTTGTTTTAATACTGTTACGCAGAAACATCATGGTCAGGAGTGTCCAGGGAGTAGAAGAACCTGGCTCTGTTCTTGGTCAAATACAGAATATTACTGTTGGACTTATTTGTCTTCACTGTGGGTTATATATCATCAGCTGATGGTTTCACCTAAATTGTAAATTTTGCTGTACTGCTATAAAACAAGCACTGCTGGGATTGTGATGAATTTTCTACCAACAGTCCCCTGGGACTTGGGGCTTTTACTCTGAAGTGCCTCAGTCAATAGCCAGTGAACACATGAGAATCTCATAAATCTGTCCTTGTGTCCATTCTTTAAATAATTTATTAGCAGGTAAGGTTAAGCCCAACATTTTAAGAGGAATTTGTCCACAAACTAACAACTGTCTGACATTAAATGCAGTCTCTTTCATATAAATGATATAGATACCCGCTCCCAGAGGGGTTCCCAAACAGCTGAGAGTCATTCTCCAGGGCTGTTACTAGTGTTTTCTTCTGTGTTCTGATGGGAAATATAAACACGGCAACTAAATTGTGAACATCATTATTCTTCGCAGAGCCACTTTAAAGTACCAAATCCCTCAGAAATCAAACAAAAGACACATAAAATTCTTTCCACAGGGTATGTCTTATATACAACAGTCGTAAGTTTTTGAAACACACAATGTACGTGGGATGTTTGACAGTGTCTGTTTTGTATGTGAAACTGAGGTCCAGACACTTTGTTTTATTCAGGATGTCCTGTCTGAGAGGACAAAGCAGACATGAAACAAGGAAAGGAGATGTAGTGTCTGTACACTGCTGAGCTAATTCACAGCCAATGAGGAACAGATTCCTGTTTACACAACTTTCAGTGTGAACTGTGTTTGCAGTAATTATGTTACGAAATGTGTTAGAATCACTGTGGACATTTAAACACAGGAGAACTGGGACATTATGATAAAACTTTATTGGACTGACCAAGCACACGACCTCTTCATCTAGAGCTCCCGCTGATCCGGGGATCTGAATTGATTTAATTCTATAGATTAATGTTGACCTACAAACACATTAATTAGAATTAGGTCTCCAGCAACAAGCCTATTATACAATGTGACAGCTTTGGGAAGTGCTCATTCTTTTGGTGTTTCATTTGCTTTGCACCTAGATATCACTAAAGAATACATGACACTGTGATGGACTGGTGACCTGTCCAGGGTGTACCCCTGCCTTTCACCCAAAGAGAGCTGGGATAGGCTCCAGCTGATCCCCGTGGTTCTAAAAGAGGAATAAGCGGGTATAGATAATGGATAGATAGAGTATATGACATTCTTAAGATGTATTGAGTTAAAGCCAAAACTATAAAACTATTTGACTTTTTAGAGAAGTCACATGAAAAGTTAATTTTATATGCATGTGCACCACAGCTCTGTATTATACATTTGAAGGGTTTACTGCTACTGCCTTTCTTGACCTGGTATCTTTCAGTGTCTAATATTAGGTGATGTTAGCAAATTGTAGGTTTTGCTCTATAAAGCTACTGATGTAGTTCAGCATTTAGTAGCTGCATAGTCTTGCTTCAAAAAAGCATTGCAGCAAGTACATTTACGGAAATACTGTATGTATAAGTACTACTTTGAGTATTTATTTGAATATGTTCATGCTCCTTTATACTTGTACATTTAGTTTCACTTGACTACATTTACATGAATGCTAAAGTTACTAGTTACTTTGCAAAATTTCACTAACAAATTATGATCCACTGATTAAACTACTCCAAATTCATTTTACCTCAACCAGCAGCAATGTTACTTTTTAAAGCATTAGTAATAGCATTGATGTATGACATGCCATTTTCTCCAACTGCCAAGTTTACAAATCAAGGTCAGTTTATTCATCACGAGGAGTTGAACCTGCCTGTTTTATTACAGTCTTCTTTGACTCAGAACTGAAGCTTTAAAGTCCTAAAAATAACTCTGATGATATTTTTGGGGTTATAATGTATTATATAATATTCTGAATTTCCCTCATGGGGGATGAATAAAGTAAGTATCTATCTGTCAATAATGTAGCATTCACTGTTTTGAAGCTTTTCTTACCTTTTCATACCAGGGACTGCTTTGGTCTTTAAAGTTTTTTGTTATGTGCTGCTTATGAGTCATCCGGTTTTATGCAAACACTTCCAGAATTGCTGGAGTTCCAATTAAGTTTGCTTTTTTGTATTGTCTTTTTGTGATAACTTAAATCCTGAAGAAACTGCTGTGACACTAAGTACCTGAGTGTTGTACCTTTCCTCATGTTTTCATGGCCTTGATATTGCTTGATGGTTTTATATATATGTATTAAACTTATTTTATAACCATGTGTGCATTGATTTAAACTGCACTGATTATTATTATTAGTAGTATTTTCGCCTGCCATGACTGTGATCAAGAGTTTGATGTTATTGAGTGGAGGAAATTTGTTGTCAGAACCAGTCTGACAACAACTTGGTTTCTGGCCTGCATGACAACGATATCATATACCCTAACCAACAAAGCGTCCAAAGGAAGATGTGTGGGAAAGACAAAAAAATTGCTGATAAGCACCTTTGAACACAAAACAGGGCTTTGGATGAGGCATGGTGGGAACACATCATCGGCTCAGGTCGCACTCCCCAGGTTGACTCTTTGTGGTGGTTAATCATGCTTACCCTGTCAAAGACTGCTTTGTGTCTGGAAACAGTTGCTAATGGCACCTGATTGGCGATTAAATTCTATCTGAGCCGAGCAGTGGCGCTAGAATGTTCTGACTGTTAATAGCTTTATTGAATCTGAAATGCTGACCCTACTGAAACCAGCTGAACATCCCAGACTAAAGTCATCACAAAGCAGCGCTGCCACTGCAATGTGTCTGTGTCAGAGAGAAAGAGACAGCACATGTTGCTCTCATGAGGCACAAATTTAGTATAATCACCCATACAGACCAGCCCTCTGCCTTTGTTCTGTACCAATCACACACCTAATGTGTGTTTCCTCATGCTAGACCTGCTGTGAGTCAGCGGTATATGTGGGGCTCTATTTGAAAGTGTTCATCCTGTTTCTTTCATGATGTGAGGTGATACAAGAGCCATGCAGGATATCACATGCCTGCCTCCCCATTGTTGGTGTTGGTTTTGTCCAGGAAACAGGATATTCACACAGAGGAGAGCAGAACAGCTGATCACAGAGCCAGACAAGACAGAAGAGTCCTTTTTTCCCTTTAGAGGTTCAAGTCTCACTTTTCTACCATCTTTTCAGTCCAATACTGATCACAGATGTCTATAATCTCCTGTCCAGAACAAACCCTGTAACTGTTTCAAAACACCACAAACAGCTCCAGTACACCCTTCTGATTGGCAAGGCTGTGGTGTTGACATGTCAACAGCTCAACACCCAGCTGGCATTGGGTCAGAAGTCAGGTAAAAGACATATGTCAATTTGAATTCATTTATACTCAAACCCAGCAGATGACAGTATTTTGGAAATATGTTGTGATGGGCAACCACTGTGTTTCTCCACTTAAATTGCGCACAAAATGCTCATTAAAAGTCCGCAATTAGTGTTAATACCAGTTTAAAGCACTAAATAACAGCAAAGTGCGGAAGTTAGTGAACAAGACGAACCGTTACAGGTGATCGCACAACCTGATACAGTGTATTTTTAGGATTTAAGCCTAAGCGCTTATTGGCTATTTGTGCCGGTAAATGAAACGTTTCTCACCTCGCGTCTTTTGTTGTGACCGTCTCGCTCCCACGTATTGTCTGTCCGCAGAGTGTCTGAGCCAGCACGGGTCACTCAAACAAACCTCTTGTTAAAAGCCGGGACACGCACACGATAACATGTTTTTTTTTTTTTTTTTTAAATGAACGAAGAGCCGGTGTTCTCCAGAGTTCACCAGAGATCGGGCTGAAAAGTCCAGGGGGAGGAAAGCTGCTCCGTGTTCGACATACAACCCCTTGTCTCCGCCACACTCAGTCAATCACACAGTCCCATCCATTCACACTCCCCGCTGCCTCCTCCTCCGCCTCCTCCTCCTGCCGCTGCTGCTCCCTGCCAGTTTCGAAAGGTCCAGGATGGGACAGATGAATTTCCCTCTCTCTGCTGCTACCTCGGCGCACGGCTGCTGGCCAATGAAGGTGCGCTCTCTGACCGCTGCGTAAACGCACTAAAGCTCAGCACAGATAAAATGAAGGCTACTGCAAAACAGGGAATTCACTTTAGTATAGCTAAGATCAGGAATACACGGTCCTCTACTTAAGTTCTATATTTACTTACTTTTTACTTTATCTACTGTATCACTATATTTTAGGGCCCTATAAGGATTATTATTATTATTATTAGGGGTAGTATCCGAACTGGGCCATTTTTGAACTGGCACTTGACCCTGGTGTCATATGGCGAAGGTGCTTACAGGCCGGTTAATGGCCTGGTCCCCTAGTGGTGGGGAAGAACCTGAGAACAAGGGGGCACTGTGGCATAGCCCATGCTGGGCGAAGGTGCTAACAGACTGGCTAATAGCCGCTCGATGTTACAGTTCTCTGGTGGTACTGAATATGCAGAGAACCAGGGACATTGCACAGCCCATGCCGGGTGAAGGCGCTCACAGGCCGGCTAATGGCCTCTGGATGTGCAGGTCCCCTGGTGGTGCAGAAAATCCAGAGAACCAGGGGGCACTGTGGTACAGCCCATGCCAGGCGATGGTGCTCACAGGCTACTTGCTCCAGTTTCTTCCCGGAGTTCAAAGACATACAGGTTAGCTTGATGAATGACTCCAAATTGCCTGTAGGTGTGGATGGTTGTTGTCCTCTGTCACCCCTGTGATATCTATCTATCTATCTATCTATCTATCTATCTATCTATCTATCTATCTATCTATCTATCTATCTATCTATCTATCTACAAATACTGTCTGTAAAAGAAAAAAAAGGTCCTCAATTTTGTCAGGATTATTGTAAATAGAATGATTCATGTTTGTCAGACCATTATATGTAACATTTTGAACATTTTCCACTGACTCCACTGTAAGGGGAAGGAAAGGAGTGCCACACTCAACAATGGAAAAGCTCAGTAATGCACAGAAACTGCAGGGGCAAGGAAATGGGAGGGATCAGAACGTCCAGTTTATTATAAACCAGCTGAACTAAAGTGTCAGGGCCGCAATGAGTTGATGAGATATGGCTATCTCTCTCCTGTCCTCATACACATGGAGAGAATTTTAAAAAATGGAACAAAAGATGAGCCTTCGTATCTAAAGGCAGGTTGTTTTACTGGACGAAAATGTTTTCTTCGAAGACTCAATGAATCACCCCAGGGACAGACCCCACACCCCTCCCCATTTGTGAGGATTTCTGCAAGCCTGTGATTAGGCTCACCCTGGTGCCATGTGTGCACAAAATACACCCCCCCCCCCCCCCCCACCTACCCCCACCCTGTCACATGCACACCAAATCTCTGCTTGACCCCGGCCCCTGTTGAGATTAGCCCACTAGCTATTGTAGCTATTGTTCTGATGACACTTCATATGAGCTATACTCTCATTATAATAACTTGATGACAGCATTGTGTTTCTTGGACAGTTTTTCCAGAATAAAAAAATATTTAGTATCCTCTAAGAATTGGACTTCACTGTGCAAACAAATATATTAAGTATAGAAACATATGCAAAAAAAAAAAGCAAGCATTAGCCTAATGTGGAAAACTTTTATTCAAACCATGTAAAGATGCTAGAATTTTGATTGTTTTTCTCTGGGGATAATAAGAAAATGCATAAGTCAGCTCGTGCCCTTATTCAGTCAAAATGAACACAAATCTGTAGCCAGCTTTGTTGATAACAATAAAGAATGTAACCAGTCTAAGTTAAGGGAATGTTGTTTGTGCAGAGAAGGAAACTATGAATTTTAAGTACAAAGGGATTATGTTGTGCTTGTGGAACAGATGTTAACATGGAGAGGTCTACCCTCCTGAGAGAGGCCCTGACTGACACACTGTCCCATAATCATTGGCCTGCTGTCAATGTGCATCCTGTCTTCTGAGTCTTTAGTTGCATATTGGCCCCACCCCCCCCACGACAGATTTACTCTGCCCCCCTGCCATCAGCCATGACCTTGACTGGTAATGTCATCTTCCTTTGTGTTTTGACAGACATTAACTCTTGCCAATGTTCATTTTTCCTTCTGAAGTAAATGTTTTGTGTTCATGAGTAGCCTGAGACAAACAAAGGATGAATGAGAATAAGTAACATCAACAATAAGTGAGCACTGACCCCTCCATCCCATCATGTCCTCTCATGTGAGCTCAAAGCAGGTCAGCTGTTCTACTGTTGTCCTCATGCCATCGTTCTTCTTTTTTCTTGATCGCTTAGTCATTTCAACATGTCTTTAGTATTTTCTAGGTCAGGGTGAATGAATCAAGTAGTTTGTTGCTGTGTGCCACCGCTCCCCCGCATTTTCTTGTACAAATGAGGGGAATACATTTTCCTGAAAAACTAAGAGCAGCTGGTGATATGTAAAAAAATATAGATACAACCGGCAAACCATGTGTCAAGTCTAGTCAAGTCTAAAGTATAGTCACTGCCCAATAATAGCTTTAAATTCATCATGGTCCCAGCCTATAAAAATGAGTAGATTAGCAAAAATAATTTGACTTTGAATTAGTATAATGATTATTATTATATAATTATTATTTAATTATACTTTAATTTTTCAACTAAACACACTGACCATTTACTAAGTCCTGTCAAGTTTATATATTTATGCAGTTTGCAATAACACCAGCTGATTCACTACTATGGAAATGGAATTTTAGAAAAAATGGGTCTTCAATTACACTTGCAACTAAACAAAAACAGCTCCCAATTTCTATGAACACTAGTTGATTTTATCTGCTGCAACTATAAGGAAATACTACCACAAACTAAATGTGCAGGTTTGCTGAACTCTGTCTCTAGCTGACTCGTTTTAAAACAATAACCCTTTAAATGGATCTGAGACACTGCAGAGGACTTCTTAAACTCTGTTAGAATGACCGTTGGGTTTTTAGCTCTCTCCTTGACAGAGGCCCTTCTTGCCCAGTTACTCAGAGTCCTGGTGATCCCAATCATCTGTGCACGTAACCACAGTTTGGAGTTATTCGTAACACTTCTACGCCGAATACATACTACCTGTCTGATGTCGTACATGCTAATTATAAACAGTCCACACCTTAAACTACCCTCACCATCCTTAATTCAGTTTGAATCACGTAACATGTAAACACAACAGAGATAAACTTATATGAAGTTCAGGAGCAGGACCAATCTGAAACACACCACTTTCGATCATGGGCAAAATCTACCACTTCCTCTGCACTCAGATCTGCTTTTGTTTCTTTGTAGCTCACCTGTCCTTTCCTCTTTCCATTTTGTTCTTCTCTCTCTGTCTTGACCTATCTCTCCTACAGGGGATCCACCAGCCTGAGAGCTGTCTGACTGAACGACTAACTCACTGATTGACTGTCTGACTGACTGAATGACTGAATGACTGAATGACTGACTAACTAACTTAGCATATATTTAACATATATTCATTAATCAAATGTAAACATGTTACCATTAAAATGGACTCACATCTGTAGTTGTCCTATTCAGGCTAAATAATCTGTGTGAGGCAAATTAGAAATTCCAGACTATTGTTGACAGCTGGGACTGAGCTGAGTGACTTTGCCTGTGTAACCGCTGAGCAGACCTTGAATCTATGTATTCAAGTGTCTTGACTCCTGAAGTAATTACATTATTGTGCAGTGAGAGTTAAAGGGCTGACTGCAGGGAGTGTGTAGAACTACTCTGTTTAAATGTGTAGTTTCTGGGCAAACGAGTCTCATGACATTGTATTTTCGTACTTCCATCCTTTCCACACGCAAACCATAAAACAGGTTTCATCCAGAAGTCATATTTAATGATCAGTATATATTGAATATGTATATGTTTTTGGTCTGTTTCTTACTTTGTAATATATGACACTATTTTTCTGTGCTCCGCTTAATTGTTCTAACCTCTATTGCGCTCAGATCAGTCACCTACTACTGGTGAGCAAAACTGTCACTGTAAGTTGTTATACTGCCATCATGTGGACTATGTGGGCTGTGCAGTTTTTAACTGCACACAAAACAATTTTAGACAGCCCCTGCTTATCCATTCATTATACCCACTTATTCCTTAAGGGTCACAGGGATCTGCTGGAGCCTATCCCAGCTCTCTTTTGGGTGAAAGGCAGGGGTACACCCTGGACAGGTGCATTCATGTTCATAATGCATTATAAATAAATTACATACACCTTTTAATGATGATTTGCAAACATTTTAATGATGGGTCACAACTAGTTTGTCAAGATGTGACTTAGATAATTTATTTTTTTTTTTTTACAGTAACAAATATTTTAAAAATAGGCCTGAGGTTTTGCACTGTTTTGCTAAGGGAGACAAATAATGCTTACTGGCAATTAGGGGTAGTATCCGAACTGACAAGTATGACAAGAGGAATTGCTGTTAGTCCACATTGTATAAAAATAAACAAAAGAAAATCAAATTCAAGTTGATTCTAATAGCGGTTTGGCGTCCTCTGGTGAGCACTTTTAGCTACAGCAATCCCCACCTGAAAAAGCTGAATGATTGACTGTATTGTTGAATTATTAGAGACTGTTCTTTTTATGCCCTTCTGTCCAGATAGCAATGCTTGGTGTATATGTGTATGTTCGATGTTCATCTGCATGTTCATGCCTGTTGATTTATTTTTGTAGGCCCTGAAGCCATTATCGCCTATCAGATGAACTCTGCACAGTATGCAGAGTATATAGCAGTAGTTGTAATATGTTACACAGGAACATAGGGGCTGTAAACAGATAAATTGCAAATGGCAGGTGGAGAGGAGGAGTTCATCTAGCTGGTTCCAGAGATTGAGGACTTGGCTAAAAATGTTATACAGACTTAAAGTTTTGTTTTTTCACAATATAACTCATAATGTATTCTATAATATCATGGACATTCAAAAAACAAAAGAAACACCAAAATGTTTTTGTTTCTGTGACACAACAGGAAAAATAAAGTACCACATATAAAAAAAAACCTTTCTGCCTCACAACATAATCACCCTTGACCTTAAACTACAGCCTCAATTCTGCTTGATTTCTGTAGCAAGAAACCACAACATAGATTATCTAAATTTATCCTATGAAGAGACACAACATGTGACAGTTGTTTTGGGATAATGTTGTGATGCTTTTTCGCTGTTTTTCAAGTGTAACATAAGAACATTGATACCACTCTTATCTTTGAGTAATGATCACAAATGAAACAAAAAGAAATGCATAAAGAGCTAAAACATAATAAACTTTTCTAGCCACTAGCAGATACAGAGAGACTAGCTGTTAAGTTAGGCTAATTGCATCTTGGCCCCATTTCAGAAAGCTGTGGAATATTTCCACCTCATTCCTCTACCTTATGCACAGGAGTGTCGTTTCTCAAAAATGTATTTGTACAATAAAATTTGCGCACACACTGTTCAACTGGCGCCTGTCATTTTATCTCCTGGAGCCTGTAAAAACATCATGACAAACCAGACAAAGAGCAGAGTGAGTTTTGCAATCTCTTCCTCTCATGGCTGCAAATTCACTACAAGATTGCCACAATTTGCAGTGGATAGACTCCTGGGGTCACAACTGGCCTGTAAACTGTGTGTGAGTGCATCTGACAACAGTGCAGCCAATGATCTTCTATGCTACTATTTGACTAAAAGAAACCTTATAATGCATGTTGTAATCATTTTGATAATCTAGACATTTTAGACATTGTGAAAAAGCTAGAATTTGAATGATCTGATTTTACTACAAACCCAATAATACAGCATTGTTTTCTTAAAGCAGAAGGAACCTACCAGCATTTGATGTCCAGGATTCAGTCTTTGAGCTTTAGGCTCTAGAGGTAAGTCATCTGGACACTGACAGTGTAACAGTGAAAAGTTTTGTTTTTGTAATGTGCCTTATTAATGGGCACAATGTAATATGTGTAATGTAATGGTACATATAGCGATAGATGGGACAATGCACACACAGGCTTAAAATAGCTGTTTTTAACTTTACTGGGATGAGGAATGAGATATAAATGACTGGATGAGTAAGTTGTAACAAATATATTTTTAGGCCTGAGCTAGGGGTTCCTTGGACTACACAGTGATGGGTTTGACAATCAGAAACTATTAAACTCCATTTTGTCCTTTTGTGTGCACATCAACCAGCAAAATTAATTGTTATGTTTCAGCCAGTCAGAGATCAGAAAGACACAAAGGGGAGCCTCTTTGAGTGAATCCCAAATGAAGCAAAGCACATCTGTGAGCTTTTCATACTTCAGTTTTATTTAATGTGTTATTTTTAAAATGTTATGCAGTATGATAGCATATGAAAGACTGTTGACATGCTACTAATAGGTTTAGGACAGCTGCTGTGCAGTGAATATTTTTGTGAAGGTATTCAACAGTCTGTCAACTCACGCAACTAAAGGACAGTGATGAAACAGTCTGGAAAAGAAAGCACCAATTTTAGAGCCAAGTTTCAGCATGGAAACGACTGAATCACAACCCATGGTTCCTGTTTTCATGCTGCATTTATGCTCTTGGAAAATTAAAGCTTCTAAATGAAATCTGTCCAAATGCATTTGTCAGGAAAATAGTCAGAAAATGTACATGCAATTTTCATCAAAGGGCCTCACATGTAATACAACTTTTCATGACAACAATAACTGAAATCCTATTATAATTCCCAGATGGTTAAACAGAATATCCCTATATTCCGATGAAACTCAAAATGAAACAGTGCTTTTTATTGAGGTGAATGAGGACAATGACCCTGAGGAGCAAAATATTATGGCTTCTTTTGTGATTCATCACCACTGTGAAACAAATCTCAAAAGATACAGTAGCACATTCATAAATTCCATTTGTACTTCTCATTTCAGTGCTATTTCTCCAGAGAGGGTGACAGGATATTTTCTGAGCAAGATAAGATTCTGACATGATAAACTGTTTAATACATAGTTGAGATGAGATGAGATCAGATGGGATGAGATGAAATGGGATAAACTTTATTCATCCCTGATGGGTAAATTCAGGAAATTCATTTTGTAAGTTGTATAGGACTAAAATGGATTTTACACTAGGGCTGATTATATAATACTGAATAAGAGATGTAGAGCTTTTCATAGTTTTTTTTAAAAAAAAAATAAAGGTAGTTTCAATTTAACTTTAATTGCCCTGGTTCAAATGGGATTGCATGGAGGACTATGCACACTACACAAAATAACGCCAACATATGCTTCTCCCATAAATGTTCATTGAATGTAAGACTGCAATCAGGTGGTGTTAGCTTCTTAGTCAATAGCAACAGAGACATTTATTTGCTTTCTTAGATGAGAAGTTATCTTTGACAGTTAGCTTGACTGTGTCCCAGGATAAAATCTATAGAAGCTAAACAAACAGTCTTTATGCTAAACTAACAAATAATAACTTTATGTGCAATGAATATATGTCAGAGCGGGGCAGTAGCCTGTGGGTCATCTTGTATTCTTCTCACCAAATATTATTTTAATATATTAAACTGTTACCTTAAAGCGCTTATCCAAACATACTTTTAAAATTTCAGGGTAATTTAGGAGCTTTTTTTCATAAAAAATATACTCTTGACAATGCAAACCTGCAAAGTCCTTTGTTTTTTTAATCATTTTTCAAATTGCTAGCAGATATTGTAGTCCTAGAGACACTGGGGTACTGTTTAGACCTTATGAAACCTCTTAGCTAAAATACTTGATAATCCGCCACTCACACAGCTCCTTTTACCAGCAGCATTAAATGGAGATACAGTAGTGGGCCAAATAAATGCTCCCATTGCAAAACTATGGAACCGCTCAACCTCCTTCCCTAAGCTTATATGCCCACTTAAACCACAAAAGTAAAGACATCTGGGACTCTGTCACTGTGTCAAGTTGCAAGTGAGACATTATTGTGTCACACCAGGAAGTCCTGACATCCTAGATCACTTTAAAAGGACCTAATTCCTCAAACTGCAGCAATAGTGAAGTGGGGACCTATGAATCTCTGACTAACATGAAAATAAAAAGGTAAGAAACCTTCTTTATCCATCAAAAATCCATGGGTAGTTTTTACTTTTTATTTTAAACATTCATGCCTCTTTGGTTCATAAGATCACAGATCTCATGTATTCTCATGTATTTTGCTGTGTTTAGCTTATAGGCGTTTTTAAAACATTAAGTGTGTTATACATAATTCTCTTGTAATATTTCCACATCCTGACAACTGCCAACACATCAAATATGTGTCTGGGTTAACACATGTACAGCAATTATTTTCAATGCCCTGTTACATTGCGACTGCAGAGAATTGGCTTTTTGTAGTTTTCGGAGAATCAGCATTTTGTGAGATTACTCCCAGTGCAGGCGCAAGAAATCTTAAATAGTAATCTCTGTATCTAATGAAACTTGCAATGGCTTGATAGGAGATGTTTATTTTTGTCCGTGTTCAGTCAGATTTTTCAGGATTTACTGGCCCATTCATGTCATTTCTAAGAAAAACAGGTGTGTACACTATTGTATTGTAACAGTTCAATGCCCTGACAATTTTAGTCTCCATATCTGGCAAGTCAACACACTAAACACTGTTAGTTTATCTGTATCCCATTTGATAAAAATGATTGTGTGGAATAATCTACCTATAAACAAAGTGGTAAGACCACAAAGTCAAATGATATTTTGTTGAATGAAGTTATTCATAATGACTTAAGGACATTTAACCCATTTAGAATATCATTAAAATACTACTAAAAGTCAGGAACCTGGAGTTTAAAGTTTAAAATTTGGTTTTAATGGTCTCATCATGGATCATTACCATTACAAATACTGTGAGGTCAGGTGTGAGATGGGATTGTCATCTATCTACGTATGTTTACTGGCCAGCACGTCTTATTTTGAAAAAATTGAAATGTACAATTTTCTAACATAGTTGGTAATGTAATTGTATTTTGCTTTAAAATACTGTTAAATAGTAATTAGCGCTCTGTGTCTGTAGTTTCTATTAAATTTTACACTGGTATAACACTAAGATAAGGAGCATGCCAGATGTTGCACAATGCATTAGCTAAATGTGTGAAGATACATGATCTGCACAAAATGAAATATTGTTAAAGACAAAGTTTACTTTCTTAAAAATACAAAACCAGAAATTAACAATAGAAATGACCATTATATTATTTATTATGGGATCCCAGAGGCCCTGAGCCCCATGAGGTCATAAAACATACCCAACACCCAACTGATGACATATTTCAGATATATTATAAATCATGGTCACAAACAATGGAGCAATCTCAGCACTAATGTCAGCTCTACCCCTGCAAAACCCTGGATTAGTCTATGTATATTCAACAATGTGTTCATAAGAGAACTAACAGGAAAAGAAAAATAGGCATGCCTATTGAATCCCAATTGATAAGGAAGTAAAAGCAACAAACAAAAGACATTTGTTAACAAAGAAATTGTACAGTAAATATTACCCATTATTGCTGTTTGATTACACCAAAACTATGATTTAGTGCATGTAATAAAAATAAATACTTTGGAACAGACATATCTATAAGTGCTGGACAAATGGTGAAGGTACCTCAGATCACTTTGACACAATAAACCAAGCCTTTGCCTGTGGGAATGTATAGGGCCTGGATTTGAAGTTTTCAAGATCAAATTGCAAGTTCCTGTGAAAAATTAAGAAATTCTTGGGTTTTAAAAAACAAAATCAAACAAACAAAAAAGAGCACTGAGCTTCTCCACTGGTCTTGAGGCACTGCTACTGGTGATAGTGAAGTGACAGCTGTAGACTGGGGCTAGATTTGACATGCCAGCCTAATTAGTGCAATTATCACACAGCTGCACAGGCTGAGAAGATTTGAAGTGGTTTTATCAAAAGGATCATTTTCTTGAGGAATGCCTCATTCTGACAGCATGTGCGCTGCCAGATCTATCCACTCACATATGCTGCAAATTTGAAAGGGTGAACTCAGATAAGAAAGAGTTCATTTTTGCTCAGTGTCTCATTGCACATAGTGGTGAGGTTATTAGATGTTTTGTTAAAGGTACAGGTACTCTTCCTCAGAACTCACAACAGACTAGTCATTTAACAGTCTGGTGGCATATAATCACCCAAACTTACATAGAAATCATATTCTGAGCTTGATGAACAATGATTGGTAATCTTAAACTAACTTGGCTACTGATTGGAGGCTAATCAACAGATTTAACATTTGATGTAATAATAATACCTTAGTTCAGGATTGCTTGGTGAAATCCCTCTGGCCATGCTTACACACTACTGCATGTTATTTAGCTTAGTCTGTTTTACTCCTCCTTTTCTCTGTCTACCTTTTTGTCTTTGGGCGGGCTGGGGTCTTCAGTGCTCCCCCTGACCTGCAGGGCCTCTACAAGCGTTTCCAAAGTTCCCCTCCTCTACCAGCTGTGACGTCACATATCCAGCCCCAAGAGCAGCTGGCGTTTGCCCATCGCCAGGGTCACGAGTGGACAGAGGACAGAGAGAGGAGGACCAAGGACCTCCTGCAACAGGACACCCAACACACCTTCACCTTCCATGTCACACCTCCACCGAGTTGGCTCGCTGTGAGCCAGCCCCTCATAGAAGTTCTCAAGGTAAGCCACCCTGATTCTGTTTGAGCAACAGCCACATTATAAAGGGTTACACAGTTTATTAGGCAACAAAT